>NC_044550.1:188495549-189918043 GCF_007565055.1 Rhinopithecus roxellana | reverse complement strand
CTCCTACCTCACACTACATGCAAAGTCAAAATGCTTTAAGGTTAATATAAAAGCTAACGGCACAAAACTAAAGAAAACATAGCACAGATATTGATGACATGGCACAGATACTGATGACACTGGTTTTGGCACGTTCTTTTAGCTTTGACGTTTTTACTTTTTTATTTTAGATTCAAGGCGTACCTGTGCAGGTTGTTAAAAGTGTATATATAGTATGATGCTGCAAATTGGATTTCTACTGATCCCATCACCCATATAGTGAACATAGCACCCAAAAGGAAGAATTTTAGCCCTTGCACTCTCCACTCTTCCTTTTGGAGTTCCCAGAGTCTATTGTTTTTATCTTTGTGTCCATATGAACACATTATTTAGCTCTCACTTATAAATGACAACATGCAATATATATATATATATATATATATATTGTCTCTGCGTTAGTTCACTTAGGATAATGGCTTCCATCTTTATTCATGTTCCTTCAAAGGAAACAATTTCATTCCTTTTTATGGTTGCATAGCATTTCATGGTGTATATGTGCCACCTTTTCTTTATCCAATTCACCATTGATGGGGACCTAGGTTGGTCAAACGTCTTTGTTATTGTGAATAGTGCTTCAATAAACATGTGAGTACAAGTGTATTTTTGGTAGAATTATGTATTTTCCTCTGGGTATACACACAGTAATGCAATTGCTGGGTCGAAGGCAGTTCTATTTTCAGTTCTTTGAGAAATCTCCAAATTGCTTTCTATAATGGCTGAACTAATGTACATTCCTACCAACAGTATGTAAGCATTCCCTTTTCTCTGCAATCTCACGAGCATCTGCTATTTTTTGACTTTTTAATAATCGCCATCTGACTTGTGTGATGATATTTCGTTGCGGTTTTGATTTGCATTTCTTCGATGATTAGTGAAGTTGAGCAATTTTTCATGTTTGTTGGCTGCATGTATGTCTTTTTAAAAGAAGTATATGTTCATGCCCCTTGCCCACGTTTTAATAAGATTATTTGTTTTTTTCTTGTTGATTCACTTAAGTTCTGGATATTAGTCCTTTGCTGGATGCATAGTTAGTAAATATTTTCTCTCATTCTATAGGTTATTTGTCTACTTTTGATAATTTCTTTTGCTATGCAGAACCTCTTTAATTTAACTGGGTACCATTTATTAATTTTTTGTTTTTGTTGCAAATTGCTTTTGAGGACTTAGTCATAAATTCTTTGCTGAGATTGATGTCCAGAATAGTATTTCCCAGGTTTTCTTCTAAGATTTTTTATAGTTTGAGGTCTTACAATTAGGTTTTTAATACATTTTGAGTTAATTTTTATATATGGTAAGAGATGAGGGTCCAGTTTTATTCTTCTGCATATGGATAACCAGTTTTCCCAGTGTTATTTATTTAATAGGGCATTCCTTCCCGGGACATTGTTTATTTTTGCTGAGTTTGTTGAAGATCAGTTGGCTGTAGGTGTACAGTTTTATTTTCTAGGTTCTCTATTCTGTTCTATTGACCTATGTGTCTGCTTTTGTACCAGTATCATACTGTTTTGGCTACAGTAGCCTTGTAGTTTAGTTTGAAGTTGGGTAATGTGATGCTTCAGTTTTTGTTTTGTTTTTGTTCTTAGAATTGTTTTGGATATTTGGGCTATGTGGGGTCTTTTTTGGTTGGAATTTTTAGAATAGTTTTTTCCTAGTTGTGTAAAAAATGATGGTAATTTGATGGGAATAGCATCAAAACTCTAGATTTCTTTGGGCAATTGGGCCATTTTAATAATTGTTAAAGTTTTAATGTGGTACTGTATTCAGTTTGCTAGTATTTTGTTATAGATTTTTGTATCTATCATATTGGCCTGTGGTTTTCTTTTTTGCTGTGTTCTTGTCAGATTATGGTATCAAGTGGGATCTTGTTTCATATAATAAGTTAGAGAGGAGCCCCTCCTTCTTAATTTTTTTTGAAATAGTTTCAGTAGGATTGGTACCAGCTTTTCTTTCTATATCTGGTATAGTTCAGTTGTGAGTCCATCTGGTCCTCAGCTTTTTCTGGTTGTCAGGGATTTTTTATTACTGATTCAATTTCAGAATTCATTGCTGATCTGTTCACATCTAGGGCACAGCAACTAAAAAGGGAAAAGCCAATAATGGATGTTTTAAATTAACTGATCTTCAACAAACTCAGCAAAAATAAACAATGTCCCGGGAAGGAATGCCCTATTAAATAAATAACACTGGGAAAACTGGTTATCCATATGCAGAAGAATAAAACTGGACCCTCATCTCTTACCATATATAAAAATTAACTCAAAATGTATTAAAAACCTAATTGTAAGACCTCAAACTATAAAAAATCTTAGAAGAAAACCTGGGAAATACTATTCTGGACATCAATCTCAGCAAAGAATTTATGACTAAGTCCTCAAAAGCAATTTGCAACAAAAACAAAAAATTAATAAATGGTACCCAGTTAAATTAAAGAGGTTCTGCATAGCAAAAGAAATTATCAAAAGTAGACAAATAACCTATAGAATGAGAGAAAATATTTACTAACTATGCATCCAGCAAAGGACTAATATCCAGAACTTAAGTGAATCAACAAGAAAAAAACAAATAATCTTATTAAAACGTGGGCAAGGGGCATGAACATATACTTCTTTTAAAAAGACATACATGCAGCCAACAAACATGAAAAATTGCTCAACTTCACTAATCATCGAAGAAATGCAAATCAAAACCGCAACGAAATATCATCACACAAGTCAGATGGCGATTATTAAAAAGTCAAAAAATAGCAGATGCTCGTGAGATTGCAGAGAAAAGGGAATGCTTACATACTGTTGGTAGGAATGTACATTAGTTCAGCCATTATAGAAAGCAATTTGGAGATTTCTCAAAGAACTGAAAATAGAACTGCCTTCGACCCAGCAATTGCATTACTGTGTGTATACCCAGAGGAAAATACATAATTCTACCAAAAATACACTTGTACTCACATGTTTATTGAAGCACTATTCACAATAACAAAGACGTTTGACCAACCTAGGTCCCCATCAATGGTGAATTGGATAAAGAAAAGGTGGCACATATACACCATGAAATGCTATGCAACCATAAAAAGGAATGAAATTGTTTCCTTTGAAGGAACATGAATAAAGATGGAAGCCATTATCCTAAGTGAACTAACGCAGAGACAATATATATATATATATATATATATATTGCATGTTGTCATTTATAAGTGAGAGCTAAATAATGTGTTCATATGGACACAAAGATAAAAACAATAGACTCTGGGAACTCCAAAAGGAAGAGTGGAGAGTGCAAGGGCTAAAATTCTTCCTTTTGGGTGCTATGTTCACTATATGGGTGATGGGATCAGTAGAAATCCAATTTGCAGCATCATACTATATATACACTTTTAACAACCTGCACAGGTACGCCTTGAATCTAAAATAAAAAAGTAAAAACGTCAAAGCTAAAAGAACGTGCCAAAACCAGTGTCATCAGTATCTGTGCCATGTCATCAATATCTGTGCTATGTTTTCTTTAGTTTTGTGCCGTTAGCTTTTATATTAACCTTAAAGCATTTTGACTTTGCATGTAGTGTGAGGTAGGAGCCTAACTTCATTTTTTTTTTTTTTCTGTTTCATTTGGCTATCTTGTCTTGTCAGTGCCATCCTTTCAGACAAATCTTTCAATCTCCTCATCCTCATGGTCCACCTTTCCATCGTGTGGATCCCCTGCTCTACTGGACCAGACCTTGGGGCAGAAACCTGCTTTTCCTAGAGTGACAACCTTGCTCTACTAGAAGGCACTGGAGATTTAGCAGTAGCAATCCTGGGCCTTTGAATCACTGTGTAATGAAGGCACAAGTTGAGGAAGAAATGTTTGGAGCCCCAATATTCTTGGCCTGTTATACTTGGGGTAGGACTTCTAGAGGACTTGGCTAGAGGAAGGGAGACCTGCTTCTCTCAGCCATGCCTACCTGGAATAGAGTCTCTCCAAAATGTCATTGAGTGAAAGGGTGAAAAACAACATCTTGGTTGTTTGGAGAATAGGGGAACCCTGTATATTTGGCTGCACATTACCAGTGTAGAGCTTCCCTAAGAAAATTGAGTGGGAGGGGCTGCAGTAAGGTAATAGATAATACCACAAATGACACAGACATCCACTGTTCTTGTTAAGATTTAGTAGATTTTCATAAACAAAGATTTATGTATTTACTGTATTCAGAAATTTTAATGATTATGTTTTTAAAATATTCTGTGGTTAAATTGCTGTGTTGGTTTTACAAGGTTTCACTAAGATCCTTACATGGCCATTCTGATAGTCACACATTAAGAAATTGACCTGGATATATTAATTTTCTTCCCTACCCACAGTACTTCTGGCAACACCCTTATCTATATATTTATAAAATGTTATTTGCTCTCAGGATAATCCACACAGCATTATGAAATAATAAGGCATCTTCCTAAATGTAACTCACTATAATTCAAAACACAGTATCTAGACCACAGAATTCATTGATATTACTTCGATCTAAATACAGAAGATGGCCTGAAAGCACAGTAGAATAACATTTTGAATACTTAGGTCTAGTTTCAGGCAGTAGAGTATCTGAACTAGAAACAAATAGATGTCAATATATCTCCCACGGTCAGACTATGCTGGTCAGGAAACCAGGAAGTTTATATAGGTGAGGCTCCTTTTACTCCAAATCGTGCATGAAAAATTTTGAAACACAAATGTAATCCTTGTTTTATGTGTTCATGGTGTTTGTGTGTGTGTGGCATGTGCATGAGTGTACTAAGTATACATGAAATATATGAAACCAGTTTTTTTAACTCTTTTTTTACTATATCACAGTAAGTTAGTAATATTTCCTACATATTGCCTACATAATAAGATAGTAAGATTTCCTACAAATTTCTTACATAGGAAGATTTTCTACATATTTCAGTATTTAATTCAGCATTACAAATCAAGATAGCTCATTGAAATAGTGAGTGAGCTATAAATAAATAAATATCAATAAATATAAAGTGACATATGTATACATGTGTCTCCATTTATAGTGGAGGTAAGCATGACCTTCGTGGTGTGAGAGATAGTTGCATCAAGTTGGGTAAAGTATGATGTTGTTATTGTTATGTATATATTCCAGGTCTATGAGGATGTGAGCTGTACTGTATTAGCTGGTCTACTCAGTATTATCTCCTCATTCCTCTATGCAATGCAAAGAGCCTGGCACAGGTTTTCCAGAATCTCTTTACCTATACATTTTGGATTAGAGTTTGTCAATGACAGGAGTTTATAAAATATTTGGAAAATGAATGAGGATGACAAAGAAAAGTATTATTCATGGAGCATGTTGTAGTCAGATGAGATGCCCTGGCAGATTTTCTCATGATCCCTGATTCTCAACAGTGGTAATTAGTTATGTCAGAGTAGCAATTCTCACTTCTGAGATTATGCTTTGATGATTTGGGGTAGACAATGGCTTCACAGACCTCTCTGATTGCTCCTCTTTCATAGTGGTAGCCAGATGCTATGCCCCTGGGATCTTTCAATGATTACAGTTTCTCATATGCATCAGGGGCAGTATTCCAGATCTTCTTTTCCTCACTTCCATCTGCGTACAAGTAAACTCTTATTTCTACATCTGTCTTTATTTTACAGCAAATATACAGTCAGTTTTCTGACCCAACTGAGACTGACATACCATGTGTGTTCATATAATAGAAACATAGCCAAGTATAAATAGTCTCAGGTACAGCTAAATTTGTTTGTATAATACATTCATAAGTTAGAAAATCAGTTACTCTAATTTATACAATTTAAAGAAAAATAGCTATTATTATTTTATTTTATTTAGGGAAAAAGTGTACTATTTGTCCAGCTGATTACACTAGGCTTTCCTTCCCATGTAACTGGGTGCTACACTTAGTTTCACATTTGCAAGTCTTTCTGTAGCTCTCGCCAATGGAAAAGAATAGGGAAGTGGGACTGATTTGGTACTTAAAACTGCTTAATGTTACATACATATTTAACTTGACAATAATGCTTAATATTTAATTTTTTCTTTTGTATTAGGGTTCAAATTGTGTGCTACATGGATATTTGTTGGTCAATGGATAAGGATAGGGAGGTGAATGGGATTTTAATTATTCTTTTCCTAGATGTTCTATATTTAGTAACTGTCCATTTAAGGATATTCCAGTCCTTCAAAATGAAGACATAGTGTTGGGGCAATGTCAATTCCCATTACTGAGGAGTGACTACAAAATGAGAGCAAGATGAGTTACATCATTTAAAGAGAAAAACATAGATCTTGACCAGTAGCTCATGGAGGGCATTATCTTATCTACTTTCCCTCCAATTAGTGTTATGATCTTTCCCACAAGCATTTTTTCTCAGTTCTTTCTTATTTGCCACAATAGCACTGATACAGGTTAATAAATTTATTTAATTGAAGCATGTTATATTGGTTCTTTACAAATATAATCCAGTGTATATCCTTTGCCAAGCATCTAGCAAGTATCATGAGAAAAATGAGTATACAATTTTGTACACTCCAGTGGGGAACATTTTAGTTGTCCGACATCTACGTTTGCTTACCAATAATTGGAGGAGATCAATGGTAACTGTGTAGGCTGGGAGGCTGATCTAGCCAGAGTGATTTCCAAATACATTAAATATATAAATTGTATTTTATGTCTGTATTCTTGACTTATAAAAGGTGTGCCTTGAGACCAATTGTTTGTAAGTGGGCAATAGTAAACTTATTTCTATAAAAATCTTGGCTGACTTGATGCAACATATTATTAGATCAACAAAAGACACACAACCAGTTTTGCCAGTTGTAGAAAAATAAATTGAAATAAAAGCTTGTGGAGATCAAAGAGGACTGAGAAATTTCTATATCTTGTGCTATTGTTAAATGAACAATATTTACAAAACGTGATTTTATCCAGGAATAACAAGTCATTCAAATAATGAGCTTCCTTGAAGCTTTCTATCAAATTAATAATGAGCTTCCGAAAGCAGAACTATTTTACAAATTTTAACTACTACACTCTGATATTTATTTTCAACTCAGCCCCCTTAAAAATTCACTAAAGAACTCAAGTGGATGGAACATTCATTATCCTAGTTTGTAACCTGAGATAATTGGTAGTTCCATACCTTTTTCATAATTATAAGCAAACTTCAAAATAATCATCTGTATACTGGTGAAACAGATTGTTATGAATTCTTACCAAGGTAATGAATAATATACATAACAGTTGGGTTTGGTCCTTTTGAGAGCTGCCTGTTTCCTGGAAAGGTGATTTTAGAGAAAACTATCAACTCTAAAAGTCCTTAGTTCAAGGCTTATTTATTTATTGGTTATTGTTCAGATCCCAGTATTGAATTATATACTTCTGCTCATTATAGTTTGGTTAGAGTACGAATCATGTGTCCACTACATATGATACTTTTATTGATAGTAAATTTTCCTATTTCCAATCCAGTTCATTGGCCTGGACTGCTCCCTTCCACCTTTATATCAACAGAGTAGCATGACAAATGCTGCTAAATAAAATGTGATTCTGATTATCTCAACTAAATGTTTCCCTATTTCACTCATGTTATTACCTGGGTGGCATATAAGTATCTCAAGCAACTTTACATGTTCAAAACTAAATATTTTTCACCCCCCTTTCCAGCCATGTGATATATGTCACTTCCACAGTTTTAGCTAACTCAATGAATATGTATCAGTAGTGTAATCCCAAAGCCTTGTATAGTGTTTTATTTTTCTCATGCTTAAACATTTTCAATTCAATTTTTCAGAAAATTTGGTGGAAAGCTGTAGCTTCAAAATATGGTCCTAGCTGACCACCCTAATATTCAATGCTTTTATTTGCTCCAAGTCACTATCACCTTTCCATTGCATTGTTTTAATGGCTTCCTAACTTGTCTTTTAACTTTAGCATTAGTCATCTTCATTCTACACTTAACACAGTTTTATTAATCAGGTCAAAATGCATGACCTTCTTTTGCACTAAATCCTGAGAATATTCTCATTTCACTTAGACAAGAGTCAAACTCCATACAAGTTCCATGTAATTTTACTCCCCTCTCTCCACCATCTTGTTTTCTAGTTGACCTTATTTCTTGTTATTTCACCACCTTCACTACTCTGTATAAGTCATCTTGGCCTCTTTGCTGTTCTTTAGGCATGCTAGATAACATATTTTCTTAAGGTCTTTACTCTTCTTAGAATATTTTATCTAAAAATGTTGATTTTAGTGAAATAAAATACAATTGTATTTGTAGTAAACTAAAAAATATTTACTTTGGTGAAATACTTCCTCACATCTATCTAGTTTTATTCAAAATTTATAATTTTTCAGTAAAAATTATCTATCTCCTATATTTTATATTAAATACTTTCTACACCTGGTATATTACTTATCAAACTTATCAAACTTTCTATCTTAGTTTTCTCTAGGGAACTTATCACTACCTAACACTATACACATTTGCTATTGTTATCTCCCCAACTAAAACATAAGCTCCACAATCTGCTTCTTTTGTTCATTGCTTCATCTGTAGGGTCTAGAAGAGTGCTTGGAATAAAGTGGTGTTAAAATATGCATTAATAAATCAGTTAATAAAATACATTTTACAATGGTTTTTATTCAATGCAATTGAAATATATTTCCCATTTAGCAATGATGTGTAAAACTAAGAAATATTATAAATATGTCTAATATCACATCAGAACTTTATTTGTATTTGTAGAAATTATATATTTCTTTTTTTAAATTATTATACTAACAAAAATACATTATTAGGCAGCTCATTGTTGTGTACAAAGCACTACAACAACATGGACCATACAAAAAAGCATAGAGAGAATCTTGTGTTATTCAATCAAGATTATCTTACAGTGTTAGTGTCTGGAGTTTTAAAACCATTCAAAATACCCTTGCTTATCCTCTTGGCACAACTATGGCAATAACATTATTTTTAGCTATAAAATTGCCAGTAATTTATATTCAAATTAGTTTATAAACAATTTGCATAAAAACCAGGCTTTCAAATGAATACTATGATCAGCTATTGAAATGTTGATCTTTAATTTAGGCCCTTATTATTAAGTAGAATAAAAGGTCATTTATTGAATGGATACAAAAATTAAGAAAAAAATTATGCTACATTTAAGCACCAGATTGGAAATGTTCCTAAGGTTTATGAGCAAATAAAATACTTGCACTTACACACAACAGAAAAGCTTTCTGTAGAAAAAACAACTAGTAGACATTGGGCATTATTAAAATGATTTAATTATTTAAAAAATAAAAATAGAAGTTTAATGTTTCCTAATTACAAGCTTGACTCTGAATTACTTAGACCTCTTACTAATCTACAAATCTGCCTGAGAAGAATCACACTGCCAATAAAAATATAGCTTAAAATAGAGGAGGAAAGTAACAAGTTTTGTTGAACATATTGATTCATTTTACTTTGAAAAGGATATTCTGAAGCTGTCACTGGGGCTTTTAAATGATTTTTCTGACAAACACTTACTGCCTAACACTCTTGATGAGTGTCCTTACCAGCTTTTGCCAGTTCACATTCTATTTTTTTATTGGAATGAATCATGCATTCTTACTTTTTTCTCTGCCTCTTTTTCTTAACTTATCATAAGGCAGAAATCAGCAAATTTGAATTTGGTATCAGGAGAAAATTACATCCAGATTTTGATTTTATTATGTATTACTTTGCAATCACATGAATATAATAAGAATATTCAAAATAGCTACTATCGTTTTGTAGAGTATAGAGTTTCAAATAATATTTAAGGATTTAATTTTTCAGTGTAATTTTTTTTTTTTTTTTTTTTTTTTTTTTTTTTTTTTTTTTTTGAGACAGAGTCTCGCTCTGTCACCCAGGCTGGAATGCAGTGGCCGGATCTTGGCTCATTGCAAGCTCCGCCTCCTGAGTTTACACCATTCTCCTGCCTCAGCCTCCCCAGTAACAGACTACAGGCGCCCGCCACCTCGCCCGGCTAGTTTTTTTTGTATTTTTTAGTAGAGACGGGATTTCACCGGGTTAACCAGGATGGTCTCGATCTCCTGACCTCGTGACCCGCCCGTCACGGCCTCCTAAAGTGCTGAGATTACAGGATTGAGCCACCGCACCCGGCCTCAATGTAATTTCCTAATAACCATCATAACATTATTTGAGAGCATAAAAATTTAAATATAAAATATTTTCCCTAATTTCATAAACCCTTAATAACAGTGCCAGATTTCTTTTAAGATATATTCATATTTTCATCTCTTTAGAGTGTTGACTCTTCATGGGTTCTAAAGCCCTTTTTAAATAGTAAAAATGTTTAGTAAGTTATTTTTCTACAGACAGAGTCAATTTTTATTTCTAACTATTATAAGATATTCTGTTAAGATTCAACCAAAAAAGCTGAGTGTTACCTGAGGGCCTCTTTTCCATAATATAAATAATTTAAGTTAGAATTACTGAATTCACATAATATAAATTTGTACAAATTACTCTTCTATGACATTGACATTTAAAGGTTATCAATTTCAGTATTGTAAAATTATATTCTGTAAATTTAAGGAAGCTCTTTGCAAAGAAATAATCTATACATGTAAAAGAAAACATTATTTACATGATTTGGGTGTATTCATTCTTTTTTATGTAAAGAAATACCTTAGCTCTTCTTAATAGGGTGGGAGTAGTTCCTATAACGTAAGTGCAAAAGGATAGCTAAGTCTTAGGTGAAATAAGGAACTAGGAAACCACCAGTATGTGAGAAAATACATTTACAGTATCTCTTGCACCCTCATCTATCTGAAAATACACATAGTACAGACAGATTTTTCTGCCCTTTTGTTCATATGATGAGATATTATTGCCCATTCTTCTTGAATTTATATAAAATAATCCTAGTCATATTCAGACTGAGTAAAAACTGTGGATTAAAATTCTGAATTACAGAGAAAGAAAATATTATGCTCTACTTGAAAAATGTGTCCACTTGACTCGAGGCATGGAGGAAAATTTGTAAAATACACATACTCCTGCCAAAGATCTATCTGCATAGATCTGAGGTCATATCATACATAAAGGGAATGATAAATGAGCTTAGAAAACATGTAACTACTAATAAATTACAAATCAATTTCAGCATTTTGATATTAAAAATCAGTATTTCAAAAAAGACACCTTAAAATAGAGATGAAATTGACATGTTAAATTTTATATATTTTTGGGTTCTGTACCATGAGGATATAAAGTTAGTTATTTTTTTGATATTTCCAGGCTTATAAATCAGGAAGTTTTAAAACACTAACATCACAGTTTACAACTTCAATAAGGAACAACCATTCAAAAATATACAAATATCTTCATAGACAAGAGTGATGATTATGTCTCAGGCAATCTGGGCTGGAAACTTGGCTCTATCCTCACTAGCTGTGTTCTCATAGACATGTTACAAAAGGATGAGTTCATGTCCTTTGCAAAGACATAGATGAAGCTGGAAACCATCATTCTCAGCAAACTATCGCAAGGACAGAAAACAAAACACCACATGTTCTCACTCATAGGTGGAAATTGAACAATGAGAACACTTGGACACAGGAAGGGGAACATCACACACGGGGGCCTGTCCTGGGGTGGGGAGGGGGGAGGGATAGCATTAGGAGATATACCTAATGTAAATGATGAGTTAATGGGTGCAGCACACCAACATGGCACATGTATACATATGTAACAAACCTGCACGTTGTGCACATGTACCCTAGAACTTAAAGTATACTAATAAAAAAAAATATTTTTTGTTCCAGTTATTTTTTCTAAATGATGGAAGAGCTAGGAAAATTGAAAAAAAAAAATGCTAGTTCTTAACTGCATAGGCTTTTTAGAAACATTAACTCATAAAATTAATCATACAGGTAATCAGTAAATGGGGATAATGTTGACATAACAAAGAATTTGTGTTGGTCCATGCCAAATTTTCCCGGCTATTTTTTGCACCATGCAATGATGTATGTGATGCCCAATCACTCTTCTTTGATGCTCAGTTTGACACCAGGCTCAGTCCTGAATATGTTTATTTCATGGTTCTACCTGACTTGTACATGTTTCTCATATCTCCATAACTGAACAACAATAGTTCCTTATACCCTTTATATCAAGTTCCCATCCCTATTTTGTTAATTTTAATGTAAAGTACTAGATTTATCGTAGTGTTTTTTTCTGTTACTTATTATAAACTTAACTTGTTTTTAATATGAACCAGCATAGTTACTAGAATCAATACTGTTATTGTTGGTCTTCTGATTATAAACCTGTATGTGATTTGAACTTCTTCTTTCTATCTACCTTATATTTAATGCATGATTTTGTAAAATCTGAGGCTTTGCAATAACTCATATATTATACCAGAAACAGCACACAGAATAATGCTTCGAACACTCAAGAAATATTAGTCATTATTACTATCATTGTGCACTTTCTCTCAGAGTCTATTGCTAAATCAAAGGAAGGAATAAACATATATTAATGTAGCCAGCAATGACTAACTAATTTCCTTTTAAGGTTAAGCCATGGTGTATGTGCTGCGAGTACAAAGATGAAGAGAACATTTTCTCTGCCTACAGGAAACTCCCAAATGTGATCAGATATATCAAGATATTAAATTCCATTAGAGATATAAGGAAAAACATCTACAGGACAAAAAGGTATGGATGCAATCATGGAGACAGAGTCAAGTGAGGCTTTATTGAAAAGCAGGTAATATGTACCAAACTAGCAGACGATGTGGATTGAGACACTGTGTTCACTAGGTAGAGGTGCCAGAAAAAATCCAGCACTCAGATAAATTTGAATTTCTGGTAAACAACAAATAGAGTTTTGGTTTAAATATATAATATGAAATATTTGGAAAATAATTATACTAAAATAAATTTGTTGTTTATCATAAATTCAAATTGGACTGGAGGCCTGGATTTTCATTTGCTAAATAAATCTGTAAACTCTGGAAGACATCCAGAAATGCTAGATTGAATAGGTATGCTTACAAAGAAAAGGGGCATTAAAAAATAGGAGCTTCAGGAGAAATATTTTATACACAGTGATTAAGTTGTAACATACAATAAAGTTTATATTTATCATATTGAGCATAACAGAGACTCAGGCAAGAAAGTGGATTAGTTATTATTTTTTCTCTACAAAACACACAGATATTAGATAAAGAGTATGACAAGAAGTACACATTTAAAGCATTATTATACTCCCAGGACAGCAAGGGAGGTTATCAAGGCTGTGTCTCCACAGTCCACAACAAATCAATGAACTAAAACCATGAAGCTCAAGAAGATCCAGATGCAAACACTATAAACCTAGAAATTTAGAGATTAAGATCCACAGATGAAAACTGTAGAACTACACCTTGCTTGAGCAAAGTTGTGCCGTTGACCATGAGAATCTCTTATAATAAAATAATTATCATTCTTAATATTCTTATTATTCTTATTTTTATTATTATTATTATCATCAATACTACTACTAAAATTTCAACCCAGTAGCCAGTCACAGTTGCTTTTCTTCTTCCTTTTCTTTGTCTTCATCTTCATCTTCTTGTCAGGGAAAATGCTTTGTTTCTTCTGGTGGACCAGCAGCACTTACCTGACAAACTAAAATACCTGGTTCATACAATTTATGCTTTGATTCTCAATTCTACAGTTTGCTATCACATGAAAATAATTAGCAGTAAAAACTTGAAGAATTAAAATGAAATGCAATAAAGTAATCTGGCAAACATAACATTTTAAGAAACAGTAGATAAATGTTATTAAACTGAAGTCTGTTGGGAATAAATATTTCAATACCAGTAACTATTATACACACACATTTCTTGGAATACGAAATAATGGCATAAAAGATTAACATAAACATTAAAACCACTCCATGTGTTATAGATATTTCCCATTTCATTATTCTGCAAATCGACTCAATGATTTTCAAGTAAAGAAAAGCCAGCACATTTCTAATCTATCTGAAAGACAGAGTAATGGCACATCCCATAAGAGACAGAGCCATTGTGAAGTTTTCTGTGCTGTTATCTGTCTACAGTGATTTACATAATCTATAGGTCAGCCTCAAGGCCTGGTCGCTAAAAAATATACACCAGTGAATTTCATGTAATTTATTCACCAGTTGTTCCTATCTGTCCTGTGTGTTGGTTTGCTTTTGTAAGCTTGGTTAGGTTTTGGTTTCTAGTTGTTTGTTCAAGTGCCTGTCTAGACAATGCTGTGAAGGTACTTTGTAGATGTGACTAACATTTTCAACCAATTGATTTTAAAAAGGTTAACTTCCATAATATGAGTGAGATTTATCCTATCAGTTAAAAAACTTTAAGAGCAAAAATGGAGATTTCTCATAGAAGAAGGAATTCTGCCCCAAGACTTTAACACAGAAATCACAACTGACTTTTCAGCCTGCTGGCCCAACTTATTTCAGATTCAAGATAATAAATATGAAGTATAAGCTGATGTCCCATGCTAAATTAAGACACAGACTATGTCTTAACTATTTCAAAGCCAATAGTTAAATGGAGTTAATTGGAGAATTGACACAGTAAAAACTGTCCCTTATACATTGATGAGAGACAGTTCTCTGGGACTGGTAAGCATAGAGGCATACTATACTTGATGGTTTGCTTTATGAATATATTGTTGTTTACTTAGATTTAAGTATTCAATTTTTAAAAATCTCAAAATATGCATTTCTAAAAATAACAGATGCCATATTTTAAAATATATAGGCTTATCTGTGTACTCATCTGTATCTAACTTATGTCTCTAATTTGTCCATATTCAGTGACAAATACTTTCAATGAATTATATTAATTTCAGTGAAAAACAACCTATAATTATTTTTTTCAATTTCATTGATTTTTCTAAATTTTAGAGAGTTTTTAGCACATTAAAAATTTACTGATATATTTTTAAAAGAAAAAAAGAATAGGCCAATATCTTTTATTCGGCTTTCAGTATACTTGAATATCCTTCTTAGCTGATATGAACAAAAATATCCCGGAATTCCTACTGGTAATGGAGCATATCAATTACATAGTATCAGATCCCATAGATTCTAACACCAAATTGATTGTTCAGCATATGCAGTGTTATTAACACTATTGCTATTATTTCTGCAAGCTTTAGTCTTTCAACAGCTGCATCTTTACACACCCAGAAAGGTATTCTTTATTTAGGCTGCAAAGTAAGTAATTTTGTGTATAGGTATTTGAATATATTTGGTAAAAGAAAGCTTAGCAACCTAATTTTTATATATAAAAAATGACTGTTACAAAACATAGATTCAGAAAAAAATTATAATTAACTTTCAATAGAGAAGTATTGTTGTTCTTAAAAAATCTTGATGACAAAAATAAATATACAGCACATAATCTTAGACAAAATAATGTGTACGTAGAATCTATCATACTTTTATCAGATATTAATTTAGTCGGTCTGAAAATTTAAACCACAAAGAGAGCAACATTAAAAAAAATCACCAAAGCAGGAATAAATGTGTTTAAATTATACCAGAGTGTGTGAGAATCAGTTAAATAAATTATAGAATATAAAATTGGTTCTTATATTGTTAACATTTCTGCATATGAGTTTAATGTATATTGAGATAATTATATGAAATTCTATGAGCATATGGCTTCCTTAACACATTTTCAAACTATTTGAAATTAAACATATAGCATACATAAATATGCTCATACATATATACATCAATATATATGTCTGTATATGTACAGAACATTTATAAAATTGTACAATATAGATAAACGTTAACACGGTAAAAATTGTTTTTTAAATGTAGTAGATTTGTTGCCTTATCTTTCTTATGACAACTTATGTTTATTGAGAACTTCATAAAAGTCAGGCACTGTGCTTGAATGACACCAAAGATAATACAGAAAACCTACTTGATTTAAGATTGCTCACAATTAGCAAAACAGATATAACATATTTGTTTATTATCAAATGTGTTGAGTGTGATAAAAAATTTATATATTCAAAGCTAGAGGAATAGGCTGGAAACCTTCATAATGAACTTACTCAAGAAATATTTGACAGAGATCTCTATGTTAAAACTTAGCTTATAGGAAAATAAATTTTGAATATTATGAAAGAGGATAGAAGGACATTCTTACATTTTATTTCAATGTAATTTTAAAAGTATTATATCTCATATTCTAGAAATCCCACAAAATATGCATGTGTGTGTTTGTGTATGTGTGTGCTTCTATTTCAATATATAGGTCTATATGCAATAATCCATAAAGCATTATTTGTGTTTTTAAGAATTTCAACATCAATAGAGAGAAAATATATTTTTATAAGTTGTAACAATATTGTATCTTTTAAAATTTTTTGTATTATACTTTAAGTTCTAGGATACATGTGCACAACATGCAGATTTGTTACATATGTATACATGTGTCATGTTGGTGTGATGCACTCATTAACTTGTCATTTACATTAGGTATATCTCCGAATGTGGTCCCACCCCCTCCCCCCAGCCCACCACAGGCCACAGTGTGTGATATTCCCCTTCCTGTGTCCAAGTGTTCTCATTGTTCAATTCCCACCTATAAGTGAGAACGTGAGGTGTTTGGTTTTTAGTCCTTGCAATAGTTTGCTGAGAATGATGGTTTCCAGCTTCATTCATGTCCCTACAAAGGACATGAACTCATCCTTTTTATGGCTACATAGTATTCCATGGTGTATATATGCCACATTTTCTTAATCCAGTCTATCATTGATGGACATTTGGGTTGGTTCCTAGTCTTTACTATTGTAAATAGTGCCACAATAAACATGCATGTGCATGTGTCTTTATAGCAGCATGATTTATAATCCTTTGGGTATATACCCAGTAATGGGATGGCTGGGTCAAATGGTATTTCTAGTCCTAGATACTTGAGGAATCCCCACGCTGTCTTCAACAATGGTTGAATTAGTTTACAGTCCCATCAACAGTGTAAAAGTGTTCCTATTCCTCCACATCCTCTCCAGCACCTGTTGTTTCCTGACTTTTTAATGATTGCTATTCTAACTGCTGTGAGCTGGTATCTCACTGTGGTTTTCATTTGCATTTCTCTCATGGCCAGTGATGATGCACATTTTTTCATGTGTCTGTTGGTTGCATGAATGTCTTCTTTTGAGAAGAGTCTGTTCATATCCTTGACCCACTTTTTGATGGGGTTGATTTTTTCTGGTAAATTTGTTTAAGTTCTTTGTAGATTCTGGATATTATCCCTTTACAAGATGAGTAGATTGCAAAAATTTTCTCCCATTCTGTAGGTTGCCTGTTCACTCTTATGGTAGTTTCTTTTGCTGTGCAGAAGCTCTTTAGTTTAATTAGATCCCATTTGTCAATTTTGACTTTTGTTGCCATTGCTTTTAGTGTTTTAGACATGAAGTCCCTGCCCATGCCTATGTCCTGAATGGTATTGCCTAGGTTTTCTTCTAGGGTTTTTATGGTTTTAGGTCTAACATTTAAGTATTTAATCCATCTTGAATTAATTTCAGTATAAGGTGTAAGGAAGGGATCCAGTTTCAGCTTTCTACCAATGGCTAGCCAGTTTTCCCAGCACCATTTATTAAATAAGGAATCCTTTCCCCATTTCTTTTTTTTTTTTTTTTGTCAGATTTGTCAAAGATCAGACGGTTGTAGATGTGTGGTATTACTTCTGAGCGCTCTGTTTTGTTCCATTGTTCTATATCTCTGTTTTGGTACTAGTACCATGCTGTTTTGTTTACTGTAGCCTTGTACTATAGTTTGAAATCAGGTAGCATGGTGCCTCTAGCTTTGTTCTTTTGGCTTAGGATTGTCTTGGCAATGTGGGCTCTTTTTTGGTTTCATATGAGCTTTAAAGTCTTTTTTTTTTTTTTTTTTTTTTTTTTTTTTTTTGAGACGGAGTCTTGCTCTGCCGCCCAGGCTGGAGTGCAGTGGCCGGCTCTCAGCTCACTGCAAGCTCCGCCTCCCGGGTTCACGCCATTCTCCTGTCTCAGCCTCCCGAGTAGCTGGGACTACAGGCGCCCGCCTCGTCGCCCGGCTAGTTTTTTGTATTTTTTAGTAGAGACGGGGTTTCACCGTATTAGCCAGGATGGTCTCGATCTCCTGACCTCGTGATCCACCCGTCTCGGCCTCCCAAAGTGCTGGGATTACAGGCTTGAGCCACCGCGCCCGGCCTAAAGTCTTTTTTTCCAGTTATTTGAAGAAACTCATTGGTAGCTTGATGGGGATGGCATTGAATCTATAAATTACCTTGAGCAGTATGGCCTTTTTCACGATATTGGTTCTTCCTATCCATGAGCATGGAATGTTCTTCCATTTGCTTGTGTCCCCTTTTATTTCGTTGAGCAGTGGTTTGTAGTTCTCCTTGAAGAGGTCCTTTACATCTCTTGTAAGTTGGATTTCTAGGTATTTTATTCTCTTTGAAGCAATTGTGAATGGGAGTGCACTCATGATTTGGCTCTCTATTAGTCTATTATTAGTGTATAAGAATGCTTGTGATTTTTGCACATTGATTCTGTATCCTGAGACTTTGCTGAAGTTGCTTATCAGCTTAAGGAGATTTTGGGCTGAAACAATGGGGTTTTCTAAATATACAATCATGGCATCTACAAACAGGGACAATTTGTCCTCCTCTTTTCCTAATTGAATACCTTTTGTTTCTTTCTCCTGCCTGATTGCCCTGGGCAGAACTTCCGACACTATGTTGAATAGGAGTGGTAAGAGAGGGTATCCCTGTCTTGTGCCAGTATTCAAAGAGAATACTTCCAGTTTTTGCCATTTAGTATGATATTGACTGTGGATTTGTCATAAATAGCTCTTTTTATTTTGAGATATGTCCCATCAATACCTAATTTATTGAGAGTTTTTAGCATGAAGGGCTGTTGAATATTGTCAAAGGCCTTTTCTGCATCTATTGAGATAATCATGTGGTTTTTGTCTTTGGTTCTGTTTATATGCTGGATTACGTTTATTGATTTGTATATGTTGCACCTGTCTTGCATCCCAGGGATGAAGCCCACTTGTTCATGGTGGATAAGATTTTGATGTGCTTCTGGATTTGGTTTGCCAGTATTTTATCGCGGATTTTTGCATCAATGTTCATCAGGGATATTGGTCTGAGATTCTCTTTTTTAATTGTGTCTCTGCCCAGCTTTGGTATCAGGAAGATGCTGGCCTCATAAAATGAATTAGGGAAGATTCCCTCTTTTTCTATTGATTGGAGTAGTTTAAGAAGGAATGGTACCAGTTCCCCCTTGTACCTCTGGTAGAATTTGATTGTGAATCCATCTGGTCCTAGACTTTTTTTAGGTGGTAGGCTATTAATTATTGCCTCAATTTCAGAGCCTGTTATTGATCTATTCAAGGATTCAACTACTTACTTGTTTAGTCTTGGGAAGGTGTATGTGTCCAGGAATTTATCCATTTCTTCTAGATTTTCTAGTTTATTTGCATAGAGGTGTTTATAGCATTCTCTGATGGTAGTTTGTATTTCTGTGGGATTGGTGGTGATAGCCCCTTTATAATTTTCATTGTATCTATTTGATTCTTCTCTTTTTTTTTCTTTATTGGTCTTTCTAGAGTTCTATCAATTTTATTGATCTTTTCAAAAAACCAGTCCTGGATTCATTGATTTTTTGGAGGGTTTTTTATATCTCTATCTCCTTCAGTTGTGCTCTGATCTTAGGTATTTCCTGCCTTCTGATACCTTCTGAATGTGTTGGCTCTTGTTTCTCTAGTTCTTTTAATTGTGATTTTAGGGTGTCAGTGTTAGATCTTTCCTACTTTCTCTCGTGGGCATTTAGTGCTATAAATTTCCCTCACACACTGCTTTAAATGTGTCCCAGAGATTCTGCTATGTTGTTTCTTTGTTCTCATTGGTTTCAAAGAACATCTTTATTTCTGCCTTCACTTCGTTATGTACCCAGTAGTCATTCAGGAGCAGGTTGTTCTGTGTCCATGTAGTTGAGTGGTTTTGAGTGAGTTTCTTAATTCTGAGTTCTAGTTTGATTGCACTGTGATTTGAGAGACAGTTTGTTATAATTTCTATTCTTTTACATTTGCTGAGGAGTGCTTTACTTCCAATTATGTGGTCAATTTTGGAATAAGTGTAATGTGGTGCTGAGAAGAATGTATATTCTATTGATTTGGGGTGGAGAGTTCTGTAGATGTCTATTAGGTCCACTTGGTGCAGAGCTGAGTTCAATTCCTGGATATCCTTGTTTACTTTCTGTCTCGTTGATCTGTCTAATGTTGACATTGGGGCGTTAAAGTCTCCCATTATTATTGTGTGGGAGTCTAAGTCTCCTTGTAAGTCTCTAAGGACTTGCTTTATGAATCTGGGTGCTCCTGTATTGGGGGCATATATATTTAGGATAGTTAGCTCTTCTTGTTGAATTGATCCCTTTACCATTATATAATGGCCTTCTTTGCCTCTTTTTATCTTTGCTGGTTTAAAGTGTGTTTTATCAGAGACTAAGATTGCAACCCCTGCCTTTCTTTGTTTTCCATTTTCTTGATAGATCTTCCCCCATCCCTTTATTTTGAGCCTATGTGTGTCTCTGTACACGAGATGGGTCTCCTGAATACAGCACAATGATGGGTCTTGACTCTTTATCCAATTTGTCAGTCTGTGTCTTTTAACTGGAGCATTTACCCCTTTTACATTTAAGGTTAATATTACTATGTGTGAATTTGATCCCATTATTATGATGTTAGCTGGTTATTTTGATTGTTAGTTGATGCAGTTTCTTCCTAGCATTGATGATCTTTACAATTTGGCATGTTTTTGCAGTGGCTGATATCGGTTGTTCCTTTCCATGTTAGTGATTCCTTCAGGAGCTCTTGTAGGGCAGGCCTGTTGAGAACAAAAATCTCTCAGCATTTGCTTATCTGTACAGGTTTTTATTTCTCCTTGACTTATGAAGCTTAGTTTGGCTGAATATGAAATTCTAGGTTGAATATTCTTTTCTTTAAGAATGTTGAATATTGGACCCCACTGTCTTCTGGCTTGTAGAGTTTCTGCTGAGAGATCCACTGTTAGTCTGACGGGCTTCCGTTTGTGGATAACCCGACCTTTCTCTCTGGCTGCCCTTACCATTTTTTCTTTCATTTCAAATTTGGTGAATTTGACAATTATGTGTCTTGGAGTTGCTCTTCTCGAGGAGTATCTCTGTGACATATTCTGTATTTCCTGAATTTGAATGTTGGCCTCCCTTTCTATGTTGGGGAAGTTCTCCTGGATAATATCCTGCAGTGTGTTTTCCAACTTGGTTCCATTCTCCCCGTCACTTTCAGGTACACCAATCAGACGTAGATTTGGCCTTTTCACATAATCCCATATTTCTTGGAGGCTTTGTTTGTTTCTTTTTATGCTTTTTTCTCTGAACTTCTCTTTTCACTTCATTTCATTCATTTGATCTTCAATCACTGATACCCTTTCTTCCAGTTGATCGAATCAGCTACTGAAGCTTGTGCATTTGTCACGTAGTTTTTGTGCCATGGTTTTCAGCTCCATCAGTTCATTTAAGGTCTTCTCTGCACTAGTTATTCTAGTTAGCCATTTGTCTAATCTTTTTTCAAGGTTTTAACTTCTTTGTGATGGGTTCAAACTTCCTTCTTTAGCTCAGAGAAGTTTGATCGTCTGAAGCCTTCTTCACTCAACTTGTCCAAGTCATTCTCCATCCAGCTTTGTTCCATTGCTGGCGAGGACCTGCATTCCTCTGGAGGGGGAGAGGCACTCTGATTTTTAGAATTTTCAGCTTTTCTGTCCCCCCCACCCCCATCTTTGTGGCTTTATCTACCTTTGGTCTTTTATCATGGTAACATACAGATGGGGTTTTGGTGTGGATGTCCTTTCTGTTTGTTAGTTTTCCTTCTCACAGTCAGGACCCTCAGCTGCAGGTCTGTTGGAGTTTGTTGGAGGGTCACTCCAGACCCTGTTTGCCTGGGTATCAGCAGCGGAGGCTGCAGAACAGTGAATATTGCTGAACATCAAATGTTGCTGCCTGATCATTCCTCTGTAAGCTTCATCACAGAGGGATTCCCAGCCATGTGAGGTGTCAGTCTGACCCTACTGGAGGGTGCCTCCCAGTTAGGCTACTTGGGGTCAGGCACCCACTTGAGGAGGTGGTCTGTCTGTTCTCAGTTCTCAAACTCCATGCTGGGAGAACCACTGCTCTCTTCAAAGCTGTCAGACATGGACATTTAAGTCTGCGGAGGTTTCTGCTGCCTTTTGTTTGGCTACACCCTGCCCCCAGAGGTGGAGTCTATAGAGACAGGCAGGCCTCCTTGAGCTGCAGTGGGCTCCACCCAGTTCGAGCTTCTCAGCCACTTTGTTTACCTTCTCAAGCCTCAGCAATGGTGGACACCTCTCTCCCAGCCTCACTGCTGCCTTGCAGTTCGATCTCAGACTGCTGTGCTAGCAATGAGCGAGGCTCCATGGGCATGGGACACTCCAAGCCAGCGCAGGATATAATCTCCTGGTGTGCTATTTGCTCAGTTGGAAATGCAGAAATCACCTGTCTTCTGCATCTCTCACACTGGGAGCTGTAGACTAGAGCTGTTCCTATTCAGCCATCTTGGAGGTATCATGTATTTATTATTTTCAACAGTCAACATGATATGCTGTTTCCCTATTTTACTTTTATTGAGAACTTATTGTATGCCAAAGACTCTGGAAAGAACCCTATAAATTACATTTAATTAATTAGGCATAGAGCAATATAATAAACATTAGAGTAGCATGGAAGGTGATATTAAGTATTCTGGCTGGTAGGAAATTGAAATATTTCAGTCTAGATAAAAACTAAAAATGGGTGTTGAGGATGGAAAGAATTTCACCTAATTGAGAAAAATCATTCCAGGCAAAGGAAATGTATTGAGCACAAGTGGAGATATTGAAAAATGCACTGTGGGTTGCAAATTCTTGATCAGCAGAGGGGACTGGGTCTATAGTAATATTTTAAAGGTGGGGTAGGTAGGAGGAGAGGAAATGATAATAATAGTATCATTGATAATAATAATGTTCAGAGACTGGCTAAGATTGAGGTGCAAATGGCATCCTTGGGGCATTAATTTCCTATGGATAGTGAAAAACTAATAATTTAGATCAGAAGAATATCAAAGTTTGCTTGAGTAAATGCTACCGAATGGACAATGCTGGATGGAAATTTAAAAAGCAACAATACTTCAAGGTAACTAAGAATATACATGTTTTTTGACCTGTTATTCTTAAGATATGACTCCAACATTTTATTCTCATGTAAAAATTCATTATAGAAATATGTATTTATCCAGATGATAGACTTTTATAACTTTGCTATAAAAGAAAGCACATCTACAAAAGACAAAAGAAAGACAAAAAAAGAAGAAATAACAAAAGGAAGGAAGGAGGAAATAATGGAATGAAAGGAGGAAAGAAGGAAGAAAAGAAAAAGGAAGGAACAAAGGAAGTGGCCAAAATTCAAACTGCCTTTCCAGAATTATAAATAATGAGAGAAATCTAACATGATTGACTCCATCTCGTTTGTAACCTTAAAGGCTAAATAGGTTGTTTTGCTTATTCTAACACAGAGGCCAAGATTACTATCAGAATAATTTAATTTGTAGATAAAGTTTGAGGCAAGGAAAACTCCTTGTTAGAAAACTCTGCATTCATAGGGCAAAGCTAAATGTGTGATAGGGGCTTAAACTTTGCCAAAGAACAGGCATAGTTTAACAATGACCTGTCATCACTTAGCTTGTTTTACTATAAGTTGTTTACTGCCACAGAGTCACATAACCGGGGGTTGCAAGATTTATAATTCTCCCACCTACTTCGATATATAGCATCATCATTGTGAAACCTAAAGAACTGGTCTTTGAGATATTTCAGACGTAGCACTGAGCCACCACCTGGTTTTGTGGGACTCTGCCAGGAACCGAGTTAGTTGAGCGAAGACAGCTTTAGACACTCATGTGATTTCAGCAGTCATTTCAGTTTCCCTGGTCCCTGGCTGCCAAAGCACCCTTAAAAAGCCCTAGCTTACAAAATTCTCAGATACATATGAGTTTGGGAAATTTCTCCTTGTTCTCTTTGCTTGACTAACACTGTGATAATTAAACAATAGTAAAACTCTCTTTGCTGCAATACCTATTGTTTTCAGTACATTTGGCGTTCTGGGCAGAGGGCAAGATGAATCCATCAGGTGGTTACAAAATGACTAATATTAAACAAATGTTTATGCTCTGGCATATTTGCTAGTTCAAATAATATGAAGTAATGAAGATGCAATTTTGAATTTCATACACAAACATAAAAAACAAATTCAAGTTAGAGTAAATTTCTAATGGATATATAGATTATGATTACAACTTTGAAGTATATAACATATGATATGTTGTGATTATATATTATATAATATGTTATGTATTATATATAATATATAATTATATATTGCATATTAAATAATATAGAATATATTTTATTACATACATAATTATTATATAATATTACATATCATGTAATATATAATATTACATATCATGTAATATAATATAATACAATATTATTGAATATTTCATTCAAGGTTTTAGTGCTCTGCTGTACCACTTAATTTGTTTCTTTAATAGTTCCTTACTACAATGCTTCTTTCACTAATTCTCTCCATATGGCTTCATAAGTTTGGGCTGTTATAACAAATTACCATAGACTTCTAAGTCTGAGACAAGGGTGCCAGCATATATATATATAAAATACATATATTTTTTAATATATTATAATATAATATTATATGTGATATGATAAAATATGATATATTATATGTAATATATATTATATAATGTATTAACCAATATTATATAATATATTATTTATAATATTATATATAATCTATTATATATATTATTTATAATATTATATATAATATATTACTCATCTATATTTATAATATATTTATAATATTATATATAATATATTATAATATATATCTATAATATATCTTTTAATATTATATGTAATATATATATATATATCATTATATATTTATTTATAATATTATATATATATATATATCTATATTTTATATTATTTAATATTATATATAATATAAATATATCTATATTTATATTTTTTATATCTACTATATCTTTTTTCTCTAATATATAATTATAATATATTTTATTTTTACTAATATACTAATATCTATATTCTATTCTATAGTTTATCTTATATCTAATATCTTTTCTATATTCATCTAATATATATATCTATCATAATTTTATTTTATAATATAATCTATCATTCTTTTATACGTATATAAACACCAATCATATCTATTGAAAAGTATATTAGGTGGTAGTATTGTGAGTGATTTAGTTTTAAATTTGTTTGCCATATTTTTAACATGAGAAAAGTTGTAATAGCAATAACACAGTGTTATGGCCTGAAAGTTTGTGTCCTCCAACCTCAATTCATATATTGAAGTCCTAACTCCTAAGATAATGATATTAGGAGGTAGGATCTTTGGGAGATTATTAAGTCATGAGAGTGAAGCCTTTATGAATGGGATTAATGATCTTATAGAAGAGACCCCAGAGAGCTGCCAGCCCCTTTTTGGCTCTATGAAGTTATAAAAAGATGGTCATCTGCCCTCCCCATAACCTCACCATCCTGGCACCCTTCTCTCAGACTTCTAATCTATGGTAATTTGTTACAACAGCCCAAACTTATGAAGCCATATGGAAAGAAGTAGTGAAAGAAGCATTGTAGTAAGGAACTATTAAAGAAACAAATTAAGTGGTCCAGCAGAGCACTAAAACCTTGAATGAAATATTCAACTGGTGACATTTTTATAGCTTTTTAAAATAATTGATTGTATTATATTTCATTTGCTGTATATTATAGTGTTAAGGTTGTGGTTTAGCATTACAGTGAAATTTATAGTCTATCAAAATAAAAGAAAAAAGGAAAAATTGAAAGCTACCCACAATACCCTTTCTATACTACTTCTCAGATGTAATCACAGTATTTGGATATATTCTTATAGATGTATATACACAAATATATATATATGTATAATATATATGAGAATTAGATTAATAATACTAATATTTAATTCTATAACCAGACTTTTTAAGTACGTTATAGAAAACGGGATCTAAGTATATATAGTTGAAGGAATTTGCACAAATTACAAGGAGAAGTTATGAAATGAAAATCCTGATTATGAGAGAGACACTGCTAGCATACATGTAGCCTTCCTATATTTCCTTCAAGCTGTGACTGAAACACCAGGGATTGGGTCTAATTCCTGCTGCTCACCACACAGAAAACCAATGACTGAGATGACGAGTGTTACCAAAGAAGAAGGCTTTAATTGGATGCTGCAGCTGAGGAGATGGGACCTCAGTCTCAAATCCATCTTCCTGACTAAAACTAAATGTTTATAGGAAGCATTATAGTGAATGAGGGGTATGGCATCTCATTTTCTGGATGTGATATAGTGAGTTTCAGTACTTTGATACTTTTTGTGGGGGTGAAGCCTGATGGTCCCTTCCTGAGGAATGAACTCACATAAAATAAACCTAAGTGTGAAGGTTTAAGACTGGAATGATCAATTTCTATGTTTATCTTTTTTAAAAAAGTACTTATGGGACTATTGGGTCAGTTTTGAAGCTACTACCTCACCCCCTTTCTATGGAACCACTATTTCTGACTTCTTACAGCAAAGGTCCCCAAGCCCTAGGCCATGGACTGCTATGGGTCCATGGCCTGGAGGAACCAGGCCGCATAGCAGGAGGTGAGCAGCAGGTAAGTTAGAAGCTTCAACTGTGTTTACAGCCACTCTCATCACTCACATTACTGCCTGAGCTTTGTCTCCTGTCAGATTAGTGGCAGCATTAGATTCTTATAAGAGCACAAATCCTATTGTGAACTGCACATGTGAGGGATCTAGGCTGTGAGCTTCTTATGAAAATCTAATGTCTGATGATCTGTTACTGTCTCCCATCACTCCCAGATGGGACCATCTAGTTGCATGTAAACAAGTTCAGAGCTCCCACTGATTTCTACATTATGGTGAGCTGTATAATTATTTCATTATATATTATACTATATTAATAATATAAATGAAGTACACAATAAATGTAATGTGCTTGAATCATCCTGATCCCATCCCCACCACAACACTAGTCTGCGGGAAAACTGTCTTCTACAAAACCAGTCCCTAGTGTCAAAAAGGTTGGGGACTGCTGTCTTACAGACTATATTACCTGGAATTGCATTGTACTTTATATAAATGAAATTGTAGAAAGTGTACTCTTTTTTTATCTGGCTGCTTTATCTCACCTTTATGCTTGAGAAATATATATATATATACACACACACACACATACACACACATACACACATATATATAGTCAAATGTAGTTGTAGATCATTAATTCTCATTACCACATAATATTCCAGTATGTGATTATATTATGATTTATGCATCCATATTTTCCATTTATTGTGTTTCTATAAACATTCATGTACCCGTCACTAGAGAACATATATATATACCTGGTGTGTATATATACCATATACGTGTATATACACGTATATATACACACACACACACACACATACCTGTTCTGATGACTCCATACCTACAAATGAAAATCTGGGTCAGTTTGTGTATGTTCACCTTTAGTACATAATACCTAATATTCTCCCAAAATGATTGTACAAATTTCCTCTTTTCATCAACATATGAGAGTTCTGATATCAACACATCCTTGCTTTATAGATTTTCTTTTATTTTTATGATCATTCTGGTGGATGTGTGGCGGAGTTGTCTATTTTTCACTACATTTCTTTGTGCTTGTTGACCTTTTTTATACTCTATGTTTTAAAGTTCCTGGTCATTTTTCTCTCTTATTATACCATTGAATGTCAATATTTTAACAAAGAATTTGTAGAAATCTCTTACATATTTTTATTATATGCCTGTTATTGCTTACGTGCAATGTAAATACCTTCTCCCATTCTAGTGATATCATTTTCCATTTCCTAATGGTACCTCTTGAACAGCAGTTTTAAATTTTACTACATTTCAATGAATTGAATTTTATGTTAGGTATTTTCTTTTTTCTTTCTTTTTTTTCTTTTTTGAGACGGGAGTCTCGCTCTGTCACCCAGGCTGGAGTGCAGTGGTGTGATCTCGGCTCACTGCAAGTTCCGCCTCCCGGGTTCACGCCATTCTCGTGCCTCAGCCTCCTGAGTATCCGGGACTACAGGCTCCCGCCACCGCGCACGGCTAATTTTTTGTATTTTTAGTTGAGACGGAGTTTCACCGTGGTCTCAATCTCCTGACCTTGTGATCCGCCTGCCTCGGCCTCCCAAAGTGTTGGGATTACAGGCATGAGCCACCATGCCCGGCTAGGTATTTTCCTAGTGTACTGCTTAAGAATATTCTACTACAAATGTCATAAAAGCTTCCTCTGTGCTTACCTATTGCTTACCTATAAAAAGCTTTTCTTTTTCTTTTTTTTTTTTTTTGCCCCGTATGTTTACGTTTATTTAAATATGTTGTTGTAACTTGTATTTCACAGCCACTAATAAACTGGAGACTTATTTTCTTATCAAAGCATATCACATTACATGAACTATAAACAAAAGAAAAAATAAATTAATTAAATTAAATATAAATGAAAAACTTTAGTGCTTCTAAGGATGCAGTTAAAAAGTGAAAAGAGAATCTACAAAATGGAAAGAAATATCTTCAATAATATTTAAATACATAAATTGGACTACACAAATAAAAATATAAGAGTTTTTAATAGCATAATTGAAAAGTGAAAAAAATAAGCACAAAATGGGAGAAAATAACTGAAAATTATTTCTCTAAAAAAAGACTTGCATGAAAAATATATAAACAACACTTAAACCTCAATAATTAAAAGAAAAATATACCAATTACAGTCATGCAAATAATTACAAAAATCATTTAAAGAAGATACACAAATAGCCAAAGGAAACATGAAAATATATCCAACATTATTAGTGATTATGAAATTGCAAATGAAAACCACAAGGGGATACATTGCATGCTATGATGGCTACAATCCAAAGGTAGACAATAAGAAGTGTTAGTAAGTACATGAAGAGCTTAAAATAATTATATATTGTTGGTAGAAACATAAAATCATTCAAGTGGTTTGTGAAACAGTTTGAAAGTTCTCCCCTAAACAGAGTTATGACAGGACTCTTCAGTTCCACTTGCTATTATGTATCCAAGAGAACCGAAACATCTATGCAGACAAAAATTTAGACATAAATGTTTATGGCATTGTTATTCATAATAAGCAAAGTGTAGAAAAAAACACAAGTTTTCAGAAAATCATGAGTAGATAAAATTCAATTTATGTATAGAATGCAATATTATTTGGCAATAAAAATAATGAAGTATTTATTCATACTACAACATGAATGAATGTTGATTACATTAAGCTAAGTGAAATAAGTCAGCCACGAAGACCACATATTGTATAATTTTATTTATACAAAATATACAGAATAGGAAAATTTATAGAGACAGCAGGTAACTTATTGGTTGCCTGCACCTGGGGAGAGGCGGAATAAGTGACTGCAAAGTAGTATGGAGTTTCTTTTTTAAAGTGATGAAAATGTTCTAAAATTAGATAGTAATGATGGTTGCAAAACTCTGAATATACTACATTCTACAGAATTTCACAGCTTACAAGAAGGAATTTTATGGTATATGAAGTCTTTGTCAATAAAACTGTTTTTTTAAGTCCTCAAAATAATATATTACATTGTCTTACATTTTATTTAATCAATTCCCTGACAATAAATATTTAGAGAGCTTCCAGTGTTTTTACTAGACATATTGTTCTCTTTTCTTTGTGTGTGTGTGTGTGTGTGTGTGTGTGTGTGTGTGAGAGAGAGAGAGAGAGAGAGAGAGAGAAAGAGAGAGAGAGAGAGAGCCAGAGCCAGAGTCAAAGCCAGAGACAGAGACAAAGACAGAGACAGGGAAAGGTTATATAGGGTGGTGAAAGAGAGAGAACACTTGTAAGAGGCATGATATTTGCTCAGTTTTGTCAGGATTTCAAAATAATACATTTCCCATAGCAGAATGTTATAATTTTTTTGAACATTTATTGACCATTTATATTTCTTTTTAAAGCAGTACATATCTTTGCCTTCAGACCTTTGCTATTTCTAGAGATTCAGCTCTTTCTTATTGACCTATATGATTTTTAGGATGATATAGAATATAAAAGTTTGTCATATATGTGTGTGTGTGTATACATATATATAATATTTTTTTCCACTTATTTCATTTATCTTTGAATAGTTTGTAGAGATTTTCTATAGTAACTGACAAATAAAACAACTTTTACCTATTATTTAAGAAATAAAATGTTGCCAATATTTTAAAAGATGCTAGTATTGCTCATACCATACTCTCTTCAAAAGATAACTCTTATTCTACATAATGTGTTTCTCAATTCCTTATAAATATTAGGGTTTCATTCTGTAGCTAGGGTATGTGTGTTTTATTTGTCTTGCCTCTAAACTTTGTATCTATACAATTATACTGTATGTATTTTGTAAGACTTGCTTATCTTTTTCAATGTAATAGTGATATTTGTACACAGGTGAAGAGTTAACTGAATGTATATAATTAACTGTAGAATTGTTTGGATTCTATGTTATGTTTATATTTAAGGTATAAATAAATAACAAGAAATTTTGTTCAAGGTGTTTTTGTTTTAATTCAGAATTCCACAATCAATTTCTGAGAGTGTTGTATTAGTTCACCGTTTTAAACATCTATTGATGGTATTCGTCATTCTTAGCATTGTAATAATACAAATTGGAACATTAAATTATATTTAGCCTAATGTTTTCTCTGTACTTTGAAACCATATGTAACAAATTACAATTTAACATGCTATGTAAACAAACTTCAATGTAACTTAGGAGTCTATTCTTCCAACAAGTAGCTGAGTTTTAGCCAATCATAGCAGCCAAACTTCAGCCAATTAATGGCTGCCAACTGATCAGACCACGTTCATATAAAGCAAATGCAACATCACACCATACCCAAATAAACCAAAGGCTGAGCTGCAATGAACCAAGTTGTTTCTCTATGTCACCACATCCCTTTTCAGTATATAAATACTGCCTGCCCATTGCTGGGTAGAGTTCTGTGAATCTCTTCTGGTTCTGAGTTATGCCTGTTTATGAATTTTTTTCATTAAATAAACATTCCTAAATTTAGTTGTGTAGAGGTTTTCTTTTAATAGTTTCGAATCTGAAGTGGGATCTAGAGTAGACCTCCAGCCATCCCTGGGAGCAGCGAGTGATCAAGTCAAGGTACCTGATGGAAACATAGTGTCCACTACTGTCTCGTAGCACTTAGAGGTTGTGAATGAGATCTGTCTCAGATTCAAGCTGCACAAACTTGTGTTATCAGCTCTCTGAGTTTATTTAAACATTTTTAACTTTTTTAGGTTCATATATTACAATGGAAATATAACTAGGTCCTTTAGGGAGGCTTTCAGTGTCTGAGTAGTTCCAACAGAGACTGGACTGGGTTCAATAGGTAGTCAAGGCTACTAGAAGACAGTGAATTGTGGCTTCATATGGACCCAAAGAGTCCAGAACTTCTCTATGTAGAGCTTCAGTCAATTTCATGTGCAAGAACTATTGATCCAAAACCCATGCTTTTCTAGAAAAATGGGTGAGCCTTCCCAAAGGTAACTTAAAAACTACAGTGGTCATGGGAAAGGGGACTTCTTACAAAAAGCTAAAATAGGTACAGGGACCATGAGGACCTCCTCTCTAAACCCAAACAGTTTGAGCCAAGGTAGCTCAAACTAATAAATCCAGTGTCCTGAAATGTCTGCCTCTTTTGGAAATAGCCTAGCCAATGGAAAAGAAATGATCCATTTTTAAACCTACCATCTGATAGACAATTCCTTTGGTTTGGACTCTTTTCCCACTAGAGAAAATAGCCAAAGCCTTTACTCCTAAGACAATCGCCAATGAATTTCTCAGAAATAAAAAAATAATAATAATTTTTTATGGGGTTTCAGATCAAGTCCAAAAAGTCTACATGTCTGAGCTCAATTGACACTTGGCCCACTAAACAACAACAAATATATATATATATATTCCTAACAATCAGTCCTTTCTCTTATCTCTATTTGATACTTTTTCTCCTATGGGAACCGTTCAGTCAACTAAAACCCCTTTTCTCAAGCCACTTCTGACTAAATTCTCTACCAACTCTAACCGCTTCTTTTTGTTGTCATGATCTTTGCTATGCCCCAAAATTCTTTCAAAAACAAAACAAAGCAAAAAAAAAAAAAAAAAAAAAAAAAACATGGGGGGGTCTGTCATTCAATCCTGAAAACTAAAAAAGGTTGAACCTGTTTCTGATGATAAAACCTCTCCTTTATATGTTCAGCACAAGTCTACAAAATGCTTTTATTATGGTATCTGACACATGGCTAAACTTTTAGAAAGAATGTTATAAGATTTGTTTCAGTATTAATGTTTATATGTAAGTATGACATTTATGTGTGATATTTTATCTATGATATTAAAAAACAAACTGAGCAAACTGTAAAACAATGCTCTATTTAATTGGCTTAAAATGTGCACTTATACAAGCTAAGTATTCTCTCTGAAAAATAAGATGTAACTCAAATTCTTTTCCAGTTTACATGACTTAGGTAATCTTTGGTAAATAGAGATACTATTGGTTTGATTAAAACAGACATATCTTCAGAGTGGTCAACATTAAATATAATACAGACACATGATTTCCTATCTAGGCTTAGTGGTAAATTAAGCTTTTGTTACCTCTATATTGCAAAATGTGTCAGCAAGAAAAATAGCTTTTATTACTAGCTAGCTGATAATGTCTCATTTTCATGAGCAGCTCAAGCATATTTGTTAAAAACAAGTGAGCTAAATAGATGTAAGATAAAATTTCTGTATGAATGATGTCCTCCCTATACAAGAAGGTTTTACTATTTTTATCATAAAGTGAGGAAAACTGAGACTGAGGAAAATACATAAATAAATTATTTAATTATTACCTAGCTAAAAAAAAAAAAATGTAAAAAATGTTCCTCCTCTACAATTTCTTATTACAGAGACACTAGACATAGTAAACCTGTTCTGTGCCACACTGACAAATTTTACTAGGAGAAAGAGTATGCATCTGGAAATTATGATATATAGATTTGTCAATCTGTAGATTTCTGGTGTGACAGACAGTTCATAATTGTTTGCTTCCAAGCATTGACTAGAAATTAAGGTCAGTAAGGGTCAAAAATTCTAATTAACATATGTAACTAATATTACTAGAAATAATTTTAAAATTCTCTATATGCAAATATACAAGAAAAGTAAGATGTATTTTTTTGTAAGAAAAGGGTAGAAGGTGTGAAATTTTTCTGTTTTATGAGGGGAAAAAGTGTAACTTTTATTTGAAATGATTGGTTGTTTCAAAATAAGAAAAAGGAAAAGTATAGCACAAAAAATTGAATACAGATGAGAAAGTTGTAGAAAGTTTGTAGAAGAGGAATTCTTGCAAAGTAATTTTATTACTGTGTTTATTTATTTATTTATTATTTATTTATTCTTTTATTGAGATGGAGTCTCGCTCTGTTATCCTCCTAACAGCCATCATAAGAGACTTTTTGGTGGGCTGTATCTTCTCAATTGATTTAAATGCTTATATGAATTAATCCAAAGGTCTCACTATGGTTAGAATAATATCCAAATGTCTTATATCCAAAGGTCTCACTATGGTTAGAATAATAAAAATAACATAGTTTTTTTTTTCCAATTCTGTGAAGAAAGTTTGGTAGTGTGATGGGGATAGCATTGAATCTATAAATTACTTTGGGCAGTATGGCCATTTTCACGGTATTGATTCTTCCTATCCATGAGCATGCAATATTTTTCCATTTGTTTGTGTCCTCTTTTATTTTGTTGATGGCTGGTTTGCAGTTCTCCCTGAAGAGGTCCTTCATATCCCTTGTAAGTTGGATTCCTAGGTATTTTATTCTCTTTGTAGCAAGAACTTGCATCGCCAAGACAATCCTAAGCAAAAACAACAAAGCTGGAGGCATCATGCTACCTGACTTCAAACTATACTACAAGGCTACAGTAACTAAAACAGCATGGTACTGGTACCAAAACAGAGATATAGACCAATGGAATAGAACAGAGGTCTCAGAAATAATACCACACATCTACAATCATCTGATATTTGACAAACCTGACAAAAACAAGAAATCGGGAAACGATTCCTTATTTAACAAATGGTGCTGAGAAAACTGACTAGCCATATGTAGAAAGCTGAAACTAGATCCCTTCCTCACACCTTATACAAACATTAATCAAAGATGGATAAAAAACTTAAATGTTAGACCTAAAACCATAAAAAATCCTAGAAGACAACCTAGGCAATACTATTCAGGACATAGGAATGGGCAAGGACTTCATGACTAAACCACCAAAAGCAATGGCAACAAAAGCCAAAATAGATACATGGGATCTAATTAAACTAAAAAGCTACTGCACAGCAAAAGAAGCTACCATTAGAGTGAACAGGCAACCTACAGAATGGGAGAAAATTTTTGCAATCTACCGATCTGGCAAAGGGCTAATATCCAGAATCTACAAAGAACTCAAACAAATTTACAAGAAATAAACAAACAACTCCATCAAAAAGTGGATCAAGGATATGAACAGACTCTTCTCAAAAGAAGACATCTATGTAGCCAACACATACATGAAAAAATGCTCATCATCACTGGTCATCAGAGAAATGCATATCAAAACCACAATGAGATACCATCTCATGCCAGTTAGAATGGCAGTCATTAAAAGGTCAGGAAACAACAGATGCTGGAGTGGATGTGGAGAAATAGGAATGCTTTTACACTGTTGATGGGAGTGTACATTGGTTCAACAATTGTGGAAGACATTGTGGTGATTCCTCAAGGATCTAGAACTAGAATTACCATTTGACCCAGCAATTCCATTACTGGGTATATGCTCAAAGGATTATAAATCATTCTACTATAAAGACACATGCACACATATGTTTATTACAGCACTATTCCCAATAGTGAAGACTTGGAACCAACCCAAATGTCCATCGATAATAGACTGGATTAAGAAAACATGGCACGTATACACCATGGAATACTATGCAGCCATTAAAAGGATGAGTTCATGTCATTTGCAGAAACATGGATGAAGCTGGAAACCATCATTCTCAACAAACTATCACAAGGACAGAAAACCAAACATGGCACGTTCTCACTCATAGGTGGGAACTGAACAATGAGATCACTTGGACACAGGGCAGGGAACATCACACACAGGGGCTTGTCCTGGGGTGGGGGACTGCGGGGGGGATAGCACTAGGAGAATTACCTAATGTAAATGATGAGTTGACGGATGCAGCAAACCAGCATGGCACATGTATACCTATGTATCAAACCTGCACGTTGTGCACATATACCCTAGAACTTAAAGTATAATAAAAAAAAAAATTGAGCAAATAATTAAAAAAAATGAAAATAACAAAAGAACGTGAAACATGTAAGTGACCCGACATCAAGAATTATGAATTCCATACTGTGACGAAAAAAGTTCATTATCATGGTGAGAGTGGCATCAAAGACCAAGGTTTTTTTTCAATCTCTCAAAATTGAAAGGTTAACTAAAAGGAGGGAAATTGTTAAATTAAATTTAATATGACATAAATCTATTTATGTTTTTTAAATCCACACGTATGAAACTGAAAACTAACTTTGTATGTAAGCAAATTGCAACCTAAGAGTCTATACCGTAACAAGTAGCTGAGGCTCAGCCGATCATAGCAGTCAAGCTAATTACATGCTGCCAACTGAACAGATCATGTCTGTATAAGTGGAGTACCTTATTAAAATGTCCAAATAAGGCTAATGCTGAACTGTGATCAAAGAAGCTGTTTCTGTACGTCATTTTTTTTTTTTTCTGTCTATAAATACTGCCTGCCCATGTTGCTGAGTGGAGATTTTTGAACCTCTCCTGATTCTGAGTAATACCCAGCTCACGAATTGTCATTTGCTCATATAAACTGTGTTAAATTTAATTTGTCTAAGTTAATTTGTGTTCTTTATATTCTTAATATTTTTTCCAATTATGCAACTTTCTTTTGATTTATTCTGCTGTTCTCACTCTTAAGTAGAATATATTATGATTTATTTTTTAGCATATTGTATTTAACATAAGTACTTCTGACTTACTAATAATTCTATAATGGAATATCTGTGACAAGAAAATATCTCTGATTTTTTAAAAAGAAAGTAATTTTTAAAAAAATTAGTGATTTATATATTTTGGTTGAATTATAGAAATAATATAATTGTGAATGTACAAGGAAAATAGTAAATCATCTAGGTCAATCCCCTTTGTTAAAGTTAGGAAATTATGACCAATCAATTTATAATGGTCATTTGTCTAATACCAGGCTTTTAGTTTTGTGGATTAGCTTATTTCATTCCTTTATGGACATTGGTCAAAGAATATATACATTGCTATTTTTTAACACATTTACTGTAATTTTTTCTTCAATAAAAATGAACTGTTTGGGGTTTTAATTTTTTTTTTTCCAGCTTTACCAGGTTAGCTCTGACATACCAGCATGAAAAGAGATTTTGAAATGTGTCTTTAAAGTTTGAGCATATTTCAATAACATTTCAGTTCTGAGACTTTTCATTTAACTTGAGGAAAATTCTGAAGGAAGGCCTATTCCATCACTAATTCCCAAAGTTTAAACCAAGTCTGAACTTTGAGCAATGAATCTTTAGTGTGAGAGTATATTGAACTACATTTTGTCTTTTTTTTTTTTTTTTTTACACATTTTGTCATTTCTTAGGAAAAAAAAATGACTTACCTATTACAAGAAATTGATGACAACTTAATTGTCTCCCTTCATGTGTGCTGGAGAGGACATAATGCTATTCTCCACAGAAATTCACAAAAACAAACAAACAAAACAAACAACAACAACAAAAACTTGTTTGGCAAATGCCAGGAATTTATTCTCACTAGAGTCAATAGAGTAATGAACCATTAATTTTTTTTTGTCAGAATATATTCATCATATGTAAAGTCATTATTTAACTAGAACATTTCAAGTATTAAATAGGCAGCTAATCTAGTAAGAGTTAGGTAAAGTAAAACTTGTTTAATGAATTGGGCATAATCTTTTCGTTTTTTCTTTTCTTTTCTTTTTTCTTTTTCTTTTCTTCTTTTTTTTTTTTTTTTTTTGAGGCGGAGTCTCACTCTGTTGCCCAGTCTGAAGTGGCACAATCTAGGCTTACTGCCAGCTTTGCCTACCAGGTTCACGCCATTCTCCTGCCTCAGCCTCCCGAGTAGCTGAGACCACAGGCACCTGTCACCACTCACAGCTAATTTCTTTTTTTTCTTTGTATTTTTAGTAGAGATGGGGTTTCACCGCGTTAGCCAGGATGGTCTCGATCTCCTGACCCCGTGATCCGTCCGCTTCCGCTTCCCAAAGTTCTGGGATTACAGGCGTGAGCCACGGCACCCAGCCTATTTTCTTGTTTTCTAATGTTCTTGGGTAACTGTACCTCTTTATTTTATATGAATCTCAAAAATGATATTTTTAGGAGCAGAAATGCTTTGTGTGTGTGTGATAGTTTGTGTTGACAAGGTACTCTGACACTCATTTTATTTTTTTTCAGAAACTTTGACATATACCCTCTCAAATGCATTAATGACCCTAACTTAACTTGCAAAAACAGTAAGTTCACTCGTAATAAAGTAGCTTCTGCTTGTAAGGAGGTGTACTGTTAGCTTTGGAAACAAAATTCAATTCTTTCTGACAGTTTATACCATTTCCTCAAAATCAAAAAACATGACATGAAATAAACACCGGCTAAAATAAGTAAATGAAAGAATAACATTAGATTTACAAAAAACACACACAAACAGCAAAACATAATAATGATGTCTGCAAAAGTGAATGAGAGAGTAATTCTCGATAAGCTCCATCCATGCAAAAGAGAATGATAAGAAATGGTGGTGCAGTTTGGTGGGGTGCCAGATTATATATGAATGAGTAGAGACTAAATTGAGTTGGTCAAAATTTTTACAAGTGGTTGATGTGCAAATGTTATGCAAGGGGAATAGGAAAATGCAATATGATTTCACATAGAAGTAACATTACGAAAAAGTAGAAAAATATTTTTTGTTCTGCAATATAGAAAATAATCAAAATGGAATTATTTATATTATCTGTATCATTTCCATAGCAACTATTCCAACTCTATTTTAGAAATAACTTTTTTTCAAATTTCAATAAAGAGAATGTACAGAAAGTATTTTATTATTTATAATACATTTATTTATTATATTTATTTATAATTATTTTATAATAAATCTAAAACCTTCATGCTTTTCATAATCTTGGTTTTATAACTCTATTGGGATATTATAAGAAATATTACAATGATCAGGTAGAAAAATTCACCTAATTTTAAACTTCTTTAATGCTACTTTATTTCAATGTGCTAACTTCAAATACAAATAATAATGTTAATACATTATTAAAGTAAGTTTATAATTGATTACATTTCATGAAAATAAGTTTGTCTTTATCTCTCAATTTATAATGTATACCAATCTTTTTATCCTCTAGCCTTATCTCCACATGTACTAAAAAGCTTATACTTAATGGTAGAAATGTTATATATAGATATTGAGATTTAGTTAATATTACCACTTTTTTTGTCACTTATTTTCTTATCTTATGTTCTCTATCAAACAGAACAACAAACAAATATTATGTGACTATGCCTTACTGAAAATTTGTAGTTTAGGATGACAAAATTAATGGGGGAAAGCAAAAGTAGCAGAGAGATAGGGAAGTCAGATAAAGGTGGTATCTTACTCGGCTGGCTAACACTAGAAAAAGCATAACTTGTTCTTCTACACTTGTGCCTTTTCCACAAGGTATGTGGAATTATGTGCAAGACAGAAATGTCTACTGTTTAAAAAAGAAAAAGGAAGTTATCTTTGTACCCTTTATTTCTCCTATTAATTACTCCATTTTTTTTTTAATTATTTCTCCATTAATTACTCTGCAGTACCTTGTTTTGGTACCCAGCCTTTCTGGTCAAATTTCATGTATGCACTCAAACCTAAGTTGGCCATATGAAGAGGCAGCTAGATGAAACTCTTCTGTATATCTTCTTTGAGCAAGATTTTGCATCCAGTTGCAAGTTAGGAAAGATAAATATGGGAAGGAACATAAACAGTCTTTTAATTGGGCCTGTTTTAAAATATAATACCTAGACAATCATACAGTATGCACTCTCCTGATGAAAGTGTACTTTGGTGCTCACATGCCAGCAGTCTTGTTAGGTATACACTTAGCAGCAAATTGTTGAATTAAAGATTCTACTGCACTCAGAATAGTGAGATAAGTGAATTACTCTTGCTACATACCTTTGTCAACACATGATATTGTCATGTTTTTATTTGTATTGTTGATTTTTTAGGCTTCTGTTGCCAGTTCATTTTCTCAATCTTTATTGGTTTACATTTTCCTTGTGATAATATGATTTTCAGTCTTTTGCCCATTTAAATGTATTCTGTTGGGAAGTGCATTTTCAATCATTTGCCTATGAGAAGGCGGAGATTGTCTGTTTATTCTAAAGGAAATGTGTCGGTTATTTATAGATTATGTCTCCCAGTCTATTGTCAAAGAAATATTTTGAAAACTACATATCCCATAAAATGACTTCATTTTCCTTTTTTTTTTTTTTTTTCTCTTTTGAGATGTGGTCTCATTCTGTCCCCCAGGACGGAGTGCTGTAATATGATTACTGCAGCCTTGGTTTCCCGGGCTCCAGCCATCCTCTCACGTCAGCCTCTGGAGCAGCAGGGACTAGAGGCATGCACCACTGCATCCAGCTCATTTTAAATTTTCTTTGTAGATATAAGGTATCACCATTTTGCCCAGGCTGATCTCAAACTCCTGGACTCAAGTGATCTTTCCGCCACAGCCTCCCAAAATTCTCAGATTACAGGCTTGAGCCAGCCACAGCTTCCAGCCTTTCCTCTTTTGCAGTAATTTCTTTTAATATACAAAACTTGTGGACTGTAATGTAATCCAAATTGTCTATCTTTTTTTTTTTTACAGTGGTGTTTTGTCTAAGAAATTTTCTAGCATAAAACTCATAAAAAATTATTCCTTATTTCTGGAATCTTCATTCTTTTGGCCGATGATTTATCTGGAACTCACAGCTATGTTTAGCGCAATTTCTGGGTCAAAATTTATTTTCTTAACTGTGGATATTTAATTCATACTGTGTTACCTATTAAATAGACAAACCTAACTAGAAATAGAAGGATACTTATCAGTTTGATGTTTAAGAATCTACTGATCCTATTGCTAAAATCAGATGTAATGTTGAGAATCTAATTGCTTCCTCACTATGATCAGAAGCAAGGCAAGGATGTCCTCTTTCCCCATTCCTATTTAATATCATACTGAAAGTCCTAGATAATGTAATAGGACAATAAAAGGAAATGAAAGAAACACAGAGCCAGAAGGAAGAAGTAAAACTATCTTTGCTTACACATTATATGATTGTCTATCTTAGAAATCCCAAATAATCAACAACAAAAAACCTACCCTATAGAGCTAATAAGCCATTGTATCAACTATATTCTCAAATACATTCTCATTTCATCAAATATACTCTCAATGCTTGTATTCTCAATGCTTTCTTGTCTTGCCGAGAGAGGAGAGACTCCCCTTTCCTGGGCTAGCCAATTATTAAAGATAGGAAATAACTCCCCCTGGAGTGTATCTTTCATACACTTAAACAATTCAGAGGCCATGCTCTGAAACACCACTGTCTGACCTATATGCCCCAGGAGGCAATATTTCTCTGCCCTAATCATCCTAGGGCCAGGTACAGCACAACTAGAGATAGCCTGTCTACCTTCAGCAGGCTTGAGAGCCTGCTGAAATTATTCAGACTCTAACCGTAAGTCTGTTCACACTGCCTTGCCTTGTCTTTTCCATGGAAACCACAATAAAAGCTGTTACCCTCACTTTTTCGTCCTCCTGACAGATTCTGGCGCTTCTCCATGAGACCCTTTTTCTTCCTCTTGGCCTGCTCAACCTGAAGATGGTAAGAATGAGTGCTTTTATTATTATCCACTTCCACTTAATTAGTAGTAAATATATTTCCTCTTATGTATGATTTTCTTAATAACATTTATCTTTTTATAGGTTACTTCATTGTAATAACACGGTATATAATACATATAACATACAAAATATGTGATAACCAAACGTTTATGTTATTTGTCACATTTTTCTGGTCAGCAGTAGGTGATTAGTAACTAAATTTGGGGAGAGTCGATAGTTACATGTAGATTTTTAACTGTGCAGGGTGTTGGTACCCCTAACATTCACATTGTTCAAGTGTCAGCTGCATTGTGTATTCATTAAATGTCATACTGCTTGAATTACTATATGTATATACACATATATATATTGTTTTTTTGAGACGGAGTCTCGCTCTGTCGCCCAGGCTGGAGTGCAGTGGCGCAGTCTCGGCTCACTGGAAGCTCTACCTCCCGGTTTCATGCCATTCTCCTGCCTCAGCCTCCCAAGGTAGCTGGGACTACAGGTGCCCGCCACCACGCCCGGGTTTTTTTATTTTTTATTTTTAATAGAGACGGAGTTTCACCGTGTGAGCCAGGATGGTCTCCATCTTTTGACCTCGTGATCCTCCCGCCTGGGTCTCCCAAAGTGCTGGGATTACAGGCGTACACACAAATTACTGTAATTGTAAATGTGTTTTGCTATCAACTAGGTTAAGCCTTTCAGTTTTTGAAATTTGAAATCATTTTTTCTTGTCCATTTTCATTTTCATATAAATTCTGTCAGCAGTATGTCATTTTCCCCAATACACTCTGTTCTAAGCTAGATATGTGCTCTATTACTCTATCCAGGCATTTACTTTTTTTTTTTTTTTTTTTTTTGCAAGAAACTTTTCATATCACTCTAAACAAAACACTTGCCACAGACTGCAAGTCTTTACATGATCTGTCTCCATCATTCCAGTCTCTGCCTTATTTCTTACCTCTTTTCTTTCAGTTCAGTCATCTCAGACTTCTCTTTTCCTCAAAGACTTCAAGCATGGTCCATTTTATGGCTTTTGGATTTGCTGAGTTTTTGCATAACTCTCCATTATTTTTATTATTTTATTTATTTATTTATTTAGAGACAGAGTCTCACATGTTGCCCAGGCTGGAGTGCAGTGGCACGATCTCAGCTCACTGCAACTGTCTCCTGGGCTTAAGCAATTATTGTGCCTCAGCTTCAGGAGTAACTGGGACCACAGGTGCATGCCACCATGCCCGGCTAATTTTTGTATTTTTAGGAGACACTTGGTTTCTCCATATTGGCCAAGCTGGTCCTGAACTCCTAATCCGCCCACCTCGACCTCCCAAAATGCTGGGATTACAGGCGTGAGACACTGAGCCCAGTCAACTCTCCAATTTTATTTAAGTCATGAGACTCACTTCATTCCAGTAAAATTAACATTTTTCTTAGAATATTACACAGTTATTACAACAGTAGTAATAAATATTTATAGACTGTCCTTAACGTACCATAATTTGACAAAATTTTTCAATTTTACAATGGTGCAAAAGTAATATGCATTCAGTAGAAACCATACTTCAGGTACCCATGAAATCATGCTAATGTTCACTTTTAAAATAGTACAGCACTTCTTCTTTATCCATGGGATAAAATCTCCAATAACCCCCACGGAAGTTTGAAACCACAGATAGTTCCAAACCCTATATGTATACTAGATTTTCACCTCTACATACGTAAATACCTATGATAAAATTCAATTTACAAATTAGGCACTCTAAGAGATTAACAATAGTTAATAATAAAGTAGAATAATTATAAAATATACTGTAATACAAGTCATATTAATATGGCCTCTCTCACTTTCTCAAAATATCTTATTGTACTGTATTTACCTATTTTGAGACTGTGGTTGACCATAGGTACCATAGATTGACCATCAGTTACCATAGGTAACTGAAACCAAAGCAAACAATGGATAAAGGGAGGCTACTGTTACCTTAAAATTGCTTGAGATAGTCAACACTTTATTATAGTATTGGCTTTGTGTTAGATAACTTTGCCCAACTGTAGGTTAATGTATGCTTTCTAAGCATGTTAAATGCAGACAAGGCTAAGCTATAGCGTTCAGTAGGTTAGGCATATTAAATGCATTTTTGACTTCAATATTTTCAACTTACTATGGTTTCATTGGGATGTTAGCCCCATCATAAATCAAGGACCATCTATATTTAGTGATGGATAAACATAGAGGAGGTATATTATTAAGTTAGTAATTCATGTTTCAGAATAATATATATTTACAAATATTATTTTATTAAAAAATATATTTGCATATGCTTCTACAAAACTACAATAAATTTTTCACATTCAATAGTCTGGAAAACTGGTGTCTGATGAGAAAACATCTTTTAATTTTAGTTTTCATATTTTTATAGATAGCCTATTTCACCATGCACATAGTATAATTTTGTAATATGATTAAATATTACAAATAAATAAATAGAAATAATTTCTCATTACTCAGTTTAATATGCTGGAAGACATTTTGGCACCGCAGGTTTATGGAGCTCTATATCAAGGTTGTTTTTCCATTACCACAGTTCCTTTACCGGGAAAGATAATACATTAATTTGCTGTCATTATTGTATAATATATTAATTATAAATATATAATATTTATATTATATTTATATATAAAGCATTTCCCAATGTTTTATATACTCCTTCATTTTCAAATGAATTGTTATTCTATGGAGTTTTATAAAAACAAAATAAACTCAATTATAGAAAAATGGCTAACCTAGCCCAATAGTTGGAATATTATAAATGATAAAATTTCAGTATACCATCCAGAAATTGAAATTATAAGTACATCATCAAATTCATTGAACACTTACTCTCTCAAGAAAAAATTAATTTCAATAATGTTTCTGCTTTAAAAATCATGAGTACGGTAAGAGTAATCATATTTTAGCAAGATATATTGTTTGAATGTCTAATGCATATTAATGTCCTGAAAGTTATGGCTATTTATGTTCATATTTAAAAGTTTTCACGATGTTAACATTAGTAATGTACAAAGTCAGTGCTCTGCAAAGCCTTCTGTTGCGGACAATGGAACTTTTTAAAATAAGAAAAGACATTTTAAACTTACATTATTAACTCTTACATAACACCGTTAAATGCTTTCTCAAAACTGAACAGTGTTAAAAATTTCATTTAAATATTTCATAATAAGATAACTTCAAAATTTTTCATTAATGGCACTAATGAGACTACAAAATATCAATGTATTTTGTTCATAAAATATATTACTATGTTGAATTTGTCAACTGAAGTTACCTTTAAGACATAAAATATATAATCATTGTTACATACAAATACATAAGTAAAACCTTACTCCAATTTTTCACTGTTTTAATCTTTCCTTCTTTTTATTTTACTTACCAATTGCCAAATAAATTCTTTCCTACCAGTTTATCCATATCAATTCTTAATTTTATCATTGTACTCAGAGCACACGTTCAAAAAATACAAAATGATCTTTCAACATTCTTATTTAAAATCCTACAGGGACTTTAGATTGCTCTTAGAAGATATTCCAAAACTCTTAAACAGGATTTTAATTGGTCAGATATTAGCTTATCTTTCCAGCCATAACTACCATTCTTTTGTTTTATTATTTTTTGACATCCACATTCGCCTTTCTGTTCTTAATCTTGACTTCCATTCAATTACTTATTAGCAACTTGTCATATAACATTTTTTATTTAGGTGTCTCTTAAAAACCTAATCTAAAACATTCTATTTTGTATCCTTCTGATTTGCTTCCCTTTGAACTTCCTCTTCTCTTCCAATGTTGCATCCATTTCCCATGTCACTGAAGCCATTTATTTTTTGCCCAATTTGTTCACTTTGATGGTAGTATCAAATTAGTCACCAAGTTTTCTTTTTTATTTAATCATCTTACCTCAAAGCATTTCTTAATATTTTTAAATTCATTTTTACTCTCAGTGCTACAACTTTATCTAATTTTCCAATACTTTGCTCTTTTAATCTAATAATCATGTATTCATCTTCTGTCATTTCTCAATACTCCATTGAAGCAACACATTGTCCCAGGCACCAGAAATAAAATAGGGAGTGAGATAGGTACATGTCTAATGAAATTTATATTTAAATCAAGGTGATGAACAAACAGATGAATAAATACACAAGAAATAATGGACTATTACATACTGTTATAAGACTAAACAATTGCAATACGTGAGAGCTTGATAAAGTTTCTCATTATTTTAAGTATTTGTATTTAATGTATATAATATTGTGCAAATGGTTTATCTATAAAAATGTATTGGATCCTTTCCTAGAGCATTATTTGTTATTATTACTTTACTTTTGAAGATAACACAAACAAATTTCAAAGAAAATATATAATTTACAAAAGTCCTCTAGTAGGTGAGTTTGTGACATTTATAGGTATAGATCTAGATTATTTCTCTGGCCTGTAGAAGCATGAACCTCATTCACCCTCAGTTAATCTCACTGCCTTTCTGTATCTCTGTTATATATTTTTGAGCCCAGGCAACTTTAAAAATATGGACTATTAAGTTTGTGCTTGAATTAGGTTCCCAAGAGTTTCCCTCTATTGTTTTGATGTATGTGTGTATGTGTGTGTGTGTGTGTGTGTGTGTGTGTGATGTGAGTTTCCAGAGGTTCATGTGCTAGTGTCTCCTTAAATAATTGTTTCCTTTTATCCTAACTGTGATGCAAGATGGAAGTGATAAGAAATATAGGACTTAACATTATAACTTAATGATATAAAATGTATTAAAAATAGCCCACAAATTATTTTTTACAACAATCTGCTGATGAGGGGATTTAGTCTAAGGTAGTATAAACAATATGTTAAAAAAAAAAGAAACAAATCTAAAAAATACCAACTGTACCAAGGTGATATAATTTTTAAGACAAATAAAAGCATACCATGAGAATAAATTTAAGTTTACAGAAACAATCATCACAACAAATTAGTAACTCACATAAGAGTTTGAATAACAAAGTAAAATCACAAGCCATCCAACACCATATGTTTTTTTCCCCTCTATCTCCACTCAGGGATGATGGTCTCAGATTTATATTAACTCAGGTTATTGATGGAGGCAGGAATGCCAGCCATGAGTGGTTGAAGCATGGGAAAGATACTGAAGACAACGTTATTTCTTGTAGTTAGTATTGTTTTGGGCTAAATTTCCTGTCACGAGATATATATACATATATATATATATAGAAAATAACACTCATGCTATATGAGGAACCCTATTGAAACTACCAACACTATACCTGCACAAAAATTCTTTCTGAAAAAAAAAAAAACATAGAAAATAAGGAAGATGTTTTAAAGAAAAAATACCTGAATAACCATAGTAATGGCTTATGTCATGATTTGCAAAAAATGTCTCAGATATTATTTTATAACTACTTATTTAACTTAGAAGATAGTAAAACATAAGAAAACATAATCTGAACATTTAAAAACTACTAATGTGATAAATACGTATCCTTATCTTTGAGGTAGATGAAGATAAACTTTAAAAATAAAATGTCATTTGGTTACTAGATCTAACTATAATAATATGTTTAAAAACTATAGTCCTCCCATGACTAGTGTTTTTCAAAAGGCCCACTTTTCGATTAGATATCTCCTTATCTTTCTTTTAATTTGCCCTTATGCTATTAAGACACAAATATTAGCCAACTCAATTAATCTTTTTCACTGTCTCTTCTCACTCTTACACTCTTCCAAGTCCAATAGAATTGAACACTTGAAGTTGTCGTCGTTACTGTTTTCTCCTCTGTCCCTTTCTTCGATCATAACAGTATGCATTTGACCTTAGACCACTGTTGTCAGTCCCAGGAAATTTGCATCTACATTACCTGACCTCCTTTTTCATGATTTTTTTTTTTTTTTTTTTTTTTTTTTTTTTGTGGGGTGGTTGGGGGTAAATGAGCAGCTCTAAGTATGACAAAATGATTAAATACAACTATGTTTTCCCTTTCTAGTTTATACATTGCTTACTTGCTATATGTATCACACCACAAAACACTCAATTATCCAATTTATTTATCATTATCTTTTTTTAACCTGGATTTGGAAAATTTAATCTATCTCATATTTATTTTAGATACTTCACAAAGTTTATTTCTAATGTTGCATTAGAAAAGCTTGAAAATTAATAAGTACAAGGAAAAGTACATGATATAGGAGAAGAAAGACAATAATTGGTGTTTTGGATTGTAGGGCAATTTTCTTATTTTTCTGCATATTGTAAAAGGAGATATTTGAACTATTTTAAAAATACTTCACAATAAAAAATACAATTTAATACATAAAAGAGAAATAAGAATGAATTAAGTCATGTAGTTCTGCTCTAAATTACTAAAATTTAGTAGCTGACAAAATACTAATTCATTTTTGAAAATGAATGATAAATTGCAAAAAGTAACTGCTCAGAGCTATATAGTATAGTATAAGGCTTTGAGTATACTTTCTGAAAATTTATTCAAATACTTAGACTTAGACACAATTTTAATATAAAAATACATTCTCTCCAGAATCATCTATCAAGTTTGAGTGCCTTGCTAATAATTATCCTTAATAATAGTCATACATCACTTGGACTCGGGAAGGGGAACATCACACATCGGGGCCTATCATGGGGAGCGGGGAGGGGGGAGGGATTGCATTGGGAGTTATACCTGATATAAATGATGAATTGATGGGTGCTGACGAGTTGATGGGTGCAGCACACCAACATGGCACAAGTATACATATGTAACAAACCTGCACGTTATACACATGTACCCTAGAACTTAAAGTATAATAAAAAAAAAGAGAAAAAAAAGTAATAAAGCAATAACTGCATCCTAGGTGTTACCTTACACTGTTCCCTTTTGAAAAATACACTTCTGAAAGAAATGATGAATTCCTAATTGTCAGGACACCCAAATGGATCATGGAGAAAATAAACATCGTTTCCCACAGAGCTCAAAGCATCTACCTTACCTACTATCTGGAGACATTAAGCTACTGGAATAAATTTTGATGTGCTTTTTACAGAAAGTTTGCTTCCTGAGGTGAAGTGGGTGAGAGAACTACTTATTACTTTGAGCTGCTTTGGGTATCAAGATTGTTGGGAGGATTACAACACAATAACATGTGAAAGTTATTTGACAACATTAAAACACTCTACAAGTCTGATATATTTTGGGTAGGTTATGGGGTATTATTAATATTTTTAGCAGACTAGTGATATAATATTTATTTTAGGATGCTTGATGTGAATGTGATTTGAAGGATAGCTTAGAATGGGGAGAGACTACAGACTGGGGAACGAGATAGAAGACTATTTGCAATAGACATCATTGCTGCCTTATGAATAAATCATGGGACAGGACAAGATGGGACAGAACAAATAACATAGATGTGGGTAACTTAGGTCATCATTAAAGTCCCTCTTAACATTGACACTTGGAGTTAGTAAATACGTAAATAGGATTTGGCAATTGATTAGAATATGAAAATATGAAAAAATCAATGCCCTTGCCATTTATATACTCGCAATTTTATATGAAATCCACAAATGCCTAAATTTCATGCAGAATGGTAGGGATTGGAGATGGATCATGAATTTGGTTGCAGGTAGACTTGAAAGAATGATAATGTCTCTATGCAAATAGGGACTGCAAGGGAGACTCACAGGTGGTGGTCATGTGTAACGCTTGGTGTATCAGATGGGAAAATGTGGTAAATAAGGTTTTGGACATTTTGAATTTTAGAGGCTACAGGGATATCTAAGGGGAGATATTTCTCAGGTATCTCACCTGGGATCCTGAAGCTCATGAGAAAGGCAGATTTAAAGATGCAATTTGGGTGTTATCTGCATATAGAAAATGAATGGCAAGCTTTGAAATTTCCTGGAATAGTACATTTCTGATCTTTTGAGAAGTCTATTTCTTTCAATCTCAAGGATTAAAACAGAACTTTAGACACTACCTGGTCCCCAGAGCTAGTGTCATTGTGTAAGACCTTGTGAGTTAAAATGGAGCAGTCAGAAGCAAAATAATGAAAAGTTCAACATTGTAGTGGAATAAAGAAGCCAGAAATAAGAGGTTTAAGGCCAATGGGGTGATATTAAGCATTGAGTTTGGGTCAAGAAGGAGGCTATAACCAGGAAATTAGTCGAGAGCTAAAAATGAGATGAATTTGTTCAGGAACAGAAAGCAACCTAATGTGTCAGTATCTTGAAGTTAGCAGTTCTGGGCTATTTCTAAAATCACAGCAAGAGGGTTGTGAATCTCTATTTAAAGATATTGGACCAAATCTGATAGTAAGACATTTTTACACAGACCATCATCCCATCTTCCATCTTCACTATGTTTTTCTTCAATGTCTCCCTTAAGTAGATTAAAAAAATTTTTACAAATATCAAGAGGCACTGTTATTCTTACCTATTTGGCACTAAATAAAGCTTTCTTCCATAAAAAAAAAAGAGGTAATAAATAATTTTTGAATGCTTCTTCTCTTCCAAGCAACCAGCTAAGTGCCTTACAGTTATTATTTAAACAAACTACTTTACCAACCATGTTATTTGGATTTTATTATTATTTCCAATATTAAGATAAACAATGGGAAGTTCAAAAAATGAAATTACCATCCTTAAGCATGTAATTTATAGTGAAAGCATTTTAAATCAAGTCTTTCTCATACAAAGCTCTATGTCAAGAGGAACTGATGTTTAACACACTATTAAATTCTATGAAAGAAGTTGGCCTTCAGGAAACTAGTTCAAGAAATATTAAAATTACATTATCAGTTGTTTTGGAGTAGATGGGTCATTAAGGAAAGTGATTAAGGATTATATAATGTCATTCTTTTAAATGTAACATTTTTTTCTCTAAAGACATTACATAGTAAATATATCAGTATGCATTTGAATATTTTGGTACAGATTATAAAATTCAGAAGTTAAACACCAAAACAGCAGAGTACTGTTCTTTAAAATTAAGTATAAACATGTAATATTATAATTCTATGTCAAATTATTTTAGGCCAATATTAACTCTTGGAGAATTCCATTTTAAACACCACCATTTTGTGACATTCTATTGTTCAGATGTAATATGATCAATATTATTTCCTAATTGTGTAAGCCCACTCCCATCTGAAAATAAAGCAATTGTTTTGGATAGTTGAACTGGTGTTTTAAGTAGATACATTACCATGGCCTAAATTTCTTAGGTATGCATTAAATATTTCAGGTAAATAATCTTGGTTAGAAGTGTTGATGAATGAGAAGTAATGGTGATTTAAATTTCTGTACAAAATATATACTTAGTGCTCCTTCAGAAAGCATACTTTTATCAACTATTCAATCTATGAATTCAATAGCAATAAAAATAAGTTTATGACAAGTACTATTGTCAGATTCAGTCATATTGAATTAGAAATTTTAAAGAATCTGCTTTATATAAGCAAAGCAAAGGAAAATTCTGAAAACATGTATTAATAAAAATTTGATTAATTTCCAGGTCAAAGCATCCATGCTATTCAAGCAAAAATATAGTATGCAAAATATATATTTTGAAAAAAATGATAATATTTATATATTGACCAATACATATGCCATATAGTTATTTATTAAACATTCCATTTTCCTGATTTATATTTTTGTAGCAGAATCTCAGAAAAAGGAATAGTCAAAATTTATTATACTAAAAAAGTTTATAAGTATATATTTATAGAGTATAGATTATATTTATGTAATGGTAAATAAATATTCTGTTTAATGAATAGTACACATTTGCAAATATATTCATATATTTGTGTCTACATGTATATCTTTATATATATTATCTACATATATATGTAGATATACATATATAAATATGCATACTGTTTCCACGAACGGAGGCAAGATGGCGCACTTCCGGGTTCTTCATCACCAGCTTTTCCCGCGAGCGAAAATGCAGCCCGCCCCCGGGAAGGTGCAGACCAACCGGGCATGCACCAGGTGATGTCAATCCTGAAGAGACTGAGATTTACCTGGTGGCACCTGCGGAAGGCCCCCCGACATGCCCGTGTCCCGCCTATTGCCCTCCCACTCCTAGAAAAGCCCCTCCGGACAGGACGCCACGCGCGGACTTCCCAGCCCCACTCCTGTCGGGATGTCGGGACTGTATCAGGAACCCCGCAGGAGAGCCCCACAGGGGGACTCTGTTGGCCTCCTTTGTCGGAGGCCGAGAGACCTCTCCCTACCCACCTTTTTCCCCTGAAGCTAGGTGACCAAAATAAATTTGCAGTTTTGCTCCTACCCTTGCCTGCTCGCTGGTTCTTTTGTGCCCACTCGGCTGGTCTTAGAAAAAACAAATCACATACATTTACAACTTCCTCTTATAAATAAATAGGCATTTTAACTAGTAATGATGTCAATAACTTATTTAAAACATATGGGATACAAATATTAGCTCTGGGATTTAATGTCATTTTAGTTTCATGAGCCCTTCCTCTACTTCACAAAGATTAACTCAATAATAATTAGGATATAATTGAAATTATGTGTGTGGTGGGGGGGTGTTTTTCTGTTTTAAACCAAGGTAAGGCAATTGAACAAAAAGATTTGACTAGAAACAGAAAATCAAATACAGCATGTTTTTACTTATAGGTAAGAACAAAACAGTAGGTACACATGGATATAAGGATGGAAACAATAAACACTGGGGACTCCAAAAAGGGTGGAGAATGGGAGGGGGTTAAAGGTTGAAAAACTACCTGTTGGATACTATGTTCACCATTTGGATGATGGATTCAATAGGGGCCCAAATTCCAGCATTACACAATATACCCATGTAGCAGACCTGAAAAAATGTACCCTGTGAATCTGAAGTTTAAATATATATATATATATATATATATATATATATATATACACACACACACACACATATATATACATACACACACATACAGGCCGGGCGCAGTGGCTCAAGCCTGTAATCCCAGCACTTTGGGAGGCCGAGATGGGCGGATCACGAGGTCAGGAGATCCAGACCATCCTGGCTAACACGGTGAAACCCCGTCTCTACTAAAAACTACAAAAAACTAGCGGGGCAAAGTGGCGGAGCCTGTAGTGGCAGCTACCCGGGAGGCTGAGGCAGGAGAATGGCCTGAACCCGGGAGGCGGAGCTTGCAGTGAGCTGAGATCCAGCCATAGCACTCCAGCCTGGGAGACAGAGCGAGACTCCGTCTCAAAAAAACAAAAACAAAAACAAAACAACAACAACAACAACAACAACAACAACAACAACAATATATACATATATATATATATATACACTAAAATAAAAGATGTATGTTAACAGGAAAGCATCCTAAAATAAGCCATTTATATTAAAATATGTAAAGTCATAAAGATGGAAATATTAAAGAGAAGGTACTATGCATAGTTTTTATTTGTAACTAAATTTCCAAAAAGATAGGGTACAGAGGGTGATAGAAACCAATATTTGAGGAAATAATGGCTTAAAGTTTGCTAAAAGATATAGAATACATCATGTTACAAATTCAAGAATATTAACAAATCTCAGACATAATAAATAATATAAATATTCTCCTCTAGGCATATTATTAAAAATATCTAAATATTAAAGCAAAAGGAAAAGGCAGAAACAGATTACCTTCTTAAGAGTCTTAAGCTAACAGTTAACTTCTTAACACAAACAAGAGGAACAAATAGAATTTAAATACAATTTATTCTATTGTATAATAAATTGTATTTATAAATTTAAAATTATTTTTAAAATGCTAAAAGCATCACTAATCATCAGAAATGCACAAATCAAAACTACAATGAGATACCATCTCACATCAATTAGAATGGTTACTATTAAAAAGCCAAAAAACAACAGATGCTGGTGAGGTTGTAGAGAAAAGAGAATTCTTACACACTGTTGGTGGGAATGTAAATTATTCCAGCAATGGTGGAAAGCAGTCTGGAGATTTTTCAACGTGCTTAAAGCTGCCATTTTACCTAGCAATCCCACTACTGGGTATACTCCTGAAAGAAAATAAATCATTTCACCAAAAAGATTGTATAGTAAAAGGTGATACATATACACCATGGAATGCTATGCAGCTGTAAAAAAGAATGAAATTACATCCTTTGCAGCAATGTAGACAGAACTGGAGACAATAATCCTAAGCAAATTAATTCAGGAACAGAAAATGCAATATTACATGTTCTCACAGAGAAGTGGAAGCTAAGCATTGAGCACACATGGTCATAAATATGGGAACAATAGACACTGTGGACTACTGACAAGTGGACGGAGGGGAAGTGGTTAAAAAAACTATTAGACACTATACTCACTCACCAGGGTAACAGGATCCATACTCCAAACCTCAGCATCATGCAATATTCTCATGGAACAAATATTCACATGCACCCTCTGTATCTAAAACAAAAGTTGATTTTTAAAAAAAATGTGCCACAAAAATAAGAACAAACATAAAATTTAAAAGCTAGCAAAATATATTTTGAGAATGAAGGTGAATATGCCCAGTCTAAAAAATGATGAAAATAAAAAATATACAGAATTTGACATGAGCATACCAACACTGAAGAGCATATTAAAGACTCTTCCTGCAATCAGAAGAAAACTAATTAGATAATATAGTAAAAATGTAAGACAGTAAGGAATTAAAAGGGAAGTAATGAATGTGTATGTCCATTTAAATATTTACAGTGTAAACCAAAATAATGTTTCCCGGTGTTGAAGAGGTGACACAGGATTCTCTTGGTGCACCTTCGCCAGCCAGAAATCTCCACAGCTGGTGATACTTCTCCCCAGACTTGGCTCAGGCCCGCTGGACTTGCTCTGCCTACTTGTTCCCACGGGCTGCACTCAGCTCATGCTACCGGCCCAAATCCCATGCCTGCCATGGCTCTCTGCTCAGCCCACAACTGGTCCAGGAGTGATAAGACTGACTTCCACCTTAGGTGCCAGTGTCTGGATGAGGGGGATGTAGTGGCACCCGCAAACTGGGAGATGACAGCAACCACAGAGTCCCAAGTGGTGTTATAGTTTTTGCTTAGGGCCTCCCAACATCTAAGCCTCCAGTAAGTGTTACAGTTCTCATTTCTTCCTGCTGCCCACAGTTTCAGTGAATGAGGATGTGTCACAGCTCATTTGGTTCTGCTGCCTACAGCTTAGCAAACAAAGGCATGTAGTTCCCAGTGGCTTTTTCTCTTCTGTTGTTCATCAAGCAGAAGGGAGACTTTCAGTGTTACAGCTCTTTTTGTACCTGCATTTGGTGGGTTCTGGGTTCTTGTCCCACAACCAAGAGGAATGAATTATGCAGACACTGGAGAATAAGCTAGGCAGAGAAGAGTTTTACTGAGTGATAGAAAAGCTCTCAACATGAGAGGGAACATGAGTGGGTATCCCTCTGTTTGAGAGGGGGCCCAAAACCAGGGGCTGCCTGTGAGGCTGAGTCTGAGATTTTTATGGGCTCAGAATGGGTGAGTGCATGCCAATTAGTCCACAAGCAGGCCTGAAAAAAGCACCATTCGATTGGCTAAAAGGCATCGAGGAAGTTCTCACTATGGTTGTGCACCCACCCAGAACTGGCAGCTCAGTTTTAAGGCTTCAGGCTGTCCTTGGCTTAAACGTTGGGTTTCACTGGGGACCTGTCCCTGCCTGACTAGGAATCTATATGTTTCCTTTCACTGTCAGAGACAAATAGAAAATGATTGATGATAGAGAGATGATAGATAGATAGATAGATAGATAGATAGATAGATAGATAGATTAGATAGATGATAGGTACACACATACATACATGCATAGACGATCGACAGGTAGGTATATAGATGGAATGATAAAAGTCTAAATTATAAAGATGGTTATTACTAGGGGCTATCAGAAGCAAGCAAATGAGTTATTTAATGGATTTAATATTTAATTGTTTAATATTTTAACAATTGTTGAAGGCTATTTTTGTGTTTTTAATTGTGTTTATATATACATATATACACTATAGAACTTATCAATTCAAATATTTTTAATTATATAGTTCTTTGTCATTAAGTACACTTACATTGGTGTGCAACTATTATCACTATTTCCAGAACTTTTTTACCTTCTCCAAATGAAACTCTTTACCAATTATACAATAACTCCCCATTTCCCCAACTACCAGCCCCTGGCAACCACCCCTCTACTTTCTGTCTCTATGAATCTGACTACTTTAGAAACTTCATATCAGTGGAATTACACAATATTTGGCCTTCCGTTACTGGCTTATTTCACTTAGCATAATGTCTCCAAATTTCAACTATGTTACAGCCTGTGTCAAAATTTCTTTCTATTTTAAGAGTGAATGATATTTGGTTTTATACATATTCCACATTTTGTTTGTACATTCATCCATCATCAGACATGTGGTATGTTTCTACCTTTTGGCTATTGTAAATAACAATGAATAACATGAATATATAAATATCTATTTGAGTCCTTACTTTCACTTCTTAAAATGGTAAAAGTGCAATTTTATGTTATGTATATTTAAGAACAATTTAAAATGAAAAAAAATACATACATATAATTTAACAGTTTCAGTATAATGCTGTATCAATTAGTCAAGAATAAAAATAGCAATCAACATTAGCTTTAAGAATCTCATCTGCATATTCAATAATAAATAGGTTCAGAAACTTTTCTAGAGTATTAACTTTTAATTTTATTCTATAAAATAATTTTCACATTGCTTTGAAGCAATTTTTCACTTTTCTTTATGAACACACTTCATTAATATACACACCTACATTACTTTATGTAATACTTAAGTAAAAAATATGTAATCCAAAAAATGTTCCTGATAACTCTCCAACATTAGCTTGTCTAGATTTTTCTTTAGATATATTACCTTAAAATAATATCACATGCAAGAGCACATCTGCAATAATTCCTTCAGAGGTAGAAAAAAGGTGAATAGTTTTGAGATGTTTTCTGCTCTACATTGTCTCAGATAGCTACAAAACTAAATAAAGTTAATTAATTATATAGATTCTTCTGCTACTATGCCCCTTTATTTAAACATATTTTCTGAAGAGTCTCCCATGGTCTCCAGAAAATCTCGGTCATTGTTAACTTAAAAATATCAAGAAAATGCAAGTTATTATATAAATTATTAAATAAAAACCTTTCTTAGTTTTTGCTGTGCTGTTCAATTCTACCTTCAAATACTTGCAGGAATTAGATATATTAATTTGCATTTATTTCTGTTTCTATCACTTTTCTCAAAAAGTATACATTGACACATTATATTTTTTATTTATCAAACTATATACTAATATTTCACAAATTTGCTTAGAAGGAGTGCACGAATCACAAGAATACACGTTATTTTTACAAATTAGACACACTCACGCAACCAGCACTCAAATCAACTTCCATAACAAGAACATCCTGGAAGCACTTCCTATAGACCTTCTAGTCACCACTTGTCCTAAAAGGGTAGCTACTATCCTGACTTTTAACACAAATATTTATTTTATTTGCCTTTTGGATTTTATATTCAAAAATAATATGGGTTTCATTGTATGTGTCTAGTTTCTGTTTTTCACATTATGTTTGTGAGTTTCATCCAGGTTGTTGCATGTGGTTGCAATTTGTTCATTCTCATTGCCATACAGTGATTTATTGAACAAATATTAAAACCTTTATTTGTCCATTCTACCATTGATAAACAGTTGAATTGTTTCCTGTTTGCGAGTCCCACAATAGAGGTTGCTATTCACATTTTTTGTACATATATCCTGGTAAATATCCATAGGGGGTCTCTTGGATTATACCAAGAAGTTCAGTTGCTGGTTGCATAATATAATATACATGTTAAAGCTCAATAGATGCTGCCAAGAAGTTTTTCAAACTATTTACAAAATTACATTTTTACCAAAGGTTCATAAGATTTTTTTTCCCTCCACATTCTGAACAATACTTAAATCTTGTATTTAAAAAAATTTTGCCATTCTCATGATATGTAATTTTACACCATTTTGATTATAATTTGCGTTTCCTTAGATGACTAATGATGTAGAGTGTCATTTTATGAGTTTACTGGATATTTGTGTAAACTTTTGTGAGGTCCCTATTTATTGAGTTTTCTATCTTTTTGTTACTGTTTGATATTCTAGATATGAATTATTTGTAGTATTTAAGTATTGAAAATATGTTGGGACACTCTGTGTTTGACATTTCATTGTGTTTGTAAGCATAATTTCAATATTTTAGTACAAAAAATATATTATTTGTAATCTCTCTGTACTCTTTAAAGAAACATTTAGCAAACCCAAGGACATAAAAATAGTCTATATTTTCTTCTATGATGTGTCTTTCATTGCTAATGGTCTGAAGTAGTGGACTTCACATCATTCAACCATTTCTTATGGGAATTAAATTATCCAGGACCATTTTTCAGAAACTCCATCCTATTTTATTTGCAGAGTGTGTATCATCTTTGTCTTAAGTCAAATGATTATATAACTGCGTATCTGTCTGATCACTATGTACTAATCCCTTGGTCTATCTATCTGCCTTTTGACAAAATTATACTGCCTTAATTGCTATAACTATGGTATGCACTGATACTGGGTAGTGCAAGCGTCCAGTGTTGCTTACTTGTCTGCCAATCCTGCCTTGACTATTCTTGGCCCTTTGTCTTGCAATATGAAATTTGGAATCAAATTACGAATTTAAAAATATAAGTAGAATTTTGATTGAGACTGCATTGAATCTATACATTAAAGAAATGGAAACCTTTACAATAGTAGTTCTCAAATGAAGGAGATTTTGACTCCAAAGAGACATCTGTCAATATCCAGAGACATACTTGGTTGTCATAGCTGGGAGACACCACTTGCATCCAGTAGGAAGGAGGCCAAGAATCCTACTAAATATCCTACAATATACAACACAGCTACCTCCCCCCCACCAAAAAATAAACCAAAGTATCCATATTGTCAAGGATCAGAAATCTTGCTTTCAATATTTAGTTTTCTGATTCATAATCATATGTTTATACATTTATTTAGAACATTATTTATTTTCCAAAGCAGTGGTTTGAATATATTATTATTGAGGTTTCACATATCTTAAGTTATACCACCAGGAATTTGATAATTTTTAAGGTTACTGTAAAATTCACTTTTACTCCATTTTTCAATTGCTCATTGCCAGTATATAAAAATAAAACAGATTTGTCGATAGTATTGATTTCATACACACTATATTGATAAGTTGATGTATTGATCCTGTTGTTTTTCTTTATATTGTTTTGGATTTTCATCATACACAATTATGTCATCTGTGGAAGGTGTTGGATTTATTTCCTCTTTGTGAAACTTATGCTCAATATTTCTTGTAACGTTTCTATTGTCTTATTTATGGTCACAGTATAAATCCAAATATAAGTGGTTATCGTGACCTTTTTTGTTTCTGATTTGAGGCATAAAACTGTCAATAATGCATATGAGTAGGATGTCTGTTCTAGGTTTTCTCTTGATATGTTTAATCTACTAAATTTTTATCCTACTTTTAAATATTTTATTATGATGACTTGGTGTTTTACTTTGTAAAATGCTTTTCTGCAGGTTTAAAAATTATGATATGATATTTTCATTTCTTATTGTGTGTTCAAACAGATTATCTTGAATGTCAAGAAAAAACAAAAACAAAAAATCTGCCACAACTGAAATGATCTTTATTTGATTGGTGTTTTATATTTTGTTCTATTTAATTCCTGATATGTTGTTTAATATTTTTTATCTAGGCTCATAAGAATAAATGATCCATAATTTACCTTACTTTAAATGTCCCTGATATATTTTTTCTGTTTTTTTTTTTTTTTTTTTTTTGAGATGGAGTCTCTCTCTGTCGTCCAGACTGGAGTGCAGTGGCGCGATCTCGGCTCACTGCAAGCTCTGCCTTCCAAGTTCACACCATTCTGCTGCCTCAGCCTCCTGAGTAGCTGGGACTACAGACGCCCACCACCACATCCGGCTAATTTTTTGTATTTTTAGTAGAGATGGGGCTTCACCGTGTTAGCCAGGATGGTCTCGATCTCCTGACCTCGTGATCCGCCTGCCTCAGCCTCCCAAAGTGCTGGGATTACAGGCGTGAGCCACCGTGCCCGGCCTGTCCCTGATGTATTTTTCTATCGAAATTATTTTGCTTAAACATCTTCAGAAATTTTCCCTTTTTCTACTTTGGAGGAGTTTATGCGGGATTGCTATTCGCTTATTTCATTTTTATTAAGATTCTCTAATTCAGAAGAGATATTAGAAGTCATTTACTCAGTAGTATATTAAACTTTTAAAATATCATCTCAATTTAAAAACATCATTTTCTATACTTTTATTCATTTTTAGTATAGACTAGCAACTGACTAGCTTATTATACATCAATATTTTCTTCTTAAAATCTGAAGTCAGCTTCTTATAAAGGGAAAGTTTTAAGTAAAAGTATGTTTTAATCATTGTTATGTAAGTTACAACTTCATAGGTATGATTATGTTTTATTTTCCTAAATATTGAATTAAGAAAGATGACAAAATAGGTTCTAATTAGTCAATATTCTGTCACAATTTAGGAAACATATTTAGCCCATCTCTATTCTTACATTATCAAAATAGTTTTATTTCAAAATATTGTTTCTACCTTGTAGAGTAAAAGTGGAATTAGATTACTTAACAGCTCTGTTAGATTTTTATTTACAGTTTTTTTTTCCAAATTACTATATATTTATTATTGTGCCATTAGGGGCAAAAATTCATAATGAATGATCAGTTTGCTTTGTAAGTCATGCCTTCATTGGTATATTTCTTGAAAGCCAAAAACAAAATTGCATACAACTGCATTTTCATACTATCCAAAAGGAGAAGGAAAATGTTGGAAAGTCAGGACGAGCATTAGGTACAGACAATTTTGTGACTGCATTTTTGTCCCAAATTATATTAAGATGTGCAGCATCCTAGTCTTCATGCAAAAGGATTATTTTCTCACATAGGATGGTATCATAGTATAAATTTATGCTTGGTATAAATAACTATTTACCTTGATTACTACATGCCTGTAAATGTAGCACAACTTATCTTTCCTGATTTGAAGTGTAAGTTGTAACATTTTTATTGGTGTGGGTATGTTTTATAAAAAAAAAAAAAAAAAATACAGTGTAGTTTTGCTTTTTGGCATGACCTTGTCATTTGAGAAAGCACTACATTTTAATGACACATAATTTAAAATGCCTCTAAGAGTGAGTTGAATTTACTGAGATATTTTTAAGAGTCATTACTTACCAGAGGTTGTCAGAGCACTTGTAGAGTGTCAGCCTTCTTCAGGGCAGATATTTCAGACTATTTGAAATGAATTAACACTTCCACCATTAATGTTTGATGGGAGACCATAGTGAAAAAGATGGATGCTTACATAATTGACATCCTTAACATTTAGAGCTGAATACTTAAATGCCAGAAACATAATTTTGAATAAAATGTCAGGACCTAACTCAATAATACTTAATGATGTAATAGGATAGGAATGAACAGAAGTCATTTTACATTATTAATTAAATTATTTAAAATAGACTTAATTGTCTCCATATATCAGTAAGGAGTTTTTATTCATATTATTATTTCTAAGAATAATTGGTCCCAAATTTTCAACTTCTACCAGTCCAGAGATGCCAAACATTCTTCTGATTCATATTGTTGTAAAATACACTTATGAAAATGTAAACAGAAAATATACTTCACAAGCTAACTGTTTTAATTTATTACAATTGTTAAAGTGTAATATTATGTTTATAATTGATATCTTTAGTCTTGGTCAACAGATCTTTTGCAAATAAATGATATGCTTAATAAAGTTAATTTACACTAGTAGAACTGGTAGGCATATACAAAAATAACAAACCACAACATATATTGCCAAAACAGTATCAGCTTAAAAATTATTAAGAAAACTTAATTAATTAAAGAACGTGGCTGAGAAATAACCGAATTATAGGTATCTATTTAATGTGTCAATATGGCTGCATGACTTTTACTAACAATTCTATGAAAATGAGCACTAAATGTTTCAAGAATACTTAACATCATCTTTAAGAAGAAAGTGGTACTTTTGAGGTTCTCCTACAAAACTTTTCTTAAGGAGGGTACTTTAGAGGATGCCTTTTACAAAATCCGTTTTTATTATATGTGCAGAGCTGTGAGAAACGGGACAGATTATGGTTCGGCTAATCATATTGTAAAGCCCTGAATTATGTTAATAGAACCTTAATCACCTCTGTATGAAGAAAATAGGTTACAGTATTCTTTAAGCTTATGTTTAACTATCCCCATTCACGTAGGGAAGGTTCTTGAAGAGGATTCACAGTCGAGGTAATGAATCATGCCTTTGCTTCAGACAATAGAGAAAAATCTTGTCAATATCAACCATGGAAGTTAGAGAATATTGTGACAAGTACCAAGGGGTAGTCCAATTTATCAACTGACATTGACTATTTCTAAGTGTACTCATTGTTTCTGTCTCTATGTTAGCTATAAAGCAATTAAACTATCTACTGAACAGTTAAACTATCCAAGTATCGCTGTTGCAGATTTTATCGTACCAGCACTAACAGGATTTTCCAAGAAACTTCTAAGGGCTCGGGAAATCAAACTACTGTCATGATGATACTTTTTCATTCGCATTCCCCCATAAATGTAGAGTTTTCCACAGGCTACCAGGTGGGTGATATTGCAACAGACTGAATACAAAAGGATGTGTATGGATCCAGATGGTCTCATTAAGCAAGCTATTTAAGAGATTTGCAGAACTATTACATAAAACAATGTCACTGTTTGCATTATCTACTTTCTTTAGTTATTTTACATAATTAAAAGTAGTTATATAAAATACATATCTATTTTAATAATGTTATTTATATAATGGTTTATTATTATTCTTTAAAGTGAATTAATTTGTAGTATTTAATATTTTTTCAGATTGAATTTCTAGTATTATAAATTTTAATAGGTCTAACATGAGTACAAATTTTTGGACTCTCAATACTTTCTAAGACTATAAATAATGACTGACAGGAAATAATTTAAGAACTAAAGTTTTGTTGTATCTATAATGATTAAATTATGATTATTCTTGTTATTATTATTACTGTTGTTATTATTATTTGAAATACCTTCCCTCACTCCAGAATCTTTGAAGTACTAACATTCTTTTCCCCTTAGGATATGAAAATACTCCTCTCTTAAAGGATAGATGATAACAAGAGTTTCTAATTTCTTTATATTTCTAAGGAAAGCCTACCCTATAAATAGCCTCTGTGAATCATGGCAAATTGTGGATTTTTAGCCCATCTTGTTATTCTCCACTTAATTAAATAAGAAAGCTGCTCAGATATTGTGCTTATAGATAGCTAGTGCTATTGACAGAACTCTGTCCCTCACAAATTCATGTGTTAAAGCCCTAAAGTACAATATGAGGATATTTGGAGGCTGGACCTAAAAGGAGGTGATTTAGGTTAAATGATGTCATAAGGGCAAAGTTCAGAACTAATAGAATTTGTGTCCATTTAAGAAGAGACATGAAAGAGCTCTGTTATTGCCCTCTACCACATGAGAATACAGAGAGAAGGCAGCTATCTGCAAGCCAAGAAGAGAGCTCTCATTGGAAACCAAATGCAGATGGAGAATTGATCTTGGACTTTTCAATCTCTGGAATTGTGAGAAAATAAACTTTTGTTTAAGTCACCCAATCTATGATCCAGTGTTAGGGCAGTCTGAGCAGACTAATACATCTATTATCCCATAACATTTCTCAATGACAACAAGATAGCAATTAGTGCATTATTTTCCTCCTTTTCTGTAAGCAAATTTGAAGCAAGGGCAGTATTGCCCTCCTTATTGTATCTTTAACACATAGTGCCTATTTTCTGAAACTAGCTACTAAAGTGTTTGATGAATTAATTAACTTGGTTCAAAAATGTATGCACTATTGACTATTAGTTTTCTGTTATCCTAAATTTGTTAACCCAACCTATTCAGGTCTATCTTACTGCACTAAAAAAAATATGTGCCCATTTCTCTTATTGTTTCAATGTACTAGCCATCCCTATGTGGAAATATTTGTTCTAATTTTTAAATGAGTATTTCATGTTTAAAATGAATCCATGAATCCTGATTGCCTTCAAAAGAAAGTAAAATTTTTTCTTGCATGACATTCAAAACCTTTTAATATCCCACTAAAATTAACTCACAAAAATGTGATTTTCCATTGTTCTTTGAGTCATATTATGTTCCTTTGCCCTGGAAAGATTGATACTCTCCCAAACATATCAGTAACTCTGACAATTCATATTTTTTCATATAAAATAGTAAAAGAGTTACTATTTTCAACATGATAGTTTTATTTTATTTGCCTAAGCTAAATTCCATAATATCCAGTTTGTTATTATTCCTTTTATTGCAGTAATGCTATTTCCTAAAAGCTCTGGTAAAGTGATAGCACTTAATTTAAACTGATGTTAACCATTACTACCTGGGTCTGAATACATAAACATTGATGAATTGTGTAATCTTATGAACTTAATCAAATGTTGTTATATTTTTGCATAACTTTTTTGCATAATACTTTAAATTTTATCTTTCCCTTGTCTTGTGTTTTAGCTGGCTTTTGACATTTCAATAAAACTAGTAAAGAATGAAAAAGTAAAATCATACTTTATTATTACTGCTAATGATTTTTCCTTTGAATGCATTGCTCACTCTAATTGTTTTCCTGTCTTTCGCTTAAAAGAACTAATGTTATGTAGTTTCCTGTCCTTAAGTTCATTTTATGTAGTTTCTAGATATATATGTACATTCATTTTTGATTAGAATAGTTCTCTAAACTACATATCTACTTTATATTAATTTAGATAATTTGAAAAATAATTATATAATTTAATAGCTCATATTACTTTATCAAATTTCTGGTAATCACATTTACCTATATGGTTTTGAAAAGTGTCTAAGATTATTGAAAGGTAATATAATGCAATATTTTTATTAGGATATACCTAGCTAGAAATAAAGTATAGTTGATTATATATGCACTAATTTTATTCAGTGATAATTTAAATGTCTGACATTTTATTTTGTAGTGCCAGGGGTATATTTATCACTTTGAAATTTAAACCTAAATTCCATCAAGTAAAATTTATGTTTTAATTAATTTACTTAATTGCCTTTGTTTCCTTGGCAACCATCTGTAATTAGGATTTTCCAGAGGTGTTAAAAGTATTTGAAATGACACATGTTGCTACTTTTCATAGAAGTTAAGTTCTTATGATTTGGACAGTATCAATAACTGCAGTTTCAAGTGTACCTGATATATTTAGTATATGTTAACTTTATCTTAGGAAAGCACTTTAAATTAGATTGGTACATTTAATTTTATATAAAGAACATGCTTTTCCTTTTTTCCTAATTCTTCCTGAATCCATTTTAAAACATATGACTTGCAAGTATGATAGGATTTTTTAAAATATACTTTTCTATATTCACAAAGATGGTGCTTGGTATATATTTCCAAGCCATTTAGCAGATCCTTAATTAGAGTATGCAATTTAACTCTGTAATTAAATCTTTCTAGATAATAATGTATAATGTTCATCAAATTAAGATACACATTATTTATTGTTTTATTATAATTACTTAAAACATTTAAATGCTTCTTTGACCATATACTATTTACTATTTTAGTCTCTGTTGAAGTGAGAATTGTTTCACAACTAATTCTCATGGGAATTAATTCACTGTGTGTTCTATTTAAAATTTTTGACACAAAAATATATATGATGTACACATAATATTTTCTTTCATTTACATGCATCTGTTACAGAAAATGCTAAAACTAAACTAGTATGGCATATTTTAAATAAATTACTTATTCAAAAAATCTTTTGGATCTTATTTTTAATTCCATAAAATAATTTCATCTCTAACATACCTGGGGACCATCTTGAATTATGTTTGTAGTAACGTGTGGTAGCACAGAAGTCTCCACACTGTTCAAGAAAAGAAGACTATCTCAAAAGTCATAGGAAAAAAATAAGAAGTATATTCACAAAAATCCAATGAAATCTCAAATGAAATATGATAGGTAATAAATACTTTCTTATGTTTTTATGTTACATTTCAAAAATGTTAATATCATGGAATAATTCTTTCATTTTTAAACTGTCAATTTTTGATATGTTAGAAATGTATTAATTGGTACTGTCATAATTTCGTATGGGCTAAAAACAGTTCTACCATTAAAAATATACTAATCTGGACAACCCTTCAAATTCTTCTTTGCAGATTTTTAGCTTGCTCAAAGTTAATATACCAACCTAAATTATTTTGACACAAATGTTCAACATATGTCTCTTCTGCAAAAAGTTGATTAAAAAAATCAATTTAATCAACTCTGCCTAAATGCTGAAACAAAAAGACACCTACTACTCAAGAATTTCCTTTCCCTTTTAGGCAAATATCAACACTTCTAGTAAATTCTTATATAGAGATAAGTCAAATGTGTAACTGTAAAGGATTGATAATAAAATTCTGTTTATTAATTTGATTTTGTTTTATGGTAAGCTTCAATAGATTACAAGGATTCTTGGGAGATAGCTGGGAAATATGTAATTGGATTACACAAATTGTGATTATTTTGATGCTAGTTCTCTATTTTCCAGATTTCATTATATATTGTTACTTTCATTTATTTTCTTAATGCAAAAGCATATATACAAAAATAATATTTTAGTTATAATTTAGAAGGAAGTATGTTGTTCATTTTTAGATATCTTTCTGAAAAGTTCATTATAGTTCTAAAATCTAAAAATTTCACAAGTATCACAAAGGCTAAGATAGTTATTTTATATAATGAGAATCTTTGTGTCTTTAATTATTAAGGTTCTTCAATGTAATACAACTTCAAAATCTGGAGATAAATAATAACTTAATAACATGTTATTATTTCCACTAAATCTGGATGTGCTTCATGGAAAGAAGGTTAAACTACCATGGGAAAACATAGATGATACCTTTCCCCTTGAATACTGGCAGTGTAATAGTATTGTAAAAGTTGTCAGAATCCCTATGACAAAGAGTCTTGTTATGTTCCATAACCAAGTAAGTTCGCATTATTTTAACCAAGGAACACTTTCTATGAGTAATACTAAATAACAGCATAGGAAACATTTATTTCTTATGAGAAACATGAGGAATAGCTATTCTGATTAAATTACTAATGTTGGATTTCTTAGCAAGGATTAGCCAAATGAGTGGAAAATGAAACATGTTTCTTTGGGACACCACAGCATTTTACAATAATTATTTGATATTTTGGAAATAGTCTCTTTCTATTCCATAAAATAATATAGTGACAAATATACAGTTAGAACCTTAAAAATGTATTATCTCTATTTCCCTCCCTTGATGGTTGACTCATAAGAAATCTTGTGATTTAACAAAATAATTGTATAACCTCTTATATACAGTATTTTTTTTAAAATTATACTTTAAGTTCTAGGGTACATGTGCACAACATGCAGGTTTGTTACATATGTGTACATGTGCCACGTTGGTGTGCTGCACCCGTTAACTTGTCCTTTACATTAGGTGTATCTCCTAATGCTATCTCTCCCCCTTTCCCCCACCCAACAACAGGCCCCAGTGTGTGGTGTTCCCCTTCCTGTGTCCAAGTGATCTCATTGTTCAATTCCCACCTATAAGTGAGAACATGGGATGTTTCGTTTTTTGGCCTTGCTATAGTTTGCTGAGAATGATGGTTTCCAGCTGCATCCATGTCCCTACAAAGGACATGAACTCATCCTTTTTTATGGTTGCATAGTATTCCATGGTTTATATGTGCCACATTTTCTTAATCAGTCCATCATTGATGAACACTTGGGTTGGTTCCAAGTCTTTGCAATTGTGAATAGTGCCACAATAAACATGCGTGTGCATGTGTCTTTATAGCAGCATGACTTATAATCCTTTGAGTATATACCCAGTAACAGGATGGCTGGGTCAAATGGTATTTCTAGTTCTAGATCCTTGAGGAATCACCACAGTGTCTTCCACAATGGTTGAACTAGTTTATGGTCCCACAAACAGTGTAAAAGTTTTCGTATTTCTCCACATCCTCTCCAGCACCTGTTGTTTCCTGACTTTGTAATGACTGCCATTCTAACTGGTGTGAGATGGTATCTCATTGTGGTTTTGATTTGCATTTCTCTGATGGCCAGTGATGATGACCAGTTTTTCATGTGTCTGTTGGCTGCATAAATGTCTTCTTTTGAGAAGTGTCAGCTCATCTCCTTTGCTCACTTTTTGATGAGTTTGTTTGTTTTTTTCTTGTAAATTTGTTTGAGTTCTTTGTAGATTCTGGATATTAGCCCTTTGTCAGATGAGTAGATTGCAAAAATTTTCTCCCATTCTCTAGGTTGCCTGTTGACTCTGATGATAGTTTCTTTTGCTGTGCAGAAGCTCTTTAGTTTAATTAGATCCCATTTGTCAATTTTGGCTTTTGTTGCCATTGCTTTTGGTGTTTTAGACATGAAGTCCTTGCCCATTCCTATGTCCTGAATAGTATTGCTTAGGTTGTCTTCTAGGATTTTTATGGTTTTAGGTCTAACATTTAAGTTTTTGATCCATCTTTGATTAATTTTTGTATAAGGTGTAAGGAAAGGATCCAGTTTCAGCTTTCTACATATGGCTAGCCAGTTTTCGCAGCACCATTTATTAAATAGGGAATTCTTTCCCCATTTCTTGTTTTAGTTAGGTTTGTCAAAGATCAGATGGATGTAGATGTGTGGTATTACTTCTGAGAGCTCTGTTCTGTTCCATTGGTCTATATCTCTGTTTTGGTACCAGTACCATGCTGTTCTCATTACTGTAGCCTTGCACTGTAGTTTGTAGCCAGGTAGTGTGATGTCTCCAGCTTTGTTCTTTTGGCTTAGGATTGACTTGGCAATGCGGGCTCTTTTTTGGTTCCATATGAACTTTAAAGTAGTTTTTTCCAATCCTGTGAAGAAAGTCATTGGTAGCTTGATGGGGGTGGCGTTGAATCTGTAAATTACCTTGGGCAGTATGGCCATTTTCATAATGTTGATTCTTCCTATCCTTGAGGATGAAATGTTCTTCCATTTGTTTGTGTCATCTTTTATTTCATTGAGCAGTGGTTTGTAGTTCTCCTTGAAGAGGTCCTTCACATCTCTTGTAAGTTGAATTCCTAGGTATTTTATTATTTTTGAAGCAATACACATTGTTTTATTTAAAAATAAAACTTGGTTTTGTAGGAATATTAGCCAAATAAAAAAAGTAAATGGTGGTGATTTATTTATTCCTTTATTCATAAAGTATTTTATAGTTCATCTTCTGTGCCAGAACACTCAAAGTATCTGTGATTATGAGAAAATTACATGGGATGGCTTTTACTGAAAGGGATTGACAATTAACAACAAAAATTAAGAGTTCCTCTAAAGTCATTGAATGCCACAATAATTACAAAACTGGAGGAATATAATAGCAAATAAACAATGCATGGATGTCCTAAATTTAACCAACTTTCTGGAAAAGTATGAATTACAAAAAGGAGGTACCATTCAACGTTTTGCCTTCTGTATTTAGGTAACAGTAAGGACAAATGATACTCAAAGGGAAAAAAATGCTTGATGTGTAAGATATACAGAAGATTTACATGGTTGTATGTTAGTGAACAAAGATCTGTGTGGTTCTGGGATGCAGTGTTAATGATATTTAAGAGCCACAGCAACAAGCTTGTAATTTATTTTAAGAATATAGGAATGCTATTACAGGATTTTGAAAGAGAATGTAGTTGATTGAAGAGAGACAAGGTTGGAAGTAATGAGACCAGTTAAGAGACCATTGCAGTAAGTGGCAGCAAATTTCCATTTAGGGTCCTGGTTGGGCCAGAGATTTAATTGACATGAGACAGATCAACAGAAGAAAAGTATACATTTAATACAAGTGTGCGTGGCATGGGAGACCTCATAAGAAAATGAAGACCCAAAAAAGTAGATAGAGTCAGTAACCTAAATACTGAATTGGATAGAAAATGGTAAGTTGTCAAGAAGCAGCTCAATTCTGGAGGAGGCTTAAAAGATAAGAGTTATTTTAAGAAATCTATACAGATCTATAAGAAATCTTGCTCTTAACTTTTGTCCTTAAGAATAAAGATGTTGCATTTTTCACGTGGTAATTTCATCTTCTGCTCCTGAGAAACATATTCACATTTTGTTTGTACATTCATCCATCATCAGACATGTGGTATAGTCAATATGCCAGAGATACATATTTTAACTCCTTTAACAGTATAAAAGATGATAGATAACAGGTCTCAGTGTAGTTTATATGCAGAGAAATATATATGAATTTGTAAAATATAAATATATATCCAAAATCTATTACACTAAATATATACATAATTTATATATTTGTATATTGTATATTATATATTATATTCAATTAAAATTTGTATATATACACATTTAATATATTTACATGTATATTTTATTTAACATGTATAAATTGGTGTAATTGGAATATATGCTGGGGCTAGAGGTAAATTTCACAGGATCTTCGGGTGTCGCTTTGACAACTGGAAACCTCTATGGCTGGTGGCATCTCTGCTTGAGTTTTACTTGAGCCTGCTGGCCTCATTCTACTCGCTTGGACTGGGATGCCGCGCTTGGCTCATGCTACCAGCTTGGATCCCATGCCCACCAAGGGTGAGCCAGGCACTGATTGGTGACTGGTGTGTGAGCTAATGCAGGGTCTGGCCACTGCTCACAGCCAAGTATGCCAGATGGTGGGCAGCTGGTGGGCATCTGCTGGTGCTGACACAGGCGCTGGCTCTGTGCGAGGCTGCAGCTGGACCAGGCATACCACAAGTGGCTTCCACTGTGGGCCCCAGCATCTGAAGGAGGGGAACATGGTGGCACCCAAAAACTCAGAGATGCCAACAACCGCCAAGCCCCAAGGGGTGTGGGGATGTATGCTATAACTCCTTAAATTATTTATCCCATTGAACATTGCATTTTAATATACTTTTCATGAAGATTCTCTTTCTTCTGAATTTAAAGTATTGAGGAGGACACATAGGGAAGATGTAGTAAGAACAGTGTTACTAATGAATTCTAAAAATCACTGTTATAGGTATATACACATTCTGCTTATAAAGAAGTGACACATTTGTTTTATAAACATGAGGCATGTAATAAATACCTAGTATCTTTTACTTTATTGATAGATGGAGTTTATACCAATAAGAAGGAAAACGTTTATTGTAAGGGAAAAAATAGAGATGAGAAGTTGAAAATGAAATAAAATATTACCAGTGTAGATAGTATTCATAGTCACCAATGATCTGAGAAATTGAAACAGGGTTTTATAATGTTTTATCCTAATATCCCAGATTCTTGCTGTATCCAGAAAATTCCCATCCATAGTTACAATTTTAGAGTAGCTGTATTTGGACAGAATATGTATTTTGCCATCCCTGCATGTAACATACAATGTGTCATCTTGGAGGAAGAGGGGTCCTACAGTTAGAATAGGAGGTGTTGGTTATGTTAAATGGACCAGGAGAGGGTATTAGACCTTTTTTATTTTCTGAAAAATTGAGTAATTTATATAGTATTTCTTACACAGTTCTTTGTCTTGAATCTATTATAACCTCTTTAACTGACAGTTTAAAAATTATATGTTAATGCTGCATAATTAATAATCTTTTATCTTTAGCTACTGTGGCTCACCCTACAGTATATATTTTTCTTGCCATTTTTTTCTATTATATACAGCCAACTGGGCCTGTCAACTTCCATTACTTAATTAGAAGAGTTTCATTCTTAGCCAAACACCATTCTTTGTATCATGAAATAACATTATTACCTCATATACTGCTTTTTCTTCTAACTGACCATTCTCCTGACCCTCTTTATATTTATTGTTTATTTCCTTCTAACTCACCATTCTCATCACCCTCTTTATATTAAGACCCTCTTTAGAAATAAAATTATAGTATATTTAAGCTTTGATTTTCCCTATTAAATACATGTGGCTTAAAACTTGGCAATTATTGGAAACATAAATTATAAGTGGACCCAATTTTTTTCTAATTGAATGGTGTCAGAAGTTAGCAAATAAGCAGTTATCCTAAATAGATTGCAAGCTGACAATTTTTTTTTTCTAATTTAGTGGTGTCAGAAGCTAGCAAATAACCAACTATTGTAAATACACTTACTAATACTGTTGATGGAAACATTTTTAAAAATTAGTGAAAAAAATTGGAATATGCATTGTTCTAACACAGCAGTGATAAACCTGTATATTTCTTAAATATAAATTCTACCAAAAATGATATAAAACTAAAGTTTTCAGAGAATTATGTTTTTAAATGTCAGTTCTGATTATATATTTGAAAATTGTTTTAAAAATTGATTTCTTTTTCTTTTTTAAAATGTGTTCTTCTATATCCCATTGACATTTTCCCTAATTTAAGTGTATCAAGTCATTTTTCTCCTTTATTTACTCTTCACTAATTTTAAAGTTGTAAGACTGAAAACTTTTTAGGAAAAGTCAAACAGGTGTATGAGACTTAGAGAAGGATAAAAGTGAGATAATTTGAAAAAAGAAAACTTTTTATAATGCCTTCTAAAACCTCGTTTCTAGTCTTTGTGGATCATGGTTAGTAGATTTCACTTTGTTTTCTATTAGTAGGAACTAAATTCACTTCTCAAAGCTTTGAGTGAATCTCACAGGAGCTTAAATGAAAATATTGTATCTGCAGCAGAATACTAACTATGGTGACTAATTTCATAGTAAGCTCAGCTTTTTAAATGGCATGATGTTTTCAATAAAGTTATAAATTTTACAATGTGAACTGTTATATCTTATTTTAACAAATTAATTCTTTTAGGATTATCATGTGGAAAAAGTACATGAATATTAATGGTATTCTGACATAAATGACACATTTAAATTTTAAATCTTACCCCTATGGTATACTTCTTCCAGGAAGAGTAAATAAGAAATGTTATACATTTAGAGAGCAAAAAGTATTTATTTATTTATGTATTTTACTTTACTTTCCAAAATAACTGTGGCATTTTACAGGTAATCAATAAAACATAAGAAAAACATAACCACATATGTAATAATATCAGGAAAATTTAGTGTTCAAAATAAAGCACAAGGCAAAAATAGGAATTAATGATATTTCTTAAAGTTGCTATAGTTTGGCCTAGTGTTTACCTCTTTTCTTATTATTACTAAGGGATCTAGAAAATTAAATTTAGAAGAGAAAACATATACATCTAACCAAGGTAAACATTACTCTTTGGCTTCTTGTGCTGAAAATGACATTGTAACTAAAAATTATTTTCATGGAATGTTCATAATGACATAAATAAAACACAAATGTTTTTAGAACTCCAGGAAATTTGAGATTAGATAAGACTGAGGTTGAAAGTCAGCACTCAGTAGACAAGCAAGGGAAAATTGCTAAACTTTTTCCAGCATCATTTTTTACTGAATAGAATAAAAATATTAATACTGTAATACACTGAGAGTTTCACCATTTTCCAGGTGATAATCTTTAGGAAGGACTGATGTGGATGTAGTTTGTTCTATACAGTGTAACCAGAAAAATGACTTGGATCTAGTTTGTTCTTCTGTTCAGTGTAACCTAAAAAAAAAAAAAAAAAAAAAAAAAAAAAAAAAAAAAAAAAAAAAAAATGCCTGTAATGGATTTCCCAGTCCAAATTATCTCTACAAATCCTTTCTTGGTTCACAGATCACACTCAACACATTTTTATTACTTTAGCAAGAGGGTTGACTACTGAGCAATTTTAATAAACTTAATAAAGTTCTCAGGCAGGCATCACTCTTGCTAAGTGATCAAAATAAATATTTTAATTTTTATTCCCCTAGAAGCAGACCCCGATTTATGAATTTGGGTATGAGTAATTTGTTAGAAAGAGGATCTTGGGTAGCATGGTAAGGTCAAGGGAAAGTGATAGAGGGAAGGGATAGAAATCAATAAAGGGAATATTAGTGAGCATTTTCCACTTGAGAGTAACTGGGACTTGATTTTTCTGAGACTATGTAGAATATAACTTAGAGTTGTCCCTCTGAGGGAACGGAGAGTAAGATATTTGTTTAGCAACTACCTCATCATTTGAAAGTTTCCCAAGGAATATCCACTTTCTGAAAATGTTGACCTGCTATTCGTGGTTCAAATTGACAATAGTAGCTGGAAATTGCTCTCAGGCAGAGACACAGAGAGCTTTATGGTAACTCTGCAGGTGACTTTCAGACTAGGTCAAAGGGAAATAAGTGGGACACACACAGTGTTTCCTATGATTACCATTTATACAATTCAAATCCATTTGCGCGACATATTTTGTCCATTATGAACTCTCAATAATTCTCAAAGTTGGTGATTAGTTATAATTGTTAAAAAGAAAAAAAAAAAAAAAAAGCATGAAAAAAGGCTTCCCAAAGCACAAAAGACAGTTAATAGTACAAGATACAGTACTCACTGCTATAGTTAGTCTTAATGTCTTAATTAAAATTAATGACCGCTCTCTCTACTATCCCTTTTAAATTGCTTTTACCTATTTTATTGGGACCTCGTATAGCTTCCATCCCTTCTTCCATGGCTTATAAGTTTATGAACCCACTTTGAGAGGAGAGGTCTTTTTATTTCCTCTGAGAAAGACATCCTGTCCAATGGTTGCTTTGAGACTCCTTTGGCTCGGTATTCACTGGAGAGTCAAAGATCTCCAAACTCTGTGCACATTCTTAAACATACATCTGATATAGTTTAGCTGTGTTCCCACCCAAATCTCATATTGAATTGTAGCTCCCATAATTCTCATGAATTGTGGGAGAGACCCAGTGGGAGATATTTGAATCATGGGGTTGCTTCCCCCAGACTGTTCTCGTGGTAGTGAATAAGTCTCACAAGATCTGATTGTTTTAACTGCCACATGTAAGAAATGCCTTTTGCCTTTCAACAAGATCATGAGGCCTCCCCAGCTACATGGAACCATGAATCCATTGAACTTCTTTTTCTTCATAAACTATCCAGTCTTGGATATGTCTTTGTCAGCAGCATGAAAACAAATACAGCAGTGTGCTTCCTCTCACCTCTTGGGGTCTGATCTTCAAATATTATTTTTTCCAATCCTATCATTATGCAGTTAACCATATGCTAAAATCTCTACCCACTAGGAGAATTTCACCTCATTGTTGTCTTTCAAGCCATTGTTACCTTTGTGTCAAAAGAGCAAAATACATTTTGATGATATCAAATTAGTTCTTAAGTTCAATGTTGATTTTATATCAAACAGGAATTTCTATTAAAATGAGACATTTTGAAATTAGAATAATTTCTAATACAATACTGAATTTATTTTAAGAGACCATGATTCAACCCCTTGCTTAGAGCAATTAACATATACCAGGGGACCAAGAATGTACAATATTGTTTTCGCTCCAAACATTGCTGAGAGATACAATCTAGTGCATTAATATATGATAAATTACATTGTGTAATGTTTATATAATTGAATTATATAATGTGTAGTGAAATGGAAACACAAGTTTCTACTATTTCCAATTCTATTATTGTGGTATTATAACTATTTCTGCATGTTCCCTATAAATTGATATTTTCTTGATTTATTTTTAGGAAAAGCTTCTACAATCATAAAAGCATACAAAATATTTCCTTAACTGTTCCTGAATCTTCTCTTCTTCTCTCTCTCTCTTTTTTTTTTTTTTTTTTTTTTTTTTTGAGATGGCATTTCTCTCTCGTTATCCAGGCTGGAGTGCAATCAATGGCGCAATCTCAGCTCACAGCAACCTCTGCCTCCCAGGTTCAAGCAATTCTCCTCCCTTGGCCTCCCGAGTGCTGGGATTACAGGCATGTGCCACCATGCCCGGATAATTTTTTGTATTTTTAGTAGAGATGGGGTTTCACCATGTCGGTAAGGCTGGTCTAGAACTCCTGACCTCAGGTGATCCACCTGCCTTGGCCACCCAAAATGCTAGGATTACAGGTGTGAGACACCATGCCTGGCCCTTTGAATCATTTTAATTCAGCACTTACAGAATTAAAATTTTAAGTGATCATTAATATACAGATCTCTATACACAAAAATATACAGTTTAGTTGACTAGAAATCTTCACTGGCATTTGGAATAAATATAATGGCATAGGTCACAACATTTTGTAGATGTAATTATACATCATACAAGATTAAAATTAAATATTGGGATACAGAGATTTTTATATTATCAAAGCTATAGTGTTAGACATTCTCTCTTTTTTTCTCTTATTTTGTCTCTTCAATTTAACAATCAAATTGATTTATAAGCTTAGATAAAATTAGGATTTTAATCTCCTGTGTGACGTAAAATTCATCAGCTGTCTGGAGAAAATAAATTGTAATAAGAAACTTGTCTCATTGGACTCTTATATGACATGTATATGTGAACAAACATATCTGCAAAGAACAATTTTAAGGTTTCTGTTGTCATCACAAACATCTTCATCATCTTTATCAACACCAAGATAAGCACCATCATCAAATGAATATTATTTTAATCATTGAATATATCAAAACCCTAAGTCATAAGGAGGCAAGATATACATGGCCCAATGGTATACCTTTGGTAGAAAATAAATTCTTCTGAAAGTTAAACTTTAGTGATGGCCTGTTGAGATGGGCTGAGTTCACAGAGAGGTCAGACATAAGATGGACATTTAATATTAAAGAAGAACATAAAATTATTCTAATAATTTAGAATGAAAGCCTGTAGACAGAGGGCCTGTAGATGAAGGACTGTAGACAGATAATATGCAGAGAGTGGGGAATATTTATTAAATTAATTTAATAAAAGTACAAAGTTTATGCAGGAGAATGTGATAATATTTGATATATAGAAAATGGAAATATATAGAATGATTTACATCTGGACAAATTATCTGGGATTTTATCCTATATTCATGGGAAATTATCTATAAATATTTTAATCTGTGGGTAATGACTATAGTCAAGTATAATCTGATAGCATTTTATAGACTTGATTGGATTGTAGTTGATTAAATAAACCATTGCAGTGTTATATTTATATGGTTCAGGGTCATGGAAAACTAGAGTCTCTACTATGAAAGTTGGACAATGTGCAAAACCAGATGGATAATTCCAGCAGAGAAAAGAAAACAAATTAAAAAATATCAAAAGAAAATTTTAGAAATAAAAAACAAATAACACATATAAATAATATCAGCAGTGGACTAATGCATAAACCTGACACAACTGAAGATGTAACCAGTGACTTTAAATATAAGTCAGTGGAAATTACTGAAATAACATCAGATTGCTGAGAAAAAAATATCAAATAATCTTATGAAACAGGACCCATGGAATGCCAGAGGAAAACAGAGATAATATAGAACAAGAGAAATATTTAAGACTGATGATTGAGAAATTTCTGCAATTACTGACAAATAGAGAGCCATAAATTCAAGAAGCTCAGAGAACACCAAGCAGAAGAAATGTCAAACCAAACCAAATTAAGTAACAGCAACAACAACAAAAAAATAAGGCCCATAATATTTAAGCACCAAAGATAAAAGATAAATGGAAAATCTTGAAGATATCTACATTAAATACATAGAAATAAAACTAACAATAAAAAACCATGGAATCCCAAAGCACAATGGACTTTGATCTACAAAGTATGTGTCAAAATTGAAAGAGAGACAAAGTCTTTCTCAGACAAAAAAACACTACACTGTAAAAATTATTAAATAAATTTCTTCCAGTAGAGAAATATCAGATCAAACAGAAATATAAATACATTAAATCAGAGAAGAATGTTGGAAAGATAATTTTTTTCATTTTTAATTACTTATAGTTAACCGTGTAAAGCAAAAATAATAGTAATATGTTGTATAAAGTATATAAAAACTAATGTCATAACAAAATAATATAAAAATTGGGAGAGAGAAATAGAAAATATACAGTAATCTATAACTGAAAGCCCTTCCACTATACATGAAGTAGTAAAATATTACTTGAGGATATAATATTTTAATTAAAAATCTGTAATGTAAAAATAAGATAACCACTAAAGAATTGAACAGTAATAAAAAGTGAGAAAAAAAGAAAAGAAAAAAAAAAAAACAAAGAAGACAATTAGCAAGTAAGAAAAAAAGGCTGACAATAGGAAAACATAACCAAACAAATAAATAGGAAACAGCAATCTGGTATATTTTAATATAATTATAAAAATAATCATATTAAATGGGAGTAAAATGAATGGACCTAAATTTGCAGTGCCTATGTAAGAAAGAGGCTTAGTTAACACATCAGAAAACATTCGTCTTCCCCAGCTTTCCCCAACCACAATAAAAGGTGTAAAATAAAAATAATAATGGTGTATAATACGGAGAGCTGCAGGAAATAGATTCTTTCTGAGAAACACTACAAAGGGAAGATCTAAAGTAAAGCATGGGGGCCTAAAGGCAAGTGTGGAGTAGATATTGAGAAAATACGTCTTGCAAATGGGCCCATACAATACACGAAAGGAATTTCTGAAGGGTTTGAGCCTTCAAGTTCATGGAGAGTAACTAGAGAAAAGGTAAATCTCAAACTCAGCCCTATTTCTTACCACACTAATGCAAAACCCCAAACTAAAGACTCAGAGAAAGGAAACGTGTGCTCATCCCTAACTACAACAAATATGTGACTCAGTATCTTCTGTGCTATATAACATGTTCAGAATTCCATACAAAAATTACAAGGCATGCAAATTCAAAAATTACAAGGCATGAAAAAAAAAAAAAGAAACAGTCTGAAGATGAAAAACAGTCTTCAGAACAACACTATAATGTGGCACAGATGTTGGTACAGACAGTAAATTTAAAACAAATATGACCAATCTAATATAGGCTTTAATGGAAAAGCATTATGAACAATATAAAATGTGTATTTTAAGAGATAGATGGAAACATTAAAATATAACAAATAGAAGTTGTAGAAATAAAAAGAATGCTTCTGACAGGTTCACCAGTAATCTCAACACAGGAAATAAAAGAATCAGTTAATGTGAAGACAGGTCAATAGAAAGTCAAACAAAAACAAAGGGAAAAAAGAATTAAATAACCGGTAAAATCATACAAGATATATGAGACAATACCAAACATTCATAATCAAAATCCCAGTAAAGGGGGGAAAAGAGAAAAGAGCAAAAGGAATTTTGAGAAATAATGGCAAAGGAGTTTTCAATATTAGTGAAAAATATCCAACACAATCAAAGATAAGCATTACAGCAGAATTCTTAGCAGAACTCATGCCAGCAAAAAAGATAGTACAGTGACATTTTCAATGTGCTAAAAGAAAAATATCCATACTTCCTTACAAATATATTTGAAAATAGAGATATATAAATCCACAATATAATATACATTCAGATTTCAACACTCCTCACTCAGTAATTGAAAAAAAGAACATACAGGCAGAAAAGTATAAGGAAATGGATGGCCCTAATAAGATTAATATATTTATAGAATAATCTACCAAACAACAGCAGAATGCTACAATCTTCTCAAGTGAACTTAGCACATTCACTGCTTTTCTCTTTATTTTTAAAGTGTAGCTTATGTCTTTAAGTCAGTATTTTAAAAGTCGGGGTTTTATTTTGCATTTGTTAATTTTATTGAATTTTTAAAAATAATTTGTTTATATTGAATACTATTTTGCAAGGAAAAAAAAAAACAAAAAAAAACAAAAAAAACAAAAAAAAACCTCCTGATCCTTCAACCCAGATGGTTTAAAATGCTATTCACAACTTTTTTAAACGTCATTTTCACTTTTGGAAAATTATAGTTTTCATTGATTTGATTCACTAAAATAAAGATTACTGGTATTAGCAACTGAGAATTTGAATTTTTTCTTACAGCTTTATAACTGATGCCTATTACATTTCCTAGAGATCAGGTTTGTATCTGACATTTTAAGCAACTTGCTTGTAAAAGTTGTAAGACTCATAGCGAAATATAACTCAACTATTGTGGAAGAGGAAGGAAAAGGAATACATACTTCATTAAAATTAGATCTATATTATATGCCCACTTAATGTCACAGCAACATATTAGGATAAAGAATGATGAAATAAAATTTAAAAATTACACAAGTTTAGGGATAATGAAGTATATTTAATTTTACAATAATATGTTGTAAAAATAATATTAAATAACAACGATTGAAAAAATAAGACATTATAAATACTTTAAAATAATTTGTAAATAAGTATCCAAGTCAGTTTCTACCTCTTTCACTTTAAATTTATATTCAAACATGAGCAGAGTCACCCTATGTGTAGTATTAGCCTTTAGATCAACTATTCATTTTCTCTTTTATCAGTACCTGACAAGGTTATCAGTATCTAATAAAAGTTTCACAAGCCAATATCCCATTATTGAATTGGAATACCTGGATACTTAAGCTCTCCCTTGAACAATTTAAAAAGAAAGAGTTAAATTACAAAATCATTAGGAAAATGTAGCATTTTTATCTAATGTTTCATAAAGAAAAATATGGATAACACCATGAAAGGACAACGGATCTCTGACTAGAAGTAGCAAAAAAGTAAATGATAATTGAGGTTAGCTTTGACTGATGATTATAATATCCACAGACCAGTTGATAGGAAGTGAATACCAGAAAAAAATAGACAATATGTACAAAGATTTCGATAGTCTGAAGGACAATTACATATATTATCATTTGTTTAGAAAACTATATTAAATTCAATATTAAATGCTCTATAATAATAATGTATATAGAACATTTAATATATTTATATTTTATTATTTACATATTAAAAATACTATTATACTATCAGAACTTAGTGACTATATACATACCACTACATATAAAATATATAAATATAATAATGCCACTAAGTTCTGATAGTATAATAGTATTTTTGCTATATTGTAAAATGTAATCTTGCACTTTAGTTTTTCTTTTGATTAAATAAAGACATATACTGCCTATTTCAGAAATTTTTAATAAATTTCAAGCAAAGGTTAATGTTATCCACAATTTATTGCTATCATTATTACTAATGTTTTTGTATTGCCAATCAATTATACTATAATTCAGCAAACTACCATCTGCATAGGTTCTAATTAGAAACCTCATATTATAGTATTTAATGTTAGCTATTCTACCTGTTAAAGCCAGACATTCCAAGGTTCTTTGTATGATGAACATTTATTACTTACTAATTCACAGCACATTGGAGTTTGCGGGTGGTTGGTGGGGAATACAAAAAGGGTGCTCTTCCATAAGCAGCTACTCACAAGATCTCTGCAGCCTTCAATCTGCCATTGTCATCACTTGACTATAAGGTTACTGTATTAAGTTTTGCATTACTGTAAAGGAATACCAAGTGCTGGGTAATTTACAAAATAATGAGGTTTATTTGGTTCATGGTAATGTAGGCTATTAAGCATGATAGCAGCATCTGGTCAGCTTCTGGTGAGGTCTCAGGAAGTATTTACTCATAGCAGAAAGTGAAGGGGAAGTAGATATATCACATGGCAAGAGAGAGAGGAAGAGGTACCAGGCTCTTTTAAAATTCAGATTTCGTAGTAACTAAAAGAGTCAAAACTCACTAATTGCTGTGAGGAGAGTCCCAAGCCATTCATGAAGGATTTGCCCCATGACCCAAACACCTCCCACAAGGCCAACCTCCAACACTGATTTCACCTTTCAACATGAGATTTGGAGGAGACACACTTCCAAGCTGTATCCGTTTCCTGCTATCATGACAAGCCAATAATAATCCTGAAAGACACAATTGCCAACACCATGCACCATAATCTCAAATGTTGAAAACTAAGAATATCAACATCCTCAAAGTCTAAATATGCTCAAAAATCACAATCCTAAAAAAATCAAAATCTGAAAAATATAATTCTTGAAAAAATAGTTTCAAAATTATTTTATAAACATTTACTTATATTTTTAAAAGCAAATTTGAGAAACATAAAACTATGACAATATTTTGTAGACCAATTTGAACAATATAGGCAATAATGATAAAATTATTTTTGCAAGCATAAATACTAATTATACTAATGAAAATCACATGTGTATACAAGTTATAAGCAGATTAAATGTATTCATAAAGAAATAGGTCAAGACCAAAATGTATAAACACAAATAAGTATGGTTGGTAAGAATGTACATTCATAACTGGTCATCTAAAATACCATTATGGACAACCTAAATCTTTGAGAAGATGGAATAAAAATCACAATAAGTCACCACTGCATATGCAGTGACCCAAAGAGTTCAGAGCTTGAAAAATTTCACCAATACAGGAGTACAAAAATAACATATCTTCATTTACAAGGAACATGTCGAAACAAGAAAACGTGGGTGGAGCAAGATGGTCAAATAGGAACAGCTCCAGTCTCCAGCTCCCAGAGTGAGCAACACAGAAGACAGGTGATTTCTGCATTTTCAACTGAGGAACACAGCTCATTGCCAGCAACGGATCAAAGCTGGATGGAGAATGACTTTGAAGAGATGAGAGAAGAAGGCTTCAGACCATCAAACTTCTCAGAGCTAAAGGAGGAATTACGTACCCAGCACAAAGAAACTAAAAATCTTGAAAAAAGAGTGGAAGAATTGATAGCTAGAATAATTAATGCAGAGAAGGCCATAAACGAAATGACAGAGATGAAAATCATGACACGAGAAATATGTGACAAAGGCACAAGCTTCAGTAACCGACTTGATCAACTGGAAGAAAGAGTATCAGCGATTGAGGATCAAATGAATGAAATGAAGTGAGAAGAGACACCTAAAGAAGAAAAAGAAATGAACAAAGCCTGCAAGAAGTATGGGATTATGTAAAAAGACCAAATCTACGTCTGATTGGGGTGCCTGAAAGTGAGGGGGTTGGCCGGGCGCAGTGGCTCAAGCCTGTAATCCCAGCACTTTGGGAGGCTGAGACGGGCGGATCACGAGGTCAGGAGATCGAGACCATCCTGGCTAACACGGTGAAACCCCGTCTCTGCAAAAAAAATACAAAAAACTAGCCAGGTGAGGTGGCGGGTGCCTGTAGTCCAAGCTACTCAGGAGGCTGAGGCAGGAGAATGGCGTAAACCCCAGAGGTGGAGCTTGCAGTGAGCTGAGATCCCGCCACTGCACTCCAGCCTGGGCAACAGAGAGAGACTCCATCTCAAAAAAAAAAAAAAAAAAAAAAAAAAAAAAAAAAAAATTGAGGGGGAAAATAGAACCAAGTTGGAAAACATTTTTCAGGATATCATCCAGGAGAACTTCCCCAACCTAGTAGGGCAGGCCAACATTCAAATTCAGGAAATAAAGAGAACGCCACAAAGATACTCCTCCAGAAGAGCAACTCCAAAACACATAATTGCCAGAATCACCAAAGTTGAAATGAAGGAAAAAATCTTAAGGGCAGCCAGAGAGAAAGGTCGGGTTACCCACAAAGGGAAGCCAATCAGACTAACAGCAGATCTCTCAGCAGAAACTCTACAAGCCAGAAGAGAGTGGGGGCCAATATTCAACATTCTTAAAGAAAAGAATTTTAAACCCAGAATTTCATATCCAGCCAAACTAAGTTTCATAAGTAAAGGAGAAATAAAATCCTTTCCAGATAAGCAAATGCTTAGAGATTTTGTCACCACCAGGCCTGCCTTACAAGAGATCCTGAAGGAAGCCCTAAACATGGAAAGGAACAAACCGGTACCAGCCATTGCAAAAACATGCCAAAATGTAAAGACCATCGAGGCTAGGAAGAAACTGCATCAACTAATGAGCAAAATAACCAGTTAATATCATAATGACAGGATCAAGTTCACACATAACAATATTAACCTTAAATGTAAATGGGCTAAATGCTCCAATTAAAAGACACAGACTGGCAAACTGGCAAACTGGATAAAGAGTCAAGACCCATCAGTCTGCTGTATTCAGGAGACCCATCTCACATGCAGAGACATACATAGGCTCAAAATAAAGGGATGGAGGAAGATCTACCAAGCAAATGGAGAACAAAAAAAAGCAGGGGTTGCAATCCTAGTCTCTGATAAAACAGACTTTAAACCATCAAAGATCAAAGGAGACAAAGAAGGCCATTACATAATGGTAAGGGATCAATTCAACAGGAAGAGCTAACTATCCTAAATATCTATGCACCCAATACAGGAGCACCCAGATTCAAAAAGCAAGTCCTTAGAGACTTACAAAGAGACTTACACTCCCATACAATAATAATGGGAGATTTCAACACTCCACTGTCAACATTAGACAGATCAACGAGACAGAAAGTTAACAAGGATATCCAGGAATTGAACTCATCTCTGCAGCAAGCAGACCTAATAGACATCTGCAGAACTCTCCACCCCAAATCATAAGAATATACATTCTTCTCAGCATCACACACTTATTCCAAAATTGACCACGTAATTGGAAGTAAAGCACTCCTCAGCAAATGTACAAGAACAGAAATTATAACAAACTGTCTATCAGACCACAGTGAAATCAAACTAGAACTCAGGATTAAGAAACTCAATCAAAACCACTCAACTACATGGAAACTGAACAACTGCTCCTGAATGACTACTGGGTACATAACGAAATGAAGGCAGAAATAAAGATGTTCTTTGAAACAATGAGAAAAAGATACAACATACCAGAATCTCTGGGACACATTTAAAGCAGTGTGTAGAGGGAAATTTATAGCACTAAATGCCCACAAGAGAAAGAGAAGAGGAAGATCTAAAATGACACTCTAACATCACATTAAAAGAACTAGAGAAGCAAGAACAAATACATTCAAAAGCTAGCAGAAGGCAAGAAATAACTAAGATCAGAGCAGAACTGAAGGAGATAGAGATACAAAAAACCCTCCAAAAAATCAATGAATCCAAGAGTTGGTTTTTTTAAAAGATCAACAAAATTGATAGACCGCTAGCAAGACTAATAAAGAAGAAAAGAGAGAAGAATCAAATAGACACACACACACACACACACACACACAAAAAATGATAAAGAGGATATCACCACCGACCCCACAGAAATACAAACTACCATCAGAGAATACTATAAACACCTCTATGCAAATCAACCAGAAAATCTAGAAGAAATGGACAATTTCCTGGATACTTACTCTCTTCCAAGAATAAACCAGGAAGAAGCTGAATCCCTGAATAGACCGATAGCAGGCTCTGAAATTGAGGCAATAATTAATAGCCTATCAAACAAAAAAAGTCCAGGACCAGATGGATTCACAGCTGAATTCCACCAGAGGTACAAGGAGGAGCTGGTACCATTTCTTCTGAAACTATTCCAATGAATAGAAAATGAGGGAATCCTCCCTAACTCATTTGATGAGGCCAACATCATCCTGATACCAAAGCCTGGCAGAGACATAACAAAAAAAGAGAATTTTAGATCAATATCCCTGATGAACATCACTGCAAAAATCCTCAATAAAATACTGGCAAACCGGATTCAGCAGCACATCAAAAAGCTTATCCACCATGATCAAGTGGGCTTCATCCCTGGGATGCAAGGTTAGTTCAACATACGCAAATCAATAAACGTAATCCACCATATAAACAGAACCAAAGACAAAAACCACATGATTATCTCAATAGATGCAGAAAAGGCCTTTGACAAAATTCAACAGCCCTTCATGCTAAAAATGCTCAATAAATTCGGTATTGATGGAACATATCTCAAAATAATAAGAACTATTTATGACAAACCCACAGCCAATATCATACTGAATGGGCAAAAACTGGAAAAATTCCCTTTGAAAACTGGCACAAGACAGGGATGCCCTCTCTCACCACTCCTATTCAACATAGTGTTGGAAGTTCTGGCTAGGGCAATCAGGCAAGAGAAAGAAATCAAGGGTATTCAATTAGGAAAAGAAGTCAAATTGTCCCTGTTTGCAGATGACATAATTGTATATTTAGAAAACCCCATTGTCTCAGCCCAAAATCTCCTTAAGCTGATAAGCAACTTCAGCAAAGTCTCAGGATACAAAATTAATGTACAAAAATCACAAGCATTCTTATACATCAGTAATAGTCAAACAGAGAGCCAAATCATGAATGAACTTCCATTCACAATTGCTTCAAAGAGAATAAAATACTTAGGAATCCAACTTACAAGGGATGCAAAGGACCTCTTCAAGGAGAACTATAAACCACTGCTCAGTGAAATAAAAGAGGACACAACAAATGGAAGAACATACCATGCTCATGGATAGGAAGAATCAATATTGTGAAAATGGCCATACTGCCCAAGGTCATTTATAGATTCGATGCCATCCCCATCAAGCTACTAATGAGTTTCTTCACAGAATTGGAAAAAAAACTGCTTTAAAGTTCATATGGAACCAAAAAAGAGCCCGCATTGCCAAGACAATCCTAAGTCAAAAGAACAAAGCTGGAGGCATCACGCTACCTGACTTCAAACTATACTACAAGGCTACAGTAACCAACACAGCATGGTACTGGTACCAAAACAGAGATATAGACCAATGGAACAGAACAGAGTCCTCAGAAATAATACCACACATCTACAGCCATCTGATCTTTGACAAACCTGAGAGAAACAAGAAATGGGAAAAGGATAACCTATTTAATAAATGGTGCTGGGAAAATTGGCTAGCCATAAGTAGAAAGCTGAAACTGGATCCTTTCCTTACTCCTTATATGAAAATTAATTCAAGATGGATTAGAGACTTAAATGTTAGACCTAATACCATGAAAACCTTAGAAGAAAACCTAGGGAATACCATTCAGGACATAGGTATGGGCAAGGACTTCATGTCTAAAACACCAAAAGCAATGGCAACAAAAGCCAAAATTGGCAAATGGGATCTAATTAAACTAAAGAGCTTCTGCACAGCAAAAGAAACTACCATCAGAGTGAACAGGCAACCTACAGAATGGGAGAACATTTTTGCAATCTACTCATCTGACAAAGGGCTAATATCCAGAACCTACAAAGAACTCAAACAAATTTACAAGAAAAAAACATACAACCCCATCAAAAAGTGGGCAAAGGATATGAACAGACATTTCTCAAAAGAAGACATTCATACAGCCAACAGACACATGAAAAAATGCTCATCATCACTGGCCATCAGAGAAATGCAAATCAAAACCACAATGAGATACCATCTCACACCAGTTAGAATGGCAATCATTAAAAAGTCAGGAAACAACAGGTGCTGGAGAGGATGTGGAGAAATAGGAACACTTTTACACTGTTGGGATTGTAAACTAGTTCAACCATTATGGAAAACAGTATGGCGATTCCTCAAGGATCTAGAACTAGAAGTACCATGTGACTCAGCCATCCCATTACTGGGTATATTCCCAAAGGATTATAAATTATGCTGCTATAAAGACACACGCACACATATGTTTATTGTGGCACTATTCACAATAGCAAAGACTTGGAATCAACCCAAATGTCCATCAGTGACAGACTGGATTAAGAAAATGTGGCACATATACACCATGGAATACTATGCAGCCATAAAAAAGGATGAGTTTGTGTCCTTTGTAGGGACATGGATGCAGCTGGAAACCATCATTCTCAGCAAACTATCGCAAGAACAGAAAACCAAACACCGCATGTTCTCACTCATAGGTGGGAACTGAACAATGAGATCACTTGGACTCGGGAAGGGGAACATCACACACTGGGGCCTATCATGGGGAGGGGGGAGGGGGGAGGGATTGCACTGGGAGTTGTATCTGATGTAAATGATGAGTTGATGGGTGCTGACGAGTTGATGGGTGCAGCACACCAACATGGCACAAGTATACATATGTAACAAACCTGCACGTTATGCACAGTGTACCCTAGAACGTAAAGTACAATAATTACAATAAAATAAATTAAAATAAAATAAAATGTCAACATTGTTACATGAAAACCAGAGCCCAAACCCTGTAATTCCGAATGTTGAAAAAATAAATTATCAAAATGCCTTAAATCTAAATACCTAATGTCTAAAAATCCCAAAAGCATAATCATAGGATAGTTGCATCATGGTCTGTGGAACTATTACCTTGTTATTGTCTTTATTTAGAAATTAAGTATGGCTTACGGAGATGTATATGGATTCTTAATTGACAAGGAGTAGATTTGTGACCTTAATTTTTGGTGTCAACTTGTCTAGATTCGGGAATACCCAGAAAAATGGTAATGCATTATTTTGTACATGTCTGTGAGAATATTCCAGAGGAGATTAGTGAGTGAGTCTGAGTGGATAAGGGGAGGAAAACTCACCCTCTATATTGGTGGAAACCATTTAATCAGCTGCGGAACCAGAGAGAGCAGGTACAGAAATGCAATTGGTCCCTCTCTGACACCTAGTGTAGATTTTTCTTTTGCTGCTTTGAACATCAGAACTACAAGCTTTTCTGCATTTGTACTCCAGGACTTACACCGGAGGCCCCCAGGTCCTGAGGCTTACAGCCTCAGTCTGAGAATTACACCTTTTGCTTCGGATTTTTTTTTTTGAGATTATGATCTAAATCCATTATCATCTGTCAGAGATAATTTCATGGAGATTTTAGAGCTTAGAATAGTTATATATCATGTATATCTACATTCAAATGTTCAGAATTCTGTCACATGGTCCTGCCTGAGAGTCACAAAGTGTAGAAAACATACATAGTTCTCTGTATGGTGAGGGGAAAAAGAAAATGGTTTTGTGAATGACAATGCCTAACATTGTTTTTGCCAGACAAAGTACCAATTAAGGTTGATATTTGAGAAAAGTTTGAACATCAATATATGATATAATTTCAATGGATGAAACACTACATTTAAATTCCAAAAATTATTTTAATGTTAGATATGGCTGATTCACAAAGGTCATCAACGGAATTTTTCTCCCATAGGTAAAATTTGATTTCATACGGTAATATATTGTTAACATTTCTCTTTCTTGTTCTAATTTTAAAGTACAGGAATAATTTTGATTTTTAAAATCCTGGGGAACAAAGTGCTCAATTATAATTAATATTTCCAAAAGATAAAAACAGTTTAATATTAATTTGAAACTAATTAATACACCATAAATTATTTTATTCAATAAGGCTTTGTAATTTTAATTTAATTTGTTTCAGAAAATATTCCAGATTGACACAGAAATGAAAATGAAATATCACCTCTCAACTGAGAATTCAAAAGGCTGATGTAAATGAAGAGCAGAATTTCAAGCTAGTAAATCTTGGGTGATTAACTTCAAGAAGCATGTCTATAACAAGGTGAGACTCTGAGGATGAGTATAAAATTGTATACTAATGAATTCATTGAGTTATCATGAATCATCTTTGATCTAGAATTAACATTTTATACGTACTATGCAAAAGCTCATTTTATTAGAATATTTATAAGCACTAGGATATTTACATATTAAGTTATGTTTTTAGGATCCTCCTGGGATTGCCATATGTTCAATAAATAGATCTACTTTGTTCTCACTCTCTCTCTTTCACTCTCAATCTCTCTTTGTCTCTCTCTTTCATTCTGTGTATCTCTCTCTCTGAGAAACAGCTGGTCTTTCTCCTGTAAAACTGCTCTCAGTTCACACTAAGAGCTGCTGATCAACACATTTAATGATGCATTTGACTTTATTTCACAGAACACTGATTATGTGATGACTTTGGATAGTGTTGACATCAGTGTAAGCAGTTAAAAACTAAAAATAAATTAATATGTTCTGTTAACTATTTAGAATGTTTGATAGTTCTGATCAAACATTCTATGTCAGTTTTAGTACTAGAATAGCATAGTTATAGTAATTCCATGTAAAATGAATATCCAATATCCCAGCAATTAAACAGTAAAGGATTTTTGGTAAACCTCATCTAAAAAGTAATCTTATATATCAATCTATTCTCAGAAAGATTACTTTTTAATTTTTTCCAAGGCCATTAATTTCAGGAGTCCATTTTCATATAAATTGTAGTTTTAACTAAATTCATTTTTACTTATAACTTAAATTGTTTATAGTCAGTTACAGGATATTCAACTGTAATTAATATGAAGAGTCATAGTATACTTTTTGTGATATTGAAATAACTGATTTTCTGCTTGAATATAGAGCAGCCAGGGAGGTTTTTATGTTACTTTCAGAATAAAAAATGTGAATGTTATTGGTTGTAAATATGGCAACTTGAATATGTCACAGTGATTCAATTAAACTCCCAACTACAGCATTTTTTTCTTAAGCAATGACATATCAGTGAATGCCTTACATCCCTTTAGAATGAAAAAGAAAACAAATTAAAAACTTCTCCCATTATAAAGAGAAAATTTGGCCAATTGCTTTCACTCGTGCCTGTAATCCCAGAACTTTGGGAGGCCAAGGCAGGCAGATCACTTGAGGTCAAGTTTGCGACCAGCCTGGCCACAGGGTGAAACCTTGTCTCTACCAAAAATACAAAAATTGGCTGGGTGTAATGGCGTGCACCTGTAGTTCCAGCTAATTGGGAGAATGAGGCAGGAGAATCCCTTGAACCAGGGAGGCAGAGGTTGCAGTGAGCCGAGATCGTGCCACTGCATTCTAGCCTAGGTGATAGAGGCAGACTCCATCTCAAACAAAAATAAGTAAAATAAATAAATAAAAAGGAAATTTATTTTAAAGGCTTTACTTCCAACAATATTGCTCAATGTTAGAATTTCAGCCAGTGAGTACCACACACTGCTATTTAATAGGATAATTCAATATTTAAAGAAACAAAGACTTCTAGAATCTTCATTCTTTCTTATAACTCTTACATCAAGACAGAAAAACTAAAATTTATTATGTGGTATCATTCTGTGTAGCACTAAAATTCACTATGGCACTTTTGTGGTCTTCAGAATTATAGCTCATGGATAACAGTAATATGGAGTAATACATACAAATGTCTAGTTAAACAGAAAAGCTAACATATGTATCTTCTTTTTTATCCCCGAATGTCACCACAAAGCACAGAGTATTGAAGGAGACAATAGCTAATGAGAAATACCAACACAGTTGTTAAAGGATAAAACTAGAAAAAGAATCCATAACTCATCTAGAAGAGCAGAAAAAAATGAAATCTGAATTCTGGCTACCATGGACGCCTTGTGAATCAAGACAATTCACCCTGAAGAACTCCAGACAGGAGCAGGAATTATAGGATTCAAGTACTTCAGGAGGCAGGATGAGGTAGAACTGAAATAGGTTAATCCACGTAAACATAAATAAAAAGTAAAAGTGATATGGACAGGAGACAGGGAAACACTGCTTAAAGATGGCAGTTCCCTGGCAAAGGCCCCATCCTCAAGCCTGAAGACACAAAGCCCCGAATGAGGACAGACATTTCTGTTTTTGTGCTCCAAAAGTTGCCTTTTGGCCCAACATGCCCCCTATCCTGTATCCGTATAAACCCCGAACCCCAGGCTCCAGAAGCAGACTAGCATGAGACAAGCAGACGAATAGCAGAACAACAGGGCAGAGAAAGAGAGAAGAGGAGGAACGTCTGAACATCAAGAGGAGTTGAGTTGCTGTGGTTGAAGAGAAGTTGGGCTGCTGGACAGCCCAGATCATCTTTCCACATCATCCCCGCTTCCGGGTTCCCATCCATCCCACTGAGATCCACCTCCACCACTCAATAAAACCTTACATTTATCCTTAAAGCCCGTGTGTGACCAGATTCTTCTGGGATGCTGGACAAGAGTTTTGGATACAGAAAGCTGTTACATTTGCCCTCTGCCCGTTGCAAAAAGTCAGAGGGTTCACTGAGCTGGTTGACACTTAAAGTCCTCTGTGGATGGCGAGGTTAAGAGCATTGTAACATTGGAGTTGCAGGCACACCCCCCTAGACACTACCACAGGGTGGGAGCACAAAAAGCTCACCCTGGCCTCTGCACCTGGCCTCTAGTGTAATGTTTAGGTCAAGATGCTTTTAATATTCAGAGTGAAGAGAATACTTGTGTACTTAGCATATGATATTCTACTAAGTAGAAATATCTCCTTTTAGATCTTTTATTACTTACATTTAAAAAATTATATATCTCTATGTATCTAAAATTATATATTTAAAATTATTCAATATTAAATCTAAAACATTGAACACATAAATCATATGTTAAAAGTAAAGTTAAAAGTCACATCAATATATTGATTACATCAAAATTTAACAAGAGAATACCTTACCTTCTAAATCATCTATATGCCTTTATGTGGTGGCAGCCAATAGCAGCCAATGTACCAAGTTTGTGTCTAGCCCACTTTTTTTAATTTTATACAGCTCTTTCTATATCTGTGCCTCTCTTTGATGCACACAAAAATGTTAATAATTGGTTTCATATGCTTGTAATTATAAATGGAATTACATTTTCTATTTACTTCTGCAACTTCATTTTTTGCTGAACATTATGTAAGTGAAATTCATACCTATTGTTATATAAGGTTTAATTCCAGACAGTTTATCTTCATTACTGTATAGTATATTATTCCTTCCCACTTTAGAATAACCAACAGTATTCATTCAAGTATTCTTGTATGGATCTCTTGCTACGTATGTACAAGAACAAAAGACCCTATTCACATGTACAGAACAGCGTTTTTCAATCTGTGAGTCACAAAACTTCAGTATCATGAAGGTATTTCAGAGGGTTATGCCCTATATATTTGTGAGTGTAATGTTGTAGATTGGAACTGTAGAAGTGGAAAGTATGTCATAACTATTCTCATCATAGAGGTTACAGCCAACACTCTTACAACAAAAGACAGGTTAACAAGAGGAAAGTACAATAGATGTATTTAATAAAATTTTATGTGACACAGAGACCAGAATGAAGACCCCAAGACTTAGGGAAAACTGTCTACTGTTATGCTTAGGTTCAATAAAGAATGGACAGCCATGTAGAAATGTGTCAAAAAAAATGATCTACTAGTCATAGACTGATTGGCTAAACACAGCAAGGCCTGTCTCTTCAGATTCTTCTTGGTCTTTCTGTGTGGCAGTCCTTCTTCCTGGGAATAGGGCAAGAACCTTTTTGGAACAAGGGTTCTATGACACGATCAGACAAAGTAGGTCAGAGAATTTCTTTATGGCCAGCTTCTACACAAAAAAGTAGAGGAAATTTAGAGTAATATTTTTTATCTTGTATGACCTGCCTTTGGGAAGAGGAATTCCAGATTTTATGGCCTGCCTCAAGAGAAAAAAACAAAGTAGGAGAGTGAAGGTCAAGAAAGGTCAGAAGGAGACTTTGTTTCTGAGGTCTTTCCAATGTCCTTCAGCTCAAGGTACTCAGCATGCCAAAGTGCTGTACTTTGGGGTATTGTTTTCTCAGCCACAACAGAAAGAAACAGGAAGAATTAAACACAATGCATTAGTTTCATTGTTCATCTCAAATCGTTGGGGTAAATATCGTTTCATTTAACTTTTGTTTATATACATATAAATATTGTAAGAAATGATTTTATTATTCTTTTGCTTATATGTGCATGGACACAAATATTTAAAACATGTATTTATAATGTTACAATATCAAATATATTTCTTATTGTTAATTCACCATTACATTTTGAAAAAATTATTCTCTAGTGCATATGTCCAGTGGTTGAATTGCAGAATAATCTATTATAAATATTTTTAGTTTACTAGAAAAGGCCACATTGTGGTCCAAACTAGTGACAACAACTTCTACCTTTTATACCAAAGGTGTTCAAAATTCTAGTTGTCTTCAAATCTTGACGTTTGTTACTCTCAAACTTTTAAGTTTTATCAAATAGTGAAAATTGTTATTTTATTTTTATTTCACATATTTCCAACGATGATCATAAACATCTTTTTATCTGCCAATTGGATATTCAAGATTCTTCTTGAATTAATAACCTATTCATTTTTTTCTTATTCTTTTCTGAATTAGGTTGCTTAGGTTTTCTTATTTTAGGCATCCTATTTATATTATGACAACTATCACTGTTTCAGTTTTATTTCTAATATCATTTATATTTAGATTGTTTATTCACTTTTATACTGTGTTCAGATAAACAGACTGTCTTTTGTTTTAATATAGCTTTCTTAAGTATTTTTGTTGGAGATAGAGAAAATTCACCGGTGGATTGGGAAAATTCTATCTTTATATCAGGAGGCATTTATGATGTGCCCTTTTAAGTCTGAACCTCCCCTGGTGACTTCTCAACTTCTGAGGGCTATTTATTTTTTACTATTTTATTAATTTTTTTGTTATTTTTAAAATATGGAATTAAAATATAATTAAGTTCAATTTACAATGTATAATGAAAATTTTTGTATACTCAGTCACTCTTGAGCCATTAAAAGTTATCTTTCATATCAATCCTTGTTTAATGACTTATCAATTGGCCTTGAACCCCTTTTCCTATTTTAGAAGCAGAATTTGCTAAATAAAATCTTATGTTTCCCTGAGAACCAAGAATCTTGCAGTGTCAGATTGATGTTTGTTCACAGTGATGTTCTTCGAAGCATCCTTAGGATGTGTTTCATGTGCTTTCAGGTGAACTGCGGATCAAATGGGTCACATATATCAAAAGTAGCTGGGGCACTAAACTAGTTAGGTGGCCTGGGACAAGATTCTGCCAGTCTCTTTTTGAACCTTAGTGTCATCATCTGTAAAACGAAACTAATTGTTACTTTTCTAAAAGTGGAGGTAAGTGTAAAGCCCTTAGCATCACATCTGCTACATAAGGAACACTAAACAAATAACAGCTACTCTTCTCATTTTTAAGCAAGATGAAATATATATATATCGATCCCAGGATATAACCTGTCCTGACTGGCCATTGCTCTTGGCCACCAGGAACTTCAGGTTTAATGTTTTACAGATAATTTTCAATTGACATGTAGCCTAGCTTAACTAAGTCACCAGAACAACATAAAAACTTCACAGAGACATTTTGCATTGAGCTTTTCTGAAGTCAATATTTATTATAAAACTCTTGGTGGTTGAATTCGAAGATAGAAAGCACTTCTGTTTCAATAAGGATGCAGGGAGCTTGCACCTGGAGCTCCCTTGGATTTCCCAATTATTTTCTGCACTTTTATTTTTCTCTGGTTATATATTAAGACTTATGTAAGGATGCTCTGTACAACTGGTGTGACCTTTAAAATATTCAAACTTACAAAATTTATGGCAATGAGATGGGGTATTTTAAACTATTCCTGACAACAAAATGTGAATAACAATGTCTAAGACATGGTTTCAGAGAAACAAAAGTGAGGGAGAGAGAGATCATTGTCTTCAGGTTGACTTACTGGCCATTTCTGGACTTAAGCTGCACAAGTACTGCATCCACTGGCAGGCAGAAAACTGAGACCTAAAATTCATGGATCTAGATTTGGATGAACATCTAAAAGTGTTATTTTACATAAATATGTATGTGAGTGTGTGTGTATGTATATGTGTATATATATGTGTGTTTGTGTAAATATATGTATGCCTTAAAAAAAAAGTCCATGAATAATGCAATGTCGTGTGTGTGTGTGCATGTATGTGACTGGGTTTGAGTGTGGTTGTGTTTGTCATTTTTTTGGTATTTTTTTTAAAGTATGTTCTGGTACAACTGATGCTGACAGATAAGCAACTGGAGGCTGCTAGAACTGAAAAATTACTTCCTGTATAATATTAAGACTTCCACTAATTCTGTGATTCTTACCCCGTAATGATTGATGCTCTCACAATAAAGGATTCAAATTGTTTGAGTTCCTTATGTGACTTTATTCTTAGAGAGAAACAAGATCTGTAGGAAGCTGCTATAAACTTCAGGCCTCTGAATGGAGCTAAATAATATGAGAAATTTCAGGATTATACCAAGAAAGAGAGCAATAAGAAAAAAAAAAAAAAAAAAAAAAAATTGGCCGGGCGCGGTGGCTCAAGCCTGTAATCCCAGCACTTTGGGAGGCCGAGATGGGCGGATCACGAGGTCAGGAGATCGAGACCATCCTGGCTAATATGGTGAAACCCCGTCTCTACTAAAAAATACAAAAAACTAGCCGGGCGACGAGGCGGGCGCCTGTAGTCCCAGCTACTCGGGAGGCTGAGACAGGAGAATGGCTTGAACCCGGGAGGCGGAGCTTGCAGTGAGCTGAGAGCCGGCCACTGCACTCCAGCCTGGGCGGCAGAGCAAGACTCCGTCTCAAAAAAAAAAAAAAAAAAAAAAAAAATTGTGAAAAATCTGAAGACGGTTTAACTCATTGGAAGTCTTCATGAGCTCAATTCAAATATTTTAAAAAGGAGGAAATACATGGAATAGCTACTAAAATTTTCACAGATCACTATGAGAAATTAGATTGTCTATCTGTTCAACCAACTACTTTGTCTGGAAAATGACAATGAAAAATTCTCTTAATTTATCTAATACTTAACATTTAAAAATATGTATATTATTACAGAGAATTATAGTCTATAATCCTGTAAGAGTCAGTGCCAATTAACACAGGAGAGGATTAGGACTCTGCATGACAAAAGGTTAAATGTCTCTTAGTAAATCCCAGTAGGAGACTCAAGGTAATTTACCCAAGAATGGGTAAAAGGGCCTGAGTCTGATAAATAAATTTATTAGGATTGATGATCATTGATGGTCTTAGTCTGTTTTGTGGTACTATCACAAAATATCACAGACTGAGTAATTTATAAAGAACAGAAACTTATTTTCTCACAGTCTAGTGTCTGAGAAGTCCAAGATCAAAGCACCAGTATCTAGTGTGGATCTTCTCACTACATTCTCATACTAGAATATGGTGATGCAATTATAAGAGACTTGCAGGTGAAAGTAAGGTTCAAGTAGAAATTTATGAACAAAAGTTTTGTTATTGTTGTTGCCTCCTGATTGCCAGAATGTATTATTGGAATATATGTATTGTCTGAATGGGAAAGTTTTAACTTACCCAAAATACAGGAAAAGGAAAGTTATACAAATCTGTTCTTCATCTGTTTTAATTGGGTAATACATAGTGAATCATTTATAATCATCTAAATGTATGCAAGTGCTTAATTTAAAACAATATAAGATTCATAAGAAATATAAATATTTAAATTAACAAAAGGTCTGTTTTATATATAAGTATATTAGAACCCTAAAATCACTTGTTTAATAATTCTTTACGTATCATAGATAAAGGATTATTTCTGAAAGTCAACTGGTACAATGGTCCCACCAAAAGTATCAGCTATACCCTATATAGAAGAAATTGAAGACAGGCCACAAAATGATTAAGATTTTCATCTTAATGAAATCTTTAAGATTTATTGGTTTGGTATTTGTTTTCTTTTTCAACTCTAGTTAGAAGAGAGATAAAGCCAATTTGTATTTACTTGGGATGGGCTCCAACATGCATTCACTGTGTTTCTACAATAATATTTAATTTCTCCTGTTAATTACCAAAAATTAGTGAAAATAAATACATATAGATTTGATTAGGTGGGAAAGTACTGTTATTTGTTACATAATGTTGATAACTGAATCTGAAGACCAAGTCATAATTACAAATACTTATCAATTCTATGACCCCCAGAGTACAGCTAATTAACCCAGATATGGAAAAGCTCAGAAAAAAATGATAAAATTTCTTGTCATCACTTGAGCAAGGGTCATAAAGGCATTACTCAGGCAGCCAAAGTTAAGTTACCCTCTAAGCCAGCTCCAAAATCAATCAAGGGGTACACTGATTGATTGGATTATTTAGTTTTCCATGCCACATTTTAAAATATTACTAGCATCTATTGACAAAATTAAAAGGAAAACAGTCAAATTTGATTATCTTTTCTCTAAAAGCAAGCTTTCTTAAAGCTTCAAAAACACACAACCCAACATTAGCACCTCCCATGCTCAAATAATTTTAGAAGTGTCTGAAACATATGGCCACCTCACAAAAACTTCTTACTCTTAGCCAGTGGAAACCACTAGGATTTGGGACAAGTTTTCTGTTGTCACTTTAAAGTATATGTCATTTAAAAAACGTTTGATATCTTGTTATTGGGTTTTTTAGTAACTGTTTATATTACATAGGAATACAAAATTGATTTAAGACCAAAATACCCATTGTATTAAAATATTAAAATATGTACTGTGATCCAACTCATCAAAGTATTGCCTGTCTTAGTGTATGGAGAGGAAGGGTAACTGCTGAGGTGAAAAGAAAAAAATACTAAAATACTCAGAGAGTAAAAACTAATGTCAGTTTAGAGGCAATGTGATAACATGTATACTGTGTCTGATAGTTCCAATGTCAATCAAGGATTCCCACAAGAAGCTTTCTGCCATACTTAAATTGTAGATGACTACAGCCCAGATGATATTGTACTGGGAAATTCAACATTTGTGGATATAAATTATATGTCCAATTTGTAACTATGAAATAAACATAACAAAATGTTTAGTAGTTGTCTGCAAATGGAAGCCCATTAAACCTAAATGAGGATTTACCTGGGAGAGAGTAAGTATGACTTAAATACAAGGCTCATGATGAAAACTAGTCAATACAACCATGTAGTATAAAAGGTCATATGGCTGTGCCCCAAAAGGCACTGAGATTTCAAATTTAACTAAAACTTGACCCTTGACTTACACCATGGCCTATGACAACATTTAATATACGGAAAATGATTGCTTTTATTAGGAAGCCCTACAAAATGCTATTGTAATCAAAAATGACTTCTTTCATAGTAATTTTATTTTAATAATGTAACTAATATTTAGTGTAATATTACCGTAATTGGTAAGAATAATTTGACTTATTTACCTATACCTCATTTCATGATGCAAAAATAATAGCTGACAGTTTTCCACCAGCATTTTGTTCTATAAATATTGCAATAGATGCATGAGAAGAAATGATCACAAGTAATTTTAATTAAAAAGTGTTGGTAGATCATCAGGTGGTTGACTTTATAGGATAGAGTTAATTTACAAATGAACTGATAAATTCTATCTTTATCTTGGGAGAGTTAATTTACAAATGAACTGATACATTCTATCTTTATCTTGGGAGATGCCAAGGTGTATGGTTTTGGCTGTTGGCCAAGATAAGGTTAGTGGAATTCAGAACATGTTACATAAAGTACAAAGTTTACCTTACTACTGCCAGAGTTCATTTGTTCATTGATAATTTTGAAGGGCATAACAGATTAACCAGCCTGATATGACTAGTAAACCAGCAATTAGACTAGGAACATCTGTGTTAGGATCTCCCGAAGTTAAGATTCATGACACAGATGGTGATTTACATTAGAAACAAAACATGTCTTTATGTACACAAAAGGACTGTGGAAATTTTACTCCTGAAAGACTCTCAGAATCCTTGTGCTTGCCTATGCTGTATCTTTGTCTGCACCATATATTAGCCTTTAAATAAAAGTATTGCAAGAATATGATTTGTGCATTTTTGTGAGGTATTTTAATATCTAAACTTGTAAAATATTCTCAGTTCTTATTTTAATCAAAACTGTAGCCCCAAACATTAGTGGTTTTGGTTGGGAAACATATTAAATGTCTATTAAAAGGATTAATAAATCCTTTCTAGAAGTATGCAATTGCCATAGACATTGGTATTCATAAAGCCACTTTCTCTCTACCTAGGACATTTTTTAAAGATCATAACCATGTCATTTCAGAACTTTCAGTGTTATTTGTCCCACATATAAACTTTCTTTGGGAGAGAAACAATCAGGAGCAGATTCAACTTCAAAGATAACAGTGGAGGGTAACTGTGGTGAGCCAATGTCCCACCAAAGACATCTATGTCATAAACACCAATAAATTTGTTAGCTCACATAACAAAAATAACTTTGCAGATGAAATTACATTAAGATCCTTGAGATTCATGGATAGATTATTCTGTATTGTGCAGGTGGGCCAGTGTAATAAAACAAAAGATCCTTATAAGAAAGAGTCAAAAGTGTCAAACTGAGGAAAAGGAGATGTGCCAATGAAACAAGAGATTGGAGTAAAGTACTTTGAAGAAAAAGAAAGGCGGTCATAAAGCAAGAAATCTGGGCAACTTTTAGAAGCTAGAAAAGGCAAGGAAACAGATTCTTCCCTGAAGCCTCCCAAGTAAATGCAATACTACAGATACCTTGATTTGGTCCCTTCATATTCATTCTGGAAGTCTTACCTCCAGGACTGTAAGATAATAGATATATAATTCTAAGTCACTAAATTGGTGTAAATTTGCTACAGAAGCAAAAGGAAATGAATACAGTAATCAACTTGGTTCATTATCAAATTATATACTATTGATTTTTCTTTTTATTTTTTCATGAATTTCCAGGAAGATATTTGTTCAAAATTTAAAACGGTATCACCACATTGAAAATATCACACATAATCATCAGAATAGAATCACAAAACAAAACAAATGTTTTGATTAATGAGAGGTTATACAGAGAAAAGAAGGGGCTGAGATAGAAGGTCAAATGTGAAGGTCATTCAAGATTCCTGCTACTGAAAGTTTTTCATTATTCTAAGAAAGAAATAATGGAAAGTGGGAGATTTTATGCATGACAATATGGCACTGATACAACCCAGAAACAGTGTTTTGGTGTTAAGGACATTTGTGGACAGATGGGAGTGACTTCTTTTTTTGAGGGTCAACTGTTTATTGGGCAATGTTTGTCTTTCATTTATTTAATAGATGTTATATTTTAAAGTAGGACAGGGCATTTTTTCCCGTAGTATTCCTTTTTCTTACAGTTTTGGCAATGGGTTTTTTCTACTTTAGACACAATCATTTCCTTAACCATGGTTTAACTAATTGCTTAATCTTAAGAGTTATTAATTTGATATGCATTTTTTTTTCCTTGGTCAAAATGTGTTCCATGTGCCCAGCGAGCTCTTGTAATTCAGGACAGGGAGGATGTCTGCTATCTTATCTTTTGTTTCTAACAGAAGGTTTGAAATCACCGACAATGAAAGTAGATACGTTTTTAATGGTATTTTTACATTCATTCAGAGTAGCGTATTCCCAGAATGTGCTAGTTAAGTCATCTTTGAAATGAATGCTTTTTAGTCTGTTTATCAGACTGAAATTTTTGATGATTCAGTTTGAGAGAAAGACATCAGACATAACTGCTAAGATGAATTGTCTTATTCTTGGACTCATTTAGTATCCATTCACGGTCAAATTTCAATCATATACTTGATAGCATTTTGAAAATCAACCCTTCCTGCTCTTTTCTAATCAAGTTTTCACATCGTCAGGACCTACAAGGATATAAACTAAATTGATGGAGATTAGAGAATCTAAAGTAAGAGTTGATAAAGCAACCCTAAATCCTTCAGTGAACTTTTAACCTTTCCTTATAACAACTAAATTATGCAAATGTTACAGTACACAAGATTTTAAGTGAAAACAAAACAGAGAATTTGGTCATTATTATTAACTACACTATAAGATATTATTTTAATATCCTAGGAATGGTGTATATTTAGAACAGGCCAGTGCATGAAAGAGAAAAGGGGATGGTTCAGATGCTACAGACAGAGAAGAGAGAGCAGAGAGGAAAGGAGGAAGTTGAAGTAAGGAGAAGCGGGACGCCCATCTAGAGTTGGATCAGCATAGGGAGAGAAGAATTTTATAAACTATTTCTGAAATCATCCAAAACTGAACACTTTTTGCTAAGCCTTTATGAAGACATCATTTATTTCTCCTTTTGTGACCTTGGTATTAACTTCTTAATTGGCTTTGTTTCATTGCTCAGGGATGTTATAGAGGAAATGAGGGGTAGGGTCAAGAATATCAGTGCCTAATTATTTGTATTCTGTGCATTCTTTTCATTTGAATACTAGCAATTACTAGTGTTTCAATAAATCTCAGCAATGTATTGCCAATTGAACTGAATAATCAAAAATTTGACAAGATTCTACTGAGGAAAATTTAGAACTTCGGTGGCCACTATCGATAATTTAAGGCAGATTATATAACTAATTTGTATGGTCCATTAGAATAAAGATTTCAAAGATCACCAAAGACTTTTTAATGATCAACGTATTTGGATTGTGATGAAGATACCATTGAAGAGCAGGAAAATACAAAAATTATTATCCTAGGAACTCATGAGTAAAACTAATGAAAATGTGGAAAATCTAACACCAAACTTAAATTCTCACAATTAAAAAAATATATATATTTGGTGCTTCAAGTTTAGGATTTCTCCAGAGAAAGATTATGAAGCATAGAAGAAAATATCTCACATTATGTTAGCATATTTCTTAAATCAAAGTTTAGTATGCAAGTTATAACTTTCAGTCTATTAAGAAGGTGTATGCTTAGATGACTTTTCATTATTTTAAAAACTTAAACACACTGCAAATGAATAAAGATTTACAAGTATTCATGCTTCACCAAAAAAACAAGAAATATTTTCATAAAATATTATTTAAACTACTTTCCCCATTTTAACATAGTGTGAATACAGCATTACAAAAATATTAAGTACTTAAGAATGATACTCTGCCAATCCCTATATCATAAATAAACTCTATATTCTTTTAAATTTTCATTAAACTCAAGAATATGAAGATTAATAAGGAAGAAAACTGAGTTTCTTTGTTCAGAATCTTTACTACATAGTGAATGTTCAAGATTTAATTCACAATTAAAATCTAAACCCCATAATTAAGAAGCAGAGGGAATTTTATGTATATAGAGCCTTTGAACCCATCAGAGTTAGGTATGAAAATCTGTTCTCACATACAGAATTTCCATGATATTGCACATGTTATATTTTCTACTCTGTTTCCTTATTCTTAAAATGAGAATGGCCATAAATATCACATGGATCAGTTGGGAAAATAAAATAAAATATAAAATACAAAACATCTCATGATAAAATTGAAAAATTGTTGAAGCTTTTAAAAATATCTTCATTCTTTTCAAAAACATGAAGTAATTATATTAAATAAAATGTTAAATTTATATAGCATTTATATTTGTAAGTAGCTAAACTGTTGTTAAGGGCCGAATAGTCTGCTCAACTAGCAACTCTTTAGTAATATGCTTGTTCTACAAATCTTCAAGATATAAATTTAATTCATTTTAAATTTTAAGTATATTCCCCAAACAATTTTTATTATACTTTTAATGTTTAAAGTATTTCTGATTTTAAAAGAGAAATTATTCAGGTCTATTATTAATTAACTCAAAACTTCGTAATACATTAAAAGAAAAAAAACAAAGGTTCATCTTTTGATTCAACAGGTTGGAAACAATCTTTTTGTAGAATCTGTGAAAGGACATTTGGGAGCCCACTGAAGTCTATAGTGAAAACCAGAGTATCTCTCACACACACACACACACACACACACACAAATAAAGAGAGAGAAGGAAGCTATTTGTGAAAATGCTCTGCGATGCGTGGGTTCATCTCACAGTAGTTAAACATCTCTGTTGATTCAGCAGGTTAGAAACTTTTTTTTTTTTTTTTTTTTTTTTTTTAGAACTTCCACAGGGTTATTTGGGAGCTCATTGAAGCCTACAGGGAAAAACTGAATATCCCGCGATGAAAACTAAACACAAGCTATCTGTGAAAACGCTTGGTGATGTGTGGATTCATCTCACAGAGTTAAACCTTTCTTTTGATTCAGCTGATTAGAAGCACACTTTCTGTAGAATCTGTGCAGGAACATTTGGGAGCCCATTTTGAGGCCTATAGTGAAAAACCGATATCCTGCGATAAAAACGAAAATGAAGTTATATGTGAAAACTCTTTGCAATATGAAAATTAGTCTCACAGAGTTTAACCTTTCTTTTGATTTAGCAGGTTGGAAGCACGTTTTTTGTACAATCTGCGCAGGGTTATTTGGGAACCCATTGAGACCTATAGTGAAAAACCGAATAATCCGTGATAAAAACTAGAAAGAAGCTATATGTGAAAATGCTTTGCAATGTGTGTATTCATCTCACAGAGTTAAACCTTTCTTTTGATTCAGCAGATTGGAAACACTCTTTTTGTAGAATCTCTGCAGGGACATTTGGGAGCCCATTAAGACATATAGTGAAAAAACCAATATCCTGTGATAAAAAACAGAAAGAAACGAACTTTGAAAATGCTTTGTGATGTGTAGCTTCCTGAAGAGTTAAGCCTTTCTTTCATTTCAGTAGGTAGAAAACACTCTGTAGAATCTGTGCAGGGACATTTGGGAGCCCATTGAGGCCTGTAGTAAAAAAACGAATATCCTGCGATTAAAAACTAAACACAAGCTATCTGTGAAAACCGTTTGTGATATGTGGATTCATCCCACAAAGATAAACCTTTCTTTTGTTTCAGTAAATTGGAAAGACTTTTTTTGTGGACTTTGCGAAGGTATGTTTGGGAGGCCATTGAGGCCTATATTGAGAAACCAAATATCCCGTGATAAAGACTAGAAAGAAGCGATCTGTGAAAATACTTGTGATATGTAGGCTCACCTCACAGAGTTAAATCTTTCTTTTGATTCAGCAGGTTGGAAACAAACTTTCTGTAGAATCTGCACAGTGACATTTGGGAGCCATTGAGGCCTATAGTGAAAAACCAATATTCCACAATAAAAAATCGAAAGAAGCTATCTGTGAAAATGCTTTAAGATGTGTGGATTCATCTCACAGAGTTAAACCTTTCTTTTGATTCAGCAGGTTGGAAACAGTTTTATTGTAGAATCTGTGCAAGGTTATTTGGGAGCCCATTGAGACCTATAGTGAAAAACAGAATAACCTGCAATAAAAACTAAACACTGTTGCGGGGATTCAGGGACCCCAAACGGAGGGACCGGCTGAAGCTGCGGCAGAAGAACATAAATTGTGAAGATTTCATGAACATTTATTAGTTCCCCAAATTAATACTTTTATAATTTCTTACACCTGTCTTTATTGTAATCTCTGAGCATAAATTGCAAAGATTTCATGGACACTTATCACTTCCCCAATGAATATCCTTGTGATTTCCTATGCCTGTCTTTATTTAATCTCGTAATCCTGTCATCTTCTTTGTAAGCTCAGGAGGATGAATGTCACTTCAGGACCGGACCCTGTGATTGTATCAACTGAACAAATTGTTTGTAGAGCATGTCTGTTTGAACAATATGAAATCTGGGCATCTTAAAAAAAGAACAGGATAACAGCGATGTTCAGGGAACAAGAGAAGTAATCTTGAACTGGCCACCGGTGAGCTGGACGGAACAGAGCTATATTCCTCCTCTTTCATAAGCAAATTGGAGAAATATCACTGAATTATTTTTCTCAGCAAGGAACATCCCTGAGAAAGAGAATGTGCCCTGAAGGGAAGCCTATATATGGCCCCTTTGTAAGGCATCCCATCTTTTGTGGTCAAAGCCGAAGGGATGAAATAAGCACCAGTCTCCTACAGTGCTCCCAGGCTTATCAGGTGAACAAAAATTCCCACCTAACAAATTGTGGTCAGATAGGTTATCTGCTCTCAAACCCTGTTTCTTGATAAGATGTTATCAATGACAATGCATGCCAGAAACTTCATTAGCAATTTTAATTTCACCTCATCTGGTGGTCCTGTGAGCTCACCTTGCCTCCATTTGCTTTCTTATATTTTATTACCTTGTGAAGTATGTGATCTCTGTGACTCACACCTTATTTGTGCACTCCCTCCCCTTTTGAAAATTGCCAATAAAAACTTGCTGGTTTTACAGCTCAGGGAACATGATGGATCCTGCTGACATGTGATGTCTCCCCCAGACACCCAGTTTTAAATTTCTCTCTCTTGTGCTCTTTCCCTTTATTTCTCAGCCCAGCCGAGACACTTAGGAAATAGAAAAGAACCCACGTTAAACATCGGGAGAGGGTTCTCCCAATAAAACACAAGCTATCTGTGAAAAAGCTTTGCAATGTGTGGATTTAGCTTACAGAGATAAACCTTTCTTTTGTTTCAGCAAGTTGGAAACTCTTTCTTTGTAGAATCTGTGAAGGTACCTTAGTGAGCCCATTGAGGCCTATATTGAAAAAACAAATATCCCATGATAAAAACTGGAAAGAAGCTATTTGCAAAAACCCTTTGCCAAATGTGGATTCATCTCACAGAGTTAAACCTTTCTTTTGATTCCACATGTTGGAAACACATATTTTGTATAACCTGTGAAGGGACATTTGGGAGCCCATTGTTGCCTCTAGTTAAAAACAATTATCCTGCCATAAAAACAAGAAAGAAGCTATCTGTGAAAAAGCTTTGCAACATGTGGATTCATCTCACAGAGATAAACTTTTGTTTCAGTAAATTGAACACCTTTTTTTGTACAATCTGCACAGGGTTATTTGGGAGCCCATTGAGGCATCTAGTGAAAAAATAAATATCCCACAATAAAAACTGGAAAGAGTGTGAATTCAACTCACAGAGCTAAACTTTTCTTTTGATTCAGCAGGTTGGAAAAACTTTCTTTATAGAATCTGCACAGGGATATTTGGGAGCCCATTGAGGCATAGAGTGAAACACCAATATCCCACAATAAAAACTAGAAAAAAGCTGTGAAAATGCTTTGCGATGTCCAGATTCAACTCAGACAGTGAAATCTTTCATTTACTTTAGAAGGCTGTAAACAGTTTGTTTGTTTGTTTGTTTTTTTGTAGAATCTGTATGCACAGGGTTATTTGCTAGCCACTGAGACCTATAGTGAAAAACCGATATTCTGCAATGAAAACTAGAAATGAGCTTTCAGTGAAAACACTTTATGATGTGTAGATTAATCTCACAGAATTAAACTTTTTTTTTTTATTCAAAAAGTTGTAGGGAGGCTGAGGCAGGAGAATGGCGTAAACCCGGGAGGCAGAGCTTGCAGTGAGCTGAGATCCGGCCACTGCACTCCAGCCCGGGCGACAGAGCGAGACTCCGTCTCAAAAAAAAAAAAAAAAAAAAAAAAAGTTGTAAACACTTTTTTTATAGAATCTGCACTGGGTTATTTCGGAGCCCATTGAAGCCTATAGTGAAAAACCGAATATCCTGCAATAAAAAACTAGACAGAATTTATATGTGAAAATGCTTTGTAATGTGTGGATTCATCTCATAGAGTTAAAGCTTTCTTTTGATTCAGCAGTTTGGGAAATGGATTCATCTCACAGAATTAAAGCTTTCTTTTGATTCAGCAGTTTGGGAAAACTCTTTCTGTAGAATTTGTGCAGGGACATTTGGGAGCCCACTGAGACCCTTAGTGAAATACCAATATCCCGCGATAAAAACTAGAAAGAAGCTGTCTGCAAAAACACTTTGCAATGTTTGAATTCACCTCACAGAATTAAAACTTTGTTTGTATTCATCAGGTTGGAAATGCTCTTTCTATAGAATCTGAGTAGAGATATTTGGGAGCCCATTGAGGCCTATAGTGAAAAATCAATATCATTTGATAAAAACTAGAAAGAAGTTATCTAAGAAAATGCTTTGCAATGTGTAGATTCATCTCACAGAGTTAAACCTTTCTTTTGATTCAGCAGGTTGGACAGACTTTTTTTTTTTTTTTTTTTTCCATAGTAACTTGTTTTTATCTGTTTATATGAGAAAGGGTGTTCTTAGTATTTTCACCTTTATGGCTGTGTGTTTGGTTTCATGTTTTCCAACCATAGATCCTGTTTCTAAAAATATAAGCCATCATTGATAACTTTAGCAAGTTCAGACGTAATTTTTGCCTGAGACATGTGTTTGCCTCTTTGATCTCCTCCAGGATGTTCCTTCACATAACGTGGTTTCTGAATTACAATCAAAATTTTGTTTAAGTCTTGGTCATCAATTTCACAATCTGAATCATTATCAGACCAATCAGTTAATGTGTGTTTTCATCCTATTTGTTCAATATCTTCATCAAACAACAAATCAAGTTCTTCCTGTTCTGTTTCTTCTGAAGAACATAGTTGATTTAATGATCCTTCAGGCACAGAGACTGATTCCCTCAATTTTACTGGGGCTGGCTGATGTCTCTTTTTTACTTCTATCCAAGGTTCTGAGTCCAAGTTAGGCAAACTGGCAGACAAACCTCTAGATGTTGTTTGAAGAATACTTGTTTCACTATTTTTCTTTGGGTTCAATGGGCTTCCAGTTCTTGGAGAACTGGGGGCAGACTCTGAACGTGAGCAAAAGGCTCGGCCTGGTACACTCCGGACAATCAATCAGTTGAGAGAAATCTGTTCGTGGCATGTTGCATGGAGGAGGGCCTGGAATTGGCCATTTGTCTGGTTCTATCGTTTTTTCTCATTCACAATTTCTACTTCTATGCTATCCTTCAGTGCCTCTAAGAGATGAGATAAGGTTTGTAGTGAGAGCCTGAACATGTTGAAAACCAGTAATCAGGTAAATAAGCAAGAAACCTTGTTCATCCTTCTTTCCTCAAAGAAAGTAGTCTCGTTCGAAATTTTCTACATTGAAGTAATTTTCAATTTGACACTTAATATACTCTTTAAGCAATGTTTCTTCCACAGGATACACCTGAACACCTGTACCCCCATCACAGTAATACATCATACTGGTATTAAGTTCTGTTTGAAATGGTTGACCAGTCCTTTCACCATGTTCTTGATAACCAAATAAAGTTCAATGGAGGATTTCCTCTGCCTCCTCCTCTTCCCCATCCTCAGTCTCCTCCTGGGCCTCTAAAGGAACCTCGGATATTACCACCCTCACTTCTCACATTGGAAACTACATCTTGATCATCTCTTTTTTCTCTATCTCACCTCTAACTTCGTGTATCTTTTATTCTATTGTTATGTGTTGGTTTACTTGCTTCAGGTTGACAGGATCCAGGTCTTTCTTGACTCTCTGGTCTTACATCATCTGAGTGGTACCCACTTGTGCTTACTAGTTCTCTTTCGTTGATTACTTGACTGACTCAACCTGACTGACATTTTCACCAGGACCATTTAATTTTGTTTTCTGGTTTTGTTTGCTCTTTTACTTCTCTTTTCAACCTTCTCTTCTTTTTCTTTTCTATTTTGTGGCTTTTTAGTTCCTTGGCTGAGGACGCTCTGACATCACTAATTCGCTTGGTGTTGGCCAATTCTCCATATCGTTGAAATCACTAGCCTTGTTGAATTTGTCTTGAGTTTTCCTGCTTTTATAATTTTGAGGGAACCGAACTCTGCCTCCAGGGTTTTCAGCGCTGGCGGCGGCGGACCTGTCCTGGCTGGGGACAGGTGCTGGGTAGGCTTTTTGTTCCACGGATTTTCCTTCGGCGGCAGGGGAGGCAGCTGCCGCTTCTCCTTAGGTTTAGCTGCAGCCTCCTCACGGGCGTCCTCGGCCAACGGATCCGCAGCAACAGCGGCAAATGGCGGCGACCGCCGTTACGGTTCCCCGCTGAAGGGGCCCCGGGCCCATGCGCCTTGTGCGCCAGATGCAGCGCCAGGGGCCTCACGGGGACAGCCGCCTGGGGTACCCTGCGTGTCGGCACCACGTCAGACGACGGCTGTCCCTGCGCCTCCGCGCTGGTGGTGGCCGCAGCCTTCTTCTCCCTCGCTGGCTCTTTGTCCTCACGTTCGGACCGGGGCTGATGCTCCACCTGCCGGTTCGCCTTGGACAACAGCGACTGGGTCTCAGCAGTCACCGCTGGCGCATCCTCCCGCGAATGAGCTGCGGGCACCTGGGCGTGAGCAGATATCGGGTCCTTCTGCCCCAGTTGCCCCAGTTGGGATGGCCCCGAGGCCAGGGAGCCCGACTGCCCGTCTCTCCGCCAGGGCACCGACCGTCTCTGGCTGGTGGCAGAGAACCCAAGAGAGACAGCCACCGTTGCCGCCGCCGCCAGCCTGGGCCGCGCAGCGTCCGACGTGCCACCCCTCCACGCACCGAATCCAGCGCCAATCGCTGGCCGGCCCCATCCTCTCCAAAGCTCACACTGCAGCGGGAGACACCACGCGCCGAGAGCCGCAACCCCTCACCTGGCGCCGGCAGCAGATGAGAAGTAGCCCGCAGGCGCCAAGGACCTTTACTGGAGTCAGAGAGGCTGGAGCACGCAGAACACGTAACTGGCCGCGGGGGCGTGGACGCCGAGGAAGGGCGGCCTCAGGGGACTGGAAGGAGCCTCCCTGAGGAGGTTGATATGGCTACTCACTGGCTCCTGCTCTCGCCTGGCCTCCCGCGGGAGTTGACGGATTCGCCCGCCCTGGTGCCCACCGGCCCGCCGGGCGGAGGGCCTGACCCATCCCAGCGGCCCTCCCAGGACAAAGGGGAGGAAGGACAAAGGGGATGAGTCCCGACTCCAGGGCAGAGGCCACCCCCACTGCAGGCTCAGGGGTGGGGCATACACCAGGTCTCTGTGGCTGGCTGCGGGCTCCTACCCTAGCCCCAGGGCAACAGCAGCCAAGGGCCTGGGCAGCCCACACACATGGCACCTGGAGAACCAATCGCTCAATTTGCCTTTAGGCCCTAAAGCCAGGTTTCACCTAGTCTAAGGGAGGGGGACACCGAGTCGACCCTTGTCCTGAGGGGCTGCCAAGTGAATTGTGTTCCCCGCCACCCCACACCACCCACCCCAGGCTCCCACTCCCCACCCCAACACTCACGCCCCCATCCCCACCCCAACCCCCACACCTCTCCCACCCCTCCCCCTCCTCTCTCACCCCTCACCCCTCATCCCCCCTCCCCCCTCCCACCCTTCCCCTCTCATCCCCCACCCCCTTCCCCCTCTTACCCCTGCTGCTTGGCTCCCTGGAAACACTCTTTTTGTAGAATCTGCACAGGATCAATTGGGAGCCCATTGAGGCCTGTAGTGAAAAACAATATCCTGAGATAAAAACTGGAAAGAAGTTACCTTTGAAAATCTTTGTGAATGTGAATTCATTTCACAGAGATAAGCCTTCCTTTGTTTCAGCAAATTGGAAACACTGTTTTGCAGAATCTGGGAAGCCTGTAAGTCCTATAGTAAAAAACCAAACATCCCGTGATAAAACTGGAAAGAATCTATCTGTGAAAAAGTTTTGTGATGTGTGGATTCAATTCACAGAGTTAAACTTTATTTTGATTCAGCTAGTTGGAAACACTCTTTCTGTAGAATGTGTGCAGGGATGTTTGGGAGCCCATTGAGGCCTATAGGGAAAATCCGAATATCCGATGATAAAAATGATAAAGAAGCTATCTGTTGTGCGATGTGTGGGTTCATCTCACAAAGTTTAAACTTTCTTCTGATTCAGCAGGTTGAAAACATTCTTTCTCTAGAATCTGTTCAAGGACATTTGGGAGCCCGTTTAGTCCTATGGTGAAGACAGACATCCCACGATAAAAACTAGAAAGAAGGTATCTGTGAAAACACTTTGTAATGTATGGACTCATCTCACAGACTTAAATCGTTCTTTTGATTCAACAGGTTGGCAGGACTCTTTCTGTAGAAGCTGCACAGGGATATTGGGAGCCAATTGAGGCCTATAGTGAAAAATCAAATATCCCACTATAAAAACTATGAAAGAAGCTATGGGTGAAAATACTTTGCAAGGTGTGGATTCATCTCACAGAGTTAACCTTATCTTTCCATTCAGCAGGTTGGAAACACCCTTTTGGTAGAATCTGCACAAGGACATTTGGGAGCCCATTAGGTCATACAGTGAAAACAGATATTCCATGATAAACACTAGAAAGAAGCTATCTGTGAAAATGCTTTGAAATGTGTGGATTTATCTCACAGAAGTAAGCAATTCTATTGATTCAGCAAGTTTGAAACATTCTTTCTGTAGAATCTGAGCAGGGATATTTGGGAGCCCATTAAGGACTATAGCAAAAAACCGATATCCGTGATGAAAACGAGAAAGCAGCTCTGTGAGAATGCTTTGCGAGGTGTGGATTCATCTAACAGACTTAAACCTTTCCTTTGATTCGGCAAATTGTAAACACCTTTTCCCTGAATCTCTACAGGGAAATTTGGGAGACAATTGAGGCCGATAGGGAAAATTGATACCCTGCGATGAAAACTAAAAAGAAGCTATCTGTGAAAAGGTTTTAGAATTTTTGGATTTATCTAACAGGGGTAAACTTTTCATTTGATTCAGCAGGTTGGAAACACTCTTTCTGTAGAATCTGCACAGGAACATTTAGGAGCCCATTTAGGCCTACAGTGAATAACCAAAATACAACAATTACAACTAGAAAGAAACTGTGTGAAAATGCTTTATGATGTGTGGATTTATCTTACTGAGTAAAACCTTTCTTTTTATTCAGCAGGTTGGAAACACTATCCATAAGATCTTCACAGGTGTGTTTGCAATCCCATTGAGACCTGCAATGAAAAAACAATATACCGCATTAAAAAGGAGAATGAAGTTATCTGTGAAAACACTTTGTGATCTGTTACTTCATGTCACAGAGTTAAATCTTTCTTTTGATTCAGCAGATTGGAAACATTCTTACTGTAGAATCTGCAAAGAAAGATTTTAAAGATCATTGAGGCCTATAGCGAAATATGAATATCCCGCAATAAAAACAAGAAAGAAGTCATCTTTAAAAATGCTTTGCCATGTTTGCATTCATCTCACAGAGTTAAATCTTTCTTTTGATTCAGCAGTTTGGAAATATTCTTTTTGTAGACTCTGCACAGGAATATTTAGGAACCCATTGAGGCCTGTGTTGAAAAACTGATATACCACAATATAAACCAGAAAGAAACTATCTGTGAAAACGCTTTGTGATTGTGGATTCATATCACAAAGTTAACCTTTCATTTAATTCATCAGGTTGGAAATACTGTTTCCTTAAATTGTGTGCAAGGACATTTGGGAGCCCACTGAATTCTGTAGTGAAAACAGATACCCTGCGATAAAAATGAGAAAGAAAGTTATATGTGAAAATGCTTTCAGATGTGTGGATACATCTCACAGAGTTAAACCTTTCTTTTAATTCAGCAGGTTGGAAACACTCTTTCTGTAGAATCTGCGCATGGCCCATTGAGGCCCATAGTGGAAAACTGATAAGTGTGATTAAAAACTCTAAAGAAGCTATCTGTGAAAATGCTTTGTGATGTGTGGCTTAATCTCACAGAGTAAAACATTTTCTTGATTTAGCAAATTGGAAACAGTCTTTCTGTAGAATCTTTACAGGGACATGTGGGAACCCATTGAGGGCTATAGTGAAAAACCAATATCCTGTGATAAAAACTGGATAGAAGATATCTGTGAAAACAATTTGTGATGTGGGGATTCATCTGACAGAGTTAATTCTTTCTTTTGATTCAGCAGGTTGAAAACACTCTTTCTGTAGAATCTGCCCAGGGACATCTAGGAGCCCATTGAGGCCTATAGTGTAAAACATATATCCTGCAATAAAACCTAAAAAGAATGTATCTGTCAAAATTCTTTGCAAAGTATGGATTCATTTCCCAGAGTTACAACTTTTTTTTTTTTAATTCAGCAGGTTGGAAACACTCTTTCTGTAGAATCTGTGCATGGCCATTTCGGAGCCCATAGTGGCCTATAGTGAATACAGATATCCCGCAATAAAAACAAGAAGGAAGCTATCTGTGAAAATGCTTTGCAATATGTGTATTCATCTCACAGAGGCAAATCTTTCTTTTGATTCAGCAGGTTTGAAATCTGCCCTGGGATATTTTGAGCCCATTGAGTCTTATTGTGACAAACTGATATCCTGTGATATAAACTAGAAAGAAGCTATCTATGAAAACGTTTTGCAATGTATGGATTCATCTGATAGAGTTAAACATTTCCTTTGATTCAGCAAGTTGAAAACACTCTTTCTGTAGAATCTGCACTGGGACATTTGGGAGCCCATGAAGGCCTATAGTGAAAAATGACATCCTGTTATGAAAACTAGAAATAAGCTAGGTGTGAAAATGCATTGCGATGTCTGGATTTATCTCAGAGAGTCAAATTTTGCTTTTGATTCAGCACGTTTGAAACACTCTTTCTGTAGAATCTGTGCAAAAATATTTGGGAGCCCATTGAATCCTATGGTGAAAAGAGATATCCCAGGATAAAAACAAGAAAGAAGCTATCTGTGAAATTGCTTTGTGATATGTGGATTCATCTCACAGAGTTAAAACTTTCTTTTGATTCAGCAGGTTGCAAAGACTCTTTCTGTAGAATCTGTGCATGAATATTTGGGAGGCTATTAAGGCCTATAGTGAAAAACCGATATCCTACGATAAAAACGAGAAAGAAGCTATCTGTGACACTTTGCAATATGTGAATTCATCTCACAAACTTAAACTTTTCTTTAGATTTAGCATTTTGGAAACAATATGTCTGTAGAATCTGCACAGAAAAATTTTTGAGCCCATTGAGGCCTGTACTGAAACACAGATATCCCATGATTGAAATCTAGAAAGAAACTATCTGTGAAAATGCTTTGCAATGTGTGTATTTATCTCACAGAATTAAACATTTATTTTGATTCAGCAGGTTCAAAATACTCTTTTTGTAGCATTTGCACAGTGATAGCTGGGAGCCCACTTGAGGACTATAGTAAAAAATTGATATCCCACAATAAAAATGAGAAAGAAATTATTGGTTAAAATACTTTGTGATGTGTGGATTCATCTGACAGAGTTAAAACTTTCCTTTGATTAAGCAATTTGGAAACTCTTTTTCTATAGATTCTCCACAGGGATATTTGGGAGACCATTGAAGCCTATATTGGAAAACTGATATCCTGCAATAAAAACTAGAAAGAAGTTATCTGTGAAAAGGCTCTGTGAGTTAAACCTTTCATTTGATTCAGCAGGTTGGAAACTCTTTCTGTAGAATCTGTGCAGGGAATTTCAGGAAATAGTTGAGAGCCCATTCAGACCTATAGTGAAAGACAGATATCCTGTGATAAAAACTAGAAAGAAGCTATCGGTGAAAATACTTTTGGATATGTGGATTTATCTCACAGGGGTAAACCTTTCTTGTGATTCAGCAGTTGAAACACTCTTTCTGTAGAACCTGAGCAGGGTTGTTTGAAAGCCATTTGAGACCTATAGTGGAAAACCAAATATACCACAGTAAAAACTATTCACAAGCTATCTGTGAAAATGCTTTGTGATATGTGGATTCATCTCACAGAGTTAAACCTTTCTTTTTATTGACCAGGTTAGTAACACTTTTTTTGTAGAATCTGCGAATGTACATTTGGGAGCCCATTGAGGCCTATAGTAAAAAAACAAATATCCAGCAATGAAAACTAGAAAGAAGCTATTTGTGAAAACCCTTTGCAATGTGTAGATTCATCTCATAGAGCTAACCTTTCTTTTGATTCAGCAGGTTGGAAACACTGTTTCTGTAGAATCTGCAAAGGTACATTTGGGAGCCCACTTAGGTCTATAGTAAAAAGAACTGAATATCCTGCGATAAAAACTAGAAAGAATCAACTGTGACACACTCTGTGATGTGTGGATTTATCTCACAGAATAAAACTTTTCTTTTGATTCAGAAGGTTGAAAACACTCTTTTTGTAGAGTTTGCCCAGGAAAATTTGGAAGTCAATTGATGCATGTAGTGAAAAAAAAAAAATCCTGCAATAAAACCTAGAATAATCTATCTGTGAAAATGCTTTGCAATGTGTGGATTCATCTCACAGAGTAAACCTTTCTTTTCATTCAGAAGGATGGAAACACTCTTTTTGTAGAATCTGTGTGGGGGCATTTGGGAACCCATTGAAGCCTATACTGAAAAACCAAATATCCTGCAATAAAAAGTAAAAATAAACTATTTGTGAAAACACTTTATGATGTGCAGATTCATCTCACAGAGTTAAATGTTTGTTTTGATTTGGCAGGTTGGAAACACTTCTTTTGTTCTATCTTCAGAGGGACATTTGGGAGCCCATGGAGACGCATAGTGAAAAACTGGACAGCCTGCAATAAAAAGTAGAAAGAAGATATTTGTTTAAATATTTTGTGGTGTGTGGATTCATCTAACTGATTTAAGTATTTCTTTTGATTCCAGATGCTGGAAACACTCTTTATGCAGAATCTGCGCGGGGACATTTTGGAGCCCATTGAGGCCTATAATGAAAAATCGAATATACCACGATGAAAACTAAAAAGAATCTATATGTGAAAATGCTTTGCAATGTGTGGATTCATCCCACAGAATTAAACCTTTCTCTTGACTCGGCAGGTTGGTAATACTCTTTCTGTAGAACCTGCACAGGGGCATTTGGGAGCTTTTTGAGGCCTATAGTGAAAAACCTAATATTCTGCAATAGACTATGAGAAAGAAGCTATCTGTGAAAATGCTTTACATTGTGGGGATTCATCTCACAGAGATAAACTTCTCTTTTGATTCAGCAGATTGGAAACACTGATTTTGTAGAATCTGTAAAGGACATTTGGAGCCCATTGAGGCATATAGTGAAAAACCACATATCCCATGATAAAAAATTTAAAAAAAAGCTATCTGTGAAAATGCTTTGCAATGGGTGGATTCATCTCATAGAGTTAAACCTTTCTTTATACACAGCAAGTTGGAAACTTTTTTTTTTTTTTTTTTTTTTTTTTTTAAGAATCTATGAAGGGACATTAAGGAGCCCATATAGGCCTATAGTGAAAAACTGAATGTCTGGTGATGAAAACTAAAAAGAAGCCATCTGTGAAAATGTTTCATGATGTGTGGATTTATCTCACAAGGGTAAAACTTTGTTCCAATTTAACACATTGGAAACACTCCTTTCGTAGTATCTGCACAGGGATATTTGGGAGCCCAGTGCAGTCTATAGTGAAAAACAAAATATTCTGCAATAAGACTACAAAGAAATTATCTGTGAAAACGCTTTGTGGTATGTGGATTCTTCCCACAGTGTAAAACCTTTCTTTTGATTCAGCAGGTTGGAAACACTTTTTTTGTAGAATCTGCAAAGGAGCATTTTGGAGCCCATTGAAGCCTATGGTGGAAAGCCAAATATCCCACTATAAAAACGAGAAAGAAGCTTTCTGTGAAAATGCTTTCTGATGTGTAGATAAATCAAACAGAGCTAAACCTTTCTTTTGATTCACTAGGTTGGAAACACTCTTTTTGTAGAATCTGCACAGCGACATTTGAGAACCCATTGAGGCCTGTAGGGAAAAACTCATATCTCATGATAAAAACTAGAAAGAAGCTTTCCATGAAAATGCTTTGCAATGTGTGGAATTATCTCACAGATATAAACGTTTATTTTCATTCAGCAGGTTGGAATCACTTTTTTTGTAGAATCTACAAAGGGACATTTGGGAGCCGATTGAAGCATATAGTGAAAAAACTGAATATTCTGCAATAAAAACTGGAAAGAAGCTATCTCTGAAAATGCTTTGCAATGTGTGGATTCACCTCACAGGGTTAAGGTTTTCTTTTGATTCAGCAGGTCAGAAAGAGTCTTTTTGTTGAATCTGCGAAGGGACATTTTGGGGCCCTTTGACGTTTATATTGAAAAACCATATATCCCATGACAAAAACTAGAAAAAGCTGTGTGAAAATGCTGTCTGACGTGTGGATAAATCACATAGAGTTTAACCTTTCTTTTGATTCAGCAGGTTGGAAACACTCTTTTTGTAGAATCTGCACAGAGACATTAGGGAGCCCATTGAGGCCTGTAGTGAAAAACCGAATATTCCGTGTTCTAAACTATAATGAAGCTATCTGTGAATACCCTTTTGTAGATCTTGCAATGAGATATTTGGGAGCCTATGTGGCCTATAGGAAAAAACCTATATTTCACGAAAAGAAAAACAGAAAAAAGTATCTGTGAAAATGCTTTGTGGTGTGTGGATTCATCTCACAGAGTTAAACCTTTCTTTTGATTCAGCAGGTGGATAACACTCTTTTTGTATAATCTGCAAACAGTCATTTGGGAGCCAATCGAGGTCTGTAGTGAAAAACAGAATATCCCATGATACTAACTAGAAATAAGCTATCTATGGAAATGCTTTGTGATGTTTGGATTCAGCTCACAGAGTTAAACCTTTCTTTTGATTCAGCAGATTGCAAAGACTCTTTTTATAGAATAAATGAAGGGATATTTGGGAGCTTATGGAAGCATATAGCAAAAAATTGAATATCACATGATAAAACTGGAAAGAGTCTATCTCTGAAAATGCTTTGTAACGTGTGGATTCACCTCACAGAGTTAAAACCTTCTTTTGATTCAACAGGTTGGATACTCTTTTTGTAGAATCTGCAATGGGACATTTTGGAGACCATTGATGTCTATAGTGAAAACCAAAATATCCCATGATAAAAATTAGAAAGAAGTTATCTGTGAAAGCACTTTTTGATTTGTGGATAAATCAAACAGACTTAAACCTTTCTTTTAATGCAGCAAGTTGGAAATACTCTTTTTGTAGAATCTGCACAGTCACATTGAGCCCATTGAGGCCTATATTGAGAAACCAAATATTTCATCATCGAAACTAGAAAGAAGCTATCTGTGAATACCCTTTGTGATGTGTGGATTCATCTCACAGAGTGAAAACTTTCTTTTGATTCAGCAGGCTTGAAACACATTTTTTGTAGAATTTGCGAAGGAAAATTTGGGAACCCATTGTGGCCTATGGTGAAAAACTGAATATCCCACAATACAAATTAGAAAGAACCTATCTGTAGAAAAGCTTTCCAGTGTGCTAATTAATCAAACAATGTTAAAATTTCTTTTTGATTCAGCAGTTTTGAAACATTCTTTTTGTAGAATCTTTGCTGAGACATTTGAGACCTCATTGAGGCCTATAGTGGAAAGCCAAATATCCCATGATTAAAAACTAGAAAGAAGCTGTTTGTGAAAATGCTTGGTGATGTGTGGATTCATTTCACAGAATTAAACCATTCTTTTGATTCAGCAAGTTGGAAACACTCTTTGTGTACAACCTTCCAAGGGACATTTGGGAGCCCATTGAGGCCTATAGTTAAAACCGAATATTCCGCAACCAAAACTAGAATGAAGCTATCTGTGAATACACCTTAAGATGTGTGTATTCATCTCACAGAGTTAAAAATTTCTTTTGATTCAGGAGGTTGGAAACAGTCTCATGTAGAATCTGCGAATGTTCATTTTGGAGCCTTTCAGGTCTATAGTGAATAACTGAATATCCCACGATACATACTAGAAAATATCTAATGGTGAGAGTGCTTTGTGATATGTGGGTTTATCTCATAGAGTTAAACCTTTGCTTTGATTCAGAAGGTTGGAAATACTCTTTTTGAAGAATCCATGAAGGGTCATTTAGGAACTCATTGAGGCCTACAGTAAAAAACTGACTGTCCCATGATAAAAACGAGAAAGTAGCTATTTGTGAAAATGCTTTCCAATGTGTGGATAAATCAAACAGAATTAAATCTTTTTTTTTTGATTTAGCAGGTTGGTAACACTCTTTTTGTAGAATCTGTGCAGTGACATTTTGTAGTCCATTGAGGCCTGTAGTAAAAAATTGGTATCCCACAGTAAAAACTAGAAAGAAGCTATCTGTGAAAATTCTTTACAATGTGTGGAAAATTCTTTGCAAAAATTCTTTGCATCTTAGAGAGTTAAATATTTCTTTTGATTCAGCAGATTGGAAAAACTTTTTGGAGAATCTGTGCAGGGACATTCGGGAGTCCAAAGAGGCCTATAGTGAAAAAAAAATATCCCGTGATAAAAACTAGAAAGAAGCTATTTGTGAAAACACTTTGGGATATGTGGGTTCATCTCACAGATTTAAACCTTTCTTTTAATTATGCAGATGGAAAACACTTTTTTTAATAGTACCTGCAAAGTGACATTTAGGTGCTCATTGAGGCTGCCTGTAGTGGAAATCCAATTATCTGACGATAAAAACTAGCAAGAAGCTATCTGTGAAAACGTTTTGCAATGTGTGGATTCATCTCACAGAGTTAAACTTTTTTTTTTTTTTTTGATTCAGGAAGTTAGAACCACTCTTTTTGTACAATCTGTGCAGGGACATTTGGGAGCCCAGAGAGGCCTATAGTAAAACACAGAATATCCCATGATAGAAACTAGAAGGAAGCTATTTGTGAAAACGCTTGGGGATGTGTGAATTCATCTCACAGAGTTAAAACTTTCTTTTGATTTAGCGGGTGGAAAACACTGTTTTTGTAGAATCTGCAAAGTGACATTTTGGTGTCCATTGAGGCCACCTATAGTGGAAATCCAAATATCCTGCAATAAAAACTAGAAAGAAGCTCTCTGTGAAAAAGCTTTGTGACGTGTGGATTCATCACACAGAGTTAAACTTTTATTTTGATTCGACAGGTTGTAACCACTCTTTTTGTAGAATCTGCAAAGGGACATTTGCGAGCCCTTTGATGCCTATAGTGAAAAACTGAATATCCCACTATAAAAACTAGAAAGAAGCTATCATAAAACAATTTACGATGCATGTATTCACTTCACAAGTTAAACCTGTCTTTTGATTCAGCAGGTTGGGAACACTCTTTTGGTAGAGCTTTCCAGTGGACATTTGGGAGTCTTCTGAACCCTATAATTAAAAACTGAATGTCCTACAATAAATACTTGAAAGAAGGCATCTATGAAAACACTTCGCTATGTGTGGATTCATCTCACAGAGATAAACTTTTTTTTTTTTTTTTTTCTTTTAAATTCAGCTGGTTGGAAACACACTTTTCGTAGAATCTGCAAATGGAAATTTGGGGGGAGACTACTGAGGCTTATGGTGAAAAACCAAATATCCCACAATAAAAAATAGAAAGAAGTTAGGAACATGGATGAAGCTGGAAACCTTCATTCTGAAAAAATGATCGCAAGGACAGAAAACCAACTGCCATATGTTCTCACTCATATGTGGGAATTGAACAGTGAGAATTCTTGGACACAGGGTGGGGAACATCACACACTGGGGCCTGTTGTGGCATGGGAGAAGGGGGGAAGGATAGAATTAGGACATATATCTAATGTAAATGATGAGTAAATAGGTGAAGCACACCAACATGGCACATGTATGCATATGTAACAAACCTGCACATTGTGCACATGTACCCTAGAACTTAAAGTATAGTAATAAAACAACCCCCCCCCCAAATAATAAAATGCTTTGTGTTGTGTGGATTCATCTCACAGAGTTAAACCTTTTTTTTTTTTTTTAGATTCAGCGGTTTGGAAACACTCTTTTTGTAGAATCTGTGAAAGATTATTCTGGAGCCCATTTAGACTATAGTGAAAAAAAAAAAAAAAGAGAAAACCTCAATATTTCACAATAAAAACTAGAAAGAAGCCATCTGTGAAAACACTTTGCAATGTGTGGATTCATCTCACTGAGTTAAACCTTTCTTTTGATTCAGAAGGTTAGAAACACTCTTTTCGTAGAATCTGTGAAGTGACATTTGGGAGCCCATTGAGGTTGTTCATGTAAAACTGAATATCTTGTGATAAAACTAAAAATTAGCCATATATGAAAATGCTTTGTTATGTGCGGATTCTTTTACAGAGTTAAACCTTTCTTTTGATTCAAAAGGTTGGAAACCCTTTTTTTGTAGAATCCATGAAGGATCATTTGGGTGCCCATTGAGGCCTATAGTGAAGAAGTGAATATCCCTCACCTAAAAACCAGAAGGAAGCTATCTGTGAAAATGCTTTGTGATACGTGGATTCTTCTCACAGAGTTACACCTTTTTTTTTCATTCAGCAGGTTGGAAACACAGGTTGGATTTGTGTTCCTGACCAAATCTCATGTCAAATTGGAAGAGGTTCTTGATGAGAGGAGACTGGATCTTGGGGGCAAACTTACTTTTTGCTGTTCTTATGATAGTGACTGAATTATCATGAGATCCCATGCATGATTTAAAGATGTGTTGCACTCCTCACTTTGCATTCTCTCTTTCCTGCCACCATGTGAAGTAGGTCTTTGCTTTCCCTTCAACTGCAGCCATGATTGTAAATTTCCTGAGTCTTCTCAGTTATGCTTCCCATTAAGTCTGTGGAACTGGGAGTCAATTATCCCCCTTTTCTTTGTAAACTAGCCAGTCTCAGGTAGTTCTTTATAGGACTAGATACTATTCAAGATACTATACAAGTATCTTGTATCTAGATACTATACAAGATGACCATCCACAAGGCACACAGTTATCTGATTCATCAAGATCAATATGAAGGAAATAAACTTAAAGCAGCTAAAGAGAAGAATACAAGGGGAACCCCTTCAGGGCAACAGTGGACCTCTTACAGAAATCTCACAAGTCAGAAGAGGTTGTAGGTATATTTTCAGAATCCTTAAAAACAATTTCAACTAAATATTATTTAACTTATCAAACAAGCCCCATAAGCAAAGGAGAAATATAATTCTTCTCAGACAAGCAAACACTGATGGAATTCATTACCACTAGACCAGCCTTAAAAGACATCCAGGAAAATGTGTTAAACATGGAATAAGAAAATGACATCTGTTACCATAAAAACACAATTAAGCACATATCCAGACATTGTAAAGCAACTACATCATCAATTCTTCATAGCAACAAGCTAAGAACATAACAAGATCAAAATCTCACATATCAATAGTAGCCCTGGATATAAATTTGCTAAACATCCTACTTATAAGACATAGAGTGGAAAGAGGGATAAAAAGACAAAGCCCCACCATCTGCCCTTTTCAACAGACCCATCTCACATATAATGACACCCAAAGGCATAAAGTCAAAGGATTAAGAAAGACTGATCTTGCAAACAAAAAACAACAAAATCAGGAATCACTATTTTTATATTAAAAAAAAAAATGAAAAAAGGAAACCCTTAACAAACTGGTGCCTTTGTCTCGAAAATGGAGCATACCTAAAAATAGTAAGAGCCATCCATAAAAAAACTCACAGCCAAAGTTATGCTGAATGAGAAAAAGCTTGAACCATTGCCATTGAGAGCTGGAACAAGACAAGCATGTCCCTAGCACTGGAAATTCTAGCTGGAGCAATCAGGCAAGAGAAAGAAATAAAAGGCACTCAATAAGAAAAGAAGAACTCAAACTCTCTTCACAAATAATATGACTCTACACTTTCACCTTAAAATCTCCATAAAACATTTCTATAAATGATAAATAACTTCAGTAAGGAGTAAGGACACAAAATCAATGTAAAAAATCAATAGCATTTCTATACATAAATAACATTCAAGCTGAGATTCAAATCAAGAACACAATCCCATTTATAATAGTCACAAAAATTTGGAAATACCTAGGAATACAGCTAACCAAGGAGAGAAGATGTAAGAAATCTCTACAAAGAGAACTACTAATAACTACTGAAAGATATCAGAGACAATACTTACAAACTAAAAAAAAATTTCATGCTCATGAATTAGAAGAATAAATATTATTTACATGGCTACACTGCCCAACAAAATTTACAGATTTATATTATTTCTATCACACTAACATCATGATTTACAAATTTTTTTAAAAGTATCTAAAATTTGTATGAAAAAAGAGCCCAAATAGTCAAAGCAATCCTATGCAAAAAGAATAAGCTCAGAGGCTTAACATTACCCAACTTCAAACTAAACTATAAGTCTACACTATCCAAGACATAATAGTAGTGGTATAAAAACAGACACATGGACCAATAAAAAAGAATAGAGAACACAGAAATAAAGCTACACACCTACATCCATATGATCTCTGTCAAAGCTAACAAAAGCAAATATTATTTAACAGATGATGCTGGGATAATTGGGTAGCCATATGCAGAAGAATAAAATTGGATTGCTATATTCTACCATATAAAACAATTAATACAAATTGGATTAAGATTTAAATATAAGACTTTAAGCTACAAAATTCCTAGAAAAGAAAAAAACATAGAAAACACTCTTCTGAACATTGACCTTGACAAACAACTTTTGGCAAAATCAAGAAAAACAAAAAATGACAAGTGGGGTCTAGTTAAACTAAAATGCTTCTCCCCAGCAAAAGAAACTGCCAACAGAGTAAACAACCTACAGAGTTGGAGAAAATATTGTCAAACTATACATCTGATTATGGTCTAATATTCAAAATCTATAAGGAACTTACAATATTCAACAGGCAAAAACAACTCCATTAAAAATGGATAAAGGACATAAACAGGCTCTTCTCCAAAGAACATATATAAGTGCCCAAAAAAAAACATATGAAAAAAATGCTCATCATCACTGTCATCAAATAATTGCAAATCAAAAACACAATGAGATGCCATCTTACATCAGTCAGAATGGCTACTATTAAAAAGTCAAAAATAAGCTGATGAGACTACAGAATAAAAGGGAATATCTATTCACTGTTAATTTTAATGTGAATTATTTCAGTTAGCCTGGAAATCAGTTTGGAAGTGTCTGAAAGGGCAGAGCTACCATTTGACCCAGTGATCCCATTACTGGGTGTATACTCATATAAAAATAGGATTCTAAAAAAACATAGACTTGTATGTTCATTGAAGCACTATTTACAATAGCAAAGACATGGAATCAACCTAGATGTCCATCATTGGTGGACTGGATACAGCAAATGTGGTACATATACACCATGGATTACTCTGCAGTCACATAAAATAAATAAATCATGTCCTTTGCAGTAGCATAGGTTCAGCTGAAGGCAGTAATTCTATGTGAACTTACTCAGGAATAGAAAACTAATAGCACATTCTCCCTTATAGGTTGGATCTAAGCATTGCATACACCAGGACATAAATATGGGTCAATAGACATCATAGACTACTACAATAGGGAGGAAGGGAGAGGGGCATGGGTTGAAAAACTAATCATTCATTATTACACTCACTGTCGGGTTGACAGGAATCACAACCCAAACCTTAGCATTGTGCAATAAACCCTTGTAAAAAGCCTGTGCATGTACACCTTATATCTAAAATAGAAGTTAAAATTGCTAAAAAGTTTGAATTTCATCAGTTTTTCTAAAAATTTGCCAGAATGATTTTAAACATTATAGTTATGTATATTAAAACTAGAATGTAGATGCTAAAAATTTCTGTATTTATGTAAAATTAATCTGTCTGCATTATCCTTCAAATTCACATAAAACCTACCTAGAAACCTTCTACAAACTTCTGCCTTCCATCTTTTAAATGTTACGAGTTTAACTGTCCAAATCTCTAGCTATTTCCATATACTCTAATGCTCTGCTTACCTGCCTTTCTTCGAAAACTCATTCGTTGACTCCCTTTTCCTAATTCCTTCATTGATGATAATCCTGTAATGGTAATGATGGTGATGATGATGCTAATAATGAAAATAACTATTATTGTGGCAGTATACTATAACAATAATTATAGGTTATATATTATCAAAAAGCTGATTACATAAATTTTTGTTAGTTCTCACAACATAGTAATTCTATAAAGCAGTATAAATATCATAACCATTTTACATATGTTGAAGTGGGGCCTGGAAAGGATAAGCAACTTGACCAATATGACTCAAATATAAAATTGATATGATGGAGTTCACATGCAAGCAAACTAGTTCTAGAACTTGGCATCTTAATCCCTATTCTATTCTGCCTCCCAGTGGTAGAAAACATCCTAGTCATTTTTTTTTTTTTTTTTTTTTTTTTTTTGTATCTGCATGTTTCTGAACTTTCTGATCACACAACGGGCTATTATCAAATGTGTATAAAATCCAAATATATAGGTACAAATAATCTGTTTAATTTTTTAATCTTTTTCATTGATAAGCAAAAATAGTACAGTTGGATCTCTATTCATCGATTCAACATACATGAATTCAAACTACCACAAACCAAAAATATGTTTTAAAAAATGCATCTGTATTGAACATTTAAAGACTTTTTTCTTGTCATTATTTTGTAAACAATACAGTAAAATAATTATTTACGTAGCATTTATGTTGTATCATGTACTGCATATAACCTACGGAACATACAAAATTTGTGAGTAGAGGTGGATAGGATATATAAAAATACTATGCCATTTTATATCAAGGACTAGAGCATCTGGGAATTTTGTTACTTGACGTGGTCCAGAAACCAATCTTGCATGAATTCTGAGAGACAACTTTATATATTTATGATGTACACATTTTGAAGTATGTATGCATTGTATGTCATTGTATACATTAGGTATATATACATTATATGTTAATAGTTTGAATATAAATTTAACATAAGCTATTTAACATATGTATTACCTCACTACATATCTTTTTCTGTGGTGAGAACAGTGAAAATCTACTTTCTTAGCAATTATCAAGTATACATTATAGTTTGCTAACTGTATTAACCATGATGTGCAATTGATTTGAAATTTTCCTTCTGTCTAGCGAAGCTGGTGTGTCCTGTGACCACCATCCCTTCCATTCCCCCAGCCCCCATCCTCAGGCAACCACCATTCCATTTTCTGTTTCTACAAGTTTGGCTGTTTTATATTCCAGATATAAATGACATGATGCAGTATTCATCTCTCTGTGTCTGGTTTATTTCACTTAACGTAATGTCCTTCAGGTTCATTCATGCTGTCCCACATGACAGGATTTTCTTTTGTTTAAGATTAAGTAATTTTCCATTGTGTACATTTATCACATTTTAAATACATTTATCTGTTGTGCTCTTAGGTTAATCTTACATCTTGGCTTTTGTGAATAATGCTGTAATGAAGATGAGAATGTGCAAATATATTTTTGACAAAATAATTTCTCATTCTTTAAATATATACCCAGGAGTGGGATTGGTGGATCATATGGTAGTCCTGTTTTTAATTTTTTGAGAAACCCAGATACTGTGTTCAATAATGGCAATACTAGTTTACACTTTCACAGAAAGTGTACCCTTTTCTACATTTCCTTTCCAAAATGTATCTTTCATCTTTTTGATAATTACCCATTCAGACAAATGTGTGTTGGTATCCCATTATGGTTTTAGTTTACTCTCGTCTGATGATTATTGAGGTTGAGATTTTTTATTTTTTCATTTACCTATTGGCCATGTGTATGTCTTCTTTTGAGAAATGTCTATTCAGGTCCTTTGCCCATTTTTTAAATCAGGTATTTGTTTTCTTACTGTTGTTTAAATTCCCTATATGTATTTGATATTACCCCTTATCAAGTGTATAGTTTGCAAATATATTCCCACATCTTATAGGTTGTCTCTTTATTCTGTTAATCATTTTATTATTTTTGCAGAATCTTTTTAGCTTTATTTAATCATATTTGTCTATGTTTGCTCTTATTTCCTGTGCTTTGGGGGTTGTATCTAAAAACAGCAATGCCCAGATAAATGTCATGAAGCTTTTCCCGTGTGTTTCTTCTAGCAGCTAAAGAGAAGGGCCAGGTCACCTACAAAGGGAAGCTCATGAAACTAACAGTGGACCTCTAAGCTGAAACCCTACATGGCATGAGAGATAGGGGGCCAATATTCAATATTCTTAAAGAAAAGAAATTTCAATCCAGAATTTCCTATCCAGATAAACTAAGCTTCATAAGCAAAGGAGAAAGAAGAACCTTTTCAGACAAGCAAACACAAAGGGAATTTGCTATAACCAGACTTGCCTTATAAGAGTTCCTGAAGGAAGCACTAATATGGAAAGATTATATCCAGCCACTAAAAAAGCACACTGAAGTACACAGAGCAGTGACACTGTAAAGCATCCACTTAAGCAAGGCTACGAAATAACCAGGTAACACCATGAAGACAGGATCAAATCCACACATTTCAATACTAACATTAAATGTAAATGGACTAAATGTCCGTAAAAGACACAGAGTAGCAATCTGGATAAACAATTAAGACCCATTCATTGGTTTGCTGTTTTCAAGAGACACATCTCACATTCAGTCACACACATATGTTCAAAATAAAGGGATCAAGAAAAATCTACCAAGCAAATGGAAATCAGAAAAAAAATTAGGGGTTGTAATCCTAGTTTTTGACACAACAGACTTTAAAACAAAAATGATTTTTAAAAAAGACAAAGAAGGGCATTACATGATAATGAAGGGTTCAGTTCAACAAGATCTAACTATCCTAAAGTAGGAAGATAATGCCATCTTCAAATAGAGACAACTTAATTTTGTAGTTTGGATGATTTTTATTTCTCCTGCCTAATTGCTCTGGCTAGGATTTCCAGTGCTCTGTTAAATAAAAGAGAGTGGATATCCTTGTCTTATTCCCAGTCTTAGAGAAAAGGTTCTCAATGTCTCACTGTCGAGTGTGATGTTAGCTCTGGTCTTGTCATATACAACCTTTACTGTGTTGAGGTACATTACTTTTACATCTAATTTATTGAGAGCATTTTTCATGAAAGAATATAAAATTTATTCAAATGCCTTTTTTGCATGTATTGAAATGACCATGTGGTTTTTGTCCATTCAGTTAATGTGGAATATAACATTTATAGATTTGCATATATTGAACTATCTTTGCATTGCAGGGATAAATCCCACTTGATTATGGTGAATGACCCTTTTAACATTTGGATGAATTTTGTTTGCTACTATTTTATTAAGAATTATTGCTTCTGTGTTCATCAGGCATGTTGGCCTGTAATGTTATTTTCTTGTAGTGTCCTTGTCTGGCTTTAATATCACAGTAATGCTGTGATAAAAAAAAAGTTTGAAAGTGTTCCCATTAGAAGTTTTCTTGGGCCTGTGGAAAAAAAAAAATAAGTGTCACCTCCTTTTCAAGTTTTGGAAGTTTGAGAAACACTGGTATTAGATCTTTCAGTGTTTTATAGTATTCAGCAGTGACACTGTTATCAGGTCCTGGGCTTTTTTTTTTTTTTTTCTTTTTGGATGGGAGACTTTTTATTACTAACCTCTTTACTCAGAATTGATTTGTTCAGCTTTTCTATTTCTTCATGATTCAGTCTTAGCAGGTTGTATGTGTCTAGAAATTTATTAATTTCTTCTAGGTTATACAATTTATTCATTTATAATTGCCCACCATAGTCTCTTGTGAACCTGTGTAGTTCTATGATATTAGTTGTAATCTTTTGTCTCTCATTTCTGATTTTGAGCCTAAGATTATTTTTTTTTCTCACTCTATGTAAAGGATTGTAATTTTCTTAATCTTTTTTTTAAAAAAAAGCCTTAGTGTCTTGATCTTTTGTATCATTTTCCCAATCAGCATCATTTCATGAACTTCATTTATTTCTGCTGTAGTCTTTACTATTTCTTTCCTTCTACTAACTATGGGCATAGTGTGTTTTTTTTTTAAGTTCCTGGGGTGTAACATTAGCTCATTTATTTCAGATCTTTCTTCTTTTTTGATGTAGTGACACAAACTCCCTCTTAGAACAGCTTGTGCTACATTCCATACTTTTTGGTACATGGTGATCCATTTTTGTTTGTCTAAGATATTTTAAAATTTTCTTTTATACTTAACTTTGGCTCATTAGTTGCTTAAGTGCATATTGTGTAATTTCCACATATTTGTAAATTTTCTAAAATCCTGTCTGTTATTGATTTCTAGTTTCATACCATTGTGGAAGGAAATGATACTTGGTATTTCACATTGTGTATATATATATATACTGAAGAGGGTGTATATATATACACACACATGTACAAATATACATATATATACACACATATACATATATATACATGAAGAGGATATATGTATATGTGTATATCACCCTCTTCATGTATATATGTATGTATATGTGTGTGTGTGTATATATGTATATGTGGGTATATATCTATACCCTCTTCAAAATGTCTTAGCATTTTGTTCACTCTCTGTGTTTCTTTCTTTACAACTAACCACATTTTAAAAATTCCCAATTTTGTAATCCAAATACTTATATCTCTGTCTTTTTAACTTAGTTTTGTTCCACTCCTTGCCTTGTTTTATGCTTATTTATATCACTGTTTAATATTTCTAGCAGTGGCATTTTAGTAAGTATCCTCAAATGATTCTACTGTATCAAATTGAAAGTATCATCCTTAGGCTTCAGAAACTTTCCAAAAATTGTTATAGCTTTATAAATGACATTTTTTTTTTTTAGTTACTATTTGTTTGTAGGTTTTGCTTTACTCAGTTTTCTGTTTGTTATAGTTGTCCACACCCAATAAGCAATCTTTGATTGGGTGACTCAGTCTCTTTCTGTTCCTAATCAAGTTACATCTGTTCTTTGTAAAACTTATTTATCTCTAATGTAAAACTCATTATCTCTAATGTCCTATTGGAATCATTACAATTTGGAAAGTAGATTTAGATAATATTAAAAATGTTAATGCCTGGTGGCAAAAAATTAATAAAATTGCTTCTATAACACTATTGAAATTAAAAAACAAAGTTAAAACTTCCAAATACTTGCAGATAAAGCAGTGTAGTTTCTTTTGAATAGTGGGTCAGATTTGATAGATCCAGCTTCCTGCCTATGCATTCATTATTTTTAAAGCTGACATTACTGAACGTGCTCTCTGTAAATGCACAACTTCAGAAGGAAAATCAACATGACAAGAGACAAACATCACCATTAGATTAATATGAGAGGAGTATTGGTATTAAGCAATTCTTGTTTCTGCTAATCTTATTCAGATGAAATGTTCAAATTCCAGCTTTCAAGATTGTAAATTAAAGTTCTACTAACGAAATTCCCTGTTCCTACTTCCTAACCACTCATTTATTCCCCAACCAATTATGATTAAGACTTCATTTCCACAACTCCACTGAAATTATTTTGTGATTGTCATCAATAACCTTTTTTATTGCCAATCCAGTCGTCATTTCTGCATCTTCATTTTAGTTCATCATTCAGTAGTATTTGATATAATTTATCCCATCTTCATTCTGGATGAAAACAATGTTTTTTCTCTTTCCTCACTGGATACTTCTTTACAATTTTCTTTTCTTTCTAATCTCTAAATGTTGGCATTTCCCTGAGCTTTTATATCTACACTCAATTGCTAGGAAATCACAAGTAGTCCCACAGATTTAAATATCATCTATTAATCTAACTTTCTCCACAACTCCAGAATAACTACGTCTACTTAATATTTCTTCTTTAATATGTAATATATGTCAAAATTAACAAGTAAAAACCTTTGTTTTCTTAACTCCTGGTAATTTCCCAGTGTTCTATATCATGAACACAGCCATTCTTGATGAGTCGCTTTCACATACCACGTGAAATCAATCAACACTCCCAGGTCTTTTTATCTGGGCCATTCTCACAGGCTGTATCACAACCATTTTGGTATAAACATTTTTTCCCATAATATTTGTGGGGTCCAGAGCAAGAAGGAAAACGGTGTCTGCCCACAGAAACACACACACACACACACACACACACACACACACACACACACACACACACACACAATCTATAAATATAGCTGTAGTCTCAGCCTTAACTGCTTTTCTGTAACACGGATCCATCTGATTCCTCCTCAGGGATTCTTCTGCAACCAGGGAAACAAAGGAGTTGCTTTCATTTTTCTCCTAGCTAAGCTCACTGCTTATGAGGCAGCTGGAGTAAAGGCAAAAATATCCTGGGAAAGGGCAGAGATTTCAAAGTTGTGCCTGAATCCCATGATGCCTGGGTCATCACTGGACCATTTCAAACCTAGACTGGAGATCGACAAAGTCAAACTCTGCAGTAAATCAGGACAGGCTGGTTCCCTTTCTCATACCACATATTATTCAACGTTCCTGTCCCTCACACTATAATATACTCAGCACTTCCCAAAACATCACCACAACAGAAGGGAGAAATGAAGCACCATTTATCTTTGGAACCTAGTTACTTAGGCACTCTCTGTAGGTGACTTGATTTCTTTCCTCTCATCATCTACTTGTGTTCTCAGTATCACTAAATCCTGTAGCCTGACAAGCAAAGTTCTCCTCCAAAGTCCATCTCCAGAATATTTAATTTGCTTGATTAGGTACAAATATTCAACAAACTTTCTTAATAGAATTCTTAACAATTATAATGACATACCTTTGCATTTTTATTTAATATGCTATATAAATTACATTTATGTTTGTGTTTCAGTGTTGATATATATATATGTGAAGCACTCCAATACGTGTGGCCCAGGGTAGTACCCCTGTTCCTACGTCCACATGTCATGGTATTTGTCTCAGATATCATCATCTGGCTCCTTTGTTATTTCATTACCTTTGATCATAATCATGGACTGTCAGCTAATTACATTTCTAAGGAGGTCATATGATATAGTTTAATCTATAGTAGTAATCTGGTTTTTAATATGAAAGAATATCCCTAGAGAAAAACTGAGTTACTCTATCCGGGAAACATACTCCTAAACTCCTCATTGTTTCCAGTTGATCACAAGGGAAAAAGATAACTCACTAAATTCATATAAATTTACCAATTTGCCTTAAAATATATCATTATCTGGACCTTTCCCTGAAGGTGTATTTGTGGAAATAGAAACTGTCTCAAAATTTTTGCAAATTATAGGCTCTATAGATAAGTATAACTTCTTTGGCAAGTGTTGATTATTTTTTTCACTCTCAGTTACCACTTTGATTTTTGAGAACAGGTATTTTAAGATGTTTCAGCTAAAGTGCTGTGCTGTGTTGCAGCATTGAAGGTTAAATGTCAATCACACTGCTTCACAAAAGTGGAAATATAGTTGAAAAATATTTCTTAAAGCTGGACTTCAAATATTTCTTAAAGCTGGACTTCAAATGGTACAAAAACAAAATCTTTGAAAGCTTATTTTTTTTGTGGTTGTTGCTAGTAACTCTTGAGAGCTTTCACTACTACTGTTTAGGCCCTGCCTGCAAAAGAACCAAAAATAGTTTGTAGTGGAAAGAAAAATTGTATCAGGGAGTCATGCATTTTTTATTATTGAAAACATACAAAACATCCATTCAGGTTTCATCTTCTTTTTCAACAATTAACAGAATGATTAAAACAAAAACAGATGACTATAATTAGGTTTTTTTTTTTCCCTGTTCTGACATAAAGTTTTAATTCATCTTTTCATGTGTTTCAAAATCACTAAATCCTGTGGCCTGACAAGAAAAGTCTGTGTTGTGTAAATAAAGCATTAGTTCTGACAAATATGCTGAAGTTTAAACTACTGAGTACTTAAGCTTAAATATTCTTGGACTGATCCACAACTTATGCAAAGTTGAGTAAAGCTCCTACACGGAATCTGTCATTTCTAATTCATAGTTTATTACAACTATATTAGTTAAATACATACCAGTGATTTTATTGATTTTATACTATTCAAAAGAGTATCTACTTGTACCAATGCAGGAAGTTCCTAGCACAAAATGTCACAGAAAAAAGGAAGTGTTCAACTTAATCCATTTTTAAAATTATTAATAATTATATAATATGCATTAATATGTTTTAAACAAAACTGCAAAGCCCATGTTTTTATATGCTTATAGAAGTGCACTTATTTTTCAAATGCAAAGATTAAGTTTAGTTTTCTTCTCTGTATAATATAAATATACTAAAATAAACATTTAAATATTTACATTTGCAATTAAAAAATAAAGATTTCACCATATGGTACATATAATTTTTAGAATAATTAAAAAATTTATGATTATATACTTTTGTCCCTTTTTACCAAAAAGTTAAATGTGTTACCTTACAGAGACAGACTCCATTTGACAAGCACATTTGGGAATTTCTCAGAATTTTTGGCAATGTAACTAAAATACATTACTCACTAGATTCACATTTCAGGCTACATTAACTGAAACTGAACTCAGACTAAAATAATGATTATATAGGAAAACCTATCTGAAATAAACCTTACTAATTCACACTTAACAAATAGAAAAGCAGGGTCAATTAAGATTATCATTACATTATTAAAAAATGATTCACCTGGATGATTTTGTAGGCACCATATTTATTTATTTACCACTAAAATATACTTTCTATTCTTATAATGATTATTTCCAAAAAGTCATTACATCTACCAAATAAGAACGATATGCTTCACTCCTAATGAACTAAGCGCTTTACATTAACAATATCTAATTTAATCCTCCCATCTACCTCAAGAGGTCAGGACTACTATCCATATTTTACTGGTGAGTACAATACAGGATAGAGATCAACTGATCTGCTAGGTCACATGTCTAGAAAGAAGTTCACCAAGCGGCTAGTACAACTCTGTCACTTCCATCTCTGTTTAGTCTTAATATATCTACTGTTTTGCCTCTTCGTATGATTTTCTGTAGGGATAAAACTTGTCATTCAAGAGACTAAGTTAGATTTAGCATAATGTTAATATCTACGTATCTAAATAAATAAAACAAAATTGTGTTAATATTTCTAAATTTTAAATGTAAATTGCTGCCTTTTCAGACATAAAAATTAAATACACATGTGCTTATAATTAATATTGAACTCAATTATTTTATGATAGGCAATCTAGTTACAAGCTATGCTAAAGTGGTAGCCTCAAAATTCTGTAATTAATTTGGATTCATATAACAGGCATTTTTAAGCATATATGTCAAATTTAAGCTTCAAAATTAGAAAAGTACAGCAGAACCAGAACTATCATGTTTACAAAATTAGTCTTTTTGGTGTTTCTACTTACATATTCCAAGAAAAACAACTACAGAAACGATTTGTATTGCTCTGTTTTATGTTTCTCATAATTATGGGTATCACATATCTTATAAGATAATAATGAAAATGATATGACATAATATAGACAGTACTTAGAACAATGCTGCTGGCATATTGATTGTCCAATAAATATAAGCATTACTGTAACACTTTATGTAAATATTTCTGTCAGGTAATCTTGGTGGTGGTAAGCAGTAAGTAATAATGTTTTCATTTTTATAGAGACTAAAGAAGAAATAGAATCAAATGGAATCATGCTTTTCTTCGTTTTTTTTTTTTTTTTTTTTTTTTTTTTTTTTTTTTTTTGAGATGGAGTCTCTCTCTGTCACTCAGGCTGCAGTGCAGTGGGGCAATCTTGGCTTACTGCAAACTCCGCCTCCCGGGTTCACACCGTTCTCCTACCTCAGACTCCGGAGTAGCTGGGAATACAGGCGCCCGCCATCACACTGGCTAATGTTTTGTGTTTTTAGTAGAGACGAGGTTTCACTGCGTTAGCCAGGATGGTCTTTATCTCCTGACCTTGTGATCTGCCCGTCTCGGCCTCCTAAAGTGCTGGGATTACAGGCGTGAGGAATCATGCTTTTATAAGTCTATAAGGACTTAAAAATTTTAATTGGCAATTATTTCAGTTAAAATTGTTACTTTTAGAGGAAAATTATTAAAACAAATTTTTAAATAAATTTTAAACTATAAGTGACTTCTAAATAACATAGCATCAGTTTCAAGTGTTAATGTTATTTTGAATATACACATATTATGAAACTTCAAAACTAATTTGTAACTTTATGATACTTTTAGTTTGTGACATTATATGTGACAGAAGTACTAGAATTATCAGATTAGGTAAAAATAAATTATTTCTTATAAGCCCACTATACAACAAGTGCCAGTCCAGATCTAACTCAATTCAATTCTCTCACCTTCAAAATTATATTTATTTATATATTGTCTTCATTGTCCAAAAAGATAGCAACTAGTCACATTATATTGAACGTGTAAAATCTGGCTTTTTGAAATTAAGAGATGCTATAAGTGTAACCTACCAGATTTTGAGGATGTAATACAAAAAAATGTAAAACACCTCTTTAATTATCTTCATATTAATTAATGTTGAAATAGTAATATGTTGGATAGACTGGTTTAAAAACAGATATTAAATTTAATTTTATATGCTTTTATTGGCTAATAGAAATTTTAGATTACATATGCGGCTCACGTTAGGTACTCACATTATATTTCAAGGAACAGTGTTGATTCCCAGATAATGTGTGTGTGTGCATATGTATGCTATTATATGCATATGTGTGCATTCACATAATGGTACTGTACTATAAGAAAAGGCAAGGTATTTCCTGCAATTACATCTATTTCACCTTGCTTACAGTCTGTCTTCTAAAAATATGTTAATATAGACTTCTAAAAATATTTAGATTATATTTTTCATAAGCTTTGAATCTTGAGATTTGATTATTCTTTATGTAGCATACCAATGAATATTTTTACTTATGTTTATTTATCTGATGTTTATTTAATTGTTTCCTTCCTGATATATATAATTTAGAAAGAATGTTAACTAAGTATATGTTGCTCAGTGCTGCATAACCAATACCAATATTTAATATAGTCTAGCATATAGGAGATATAGGAGCCATAAATGTATATAAAGTATACAATAAATGGATAAGGCATTATTACATCTATTTCTGGAGAATTATTTTGATGACTATATTGTACTCTGTCTTATAATTTATTTGGCTGCTGCTAAACATTGTTAATAATATTTACAATTATACAGTCATGTTTGTGATATTTATTTTTTATGCATACTTCTATATTCAGATACTATGAATATTTCCACTTATATCTATATATCTCTTTAGGAAAAGTCTATATTACATAAATTGAGAAGTCAATAACCAAGAGACAAATATTGTCAGTTTCTTCCAGAAATATTAAAATCAATATATGTTGCTAATACTGATGCAGTCTTATATATTTGCCAAATTAGAATATAAATATTTAAGTACACAGAAAAATGAATGAGAGACAGAAAGAGAAAGAGATATCATCATTAATTTGAGGATTTTTTTAAATGTTTTATTTTAATGTATATGTTTGCTATTATATGTAAGGTGAACGTCTTTAGATATGATTGTTATATCTTAAGAATAATAAGAAAATCATATATGTGGTTAGTATAATGGACAATTCAAACTCAACATGACCATGTTAGAATCATCATCTTTTCACCAAATGTGGGTTTTCTGGATCCTTGTAGTTCTACAAATGTGTTGTAAGGTCATCATCAAATAGTTTTATACAGCATGTTTGAAATTTAAATTTGTATTTCCATTATAATTTTAAAATATAACATTACAAAGTACATTAAAATAATAGTAGTTTAGTAACCATAATAATCTAACTAGATTATAACCTTATAAACAAGTTTAACAGGCAATTATAATCTTTATAGCTGATGATTATTTTTATGTTAGAAATATCTTTGCTTCCAAGTACAAATCTATAAAAACAGATATTAACACTAATGCAATGATAAGTGTATATGACTCCTCTACTTTGCTGTGTGTTAATATTGTATACAATGACATCCACAACCTCATTTTGTGTAAACTCTATAAGCAAAGATTTTGTATTATTTTCTCTTACTGATGTGTCTTAAGCACTTAGACTAGAACCTGAAATTTATGGAACACTCAATATCTATTAATTTGAAAGATCCTTAATGATTATAATTTCATCCCACGTGGAGGAAAAAGAGCTGAGCTTTTGTACCCTCACAGCAGTTACAGGTCACTGGTCACTTGGGAGTCAGAGGGAGAAAATGCAGGGGTGCAAGGACAGAATGCTAGACATAAACAACCTTCTCCAGAGAGGTGAGGTGGTGTCCAGCCAATAGCCAATACTCAGTGTTGCAGATGTGCTTTGCTGGGTACTTGGGGGTTGGAGGTGAGAATCCACACACCGCTGCTAGAAAGGACCTGGGTGAGACTTAAACACTTAGTACCTTGTGTAGAGTTCTATGGGGAACTTACGAGGAGTCCCCCATTAACCTTGGGTGTTTAAGAAAAGCTATTATAGGCCAGGTGCGGTCGCTCATGCCTGTAATCCCAGCACTTTGGGAGGCAGAGGCGGGCAGATCACAAGGTCAGGAGATCGAGACCATTCTGGCTAACATGGTGAAACCCCGTCTCTACTAAAAATACAAAAAAATTACCCAAGCGTGGTGGTGGGCACCTGTATTCCCAGTTACTTGGGAGGCTGAGGCAAGAGAATGGCATGAACCCGGAAGGCGGAGCTTGCAGTGAGCCGAGATTGTGCCACTGCACTGCAGTCTGGGCAACACAGGGAGACTCTGTCTCAAAAAAAAAAAAAAAAAAAAAGAGAGAGAGAAAAAGAAAAGCTATTATAGAGAGAGAATATTCTTTATTGAATCTTAAAGGGTGAGTGTATGTAGACCAGTTGACTGTCAGTACTTTTTACTTTGTCAGTTTTATAATCTTACCTTCATTTTGCTTTGTAGTTACTGTTGCATTCCCTGAACATTGAACTTGTATTTGATTTTAATATATTCTTTACAGAATCCAGCCCTGTGTGCTCAAATGTGTGTTTAGAGAATTAATGTTAAGCCTTTGATTTTTATCAGTCTTATTCTCCTTTCTTGTATAACAGTCACTGTTCTTTTAAAGCAATTTTTAAAATTTTTAAACCTATCCTAAGATATTCACATCTTCATAAAGCTGTTTTTAATAACCCACTTCTGCTACACTGCCACACTGGCATCAAAAATGCCTCACAATTTTTATCAAAACATTTAAACATTATTCTAAACACATATTCTAGATAAGATACTGTTGCAATTCATTTGCAAAACATATACACTCATGGACATAATAAGTATATTACAATATCAAATGTTAGAAGATATATACATGCATATATAGATAGTTAAATGTAACTTCTGCACAGCAAGATAGACTATCAACAGATTAAATGGACAATATACAGAATGGGAGAAAATATTTGCAGTCTGTGCATCTGACAAAGGTCTAATATCCAGCATCTGTAAGGAACTTAAATAAATTAACAAGAGAAAAAACAACCCCATTCAAAAGTGGGCAAAAAAACATGAACAGACATTTTTCAAAAAAAGACAAACAGGCATGTAGCAAGCATATGAAAAAAAAAAAAAAAAAAAAAACTCAATATCACTGAGCATTAGAAAAGTGCAAATCGAAACCACAATGAGATACCATCTCACACCAGTCAGAATGGCTATTATTAAAAAGTCAAATAATAACAGTTGCCAGCAAGGTTGCAGAGAAAAGGGAACATTGATTTACACTCTGCTGGTGGGATTATGCATCAGTTCAACCACTGGGGAAAGCAATATGACAGTTTTTCAAAAAGCTAAAAGCAGAACTACCATTCGACCCAGAAATCCCATTACTGAGTTATATACCCAGAGGAATATAAGTCATTCTGTCATAAAAACATATTCATGCGAATGTTCATTGTAGTAATATTAAGAATAACAAACACATGGGATCAATATAAATGCCCACCAGTGACAGATTGGATTAAAAATATATGGTATATATACACCATGGAATACTATACAGACATAAGAAAGAATGAGATCATGTCTTCCTCAGGAATATGGATGGAGTTGTAGGCTATTATCCTTAGCAAACTGACTGTAGAAACAGAAAGTCAAATGCCATATTTTCACTTGTAAGTGGGAGGCGAATGATGAAAACTCATGAACTTTAAAGAAGGGAACAACAGACACTGGGGTCTACTTGATGGTGGAAGGTGGGAGGAGGGAGAGGAGCAGAGAAAAATAACTATTGGGTACTGGGCTTGATACTTGAGTAACAAAATAATCTGTACAACAAATGCCTGAGACACAAGTTTGCCTATATAACAAATCTTCACACCTACCTTCAAAATTAAAATAAAAGTTTTAAAAATGATAGAGATATATGTGATGGACTAGAGAAGATAGCCCTCATTTTATATTAAATTTGATGTGTATGATATACAAAATCAACCACAAGAAACAAGAAAATGTGAATTAATCTAGATATTCTTTTTAATTGACTAAAATCAGTTAGATTAAAAAAATCCAAGGAAAATATTTAAAAGTATGAAATATTACAAAAGCCCTAAATATGAATAATTTATTTTCAAAGTGATTGATTTTTAATAATCCAATTTTTATTAAAAAGATCAATTATTGAATTAACTTTCTGATTACTTGGATAATTTTTATAAAATTTACGTAAAGGACAATTTTTTTCTGCCAGAAAATTAGCCAGTAAGAGTACAGTTACACCGTGAAAAACTGTTCTTAAATGATGTTACATTTATTATTTAAAATTTCTCAGTATTTTTCCTTTGAGATTATTAACAATTTTTATAAGATCTAGGATTATATGTAAATGAATACAAATCAAATGAAAAATCTCACCCTAGGTATCGACACATCTAGTAAAAAAGAAAAGAACCCCTAGGTGACATGAATTGATAAATGATATCAAAAGATTTAATTCCCATGCTTTTTTTTTCTTGACCTTTGGATTCTGTACCCCTGACAAGGTCTCATCTAGTTAAGGCAGAGAAGATGGAGGAGACAATGTTTTGGAAAACAAGGAAAATGGAATTATGTGACTTGGAATGGAAATCAAATTAAATGTGACTTTTAGCCTGAAGTAAAGAAAGATTATATAGAATGCAAAGAAGTGTGGTCACTGCATTTAATGAAAAGATATATTCAGAATTTCATCAAAAATAATGAATAATGTGAGTGTTTAAGGGAGTATAATCAACTCTATAAGCAAAATGTCTATTTAAATATTTGCACAGAAATTATATTTTTTTACTTCATTATTAAATCCTCTGCACTGAAAGTTTCTTGTGACTACTACTGTAAAAGATGAAAATATATTTGCAAATATATATATTTCTAAAGCTAAAACTTATTTTATATATCAAATCTTGGCTGACAAATTTTATAGAAGCCATGTGCTAGTTAATTATTTCCACCTGAATGTGTTGTCTTTCACAGTATCGTCTGAGGCCAGATACTTAATAATTATACTTCTCCTGTAAAAGTAATTGCTTGATATTGAGTCAACATATTTAATACAGTTTATTAATTTCAACAGAACTAAAGAGTTTTGATCACAAATACATCAGCAGAAATATAGTGGATATGATACAGAATTACAGACATACTGAATTTGTATTTTTTGTACAGAAAGAAGGAAAAGTAGAAATCTAAAACATACTTCCTAAATATTTCAGAGGATTTATTGTCCTCTACTTTATAGATTTTCTACGTTTAATTGAAATAAATTTGATATAAAATAATAATGTAATATAATGAGATGTTAGGCCCCAGTAATACATCATTAAATCAAAGAGTTAATTTCAAACTCAAACTTTTCTTTCAATATTCATTCATTTAATTATGAATATTTTTTCTAGAAATATTTATCAGGCAGCTAAATACTCTTTCTGGGTGTGTTGTTAGTCCTTGATGATACAATATTGAAAGAGTATATTCTCTGCTCTCAGCAATCATGGGAAAGGATTCAGTAGCTGCAGGTGCAATATTAAATGATAAGTGTTTAATGATATATACACAGAACACCTGGCGGCATATTAGTAAAGCCATTTAGCCAGTCATCTGGTTACCTAAAGAGAAGTTTCATGTGAAGTGATTGACAAGTAAAAGTCAAGAAGATGCAAGTGGGAAAGCATAGGGGTATGTTTCAAAAGGAGAGAAATTATGGAAAACATTCCACACAGAGAAAGGACCCACGTACTAAACAAAACAAAACAAAACAAAAAAAGTGAGAGAGAACAGAGTTTATTAGGAAAAAACTAATCCAGCGTGTGGTGGTCTCAAGAGATATTATGATTTATCAATGAAGGTAAAGAGGCAATAATCATGAAGGATGGCCTTTGTTTGGCTAAGGGATTTTAAATAAATGTTTATTCATTTATTAATGGCATAACTTTGGTCAAGTATTGATTTAATTATTTCTTCTTTATTTTTGGATTATACTTTTCACAGAACAGGGTTTCCATTCGATTTTTATTTAGTGACTTAAGACCACACATAGATAATTATATCTTTAGCTCAGTGTTTGTGTTGTTGTTGTTATTGTTGTTGTTGTTGTTTTAATCATAAGGTCACTGACATAAGGCAGTTTATTGAATTCTATGCTATGTCACTGTATTTAGACATTCGACCTACAAATGTATGCTGCTCATCCTAAATTCATACAAAGATAAATACACATGATTAACAACAAGGCTTCCAATTTATGTACTTCTGTCTGAATTTGTAATATGAATGATGAACAGCACAGTGGCTAACTACTGCAGAAGCCCTAAGCAATAATGGGATAATTTTAATAGAATACACAGAGGATAAGTAGTATTAAATGACTGAGCTATCAACAAAGGCTAAGAGGAGCACTACTTAGCTATCCTAATTCCAAACAGAGAAACATGTGGAATCATTTAATAATAATAAAAATTCGTATTTAAAAATCCTATAATGAAGGTCTGAGTTAAAATAAAATAAAATGTTGCCCTGTCATGCTTAAAAAATATAATTTTATATTTCAGTTTCAGGTCTCTAAAGCAGATTTTTTAAATGCCTTATGTAAATGATACAATCTCTTAACTGCTTTATCAAACAAGCTAGGCATAGTAACTAATAAGTGAAATACCTCTGTGATTCTAAAGGACTTTATGCCGAGCATAGAATTTTAAGTAATCTATGACTTTTTGTAAATTAATGAATATCTCTAACTTCCCACTGTGCACCAAGAACTCTCTTGCTTCCTGTGCAAATTGTATTTGCCACCAAATGACTTATTTTAAAGTAGTTTTGTGTTAGTTATCATTTTTTACTCTGTACGGAATGGGTGATTTTCACAATCTATAAATCTTTTTTTTTTTTATTATTATACTTCAAGTTCTAGGGTACATGTGCATAACGTGCAGGTTTGTTACATATGTATACTTGTGCCATGTTGGTGTGCTGCACCCATCAACTCGTCAGCACCCATCAATTTTGAATATTTTAACGCAGAGTTTAGATGTTTAAAATTTGAATACCAGCTGCTTTATATCCAAAGTTGTTTGTGAAATCAAACTCAAATATATGAAAGAAATCATCTGTCCTATTCAAACTAAAGAAAGAGTATATGTCTCAATGCAAAATAGCAAAATCACTGAATGAAGCTTAATGGTAAATTACTTTTTCCTTAAGGAATAAAAACTTAAATAAATTAAGTTATATTACAGATATTTATAATATGGCCAGTTCTATATAAAAGTAAATTGTTTTTGTTATCTGTAGTGATAACTAACATACCATACTGAAATTTTACAAATATTATAATTGAGGCCACCCACGGTGGCTCACGCCTGTAATCCTAGCACTTTGGGAAGCCAAGGTAGGTGGATCACCTGAGGTCTGGAGTTCGAGACCAGCCTGACCAACACGGAGAAGCCCCATCACTACTAAAAATACAAAAAAAAGTTAGCTGGATATGGTGGCTCTTGCCTGTAATTCCAGCTACTCAGGAGGCTGAGGCAGGGAAATTGCTTGAACCCAGGAGACAGAGGCTGCAGTGAGTCAAGATCACACGATTGCACTTCCAGCCTGGGTGACAGAGTGAGACTCCATCTCAAAAATAATAATTATTATTATAATTGAATTAGTGGTAGAAAATAAAAATAATTATTTCGTGGAAAACTATATATTATAAATAGGAAACAATTGCTTTGTTTGTTTTCTTTAATTTCTTAGATTTATTCCTGTAGCCTAAATTTTGGATTCAGTGTTCAGGTCATATGTTGTTTTATTCAATATAATGGCAAGTTGTGTCATCAAAAAAATCTGAGAATTTCAGTTGGCATTTATCTGTCAAAAATATCAACAAAAGTAAATAATTTTCTTCTATATTACATGTAGCCCAGTAATGATTATACTTCAGATGTACAGGCAGTATCAATTACATGTTGGTCATATGTGTCTTATCACTACATACATAGTTTAAATTCAAGGGCATTCCTTTATTCCTCCTTTATGGTAATCTTTAACTCCAAACAGTATGTTTGCAAGATTCAGCTGAAATCTTGGCTTACTGAGAACTCAAGGCAAAAGTATATAGTAGGTATTGTTACGTCTTCCTGGGTTTTGTAAGTAAGCCATTGCTGTCTTACTGGTTATGCCAGTTCAAACCATCAGTAAACAAACTCACTCTGGTGTTTTCCAGGAAAATTCCAAACTTTATTTATCATTTATTGAATGCTAATGCCTTTATCTTAGGCAAGATTCAAATTCATATACTCCTATCAAAACTTTCCCAGAATTAAAACTAGAGCTCTTTCAGTCTTAAAGTATAAATTATCTGTATCCTATGTAGTGTTATCTTGTTTTCTAAGAAAGTGCTCTCAAGTTAGTTAATTCTTATTTATTTATTCTTTAATTTCAGTTTCTTGATTAAGCACCAGAATCAAGGCTAGTGTGATGCAAGTGAGCTACCTGAAGCACAAAATTTAAGGACATATTCTTACAATCTTACAATCCTAATTAGTTCTTTCCATATTCCAGGCATATACTATTTTTGGAGATAATATACATTTTCATAATAACTATGAGGCATGAGTATCTTATCATCTGCATGTTTTTGATGCCATTACTTGTTCTGTCATGCTTAAAAATATGATTTTATATTTTAGTTTCAGTTAAGTAATATGTCAAAAGTCCTACAACTAACATGCACAGCTGAGAATTTAATACAGGCAGCTTGTTTCCACAATCCAGTATCCTGCCTCTCCTACACATTGTAGGGACAAAAATGTCATATATTTTCCTCAGCTCACTCAAGGTTCATGGCGGAGGCACCTATAATAAAAGACAGCTTAACGAAGGAAAGCATACAAATTTATTTAATATAAATTTCACATGGCACAAGAGCCTTCAGGAATGAAGATCCAAGGAAACAGGAAAACCTGTGTATTTTTCAGCCTACACCGAAAGAAGCAGATGAAGCAGTAGACAGTCATGCAGACATATGACTGTACAAAACGTGTACAATCTAATAGTAGTAAAAAGGGGAGGGGGAGCTTATCGAGGTCTCTTTGTTCAAATTATTCTCTATGTTCCTGTATTTTTAGAGACAGGGACATTCCTTTTTTCTGAGTATAGTAAGGGTACTTCTTCAATGAAGGTCTTCTGACAGCACAGGAACGTCAGAGGATTTTTTTCATGTCCTGCTTTAGGGCAGACATGAAAAGACATAAAAAGGGAGAAGAAATGAGAGAAACCTTCCTGCTTCTCCTGTTTCCTTAAATACCAAGGTGCCATATATTAGGGGTAATGAGTCCTGACTCATCAACACATTATAGCATAAGCTCATAAATATATGTTTAAAACTTGTGTCGTATCTCCATCTGCTGTCTCTTATCCATTGCTTAATCCTCCCCTCATTTTGCATATTTAAATCTTAGCCTATTTGGGAAAATTTACAAAACAACCACAAATTACTGACATTAAACATGTGAAAGGATGATTACAGATTTACATATAACTAAGCTAGAATACTTTGATAATCTATTAATTCAGAGATTATGACATTGGAAAGAGCATATGAAGAAATTAATTCAAATGAAGAATATATTTTCAAATGTATAACTCTCTAAGAAAGGACCAACAATATAATTGTAAGTAATTAAAATACAATTGACTCTTTTACTTATGTTTCTTTGTATTTTATGATTTTTTAAAAAGCCCTCACAATTCAAACTAGTTCACTCCATAGGCATAGACATATGTATGTTTCTGTATGAGAATGTGTATGTAATACTTCAGCTTATATCTAACCTATAAGAAAAATTGAGGAATAAATGTGACTTCACAGATGATTAGAAGTAGGCACTCAAATAATACTGTCCAGACCCTATCACTTTTCATTACCTCTTAGCTAGGCTTTTCTTACCAGTGTCCTTATTTTCAGAAATGCTTCTTTTTGTTTTCTTTTTGAGACAGAGTCTTGGTCTGTCACCCAGGCTGAAGTGCAGCGGCGCGACCTCAGCTGACTGCAAGCTCTGCCTCCCGAGTTCATGCCATTCTCCTGCCTCAGCCCCCATAGTAGCTGGGACTACAGGTGCCAGCTACCATGCCCAGCTAATTTTTTGTATTTTTAGTACAGACGGGGTTTCACCGTGTTAGCCAGGGTGGTCTCGATGTCCTGACCTTGTGATCTGTCCGCCTCGGCCTCCCAAAGTGCTGGGATTACAGGCATGAGCCACTGAGCCCGGCCTCATTTTTTAATGTTAAAAAATGGCCACCTACAATTGCTTACTTTATGGTCTAAAAGCTTATAATTTAAAAAATGAAAATTTTCCATTGATCTGATAGAAAACTTCTGGATATCAAGAATGAAGACCAGTTTGAGATTCATGCCCATTCCTATGCTTTTCATTCAGCATAAGCAAATGTGTTATCCTCATTGGCTATATTTGGTAGATAGAATAATGGTTTCCCAAAGAAATTTATGTTCTAATTTCTGGAATCTGTACATATATTATGTTACATGTGAAAGAGGAAATATAATTGTTTAATTGTGAGACTTTAAAATCCAGATTATCTTGACCTGTCCAAGCCGGCCCAGTGTAATGATGAGGGTCCTTAGAAATGAAAGAGGAAAACAGAAGAGGAAGCCAGAGTAATAAAATGTGATAAGAACTCAACCTGGTATTCTGTCATGACAACATAAAGAGCTAAAGTCTCCAGTGAAATTTGTAAAAATTATTTTTAAAAAATCATTAAAACACTCTAAGCCTTTGGAAATGGTTGTAAGGGTTAAAAGCAAATGAAGAAACAGGTTTCAAGCCAATCTATAAAACATTCAATAGGCCATGCACCGTGGCTCACACCTGTAATCCCAGCACTTTGGTAGGCTGAGGCGGGTGGATTACCTGAGGTCAGGAGTTCGAGACCAGCCGAGCCAAGATGACAAAACCCCGTCTCTACTAAAAATGCAAAAATTAGCCAGGCGTGGTGGTACATGCCTGTAATCCCAGCTACTGGGAAGGTTGAGGCAGGAGAATTGCTTGAACCCAGGAGGTGGGGGTTGCAATGAGCCGAGATCACTCCACTTCACTCCAGCCTGGGAAATAGAGCAAAATTCCATTTCAAAAAGAAAAAAAGAAAAAAACAAACAAAACATTCAGTAAGAAAGATGAAAGTTGGTAGTATTCTAACCAAGACCTCTCTCTCCTCCAGCTCCTGGTTCAGTAAGATAGAGATGCCATCTTAGACTGCTTGCAGCCAGAAACACAGGACTCCCTCTTACCCTAGCTCCCAGTCACAGTGCTTTCTTCCACTGAGGAGCAGAACCTCAGCCATTTGTCATCCTACCCTAAGCTGCCTGTTGCTGAAGCTGTCAGAGGCAAGGGGGTGGATGTGGGGGTTTCCTTCTTCTGCCCAATCTTCATTCTTATAGTGAAGACTCTACCTCGGATGTGGCACACTGAGAATATTGGGGCTATAATAGGCCTTGCCCAGCTCATGAGATGGTGGTTTTATTCCATGAGAAGTAAGCCAAAAGTTGCCTAAGTAGCTGCCCCTGCCCACTACTCAGGTCCTAGAGTTGAAGGGTGACTCAGAAGAAACACACCCCGCCTCTAGCTCACTAGCCCTAGATCAGATTTTGCCTGGGGCAGGAGAAGAAAATGGCCACAAAATAGTTAACCCTTAAACATTTATGAAAAAAAAAAAACAAAATAAAACAAAACAAAACTGACTTCATTTGCAAAAGAGCTTAGGAAAATTTAGACCCTTAATCTCTCTCAACAGCTCTGAAGGCTGCTGTAATAGGCATTTGGGAAGAGATCCACATGTCTAAAATAGATACAGCCTATAATTTAAGCCAGCTAGTTTATAGGAAGGAACTGAGGAATAAGAACTGGAAAGAGCTCTGCTAATTTCAGAATATATGAAAGAATAACCTCAGAAAATATCCTTCAAAGAAGCTAAAATTTTATTCAATTAGTTTGTAGAGGAATTTATGTTCCAGACATTGTTAACAACAGTAAAGCAATCCCTGGGCAACTGGTGGAACTTGACAACTTCATGGTGGTTAGGAAAGATAGAAAGAGAACTCTACCACTGTAATCGCAGAATGGCAATGGGCACCACAAAACTATGTCTCCCTGAGGAGAAACATCAGAGGCTTAACACTGAGGGTGGGGTGAAGGCTAGAGTAGAGCAAGCAAAAACTTCACTAAAATAGTTTGGCCAGTCAAATAACAAGGAAATAACAATAAGAAGCATGAGGGGGTCAGGAAAGGGTGTAAAACTTTAACCAGAGTAGCTATAATACAGTTTGAATATATCTTATCTGAAACGCTTAAGATGGAAAGTGTTTTGGATTTTGGAGTATTTGCGCATGTATAATGAGATATCTTGGGGATGGGACCCGAGTCTAAACATAAAATTCACTTATGTTTTATATATGCGTTATACACATAGCCTGAAGATAATTGTATACAAAATTTTAAATAATTTTGTCCACACACAAAAAGTTTTTACTGTTTTTACTCTGACCTATCAAATAAAGTCAGGTGTGTTATTTTCCACTAGTGGTACGGTGGGAGTGAAAAACATCAGATTTTGGAACATTTTCAATTTTGAATTTTTGGATTAGGAATACTCAACCTGTACCAAATTTCCAACAAGAAATTGCAAGGCATGCAAATAAACAGGAAAGCAAGATCACACAATTAAATAAGAACAGTTAACAGAAACTCCTTGTTGGAGTAACCAGATGTTAGATTTCAAAGTAACCATATAAATATGTTTACATAACTAAAGATAAGTATGATTAAAGAAATAAATGAAGATATGATAATAATGTAAAAAATGGAAAGTATCAATACAAAAGATATATTAAAAATAAAAATAAAATGGAAATATTAGGGCTGAAAGATACAATAACTGAAATTTTAAAATATTCACTCAGAGGAACTCAGTGAATAATAAGGAAAGGAAAAAAAAATAGTGAACTTGAACAAAGATCAATAGAGATTATGCAGGCTGATTTACTGAGAAAAAAATGAAAAATAAGCAGAGCCTCAGAAAAATATAGGACAGCTTTAACTGTACAAACATACATGCAATGGGAATACCAAAATGAGAGACAAGATAAAGGATGTATTAAAAGTATTCAAAAACATGACTGCAAGCTTTCAAAATTTACTTAAAAAATAAGTCTACACATCCAAAGAGCTCAATGAACTTCAAGTAGACACATACAATCTTCAACAAAACACCAGGAAAAGAAATAAAAGAACTTCTAAAAATAATTACATCATGATGAAATAGAGTGTATCCCAGGGATGCAAAGATTATCTAACATCTGATAATCAGTCAATATATCTCATCAACATAAAAAAAAATTATCTCAATAGACAGAGGAAAAAGCATTTGACAAAATCTGACCCAAACGAGCAATAAAAGAATTCCTCAATCTGATAAAGAGCCTCTATGAAAAACCAACAGCTTATATAAACCATATGCTTTCTAAGATCAAGAACCACACAAGGATGTCTACTTTGATGACTTCTGTCTTAACATTGTACCTGAGATTTTATCCAAGGCAGTTAGGCAAGAAAAAAAATAAAAGGAGACAGGGCAGGAAAATAAAATACAAGAAAAACTATCGCTATACATGGATGACTTCAACTTTTATATAGACAATTCTAAGAAACCTGCCAAAATGTATAGAACTTTGAATGCATACAAAAGTTTGCAAGATACAGAATAAATACACAAAGATCAATGGTACTTTTTATATACTTGCAATGAATAATCAAAAAAAAAGTTTAGAAGACAATTCCACTCACAGTAGCATAAAAATAAATGCAGTAAGTCTACAATTAATGTAGTCAATAGGTTATCAGCAACTGTGACATTAAGCAAATAATAATAATAATAATAATGAAACCAATTTTACCACAGGAAAATTAATGTAAACAAGAGGTAAGATCATACAAGAGGTAAATCACAGCAACATCATCAAAATTCTAAATAAAGAAAAAAAACACTTCTAATATTAATCATTCTAATAAATGTGAGCCATAGCTGCATTTAAGAAAGGTTAATAGAAACAAGTAATAATTTTTTACTCAATTTTTGGTGACTTAGTGGGTGATGGTGGACATAGTGCTGTGAGTTAAATTAAGGAATAAATGTTTGCAAAGTGAAAATTGTAAGGAGTACCTCTTAACACCATGCAGGTCAAAAACAAACAGTAACAAATGTGGCAGTCTTGCTGAGCACTTAGGTACCACACCATTCATTGTCATGTATTTGTATAATTTTCACTAACTTTACACACTTCTATATTACAATAATTTGTATTCATTCATGCATGCATTTTTCAACCTACTTATTTCAGTTCAAAGTCACTAAGGACCAGAGCCTAACCCAGCAGTTCAATGCACAAACTGGTTGCCAACCCTGGACAGGATGCCATTTTATCACAGAGTGCACTCTTACATATATCTTACACTCACTCATTCTGAGACAATTTAGACATGTCAATAAGCCTAAGGGCACATCTTTGGGATGTGAAAGGAAACTAGATAAACTTTAAAAACCTCTTGCAGGCATGGGGAGAACATGCAAACTCCACACAGTGACTTCTACAAAAAATCAATTTGTTTTCTTTTCAACATTATAACAAAGTGATGCTAAATAATGTTATTCAAGGATCTGCTGTGCTAAAGAATAATTTTAATAAAAAGTGTTAAAGTTAATAGTATAAAAAGTACAAAACATTCAAAAAATTAAGAATATCTAAATAAATAAAAATGTTCAATAGCATTTCAGAGGAACTAGAAAGCCATAACAATCCCATAAAAAAAGAAAAAAGTAAGAAGACTGATACTTCCCCATTTCAAAACTTGTTTACAAAACAACCTTAATCAAGAAAGTGTTTTACTGGCACAAGGATAGACAGGTAGCCCAATGGTAGAAAACTGGGAGTCCAAAAATAAATTGATACATATAGGTCAAATGATTTTATTGACACAAGATTGTAAAGACCATTCAATGTGAAAGGAAGTGTGTTGACAACAAACGCTACTGTGGCAACTAGATCTCCACAAGCAAAAAAAAAAAAAAAAAAAACCTTGGGATCTCATACTGTACATGCAAATTAACTCCAAATGGTTCACAAACCTAAATGTAATATCTAAAGCTGTAAATCTCTTAAAAGAAAACATAGGGATACATCTTCATGATCCTGTATTTAACAAAAAATTATTAAATAGGATACCAAAAGCACAAACAACAAAAGAAAAGATCAGTAAACTGGATAATATCAAAATTACAAACTATGTGCCACAAAGGACACCATGAATAAAGTAAAATGACAAGCCACAATGTGGAATATAAATATAAATATAATAGGATAATAAAGAAAATCTCACTGCTTCTCATTTCTTGTTTGTGTGAAAACCTTATGATGAACTTTATACTTTAGTGTAGAGAGGTTTGGCAGGTCAAATTAAAAACTTCTTTAAAAGCTGATTCTGACAACTGGGTACTGGACATGGAATATTAGATTTTGCATAACATTTTAATGTTGCTTTGAAAATAATGAACTGGTTATCTTTGTCAATTGATAGCATTATAGTATAACAAAAAAAAAAAAAAAAAAAAACCTTGGATTGAATGTGTTTCTATATTACGTTCCAACATGAAAAAAGCTATTATTCATTTTGAAGTGTTTCTAAATTGCATTTTAGGTTTTGATCTGCTATGTGGAAGTTAATTCCCAGATAACAACTCTGAAAAATTTCCCAAAGTACTTTTGTAACAAAGTAATATAGAGCATATGAGGAAGATTTATGATGCTTTAGAAATATGGATTTCTACATACAGAAGTATAAAGAATAGATTATAAAATAGAGTAAATTTGTTTTCCTTTTTAACTTGTGACATATTCAAATGACATCTCTTTGAATATGATGTTATACTGTGACCTCCTTTTATATAGTGAATTAACTTGAGTGTACAATCACTTTTGTTCTTCTCAGTGGTAATTACATTTATTTGAACTGAGTCTTTATCGTCCACACTTCTTTCAGGCTATCTTTGATTTTTCCTAGCTTGAGTTGGTGCTGTACCTGAGAGGCTAACAACAGCTGCTAAGGGTCCAGAAGCAATCCACCATGGGCTGAGATTCCATGTAAGTTACCAACTCTTCCAAAAATGCAAGGCCCTGGCTGTTCATTATCTCGAATATTTTTCAGAGTTGCATTTGCTATGAACAATCTTAAGGAATAAATTTATGTCTTCCCCTGGACAGAAAGTAGGCTTGGTTCTGCTCATGGTAAAAGCAGAGTGTCCCCCAAGTACACTGTTACTTTCTTTTAATAAAACTTACTGCCTGTAGAACCTTTGAGCAACCTCAGTGGGAATTGAATTGGAATAAGGGAAACTGACACAAACAATATGAAGACATGGCCACTGAATAATAAAGTTGTTTGTCTCTATCCCATAGACTAGTGTCTTCTGCTAGCAGCCATGAAGTAGTTACAGGTTGTCTTATTAACCTGTAAGTCGAGTAAACCATTAGACTATACTATTCACAATCTTCATCTTAAGGAGTTTCAATATAGTGTTCTACTGCTCCAATACTGGAACCCAAAGCAAAATAATAATAACAAGTGAATGGAATTTAGTGCCTAAGAATATACGTGGCAGAAATACACCTTTGCTATCCCAATGATGCCTGTTTGGTGTGATTGTTTTTTATTTCTACCCAATTTTGTTATACTTTTAATTTGTTGTTCAGGATACAAGAACCACTGGGGAAACTGGAGACTGATTAAAGTCTGCTTTAGTCATGACTAAATTCTTGATTTAGTGATTCTTGTTTCTCAAGCTTTGCAAGCTTTTGGACTATCCCAATTTCCTTCACTTTATATAGAATTGACATCCACAATTTAAATATTTTTATTAGGCCCAATAATTTTTACTTTCCCATAGACTGCAGATCAGTCCAACACTCTTGAAGCAGAAAGCCTAGAATTGTAGAACCCATTGATATTATATCATTTTTAAAATTAAGATGTAATTGACCACCATTTATGTTGGGTTTGTCGTGGTTTCCTTTTGATTCTCTTTAGCTGTGCTCCTCTACACCACTATTCCAAGTGTGGTACATAATAAATACTGTTAATTATCCTTACATCATCAAGAAGTGATTTCCAAATATTTCCTTGGCTTTTCCATAGTTCATTTGGTTAATTTTTATGCAATCCTCCCTTAAAACATAGAGCTAAATTCAACCATTAACCAAGTATTTCCTGAGATCATAAGTTATGAACATAAGAATAAAATTTTGCATTATTCTTGAGAAGATTCTAGTCAGTCCTTTGATGAAAACTCGTGTCTCCCAAAACGAAGCAATAAATATGAAGAAGGAAATATAGATGTAGAATAGCTGAAAAGAAGACAGATGACTATCTAATGTAAAGACACCGGTGTGTACAAACATCATGAATGAGAATAAAATATTTTTGACTCTAAGGAACACAGTGGTAATAATACAAGTTGATAGAACAACAGAGAGTGGGAGAGAGAAATATATAGATATAAGGACTACGAGTTTCTAACAGACACAATAAAAGAACAATCCACACACCCACATCCTATTTACCGCTTTTCTGATATGTGTGGTTTGCAGAAGATGCTAAATAGTAGTGTGTCCTTGTACATCTGTAGATGGAGTTCTTGATTACAGGGCAGTTGTCTGGGTGGCCTAGGACTGACCCAGTTCTACCTTTCTCATCTGTAGTTCTCAATCATAATTGTAGAATGTGCTGGCAATGTAACATTCCTATAGGAAATAACTGGCTTGGAAAGCTCAGGCTCTGTTCCAGTTTCCACCTAGAAGTATTCTTCAACCCTGCAACCCACTTGTCTTGTAGCTCCAGGCTACAAATCTCAGGGCAGACAGCATTCTGGGATATCTCAGCTGCAGTGCAAGCGGTGCGCATGCGGATGAAACTCCATCTGCCTGAAGTAGCTTTTTGCGTCTTGGGGGACTGGCTCACAATGAACCTTAAGCTTATGTTCTCTGTTGTGTTCTACCTGTAAGCAAGAAATCTGCTTCATTTAACTTGTGTGTATGGATATTCTGTCTCACCGGACACAAACAAGTTAGTAACCAGTGCTCAGTGAGCCTGCTTCATGCTGATCTATAACAATTAATGTGTTGGAACATGTACATGAATTCTAAAGAACAAATACATGAGTAGACAAATGAAATTCTTTATCATAATTTGAAACTTCCATTGTGGAACAATTCAGAAAGATTGATTGTATTCAATTTTTCTATCACTCCCCAACTCATTAACTTTTTTTTTTTTTTTTTTTTTTTTTTTTGAGGCGGAGTCTCGCTCTGTCGCCCAGGCTGGAGTACAGTGGCCGGATCTCAGCTCACTGCAAGCTCCGCCTCCCAGGTTTACGCCATTCTCCTGCCTCAGCCTCCCGAGTAGCTGGGACTACAGGCGCCCGCCACCTCGCCCGGCTAGTTTTTTGTATTTTTTAGTAGAGACGGGGTTTCACCGTGTTAGCCAGGATGGTCTCAATCTCCTGACCTCGTGATCCGCCCGTCTCGGCCTCCCAAAGTGCTGGGATTACAGGCTTGAGCCACCGCGCCCGGCCCATTAACTTTTTTTTTAAGCGCTGATCATCAACTTTGTATTCTGACAGAAAAAATTAAAATGTTTCTGATAAATTATGATTACATACACACATGTATATCTAGAAAATAATATAAACCCTCTTATCTAAAATTATGTAAACATTTTTGAGTTTCTAAGTAGAGAGTAGTTTACGAAGATGAATAACCTCCTTTATATATTTTCCCAAAATTTATGCATTGCATTTTATTCTTGATATGCTGGCATGGATTTAGTTTTAGTAATCCATACTGTTACTTGAAAACTCATATTATGTTTGTTTCAGTTCCATAAAATGCATGTTGAATACTTTCTTTGTTCCAGGAAATTAAAAAAGAAGTCAAGATTTCTTCAACTTTTTAATAAGGTCAAGTGACGGTAATATTTAGTGAGCTATTATGTAAATACAAATTTGTCTTATAGCCAAGATTTTCTTTCAGGTAAAACAAAATATTAGGTTTTAATTATTTATATTGTAAATCATATCTTGTATTATCTATAGTCTATGACCTAAAGGTATGCTCATATAAAATCTGAACAGAAAAAATAATGTTAAGTACTAATAGAAAATATGTGCAATTTATCTATGCCAGGTTTCCAGATGAGAGAAGATCCCTCTAATAAGGGCAAAATAGTTATCAGTAATGCAATCTCTCTGAATCATAGAAGAATAAAGTACAAGTAATGTTTCAAAAAATTTTATTAGTCAAGAAAAAACAGGAAATAAAGGATGAGAAAGATTATGAAAAACATCTGAAATTAAACAAAATAATATGACAGAGAAGACAAAAATGCATGAGGAATTCAGTTTAAATTTAGAAAAGGACTAATGTGGAACAAAAGTTAATATAAGTTTAGGAAATACATAAATAAGTATATACTGCATATTCAGCAGTAAATTTGATGAAAAGGGAATAAACATCCTTTTGAGGGGTAAATGATTTTATAATGAAATTATTTTGTACTATATAATATACATAATGCTAAATAATTTTGCAGGTTGTGACATTTAAGTTTTTCTTAAATATTAATAATATTAGCTAAAGAAATGTATTTTTGACTGAGTCTGTAATGTTATGTTATGTTATATATAAATAAATATCTTTATTCCTTTGAATCTGTATTGGGAATATAACTTAAAATTAATTTTAGATAATTTTGTCTTCATAAAGTTATATCTTGATAAATATTGTATTTTAGCAAATAGTTACATAGTCTATAAATTTTGGAATTCCTTTAAGCACTTAACAACTATTAACTCAATTATGTTTCATAAAATTTCTCTTGTTCACTATTATTACCTTATTTAAAAGTTGAGGAAACTATCCACCATGACCAAGGGGGCTTCATCCCTGGAATGCAAGGCTGGCTCAACATATGCAAATCAATAAATGTAATAAAGCATATAAACAGAACTGAAAACAAAAACCACATGATTATCTCAATAGATGAAGAAAAGGCCTTTAACAAAACTCAACAACCCTTCATGCTAAAAACTCTCAATAAATTAGATATTGATGGGACGTATCTCAAAATAATAAGAGCTGCTTATAACAAACCCACAGCCAGTATCATATTGAATGGGCAAAAACTGGAAGCATTCCCTTTGAAAAGTGGCACAAGACAGGGATGCCCTCTCTCACCACTCCTGTACAACACAGTGTTGGAAGTTCTGGCCCGGGTAATCAGGCAGGAGAAAGAAACAAAGGGTATTCAATTAGGAAAAGAGGAAGTCAAATTGTCCCTGTTTGCAGATGACATGATTGTATATTTAGAAAACCCCATTGCCTCAGCCCAAAATCTCCTTAAGCTGCTAAACAACTTCAGCAAAGTCTCAGGATACAAAATCAACGTGCAAAAATCACAACCATTCTTATACACCAATAACAGACCAACAGAGAGCCAAATCATGGGGAAATCCCATTCACAATTGCTTCAAAGAGAATAAAATACCTAGGAATCCAACTTATAAGGGATGTGAAACACCTCTTCAAGGAGAACTATAAACCGCTGCTCAACAAAATAAAAGAGGACACAAACAAATGGAAGAACATACTGTGCTCCTGGATAGGAAGAATCAGTATCATTAAAATGGCCATACTGCCCAAGGTAATTTAGAGATTCAATGCCATCCCCATCAAGCTACCAATGACTTTCTTCACAGAATTGGAAAAAAACTACTTTAAACTTCATATGGTACCAAAAAACAGCCCACATTGCCAAGACAATTCTAAGCAAAAAGAACAAAGCTGGAGGCATCATGCTACCTGACTTCAAACTATACTACAAGGCTACAGTAACCAAAACAGCATGGTACTGGTACCAAAACAGAGATATAGACCAATGGAACAGAACAGAGCCCTCAGAAATAATATCAAATATCTACAATCATCTGATCTTTTACAAACCTGACCAAAACAAGAAATGGGGAAAAGATTCCCAAAAATGGTGCTGGGAAAACTGTCTAGCCATATGTAGAAAGCTGAAACTGGATCCCTTACACCTTATACAAAAATTATTTCAAGATGGATTAAATATTGAAATGTTAGACCTAGAACCATAAAAACCCTAGAAGAAAACCTAGGCAATACCATTCAGGACATAGGCATTGGCAGCGACTTCATATCTAAAACACCAAAAGCATTGGCAACAATAGCCAAAATTGACAAATGGGATCTAATTAAACTAAAGAGCTTCTGCACAGCAAAGGGAACTATCATCAGAGTCAACAGACAACCCACAGAATGGAAGAAAATTTTTGCAATCTATCTATCTGACAAAGGGCTAATATCCAGAATCTATAAGGACCTTAAACAAATTTACAAGAAAAAAACAACCCCATCAAAAAGTAGGCAAAGTATATGAATGAATACCTCTCAAAAGAAGAAATTTATGTGGCCAAAAAACATATGAAAGAAAGCTTATCATCACTTGTCATTAGAGAAATGCAAATCAAAACCACAATGAGATACCATCTCACACCAGTTAGAATGGCAATCATTAAAACATTAGGAAACAACAGGTGCTGAAGAGGATGTGGAGAAATAGGAACACTTTTACACTGTTGTTGGCACTGTAAACTAGTTCAACCATTGTGGAAGACAGTGTGGTGATACCTCAAGAATCCTGAACTAGAAATACCATTTGACCCAGCCATCCCATTACGGGGTATGTACCCAAAGGATTATAAATCGTGTTGGTATAAAGACACATGCACACGCATGTTTATTGCGGCACTATTCACAATAGCAAAGACTTGGAATCAACCCAAATGTCCATTAATGATAGACTGGATTAAGAAAATGTGGCACATATACACCATGAAATACTATGCAGCTATAAAAAAGGATGAGTTCATGTCCTTTGTAGGGACATGGATGAAGTTGGAAACCATCATTCTTAGCAGGCTATTGCAAGGCCAAAAAACCAAACATACCATGTTCTCACTCACAGGTGGGAATTGAACAATGAGAACACTTGGACACAGGAAGGGGAACATTACTCACCAGAGCCTGTCATGGAGTGGGGGGAATGGGGAGAGATAGCATTAGGAGATATATCTAATGCAAATGATGAATTAATGGGTGCAGCACACCGACATGGCACATGTATACATATGTAACAAACCTGCACATTGTCCACATGTACCCTAGAACTTAAAGTATAATTTATAAAAAAAAAAAGAAAAAAAAAAGTTGAGGAAACTGAGGTATGAGGAGAAAATAAATCTTCAAAATTTTTTATTTATCTTCAAAGTTTCTTCAAGGTTGTTTTCTTATTTATTACTGACAGTGGTGAGATTCAAACAGAGGCCAATTGACTTTTAAACAGTAATCAAAATTTTCAATAATATTTTTTAAAAATTTATGAAAATAGCATACATGGAGATATCTTGTTGCTACATATTAAATCTAACAATGAGATATATTCCTTATTTGATTTTAGGAATAAAAGCATAGCATGGTGTCTTTGAGCACTGACTCCCTTATGATACTGGCTCAAATCAATGCTCCATCACTTAGTAGTTGTGTGATCTTGAATATCTATTCCCTCTTTTCATTCTTCTGTATTCTCATCATTAACATGAAGAGAATAATGACTATTTCAGATATATATTGTAATATTGAAATAATTAATATATGTAAAGTTTATTTAAATGCCTGCTACTGAGTAAGCATTATTTAGAAAGTGATAATAGTTACCCATGTTAATAGTTTAAAAATCTATATTTCAGTACATTAGCAAAACCAACTATAGCCTAAATCTAAAAGATTTTCACAAGGATATGGCAAAGTTAAGTACATAATTAACAATGGTGACATGCTTTTGTATGATAGAAATAGGGTTGAAAGCTCATTTTATTTTTTTTTTAATAAAAATACTAAAATTACTTTGTAAAATAAAAGGAACAATGCCATGGAGAATGTATTTTTATCCTTCCTGTGTTAGATTTACTGACAACTATGATATAAATTTTTTTATTATACTTTAAGTTCTAGGGTACATGTGCATAACGTGCAGGTTCGTTACATATGTATATTTGTGCCATGTTGGTGTGCTGCACCCATCAACTCTTCAGCACCCATCAAGCAAACTATCACAGGAAGAGAAAACCAAACACTGCATGTTCTCACTCATAGGTGGGAACTGAACAATGAGATCACTTGGACTCGGAAAGGGGAACGTCACATACTGGGGCCTATCATTGGGAGGGGGGAGGGGGAAGGGATTGCATTGGGGAGTTATACATGATATAAACTATGATATAATTAATTGTTAACAAGCAATGTCCACAGAGAATGAATGGAAATGGTGAGATAGAATGCAAATCAGAGGTGTTTGAAGGCATTGAACACTTATAAGCAGGACAGACAGGAGCTAATGGCCTGAATCTAGGGAAATGAGAGAGACAAAGAATAAGCCCCATCCTGCAGTTGCTTTATTGCTTGGATGTATTTGCCAATTTAGGTGCTAGAAAGAGGTGAAGAAAGGAATGCTATGAAGAAATTTAAGAAACTAACAGCTAATTTGGTGATTATGCAGCTCTGTCATAGATGGACAATAAAAAGCTACACAAAAATCCTTAAGTTTTTGACAATTTGCTTTGCTCAAAAGAAAAGGATTAGAATTAAAACATTATGGGCAAGCAATCTTGTTCCCAAACCAACACCCTCAGCTAGAACACCTGAAATTCTATATACTAAAAAACAAGGGCATCACAGACACTGATCCTGACTTATCAAAATTGAAACCCAGTCTTAGTGGGCTCACTTCATCACGTAATTAATATTGTCAGCCTAGTAAAAAGGCAGGAACCCTCTTTGAATGAAGATAATAGCATTTTGACCCTTTCCAACATTTCATTAATGATTTCTATAATTTAACAAATATTTATCAGATATGTCAGGTTTTAGAAATATATATATATGTGTGTATATATATATACACACATATATATGTGTGTATCTCTATGTATATGCACGTCCGCGCGCACACACACATACACACACACACATATATATATGTGAATTTATGTCTACGTGTAAGAAATTGTAGATTCTGAAGGAGACAAAGAAGAGAATAAGTTAGGGAAAATTTGTAAATGATAATTACTGAAAACAAAACTCAGAGATTTACATATTTTCAAACATTACACTACAAATCAAGAAGCTCTACAAACACAAAATAAGTATAATAGTAAGGACATATTAAGAATTCCTTTTCCAAAATGCTTGGAACAAGAAGTGTTTGGGTTTTGAAATATTTGCATGATACTTATTGGCTGAACATTTCTAATCTGAAAATCTGAAATCTGAAATTCTCCAGTGAGCATTTTCTTTGAGCATCATGACAGTGCTCCAAAACTTTTAAATTTTGGAACATTTCAGATTATGGATTTTCAATTAGAGGTAACCAACGTATATTGATTTAGAAAGACTAAGAGAAAAATCTAAAAAACAGTCAAATTATAAACTACATTTTGATTTTAAAAGGTATAATTAAGAGTGACTGATTTCTGAACAAAATTGATGGAAAACAGTAGACAATAAAATGAAATATTTATAATTTTGAGAGAGAATAAAATACAACTATGAATCCCAAACATTTCTTCAAAAATGATGGTCAGGAAAGATATATTCCAGCAACACATTTATTTTCTCAAAAATAAATATTAAAAATAATTCTTTTCAGAGAGAAAAATATTCTCAAATGGGAACACAGGAATTCAGGAAGGTATGAAGAGCAATAGAAAATATAATATGTGGGTAAATATATATCAATGTGGAATATACAAAATAATATTCAATGGTTTAAATACATACGTGAAATTAAATCTTTCCTTAAAATAACAATGCTTTACATAAAGGTCAGTATTATTAAAATATTCCAATACCCTAGCAATAGAAAAACCTGGCACAGGAAGTAAGTTTTGTAGACATAAAAGTAATAGCTGGAAGTTTAATAGCTATTGGAACTTTAATAATTTTATAATAAAATGTATGATAGAAGATGTATGCATTTTGCTGACTCCTAAGGAAGTCAGAAAGGAGGGAAAAGGAACAAATTTATAGCTAAATCAAAAACAATTACATGGTATATATAATTCCGAAACCTTGACTAATTACATTAAATGAAACTATTTTAAAGACTCCAACACAAAGACTAATGCTGACAAACTAGAACTGAAAATAAAAACTGCATGCTGCTTTTCAATAGGAGATATATTTGAAATGTATGAATGGAGTAAGGTGAAAAGTAAAAGAATGAATGAAATGTATACCGTGGATATACTAACAAAATATATATTTTTTATACTGGTAGTATAAAAAGTATACTTTAAGGCAAGAAGCATTACTAAAAGTTGACAAATATCTCTTAATAAAAACCTGGCCTATCCATCGAGAAGATTCTAAATTCTAAAGAATTCTAAATTAGTAGAGTCAGTAATACTGCTTCAAAATATAGAAAGTAAAACTTGACAAAACTGAAAGAAAATAGACAACTATAAGATGATAGTACAAGAGAAAGTAGAAGGGTGGTTAGCTGGGGCAGGGTGGTTGGTAGTGGGTGAATTGGCGAGACGTTCATCAGAGAATACAAAATTTCAGTTAGATAGGAGGAATAAGTTCAAGTAATCTATTGTACCTGTGATGACTATAGTTAACAACATACAGTATTCTTGAAAAATACTAGGAAAGAGGATGTAAAGTGCTCTTATCACAAAAATGATGACTCGGGTAAAACATAATGTTAATTAGCTGTATTTAGTTATTTCACGATGTATATATACTTTACAACAATATGTTGTACGTGGTAAATACATATAATTTTATTTGGCAATTTAAAAATGTGTAAATACAAATGTTATACAGTAAGACTTTAATACACCTTTCTCAATAGCTTTTAGCAGGAACGATGGAAAAATCACTAGGTATATGTACATTGTTTTAACTACACAAATTACAAATGCAACTTATTTGGCAAAAAAAGTGCATTATTTTCAAAAATGTGAACTATTATCAAAATTGACCGTACTCTAGATCAAGAAATCCTCAACACACTTCAAAGGATTCAAATTACATCATGTTCATATTTTATAGTATACGTTTTCAAAATGACAGAAATAGTTTTAAATATAATTTATGTTTTATAGTATTTTATCTATTAATCAAAACTTTTTTTTTTTTTTTTTTTTTTTTTTTTTTTTTTTTTTTTTTTTTTTTTTTTATTCTAAGCAGTTGTCATTACTTCGAAGCAAAAGTGTCTGAACAATTACCCATGAGGTGCCTTCTTTCTATGACCAACTTTACTTACTTTCAAAAGCTGGGTAATTATCGCCACACAGTGGCGGCTCCATACCTTTCTTTTCAGTCCAGTTTTATGAAAGATGTAAGAGAAACATTACTAAAGGTAGACAAACATCACTTAATAACCTGGTCCATAAGAAGAGCCAGTAAGAAAATCCTAAATACTAAACGATTCTAAACTAGTATAGTCAAGCTGTACTGTAGTGAAGCTATAAGAAGAGTTCCCAGAGAAAAAGCTCCCAGGAAGAATGACTTTGCTACCTTTCTACTTTGTTCCTCCGCACCTCTCCCAGAGTACAATAAACACATTTTGTATCATTTGTCTTTGATATATAGCCAAACTCCTCAATAAATTGAAAAAGGATTTTCAAGTGTTCCCTAAATAGTGTTTCTCAGATGTGGGAAATCTCTAAATTATTTTAAATGCATTCAGGGCATAAGAAACAAACAGCTTTATTCATTGTTTTCCCAAAATTTGTACAATAATTATGTATATTAAAATATGTTTTATTCATATAGTTAATAAATAATTACATTGCATCATTTAAATAAATAAATTACTTTCTCTATTAGCTCTACCAAACACAATGATAAATATTTGGGGCCATAGGTTAGATCTTACATCTAATAGGATGTATTTCTTTCTCTTTGTCTATTTTCTGTCTACTGACTGACTCCTTTGTAAGTCTCATCTCAAGTTTTAAACACCATCTCTATGCAGACAGCTCCCAACTTTATGTGTATAATCCACATTTCTTCTCTGAACTAGCACATATATTCAAATGCCTTTTGACATCTTAATTTTGATGTCATAGGCTTATCAAATTAAGTGTTAACAGAAATGCCTCATCTCTGAAGCACCATGTCAATTCAGGCTATCCTACAGTTTTGTCTACATTGGTACATTGCAAACCCATTTTTTCCTATTTTTCAGGACAAAATTTGTGGGTCATTCTCAGTACTTTTCTTTCACTCTCTCCTTATTTCAATCAACCGGAATATCTTGTTGTCACTTCTTTCAAAACACAATAAAATGTGACAAGGTTTCATTCTCTCTATTATTAGCAGCTTGGTCCAAGTCAACATTCTCTATCATAATGATTATTGTAATAACTTCCTTGTTTATTTCTCAATTCCATCCTTCACTTCCTGCAATGTTTTTTCTCAATGAATTACTGCTAATAAATAAGAATAGATGGACAAAGAAATAATAGAATACAGGAAATTCTAGGCCACATTAAGAGATTGGTATTTTATTTGAAGTCCTTGAGAAACCATGTAAGCCTTAGGACGTATTAAGGTTTAAAGAGATCATTCTGAATATCATGAAGGGAATGTCTTTTGAGAGTAAATGTGAAATGCAGTCTATAGTTATTGCCAGTGTTAGGCAGGACAAGAGTATATCTTAAACTACTTTTTAAATATAAAAAAAGATAGGATTAAATGAGTTATAAATTGGAAAGAAGACAAGAAATGGGAGAATACAAAGGTTGATGAAATGGTGAGTAAATGGTGGTATTTTTTAAAGAGATGGTGAGACTGGAGATTTGGATAGTAATAAATCAAGAATTATGATTTTGGCATACTAACTTTAACACTCTATGAATAAAACAAGGAGATATGTCAATCAGGCATCTGAATGGTGCAGTGTGTATCTCATAAGAATGGTCAATTCTGAAGCTATAAATTTATATAAAGAAAATAATAGTCAGTTTTAGAGATTAGTGTCTTGGAAGAACCTCAATAAATATTACCATCTTTTCTTCCAAGGTCCAAAATTAATCGATAAATAAAAGAGAAAATTTTATTTTCATTATTATTGGCATTTTCAACTTTCCTTTATGTAAAGTGTGACGGCCAAATCAAAATAATACCTAAGATGTCAAGAGAAATATAATGTGGAACAGGTTTTAGTTTGTATTCTAGGGCTGAATAACAAATTATTCCTTCTGTTTATAATCTTGTTTCATAAAATGTTGAAAGATATTTTTTAAATTTAAAAATGAAAATTATTTAAAAGCAAAAATAATGATTGAAAATAGCTAAATATTTGTAAATGTCAGTTCCTAATTGATAGTCTCACTGAACTGACATTGAAAAAGCTTTTAAAACTTATCTTTAAAAAAAAGTATTAATGTGTACATTCTCAGTTAGTTTTGGATACATTTAATATTGCAATAATAAGCAGAGAAAGATTATTGAAAGCTTGTTGAAAAGTTATGGAAATACTTAGCTTGTTGAATAATGAAAATATTTAATCATCTTGACATAAGGAACATTTGTTTTAAATAATATTCCATTATTTTAAATATTTGGGAATATAAGGCAAAAATTTTTTTTACATCATTCAAACCACAAATGAATATTAATATCTGTATTTGCAACTAATCAAACGTATGTTTGTAGTCAAGCTTGTGAAAATCTAGTTATATTGATAGGAACAAGTACATGCTTGGAAAATTTATGCCAATATTTACAGACTGCAATTAGAGATTTTATATTATTTTCATACAATCGTACTTATAAAAAGTAAACTCAAATAACTAATTTCAAATTCACTATTTCTTTGTGATGTGAGTTTGTCATGTTTTGGAGATAAAGTCAATTTTGAAATATAAACTGCTGGTATAAAAAAAGATGTTTTAATGTCAATAATATCCTCAGTGAGAGTAACTTTTTTGTGCCTTAAATATTATTAAGTTTGAGTGCAAAGCATGCACAGGTGTTATGATCATGTCTTTCTTTGAACTGCATTCAAATGAGGCACGTTTTAGTATTGTGCCTGTTCAATATTGTTCAATATTGGAAATGAAATTATTTTTCAAAAAACTGGCAAATATATTTACATCAACTGTGTGATATGAGACATTTTGGAATAAATGAAAAAAAAAAGGTGATAGTAGTATATAACATAATAGTGTTCCAATACCTGAAGAATACAGATAAAATTTTATTGTAAAACATATTTGAACTGCAGATTGTTGACAACACTATAGTTAACTATAGTGCCATGAGTTCCTGACATTTCCATTGATTCTGAATCTTTATTCTTACAGTATTAAAGTTAAAAAAAAAATCTCAAATCTAATTGCTATAGAAAAAGAAGAGAACGATTAAAATAATGTATTCACCTCTTGAAGTATTCCACCATTTAAAAATATTCAATATGTATAAAAATATTACATTTAACTATAGAATTTATATTAAATATAAAATGTAAAGCATTCCACCATTTAAAAATATTAAATGTGCCTTTTTGCCATAGTAGCAAGCTAGAAAACAAAATTACATTTAGAACTGTTTAATAATCATGCAATATTCTTTTAAGCTTATTATTGTCACCATCATTTGGTAGAATTATTTATCCATATGTTGCAGACTATAATTAACTATATTTCATGTAGAAAAAAAATAATCAGGTGCCTGCTTAAAAGAGAACAAAATGCATAACTTAAATGGAAGTTTCAACAATTATCAAGTCTATTGTGCTCTAAGCAATGGATTTTAAATTTAGGTTTTAAGCATATTTTATTCAATCCCCTTTCCCTTTTCATTTGCCACTTATGTTCAAAAGCAAATTGTTCTCTAATTGTCTATAGAGGATCAGGGCTCCTTCAGTGCATCTTCAATTATTTGCAATTTATTTTACATTTGTTCTCTAAGAACGTCTATGTATTCACTGAAAGGCTGAAAAAGAACACAATAGTGCTTACATAATGTGTATGACCTGCTTGGATGTGTTCCTTGGTAACGTGTAATGTATCATCTTCTTTATGTACCCATACTATCTAGTACAATTCTTTGGTCATAATATTATCCAATGTATATGTATGAATTTAAAATCGATTCAAATCATTTTTAAATGCCTACTGTGGCAATATATTGAATCAGTGGCTAATGTAATCCAAATATTGTCCTACTTACAATGGCTCATTTTTTCTTATTTATTAAAATGAGAAATTCAAATTAACAAGTACATTTAAAATTTGTAGCATTCATCAAGACACGTTACAGTTGTTTTGAGCTTTACTAGTTAGGCTGTTAATGCTAAGGACCTAACTGTTAACTATTATTTAACAAATTGACAATTTATTATGATGTTCTTTGTAGAGTTAAAAAGACATGTTTTTTTAACTTTTTAAATTTAAAACAATAATACAAGAAAATCATGTTTTATTGTTTAACAGTGTTGTATCTCCTTTTGTAACAATACATAGTTTTTCATGAATTGCCTGACACTTGAATGATAAACAGGTCAGATAATATTTTCTTTGTTCTCAACAATTTGAAGTAATTTGAAAATATTGATGCCATAATTGCATAAAGTAAATACCTTTCAAAGATAAATTGATTTGTCTCTACTTACCAAATTATGTATTTAATAGAATTTGTACATTCTTCTTTCTCTGGTGAGGTCCAATTTATACACTGCAAGATAAGCAAGGTCTCTGAATAATTTTCAGTTTCTAGCTCAAAATAAATAAGCCTACCCTGTCCACAGCACACCTGCATAAATGAGGGGAATGGAGAACAGCGCTGCATTCCCTAGCCACATGCTTTGGAAGTTCTATTTAGGGAGGGAAGTATTCATTTCTTGCCTACTTTAAGTAAGGCATCAGTCTAAGCATTTTTGAAAATTTGTCATATTTAATTCTTGCAATAACTATGTTGTTTAAGAAATTATTACTACCAGTTATAGAAAGGAGGAGGAAAAATTCCCTAATCTGTCCAGACATATGGTCAGCTTCTGACAGAGTTTAGATAGGATTCAGTCAGTCAGATTCCTCAAGCAGAGAGTCTTTAATAAAATAGTTTCATTCAGTCCCTTCCCTAGGTCACACACTAAATTGAACCAACAAGTTCTGCCCAGCATAATGTTGAGTTATTTAGCTTACTGTTTAGCTGGCTGGCTGGTTTTATAATAGAAATGGCTAGACAAGAGCCTAGGCAGAACTTTCTGCACGAAATTATTCTACTTCCACTGGTCTTGTATCATAATTAAAATGACCACATTTAATTGTCCCATTAATTTATAACATCTATGACGCTATTAGTCCTTTATATCATTTGCATATGTCTCTACATGAATAAATAAAAAAGAGCAGGGATCTTAAAATATATGACAAATCAGTATCTATAGCAAAACTCGCACTCCCCACCAAAAAGGGCATAAGCAGAGGATGTGCTACTAAACAACATTAAGAAATTCCACATCTGAACTAGTGGATCTTTTTTACTTAGTTTCGCTGAATGGCACTTATGAGAGTAAGAAATGACACTCTACTTTTAAGAGTATATTCTGTTGATGAAAAATCATATTTATTTCAAGTTTGAAGAGAACAAATTATACCAGAAACTGATTCCTGGAAAAAATGCTTTACAAAAATATTAAAAGGGAAATGAGATTATGTTAATTTTTCAAAATGTAACAATATTTATCTCTAAGAAAATAACAACAAAAAAAGCAGTCTTTTTTTCCACCAATCAGTAATGGGCATCAATTGGCTTACAACATAATTGTATAGGCAGTAGTCATGCAATATTATCCTCATATACTTGAGAACAACTAACATTTTGTAAAACATTTTTTAAATTGTCAAAGTATTTTCTACTTAATTGCTCATCTGACTCCCCTACTGTTTGCTCCTATCCTAGCTGTGTTATGAAGATCAAAGAGGCTATTTAAAAAACAATTATTTTCTTTCGATGAGCAGAAGATGCATGTAAAACAAACGAGATAAATAATGATTCCTAAGCTTATAATTTTGTCAACTTCCTGGTAAATAATGTTAAAACAAGCATCAGTATCAACAAGCTACAAAATCTGTTGCAGTTACTAGCTTCTAAATTGTCATTTGTAGTTTGATGAACCTCAAGGAATCAGGAGGACAATCAAAGTCTCCTAGGGACAGTTGGATGTGTGGACATCATGTTTACATTTCGCATATTTTTAGAGACGTTTTAAGACAAGGGTATTGCTGTCCTAAATTACTTAAATGCAGCTTAATGCGAAGTAATTTTCTAGCAGTTGTGCTAAGGTGAATCAGTGCCAAGCTACTCTTACATTTAATAGCCTCGGGGACACTGGGATCTAACTTCCCAGTGGACCCTCCTCTAAAGGACTGAAAATGTTGTAGTAATTTTTATTTTCCTAGTACAAAACAAAATGCTAGAACAATGGTTTCCAAACAGCAGGAACCTTTAATTAAATTAAAGCATTGAGTCAAGAAAACAAACATCATCTGATTAGTATCAAGAGAACAGAGTTTTTGAACTTTGGTTTAAAAATAAAACCCTGCCCCAAGACTCTGGTAATGAAAGTCAGAACATTTTAATGAATTTATATACGATTGTTCAAGGCAAAATATAATAACTGGTCAAACATACAGTAGTTATAGCTTATTTCAAATTGGTGTTGATTGAAAAATAAGACAAATTCATTTTATCCTGTTATTATTGACTTTGCAGAGGGCCGGGCGCGGTGGCTCAAGCCTGTAATCCCAGCACTTTGGGAGGCCGAGGCGGGCGGATCACGAGGTCAGGAGATCCAGACCATCCTGGCTAACATGGTGAAACCCCGTCTCTACTAAAAAAAAAAAAAAAAAAAAAATACAAAAAACTAGCCGGGCGAGGTGGCAGGCGCCTGTAGTCCCAGCTACTCGGGAGGCTGAGGCAGGAGAATGGCGTAAACCCAGGAAGCGGAGCTTGCAGTGAGCTGAGATCCGGCCACTGCACTCCAGCCCGGGGGACAGACGGAAACTCCGTCTCAAAAAAAAAAAAAAAAAAAAAAAAAAAAAAAAAAAAAAAAAAATTATTGACTTTGCAGAAACAATGATTTTTACATTTTTCATATATGTTTAAAGTGAATAGATAAGGGCTACAGTAACTTTTTGTCACTTAATGTGCCACATCATCTCTGATAGCTTCAATCTTAATAAAATATTTTTAAATTATCATGTGAATTTCTAATAAGAAAAATAATGAAAATGTTTTATGTTTTGTTGTCCTCTTTAAACTTAAATTATACAATTTTAGAATCAAAGAAATTAATCTAAAATTTGCTTTATTCTAAAATTTTATGTGTTCTTTTGACTGCTATTTTAATGAAAGGATGACAGTTGTCTTAATCTTGAATGTTGATTGTAATCTCGAATTCTATCAGTTTGAGTCATCATTAAAAGGTACATTCACAACGTAAACAAACAGTAGTTACATAGGTAGCACATAAAGGAAATATGGACTATAATTACTTTTTTGTTCATTGAGATACATAATGCTAAAAACAATTTTATTCAGGTCATTGGATATTCAGCTCAGCGTGATTTTTCAATTTTATAAACAGTAGGAGACTCAACAAGGGATAATGAAGTAAAACAGCACCATGAAATCACCAGCTAAATTATTTTCTTTTTCTTTGGCTATTTAAGTTCAAAATTAAATGCTCTGAAAAGTCTAAGCACGACTGAAATTGTACAATTCCTAAGCAACCATGCTTCATTTGTGTTTCATATACAGTCAATGCTGAAACTTTTCTTTCCTTTAAGAAACTTGAAAACATTGAAGAACAGCAAATAAAAATATAAATTTATGAATAAAAATGGATTGAATTTTATAAGGATTTAAGCAAATTGGATTTATTCACTAGATTAAATTTGATAATAAAATACAACTCTTAGTCAAAGTTTTGATTCTTAAAAATATCTTTCAGATCTCTCTGGAGATAGTCACCTTGAACTATTTTGCCCCTTCAAGTAAAAGATTGACCATTCGATATGTATATGGTATTCCCCCTACCTTGTTACATACCTCTAGTGTCCTGCTCTTCTTCAAATCATTCTATATACAAATGTGTCTGCTTTATGATGGTTCAACTTATGGTTTTCAAATTTGCAAATATTTTATCTGGATGTAATCCCATTGTATAAGTCAAGGAGCATCTGCATAAATCTCTTAGAATATCACTTAGCCAAGCCATCATATGTGGCATATGCTTTTCCTAGCTTTTGGTGATAAATTCTTTTTCATTCTTTAAATTTCAGCACAAATTTAATTTTCTTTATTAAATGTATCAATACATTATCCATTATATTTGTAATATGGGATGCTCACATTATGAAATTATTTTTATTATTCAAATAATTATTACTTAATATGCTACATATTATTTGAGAATAGAGCATGCCCTCAACCTTATCTAGAATATTGTACAATAGAAGTAAAAGTGAGTCATAAAAGTGAGCCAAATATATAATTTTACATTTTGTAGGAACAACATTAAATAAGGTAAAAACAAAATTGAGTTAATTTTAATGATATATTTTACTTAATATATCCAAAATATAATTTCAGCATATAATCAATATAAAATATTAATAAGATGTTTTATATTTAAAAATCTAATACTTGAAAACCTGTTTTTTGTTTTGTTTTGTGTATTCCCTTTCAGCACGTATCAATTCCAATTGGCCATAATCAAAATGCTCAAATTGCCTCATAAGGCTAATAGACACCACACTGGACAGTGTAGATAGAGAATGACATCTGGACGTGGAAGGTGCTTGTTAAAGTGATGAATTCTTTTGTGTTTGTATGTGTGTGAAGGCACATATATATGAAGTAAAGTAAAACATTAAAACACTTAATACAATGTTACAATAAACAGATACAATCAAATTAATAGCCATAGAAAGGGAATGTGTTAGGAAAATATAGAACATATGTTTGTATAGATAAATATACAGAGTAGTTGATTAAAAGTACATTAAAGTAAATAAATGAGTCAATATTTAAGAAGTGAGAACAAAATTATTCTATAATATATCTGGGCAAATAATCTTAATAGACATTTATCAAAAGAAGACATACAAATGGTCAAGAGGTATATGAAAAATCCTCAGCATTACTAATTATCAGTGAAATGCAAATTAAAACCACAATAAGCTATAATCTAACATCGACTAGAATGGCTATTATCAAAAAGACAAAATAGAACAAGCTTTACCAAGCATGTAGAGAAAAGAGAGCACTTGCATATTGGTGGTGATATAAATTGGTGTCGCCATTATGAAAAACAGTATGGAGGTTCTTCAAAAACAAGAACAGAACTACCATATGACCCAGCAATTTCACTATTGGGTATATATTAAAAAGAAATGGAATCAGTATGCAAAGAGACAGCTGCACTCACATGTTTATTATGGCCTTGCTTACAATAGCCAGGATATGGAGTACACCTAAGTGTCCATCAATGGATGAATCAGGAAAATGTGGTATATGTACCACATTCAGCCTTAAAAAGAATGAAATCCTGTCATTTGTGACAACATGGATGCTCCTAGGAAGACATTATGTTAAATGAAATAAGCCAGGGTTAGAAAGACAAATACCATAGGATCCCAAGAAAGTTAATCTCAAAGAAGTGGAGAGTAGAATGGTGGTTACCAAAGACTGGGATGATTGAAGGGAGTGTAGAGATATTGGTCAATGCATACAAAACAGTAAACAGAAACAACAGGTTCAAAAGAGCAATTGTGCAACTTGGGAACCATTGTTAGTAATATATTGTATTCTTGAAAAGTGCTAAGAGAGGGTATGTAAAGGGTACTCACTACAAAAACAACAGCTCCGTGAGATTATACATATGGTAAAAAGCCAGATTTAGTCATTTTACAATGTGTATATAATTCAAAACATCATGTTATAGACAGTAAATGTAAGTTTTCTGTTAATATAACACATAAAATAAAAAATAAATCAATGCTTTAACTACATAACTGAATCATACTATTTGTTCTCATTTTGTATTCTTTCCCACTAATAGAATTATAAGATAAAGAAACCTTATTTGAATTAATAGTTTAAATTTTAATTACATCTGATAGAATGCTTACTAAAAAATGTTAAAAGATGCAAGTAGCAAAGATGTGAAGAAGAAGGAACCCTTCTACACTATAGGTAGGAATGTAGATTGATTACAACCGTTATGAAAAACAGTATGGAGGTTATTCAAAAAATTAAAACTATCCCACTTTAGGGTATATATTCAAAGAAAACAAAATCAGGACATTGAAGAGATATTTTCACTCTCATGTTTATTTCAGCATTATTCATAATAGACAAGATATGAAAATAACCTAAATGTCTGTTGGATAAATAAATTAATTAATTGGATGAATAGATAAAATATAATATTATTTTAACATAAAAAAGAAACTTGTGCCATTTGGGACAATATAGGTAAAACTTGAGGGCATTATGCTAAGTGAAAGTAGTCAGACAGAAAAAAACAAATACTATATGATATCGCTCTACATGTGAAGTCTAAAAACATTGAACTCACAGAAAGGAAGAGTAGAATGATTGTTTCCAGAGACTGGGAAGTAGGGAAAATAGAGAAATGTTGGCTAAGGAGTACAAATTTTTACTTAGAAAATGAGTAAGTTATGGAGATCTAATATATACCATGATGACTATAGTTAAAAATACTGTATTGTACACTTAACATATTCTAATAAAGTAGATCTTAAGTGTTCTCAACACAAAATAAAAAAAGGTAACTAGATTCTGGTAATCATTTCACTATATATATTATACACATACGAATATGTGTTCACACATGTACAATATGTAAAAACATCATGTTGTATACCTAAATTTAAACAACATTTTTTGGTCAGGTATACCCTTATGAAGTCAGAAAAAATTAAATAAATAAAATAAATCATCTAAGTTCTATTTGACGATGAGTCAATAGATCTCATTTTTAATCTCTTTCATTTATAAGTGAATTGCTTGCATTGATTGCTTGCTAAGACCACCTGTTGGAATTTTTATAATGGAAAGTCTGAAGTTACAAAACAAATTCAGTAATTATTCATAACAATATGATCATAAAATGCAAGAGTTGAATTTTATTACAAATCATTTCAAAAGCCATAAAAAATGTGACTGAATTATAGTCGCACTCTAGCAGAATAAGTGGAAAGATGTCTGCAAAATTTTATGCAAATATCTTTTTGTGGCATGGGATTAAATTCCCATCATCCCAGGGTGAAAAAAAAATCCACCTCAAACAATTACACTATACGAGGATTATGCATTACAAAAAAATAATTAGCATTCCCAAAATGCATATTTAATGATGACAAAATCAACAATGTGAAAGATGTATATTAGAAATTTTAAATGAAAACCTTTCATGAAATGAGAGTATAAACAAAAATATTTCAGTGTAAATATATTTTTGTACTGCATATTTTAAATATGTACTCATTAATACGTTTGATCTTATAATTATGTAATTAAATAGTTCCTCTATATTTTTAATATTTTACATTGCTCATTTGTCCTCTCCAAGTAAAACAATGTTTAAAAATACTCTTGTTGTTGAAATAAGAGATTATCTTTTATTCAGAATTATTTTAAAAGTGTTCACAAAAGAAGTTCCTTTATGTTTAGAGATGTTTAAATACATTTGTATAAATCAACTGGTCCTAAACTATATGACAGAGCCTAAACAGAGAAACAAAAACAATTATGACTAGTTCAAAGAAAGAAAAGTCAATGCAATAATTTGATTAAAATGATGAAAACCTGACCATCAGTTAGTGATTAAATCATAAATAAAGCTGGGAACAAAAAAAAAAATGGTAGGTAGCTGATGACATATGGAATCTCAAACATGTATCCCCTGTTTGAGACAGACACCGCTAAGAGCAGAAAGTGACAGACAAATACCCTGATTTTTCCTTTCTTTGCATCTTGCTTTTTAAGTCTTCTCCAGTATTACCCATTGTTTAAATCCAAATTGAATCTATGCATGAGGATTTGGGAGGGGGAGGCTAAGACTCTACCTTTTGAAATAGAATAACAAAAGGAAAGTGAGCAATGCATCGGAATCAAAGATGATCAAAGTACATACAACCATTTTGATATGAATTTTATTTCAAAAAATTAAAATGCTAATGAGTATACCTCATAAAAATAAGAGAAAACAGAATTTATTTCAGATTAGAAGCAGAGCTATTTTACCAGTCACTAATGATTGTGTCATTTCTTATGTTCCATAAAATTACTTATGAAGATATATGAAAATTATTTTTTAAATATTGTGATAATATATTTTAAATAAATATTTTAAAAGAAAGTGAAATATATTTTCACTAAATTTAAATATAATACTGCTGGCTGAGAAAAAAGACTATAACTTGCTAGACATTAACTTATCTAAAGAATAACAAATAATATCAAGTTCTTTCAATAATTGTTATGATGCATAGTTCTAAAAAGTAGCAGTTTCTAGGCAAAGATAAAAGAGAATAATGTTTCTTCTAGCTATAAATAAAGTAGGGTAGCTTTTTTATTACGTCCCACTTTATTTCCTTTGCAATCTCAAGTTTCATCCAGATCCTGGGTAGCCATTGCTTTAGTTAAAACATACTTAAGAGGAACTCCAAATTTTCTAGAGAATATGAACCAAAGAATTTAAATATTATACTTTATATAATAATCTAATTGGTCTGGGCACAGTGGTTTATGCCTGTAATCCTAGCACCTTGGGAGGCCGAGGCGGGTGGATCACTTGAGGTCAAGAGTTTGAGACTAGCCGGGCCAACATGGAAAAATCCCGTCTCTACTAAAAATGCAAACATTAACCGTACATGGTGGTGGGCATCTGTAATCCCAGCTACTTGGGAACCTGAGGCAGGGAATTGCTTGAACCCGAGAGGCAGAGGTTGCAGTGAGCGGAGATCATGCCACTGTACTCCAGCCTGGGCAACAGAGCAAGACTCTATCTTCAGATTGTAATACTATTTGTTGATGCACAGAAGGGAGAATTGAAGGTAAAATGGGAGCTGTTGTGGGCGGGATAATGGCTCTGTCCAAAGATATCCATGTCATAATGTCCTAGTTCTAGTGTCCTAATCTGAAACCTGTGAATACATTATCTTACATGACAAGAAATAACTCTCTAGATGTGATTAAGAACCTTGAGATGAGTGGATTATCCTGGAGATACCATATATGGGATCAATCTAATTACAAGAGTTCTTAAAATCAGAGATTTTTTTTCCCAATTGTGAGCAAAGTAAGATGTGACCAAGAAAGAGGACTCTGAAGGATGCAATTTTGCTGTTTTGAAGATGGAGAAAAGAGTTTACAAGTCAAGGAATAGCAGTAGCCTCCAGAAGCTGGGAAAGGTAAGAAAGTCTGGTATAATCCTAGAGCCTCCAGAAAGAATTTCAGCCTTATTGACACCTTAATTTAGTGAGTCCTGTTTCTGATTTCTGCAGAACTTGAAGTAATACATTGATGGCTTTAAGCCACTAACTTGTGGTTTATTTCAACAGCTATAGAAAACTAAGACAAAAAGTATTGCAAAAATGTCTAATGTACTGTAGGGGAATCAGGCAAATTGTAATTTATAAAGGTAATATTCAGGCTTCATCTTTACAATAAAGTGGAAAATAGCTAGACGTATAAAGTATTACTGTCTGAGGTAGAGAGAACAACATAAGTGAAGGCCAATAGATGAAGCTTTCATTGTTAAATTTTAAATATAGAAGATGAGGATATTTACAGAAAGATGAAACCACAGAGATGATCGCTGATGCACCATAAAATGTAGACATTAGGGGAGTTAGAGCATGCTACCTTGTTATTTGAGAAAACAGCACAAGCAGGAAGACCTCTCTCATGTTCTCCTAGTTCTTCTCCTCTGAAGCAGGTCATAAGATCCTAATTTGAGAGGTCTTTTCCCTATAACCAGAGGAAAGGAAGATCCTTATACGAAGACAGAGGAATACAGAGAAAAATCTGAACAAAAAGGCCTCAATAAATTCCTTCCACCTTTAGATCAACCTTCCTTTGCCCAATTATGTCTCCACAACTATACATCTTTTCATCAAATTTAAGCATAAAAACACACAAGTTTACCTATTTCTTTGTATCTTCTTTTAAGAGTTCCCCTGTTACAGAAAACTTAAAATAGATATATTTGTATGTTTTTTTCTTGGTAAACTCTCTTTTTTATAGAGGCCTCAGCCATGAATCTAATGATGGGCAGGAAAAGACATTTTTCTCATCTGCTACAGGATAGTCTGAATTTTCCTAGAGCAATGAATTTTTCACAGATGAATAGAATGAATAAAATGTCATTTTCTGAAATACCATTAATATTCTTATGTGATAAAGATATAATGGAGCAAAGATGCAAGGAAGCAGGAAACCATTTATGATGATACTAAAGTAAATCAAAGCATATAGGTCATGAACTAAGGGAAGTGAGGGTGGAAGAGAAGAAAAACTAAGGAAGTAGAGACATGCGGGAGAGAGAGTTATCAAGCCAGTGCATGGTAATGGAGTTAGGTTCATCGAAGGGACAAGAAAGAAACAAATGCAAATCCCAGGTTTCTGTCTAAGGAAGCTCAGCATTGCTTAGTGTCATAGATTGAGATTGGAAACTTACGAGGTTAAAAAGTCAAGAGGAGATGGTAAGTTTATCTTTGGACATATTGAAATTGTAATTTCCTGCTAGATATCTAATTGTGTATTTTAGTAAATTATTTTACATACTTATTAAAACATAAAAGAGATACTAAGCTGGATATTTATATTGTGAAATTATTTTGGTTATATGGCCATGATATGTGGATAATCAAATGAAGCCAAGAAGTAGTGGATAACAATTCCAAAGGAAAAATAAGTCCTAAAATATATGCCGAAGGAATACCAGTTTTAATAGTCAATCTGTGGAGAAATATATAACCAAGTAAATTTCCAGGAAGGAAAATGACATCCTGAAAGTATTGCTAGGAAGTGCAAAGAATGTAAATCCACAAAATCCAGCTCAAATCAAAAAGGAGTGGAACCAAGAGGATCCATTACTCAATGCCAAGTCATTACTTCAATGTATATCTATATTTTGGTGTGTCTGGCAAACCTGTCATAAATTGTATAGTCTTTTATGATCTGTATGCACATATAAGTGAATGATGTTTAATGTACTCTTATGTAGATATAATAAATAACTCTTTACAAATAGCAATAATTTTTATTTTATTTGGAGAAATGAACGTCTCTGAATCTCGGTTGGCAATCTTGGGCGCCACAGAAGAAAGATTTAATTATCCTCATACTTTCTGGATTGGTTCTAAGAACAAGATTTTCAGAAAGAGATTCCCAGAAATCTTTCCCATAAGGGAAAACCCTTAGAAATTAAATTAAAACTTACCATTATGATCAAACTACTGATACATACAGCAATATGGATGAAACTCAAAAACATAATACTATATAAAAGAAGATGGACCCAAAAGACTACAAGCTGAATTATTCCATTTATTTGATATTTGGAAAAGGCAAAACCATGGAGACTGAAATTTAATTAGGGCTGGATACAGGTGGAATTGATTCACTGCTAAGGAGCATGAGGGCATTATTTGGGGTGATGAAATGTTCCATACCTTGATTATGAAGGTGGTTACACTCATAGAACTATATACCTAATTTTTATTATACTTTGATAAAAACCTACTTTAAAACTATGAATAAATTGTAATAATGAAAAGCTTATTGATATACTGAGTGTTTCTAACACCAACCTAATTATATACTTTTGTGCAATAAATTACTAAATGATATATTTTAAAAGAGATTAGATTTTTAATGAATTACTGGTTTATTTTAGAAAGTAATATTTTTTAATGAGAAAACTTACTGCAACCTGTGAAAATTTTATAACTAATGAGCATATATCAAAACATGTTTGTCAAGTTTAACTTGGCAATATGTACCCTATTAACTGATTTACTTAAATTGCTCTTCGGTAATTGAAGCCTATTTTTTTTTTTTTATTTCCTGTAAGATAGATAGTTGATTTTGTGTAGATGAGTTTTGAAGTAAAACACTGAGATATATTTTTAAACTAAGTGCATACTCATACTTGTATAATGTTTTACCTGTTTCCAATTTTAAGAGACTACTTATACTATAAATGTATTCATTTTGTAACTTTGATTTTAGTTTCAGGATTACATGGGCAGGTTTGTTACATAGGTAATTTGCATGTCTTGCTGGTTTGGTGTACAGGTTATTTCACTGCTCAGGTAATAACCATAATACCAGACAGGTATTTTTTCAAACTTCACCCTCCTTCCACATTTCAGTCTCAAGTAGACCCCAGTGTCTGTTGTTCCCTTCTTTGAGTCCATGTCTACTCAGTGTTTACCACCCACATATTAATGAGAACATGTGGTATTTGGTTTTCCATTCCTGCATTAGTTCGCTTAGGATAATGTCCTCCAGCTCCATCCATGTTGCCACGAAGAGCATGATCTTGTATATTTTTGGCTATATTTTGGCTATATAGTATTCCATGGCAGATATCTACCACATCTGTCATTGTTGGGTATTTAGGTTAATTCCATGTCTTTGCTATTGTGAGTATTGCTGTGATGAACATACATGTGCAGGTGTCTTTATGGCAGAATGATTTATATTCCTTTGGGTATATACCCAGTAATGGGATTGCTGGATCAAAAGGTAGTTCTCTTTATTCTTTGAGAAATAACCAAACTGTTTTCCACAGCGGATGAACTAATTTACATTTCTACCAGTAGTGTACAAGTGTTCCCTTTTCTACAGAACCTCAACAGCATCTGTTATTTTTTGATATTTTAATAGTAGCCATTCTGACTGATGTGAGATGGTATCTCAATGTGGTTTTGATTTACATCTCTCTAATGACTAAAAACTCAACTCAAGTGATGTTGAATATTTTTTCACTGGTTTGTTGGCCCCATATATGTCCTCCTTTCAGAAATGTTTGTTCATTTATTTTGCCCACTTTTTAATTGGGTTGTTGTTTTTTTCTTATAAATTTGTTTAAGTTTCTTATAGATGCTGAATATTAGACCTTTGTCAGGTGCATAGTTAGAAAAGATTTTCTCTCATTCTGTGGGTTGTCTGTTTACCCTGTTGATAGTTTCATTTGCAGTGGAAAAGCTGTTTAGTATAATTAGGTCTCCTTTGTAAATTTTTGTTTTTCTTGCAATTAATTTTGGCACATCCATCATAAAATATTTGCTAGTGCCTATGTGCAGAGTGGCATTTCCTATGTTTACTTCAACGGATTTTATGGTTTTATGTTTTACATTTTAGTCTTTAATACACCTTGAGTTGTGTTTTTTATATCTTGTAGAAATGGGTTCCAGTTTTAATCTTCTGCACATGGCTAGTCAGTTATCCCAGCACCATTTATTAAATAGGGACTCCATTACACATTGCTTCTTTTTGTCAACTTTTTCAAAGATCAGTAGGTTGTAGGTGTATAGTTTTATTTCTGGGTTCTGTATTCTGTTTCATTGGCCTATGTGTCTGTTTTTGTACCAGTACAATGCTATTTTGGTTATTGTGACCCTATTGTGTAGTTTGAAGTAGGGCAAAGTGATGCTTCCATCTTTGTTCTTTTTGCTTAGACTTGCTTTGGCAATTCAGGCTCTTTTTTTGTTCCATATTAATTCAAGAATCCTTTTTTTCTAATTCTTTTAAAAATGTCTTGGTAGTTTAGTAGGAATTGCATTGAATCTGTGAATTGCTTTGGGCCATATGGCTATTTTAAGAATATTGATTCTTCTTATCCATGAGCACGGGATGGTTTTCCATTTGTTTGTTTCATTTCTGATGTCTTTGGGCAGTATTTTGTAATTCTTGTTGGAGAGATCTTTCACCTCTTTGGTTAGCTGTATTCTTAAGTATTTTATTATTTTTGTGGCTTCTGTAAATGGTATTGTGTTCTTGATTTGGTATTCAGCATGAACATTGTTGGTGTATGGAAATCCTACTGGCATTTGTACATTGACATTACAACCTAAAATGTGCTAAAGTTATCAGATCTTGGAGCTTTTGGACAGAAATTATGGGGTTTTCTAGGTCTATAATCACATCATCTGCAGAGATAGTGTGAACTTCTCTCTTCCTATTTGGATGTTTTTTATTTCTTTCCCTTTCCTGATTGCTCTAGGTAGAACTTCCAGTGCTATGTTGAAAAGGAGTGGTGAGAGTGAGCATTCATGTCTGATTCTGATTCATCATGGGAATACTTCCAGCTTTTGCTCATTCAGTATGAGCAGTATGTTACCTGTGGATTTGTCATGAATAGCTGTTATTATTTTGAGATATGTTCCTGTAGTGTTTAGTTTGTTGAGGTTTTCTAACATGAAGCAATATTAAATGTTATTGAAAGCCTTTGCTGCATCTATTGAGATTATTATGTGGTGTTTGTTATTGCTTCTGTTTATGTGATGAATCACATTTATTGATTTGCATATGTTGAACCAACCTTCCATCTTGGGGATAAAACATACTTGACTGTGGTGTATTAGCTTCTCAATGTGCTGCTAGATTTTGTTTGCTAGTATTTTATTGAGGATTTTTGCAACTATATTCATCAATGATACTGGCCTGAAGTTTTCTTTCTTTCTTTCTTTCTTTCTTTCTTTCTTTCTTTCTTTCTTTCTTTCTTTCTTTCTTTCTTTCTTTCTTTCTTTCTTTCTTTCTTTCTTTCTTTCTTTCTTTCTTTTTTTTTCTAATCTGCCAGGTTTTGGTATCAGGATGATTCTAGCCTCGTAGGATGAGTTGGGGGAAATCCATCTTGCACAATTTTTTCAAATACTTTCAGTAGGAAGGGTATCAACTCTTCTTTGGTGTTGAATAAAATTTGTCTGTGAATCTATATGGTTCTGGACTTTTACAGGTTGATAGGCTTTTTATTACTGATTCAATTTTGGAACTCATTATTGGTCTGTTCCGGGTTTCACTTCCTTTTTGGTTCAATCTTGGGAAATTGTATGTTTTCAGGAATTATTCTATTTCTGGTAGGTTCTTAAGTTTGTGTGCATAGACATGTTTGTTATAGTTTCAGAGGGATTTTTTGCATTTCTGTGGGGTCGGTGGTAATGTTCCCTTTGTCACTTCTGATTGTGCTTATTTGGATTTTCTCTCTTTTATCTTTGGTAATCTAGCTAGTGGTCTATCAATTGTATTCACTTTTTCAAAAAAAGAAAAAAAAAAAAAACTTCTGGTTTTGTTGAACTTTTGTATTATTTTACCTCATGTTTTTCATTCAGTTCAGTTCTGATTGTGGTTATCTCCCGTCTTCTGCTAGCTTTGGAGTTGGTTTGCTTGCTTTCCTAATTCCTCAAGGTGCGATGTGAGGTTGTTAATTTGAGATCTTTCTAACTTTTAATGCGGATATTTAGTGCTATAAACTTTCCTTTTAACACTGCTTTGACTCTGTCCCAGAGACTGTGATATGCTTTATTCTCATTAGTTTCAGAGAATTCCTTTATTTCTGCCTTAATTTCATTGTTTACTCAGAAGTCAGTCAGGAGCAGGTTGTTTAATTTCCATGTAAGTGTACTGTTTTGAGTGATGTTCTTAATGTTTATTTCTATTTTCATTGTGCAGTGGTCCAAGACAGTGATTGGTATAATTTTTAAAATTTGCTGAGAATTACCTTATGGCCAATTGTATGGTCAATTTTAGAGTATGTGACATGTGCAGATTAAAAGACTGTGTATACTCTGTTGTTTTGGGGTGGAAAGTCCTGTATGTCCATTATGTTCATTTGGTCAAGTGTCAAGCTTTAGTTATGAATATTGTTGCTAGCCTTCTGTCTTGATGATATGTCTAATACTGTCAGTGAGTTGTTGAAGTCTCCCACTATTATTGTGAGGTCATCTAAGTCTCTTCATAGATCTTTAAGAACTTGTTTTATTTATCTGGGTGTTCCAGTATTGGGTGAACATATATTTAGGATAGTTAGGTCTTATTTAATTGAACTTGCTATCATTATGTAATTCTCTTGTTTGTCTGTTTTAGATCATTGTTGAGTTGTATTGTCTGAAATTGGAATAATAACCTCTGCTTTTCCATTTACTGGTAAATTTTTCTATATCACTTTACTTTCAGCCTATGAGTTTCATTACATATGAGATGGGTCTCCTGTAGACAACATGCTCTGAGTCTTGCTTCTTTATCTAACTTGCCACTCTGTGCCTTTTTAATTTGGGGCATTTAGCCTGTTTACATTTGAAGTTACTATTGATATGTTCAGATTTGATCCTGTATTCATATTGTTAACTGTTTATTATGCAGGTTTGATTGTGTAGGTGCTTTATAGTGTCACTGGCCTATGTGCTTAAGTGTGTTTTTGTGGTGTCCAGTAATAGTCTTTTGTTTCCATATTTAGCACTCATTTAAGGATCTCTTATATGACAGGTCTGCTGGTGACAAATGCCCTTAGCATTTGCTTCTCTAAAAAGGGTCTTATTTCTCCTTTGCTTATGAAGTTTAGTTTGACTGGATATGAAGTTCTTGGTTGGAGTTTCTTTCTTTCTTTTTTTTTTTTTTTTTTTTTTTTTTTAAGAATGCTGTGTATAGTCCCCCAATCTCTTCTGGCTTGCAGGACAGTCTGATGGAAGGTCTCCTGTTAGCCTGGTTAGGTACCCTTTCTAGGTGACCTACCACTTCTCTCTAACTGCCTTTAATATATTTTTGTTCATGTTAACCTTGGAGAATCTGATGATTATGTGTCTTGGGGATTGACATTTTCCATAGTGTCTAACAGTAGTTCTCTGTACTTCCTGAAATTAAATGTTGGCCTCTCTAGTAAGGTTGGGGAAATTTTCGTGGATGGCATTCTCAAATGCTTTTCAAGTTGCTTGCTTTCTCTCCCTCTCTTTCAAGGATGTCAATGAGTCACAGATTTGGTCTTCTTAAATAATGTCATATTTCTTGGAGGTTTTGTTCATTCCTTATTGCTATTTGTTCTTAGTTTTTGTCTGACCGAGTTAATTTAGAGAATCAGTCTTTGAGCTATGAGATTCTTGCCTCATTTGGTCTATTCTGCAGTTAATACTTGCAATTGTATTTATTGTAGTGTGCTTTTCAGCTCTATCAGTTCAAATTTCAGGTTCTGTGTTGTTTTATTGTAGTTCTTAATTTCCTTGGATTGGGTTTCAACTTTCTCCTGAATCTTGATAATTTTATCCAGATTCTGAATTTTATGTCTGTAATTTAAGCCATTTCAGGTTTGTTAAAAACCATTGCTGGGGAACCAGTGTGCTTGTTAGAAGGTAAGAAGATACTCTCGCTTTTGAGTTGCCAGAGTCCTTGTGCTGTTTTTTTGTTTTTTTTTTCCCCATCTGTGTGGACTGATGTTTATTTAATCTTTGAAGTTGGTGTCATTTGGAAGGGTTTTATTACTTTGATCTTCTTTGAGTCCCTTAGGTGTTTTATTGTGGTATAGATTAGATTAAGTTCATTGGATTCAATTCTGGAAGATTTCAGGAGGCCAAGGCTCAGTTTAGCACTTCTGGGCTGTGTACCACTCTGGAGAGCTGGTACTGGTCTCCCAGCTTTGTTCTTTCACTTCTTGAAGTTAGAACGTGCTGTGATGAAGGAGCCAAGGTGTTCCTGGTCTGCTGGCCCCAAAAATCCAATGAAGGATGCCAGCCAAAGCACTTCATTTAGGTCATGGCAATGGGATTTGTGCTCACTCACATGTGCCAGCAGCCACAGTAGGTAGCATGTTCCACATGCATCAGCTGGGGTGCAACAACAACAGGAGTAGGTCAGAGGTGGTTTTGCATATGTTCAGGCTGGCAGCAATGGTGTGGTTGCGCACCAGCAGGTGTGAGGTGGTAGTGGAGGCACCAGCATCTCTCCACACACTCGTGTGGTGGTGCAGTCAAGGTAGGCCACCAGTAGGGACGAGTGTGCTGGTATCCATGCATGCACTTGTTCCAGAAGTGGCAGCAGCATGACAGGGGTGGGGCACCAGCAAGAGGGATTCTGACATCTGTGAACAGCACGTGTGCCACAGCAAGGATGGCATGCCCACATATTAGTGGCATGGCACACTGGAGGACTTGACAAACTGGTGGGGTGTACACACACATATGTGCCATTATCAGAGGATAGACAAAATCACCCACATGTGTGTACTGTCAAAGTGGTTGTTGGAAATATTCATGGGTGAGCATGTGCCGGCCAAGTGCAAGGGGGTGGCTACAGTGGGAGAAGGCTGTGACGTGCTGGTCACGTCAAAGGTGGATGCTCTGCTGCAGCTCTCCAATGGTTAGGTGTCATCTGCAACAATAGAACTACGATGAAGACACCACAGGATGTACCTGGGTTGTTCATCCAAGGCTATAATGCAATAGGCATGGCCAGCCTGGGGCAGCAGACAAAGGGGGGTGCTCTCAAATTTTACTGGCCTTGTCCCATAGACCAGAGGGCCCTGATTGTCCAAGTCCAACAACCCTCAAAAGGCTAAAGTCACCTAGAGGAGCTTGGGGAGCCTTGGGGAATGGATGTCTGTTGCCACACTCTACTGCAGCCATTCCTGTGCTAAACCCTCTGGGCTATGTATAGGCTGTAATCCTGCCTGTGCTACCTTTCTAAGCAGGTTCTTCCTGTCAGCTCAAATGTCTGTGAAGGTCATGGAGTCTTTTGCAGATAAGAGTCTGGAGGTCCACTAGCAAAAGTGGGTCACTCCCATCTGTTCAATTCACTCTTTCCCTAAGAGTCACTGGTGGCCGAGAGTGGATGCCTATGCTGGGCAGCCCCTCACAGTGTTCCTGGCTTCTTTCAGTCCATTGTTTGCAACTTCCCTCCCTCCATTCTCAGTGCCTTCCCTCTGCATATCTACTATGACAGTGCCAGTTTTCTCAGTATCCCAGTACACTGGTGAGAGATGTTTTTCTGGGCTGTGTCTTGTCAGCCATCTTGGCTCCCTCTGCTAAAAATTTAGAAGATATATGTCAGATTTTACCTAAACATGATGCTCCATGATAATTTTGAATATATTTACAACAAATTACACCCTACAATAATTGTTCAAATGATACAAATGCTATTAAGAGCTTCCGTGTGCAATACTTTTACCACATAAAATATCTGATAATTCTATATAAATTTCACTACTTAACTACAGTATACTATACTAAAATTTTCTCTTTGAATTGACTAACCATCAAACAAAATGCTTTCCACATTGATAATTATAATAGTTATATACATGGTTACACAAACACACACGAATCACACTAGTATTTTTCAATTTAATGAACAGACTATAGTTACAACTATTTATTATTACATTCTAACTGATTGCTTATGATTGATTTAAATTAGAATCAAATTGCTGATAATTTGGATATAAGTATCTGTTTGCATTGGGAATGATTATATAAGAGATGACTCTATTATACGCTTTATATGCCAATGTGGTTTCGGTGAATTAGTTACAAACATGGTTAAGAAGATCAAGATGTCTATTACAGAATATTTTATTTGCATTTATCTATTCTGGTAATTTTTCTCTATATTAAATTATTGTTTAAATTCACAAACAAAGTTGTGATGACTTTAAAAATTCATCTTCATTTCTGTTCTCTCTTATACTTTTATTGAGGGCATTACCCCACTGTAGAAAGATGCCCAGAGATCTTGCACCAAGGGTAAAAACCAAACAAATCAAATAACAACAAAAGCATACTTAAGTTAGCTGAACTATATCTCATCTAATCTCCAGTATGAGTTTGCATATTTTAGCATCACTTATACATTATTTATTTAAGTTTGCCTCTTACTCCTTCCTTAATAATGTGAATTATTTGAGTATAGGAGCCTCTATATCCCTGGTGTTTTTAGACCTTCTCTGCTTTAATAATTGATGCTTAATACATATATGAAAGTGAATAAATACTTTTCCTAAACAATTTTTTAGTTTTAGTGGTAAGACATTAAAAGTGGTTCTTTGGGTTTGAATTATGCTCCCTTATAATATTTTTGACTGTATGATTCATACAGTCACACACACACACGAACAGATAATCAGAGTTTACTTTAAAACTTCAATCAAGTTATGGTTTAGGAATTATTTGAAGAAGATTTGCTTATAAATTGCAATTAACTATGAATGATATTTTGGAAAATGTACCTTGTTAAGAACTTTTAAAATGGCCATTCAATGGTAAAATAACAAGTTAAATTAAACATAATTTGTTGCATCACGTTATCTTAGTAGTAATTTTTGTAATTTATAATCTTCTCTCCATAACATGTTTTGCACAAATATTTCAATTAAAATTTCATTTTCAAAATTTTAAAATTTATTTTACATATTACATGAAATAAATTAGTGTTTGAAAAATTAAACACATTTGTGCATATATTTACCTAAATATATGATTATCTGCATTTCATTTCAAAAATTTCCAAATGAATACTATAAATATAAATATTAGTTTTTCTCAATTCATTATATGTAATCTTAAGCTCCTCTTTCTAATCCTCCCTTTCACACAAATGTTACTCATTTATTCATGAAGGTATCAAATGTTTTTCAATATCTCCTCTCTAGTAGGAATTGAGCATAGGTTAATTATAATATAACTGCACTCGGTATTTTCCTTATAGTCAGTATTATTTATATAGATACCACAACATCTTTGCATCATGGCAGTGATTCAGAATTTATTTTGAAGGGAAAGGCAAGAAACATATTAATATCTTGAGATTAAAATATATTTTACAAAACAAAAGTGAAATAGCAAATAGGTGGTAGAATTATAGAGATGAAGATTAAATATAGATTAAAAGGATGGCATCAGTTTATGTAACATTATTACATATCACTCAGTAGCACTCTTTTTCTATATTCAATTGTTGAAACCAGAAATCTGAGCACCAAAATTGTCCTTGCTTTCACCCATGTAATCCATTTCCAATAAGACATCTGTCTTGTCAATTCTACCATCATAAAAAATATTTATGAAGTGTTTCCTTCTCTACATTTGATTTCCTTAGGGCTAAGCAATGGCAACAAAAGCCAAAATTGACAAATGGGATCTAATTAAACTAAAGAGCTTCTTCACAGCAAAAGAAACTACCATCAGAGTGAAAAGGCAACCTACAGAATGGGAGAAAACTTTTGCAATCTACTCATCTGCCAAAGGGCCAATATCCAGAATCTATAAAGAACTCAGTCAAATTTACAAGAAAAAAACAAACAACCCCATCAAAAAGTGGGCAAACGATATGAACAGTCACTTCTCAAAAGAAGACATTCATACAGCCAACAGACACAGGAAAAAATGCTCGTCATCACTGGCCATCAGAGAAATGCAAATCAAAAGCACAATGAGACACTATCTCACACCAGTTAGAATGGCAATCATTGGCCGGGCGCGGTGGCTCAAGCCTGTAATCCCAGCACTTTGGGAGGCCGAGACGGGCGGATCACGAGGTCAGGAGATCGAGACCATCCTGGCTAACACGGTGAAACCCCATCTCTACTAAAAACTACAAAAAACTAGCCGGGCGAGGTGGCGGCGCCTGTAGTCCCAGCTACCCGGGAGGCTGAGGCAGGAGAATGGCGTGAACCAGGGAGGCGGAGCTTGCAGTGAGCTGAGATCCGGCCACAGCACTCCAGCTTGGGTGACAGAGCGAGACTCCGTCTCAAAAAAAAAAAAAAAAGAATGGCAATCATTAAAAAATCAGGAAACAACAGGTGCTGAAGAGGATGTGGAGAAATAGGAACACTTTACACTGTTGGTGGGACTATAAACTAGGAACTAGGTCAACCATTGTGGAAAACAGTGTGGCGATTTCTCAAGGATCTAGAACTAGAAATACCATTTGACCCAGCCATCCCATTCCTGGGGATATACCCAAAGGATTATAAGTCATGCTGCTATAAAGACCCATGCACACATATGTTTATTGCGGCACTATTCACAATAGCAAAGACTTGGAATTAACCCAAATGTCCATCAGTGACAGACTGGATGAAGAAAATGTGGCACATATACACCATGGAATACTATGTAGCCATAAAAAAGGATGGGTTTATGTCCTTTGTAGGAACATGGATGCAGCTGGAAACCATCATTGTCAGCAAACTATCACAAGAACAGAAAACCAAATACCACATGTTCTCATTCAGAGGTGGGAATTGAACAAATGAGATCACTTGGACACAGGAAGGGGATCATGACCCACTGGGTCCTATTGTGGAGAGGTAGGGGAGAGGGATAGTATTAGGAGATATACCTAATGCAAATGGCAAGTTAATGGGTGCAGCACACCAACATGGCACATGTATATATATGTAACAAACGTGCACATTGTGCACATGTACCCTAGAACTTAAAGTATAATTAAAAATAAATAAAAAAATAAAAAATAAAACCAAACAAAACTATGCCATTTAAGAGTTGGATTTTTGGAGCCATAAAGAAGATTTATAGACCAGTAGCTAGATTAGCAAAGAAAGAAAAAAAAAAAAAAAGAAAATCCAAATAAGAAATGACAAAGATAACATTACAACAGGTCCCACAGAACACAAAAGATCTTAAAGACTATTATGAACACCTCCATGCATACAGATTATAAACTTTAGAGGAAGTTTCTAAATTTCTGGAAACACAAAGACTTCCAAAATTGAAATAGGAAGAGAATGAAAACCCGAACTGACATATGACAAGTTCTGAAATTGAATAAATAATAACAAAACCTACCAACAAAAGTCCTGAACCAGAGATTCCCGGCTAAATTCTACCAGACATATACAAAAGAACTAATACTAATCATGTTGAAACTATTCCAAAAAATGGAGGAGGTGCTCCTCCCTAACTCATTCTATGAAGGCAGCATCATCCTTATACCAAAAGCCAGCAAAGAAACAAAACACACACACACACACACACACACACACACACACACACACACACACACAAATCAGGTCAATAGTCCTGATCAAAACAGATACAAAAATCTTCAACAAAATACTAGCAAACTAAATCCAGAGGCATATCAAAAAAATAATACACCACAATCAAGTAAGCTTTATTCCTGGGATGCAAGGCTAGTTCAATATATGCAAATGTGATTTGACACATAAACAGAATTAAAAACAAAACCACATGACCACTTCCATAGATGCTGAAAAGCATTTCTGTAAAATCTCATATTCCCTCATGATAATAAACCCTAAACGGATTAGGCATTGAAAGAATATATCTCAAAATAATGAGGGCCATCTGTGACAAACCCACAACCAACATGATACTGAGTAGGCAAAAGCTAGAACCATTCTCCTTGAGAACTGGAACAAGACAAGTATGCCCACTCTCATCACTCCAATTCAATGTAGCACTAAAAACCCTTGCCAGAGAAATCAGTCAAAAGAAAGAAATGAAAGGCATCCAAATAGAAAATAAAGTCAAAACCTCTGTCTTCTCTGATATGCTTCTATGACTAGAAAATATAAAGACTCCACCAAAAACTCCTAAAATTGATAAACAACTTCAGTAAAGTTCCAGGAGACAAGATCAGTGTATAAAAATCAGCAACATTTCTATACACCAATAACATTCAACATGAGAATCAAATCAACAACACAATGTTATTTAAAATAACCACACACAAAAACATGAAATGCATAGAAATACAGCTAACCAAGCATGCAAAAGACCTCTACAAAGAGAACTACAATACATTGCTGAAAGAAATCAGAGATGACACAAATGGAAAAACATTCCATGCCCATGGATTGGAAGAATCAAAATCATTAAAATAGCCATACTGCCCAAAACAATTTACAGATTCAATGTAATTCCTATCAAACTATCAAGGTCATTTTTCACAGAATTAGAAAAACCTATTCTAAATTTGCATGAAAACAAAAAACAACCTGAATAACCAAAGCAATCCTAAGCAAAAAGAACAAAGCCAAATGCATCACATTATCTGACTTCGAATTATATTACAAGGCTACAGTAACCAAAACAGCATAGTACTACAAAAATAGACATGTAGACCAATGGAACAGAATATAGAACCAAGAAATAAAGCTGCATACCTACAATCATATTAACTTTGACAAAGCCGATAAAAAGAAGCAATAGAAAAAGAACTCCCTAATCAATATATGGTGCTGAGAAAACTGGCTAGTCATATACAGAAAATCAAACTGAACCCGTATTTTCATCGCATACAAAAAATAACTCAAGTTGGGTTAAGGATTTAAAAGTAAGACCTACACAAATTCTACTAGAAAACCTAGGAAATATCCTTCTTGAAATTGGCCTTGGCAAAAAAGTTTTTGACTAAGTCTTCAAAAGCATTTGCTACAACAACAAAAATTGGCAAGTAAGACACTAAAGAGCATCTACACAACAGAAGAAACTATCAATAGAGTATGCACACAGCCTACAGAATGGGAAAAAATGTAAAATGCATCTGACAGAGGTCTAATATCCAGAATTTATAAGAACTTAAGCAAATAAACTAGCAAAAGCAAATAACCTGATTAAAAAATGAACAAAGGACATGAACAGACAATTCTCAATAGAATACATACAAGTGGCCAAGAGACATATGAAAAATTTCTCACTATCACTGATCACCAAAGAAGTGCAGATAAAAACCACAAAGAGACACTATCTCACACCAGGCAGAATGGCTATAATTAAAATGCCAAAAAATAACAAACGCTAGTGAGGCTGCAGAGAAAAAGGAACACTTACATACTGCTAGTGTGAATATAAATTAGTTCACCAATATTAAAAGCTATTTGAAGATTTCTTAAATAACTTAGAACCATAATTTAACCCAGGAATCACATTACTGAGTATATACTTAAGGAAAATAAAATCGTTTTACCAAAGGACAGTCACATTTGTATGTTCATTGCAGCACTGTTCAAAATAGCAAAGCCATGAAATCAACCTACGTGCTCATCGATGTTGTGTTGGATAGGGAAAATGTACATATACCCAATGAAACACTACACAGCCATAGAAAAGAAGAAAATAATGTTCTTTGAAGCAACATGAATGCAGCTGGATGCCATTATGCTAAGTGAATTAATGCAGGAACAACAACAACAAAAAATGCTGCATGTTCTCACTTACAAGTGGAAGCTAAATATTGGGTGCCCATGTACATAAAAAGGGAGAAACTAGATACTGGGGACTACTACAGTAGGGAGGCAGGTAGAGAGGTGTGGGTTAAAAACTATTAGTTCGCTGTGAAAGTAATTGCGGTTTTTACTACAATTACTTTTGCAGCAACCTAATACCTATCAAATAATATGCTCACGACCTGGGTGACAGGATCCATACTCCAAACCTCAGCATTTTGCAATATAGCCATGTAAGAAACCTGCACATGCATCCCGTGAATCTAGGAAAAGCAGCAAGTATTTTAAAAACACACACACAAACATATATTTCTCACTGAAAGACCTTCAGATGATGTATTTCTTATCTTCTTAACTGGGATCTGTGGGATTTGATTCCACAGTACTGGTTGGATTCAGGTCTTTTTAACACATTCTTCAGTCTAGATTGAGGGTCTTCCTGGCACATGATCTTCTTATGGTGGATAGAAGAACCACACATGAAGGCAAGTGAAAATCTGTGATATCACTTAAGTTACTGAGAATAAACTAGCACGTTGTTGCCTTTCTTACGTTTCCTTGACCAAAGCAAGTCCTATGACCAACATCAATATCAATTACCAAGGAAAGTATACTTCACTGGCTTAAATGTAAGAAATTTCGAAGTCACAAGGCCAGGGAATTCTATTAACACAATCGCAGACTAGCTTGAGGGACACTAATACTTCCTCAGCTAAATTAATAAGTCTTTTCCTGTTGTTCTTAGCTACCACTTTCAGTCACCAGTTAAAAATAATTTTTGACACCTCTTTGAAAGTCAAGATTTTAAAATTCAAAATTGTCTAGAGTAACTATCCTGCTTAGAAATAATTTAGTGAGTTGGTACAATATTTAAGATAATGTTGGATATCACATCACCTACAAGGTCTTTTAGTATCTGATCTTGTTTATCTCTCTACTTTCTTCCTCTTGACCCAACCAACTCTTCCATAAATACGTTCCTTCTGCTGACACTTCATTTTAATTGATTCCGCTTCATTTATTTTATCATAAAAGTTAAGCTTCTCCTAAGCTAGGAAGACTTTATATGACTCTTTCTAATCCAGATTATCAGCTTCTTTGACGTTCACTTGTATCATGTAGTTTTCACGCCTTTTTCATAAGACTTATCACATAATAATATATTTAATCATATATAGGCATACTTCTCTTACTCCAATACTAAGTTATAATATATTGTATATTATTTTGAAGTAGAATATGTACTTCTTAAATTCTCTGAAACTGATATATAGCAGTTAATAGAAAAAATAATTTATTGCACCTTTACTAAATACATTACAAGTAACCAAACTAAGAGCTGTATTGGGTACAAAATTGCATAACACAAGTACCTTATCCTCAAGAAGTTATTAATATGGTAAGAAAAAATAAGATTCATAAAATGTTGTAAAATAATAAGATTTGTATTAGTGGTACAAATTAATTGTGTGTGTATGCTATGATGTGTGTTTGTTAGTATAAGACTATTGTTATATTGATTATTGCTTAGACTTGTGCGTGTGTGTGTGTGTGTGTGTGTGTTTGTGTGTGGTGGAGTCTCACTTTGTCACCCAGGTTGGAGGGCAGTGGCAAGATCTCAGCTCACTGCAGCCTCCATCTTCAAGGTCCAAGCGATTCTCTCACCTAAGCCTCCCAAGTACCTGGGGTTACAGGCACCGGCCACCATGCCTGGCTCATTTTTATATTTTTAGTAGAGATGGGGTTTCGTCATGTTGACCAGGTCAGTCTCAAACTCCTAGTCTCAGGTGATCCACTCGCCTTGGCCTCCCAAAGTGCTGGGATTACAAGCGTGAGCCACTGCACCCTGCCACTTGCATATTTGTTAGATATTTTATGTGGAATGCTAGGTCACTGGGTTTTTTTAAACAGATAAATGAAATGATCAAAATTGTGCTTAAAAAAAAATTAACGTGTGATATATGCGGAATAAACTTATGCAAATATTATGCAAATATTCTAATCATAGGCTTACACTCTTCAGCGCACGCTGATTTTGAAGGATTCATAGACTGATGAAACTCATAGAATACAAGCACTAGAAAGGACACTAGAGATGGTCTCATACAATTACCTCAATTTGTTTTTTATGTTCTTGAGGTTCAGTTTTGCTATGTGTCCCATATCAGCTTCATGACATTTTAACGTCTGAAATGAAAATACTGGATCTAGCCCCTAGATAACTTTAAAAGCAAAAAAAATGAAAATACACACAGACCTAAACCAAGTATTATCATAGTATAAAAGGGTACCTGTTAAATGATAATCTTCAGTGCAAAAGAATTACAAATAAAATATGTAGATACTCTACCCTAAAGAGCCAGTAGCATAACTCCCCATGTTTAAGTATAGGTGCACATAGTGACTTTTTTCCAAAGAGATCATTATAGAAAGAGTGGCAAAAAAGGAGGAGAGAACTCCACAGTGGAGAAACCTGAAAAATAACCAAGTTCAATGTCAACAGTCATAAATCATGTTGATAACACGTACTCTTGATATAATGTGATGAATTTGACACATATGTGATATTCCTCCCACAAACCCATATCTCTATTCTAATGATGAGTAGAATATTATACATATTCTAATAAAGAGGCACCTTGCAATATACTTGACTGGTATTCCTAAATATGTCAAGGTCATCAAACCAGAAAAGTCTAAGAAACTGTCACAGCCAAGAGGAGCTGATGGAATCATGGAAATTAGTATAATGTAGTATCCTGGATAAGATCCTGGGGCAGTAAAAGGACATAAGGTAAAAACTAAGAAAATCTGGATAATGACTAATTTTAGTTAATTATAAGTTACCAGCATTGGTCCATTAATGGTGAGAAATACAAATGTAACATACTAACTTAAGATGGTAATAACAGAGGAAACAGTGTGGGAGTCCATATAGTAACTGTATTATCAGCTCAACTTTTTCTATCAATCTACCACTGTTCTAAAAAATAGCTTGTTTTAATTACAAAATCAACAAAGTTATGGAATGATGTCTTCATAATATTAATATTATTAATAGTATTTAGAGAAAGAAACCTATTCACTGTAATTGTTTAGCATGTTAGCTGTTATTCCAGGTATCTTAACATAGTTACCTTTTATTCCATTTGGTTTCTTTTGAGTTTTTGGATATTGTTAAATTGCGTGTGTGTGTTTGTATGTGCATAACCATTCTTATTTTATACTATGACCTATAAGAAAACCAAGAGGAAAAATGTGAAAGTGATTTGTAGAATCAGCTATTCTAATATTATTATTTAATCACAAGCTCATCTGATCAGAAATAGTTATTTGATAATTGATTAACTACTTTGGATTAACACTTGTCTTTACATACTTCAATAGAGAAGTTATGAATTTTACACTGATGGCAGTAAAATTTGTGCTGCATATGTGAAGCACAATATAGGACTTCTACTCTTGTACAGTCTCAAAAAACACTATCATTCAATTATTTATAGTGTTCACCTGGTATATCTCCAGAAAAGTTCTGATTAATTTATATCTTTATGCAGTTAATTTAAGTCATTTCTTTTGTTGTGAACGATTAGTAGTTTCTCCACGTTAAATAAAATCCGTTTTTAGTTGTTCAAACAAAAGAAAATTATGCTTCTTAAATTTTTCACAATCAACCAATATCAACTAACCTAAGTGTCCCTCCTCCTTTTCTTTTAATCTTATCAAGGGCCTAATGATTTTCCCTCACTTTTCCTTAAATAGGTCAATTAATTGCTTCCTCTCTAACATCCATTCAATAACACATACAAAGCACTCTATTTTCAAAGAAATGTTTAATTGAGTATTTAATTCACATCTTGCCATCAGCTCACCTTGATTTCCCTATGTCAAAAACCAGTATAATTTTATCTATACTTGACTTAATATATTACAAATAGAGGCTACTTATAGTTCTTACAGGAGAATAGTTTTTCATTCTCTGATAGTTTTTTAATTCTTTATTTAAAAGTTAATTATAGCATAAAAGTGTCTATTCTAGGAAAGTTTCTAAAGTAGTATTAATTAAATTTGGGCCAATGTCCCATTCTTCTCCAATCTGATTTTGTGATGATGACAAATATTTCACAGTCAAAGAGAAATCTCTGACAAATTTTAAGATGCCCACAAAATTCTAATGCAAAAATAACTCCTTGTTTAACATTAGAGTCCTAAGTTGCACAATAAAACAGTGCAGTTAAAATAGTAAACATGTTTTCTGGACATAAAATCTATATGTTAAGCAGGCTATATTTCTATAAAGCAGCAAAGTTTTGCTAAAAAAATTAGTTTTCAGAATAAATTTAAAAATTAATTCATGGTACTTTTTGATTGTTATACATTTATGGTAACATAACATTTCTAAAATATTTTATACATAAATGTGCAATATCTTTTTAGATTATATAACTTATCAAAACATCTCAATTTATAGTTAAAAATAAAGCTACATATTCTGATGGACTTAAAGACTGAATATAAAGTTTAAAATAAAAAATTTAAACATTAAAATACAAATTTAAACATTATAGGTTTAAAAGTATTTTAAATAATTATTATAAAATAGGTTTCTTGATTGCACCTATTATAAAATAGGTTTATTGATTGCTCAATGATAATACTATAATTTCAAACAAAATTGCAATACTTTATATGTGTGTATATGTGCATGTATAAATCAACAGCTTAATTGTAAAATGTATGTGAAAGAACAAAGAACAAGAATAATCCAAAGCAAAAGTGGACCACCTGAGGTCAAGAATTCGAGATAAGTAAGCCTGAACAACATGGTGAAACCGCGTCTCTATTAAAAATACAAAAATCAGCCAGGTGTGGTGACGGGCGCCTGTAGTCCCAGCCACTTGGGAGGCTGAGGCAGGAGAATTGCTTGAACCCAGGAGGCCGAGCATGCAGTGAACTGAGATCGTGTCTCTTGGCTCCAGCCTGGGCGACAGAGGGAAACTCTGTCTAAAAATAAATAAATAAAATAAAATAAAATAAAATAAATTAAAATAAAATAATAAAATAAAATAAGTTACTAGCAAGCACACAGTCACATCCGAGCATATAATGCACAGTGGTATATGCTGTGCATTATAAAGGAAAAAAGGAAATATAGGAAAATAAAGGAAGCATCAGAGTGAACAGACAGACATATTTCACATTTTATCAGCAATCAGATTTTTCTTTTTTTGATTCAGAGTCCGGCTTTCTCACCCAGGCTGTAGTGCAGTGGCGCGATCTCAACTCACTGCAAGCTCTGCCTCTGGGGTTCACGCCATTCTCCTGTCTCAGCCTCCAGAGTAGCCAGGACTACAGGTGTCCGCCACCATGCCGGGCTAATTTTTGTATTTTCAGTAGAGACGGGGTTTCACCATGTTAGCCAGGATGGTCTCGAACTCCTGACCTCGTGATCCACCTGCCTGGGCCTCCCCAAAGTGCTGAGATTACAGGCTTGAGCCACTGCACCCGACTAGCAATGAGAATTTAAGTTGATGCTTAGAAACTTGTCTTCAAATTTCACATAAATCAAATTTTTAATGCTGTGAAAAGCTTAGCTTAATGGAGTGGGCTTCCCATTATCCTATGCATACCCAAACTACTCAAAGTATAAAGTAATAAAATAGATAAGGTGCCTTGTGCTGTATTTGTGCAAATACTTGTGATTACTTTGAACAGTTTTACTTTAAGGTGTTCTGATAGAATCATGAGAAAACAAACCCAGCAGAAGTTGGCTTTTTCAAATTTCCAGTTAATTGTTTCTTTCTTTCTTTCTTTCTTTTTTTTTTTTTTTTTTAATGAAAGCTTAGAGATGATTCATTTTGTTGTTGTTGTGACTTTGAAATTTGGTGTTTACAGTTATTTAAAAACTTGATGAGAGGTTCAGTAGCTCCAAAGACGATGAGTTTTAAAGACCCTGGCTGGCAACAATTGTCTGCAAGATCAGAAGACCTGAAACATATCGACTCTCTCAACAAATTTTGAAAAAAAAGTCACGTTGCCAAACAATATTTTGTATAAATTAAACACAAAATTTGTATTCCACACATAAATTCAATAACTAGAATTTTATCCAATCACTTGTTTCTATTTTCTAACCAGGTGAGTACCTGAATAAGAAAAGGGTCATAACATTTTATATGTTTGCATATGTGTGTGTTTATATGTATGTATGAGAATTTTAAATATTTATGTTGCTATCAAACAATACTCTTAACATAGTGTCGCCGAGTATTACAGATAGGATTTTTAAACCAGTTAAAGAAAAATTTAAAAGGCCCTACTTAATAGTGTTTGTAGATCTCCTTGGTGTAAATAAAAACTATCAGAGTGAGGAAGTGAGTGCACTGAACTCAGAGTTAAAGTGAGATGTGCACAATTGTCTCTTGCAGGCTGGTGAGGGTCAGTGTGAATTGTCTCGAGTGTATCGTTAGAAATCAAGAAGTGTACAGTCTAAACCTAAAAATAGTTAAAATATAGATATGATATTTTAAAATATAAATATTAAAAGGTAATCAGGATGAACTATTACTGTAAAATGTTAGTTCAATGAATTAGAAATGAAGTGGATATTAGCACTATTAACCCACAAGAATTAAATTACTAACTAATATAAGTAGCCAAGATTAAAAAACAATGTACTTAGATGCCTAGGCAAAACATTGTAACTACTATTGCATTCTAAATGATTTTAAACAATTGTTTGATTTAATTCTGGAAAATTTGACCAATAAGCTCAATATGTGACATTCAGAATTCAGTCATGTAAATTTTTAAAAAATAGTCAAGAGAACATGTAATAATTAATTCACTAATTAGCTCATTAAACTTAGCTAAATTTGAATATAATATATAATCACAAACAACTTGTTGACTTTCTTCTAGATAAATTTTAAAACTAGCTGAAAGCTCAATCTAAAGAGAAGTTTGAGATTCCTTAATGAGGAGGATAATGACATGAGACATGTCAAAAAGATGCTGCCCAGATTTTTTAAACTATAATTTCATTCTATAATGTCCCATATGCACATAATAACAGTTTTCAAGACAGAGTTTAATGCCTTTTTAAATTAAAGAGGTATATTAAAGGGAAATAATTTTAATAATGCCCTCATTTTATTTCTTTCTGTAAAGATTATCCATGTTATAATCATGCAAAAATTGTGTTAATATTTTTAAGAGGAACAATTTATAGTAGCATCAACATATGTAAAGACATTGGAATACATGTAATAAACTACGTGAACATTAAAGAAAAACACATGTTGTCTGCTGACTCTTCCACGTAAAACACCTACAATCTGTTGATCTATACAGATTTACTTTAGCAAATATGAGTTCACTTTGACAGTATCTCAGTAGTGTCTCAGAAAGGGGAATTAAGGAAAAATATTCATGAGTTGTGCTTTTTTTTTTTTTTTTTTTTTTTTTCTTAAGTGGTTTAGTGTGAATCAATCAAGGTATTAACGTGGTTGAGACTGGGCAAAATTCAGTGGCAGATATTGGAAGGTAACAGGCCTGATTCAAGTTTTTAAATGCAATTTGTTGTCCTGAGAAGAAAGCTCTTCGTTAAGAATGGCAGACTATCAATAGAGAAAAAAAAAAAAAAAAAATCCAAACATTTGTTATATTACACAGGCAATTTAAAGTTTAAGTTATAACAATGTGGTGAAGAATGTGGCCCCAATTTTCAATGATGTTTCATATTCATGGAGTTACTCCTGAAATCAATCAATAGATGTACTGCATTTCAGATGGAATCCTTGCTGTTTTTGTATATTTATGTGCATACACACATGCATAATTTGACCAGCTGATGTCAATGAAAATAAAAAGAATTCACATGTAGCTAAATACCTCTGAAGAAGAATTTAAAATTTATTACAGGACAAGAGTAAATAAGAGTACAGTTTGAGTACAAATGTAAAAAAAAAAAAAAAAAGGAATCCAAAATCAGACTCACGCATTAACTGACTTATGGCACTGCTGACATGGTAGCACAGTGATGAACAAATGGTATTTTCAATGAACAGTGATGTATAAATGGAATACACTTATGAAAAAGTAATAGAAAGTTAACCTCTAACAAACACTTATACCTGAAAGTAAATAATTTCAAGCATCTTGAAGGTTGAAATATAAAATATAAAGCAAAGGTTTTGGAGAAAATAACAGAAAACAAAACTTTCATGACTTTAAAGGCAGCAAATATTTTATCTTAAATGTAACACAGAAAGTGCAAAATTTTTAAAATAAAATTATTGATTAATGGGACTATATAAAATTTGTTGATCAACAGACATATTTGAAGATGTGACCAAGCAAGCTGTAGAGCAGAAGAAGATGGTGGTATAAATCAGTCTGGCAAAAATCTCATATCTAAGATACATAAATAACCAATAAATAAAAGGCAAAATATTTTTTAATTACCATTTAAGACTTTAAATGCTAGTCTTTTGTTAAAAAGACTAACAAAAGAGGACATCCACATGGCTAAACAGCATAGGAAAAAATAATTTTATTAGTGACCTGGGCAATGGAAATTATACAACTATGTGATACCTATATATCTATTGGAATGAATATGAACAGCAAAAAGGAAACAAAGATACTGAGAAAAAACTGCTAAGTGTGCGTGAGAATGTGGAAGGAGCAGAACCATCTTATACCTCTGTTGAAATTTAACTTGTTAAAACCTCTTTGGAAGAGTGGCAATAATTAGTGTTAAAACAACAAACAAAGCCAGATACTTGTTAAAGTGAGAAAACAGACTTTATTCAAACTGCTGCAGTAAAAGGGAAAGATTAGCTCAACTCCAATCTGTGCAGAGGTGATTGGTCATTTTAAAGGGAGAATGAGGGAAAAGGGCTGCAGACTGAGCATGAGTTTAAGCAGAGTTAGAGATGCAGAAAATTACAAAAAGCAGCTAAAGAACTTGGCCAAAGTGATTAGGCCATTTGTGTCCACTAACTGGCCCTTATCAAAATAATGCTTCTACTCTTGTACAGAGACTGGAAGACAGGGGCTCTATCTTTCCTGATGATACCATTTTAGAGGGATGGGTCCCAGGACCCTTGGTTGTAGAATAAACATCTCAAACAGACAAAAGATTTACCATTGCAAGTTTCTGAAATGCTCTAAGAAAAGGGAGGTTAGGGTTTACATGAAAGTTGTGACTAGGAAACACAGAAGATTCTTTTGGTAGCATTTAGCATTCTCAAACTGGCATTGAAGGGAACTGGGGTCATCAGTCAAGTGAAAGTCCTTTGCTGGTAGAAATGATACTAGTGTTTATTCAAATGTCTTTGTGTGGGGGACAGATTAAACTGTGTTGAGAGTTGCAGTTCTTACAGAGCTGGGTTAAGGCCTATTTGAGAAGAGGGTTTAGAGCAATCTGATAGCATTATGGTCAAGGAGAGAGTCTTTGTGACTACTAAATATTAATGTATGTGTATCTTACAACAGAAGAAAATTAATAAAGAGAAAGATGGAGGGTATGGCATAATAGAAAATAGTAATTATCTGACAGAATATGAGAGAATAAAGAAACACCAAACAGAAGGTTAAAAAAATAGTCACAAGAGGCCAGGCACAGTGGCTCACGCCTATAATACCAGCACTTTGTGGGGCTGAGGCGGGCGGATCACTAGGTCAGGAATTCGAGACCAGCCTGGTCAATATGGCGAAACCCATCTCTACTAAAAATACAATAATTTGCCAGGTGTGGTGGCACACACCTGTGGTCCTAGCTATTTGGGAGGCTGAGGCAGTAAAATTGCTTGAACCCAGGAGGTGGAGGTTGCAGTGAGCCGAGATCGTGCCACTACACTCCAGCCTGGGTGACAGAATGAGATTCAGTTTCAAAAAAACAAAACAAAACAAAACAAAAAAAAACCTCACAAGATAGATTTAATTCAAGCATATTTGTGATTACTTTAAATATCAATTGACCATATATTCCAAGGTTGTTAAGTTAGATAAACCAAAACTATTCAGCAATATGCCACTTTTTTTTTTTTTTTTTTTTTTTTGAGACGGAGTCTCGCTCAGTCCCCCAAGCTGGAGTGCAGTGGCCGGATCTCAGCTCACTGCAAGCTCCGCCTCCCGGGTTCACGCCATTCTCCTGCCTCAGCCTCCCGAGTAGCTGGGACTACAAGCGCCCGCCACCTCGCCCGGCTAGTTTTTTGTATTTTTTGGTAGAGACGGGGTTTCACCATGTTAGCCAGGATGGTCTCGATCTGCTGACCTCGTGATCCGCCCGTCTCGGCCTCCCAAAGTGCTGGGATTACAGGCTTGAGCCACCGCGCCCGGCCAATATGCCACTTTTAAGAGACGTATCTGAAATATAAAACACAGAGGCTAAAACAAAATAATAAAAATATTTATATTATATAAAATCACTGAATAAAAGAAAGCTGGTTGACCCATACTAATATTTAGTCACACATACTCAATTTTGTGGCAAAACATTTATTACAGTAGTATGTAAAATATGTCTTTTACCATAATAAATGTGATTAATTCATTAAATGACATAATCCTACATGTATATGCATCCAACATTATAGCTTCCAGCTTTATAAAGGAAGAAGAAATTGACAAATAAAAGGAGAAACAGCTGTAATCAGAAAGGGGAATTTAATACATATCTCAACAACTAGAAAAAGCAGAACAAATTCAGTAATGGTTAGGAATTAGGAATTCAATAAATACGTTGATCCATACAGATCCATTTTTGGAACACTGAACCAATATAACACAATGTCTTAGTCTATACCAAGGGAGGGCCTGCTTTCTGATTAATAGATAATGCTTTCTTGCCTGTCCCCACATGGTGAAAGAGATGAATGAGTTCCTTTGGGACTATTTTATAAGGGCACCTTTCCCATTCCAGAGGGCTCCGCCATTATGACATATCACCTCCAAAAAGGCTCCCCTTCCTAACACCATCACCTTGGGGATTAGGATTTAAATGTATGAATTTTTGGGGAAACGCAAACATGCAGATCATAAAACAGTGTTATCATTTCAAGGAGAAGTAGAACATTTAGCAAATTTGACTATATGCTAGACCATAGAGAAGTCATCAAGATATTTTGAATGATTGATGTCATATAAAATGTGTTGTCTGATCACAATGGAATTAAACAATTAGAACAACTTCTAAGTAGATGGAATCAACACAATAACCATCTGAATTATTTGTGATTTAAAGGAAAATCACAATTAAAAACAGAAAAAAAATTAAACTGAATGTCAATTGCAATATATGTCAACACTTATTGGACGTAACTAAAACAATGATAAAATAGAAATTTATAAGTAAAATAAGCATTTAATTAAAAAGCAAGAGTACCTTTTAAAACGTTTTCTAAGGTGGTATCTCCATGGCTAGAAACATTTTAGTAACTCAAAGTAGAGAAAGGAAATAATGATTTTTCAATGAAAAAGAAAGAAATGTTCAATATAGAAAACCAACCAAGCCAAAAGCTAGTTCTTAGCTTCATTAATCAAATGAATAATATGCTAGAATGACAAAGTTAAAAAAAAAAAAAAAAGCAGAAAGAAAACATCATAAATTGCTAATATTCCAATATAAGAATATAACAATGTGGGGGTGGGTTTGGGGACAAGAGGGCAGAGGGTCCTTACAGACTCTGCAGTCATTTTGAAATATACTAACAAGATATAAATAATTCTATCTCAAAAAATTAACAACTTAGTTAAACTGAACAAACTCCTTAAAACAAAATAAAATATAATTTGGCAAACTGATAGAACAAAACGGGCAAGTGAGCAGTCCTTCTTTATTAAAGAGATTGAATCTGTTACAAAATATGTTCTTACAAAAAAAAAAAAACTTTGTCAAAAATTCAGAGGAAAATTCTCACTCTCTGTTGGTTTGAATGTGGATCTAATTGTTCTTTTCCATCCCATTGTCTATATTTATCTCAGTACGATGGGGAGGTAAATATATTTTTTCTTCCTGGTGTATTCTTAATGATTAAGAAGAAAAAAATTCTAAATTAAATCTTAATTTTGCCTGTGGTCCCTAATGTCTGTTTTCACACCTTGCTATTAATGCAAATAGATTTTAATTTAAATGTAATTTCCTTAAGGGATTTCAAATCAGTGAGCCACAAGTGGTTAGCACTGGTCCAAATATATTAGCATATTTAGGTACCTCTACCCTGAGGAGAGAGGTGTAACAATAGCTGCATTTTTCCCTCCATATCTGCAGCATAAAATTATCTTAGCTTATTATATGTATTTGCTATAATAAATTCTACCATTTCCCACGTTTCAAAACTCAGTGCATGTAATACTTGGTTATTTTCTGGGAAGTGAAAGGTGGTAAAAGTCAGGAAGGAATTTTTTGCATCTTTAAAAATATAACTTATTTTTAAGAACCTACATGGAACCATGATGATTGCATAGAGGAGGATGATGATAACATTGATAATGATAAATCCAGTACCAAAGACAATTAAAATGCATGAGAGATAGGCCATTGTCTCTAATCCAAATACAGATTTTTTTTTTTCATTAAAAATAAAGCTTCAGGAGTCTTTGAATAAATCTTGAAGCATTTTTAGAGACAAGTTTAGCTCTAGACATAACAACTGGAGCATTTTATTAAATAGCTGAGCTATGCTCCACAGTTTCAATCCCCAGGCTTATAATAGAATTCCTGATTTCTTTATGTTGGATTTTCTACTAATAGTACTCAGAACTTGAAGCCTTTGCTCTTAGATATTGCTTCTCTTAATGATTCCCAGTGCTCCTTAGTGTCACCTAGAGTATTAAGATATTGGTTTATCAGGTCTTCTGCATTGCCTCTTTTTGAAAGTCGCTGCTGAGCTTGAAAGTGCAGAGGAATGCTCAGAAAACATAAGGAAGAAGTTTAAGAGCAATCAGAGTGCTTTCTTTCTCCACTCCAATAAGAAGTTTAACACACATGTGAGATTATTTTTTACCCCTGTTGGCTTTCACTTTTATTACAACATTTTTACCAACATTGGCTAAGTTGGTAAACAGCTATTCCAGTGTGATCTTTGTACTACTAAAGAATAGAGATGGTGATACAGATGATACATCTGTAACTGATTTTCTTTCTCCTTAGAAATCAGCCTCCATATCAACACTGTATCTATCGCAAGTCCTTTTCACAGTTTTGTAGTTCTAAGGCATTCAGCAAACAACAACAAAAAAATTAAACCACAAAGATATAGTGCATTGATATGTACTGTATAATTTGGTCACTGAGGATCTTATAGAATATTTCAACAGGTCTCTAAATAAGCCTAATTACCTAAGCCAAATTAATTTCCAAGTCAGTATAATTTGTTTTTCCAAAAAAGAATATAGTATTAATAAAGACCAGCATGCTAATCTTCAAAATATCTATAAATTAAGAAATTGGAATTATTAGAGTGTTAGTAGAATGTTAGAGTTATTGAATGTTTGACCATTTTACTATGAAATTTTGATGTATTATTATTCAATACACATTTTTTCTTCACTTAAGCAGCCATACTATATCCAGACATGGTTCAAACATACTAAAAGTGCTTAGCTATTACTTTATACATTGAAAAGTTTTGGAAAATGTTGATATATTAAAAAAATGAAACTGCTGTTTTTATTTCTTCCTCCATGATGAGTTACATGAGGTTTCTTACCAATTGACCAATGGGACTTTCATCATCCTCTCAGTTTGACTAAACTTTAGATAAACCACTATCTGACTTTAGAACACAAATCTACCTTTTCTTAGAGAATTTACTTAAACAAAAAGTTTGCCATTTTAAAGTATTTATTTACATCTTTGAAATCCAAGTATTTAAAAAATCGTCTAATTTTTACAAATTAGGACTGTCTTTCTTAAGAACCTGGAAGACATTTACTTGAAATGTAATGCACCTGTCTCCCAGTTTCTGTGGTGGTTAGAAGTCAGAGTTTGGCGGATGTCTTTCTCTAATTTGTAAGACTACCTCCAACATGAAGATAGGAGAAAGTTCCCTTCTCCTCTGGGTAAAGCCAGGAGCCCCCACCACAACTATTAAAAACTCTCTAGCCCTTTATTTCAGTAAATTTGTGCTCTGATACGTTTAGGCTTTGTGTCCCCAGCCAAAACTCATGTTGAATTGTAATCCACCTAATTCCCCTACTCCCCACGTATCAAAGGAGAGACCAGGTGGAGGTAATTGAATCACGGGCGTGGTTTCTCTCACTCTGTTTTCCTGATAATGAGTGAGTTCTCACTAGATCTGATGGTTTTATAAGGGGCTCTCCCTGCCCTTTGCTCAGCACTTCTTCCTGCTGCCTTGTGAAGAAGGTGCCTTGTTTCCCGTTCACCTAGTGCCATGATTATTGTTTCCTGAGGCCTCCCCCGTCATACTGACTTGTGTCAATGGAATAACTTTTATTTATAAATTACCCAGTCTTGGGTGGTTCTTCACAGCAGTACAAAAACAAACTAATACAAGCTAAGACTGTATTTTTGTGTACGGAATTGGTGGGTTCTTGGCCTTGCTGACTTCAAGAATGAAGCTGCAGACCCTCGCGGTGTTACAGTTCTTAAAGATGGTGTGTCCAGAGTTTGTTCCTTCAGATGTTCATATGTGTCCAGAGTTTCTTCCTTCTGGTGGATTCGTGGTCTCACTGGCCTCAGGAGTGAAGCTGCAGACCTTGGCAGTGAGAGTTACAGTTCACAAACGTGGCACGTCCGGAGTTGTTAGTCCCTCCCGGTGGGTTTGTGGTCTCACTGGCTTCAGGAGTGAAGCAGCAGACTTTCATGGTAAGTGTTACAGCTCACAAAGGTGGCGAGGACCCAAAGAGTAAGCAGCAGCAAGATTTATTGCCAAGGGTTACAGAACAAAGACTCCACAGCCTGGAATGGGACCCAAGGGGGTTGCTGCTGCTGGCTGTGGTGGCCAGCTTTTACTCCCTTATTTGGCCCCGCCCACATCCTGCTGATTGGTCCATTTTGACAGAGTGCTCAATTGGTGCCTTTACAAACCGTTAGCTAGACACAGAGTCCTGATTGGTGCGTTTACAATCCTTTAGCTAGATAGAAAAGTTCTCCAAGTCCCCACCCACCCCAGAAGGGCAGCCAGCTTCACCTCTCACTGGCACTAGATGCAGGACTTTGCAGCACCTACCCTGGGCACTCCAGCAGCCCAGAGGGAGCTCATCCCAGACAATCAAGAGGAAAAGAGGGAAGCGAGAAAGACACGGAGACCTGCTATGATGACCGAGGATCCGGGAAGAGGGAATGGCGGTTTGTGCAAGGGATTCTGCCTCTGATCAAGCCCAGCAGGCACCAGCTGGCCGCACCAAGTGCAGGACTTGCTGAGCCCGCATTCACCTGGAACCCCCGCTGGCCCGCAGGCGCCCAGGGCAGCCCCAGGTCCCGCCCGCGCCTCTCTCTTCACGCTTCCCCGCAAGCAGAGGGTCACTTCAGCCAGCCTGAGAGGGGCCCTCAAAGCGCAGTGGCGGGCCAAAACGCTCCTGGAGTGAGGCCAGAGCGGACGCAGAGGCTGAGGAGACACCGAAAGTGAGGGAGGGCTGCTAGCACGTTGTCACCTCTCATTCTGGCCTCTCTCCCCTATTTCAACAACCTTGAATATTATCTTCTTTGCCTGTGTAACTTTTTCTGGTATGATTTTCTCTTTGACATTATATAAATAAGTTGATACACATACTTAATATAGAAACAACTTTATCTAGAATGAAGTTTATTTGTGAGACGGTTTTTGCCTTCTCTCTATATTTGTTTGGTGATAGATAAGTAATTAAAAATCTCTCTCTCTTTTTTATTGTTTTATTTATTTTCTAAATATCTTCCCAGCTTTCACAGAGGAATGCGAAATTTTTAAAACAACGTTTCCCAGTTCATTTAGTGTGAAGAAAGCTTTGCTACTGGTCTTTCTTTTCTTTCTTTCACTTTTTGTTTTCTAACCTTGTGCCTTATTTTACTAGGTATTTTCTGTCTCATATATGGGAACGTGCTCCATACTTGTAATCCACTAGTGCACTGCATTAGTCCAGGCTCTCCGGGGAAACAGAACCAAACTGAAACAAGAGGGAGAGAGACAGAGAGATAGAGGGAAAGAGAGCTAACATTATGCATATAATTTTTAAAATTAGTAATTGTCTCCCATGGTTATGAAGGCTAAGAAGTCCCCAGATCTGTTGTCAGCACACTGGAGACCTAAGAGAGCTAATGGCATAGTTGCAATCTGAGACAAAAGTTCTGAGAACCAAAAGAGTTGATGATTTAAGTTCCAGCTTAAGCCCAAGTCATGAAGGCAAAAGAAGAACAGGGTCCCAGGTTGAAGACAATCAGACAAAAACAGCAAATTATTTCTTACTCAAACTTTTTCTTCCATTCAGACCTTCAATGGATTGGAGGAGGCAATCTGCTTTACTCAGTCTGCTTTACTAATTCAAATGTTTATCACATTCAGAAACATTCTCACAGACACCACCTGGAATAATGTTTAATCAAATATCTGGGCACCCTGTGGCTCAGTCAGGTTGTCACATAAAATGAATCATCAGAATTAGTGACTTGTTTTCTGTGTTGTTCAGAAAGCCTAAAATTCTGAATGGTTCAGGCTTGAATTACTTTGAAATTTTTTCATAATACATGTCACTATTCACCAGAAGTATTTATTCAGGTTACGAAACATCTAATAAAATTACTTACTTCACTAGTATGCTTATTCTAAATTAATATCACTTAATAAGTTTTACGAAAAAAATCTTATTAATACCATTAATTTGCATTTGGACTTATGTTTATTTTCTGGGGAAACACATTAAAGACTTTTTTTGTTATGCATAGGTACTCTGATGAAATAAAGGAATTTAACTGTGAATATTTTGCTGCAATTTTCTCAATGTAAGTACAACTTTGATAAAGCACTAAAATATTATATGTCCTTTATAATCTTTCTTTAGAATGTTCCACTAAGTTTTATTCTACTTATAGTTGAGAACACATTTCTTAATGAGGAAATCCAACTCAAGAGAAATATTAAAAGACATATGTAATTTTATTTATTAGACTATTATATGAGATAGCTTTAGACAGAAAACTCTACTGTACTGTAAAATACAACAAAACAAAAGTATGTTTCCTATAATTTCTCTTTTTCTTCTACTAGTAATATAAATAAAAGTGATTCCATTCTTTCATTGTCAGAAACAGAATGACAGACAAGCTTGGATTTCTAATGATACCAGGACAGATTGTTTTATCACAAGTAAGAATTTCAAATGAACTTTATTACTATTTAATAATGAACATAAGAGAAACTAAATGAAGACACTTAATTTTAAGTACTTATAATTTACTTTATCATTTAAATTTTAGCAACTTATATCTTTCAAAGTTAATTATGTAAAATATTTCTTAATATTATGGTGTGCTGTGTAGTAAGAAGAATATTAATTTAAAACACAAATCCCCACTCTCTGTCTTCCAGCACACACACAGATACACATACCATGAACAATATACACAGCTCATTGACTGAGAACAAAAGCAATGGATTATTATTTATTTTTTGTTGTCTATTGTTTTGCTTTGTTTTTTAAGTTTCTGACTGATATGGTTAGACTTTGTATTCCCACTGTAATCTCATCTTTAATTGTAATCCCCATAATTCCCATAATCCCATGTGTCAATGTGGGGGCCAAGTAGAGGTAAATGAGTCATAGGGGTGGTTTTCCCATCCTCTTCTCATGATAGTGAGTTCTCGTGTAGATCTGATGGTTTTATAAGGAGCTTTTCACTCCCTTGCTCAGTATTTCTTCTTGCTGCCTTGTGAAGAAGATGCCTTGCATTTTTTACATGTTTTATGTGTTTTAGTTCTTCTATTCCTCCATTATTGCCTTATTTTTCGTTAAATAAATGTTTCTAGTATACCATACTTTATAAATTATTTTATCAGTAGTGATCCTGGGGATAATAATTAATATCTAAACTTAAAACATCTAGTCAATTAATACCAACTTAATTTTAATAATATACAAAAATATATTTAATGTAGCTTCATTTCTTTTCCCTCATTTGTACAATAATTGTCATACAAAGTATACCTTCATATGTTATCAGCCCCAGAATAGTTTTATTATTATGAATTTATAAAGTTAAAGAAAAATAGCAGAAACAAAGTGATAAAATTATTACTTTTATATGTTTTATATTTTTTTTGTGTAGCTTACCATACAGCCCTAATTCTGTTGCGTGACTCAAATTACTCTCTGCTGTTTTTATTTTACCCTGAAGAATCTGTCTGTTTTATTGTAGGGTTTGAAGTAATGTTTTGCTGGGTATAAAGTTTTTGATTGGCAGTATTTTCTTTACCCACTGTGACTGTGTTATCTCTCTGCTTTCTGCCCTCCATAATTTTTGTGGAAAAATCAGCTATTAATCTTATTGACAATTATTGTATTTGTTAAATCATGCTTTCCTTGATTTTTTTTCTTCTACAGTTTAATGCTGATATGCTTAAGCATTGATCTCTTTGAATTTACCTTAAGTGAAATTTTTTAAGCTAGTTTGATGTGTAGATTATTTGTATTATTTTTTCTACTTTGAAAAGCTTCAGTTATTATTTTTAAAACATTTTTTCTATTGTTTTCTCTCTTACATCTGCAGTATTATGTCATATTGGTACACTTAATAGTGTCTCACTTTTAAAAAAAAATTGATACTCTATTTATTTTATTCGATTTTTTTCATTCTGTGCCTCTGACTAAATATGCTCAATTGACCTGTTTTCAAGTTCACTTGTCTCTCTCCTGTCAAAGTCTGTTGATTAGCATTTTTAGTGATTTTTTTTTTTTAATTTCAGTTATTTAACTTTTTAACGCTTGAATTTCTTTTGGTGTTTTTAAGGTAATTTCTAACTTTTTATTACTATCCTCTATTTGATAGGACATTTTCCTTAAGCTTTTAAAAAAATCTTTCTACATAGTTTTCTGTAATTTTTTGAAAGTATTTATAATAGCTGATTTAAAGTATTTGTCTGGTAATTTCGACATCTGGGCTTCATCAAGAAGAGTTTCTACTGATTTGTTTCCTTTTATTGACCATATTTTTGTGTTTCCTCATATGTCTCATATTTTGTTATTATTATCATTGTTGTTGAAGCTGCACATTTTAAATAATTACGTGTGGCAACTCTAGAATTAGAATATTCTACTACCAGGGTTTGTTGTTGCTGCTATTTGTGTTGTTATTGGTAATGTTTGTTTAATCATTTTCCTGGATTCATTCTACAAAGTCTGTATTCTTTGTCATGTGTAGTTCTGAAGTCTCTGTTTGATTACATAATTAATCAGCTACTGATTAGACAGAGATTATCTTAATGCCTTTAAGCTGCTTTCCACCCTTTGCCAAGAGGCTCTGTGTATTTGTGGCTGGGTACTCTCTCAAGGCACCATCAGTTTTCAATTCTGCCTTAGCCTTTAATTCCTGCTTGCCCAGAGCCTCCAAGTCAGCCATAGATAAGACATTAGGGCCTCCTCTTGTCCTTCCTGGGCATAAGTGCAACCTGCTCACACATGTGACCTTCTACACCCCCAAGAATATTTTAGAGGTACTCAAATTCTCCTATGAAAAATCTCATTTTCTAAATTTTTCCTTTAGATTGTTTAAAGCAGAGTTTGTTTGCCAAAACTAGTATTACCATCTTGGGTAACTGCAGTGATAAATAATTTGCAGCTAATTATTTTTAGCGAATGTTCTAATAATAGGATCTTTCATTGAATGATCTCTGAGTCAGGTTCAAATAAAGACTATCTGTATGAATGGCATTTTTTTTTCCCCAATATGATTCCAAATAGTTAAAATAATAATAGTTCTCTGGAGATGTGGCTCTGTTGGGAAGCTCCAAAGCCATTCTACTCTCTCCAGCGGCTGCTGGGATGATGGTTTTCACAACTATGGTTACAAGAATGCTGCCTTTCAAGATTAACACGTATCTAGAGACAGAGAGTAGTACAGGCAAGTTAAAATGCCTCATATTGCTCTGTTTTTAATGGGAATCGGCTATATTTCTTAATAAACACTCCTCAAATTGTGTCAAATCTTTTATTAATTTGCAGAGTCCTGAAAATGTCAATTTTGACAATTTTTCCAGTGTTCTGCTTCCTCTAATGGAAGAATAGCTTTACAGAGGCCCTTACTACAGTATTCTGGAAATGCCTCTCCACCTCTCCATTTTAAATATGGTATTTAAATTAATACATGATCTTAAACACTGTAATGTGACTAAGAACTAAATGCATTTTTGTTCTTTTAAATATAATTTTCCCCTCTGATAGAAAAATTGTCTTTTAATATATAATTTGTATCAAATAAAAAAGATCTAATACATTTGTTATGTATATTTGCTGTATTATTTACACATACTCTATTCTATTACAGAAAATAATAGTAGAATAAAGTAGATTGTAAAAAGTGTTTGAAATTTAAAAAAAAAAAAGTAGCACATAATGAATGCTGAACATAGAGAAAGATAAAAGAACCAAGTATGCATCAAGGACTCATAAAACACAGGAGACCCTAAATATTCACAAAATATTACATTAGCCACTCATTCATTATGTTTATTCAGGACAGATGTGCTGTCTGCCCTAGACTTTTGGATAAAAGCAATAGTTGCTTGGCAGGTAATCTGTGAGTTACAGTTACTGGCCAAGATAATTTTTCTGCTTAAATATTTTGCTTTTCTTATTATTCGATTTATTCATGGATTTCATTTGTCAAAGCTTCTATTGCTTTTTCATTACATTTTCATTGTGACTTTTTGCTTTTTTCCCCTCTAAAAATTCAGTAAATAACTAATCTATACTTTGTTCTTCTGCTCAAGATAATAAAATCAAATTGGCTCAGTTAATTACAATCATGCTTTTTCTGGTAGAGATTTAGTTCAAGGCTTACTTCTCAAAGACTTTCAGTCTTGAATAAACTAAGAATTAATTGTCTTAGTCCTTTGTTTTCGCCCATTTCTCCCATTTGGAATGAGTGTATTTACCCAATCCCTGTACCCACATAGTATCTAGGCAATAACTAACTTGCCTTTGATTTTAGAGGCTCATAGGTGGAAGGGACTATGTATTGAATGAAACTTTTGACTGTGGACTTTTGAGTTAATGCTGAAATGATTTAAGAATTTGGTGGACTGTTGGGAAAGCATGATTGATTTTGAAATGTGAAGACATAAGATTTGTGAGGGGCTGGGGTAAAATGATATGGTTTGGCTGTGTCCCCACCCAAATCTCATCTTGAATTGTAGCTCCTGTGTGGGAGGGACCTGGTGGGAAATAATTGAATCATGGGGGCAGTTTCCCCCATCCTGTTCTCATGGTAGTGAATAAGTCTCATGAGATCTGATGGTTTTATAAAGGGAAATCCCTTTCACTTGGTTCTCATTCTGTCTTGCTGCTGCCACATAAGACATACCTTTTACCTTCTGCCATGATTGTAAGTCCTCCCAGCCATGTGGAACTGTGAGTTCATTTAACCTCTTCCTTTATAAATTACCCAGGCTTGGGTATGTCTTTATCAGCAGCATGAAAATGGACTAATACACTGTGTCATCTAAAACTTACATTAAATATATTTGTATGCTTAAAAAAAAGAATTAGGCCGGGCGCAGTGGCTCAAGCCTGTAATCCCAGCACTTTGGGAGGCCGAGACGGTAGGATCACGAGGTCAGGAGATCCAGACCATCCTGGCTAACACGATGAAACCCCGTCTCTACTAAAAAAAATACAAAAAAACTAGCCGGGCGAGGTGGCGGGAGCCTGTAGTCCCAGCTACTCGGGAGGCTGAGGCAGGAGAATGGCGTGAACCCGGAAGGCGGAGCTTGCAGTGAGTTGAGATCCGGCCACTGCACTCCAGCCTGGGCAACAGAGGGAGACTCCGTCTCAAAAAAAAAAAAAAAAAAAAAAAAAAAAAAAAAAAAAATGAATTCATTGTCTTAGATTAAAATTCATTCTGAGAACTGAAGATAGAAGAGGACTACTTGAGGATATAATTTATTGTTCACAATACAATTGTGAAAAATGGATAGGATCAAAAGTTTAGGGATCAAAATAGTCTGACAGCTGACTTATGGTCACGTTATCCTTTCAAATCATGTCATGCTTCAGCAATTTAACGTTGTTTTCTTTCCTTTATCCACCTTATTAGAATATAAATAATGGACAAGCTCATCTAATATCCACTTAGATTCTTAAAAAAAAAAAATGTGGGTTGTATAGGCAATTGTTTCTTCTCAAATTATCTATCAGCAATCTTGAATTTGTTTTCATTTTAGAGCCTCACCTCCAGAATAGTAAAATTTTATTAGATCTCTAAAAATCTTCTAATTGTACACTCAATTTAGATGAAAATAACTATATTGAGTTAGGAGAACTTACTTAACAGAAATGTATTAGATTTGGAAAGAAAACATGGAGATTAAAGAGTGGAAAAAAAAAAAAAAAAAAGAACCCCTGGAAGTATTTGTATCTTTGAGACTAACTGGAATGCATTGCTTAACTTTTAAAGCAATTAGAAACCATTGTAACTGTAGAGAATTTGTGTTATGTCAGTTTATTTAAACTAAAACTATGTCTCTAATACATGTCTTCTATATATTGTCCTGGGTGAACATGGGCCAAGTGAACTTGCATGAGCTTTGGAAGGCAGAAGTGAAGCCTTAGTCATAAGAAAAGGATCACAGTCCCAGATTCTACTGTGGCCCATGAACTTTTTGATAAAATGCTAGCTCACTCTGTAGGTTTGCAAGAGCATTTGGGTCCACAGCTCATCCCATGCCCTCCTTCAGCTTCTCCAATTACTGGATCAGGGGTATATTTAGCCTATGATAAAAGTGGACAGATTCTCCAGCAGATCACCTGTATCACAAAATTTGAGATTTGAAGGCAATGTAAGACCAATACATTTTCTAGGTTTTTCTTACGGGTTTTATTTTTTTCTCTCCCCACCCCCCCTCCCGATTACATATCCATTTTATCTTTCCACTGTCTGCCTTTCCAAAATTTAGTCCCAGTAAGATTTTTTTAAAAAGAACATAAATGTTTAACTAACTGGTACAATTATGTAAGGTCACACACTTACAATAAGTTCCATATCTTTTATCTTTTCTAGTAGTTTTGTTTATATAATGGAATTCTGACTGAAGTAGTAAACCTCCCTACTTCTTATGTGGTGCCTGCCTTGAAGTTGTATTATGATACTTCATTAGCAGGAAGTAGTTAACCCCTTTTTCATTACTGTTACAACTTCACTTTACTTCTGCTGTCCCTACCACTACTGCCTACTTAATGAAAGCTAGACGATAGCAAACGTAGCATATGGGTCTTTTCAAATAGTAGAACTTATAAACAAGCAAAGCTATGAGTAATTAGGATTTTAAAAATCTACGATTAGAGTTGTAACCTGTCTGAATTATAATAAATTGCTTAATATTATTGTATGTGCAAAGTTATTAACAAAAAATATCACATATTTACCTCAAAACTCCAATTTTAGGTAAAGTGTGGTGTACTGGAAGCATCTTATTCAGAATTGAACGTTGCTTCTTTTTGCAACTTTGTTTTCAATATGTCATACTGGTAGCTTGAAATAAGCACTGCTAGAAGTATTTATATCACACAAATTGCCAAACACTATAAATAGAGCTCCCTCAACCAAGAGTCAATTTTTACACATTTACCAGCACATCAATTCGGTATGTATCATTTCTCTATTACAAATATTAAAATTGACCCATATAGTATTTTTTCTCAGTGATATAAAGCCATGTGGTAAGAGAAATACTATGGTAAGTATAGCTTTTTACCACAGTTTTATGAACATTATCTTTGAAGTAGTATTTTCTCAGCAAAAAAAAAAAAAAAAAAAAAAGGAAGAGAGAGTAAATTATTTCAAAAGAAATAAGTAAACTGGGAAGCTGATTGCAAGAGTGTTTTATATAAATTGGACCTAAGGTTTTTTCAAAGAACCAGATCAGAAATTTTTGTTGTGAGATTCGAGTTAACACATTTATTAGTTTTATTAGCTAGTACCTCATATAGTAATTTTCCAATTACTACTTATGAGCGTCTCATATTTTTAATCTCATTATATAAAGTGTTTCTATAAACACAAATCCAAACTTCTGTATTTGTCAATAAGCGGGGAGAAAAATGTATGGAAAGTGATAAAATTTTGTAAAAAGTTTAATTTTGGAATTCATTGGAATAATATATTATTATAATTGAACTCAACAGTTAAGTTCCATCTTCCCCCCCCCCAAATACACTATTTTAAAAGTTTTCACCAGTAATTTTTAATTTAAAATTTAATTTGTTTTTGTGTTTGATGGAAGAGCTCTGAATACATTTCACAGCTAAATGTAAGCAACAAAACAAAACAATTATTAGTCTACATCTCAAGTTTATTGAAAAGCACTACAGGCCGGGTGCGGTAGCTCAAGCCTGTAATCCCAGCACTTTGGGAGGCCGAGATGGGCGGATCACGAGGTCAGGAGATCCAGACCATCCTGGCTAACACGTTGAAACCCCGTCTGTACTAAAAAAAAAATACAAAAAACTAGCGAGGCGACGTGGCGGGCGCCTGTAGTCCCAGCTACTTGGGAGGCTGAGGCAGGAGAATGGCGTGAACCCGGGAGGCGGAGCTTGCAGTGAGCTGAGATCCGGCCACTGCACTCCAGCCTGGGCGACAGAGCCAGACTCAGTCTCAAAAAAAAAAAAAAAAAAAAAAAAAAAAAAAAAAAAAAGAAAAGCACTACATAATCTAACAATGTTTGGATTTTTAAATTGCTTTCCTTTTTTGAAAAAAGTAGCTTACACCTGTATTTAAAATTTTTTAAAGAAGTCCAACGAAAGCATATACAAGAAAGTCTAACAACTCTAAAGAAAATAATCTCAAGAAATAGTAACTATATTAATTAGAAAAGCAATTATCTTCTACACTAAGCAAACACAACTTAAATAACTTGAAAATTAATTTGTATAAATTGTCTTTTTTTCTTGTGTTTATTTTTATGGGGAGACACTTTGAGCTTTATACAGCTTATGCCTTTTAGAACATAGAGTGATAGAAGTATTTATTTTTCTCAATAGATTACCAGCTTTCAGAACTTTTATCCAAAACTGAGCAAATAAAATCAGGAAAAGATATACTGAAAGCTGGAATATTTGATTTGTGTGCAAATGGTATACACAAGAAGTCAATTTAGCTGCTTAACTCTTTTCATGCAGTGCTTATTTCAAAAGTACATGAAAAATGTTCAAAAATAAAGGTCAGTTGTTCACCAGATCCTGCAATATTATTCAATTTGCCACAGACACAATTTTATAGAAAGTCCCTAGAGCAAGCAAGACCAAAATGTAGTTTAATGATAAAAATGTACCTTTTTGGCCCTGCACGGTGGCTCAGGCTTATAATCCCAGCACTTTGGGAGGCCAAGGCAGGTAGATTGCCTAGGTCATGAGTTTGAGACCAGCCTGGTCAATATGGTGAAACCCTGTTTCTACTAAAAATACAAAAATTAGCTGGGTGTGGTTGGGTGCACCTATAATCTCAGTTACTCTGGAGGCTGAGGCAGAAGAATTGCTTGAACCCAGGAGGTGGGTGTTGCAGTGAGCCTAGATCACGCCACTGCACTCCAGCCTGGGTGACCGAGTGACCCTCTGTCTCAAAAAAAAAAAAAGAAAAAAAGAAAAAAAAAAATTACCTTTCCGAGAGCACTTCTTTAACATCACTCACAGAGAACAGTAGCAGCTAGAAATAGGTATATGTGATTAAATGCAGTACAATAGACATATCAAATTCAACATTATATGAATATTCTAGTAGCGATAGCACCTCTGAATTGGTTGGCTTGAGTCTAGATAGATGGGAATGGAATGAATTATGTTGATCTAGAGGGCACACATAATCCCATGGTAGCAGAAAATTCAGCATTCTTCTGAAATTACAAATAAAACATTACTCAACTTGACAATTAACTAGTTTAAGTCTCAATTATATTTGCATACTAATAGGAAAATATCATTAGATATGTGGAAAAGGGGAAAAAACAAGCTATTAGAATATTAACAGATTGAGGACATTGAAAATGTCAGCACTTGCTTCTTTGAGAAACTTCTAGTGATTGCTCTATGCAAAGCAAGATGACAGAGAAGGCTGCTGTATGAACATGAAATGTCTGCTATTAATAATGGTTCCAGGATCTCAGAGTATAGAAGCCGATTGTTATTGTATGCAAAGTGATAAAATAAAAACAATAAGAAATTGGCATTTATAGTGTCTTGACCTAAAGGAAGCTCCAGCATGAGTTAATGGATCAGTTTTCAGGGTTAAGATAGTTGGTCAGAAGACTAAAGTTTTGCTCAATTTGTAGAATAAAAAAATATAGGAAGATATTGTCAACCACTCCAATAAAAAAATTATTTCGTGCTCAATTTTGATATCTGAGCCAATTTGCACTTATAAACCCAATGACTGTAGGCTGGGTACCATTGAATAGGGGGGAAAAAGTCACTGCAAGTAATTTCAATACTTATTTTAATTCTTTAAAGATATGTGTCGCCATTTGCCAGCATAATTGTGCACCAAGAAACAGGAAATATCTAGCCATTTCAAATTCTTATAGATACAGGAATGAGTTAACACCAATACCAGGCATGTGAACTGCTTTCATGGGTTTCCGGTTAGACCTGCACTTGGTGCTGCTGGAGGAAGTGAGGTAAATGGAGCGTTGGCCCAAGTTCATCATATAGAAATCAACTGTTAGTTTTTCGTATTTGATTTTCAAGGTAGAGTGACTTTTAAAAGTGTTTTTTTTTTTTTTTAAATAAATCTCTGTATCTTTGGTTTACATTGATTATATTATAAATGGTTTTTGTTTGTATTTAATTTGGTTCTTATTCATAGTAATTATTTTTTTAACTACATATATTTTCTAAAGGACAATACACATTTAGTAAAATACACAAATCAATTGAGTTTTTTTTTTTATTTATGATGGTTGCATAAATAAAATCATACCACGTGTGCTGTGTTCAGTATTTCTGTGATATTAATTCAAATTATTTATATAGGTTTTTTTTTGTAAATTGTATTCCATTGTATGAATCCAACATAATTTAATAATCTATTATTTTCATTGTTCATATTTGAGATATTTACAATTTTGGCTATGATAAATTAAGATGATAAAACCTCTATTATACAATCATTACTATTGTATAATATATAGTACTAGAATTACTGCATTACAAGCAGGCTTGTTCTCAATTTTAGTCAATGCTTCCTAGTGGTTTTCCAAAAAGGTTCTTTCTCTTTATTCTCTTATCAGAAATACATAAAAATTCCAGTTGTTCCTTATCCTTGCTCATGTTCTTATCTTCAAAAGAAGAACCTTCAGGTCAATATGTGAAACCAAAAGTATTCTAAGTTTTTGATATTCAAAGGATGTGCTTTCAAGTTTCAGCATTTCTAAATATAAAAAAAAAAAAACATTCAAATTTATACAGGAATTTTTGGTTGGTGGAAGTCAGGGATTAGCAAACTTTCAGAAGTGATGTGTTTAGTGATTGATTTAACTTCAGTCACGGAATCATAGTCTGTTGAATAAAGCACTTATTGACCTTACGACTTTCAAAAACAGGGTTGTCACTGGTCATCTAGCTTTCAGAGTGTTTAAGGCTATTTCTGGTGTCTATTGCTTGTTATATCCTATCTATATAAAATATATATATATTTCTTGTGCAACATTAACATTTTATTATCTTTATTGTCAGTCTTTTTTCTTTTTCTTAATGCCTTCTGAGTTGTGATTACTAATATCACATTTTTGATTTAACAAAAACCTGTTTTTTAATGAATGATATTGATTTCTTGTTTCTCATAGGCTTATCAGCCATTTAGATATTTTTTGTGTGTGAAGGACTTCTTCAGCTATTTTGCTAATATTTTCATTCAATGATCATTTATTTTTATTAAGTATTAATAAAAATAATTGTTAAAAAAATAAAAAAAACTGTTATATGTTTCATTTAAATATATTTTGAGTATGTAAATTTTAAGCATTGTGTTTCTAATTTTAAGAATTCCAATTTAACTGTCCTGTACTTAATGGATGTGTCTTGTTGAAGATATATTTGTTTAGGCTAAGCAAATTTAGACATTTTCCTATATCATCTGCCAAGTTATTTTTTAAATTAAATCTACGATTTCACAGGAAATGAATTTGCTTATTGTTTCAGTTAAGAAAGAAGGCACTTGTTTTCTAGATGGACTTCTTATTGCCCAGCATCATTTACTGAGAAGTTTATCCCTTCTTCATTGCAATACAGTCTCAATTATGGCATAAATTGACTATATGCAACAGTCGGCTTTTGAACTCTTTTATTGTTATATGTCTATTTTTGAGTCAATCCCATGTTCTTGATATTACTTGAGACAAAAAGGCTATTATATATTGATACAAATCTTAATTCATCAAAAGATTACCAATTATAAACATAATTATACCAAACAAAAGAGGCTTGAGATATATGGAAGCAAACATTTACCAAATTAAAAAAAAATAGACATTTTAAAATTGTAGATGGAGACTTCAATATCCATGTTACAATGATAGCTGGAGACTTCAATACCCCATTTTTCAATAATAGATGGAACAACACCTTGAATCTATTGTGCAAAATGTCTATTTTAATAGATAGCCTGATTTTTATATATATGTTTTTATATTTTTATTCATATATGTATTTTACACATGTATTCATGTGTATATATATTCATATATTAATACATATACATTATAGTCATATTTTTCATTCATGAATATATATATAGAAATTACATATATATTGAAATTACATATATAATTTCAAATAATCCTTAAGAAAGCTTCTAGAGCTAACAAGCTATCTCAACAAAATTTTAGATTATAAGATCAACACACAACATCAGTTGTTATTCTGTATAACAGCAATGAACAATCTGGAAGGCAAATTAAGAAAGCAATGCCATTTACAATAGCACTATTAGGAAAAATATATACAGAAATACATTCATCCAAGGTAGTGAAACACTTACATACTGAAACTATAAAACATTGCTGAAATAAATTAAAGACCTAAATAAATGAAAAGACATTCCATGTTTAAGAAAAGAAAATCAATAGTGTTAAAATTGTAATACTTCTATAAATTTATTGTAATCCTTATCAAAATTCCAACAGTCTCTAATCCAAAACAAAACAGTCAGTCTAGTTGTTTCTTATTAATTGCTAGTGGCCTTGAATAGTAAAACAAAACAAAAACAAAAACTCCTGAAAAAAATACAAAGTTGTATGACTCACATATTTCCAATTCAAAATTTATTACAAAGCTATAGTAATCAAAACAGTGTGGAACTGGCAAGGCATTGACATATAGACCATGTCTATCCTCATGACAGAATATGATAAAATCCATAGTAGAGTCGAAATAATGGTCAACTCATTTTTGACAAGGGATTAAATCCATTAAATTGAAGAAAAATAATTTCTCTACCAAAGATGTTGGCACAACTAGTATTCCATATGCAAAAAAATAAAGTTGAACCCCTACTTTACTTCACATATAAAAATTAATACAAAATAAATTAATTACCTAAACATATAAATTAAAACAATGAAACTCTTAGAAGAAAACATAGAAGTGTGATTTCAATCTTATATATGGCAATGGATCCTTAGACATACAACCAAAAGTATGACCAACAAAAGGACAAATAGAAAAATTAAACTTTGTTAAAATTACCAATTTTTATAAATCAAAAGTCAATATCAAGAATGTGAAATAACAACCTAAATACATAACAGGAGAAAATATTTGCCAATCATGTATATTATAAGGAATTAATATCCAGAATATTCAGATAACTTCCTGCAGCCAATTAAGCCGACTGAGTTCCTTTCCTCATGGGGGCCCAGTGTGCAATGGCTGCAAACAGCAGCTTCCCTGGTAGTGATGCAGCCTGTTTGTTGTATGGGTTGCTCTAAGGGACCTTGGAGACAGTCCTTTCAGATGGATGTTCATGTTTCTGACCTCGCACTACACCAGTGTAGGCTCCGAAGAGTCATGCGAGGTGCCATTGGAAAGCCCCAGGGCACTGTGGCCAGGGTTCACATTGGCCAAGTTATGTCCATCCACACCAAGCTGCAGAACAAGGAGCATGTGATTGAGGCCCTGTGCAGGGCCAAGTTCAAGCTCCCCAGCCACCAGAAGATCCACATCTCAAAGAAGTGGGGCTTCACCAAGTTCAATGCCAATGAATTTGAAGACATGGTGGCTAAGAAGTGGCTCATCCCAGATAGGTCAAGTACGTTCCCAATCGTGGCGCTCTGGACAAGTGGCAGGCCCTGCATTCATGAGGGCTTCCACTGTGCTGTCCCCTCTTAATACCAATAAATTCTACTTCCTATCCACCTAAAAAAAAAAAAAAAAAAATGCTTTCACTTCAATTACCCCTCTTTCTTACGTACTTTAAGTCTGTTATTTTAGTTTTATCCTGATTCCCTCAGTAAACATTATTAGTATATTAAAAAAAATTCAAATAACTTTTGAAACTTAAAAGCAAAAAGAAAAAAAATGAGTAAAATGTAAGTAGAATATTTAAATACACATTTCTTCAAAGTTGATATGCAAATGGCAAATAAGTACATGAAATGATGTTCAACATTAGTAGTGACTAGTGCCATGCAAATCTGTATTCGTTCATTTTCATGCTGGTAAAGATATACCCAAAACTGGGTAGAAAACGAAGTTCAATTTGTCTTATAGTTCCACATGGCTGGGGAGACCTCAGAATCATGGCAGAAGGTGAAAAGCACTTCTTGCATGGCAGAGGCAAGAGAAAAATGAGGAAGAAGCAAAAGCAGAAACCCCTGATAAACCCATCAGATCTTTTGAGACTTACTTGTTATCATGAGAATAGCACAGGAAAGACAAGACTCCATGATTGAGTTATCTCCCCCTGGGTCCCTCCCACAACACGTAGGAATTCTGGGAGATACAATTCAAGTTGAGATTTAGGCTAGGACAAAGCCAAACCATATCATTTTGCCTCTGACGCCTCCAAATTTCATGTCCTCACATTTTAAAATCAATCAAAGTCTTAACTCATTTCAGCATTAACCCAAAGTCCACAGTCCAAAGTCTCATCTGAGACAAGGCAAGTCCCTTCCCACTATGAGCCTGTAAAATCAAAAGCAAGGTAGTTACCTCCCAGATACAATGTGTGTACAGGTATTGGGTAAATATAGTTGCTCCAAATGGGAGAAATCAGCCAAAACTAAGGGTAATAGGGCAATAGGGCCCATGCAAGTTCAAAATCCAGTGGGGCAGTCAAATTTTAAAGCTCCAAAATGATCTCCTTTGACTCCAGATCTCACATTCAGGTCATGCCGATGCAAGAGGTGGGTACATCTTACATGGCCAGAGCAGGAGGAAGAGAAAGATGGGGAGGTGCTACACAGTTTTAATCAACCAAATCTCATGAGAAATCACTCAACATAATGAGAACAGCACCCAAAAGAATGCTGTTAAACCATTAGAACCCACCATCATGATCCAATCACATCCCACCGGGCCCCACTTCCACAATTGAGGATTACAATTGAATGTGAGATTTGGGTAGGGACACAGATCTAAACCATATTATTCTTGTCTACATAACTCTGCATTGTTGTGGTTTTGTAAAATTTCCTAATGCTGAACATTGGTAAGTGCATATACAGAAATGTTTTCAAAATGTAATGATAGTTTATTTAAAACATACTCTATAACCAAGGCATGCGTTTAAAAATAAATATGGAAGTATGACAATAATAACCCTCAGGACAACCATGTTCACAAAATATAAAACATATATACTTGCACTATATGATGAGAAAAGGAGAGTAGTGACTAAATAAAGTTTAAAATGGTAACAGATAAAATTAAATGAACTAAGGGGTCTTTATATTAGAAATAACATAGTGACGACTATGGTGTGATTATTAAATCCCAATACACATAGCTATACAACATTCAGTTGGGCCGGGTGCAGTGGCTCACGCCTGTAATCCCAGCACTTTGGAAGGCCTAGGCAGGGGCAGGCGGGTCACAAGGTCAGGAGTTTGAGATCAGCCTGGCCAACATGGTGAAATCCCGTCTCTACTAAAAATACAAAATCAGCTGGGCATGGTGGCGGGCGCCTGTAATCCCAACTACTCAGGACGCTGAGGCAGGAGAATCGCTTGAACCCGGGAGGCAGAGGTTGCAGTGAGCCGAGATGGCACCACTGCACTCCAGCCTGGGTGACAGAGTGAGACTCTATCTGAAAAATAATAAAAATAATAATAAAAAATTCATTTAGAGTAAAGTATGCACCTAGATCTCCAATGTGTTTTTATTTTATTCTCAGGCAAAGTCTCCCTTTGCTTCTGGGTCCTCATTATCATATAAGTGTTTCTTAATTTATTGTAGCTTATCATTTTCCACTTTTCCTCAGCTATGGAGCCACGTCTCTTTCGCCATATACATTTGTATGCAATCTTACTTTTTCACCAGGTCTCACCATTCTAGAAGTAATAATGGAATCACACTAACACTAACATGGAGGGAGATTGGTTACTTATTCATAAATGAGTCCATTTCCCTTGGAGACATACCTCTATTATGGATAATGCCATATCTTCTGGGTTTCATCTTTTTCCACCAGTCATCCATTGGGGCTGCTGAAAAGTCACTTATTTTTAAAGTCATTGTTTTTTCTATATATACATCTGTAGTTCATGACAGAAAACCTTCTGAATTAAAAATCGCTGTTGTATTTCATACAAAGATGGGGTGTATTGCTTATTTTTTTCTTCTTTCTTATCTTCCACTTTCCACAAATTACCAACAAAAGTCCTAAAGATTGCCGAGTATATTCCAAATCTTATAAAATTTCACAGATAAATAAACTCCTCCACTTCCTGCTGTGTCTTTACTTTCTATGATGATCTTCAGTGAGACTTATTCTTTGAAATCAGGAAAGAGTTTTTATATGACATGCCAATCTAGCCATTTATTAAACTTCAATCACTTCAGAATATTAGGAATCCTTTATACAAAACAAAACCTCTAGAGCAAATTCTGTGATTCACTAGAAAACATTCCCATTACTCTAATTAAATAATTGGACATGTCCTGTGCTCAACATAAATCTCCATTCATTTTTTTTTTTTAAATTCCAGTACAGTGTCAAGCAAAGAAAGGAAGATAGTGTATCAAATCATTTTGATAGTATAAGATCATACTACTTTTTATCCTCTAAAATTAGGATAAGTTGAAAACTAAAGATCTTTTCGTTGTAGGACATGGTGATTAATTAAATTCAAATTACATTAAAGCTTACCAAACATTTAGAGAAGTGTATTGCTTGAAGAAAATCATAGCGGTGGTATGTGACGGCTTACCTAAAGAGCACTCAGCCTCTCACCTTGGTGTAACAGAAGAAGGCCATCAACTATGTGGGATTTTTTCACAGAGAAGTAAAAAATATACTTATAGTTCTTTTAGGTAGCCAGATTCACATAGGATCTCATGGTAAATCCAGTACAGTAAATCCTTGGCGTTTATACTCACCAACTTAAGTATATTTTACTCATTTAAAAATAATCTCAAGTTAAATTACAAAATAGATTTTAAAATATATGTTCTCTTACATTCTATTTCAAATGTCTGCCCCTTTTTTCTATGTATTTCACTCAGATCTTTAATTTTTCAGTTACTAAAGAACTAATTTTCAGATTTAAAAGTAAAGCACAATCTAAATAGAACTTTCAATTAAATTGGAGCTTTCATCTTTTTTTTTTTTTTTTCTGTAGCTATTGTAATGACTTAATCTTGGAAACCTACAGCAGGGAAAGATTGGTATGGTTTGTCTTTTTTATTCTCATGCTATCTCCCCTTACTTGTAGTTTGCTCAAGTAGACATGTCAGGACTTGGGTAGGGGTGATAAGATGGGTAGAGGGTGCAGGGCATATTTCCTGGAAAGATCAGTTGTAATATGATATTGATATCTTTTTTAACCAGATGGCACGTGTCACTTTTATTCTTATAGTGTAATTATTTTGTTGTTACAATCTATGTTTGGAAACAAACGATGTCTTCTTCCTTGGCACTGATGATTGACTCTTTATTTCATTGCTCATGCATTGCTCATCAAATTTGACTTCTGCACATGAAACCCAAAGACTCTTTCTGTTAGAATCCATTATGTCAAAAAGTCTTATAAAGGGTGTTCAAACACCTTCTGAAACATCTGTTCTGTCCCACAGGAAACATTTGATATGTTGTCTCATTATAAATGAAAGTGCAGGATACTCCTAGCTCTGCCTCAGGGGACCTCTAGTTAACTATCTGATATTAAATTTTCTTCGATAGTATCAGGTACTACTTCCTGTCTTCCATACTCCAGGAAATAGGTGCCAAATATTCTAGGAATGCCTTACCAACCCCCTTTCACTTGCTATACAGAGAGAGAAAAGAAAAAAAGAATACAGCTAACATTTATTTTCAAAACTATGCTGTCAACAAACTTTTGAGTTTCAGATAAATTATGTATGCAATATACAATTATATATCTTACATATTATATTGTGTGTATATATATAGGTAATATACAATAGATTGTGATGTTGCAAGAGACATAGTTTCTTGATATAATAGTCGACCTTACATAAATTGTAGGGTACTTATTTAGAATGTATGGAGCACATAATACATATTGTTGCCAGTACAAATTCTGAGGCACAAAAATTCCCATTTTAAGAGTTTCTGAGCCTTTCCCTGACATGAAAGAACCTTCATATTGTTTAAAGCGTGAGATCAGTTCTCTATTTTGTAACAATAGACTAAACTAGCTTAAGCCAATATATGTAATAATACTTGCAGCATTACAGTACTACACATGTCGTGCTACACGTAATGAAATACATACAATAGCACATGCGGTGTTATAATAACACATGCAGTACTACATGTAATGAAAATCCCATCCCTCTTCAAGCAATAAATATTTCTGTCAGTCATATCCTAATTTAGCTAATGTATAATTGTTTTGTTTTGTATGCATCTCAGTGTATGCTGTGGGATGAATTGTTTTCCCTATCAAAACAGTTGAACCCTAACCCCCAGCACCTGTGAGTATGACCTTATTTGAGAATGGGGTCACTGTAGATTCAATTAGCTAAGATGAAGTCATACTGGAGTAGAATGGGTCTGTAAATCAATATAAATGATATCCTTAAAGAAGGGAAAAATTTAGACACAGACACAATTGAAAGGTAGTCATATGTAGATGGCATCAGAAATTGAAATTTTGGTACTATAAACTAGGAATGCCTGGAGCTACCAGAAACTAGGGTTGGTGGGGGAAGAATGATCGATCCTCTTCCAAATGCTTCAGAGAGAGCATGGCCTTGCCAGCACCTCAATTTCAAACCTCTAGCCTCCACTATAAACTGAAAGAGAATAAATTTCTGTCGTCTTAACCCAGTTGGCAGTACTTTGTTCCAGCAGCCCTAGGAAAGTATATACAGTGTATATGAAGTGATGGTTAGCTAAGAAAATGACTAATAGTCTAAATCTTGGAGAAAATATTCAACTTATTTTATAAACAAGAGACATATACAGTTGAAGGAGCAGGGAAGGAGGGAGGAAAGGGAAGAGAGATTCATTCTGCCTTTTTGTAAGTATTTCTAAATACATTGTCTAAACATATCATTGGTAAATATTCAATGATACAAATATTTGTAATCTTTCTGTTCTACATGTTTTCAGAGTTGTTCAGACAAACACAAATGAATCAATTAAGAAACAATGAAAGGTGGTATATGATTAAGTTCCAATCAAGTCTTCTTTTGAAAGTTTAGACAATGTATCACTATTTTTACACTGGAACATAGTAATACCTATTATATAACTGAGTCTATAAAAACAGAGAAGGTTTTTATATAAAACGTTTACTGTGAGATATTATATAACCGAAAATAGGGCTACTTAATGTCATTTTAATTACAAATAGACACAAATTGCCACTGTGTGAAAAAATGTAGAACAATCTAATAAAAATGCCTTGTTTGCTCTATTGTTTGGCATTAAGAGGAAATACCTTTATAAAGCACACAGCATGAGCATGAAGCATTCCATTCTATCATTTATATCATAGAGGGCATTTTCTATTTTCTTAACTAAATTACTTTTTACTCCTTATGACCATCACTTTAATACCAACTGTATTTGTATATTTCCTATAGAAGATTTAATTCATCTGTCATGTGCCATATTAATTTAAAATTCATGTTACCATTAGAAGCTTAATGTTTCAACGATAAACAAGTTGAGGGAACTGCTGTGCTATAAAACTACCCTAACTACCTATTTGTGAAGTAATTTTTCCTGTTAATTAGTTATCCAAAGAAATCCAACTCATAAAGTACAAAAATAAAATAGTTTAAAAAGCTTAGTTAAATAGTAAGATTTCATTAAAACACACAATAATTTCTTTTGCTATGTATCCCCCAGGAATCTGTTAGAATTAGTTCATTTTCTAAAGTATTTGCTAAAACCCAGCCTTAATACCGTTAATGATACTTATCAACCATTTATGTTTTAGCTTCTGTGTATCTCTTTACTTCAGACATGACTGTTTTCTTTCTTGTTTTTTTTTTTTCCATAAGTCCTCTTTATATACAGTTCCCATTTATTCTAGTCAGTTTCTATTCATCATTATCTCTTAGCCTAACATATCTTCCCCATGGAGATTTCACAGGCAACCACTCCTTAGCCCCATTAAATAAAGCTGCAGTTAACATGAAAGCAGGAACATGACTGCTCTTGCTCTGCCTTTTTTTTTTTTTTTTTTTTTTTTTTTGGCATAGTATCCTAGAGTGTTCACTCACTTATGCACTGATTGTATGATAGGACAGTCACAGTTGAATGTGATTCCTGCCATAGGCTGCTTCTAATCTCCCAAGAGGAATGCACATTATTCTTATTTTATCCCTCGCTATACTTATCTCCCTAAAATTTCTCTAATGCCTACAAGTCGTGTCATCATCAATCCAGTTGATCAAGTCAAAGGTCTGGGAGCTACACTTGGTTCCTCGCATTTTCTCACTCTTCCCTCATATTCACTCTTACAGCAAATAGTATCGATTTTACTTACCACATCTCTTAAATCTGCCTTAGTACTAATCCAAAACATCATCATCCCTCAAGATTTTAAGAGGTTTCTAAATGGTCTTTGAACTTAATTTCCTATAATTTATTTTTCTTACAATCTATGGTAATTTTGGATTATTTTAATGAATATAGTGTTTCGGTAGGTAGTTAAAAATCTAATGGCCTAACATTCAAAGGTTTCACAATTGAACGTAAAAATTCTCCAAGCATCTGTCTCCTAAACACGAGTCACCTGAAGAGCTAACCATGAGCAAAATATTAGTTTTCTTTATATCTGAAATATTTTGACTATATAAGCAAAAATATATATCTTTTTATAATATATATAATAATCCATATTTTTTAATTTAATGATTCATATTGCAGAAAATATCATATGGAAATTTAAGATAATCTTTAATATGTTTTATGTAAGCAGACTATTTTGTTAAAAGACTGTAGAATAATATTAAATGAGAGCCTGATTTAAAAAAATTAGATTTCTTCCAATCTTTGAACTTACAGACAATGCTTCAAGCTTGTATATATTGTTTTTCACATGTGATATTTTACTTATAGTGACTCCATGAAATAGAAATGCTGGATCAAAGATTATATACATTTGGAATTTTAGCACATATTGCCAAATTCAGAAAGTTATGGCAATTTGCAGATACACTAGCAATGCTTAATTTGTGTACATTCTAAGTACTGGAACAAAAGTATATATGCTTTTAAGTAAAAACATGTTAATAGATGTGCTTAAGCTTCCTTCTATGTTTATTTAATGGCATATGACTCTTGTCCACATTAAGAGCAATTGGATTAACCAGGAATAATACCTATCCAAGCAGCAAGAAATAAATAAATTACCCAGTAAATTACAATGTCTTTTACTCAACAAATATAACCTGAGAGATCTAGTCATTTGTCATTAGTTTGAATCAATAAATTCTTAGAATATAAAGCAGGAAGTATTGAAACCAGGATTTAAAAGGTTTTGGTGTGAAATTGAACAGGACAGATTACGATAGGCTAAGTAAAAGCCAAAGTTACAATGGAAAAGAACATAGCAACAAGGAAAGGGAGTCCGTGATAGAAAAATAACACTGAAAGAATACACAGAAGTTAAGGTGTCTGATATAAGGCAGGCCACGCATGCTGGATCACAGAAGAGGGTGGGTTAGAGTAGCTTTTGAATTCCAAAGGAAATGTTTGTGTATTCTAAAGTAATACCTTGTCTTAGAATTAAATATTCTTTAAAATATCTAGTCACGGCCTTATTTTAGTGACCAAATTTAAAGTCTAGAACATAGTGGCTTGCAAAGATTACAGCTACTCTATTTATAGTCAGGTATTTACCAAGTTGCATAGTATTTTCATTATTTAACAATTGTCATGTTTTGGTGGTGTTTGTTTATTTCTTCTTTCCTTTACTTTGTTTTTTAATAGTTGATATTTTAATTATGACTCTCAGTTACCCTAGCAGATATTTTCTGAGATCTAAAATCATGAACACTCTGTTTTACTTTATTTCTTGTTCAATCCTTCACAGAAAAAAATAATAATAATAATAAAAAATCTACTTCTGTCTATGCTTTCACTGAATTTGTAATTCCATGAAGTTTGCTCATATTGAGTTTGTGTTTTCATTGGTTCCTCTCCTTTGTGGTTTTTCAATAATTTTTTGAAAGAAAAGCAGGAAATTCTCCCTTCACCATTCATCACATCCACTTTTCAACATAACAAATTTGTTTTTAGATTTTTCTTGATATGTAGGATTAGTATGTAATCCCCACGAGCTATAAACTTTTTCTTCCTTATTTAGCACATTTTCAATATTTAGAACATATAGTAGACACTCAATATATTTTACATAAATTAATTGATGAGTACAATCTAGTACATAGTTTCAGCTGAAAATTAAAAAAAATCAATGTGTATATTCTTGATAATAAATAAAGTTTTAGATCTGAAATAATCCAAGGAGATTTCCACCCCTTCATCATCTTTTAGATAACTCAGCATCAGAAGTCAGGAAAATGACGTGGTGGAACAAATGAGAAATCATACTATATTGTGGCTTAACAATATTGATTGCAGCTTATCAATATCAACTTAAGGATTATCAATATCAATTCCATCATCTGGGATGGGGCAGAGAATCTAGTAAATGCCTAAAGTCAGAAGCAGAATAATGAATGGGAAGAAATAAAAGGGAGGATAATATTTCTATAATAAAATTCTTGGATGCTGTATGTTGAAGTTCTAATCACCAGTCCTTCATAAACTGATCTTATTTGAAAATGAAGGCCGGGCTCGGTGGCTCAAGCCTGTAATCCCAGCACTTTGGGAGGCCGAGACGGGCGGATCACGAGGTCAGGAGATCGAGACCATCCTGGCTAACATGGTGAAACCCCGTCTCTACTAAAAAATACAAAAAACTAGCCGGGCGAGATGGCGGGCACCTGTAATCCCAGCTACTGTGGAGGCTGAGGCAGGAGAACGGCGTAAACCCGGGAGGCGGAGCTTGCAGTGAGCTGAGATCCGGCCACTGCACTCCAGCCCGGGCAACAGAGCAAGACTCCGTCTCAAAAAAAAAAAAAAAAAAAAAGAAAGAAAATGAAGTCTTTGTAAATGTGGTCAAGGTAAAGATGAAGTCATTCGGGTGGGGCTTAATCCAATAAGACTAGTGTCCTTACAAAAAGGGCACCAGTTTGAACGCAGATTCAAATATTCACAGAAGGAGGACCAGCTCAATAGATACAGACAGAATGCCATGTAAGAATTGGAGTTATGCTGTTACAATCTAATAAAGTCTGGGGCTACCAGAAACTAGGAAGAGGCAAGATAGAATTTCCTTATGGGTTTTTGAGATAGAATGGCTTTGCCTATATTTTGATGTTATATTTCTAGCCTCCAGACATGTGAGATAATAAATTGCTAAGTCACCAAGTCATTACTACCCTAGCAAACTAACACAGATGCCAACAGCTCTAAGATTTTGATTAAAACAAAATCAGTTCATAGACTTCCAAATGCACATCACAAGATCTCAGGAAATATGAAGTAACTACTTAGAACTTCCAAAAATTCATGAGCAATAAGAAACAAAATGGCAGTTTCAGAAACCAAAAGATGCTCTGAAATAGGATTGTCTTCACAGATTTGTAGTGAAGCGCATTTTCTATAATTCTGTAACATCACATACCTGTAAATATTAACCCCTCTGACCTCCCAATTTTGTCTAATGTCTACCATTACCATCAGACTTATGAAATGCAAAGAGTGTTTCATATTTTGTATTACTTTTTCTGCTGTAAAGATAATTTATGTTTCCTAACTCAAGAAAGACTATACTCCCAGCTTTAAATTTTATCAATTATAACTAAATGTTCATATCTGTTACTTTGTTCTAAAAAATGTTTGTTATCTGAATAAAGAAGGAATTTCTTTGGTTTGAATTACTAGAATTTAATAAGAACATTTCAAATAATAGAATTTTGATGTTGAGAATAAAAAGATATCAACAAAGTAAAACATTTTAGATAATAAAACTGCCCTTAGATCTCGTCAATTTGACGGTCACTAGAAATAACTGGTTAATTTATTCTGTTTGTCAATCTAGTTGCTAAAAACAGAATAGCTTAGATAAAACTCACTTGAAAAACAAGCATTTCTAAATAGTATTGTTCTTTAAATTGAAACTAACTAAATAAAGTAGATTTTTAAATAAAGTACTAGGCAAAAGAAGCAGGTAACTAACTCTTACAACCCCAAAACATCCTCAAAAGTAAATCTATATTAATAGGATAATATTAAATATCAACAATAATAACATTGAATTATTACATTAACTTGTCTTTGCAAGTTATAGCATTATTGATGCATAAAAATTAAAATAATACATTATAAGTAATTAGCCTAAAAGCAAAATAAATTTTCCTAAAAAATAAACTTATCACTTAGATTTCCCAACCATATACATATAGTACATTTAAAATATATTCTTACTAAAATTTCATATGTGCATTTCATTTGAAAATGCTTAATAAGCATAGAAAAGCAAATACTAATGTACCAAATAGCCAAGCATTTTCTCAGAATAAGCATACATACTAATCTGCTTTTAGTTTATACATATACATGAAGAAAATACATTCAACAGGTTTTTATAATTATTATTTTTTTTTTAGATGGAGTCTCCATCTGTCACCCAGGCTGGAGTTCAGTGATGCAGTATTGGCTCACTGCAACCTCTGCCTCCTGGGTCCAAGTGATTCTCCTGCCTTAGCCTCACCAGTAGCTGGAACTGCAGGTGTGCACCACCATGCCTGGCCAAGTTTTTTTTTTTTTTTTTTTTTTTTTTTTTTTTTTTTTTTTTTTGTATTTTTAGTAGAGATGGAGTTTCACCATGTTGGCCAGGCTGGTCTCAAATTCCTGACCTCAAGTGATCCACCGGCCTTGGCCTCCCAAAGTGCTGAGATTACAGGCTTGAGCAACTATGCCCAGCCTACATTCAGTAGTTTTATTCTCATTTTCTATACTATTAATATCCAATATTTTACTTAAAATTCTTTATATTTTGCTTTATGTTCTCTTTATTACCCAGGAGAAGCTACCAATAAAAACCATTTTGTTTTGAAATAATTTTCTGAAGTCTATATAGCAAAATAAATAATTCTGTATGAGAAGCAAATAAAATAACAATATCTACTTTTTCATTTTTAAACAAGTGCTTGGGAAGACAATAAGCAAAATTTTAAGTAAATTAAAATGGAATTTGCTTTTTACCATGTCTCATAAATGCCAAACAATGAAATGATATAGTTTTCAAAGTTATTATATCCCAATTGATCTTCCAGGCAGCAGACTTATTATCTGATTATGAAGATATGCACATTTATCAAAAGCTAGAACCATCTGTCTCAATTCTGTTTAATTTAATTATGTATTCATCATTTAGACAGCAAGCTTATGACATAAGCCTCTACAAATGAGTAATTCTATACTTATTATCACTTAAGAATGTGCACAGGCAGACTTCAGTCAACTCCTATTAGTCTACTTTGAAATTAAAATTATTCTAGTGATAGGACACTGACTAGCCTATCATCACTGACATATGCAAGATAAATACCTGGCATTCTTCTCAAGAAACTTAAAACTATCAATTTCTGTCTTCCAGCAAGACAGATATATTTAGAATTTCTAAATATTTCTTGAATTGAGAGGTACATACATTTACACCCATATACACATATTCAAAATTCTAATTTTTAGATAATAAGTATTAAAACTAGGAAAGAATGATTCTTTAAAGCAATATTCATAAAATATTTGTAAATTTGTTACATTTTATAATTATGTGAAATGTATCAATAATCCTGCTTAATGAATTTGGTACAGAGCTTCAGATTAGCTACGGAATGATATTTTTCTTTCTTTTCTATGTTGTGATTGATTATATTTGATGGGAATTAGTGAGAATAAGGAGAATTACTTGCTGAAAACATTTAACCTCATTTATGTATCTGGAATTAAGATGAAAAATATATGGCATTCTATTATAAGACTACTAAACTAATTAGGAAAGTGATATCTATGCTATCTCATAAATAAGAGCAAATCAAATTACTAAAACTAATCCATGAATCTTGTAGATGTCATTTTTCTGTGCCTGTCATTATGGCCACAGGTAACACAAATGATAAGCTCATAAATTATCTAAAGTGAAAATTGATTTCCTCTATGCCTCTCTCTCTCTCTCTCTCTCTCTGTCTCTCTCTCTCTCTCTCTCTCTGTGTGTGTGTGTGTGTGTGTGTGTCTGTGTGTGTATCTGTGTGTGTGGGGAGTATGTACATATACTGGAACTCTGTATTTCTAAACAAAGATATGTATTGTACAACTATTTGGGAATCTGGCTTTTTAAATTTAATCTCTCTATGAGAGATTGTCAAAATGATCGCCATCTCAACTAAGAGGTTTGCTGGAAAGTTAGAAATCAGGACCAGTACCTGTGGGAGGTATTTGGACTGGGCATCCAAGGTACAGAAGTAGCTTAAAATTAACCCATCAGATCAGTAGCAGTGTCTTATTTAGCATCCAGAGGTTGTGATGTATTCAGAATTGGTCTTATCCACTTTTAGTATTTATGAAGAGCAATATTTTGAATAGGACACAGAATTATGAGCAAAACAAATGGAATATAAAGAAAGTTAGATAAGCCAGTACAGTTGGCCCTTGAAAAACATGGTTAGGTGCATGCATACATGTATTTTTTCAAGTAAATATATTGGAAACATTTTTGGGGATTAGCAAAAAATTTGGAAAACTTGCAGATGCAGTGTGTAGTCTAGAAATACTCTTTTCTTTTTTTTCTTTTTTTTTTTTTTGAGACGGAATCTCGCTCTGTCTCCCAGGCTGGAGCGCAGTGGCCGGATCTCAGCTCACTGCAAGCTCCGCCCCCTGGGTTTACGCCATTCTTCTGCCTCAGCCTCCCAAGTAGCTGGGACTACAGGCGCCCGCCACCTCGCCCGGCTAGTTTTTTGTATTTTTTTTTACTAGAGACGGGGTTTCACCGTGTTAGCCAGGATAGTTTCGATCTCTTGACCTCGTGATCTGCCCGTCTCGGCCTCCCAAAGTGCTGGGATTACAGGCCTGAGCCACCGCTCCTGGCCTAGAAATACTTTTTTAAATAAGAAAAATTTAATGGAGGTATGTCAGGAATACATGAAATATATAAAGATATTAGTCTATTTATTTTTTTGCTACCATAAAATATACACAAATCTATCATGGAAAGCTAATCAAAGCTCATGCACACAATTATAGACTATACAGGGAGCCACTTACAGTCTACAGAAATGTAAACAAACCTTGAACCAACATTCAGTCATAAGTGGATAAAATTAACTATGCTACATACTGTACTGCTGCAATACTTTTGTAGTTACCTCCTGTTGCTATTGCAGTGAACTCAAGTGTTGCAAGTATCTGCTTAAAACACTCTGTGACACTAATCATCCCTGCTTGAGCAATCCCTCTCCCTAGTAAATTGCGTATCACAGTAAAAAGGGAACTCTCATAGTTCTTGAGTATTTTTTTCATTTTTTTTACTGCGGTACTATAAAGCTTCACATAACACCATGGAACCCATATGAAGTACCACTAGTGGAATGAAAGTGCTTCAAGGAAGCAGAAAAACGTCATAATATTACAAAAAATATGAATTATGTGATACATACTGTAGATTGAGGTCAGTAGCTGTACTTGCTCACCATTTCAAAATAAATGAGTCCAATATAAGGGCTATAACTAAAAAGAAAAGGAAATTTGTAAAACTGTTGCTATAGCTATGCTACAAGACATAAAAACCTGGCATTTTTTGTAAAATGTCTTTTTATTTCATATCAAAAATGCAGCTTTTATGTGGGTGCAGGATTGTGATAAGAAAGGCATACCTGTAGACTTTACTATGATTTGAGAAAAAGCCATCATTAATCATTACATGACAACTTAAAGCAAAAGAAAAGTGAAAGATCTGGAGCTGGAGAGTTTAATGACAGCGAAGGATAGTTTGATAATTTCAGAAAGGTTTGGCTTAAAAAAAAAAAAGTCAGAATAATCAATATCGTGAAAATGGCCCTACTGCCCAAGGATATTTATAGATTCAATGCCATCCCCATCAAGCTACCAATGAGTTTCTTCACAGAATTGGAAAAAACTGCTTTAAAGTTCATATGGAACCAAAAAAGAGCCCGCATTGCCAAGACAATCCTAAGTCAAAAGGACAAAGCTGGAGGCGTCACGCTACCTGACTTCAAACTATACTACAAGGCTACAGTAACCAAAACAGCATGGTACTGGTACCAAAACAGAGATATAGACCAATGGAACAGAACAGAGTCCTCAGAAATAATACCACACATCTACAGCCATCTGATCTTTGACAAACCTGAGAGAAACAAGAAATGGGGAAAGGATTCCCTATTTAATAAATGGTGCTGGGAAAATTGGCTAGCCATAAGTAGAAAGCTGAAACTGGATCCTTTCCTTACCCCTTATACGAAGATTAATTCAAGATGGATTAGAGACTTCAATGTTACACCTAATACCATAAAAACCCTAGAAGAAAATCTAGGTAGTACCATTCAGGACATAGGCATGGGCAAGGACTTCATGTCTAAAACACCAAAAGCAACGGCAGCAAAAGCAAAAATTGACAAATGGGATCTCATTAAACTAAAGAGCTTTTGCACAGCAAAAGAAACTACCATCAGAGTGAACAGGCAACCTACAGAATGGGAGAAAATTTTTGCAACCTACTCATCTGACAAAGGGCTAATATCCAGAATCTACAAAGAACTCAAACAAATATACAAGAAAAAAACAAACAACCCCATCAAAAAGTGGGCAAAGGATATGAACAGACATTTCTCAAAAGAAGATATTCATACAGCCAACAGACACATGAAAAAACGCTCATCATCACTCGCCATCAGAGAAATGCAAATCAAAACCACAATGAGATACCATCTCACACCAGTTAGAATGGCAATCATTAAGAAGTCAGGAAACAACAGGTGTTGGAGAGGATGTGGAGAAATAGGAACACTTTTACACTGTTGGTGGGATTGTAAACTAGTTCAACCATTATGGAAAACAGTATGGCAATTCCTCAAGGATCTAGAACTAGATGTACCATATGACCCAGCCATCCCACTACTGGGTATATACCCAAAGGATTATAAATTAGTCTACTACAAAGACACATGTACACGTATGTTTATTGCGGCACTATTCACAATAGCAAAGACTTGGAATCAACCCAAATGTCCATCTGTGACAGACTGGATTAAGAAAATGTGGCACATATACACCATGGAATACTATGCAGCCATAAAAAAGGATGAGTTTGCGTCCTTTGTAGGGACGTGGATGCAGCTGGAAACCATCATTCTTAGCAAACTATCACAAGAAGAGAAAACCAAACACCGCATGTTCTCACTCATAGGTGGGAACTGAACAATGAGATCACTTGGACTCGGGAAGGGGAACATCACGCACTGGGGCCTATCATGGGGAGGGGGGAGGGGGGAGGAGGGAGGGATTGCATTGGGGAGTTATACATGATATAAATGATGAATTGATGGGTGCTGACGAGTTGATGGGTGCAGCACACCAACATGGCATAAGTATACATATGTAACAAACCTGCACGTTATGCACATGTACCCTAGTATAATAAAAATAAATAAATAAATTAATTAATTAAAAAAAAAAAAAAAAGTCAGAATAACAGGAGAAGTAGCTTCTACCAACCAAGAGGGATCAGACAAGTTTCCAGACACAATTAAGAAAATTATTGAAGAGAAAGATATCTACCTGAACAGATATCTTTAATACAGATTAAAGCACTCTACTCTGCAACAGTAACCACTACCATCACAACAGCAAAAAGGCTACAAAAGACACTTATTAGTAAGGAAGAGAAGCAAGCACCAGGATTTAACTTGATGGAGATGAGTACTTCTGAACCAGTGCCAGACAATGAGGAAGAAGATGTAGAAGAAGCAATTTCCATAAACAAATGGAAACAAATTAACATTAGACAATCTGGCAGAAGAGTTCTGATTATTCAAGACTCCTTTTGATGTTTATTCAAGACTCCTTTTGATGGCAATTATGCAAACAGTAGAAAGATTGATACTTTATAGAAATATTTTAGAGACATGTAAAAGAAAAATTTAGACAGAAACGTTGATGTTTCTCCATAAAGTTATATTATGTGTACCTGCTTCTACTGCTTCCCCTCCCACCTCCTCCATCTCTTCCACTTCTGCCACCCGAGAAAATATCAATGCTTTCCCCTCATCCCTCCCTGTCCTCTCCCTACTCAATGTGAAGATAAAAATTCTGATGATGAACATTTATATAATGATCTATTTCCACATAATAAATAGTAAACATATTTTCTCTCCCGTATGATTGTTAATAACATTTTCTTTTCCCTAGCTTATTTTATTGTAAGAATACAGTATACAACACATATTAATAAAACATATAAAATATGTGTTAATTGACTGTTTATGATGTTGGTAAGCCTTCTACTTAACAGTAGGCTGTTAGTAATCAAACTTTTTAAAACTCAAAAATTGTATGCAGGTTTTCAACTACACAGGATTTTGGTGCTCCTGACACCCACATTGTTCAAGGCTCAACTCTAGTTTCTTTCAATTCCTTCTTTTCAGAAAATGTTTCCAGACAGCAGCTAAATTTATGAGTAACTGGGCCAACTCTCTCCAACGGAAATATATAAATGAAAATATTATATCGAAACTCAATCACATAAACTGTAGTTTCAAACCCATAGTAATATGATAATGCTTACAAGGATAACCAAAACAAAAACGAAAGGGTAAAGAATGGTAATCATTTCCCATGGCACATTTATATGAAGTGTTAACTTCAAACACCATAAATATAAACATCAAGGTGATGAGAGCAATTCAAAACTTTTTTTTCTTGTGACGTGAGGACTCGTGAATGTTTGTAGCCATCAAGATTGACAAAGAGAAAGATCCAGGTTATGGTTTTAACTTCAAGTCTTTGGTACCTATAGGAAAATATAATAAATAAATGTGTTATTTGAGAACAAATGCTCTAAATTTTTCATATGCTTAATAACTACCTTGAAAGGTTCAATAAGTACAGATTTCTGCATCTTTCTTCAAGGAATTTAAACAAACATCCTGAAGCAGGTGGTAAGTGGTTCATGCTGTGAGATTCACTATTCTAGGCAAAGTAAAAGGTCACCTCATATGTTGAAAGGTTTCCTAACAATTTTTTGACTTTTTAGTCAGATTACATACAAAATTATGAAAGTAGCATTAAGATTCAGGAGACTGAGAAAGGCTGCTGAAGGGAGCAATGAGTGTACTGGCCTCGAAGTTTAGTTTAACAAACATTTAATTATTTATTTATTGAAAAGACATTTAAAACAAGTTTTCTACTTTATTATATTTGTCTAAATCTCTCTGAGTCATTTAAATAAAGGGACTAATTACCCTAACTCCTGATATACTAGGTTATCCAAGGCTATCCAAGGAATTAAAACAATCTCAGGAAGTAAATGAAAACACAGTCAAATAGAAGTGTCGAGGGAGCTACACAGACCCTCAAGTATTTCGATAAGTCATCTTTCCTTAATTTAATTATCTAAAACCTTTGAATTCGTTATTTGTCCTTTTCAGCAAAAGAAAATAGTATGTATATTTCAGGATAATATTATCTAAAGTACAGTCTTAGTTTGGGTAAATATGAAGCTGCAACTTCAGAGGTTGCTTGTGTTAACTATCTTACACTGGCTCTCAGAGCCATGAGATCTCTTTCATGCCTTACTGAATCTATAATTTTCTTAAGAGAGAGGCTATAATCATCAACTGTGCAAAATGTTAATTGTCTTTTAAAAAGTAAAGAACTTTGTAATCTTAGGACGATTTTATAATACTGTTTGAGGTAGTGTTGCATCATTAAAAGTCCCACAAAATAAGCAAAATTTTAAAATCATGGATACTGAAACAGCAATTTCCTAGCCTCTCCCAACTAATCAATGTATTTGAAGTGTCTCCCAAAACTTCATGCTCATTAGCTTTTCAGTAAACTTCAAACAATTGTTTCTAATTACATAATGCTACATAAAAAATATATTTTCTATTTCATTGTCACAATTTACCTTAAAATACATATACATCATATATATATACACAAATATATATACACATTTAAACTGTGTGCATGTGTGTAGATACATACCTATACAAATATATATATGTATACATATATTTACATATATATGTATACATATATTTACATATATATGTAGTTTTAGACTATTTTAAAGGAATTGTACTCCATTTAATAGTAGATCCAATAAATTAAATGTTACTTTAAATACTATCCTGTTACAACAGGTGAAAATTAAAGTGGTTGGGAATGCGGTTGCTGAGGATAGCTTTATGTTTGAAAACATACAATCAAAATGACAAATAATTGTCTATATATTCATCTTCATTTGATTCTATAATAAACATTTTAGTGATTTTAGGTGAATTAAAATAATGTATTTCTGTGATTGCAAGCAAGGAAAATACAGCATAAGCCATGAAATATGTTTTAAATTGTTACATTGCAGATGTAATCTTTAGAAATTAAATATATAAATGTCTTCTGGCTTATTCCATTTTGGTGTTTTCGTTTTTTGTAAGAAACAAAAGTTTTGCTGTTAATCCTTTAAAACATAATCTCTCCTTTATCTCTTCAGACTGCTTTAAGATATTTTTTGTCTTTGATTTTCAGTACTTTTTCCTGTTATGAGACAAAGTTATATAGTTGTTTGGGGATTGTGACTCTTCTTGAATCTGTGGATTAATTTGTATTAATTTTTAATATTTAAAATCACTAACCATTATTTATTTATATAATGTTTTTGCCTTTATTAGGTCTCATCATTTTCTGAGACTTAAAATGCACATATGCAAGCTTTTTCACCATAAAAATACTTTACTACAATGCTTGTATTTTTCAACGTTTCTTATTTTCATGTGTCATTCTGCATATTTTTTTACTTTTTCTTCAGTTCAAACTTTTCATCAGTTAAACTAGTGCTAAACCAATCAGTTGAGTAATTTACCCTGTTATTATTTTTTCATTTCTATAATTTGAATTTTTTTATTATTGTTTCCTGTTTTCCATTAAATCTCAGCTCAGTTACTCTAAAAAAATCAATCATTTATTTTGATGTTGTCATTATATAAAACATAATTATTTGAAAGTGAATGACAAATGAATCAAGTTATTTAGATTTACTGTAGCTTTTTTTTCTCTCTTTTTATTTGGTTTTGGTTGTATTGTGTCTTCTTTTATTTCTTGCTAGTTTTAACAGATTCCTATAAATTCCCATTTATAAATCACATTATTGGAGTTCCGTCTTAGCTTCAATATATAAACAACTTAAAACTTGTCACTCCCGTCATTACAAAAACTAATATTAGAACAAACTGAAACTCAACGTATGTTTTGTACCCATTAGATAACAGAGCTGTTGGGGTAAACCACCATTATGAAACCTGGATAGACAGGCAAATCAAGGGTCACAGCCAAGGTCTTACCTGGAGCAGAAGTTCCATCAGCTAGAGGCATAAACTGGTAGGAATACTTACATGGTAATTCTGATAAATTGTTACAGACTTCTTGTGGACTGCATCAAAAGTGAGAAACTACAGGTGACTTCAGTCTTAGGGGGCCCACACATTTATGGATGTATCCTTTAGCAATCCCACAAGATTCTCACTGTGAAGAGCCAAGAATAATCTCCCAGTGGGCCTGGAAAACAATAAGTAAATGTACCCATGTTGAAATATGCCAGAGAGTTTTCCATTAACAGAGTCAATTTTGCATGGTAAAAGACTTAATCTTATCAAATGTGGGCTAAGAATGTTTCTCTGAATTAAGCTCCCTGTATCTTTCTGTTCTTACCTAAGAGAAGAAAACTAAAAAAAAAAAAAAAAACAAAAAACAAAAACAAAACAAAACAAAAACTTGTGAAAATAATAGCTTAGACATAAGTCCAACCAAAATACAGAAACTTAATCATAACATTATAAAATATTCCGCTTCCCACACACCTTCAAACACACTAACAGGGCTCTATTATAACGAAGTCGATTATAGCTGACCGAGCTTAAAACACAGGCTATACTTGAAAAGGAGCTCTTAGGGAAACCCAACAACAATTATGTCAGTCCACTTACATTGCTATAAAATTGTATCTGAAACTACGTAATTTAAAAAGAAAAGCTTATTTGACTCACAATTCTGCAGGCTGTACAAGCATGCTACCACCATCTTCTTGACTTCTGGCAAGACCCAGAAAGCTTTTAGTCATGGCCAAAGGGAAGAGGAGCCAGCACATCACATGGTGAGAGATGAAGCAAGACAGCAAGGAATAAGTTCCAGGCTCTTTTAACCAATCAGATCTCAGTGAACTCATAGAGTGAGAGGTCACTCATTACCATGAGGATGGGGCCAAGATATTAATGAGGAATCTGCCCTCATGACCCTAACACCTACCACCATGCCTCCCACGCAACATTGGAGATCATATTTCAAAATATGGCCTGAAAAGAACAAAACATCCAAACCATATCATTCTACCCCTGGCCCCACAAATCTCATGTCCTCCTCTCATTGTGAAATATGATAATCTCGTCCCCATAGGTCCCAAAGTCTTAACTCATTCCAGCATTAACTCATAAGTCCAAAAATCTCATCTGAGACTCAAGGCAAGTCCCTTCCACCTATGAGTCTGTAAGATCAATAAGTTATTTACTTCAAATATAAAATGCTGGTATTGCCGGGCACGGTCACTCACGCCTGTAATCCCAGCACTTTGGGAGGCCGAGGCGGGAGAATCACGAGGTCAGGAGATCGAGACCATCCTGACAAACACAGTGAAACTCCGTCTCTACTAAAAATACGAAAAAATTAGCCCGACGTGGTGGTGGGCGCCCGTAGTCCCAGCTTCTAGGGAGGCTGAGGCAGGAGAATGACGTGAACCTGGGAGGCATCAGAGCTTGCAGTGAGCAGAGATCACACCACTGTACTCCAAACTGGGCCTCGGAGCGAGACTCCATCTCAAAAAAAAAAAAAAAAAAAAAAAAAAATTGCTGGTGTAGGCATGGGTAGACATTCCCATTCCAAAAGGGAGAAATCAGGCAAAAGAAAGGGGCAAAATTCCCCACACAAGTCTGAAACCAAGCAGGGCAATCGTTAAATCCTAAAGATCCAAGATAATCTTCTTTGACTCCATGTCCCATATCCAGTGCACACTGGTGATAGTGGTGGCCTCCCAAGGCCTTGGGCAGCTCTGCCTCTGTGGTATTGCAGGCGGCTGCACTCGTGGGTTAGAGTTGAGTGTCTGTGGCTCTTCCAGACTTAGAATGCAAGTGGCCAGTGGCTATACCTTTCTCAGGTCGGGAGGGCAGTAGCCCTTTTCCCACTGCCTCACCAGGCAGCACCCAAGTAGAAACTCTGTGTGGGGACTCCAGCCACCTTTTTCCCTTCACACTGCCCTGTGAGAGCCTGTTTTCAAGGACTCCACCTCTGTGGTAGTCTTTTGCCTGGGCATCCAGATTTTGTCATGCATCCTTTGAAATCTAGGTGGAAGCTGCCAAGTCTCCTTTATTCTACATGCCTGCAGACTTAGCATCTTATGGAAGCTCCCAAGACTTACTGCTTGTATCCTCTGAAGCGGCAGCTGGAGTGGTACTTGGGGCCATTTGAGCCATGAATGGAGCTAGAGCTAGAGCATCTGGGATGCAGGAAATAGTGTCCCAAGGCTGTGCAGGGCAGTGAAACCCTAGGCTTGGGCACCCATACTATTCTTTCTTCCCAGGCTTCTGAACCAGTGATAAAAGAGACTATCCCAATGACTTCTGAAATACCTTTGGGACTTTTTTCCATTGTCTTGGCCATTAGCACTTGGCACCCTTTTAGTCATATTAATCTCTTTAGTAGGAGGTTTCTCCATACTCTGCTTATATTTCTCTTTTGAAACTGTTTTTTTTTTCTTCTCTCCCAGATGGTAAGGCTGCAAATTTTTCAAACTTTTATACTCTACTTCTCTTTTCATTATAATTTCCAACTTTAAGTCATTAATTTCCTCCTGTATCTGATACTAGGCTATTAGAAGCAGCCAGGCCAATTATTGAACACTTGGCCATTTAGAAATGTATTTCCTCAGATACCATAAGTCACCAGTTTTAGGTTCAAACTTTCACAGATCCCTAGGACCAATCACAGTTCAGCCAATGCCATTGCCAAGAAGTAACAGGGTGACATTTGTTTCAGTTCTCAATAAGTTTCTTATGTCCCATCTGAGATCTCCTTAGCCTGGCCTTTATTGTCCATATTTTGATCAACATTTTTTATCAAAGCATCTTAACAAGTGTCTAAGGAACTCCAATTTATGGTTTTTTTCTTGTCTTCTGAGATTTCCAAACTCTTCCAACCTCTGTCCATTTCCCAGTTCTAAAGCTGCTTCTACATCTTCAAGTAACTTTGTAGAAATGCCCCACCTCTTGGTACCAACTTTCTGTGTTAACCCATTTGTGTTGCTATAAAAGAATACCCAAGTCTGGGTAATCTATAAAAAAGAGGCTTATAATGAGATTTGGAAGGAGCAAAACATTCAAACTATATCAAAAACAGAGGGGAGAATAAAACAAAGACAACAGAGGGTTTGAAGCCTCGAGCACATACAGCTACAATTATCCATAAACATTAATAACTCCTATAAAAGTTTACATAAAATAGCACACTGTGACCTATTTATCTCAGTTATTTTCTGATATATTAATAGTATGTTCAACTTTCAACCAAAAACATCATAGAAGATGCTTAAAGTCAAAGAAGACAGTCTGAAAAAACAAACCTGTCATTATAATCATATTCCAATATGATATAGACTTTGATATTGTCAGACATAAAATATAAAATTATATATATTTTTCAGTTAAAATTAGAGAAGACAAAAAACACAAAAGAAGAAATAGAACAGATAATAATGCAATGCATAGAAAATAGTTAAACACGTGGGACCAGGCGCAGTAGCTCAAGCGTGCAATCCCAGCACTTTGGGAGGCCAAGGCAGGCAGATCACCTGAGGTCTGGAGTTTGAGACCAGTCTGGCCAACATGATGAAACCCCATCTCTACTAAAAGTACAAAAATTAGCCGGGTGTGATGGCACGTGCCTATAATCCCAGCTATTCGGGGGGCTGAGACAGGAGAATCACTTGAACCCGGGAGGCGGAGGTTGAAGTGAGCTGAGATCATGCCATTGCACTCCAGCCTGGGCAACAGAGGAAGACTCTGTCTCAAAAAAAAGACAGAAAAAAAAAAAAAAGAAAGAAAACAGTTACACCTGTGGTAGATATTCATTCTTATATCTCAATAATCAAATCATACTAGTATGAATGGTCTATACATACCATTTATAAGATAGGCAATGTCAGAATGAATTATAAAAATGGAAGAAGATGCAAGTATACATATTCTCTAAAATGGTACTCAACATGTAAAAACTCTAAATGGTTCAAAGTAAAGGAATGTATAAAGATACATAATGCTAACTTTAACCAAAAACAAAACCAAAATAACAACCTACAGTAGTAAATTCAGACAAAGTGAAATTCACAACAATAAAAGTTATTTGGGATTTAAAAAATGGCACTACATGATAATGACTGGAACAATTCTCCAAGAAGACATAGAAGTCTTAAATGTGTATGCATATGACAAAAGATCAACATATATGAGCCAGGATTTGGTACAACTAAGAGGAGAAATAGTCCAGTCTACTATTACACAGTAGAGAAGTAAACACCCCTCTTTCAGTGGCTAGTAGATCAAGCAGGCAGAAAACCAGTGAGGATAAAACTGACAACAAAAACACAATCAATGAACTTGATGTAATTGACAGTTATAAAATACAGACTATTGCATCCTGCAATAGCATAATTCACATTTGTCTCAAGCTCATGTGGAAGTTCACTAAGAAAGACCACATTCTGAGCCATAAGAGAAACCCTAAAATGTATAAAAAGCAATAGAAAGTATATGAAGTATGCTCTCAGATGAAGATAGCAGAGTAGGTCAGCAATGTATGTTAGCATTGGTTTCCCTCACCAACCATTCATGTAGAGACTTGCTTAGTAAGTAGTGTCTTAATAATAGTTCAATTTATATGGACTATTCAAGAAACAATGTAAATGAACTGTGTTACTATTGCCTAAATTGTAGTAATATTTGTAAATTTCAAAATCTGATGAAACAGAAACATTTGAATTGACCATACAGATGCAGATAGAGATATTAATATTTATGAAAAGTATAAGTGCAGCATAATGAATCATGTGAAAAGTAAAAGACTCCCTGAGATTTTTAAAAACTGATCCCATTACATACACCCATTCTGCATAAGCAGGGCTAAAGATATTTCCAGCTGTCTTAGAAAATACAAAAGCATACAAGACAATTATTGGGTGGGTGCAAGCCTTTCTGTATAGGGGATGAGGTTGGAAAATAAATATATTGGTTACATAATATCTTTAAATGTAAATCCTATTCATTTAAAATGAATAATGTTAATGAAACTTCCTAGAGATATTATAGTAGAATTCCTTGGTAGACAAATGGTTTTATCATAGATACCTAACTGAAGACTGAAGTAAAAATGCAAGTTAACTATATTTTATTAAAAATAATGATAGAAAAAACCTATGCTAATTTTCAACGCAATTTTTTTTAACAAACTAAATGTTTCAATTATAAAAATAAAAACCAATCAAATCCTATTCTGTAATTAAAAAAATAAAATAATCAAGGGAAGGTATAATTGCCATCATAAAAATGAGAAACCTATCTCATTTTCTCACTGAATTTAACATTTGAGAATTCTTAAAATATACCCATGTTTAAAATTTATTTTTAATTTTATAAATTATAATAATAGAATTTAAATAATTTATTTCTGTGTGAAATTTAGCAATTTCTTATTGTAAAGTGTTAACTCCAAATGATTTTTTTTTTTTTTTTTTTAAATGGAGTCTCACTCCGTCACCAGGCTAGAGTGCAGTGGTACAATCTTGGCTCACTGCAACCTCCGTCTCTCAGGTTCAAGAGATTCTCTTGCCTCAGTCTCTCGAGTAGCTGGGACTACAAGTGCGTGCCACCATACCCAGATAATTTTCATAGTTTTGTAGAGAAGGGGTTTCACCATGTTGGCCACGATGGTCTCGATCTCTTGATCTCATGATCCATCTGCCTTGGTCTCCCAAAGTTCCGTGATTACAGGCGTGAGCCTTCGCGTCCGGCCTCCAAATGAGTATTATCAGATTTTGGATATGTGTTTAAACATGTTGTTTGCATTTTTGTCTAAACATAAAATATTATAAAGTGAATATGTAATAGAACTAAAACTTACATTACATGATTAGATTATTTCATCATTTCACAAGCATCATAAAGTATACTTACACAAACCTAGATGGCATAGCTTACTACACAGCCTGGCTATGTAGTTCAGCCTATTGTTCCTAGGCTACAAATCCATACAGCACATAACTGTATTAAATACTGCAAACAATTATAACAAAATGGTATTTGTGTATCTAAATATAGAAAAGTTACAGTAAAAATACAGTAAAATATTAAAAATAATCCAACTAAATAAGTCACCTACCATGAATAAAACTTGCAGAACTGGAAGTTGCTGTGGACGAAGCAGTGAGTGAGTGGTGAGTAAATGAAACAAACAAATAAAATAGTCAAGGACATTATTATACACCAGTAGTCCCCAACATTTTTTGGCATCAGATACCAATTTCATGGAAGATAATTTTTTCCATGGACTGTTGGTACGGGGTATGGTTTTGAGACAAAACTGTTTCATCTCAGATTATCAGTTATTAGATTTCCATAAGGAGCATGTAACCTAGATCCCTTTCATGTGCAATTCACAATGAAAATCTAGTGTCACCACTCATCTGACAGAAGGCTGAGTTCTAGTGGTAGCACTCACTCACCTGCCACCCACCTTACGTTGTACAGCCTAGTTCCTATCAGGCCATAGGCCACTAATGGCTCATGGCCCAGTGGTTGGGGACCTTTGCGGTACACTACTGTTCACCTTATAAACACGTTACATTTAGGGTATGATAAAGTTATATAAGAGTATATTTATTTCTTTGTTTTGTGGGTTCTTTTTTTTTGAGACAAGTTCTTATTTTGTCGTCCAGGCTGGAGTGCACTAGCACCATCGGGGCTCACTGCCTCAGCCTCTCAAAGTATTGGGATTACAAGAATGATCCACCACACTCAATCTTTATTTGTTCAGTAATGCATTAACCTTAGCTTAATGTAACATTTTTACTTTAAAAACGTGTTTTAAAATATTGAGTGCTTTTTGACTCTTTTGTAATAATTGAAAACACAAACTATATAACTATACAAAACATTTTATTTATTTATTTATTTATTTATTTATTTATTTATTTATTGAGATGGAGTCTCGCTCTGTTGCCCTGGCTAGAGTGCAGTGGCACAATCTCGGCTCACTGCAAACTCTGCTTCCCAGGTTCTCGACATTTCCCTGCCTCAGCCTCCTGAGTAGCTGGGACTACAGGTGCCCGCCACCACGCCTGGCTAATTTTTCATATTTTTAGTAGAGATGGGGTTTCACCCTGTTAGACAGGATGGCCTCGATCTCCTGACCTCATGATCCACCTGCCTTGGCCTCCCAAAGTGCTGGGATTACAGGCATGAGCCACAGCACCCAGCAACATTTTATTTCTTTATATCTTTATTCTAGAAGCTTTTAAAAAAATTTATTTTTTCTTTTTTCTTTTTAAATATTTTTATTAAAATACACAACTAGCATAGGTCTACATAGGGTCAGAATTATACTACTATCTCTCACCTCCACATCCTGTCCAAAAAAAAATACTTAGGGGTAATTACATGCACAGAACTGTCATCTCCTACACTTTCTTCTGGAGTACCTTCTGAAGAACCTGTCTGAGACTATTTTACAGTTAACTTTTTAAAATAAGTAAAAACTACAGTATAAAAAATAAAATGTATAATATAGTAATATAGAAACTCATAAGATCATTGTGTATTATTATCAAATATTGTATACTGTTCAAAATGGTATGTGCTATACTTTTATAAAACTGATAGAGCAATGGGTTTGTTTATATCAGCCTCACCACAAACATATGAGTAACGCCTTATGGTATAATATTACAATGGTTATATCACTAGGAAGTAGTGACACATCCATTAGAATATTATGGGACCACCATTACACATATGAACTATTGTTGACCACAGTGTTGTTAAATAGTGTGAGACAATACTTGGCTTTGACAAAGACTCTCCTTCACTAGACTATATTCTGGCTCTTTGGAGCACTCTTCCTGATGATCTCTTGGCCTTGGCCCTCATCTTGTCTTTGCCTGCCTACCCCAGTCTTAGAAAGGATCTTGCTTATTTAGTTTAGTGAGAATCCTCACCCTTTTGATATATAATAACATTCTTCATCCCCTCATTTTATGTCTAATTCTTTGTCCTGTCTTTAACAAGAATCCTGTTAGGTCGGTTTAACAACCATCTCCTTAGCCTTGATGTTTCCTTTTAGTAATTTTCAATTCACTGACACTCTCTTCCCGCTCCTTAGCTATACGTCTGCACTTGTCATTAACAATTTTGGGGGGCAGACCAAGAAGGCTGATTGGAAGCAGCTGTGGTCTGCACTGCTCACAGAGAAGAACAAAAACAGTGGGTGAAATCTACACCTTCAAATGAGGTATCCAGTGGGACTGACTAAGCAGTCAGTGAGACATACGGAGAGTAGGGAAAAGCAGATTGTGGTGACAGCCCACCCAGGAATGGCATGGAGTGAAGAGAGCTCCCACACAGAGCCAAGGGAGGCAGTGAGTGATTGTGCAACCCCACCTGGCAAACCACGCTTTTCCCGTGGATCTTTGCAAACCACAGATTAGGAGATCCCCTCATGATCCCATGCCACCAGGGCCTTGGGTTCAAAGCACAGAGCTGTGCAGAGTCTCCATGGCTGCTTGGGCATGCACGGAGACGCAGGAGTTTGCACATACTTTGGCCCTGGGAATTCCAGTGAGGCAAAAGATCAATCCATTCCCCTAAGAAAGGGGTTGAAGCCAGGGAGCAAACCAACCTCATTCAGCAGATCCCGCTCCCAGGTTAAGACCCCGTGGCTTGGAATTACAGTGCAGATAGCAGCACAGCAACAGTAGGCTGGAGGCTGCCTGAGACAACTGATTTCCCATAGGAAAAAAGTGGCTGCCATTCTTTTGCTAAAGTTGGCTGTCCTGGTCTGCTCTCTCTGGAGAGTCTGGGTGGTCTAGATGAGGAAGATTCCCACCAATGCAGTGTGCCCACTCCGCCAAGGGCAACCCAACTACTTCTTTAGTGGATCATTAACCCCATTCCTCCTGACTAGGTGCAACCTCTCAAGAGAAGTCTCCAGAAATCTCCTACAGGAACATCTGGGCTGGCATCAGGTCAGTGGCCCTCTAGGACAGAACTCCCAGAAGTAGCAGCAGGCCACTATCTTTACTGTTTTTCAGTCTTTACTGATGATACCTCCAGGTGCAGGATGGACCCAGGTGATTAGGGTCTGGAGTGAACCCCCACCAAACTGAAGGAGCCCTATGGAAGAGGGGCATTTTTGTTAAAAGAAAAACAAAGAAATAGAAAGCAACAACAACAACATCAACAAAAAAGACCCCACAAAAACCCCATTCACAGGTCATCAACCTCAAAGATCAAAAGTAGATAAGCCCACAAAGATAGAGGAACTGAATCAATGAAAAAATACTGAAAACTCAAACAACAGAGTGCCTCTTCTCCTCCAAATAATTTCAACACCTCTCCAGCAAGGGCACAGAACTGAGCTGAGACTGAGATGCCTGAATTGACAGAAGAAAACTTCAGAAGGTAGGTAATAACAAACTTTGCTGAGCTAAAGGAGCGTGTTCTAACCCAATGCAAAAAAAGGTAAGCATCATAATAACACATTATAAGAGATGATAAACAGAATAACCAGTTTAGAGAAGAACATAAATGACATTATAGAGCTAAAAAAAAAAAACCACAAGAACTTCACAATGCCACCACAAGTATCAACAGCTGAACAGATCAAGTGGAGATAATAATCTCAGGGCTTCTGTATGAAGACATTCATACAGCCAACAGACACATGAGATAATGCTCATCATCACTCACCATCAGAGAAATGCAAATCAAAATCACAATGAGATACCATCTCACACCAGTTAGAATGACAATCATTAAAAAGTCAGGAAACAACAGGTGCTGGAGAGGATGTGGAGAAATAGGAACACTTTTACACTGTTGGTGGGATTGTAAACTAGTTCAACCATTATGGAAAACAGTATGGTGATTCCTCAAGGATCTAGAACTAGAAGTGCCATATGACCCAGCCATCCCATTACTAGGTATATACCCAAAGGATTCTAAATCATGCTGCTATAAAGACACATGCACACGTATGCTTATTGTGGCGCTATTCACAATAGCAAAGACTTGGAATCAACCCAAATGTCCATCAGTGACAGACTGGATTAAGAAAATGTGACACATATATACCATGGAATACTATGCAGCCATAAAAAAGGATGAGTTTGTGTCCTTTGTAGGGACATGGATGAAGCTGGAAACCATCATTCTCAGCAAACTATCGCAAGAACAGAAAACCAAACACCGCATGTTCTCACTCATAGGTGGGAATTGAACAATGAGATCACTTGGACTCGGGAAGGGGATCATCACACACTGGGTCCTATTGTGGGGAGGGGGGAGGGGGAGATAGCATTAGGAGATATACCTAATGTAAATGACGAGTTGATGGGTGCAGCACACAAACATGGCACATGTATACATATGTAACAAACCTGCACATTGTGCACATGCACCCTAGAATTTAAAGTATAATAACAACAACAAAAAAAAAACACTATGCACTTTTCTCCTCCTGGCATATCATTTTGAGTTGTCCTTCAATTATTCCAGATATATTACAAACCTTACCTCTAGAAAACTAATTTTACTAAAAAAATTCCAGGTTAAATTCTTCCTTAAATCTTTTAATTTATAATAAACTTTCATAACAACTATGTTAAATAATTTTTGTAGGTGTTCAATTAAAAAATGATAAAAAATCTGGCAAGCAATATTTATTTGTATATAGGAGCTTGAAGTGTGGTTGTGAAAGAAGCATATGTATTCCATAAAGCTAATCTTTAATGAAACCATGCTGAAGGCTTAATCCTGCAAAGGCACACTCCACATGCTTACAGCTCTATGCTGGGAACTTCCCACCAGAGGAGCAGATTAATTATAACCTTTAGACCAGGTGCAGTAGCTTACATCTGTAATCCCAGCTCTGTTGGAGGCCAAGGCAGGCAGACCACTTGAGGTCAGGAGTTTGAGACCAGCCTGGCCAACATGGTGAAGGCACTTATCTACTAAAAATACACAAATTAGACAGGCTTGGTGGCGGGTGCCTGTAATCCCAGCTACCTGGGAAACTGAGGCAGGAGAATCTCTTGAAGCCAGGAGGCAGAAGTTGCAGTGAGCTGAGGTTGCTATCACTGCACTCCAGCTTGCATGACAGAGAATTTAGTCTCAAAAATAAATAAATAAAATAAATTTAAAAATAAAAATAAATAAATTATAACCTTTAGAAACTATAATTTCTTTAAACTATTTAATATAGTAACCTTACTAAAGATGCATTTCTTTTAGACATACTAAAAATCTTATCTCTAGTTTTGTAAGAAAATATTATATCATTTTTGTTCATCTTCTTTATATAATTTGTACTTACAGTTATACATTACTTTTAATCTTACTATTTATTTAAATTCTTAAATTTGATTTATGCTGTTTTATTTTAATATTAGTTTTAAAGTTTTATACTCCTTTATCATTCTTAACGTTTACTTTATAATTTTCATTGTTACATTGGAACATCGTGATTGACTGTAGAGAAAAGATAATTTAATTATAAATGAAAAATCTACAGTCATTTTCTTACCAAAACACGAGACTGATGTGGGTCTTGCTGCTCTCTGCACAGAAATCCAATGACTGAGATGAGGAGTATTGCCAAGGAAAAACGCTTTAATCGGTCATTGCAGCTGAGGAGATGAGAACTCAATCTCAAATCCATCGCCCTGAAAAACTAAAACTAGTAGTTTATATAGCAGGAAAAAAAAAAAAAAAAATGAAACAATGTATAACAAAACAGAAACAAATGAGGGGCAAGAAAGCAATCATGATGAATGAGGGGTAGTCATCTCACTGTCTGGATGTGGTGATTTGATGAGTTTCAGTTGTTTGATACTTTTTTGAGAGACCTGAAGTTCCTTTCCTGAGGAAGGAACTTAGATAAAACAAATATAGTCCGGGCCCGGTGGCTCACAGCAGTAATCCCAGCACTTTGGGAGGATGAGGTGGGTGGATCATGAGGTCAGGAGATCGAGACCATCCTGGCTAACATGTTGAAACCCTGCCTCTACTAAAAACACAAAAAATTAGCTGGGTGTGGTGGCAGTCACCTGTAATCCCAGCTACTTGGGAAGCTCAGGCAGGAGAATGGTGTGAACCCGGGAGGCAGGGCTTGCAGTGAGCCGAGATTGTGTCGCTGCATTCCAGCATAGGGAATCTGGTCATCAATCTTCCTGACTGCTTCATGCTGAGGAGGGCTATCACAGGGAGCTCCATACAATGGGTGACCATGTGGCTACCCAGGAATCAAAAGTTAATCTAATGCTAGAATTTTCTTGTGAAACACAATGTTTCTCTCCAATCCCCTACTTCCATCAAAAACAAATCACAGCAGGACCAATCTACCTGCAAAATAGCATCAGTACCACATACTTGGCCTGATTGCCCACTCAGAGTACAATAAGAATTGCCCATTTAGGTTTTCCTAAACTGATTTAGGAAAATGTCTGCGGATCCTGAAAAAAAAAAAAAAGGAATCATCAATATTCCAAACAACAACAAAAAAAGACATAAAAATTACTTCACTCCTCTAATAGTTCAGTCCATGCAATCAACTCCTGTTTCAAATTTTGTTAGTAATCTTCATAAACACATCAGTCTTTCAATTAGTGCAGAGGATGTTTCTTCCCTAATGCAATGGAACAGCATCCAAAGTTATCAGAAACCTGCCTTAAAGAGTCCTTTTCATGAACTCTCTCCAAAAAGCAAGCCCTGGACTATTGCTGATTATGCCATTGTTTTGAGAAGGATCAAAGCAAAACATAAAAGTTGGATAACGAAAATCTTAAGACAGCCATAAAGACACAGTTGGCAAGGAAATTTGGTTATTTCTGTGGCATACCACAAGTTGACATAATAATCATAATTATTACTAAGACATATCAGAATTGTAGAAATCTCATACAATCCTACAACATACAATAACAACAATCTATTAAAATATAGATATATCCCAAAGGAAGCTAACCACCACTCGAATTTTGACAATGCCTCCTGCATAATTCTAATGTAACACATAAGCTTAGTAAACTTAATATGTCTCTTTTGGACTTCGTGGAACCTCATATCCAGAAAGTTAGTTTGACATCAAAAAAACTGAATTTAGAACTTGACATATTGCTCTTAAAAATATCAGTTTTAAGACACCTGATATCACAAAATAGAATGACAGGTCACTATACAATAGTCATTCATTTAGCCAATATGATGAAATAAAACATTTATCTTTTGATAGAAAGGAGATTGTTTCCCAAACAATAAGACATAATGCTTAATAAGGTGTAGGCCAACTAAGTCTGTGTCTCCCCCCTCCATTGTTTTCCTGTAATTTACTCAAAAGGTAAACATAAATCTTGTATCCTCTTTTACATAAAAATTTTCTTCAAAAGAGAAAACCAAATTTTATCTTTGTATGGTATATTATTAATATTAAAGCTAATTTTAATAAAATCTTTAAACAAATCTGATTTTAATCAGATTGACCATAGGTAAGATTTCTGTAAACTTTTTATAACCTTTTATGATTTTCCATTAAAAAGATCAATAAAAGAAAAAAAGGGGATTAATGTTCCAAAAGAACCTCGTTATTCTGACACGCAGGTACAGATGCTAGACTTGCATCAGTGTACTTTTGATATTAATGTTTAATTTATAGAAAAACTCTGAATTAATTTTATCCCTCAAAATCAGCCCTTACAATCTCATGTGCTCACATTTTGCCAATAGTCCCTGGACTTAGAGGGATTTAATAGTGATTTAATAGTTTTAATTTCTGGCCCCACATCTCACAAAAGCAATTCATTTTGATTGTCACCTTCTCCTGAGTCTGAAGACGATGGTGTAGCTGGTGTCTATATTCACGGTTTAGCAGGGATTGGTGCCTTCTTCAGATCCAGAGAGCCAAAGCCCTGTAACTTAACAGAACAATAACTAGTTAAAAGAACATTTATACTACAGAAAGTTCTATCATACTCTCTAACACGTCACAAATTAAAACACTGTGATTTGGTGTCTGAATTACTGTCTGTAGCATTTCAAACCACTGTATTGAAGTAATTTGATTACTCACTGCTAATGTCTAATTGCTGGCATTCTAGTGACAGAACTATGATCAAGAGCACTAAAAATGTACTAAGTCCTAGGCCAAACTTATTAAAGTAAGACAACTAACTTTTCCCTCCATCATTAAAAAAAGAAATAGTAAATGCAAGTTTTAGTTTTGAAAGTTCAATATAAGGATAAACTCCTTTCACTTAAATATTATACAATAAAACAAGGAAAAACTAAGAACAAAAGCACACAATAATTACTTTTCAACTATTTAAAACAGCATCATCATGTCTTTCCAAGATTGGTTTCTAGACGCAGTACTGACAACTGATGAGGTCACTTTCATCACTAAAATCGTCAAACCAGTGTCACACTTGAATAGTTTTGTTTTCAGGTACACACATGAAGGTCCATCAATGATAAATGGCTCAGGATCAAAGGTCACTAGAAAGTCTCAGACTTTTAGCACTACTTAATGCTAATGAAGATCATTTAATTTTAATAATAGTAAGCACAACTAAAGTAGCTTGAGAAAATTCCCAACCAATATAACTTCCTTAAATATAAGGCTAATAATTATTTAACAGTATAATTTTGTAACCACATCACAGTTTTTCTTCATTACCCATTGGGAAAAATCTGAAACCAACTCAAATCATTGATTAAGTTGAATAACCTTGGAGATAGACACCACTTGAACATTTTGATTCTCCCCTGCTTTTTTTGAATAACAAATAGTGTACTATTTCTGCTCAGAGCTTGTAAAATAGGTTTTTGGGTTTTTTGTTGTTGTTGTTGTTCGTTTTTTTTGGCCAGGACTCCTAAAGCTTTTGTAGCTTTCTAGAGCAGCAGAAGTAAGCATAACCAACCAAATTTTAAATGACTGGTGTCCTCTACCAATTATTTCAGGTTTGACAAAGGTAGCTTAGAATTCGAGATAAAAAGAACAAATGATGAATTGTTGGAAAGGCATAATAAACACAATGACTATTCATAGAACCAAATAAAAGCCTTCCATTAGAAATTAAAAAAAAAAAAAAAGTTGTATACATAAGTTTTAACTTATGTATACAAAATAAAACCCAAAAAGAACATACAGCAAATAAATAACAATTAAAACAAAAACAAATATACAGAAAACCAACCCCCAATTCTTCTCCTACTCAGATTACCTTGGAGGCTAGAGTATTACCTAGAGCCTAAAAGAACACATAGTATATATTTTGTTCCTAGTATACAAATTAATGTCTTTAAATCCACTGATACCACTATCCATTTTGTGCAATTAAAAAATTTACTTAGGTACATGACCAGTAATTACTTCAGTGCTAGACCATCTATGCAATATAGCAAATACAGTATAAAGCAATGCAAGCATGTGTGTGAAATTTGGCTTCATGCTTAACAACATTAAAACAGAATTGCCAGGCCGGGTGTGCTGACTCACGCCTGTAATTGCGGCACTATGGAAGGCAAACGCAGGCAGATCACTTACGTTCAGGAGTTCCAAAACAGCCTGGCCAACACGGTGAAACACCACCTCTACTAAAATAGAAAAATCATCTGGGCATGGTGGTGGGCACCTGTAATCCCAGCTACTCGGGAGGATGAAGCAGGAGAATTGCTTTGGAAGTAGAGGTTGCAGTGAGCCAACATCTTGCCACTGTACTCCAGCCTGGGCAACAGAGTGAGAATCCCTCAAAAAAAAAAAAAAAAAAAAAAAAGCTAAACTCTCAATGTATTTCTTTATAATATTTATTTTTTTATCTTCATCAGAACTAAGACTCTTAACTATGAGCAATGTTAATTAGCAAAATTCCAAATTTCTCCAATTTTCTATCAGTTTATTTATTAATTTATTAATTTATTTTTATTTTTGAGATAGAGTCTTGCTCTGTCACCCAGGCTGGAGTACAATGGCATGATCTTGGCTCACTGCAACCCCCACCTCCCAGGTTCAAGCAATTTTCCTGCCTCAGCCTCCCGAACTGCTGGGACTACAGACACCTGCCTCCACACCCAGCTAATTTTTGTATTTTTTAGTACAGACGGGGTTCCATCATATTGGCCAGGCTGGTCTTGAACTCCTGACCTCATGATCCACCCCCCTCAGCCTCCCACAGTTTTGAGATTACAGGCATAAGTCACTGCATCCAAATCTCTATCAGGTTTTAAAGAACATTATACTAGCTAAACTTTTCCAGCATCCTATTTTCTCTGTATGCATATGAAGACAGACATACACAGAAAAAGGAAAAAAACTACATATAACTTACAAAGACCATCTATAACATGAGTGGCCTTTTCATTTTGTCCTTTGTTTTCTTAATAAGCATTTTACTTTAGGACAAACATTCACCAAACAAGACCTATTTTATACAGATTTGTTCTCTTTTCTTTACAACTGTCCTTTCCAAAAGTATATCTTCATATCCATGCCTTTCTTTACACTTCTCCCCTGCCTACTAATTCCTTACTACCTTGTTTCACAAATAAGCTTAGTTAAGTGCATAATTTGAATTACCTTTTAGATAACTTCTGAATTACATAAAATTATTATTTTTTTTCACTAAAAACACATATTTTGTTACAGTTTATAAACAGAATTACAGATTAACTATAATTCCTATTCTTAGTAACCTTGAATGTTAGTGAAATCCTAGAAAACAAGAAATCCTGAACTATCAGATGAATTTTTTAGAGAATAATTCCACAGTCTTTAGAAACATATTTTCCCATATCATAACCCTTTCTTTTTTTTTTTTTTTTTTTTGAGACGGAGTCTCGCTCTGTCGCCCAGGCTGGAGTGCAGTGGCCGGATCTCGGCTCACTGCAAGCTCCGCCTCCCGGGTTTACACCATTCTCCTGCCTCAGCCTCCCGCGCCCGCCATCTCGCCCGGCTAGTTTTTTGTATTTTTTAGTAGAGACGGGGTTTCACCGTGTAGACCAGGATGGTCTCGATCTCCTGACCTCGTGATCCACCCGTCTCGGCCTCCCAAAGTGCTGGGATTACAGGTTTGAGCCACCGTGCCCGGCCCATAACCCTTTCTTAATTGGGAATGAACCAGATATCCAATGAGCATCAAAAATAATTTTAAGGTTTTAAATTACAGAAAAGTTTACTTCAAACATTTATCCTATTTACAAGTACTCAATTATATCATTTTTAACATTTTATCTAAATAACTTCTGAAAACTCAGATATTAGACATCATTATTTAAAGTTAGTTATTTCTTTGTTAAACATTTTTTTAGCACTCAGTGAACATCAGGAGCTCACCTAAGAACCACAGTGTTAACTATATAGATATTTTTGCCAATGACTAACAACATTAAATTAGTCTCATTTGCCAAAGAAGATGCACAAACCAAGATCATTTTGTTTGCATGTGTTGATAGTTTTACAATCTTCTATGACAAACCCAGACACCTCAAAATATCTACCAGAGACAAATATAAAATTCAGACCAAAAAAGGTATGCTGACAATTCTGAAGGCATTTCTCTTATATTAGTTCAATAATTTTAAAGCCAGCTTATTCATTAAAGGTTACTTGCCACATGAACGTGAAATTTGCTTGGACTTTCTTTACCTAAATTTTGAATGCTCTTTTATTTATTACCCAACTTGGTAGACGCAACATATAACAATAAATGTACATACAAATAAACTCATCTAGATATGCATACACACACACACACAAAGATCTAATAACTTTTACTGTGGAACTCTAACCATAAGATAGCAACACAAACTCACCAGTCTACAAATCTGTCCAAATGGCTGATCTTAGTTAAGTCTGTGAACCAAAATGTTGGGTAAAGCAGTTGTCAGTAGCAGTTTGATTCTTAAAGGCCAAACCTCCCCAGACTCCAAAGAACACTGGGGCCAAACAGAACCAAAGGAGAACATCACATACTAACCAGCCCCAACATTGCTTAGAATAGCAGCACAAAAGTCTGGATATATGAACTTTTATCCTATTTTCCCATTCAACAGCAAATTCCAGATTCCAAACAATACTGGGGCCAAACAGTATTAGAAAAGAGTATCATTTGACTGAATCCTAATCTCCCACAACTATACCAAACACACACAATCACCAAAACATAATCTAACTTCAGCAACAACAAACAAGTCCCAGGAGTGTTCAAACCTGAAAGAGTCAGGGAGCTTCAACCTGTAAACAAAAATTTCTTTAGAATTTCTCAAATTGAGAGGATCCAATCCTGCTGTTTGGTACCCACAAAGTATACTCACTTGCCCAGACACTCACACAACAATTACAGATAAGCCCACAGGCGTGTCCGTACTGAAACAGTTGGGGTGTTTCCCTCTCTGTCAGTTGGAATTATTCAACCTGCAAACATAAATTCCTTTAAAAGTTTCTCCAACTGAGAAGAGCAGACCGTGCTGTCTGGGCCCACAAAGAAAACTTACCTATCTGGACACAGATGTACAATTACAAAGGCAGTTCTTCTAAAGGAATCAGAAATACCATTGGGGCTCACTAAAAAAGGGCCAGAGAGAGATGAAAACTTACCTCCAGCCTAAACTGGGAGGGCAGGGGTTTGATCTAGGTCCTGCTGCTCACTGTACAGAAAGCCAATGACAGATGATGAGTATTGCCAAGGAAGAAGGCTATAATCAGCCTCAGCAGCTGAGAACATGGGAACTGAGTCTCAACTCCATCTCCCTGACCAATTAAAACTAGGAGTTGATTTAGCAGGGAAGAAATAAAGCAATGCATTAAAAAAAAAAAAAAAAAAAAAAAAAAAAAAAACGGAAGTAGACAGGGGCAAAGAGGTAATCGTAATTAACAAGAAGTCTGGAATCTCATTTAATGTGATAATCTGGTGAGTTTCAGTGCTCTGATACTTTTTTGAGAGGTCTGAAGCTCCTTTCCTGAGGAAGAAACTTATATAAAACAAATGTAATTTTCAAGCATAAAGACCAGAAGGATCAATATCTATGTTTATCCAAAAATTTATCTATGGGACTATTTTATCCGTTTCAACTTGGGGTCCTAAATATGATAGTATTGAGTATGGACAACCAGCTTTCTTTTTTTAACAGTAATGGCAGATTGGGGAAAAACAGAACCTTAAATGTTCATCAAAATTGAGTGCTTTCCAAAATGACTTGTTTTAAAATTTAATCTCATAACAAAATTATTGTTGATATAAAATTATTCTCTATTGCAAGAATTTTTAACATATTTTAAGACTTTAACCTTCTCCTTGAAGAAGGAAGTGATGAGTTCTTCACAGAAATTCTCATGTGATGATCTTCCCAGAGCTAAATTCATCTTTAGTGTCCTTTCAATATATTTGAGCATTTTTCATAAATTTTGCAAACTTACAAATAATTGCTTTTACCTGCTTCTGCCTCTTCTATCTTTCATGTTGCCACAACTTTTTTTGAGAAGGTGGATTATAAGTTTGTGCCTCTATTTCAAAGAAAATTCAGTAAATTTTCTCAAAAATATTACTGTGTTTTCACTAAGAAGAATTGAACAGAAACATTTTCTTGCATGTTTTAAACCATTTATTTTAAAGGTAATATAACAATAATAGGGATATACTTTGAGCCTTCATTGACCTGCTGCTTTTTTGTCTTTTCTATCTATTCTAATCCAAATATAATTAACCACATTTTTTCAATACTATTATTTCCTTTAAAAAAATACTTTAAGTTCTGGGATACAAGTGCAGAATGTGTAAGTTTGTTACATAGGTATATGAGTGCCATGGTGATTTGCTGCACAAATCAACCCATAATTTAGGTTTTAAGCCCTGCATACATTAATGATTTGTTCTTATTCTCTCCCTCCCCTTGCTCCCCACCCCCAGTCTGGACCCAGTGTGTGTTGTTCCCCTTCCTGTGTCCATGTGTTCTCATTGTTCAACTCTCATTTATGAGCGAAAACATGTGGTATTTAGTTTTCTATTCCTGCTTAGTTTGCTGAGGATGATGGCTTCCAACTTCATCCATGTCCCTGAAAAGGACTTGATATCATTTCTTTTTATGGCTACATATTATTCCATGGTGTATATGTACCACTTTTTTTTTATCCAGTCGATCATTGATGGGCATTTGGATTTGTTCCGTGTCTTTGCTATTGCAAATAGTGCTTCAGTAAACATATGTGTTCACGTGTCTTTATAATAGAATAATTTACATTCATTTGGGTATATACACAGTCATAAAATTGCTGGGTTAGATGTTATTTCTGGTTCTAGATCCTTGACGAATCACCACGCTGTCTTCCACAATGGTTGAACTAATTTGCATTCCTACCAACATTGTAAAAGCATTCCTATTTCTCCATAGCCTCACCAGCATCTATTTTTTCTTGACTTTTTAATAATTACCATTCTGACTGGTTTGAGATGGTATCTCATTGTGGTTTTGATTTACATTTCTCTAATGACCAGTGATTTTGAGCTTTTTTTCATGCTTGTTGACTGCATAAATGTCTTCTTTATAGAAGTGTCTGTTCGTATCCTTCACCTGCTCTTTGATGGGGTTATTTGTTTTTGTGCTTATACTTTTGTTTAAGTTCCTTGTAGATTCTGGATATTATACCTTTGTCAGATGGGTAGATTGCAAAAATTTTCTCCAATTCTGTAGGTTGCCTATTCACTCTGATGATAATTTCTTTTTCTATGCAGAAGCTCTTTAGTTTAATTAGATCCCATTTGTCAATTTTGGCTTTTGTTGCAATTGCTTTTGGCATTTTCATCACGAAATCTTCATCCATGCCTATGTCCTGAATGGTATTGCCTAGGTTTTCTTCTAGGTTTCTTATGGTTTGGGGTTTTACATTTAAGTCTTCAATCCATCTTGAGTTAATTTTTGTATAAGGCTGTAAGGAAGGGGTGCAGTTTAAGTTTTCTGCATATGGCTAGCCAGTTTTTCCAACACCATTTATTAAATAAGAAATCCTTTCTCCATTGCTTGTTTTGGTCAGGTTTATCAAAGATCAGATGGTTGTATACGTTTGGTGTTCTTTCTGAGATCTTTCTTCTGTTCCATTGGTCTATATCTCTGTTTTGGTACCAGTACCATGCTGTTTTAGTTACTGTAGCCTTGTAGTATAGTTTGAAGTCAGATAGCATGATGCCTCCAGTTTTGTTCTTTTTGTTTAGTATTGTCTTGGCTATATGGGCTGTTTTTGGTTCTACATAAAATTTCAAGTTATTTTCTAATTGTGTGAAGAATGTCAATTGTAGTTTGATGGAAATAGCATTGAATCTATAAATTACCTTGGGCAGTATGACCATTTTCACAATATTCATTCATCCTATCCATGAGCATGGAATGTTTTTCCATTTGTTCATGTCCTTTCTTATATCCTTGAGAAGTGATTTGTAGTTTCCCCTGAAGAGTTGCTATGCATCCTTTGTTAGCTGTATTTCTAGGTATTTTATTCTCTTTGTAGCAATTGTGAATGGGAGTTCATTCACTGATTTGGCTGCCTGTTTGGTTATTGTTGGTATATAGGAATGCTTGTGACCTTTGTACATTGATTTTGTATCCTAAGATTTTGCTGAAGTTGCTTATCAGCTTAAGGAGATTTTGGAGTGAGACGATGGGGTTTTCTAAATATAGAATCATGTTTTCTACAAACAGAGCCAATTTGACTTCCTCTCTTCCTATTTGAATGCATTTTATTTTTTCCCTTGCCTGATTACTGTGGCCAGAACTTCCAATACTATGTTGAATAGGAGTGGTGAGAGAAGGTGTCCTTGTCTTGTGCTGGTTTTCAAAGGGAATGCTTCCAGCTTTTGCCCATTCAGTATGATGTTGGCTGTGGGTTTGTCACAAATAGCTCTTATTATTTTGTGATATGTTCCATCAATACCTAGTTTTTTGAGAGTTTTTAAAATGAAGGGATGTTGAATATGTTGAATTTTATTGATGTCCTTTTCTGCATCTATTGAGATAACCATGTGATTTTTGTCATTGGTTCTGTTCATGTGATGAACTTCATTTATTGATTTGTGTATGCTGAACCAGCCTGGCATGCCAGGGATGAAGTAGTCTTCATCATAGTGGATTAGCTTTCTGATGTGTTGCTGGATTCAGTTTGTTAGTATTTTATTGAGGATTTTTGCATTGATATTCATCAGGGATGTCAGGCCTGAAGTTTTTATTGTTTTCGTGTCTCTGCCAGGCTTTGGTATCATGATGATGCTGGACTGTTTTTGGCATGATTCTTTTCTAAATATGTTTATACTTTTATATATGCACATGTGTCCATTAGAAACATTTCATTTTTTACAACTTTTGAAAACTATGAAGATATTTTTACAGTTTTTATATTATCCTCATTTTAGCTATGTCATTTTAGATAAATAACAACAGTTTATGTTTTCAACTGCTATATTTATTCAATTACATATTTGAATACATTATATTTTATTTATTTAATCATTTATTTACAGGTTTCTAATATAATTTCATTTCTAATATATACTCTAACAAATAATTCCATGATTAACATCACTTATATATCTTGTGTGTATTTCTTGTGTGTGACCTATTCCTGGAAATAGCATTTCCTGTTTAAAAATGTATTTAAATAAATATAAATTTTAAAATATTAATAGCTCATGCCAAATTGCTTTCCAAACTTAGTAGCTTTTTACAGTTTACATTTCTTGTCCCATGAGAACTATCTGAGTACCTTATGTTTTATAATAAAAGTGTTCGATATATTTTTTAAAACCAAAAAAATAATAATAATAATTTAGACACATTTTTTTTTCAGTGCTTATACACACCATATTAATTATGCTTTTTGTTTTCTGTATTCTGTACTCTGACATCTTGGCATCTTGCTAACCTTGGACAGACTGACTTTCCCAGGGTTAGCTAATTTCTAGAGATAGCAGAAAACTCACCTTCGAGTGTGCCTTTCATAGGCAAAGAAACAAATCATGGATTCATACCTTCACCAGCTGACTATATCTGGCTCTTATAATCTGGACCACTATCCACCTGTCCTAATCACCCGGAGACAGGTATCAGGCAACCAAATACAGCCAGTATGTCCCGAAGCCTGCTGAAAATTTTAAACTAGTCAATCCTAATTTAGCTTACCCTACTTTACCTGCTCCTTGCTGCAGAAACCACAATCAAATTTCTTGAATTTATTTCTCTTTCTCTCTGCCTCCTGACAGAATCTAGTTGTTCACATTTGGCCTATTAACATGACACAGCATGCCTCCATTTCTAGGGAACTGTGAATAAAATCACATTCATTCATGACAGTCATTTCTGTGTCTGTATGTCTTACCATACCATATTAAAACACATACTGTATACCATTAAAACACACACACACACACACACATTTTCCCTTTGTTCCTCACAAATGTTTTGCCTTGTACTAATATTGTCTGATTTAAGTATAAGGGTTATACTGCTGTTATATGAAAACTGGGAAATGCTTATTTCTTTTCTACTTAAAAAAAAGAATCCTGGCACGTAACTTCCTTGGTGGATTTTTAAAAGAATTATGAATTATATGTTAAATATTTTTAGCACCACTAGGACTTTTTGGTCCTTAATTTCTTCTTAGGTCAGTTTTGTTGTTAGTTTTTTTTTTTTTTTTTTAAAGGTATTTATTTATTGGTATTTAATTGGTTGTACCAATGTTACCTTCTTTAGAATATTTTCTTATTGCCCTTCTGATAAGTGAGCTATCCTTTCATTTATCTTATTGATATTTTTAATTTTTTCTAACCAAATTTTCTAAAGAACTAGCAGTCTTAATGAGTCATCTTTTGTTTGTATATTTTGTATTTATTTGATGTTTGCACTAATTATCATTTTGTTTCTCCTTATTCAGATTTAATAGACTACTTCTCTTATAGCTGCATAAGGTAGATATTGAGGTAATTTATTGTAAACCTCTACCTTTTTTAATGTAAGCACTGAAACTATTCACTTTCTCTTAGCATTTATTCCTCTGCTTCACATGAAATCTGATATGCTTCATTACTAACATTCAATTAACATTTTTTTTGTATTTTTAGGATTATATAATAGTTGTACATGTTTTGAGGGTACATGCCACATTTTAATACATGTATACAACTTGTAATAATTATATCAGAGTAATTGTGATATCCATCACCTCAAAGATGTATCTTTTCTTTGTGTTGCGAACATTACAATTCTCCTCTAATTTCTCTTGTGATTTCTTCTTCAGCTAATGGATTATTTGGAAGTATGTTGCATAATTTTCAACTATTTAGAGATTTTCCATGTATCTTATTGTTATTATTTCTAATGTAATTCTGCTGTGGGCAGAGAATACATTTTGTGTTGTTTCTATCACTTGAAATTTCTTGAGAGGTGTGTGTGGGTATTTAATATATATATATATATACACATTTTAAAATAATGCTTCACTATGCTAGTAAAAATGGTTTTACTTATGGCAGCATTTCCTCAGATTGCCTTAATATAGAACTATCAATTCTCTCTGGAATTCTGAGTTTCACATAAACAAACACAACAGAAATAATCACTATCCTATTAATAGATAATGCTTAAAATCCAATGCTGTAGTATAACTTAGTGGCAAGATAAGAGGCACCTTTCTGTCTTGTTAGAGTAACTGTGCAGGAACCTTTCCTTGCCAAATTTGAGCAGAGGAGCTGCTAGTCCTTTGTAGTGGGATTCGGGAATTCTCTGCTCAGTTGATCATGTGAGGAACACAATGTGGATCTTCAAGTGGATAAAGGAAAGGATTTGAGTGAGAGATTGTAAAAGATAGACTGCTGTTACTGTTAGGAAAATATTATTGTACTTCATTGTACTTACTATGATCTTAACTCCAGCTTTATTACATTGTGATAATATCATAATATGGTTTGAAAGGTTTTATATTTTTGGTCTTACAAAAATTTTGGCTTTTCTATGTGGTCATTTTTGGCTTTTCTATGTGACCATTTTTGGTATTATAGAAATATGTACATATTCAATAAGATAATACATTTCTACTTTAAGGTATAAAATGGAATAAGGATTAATTCTACTTTAATACAAGTTTATAGTTCTTATGTATTAAATAAATTGATCTACTCATGTTATGATATACTGTTGTTGAATTTCCCTACACCATCACATTTCTGCATATTCTATTTTGAATAATTTTTCTAATGATTTTTAAAATAATTTTATTTTTAATATTTTAATATTTGGTTTTATTAATATGTAATGCAGATATGGCTATTCTTACATTTCCAGTATGTATAACAATGTTTACCATCTTACGATGATTTTTCTTAAAATGATCAAACATTCTAAATTCATAATATTATATTTTTCACCACCTTTGAGATCACATATTCTAAAATACATATACATTATTTTGAGAACTGCAGTGGATGAAATAACTTTTCTAAATACTAAGGGAGGACATACCTCAGATTTTTTAGAATAACCAAAGTTTGTACTACAAGGCTTAGAAATAAGATGCAGTAATAGAGAGATTAGAATAACTTTTCCATTCAATATTCTAGTTATTCACAAATATCTAAAAGATGTAGCAGAGTGACATCAACAAGGTAGTTGATTATAGGCAACTGGTGTTTGTCTCTCTAACAAGAAAGAATGGAGGCAATGAAAAAACAGCTAATATTTAATCAGGATGTCAAAAGGAAAGTGCTGGAGTGCAGCCAGGGAGGTAGTTGTGGTCATTGGAAGCACAGGAGAGCAATGTGGAGGCACCTGTCTCTGTTCCCCTATCTCACCAGATCTCTCACCCAACTCAGCCCAGAGTCAGGCACTTTAGGAAAAAAAGCAAGCAGAAGAACCCCACCAGTCCCCATTGGTACCACGGATGCCTACAGTTCCTCCTACAGGAGAACTCACAGTCCTCTTTAGCCATGAGTCCAGTTTGGAGAGCTGCTGGGAATTCAAACTGACTGGGCTTTGGCAGTGAGAGAATGCCCCACTGGGATGAGACTCATGTGCTAGCAGTTGGAAGTCAGACCAGCATGCACAGAAATCAGAAAGACTGAAAATGTAGAAGGAGACACTAAGAGCCACTGCTATAGTTGGCACCTGTTATTATTTTACATTCCATCCTCAGAGAAAAACAGGCACCTACATTGGTAGTAGATGAAGATAGTTATATTCCACACTATTCCTGCAAAAGAGCCAAATGTGATATTGGATGACCTCTGTATCAGTATCGACTGGATATATGCTTGTCTGTGTGGATCTTCTTTCTTAGCTGCCTAAATTTTCTGACTTTCTTCTAATTACTCTTTAAAGAAGGGTCAGTGTGGTAGTTCAACAGGAAGATAGGGTAGATCCCATAAATGAATACTCGCCTTAGTAAGTTAGCCTTGCATAATAAGCAAGATGCTGGCTCTAATCATCTGCAGCTCCTCTTTAGCTGACATTGGAAAGTGGAGAAGGGAGAAAACAGTAGAAAATAACACAGTAATTGTACCTTGACAGAGGGTAACCAGCAAGAGGACATCAAATATTTTCAAGATCTTACTGATTAACAAAAGACCCCCATAAATATTCTTGAATATGATCTAAAATGAAGAACGGTGGTTTAGCACACAAATGAGCATGTAAAAAAGTATGCTTTATTTTTTAGTGGCTTGTCTAAACAGTAAGCGAGACTTACTTTTTATTAAATATGAATAAGGCTAATTTCTACAATATGCTATTATGAGTGTTTTTTAAAAAATGAATAAACAACATATACACAAATTTTATATTTTCATATATATGCAATGAATATAAATAGAGTAAACAATAATTATCTAATCTGTCAACATCCTTGAATGATATAGATTTCAAGAGTTCATTTGAAGTTTTCCAACTCAAAACTAATAATTTAGTGCTCTGTTAGTCTTTAAGCAAAACCACTGCTTTCAGTTCTACTAATTAGGCCCTTTGAAAATGTTTCCCTCCAAGCAAACGGCTTGTTTTCTTCCATCATATCCTGTGAACTAAATACTTCTTGTTGTAATAAAGCTTTAAAGTTACATGACTTCAGGTAACATTATTAAGTAAGACTCAAAACAATGTCTGTTGAGCAAAGATGAAATAAAACACTTAAGTACAACCTGCTGAAAACAAAATTCTAAACAATAAAAATAAGAAATGGGTTCATATTATCATATTAGGGGAATCTAGCTTTACATTTAATTTTGGTACAGGTTTGTTTTACTTAAACTTATGTGTTTTAAATGTAGTAACAATTTCTTCAAATATTTTCCTATGGAATGAGGTAGTTCCTGTACTAAAACATTTGTAATGAAAAACAAAACACCTCCTTTATTTCCATTGATATATCTTCACTGGAATTATAAATTTTATTGGATAAATGATATGAGCACTAATAAATATTCTGTAAACTATGGATAATAATCACAAACTTGCTTGTGAAGAAATAAAATTTAGAAAGCATACTCTAAAACAAGATAAATCAAAATATAAATCATATTTACATTAACAATGATTTTACTTAATTGACATATAGAACTTAAAACATTTGTCTGCCCTAATTCAACTTGCTGTATTTTATAATTAAAAACGATTTCAAACACCAGTATGATATAATCGATTTTGCTGTATTTTTAAAAACATTTCTTCTTATACGAATCTACATTTTCCATAAAGTCATTTGTCTAAATGTTAAGTATGTTGTTAAAAAAAAAAACCAAAAAAACAAAACCCAGGATAGTCATCCTTTCCTCTACAGCTAGCATATGTGCATCATTGCTTAAAAGAAATATACCTAATCCCTGTATAGAGTAGGACTCTTCCAATACGTTTCAGTGTTTTGTGAACCTAGAATATCTAAGATAGATCTGTCAATTTAGAAAGTTGATTTTGCCAAGACTGAGGACACTCCATGACACAGCCTCAGGAAGTTCTGATGACATGTGCCCAAGGTGGTTGGGGTAGAGCTTGGTTTATACATTTTAGGGAGACATGAGTCATGAATCAATATATGTAAGAAGTACATTCGTTCGGTCTGGAAATGTGGTACAACTTTAAGTGAACGCAGGAAGACTCAAAGCTGGGAGGGAAGCACAGATCGATGATACACAAATGGTTACATTCTTTGGAGTTTCTGATTAGCCTTTCCAAAGGAGGCAAATCAGATATGCGTCTGTCTCAGAGGGCAGAGGGGTGACTTTGAATCTAATGGCAGCAGGTTTGCCCTAAGCAGTTGCCAGCTTGAGTTTTTCTTAGTGACTCTGGAGGCACAAGATATTTTCCTTTCACATTTTTAACAATAAAATAATTATGTCTGGAATCATCTTATATTTGACAAATACAGTTGGCCCTTAAACAACATGGGTTTGAACTGTTCAGGTCCACTTATATGCAGATTCTTTTTCAATAAAGGTTACAGTGAGTTGTGTGTGACTGCCTCTCCTGCTTCCTCCTTCACCTCTTTTGCTTCTACCACACCTGAAACAGCAGGACAACCTTCTCCTCTTGACTCTGCTCAGCCTACTCAATGTAAAGACTATGAGGTTGAAAACCTTTCCAATGACCCACTTCTACTTAATAAATAATAAACATATCTTATCTTCATTATGATTTTCTCAATAACATTTTCTTTTATTTAGCTTACTTGATTGTAAGAATACAGTAAACAGTATACCTAACCTAGAAAACATGTGTTAATGGACTGTTTAAGTTATCAATAAGGTCAGCAGGAGGCTATGAGTTGTTACAATTTGGGGGAGACAAAAGTTATACATAGATTTTCAACTGTAACAGAGTAGGTCAACACACCTCATGCCAGTATTGTTCAAGTTTCAACTCTATATTCAATCTGCTACCCATATTGTGAACTATAATTTATATTTTTATTTCATGATAGTGTGGGAAAAATACAATTATTAATAAGATGTAAAATAATTCTGAGGAGTGAAGTAATCGAAAGTCCAAACTTAAGTGTATTGAAATAAAGACATTTTACTGCTTATATTCGTCTATTAGTAAAATAATTAAATACACCAAGTGCTTCTTTATATTTAGAGGATAAAATGCAAAAGATGAAGATTTTTTCTTTGTTAGCAGAATTATTTCATTTAAGGGAATGCTGTGTTATTAACTGTGTTAATTGTGGTAGTTAATTTTATATGTCAACAGGGCTAGGCCACAATGTCCAGATATTTGGTCAAATATTACTCTGGATGATTCTAGTAAGGTGTTTTTTGGATGAGATTGATGAGATTAACATTTAAGCAGGTGAACTTTGAGCAAAGCAGATTACCTTCATAACACGAATGGGCTTCGTCCGATTTGTTGAGGCTTTACTGGAACAAAGCCTGACCTCCCCTCAGCAAGAAAGAATTCTGCCAGTTGACTGCCTTTAAACTTGAACTGAAACATTGGTTCTTCCCTGTGTCTCCAGGCTATTGTCCTATCCTTCTGATTTTAGATTTACTAGCCTCCATGTTTGTATGAGCCAATTCCTTAAAATAAATCTCTCTCTCTCTCCACACACACACACACACACACACACACACACACACACACATACACACACACACACAGAGAGAGAGAGAGAGAGAGAGAGAGAGAGAGAGAGAGAGAGAGAGAGAACTGTCCTTTGTTATATCCAAAGGATTGAAGGATTGGTCCCAGGAACCCCTCGTATACCAAAATCCATGCATGCTCAGGTCTTGCATTAGGTCCTGAGGAACCCATGTGTATGAAAAGTCAGCCCTCTGTATTCATGGGTTTCTTCTATTAATAATACTGTTCTTTCTATCTATGTTTCCTTGTGAATGCAAGGATATAGAGAGACAAATGTATTTATTGGAAAAAATCCATATATAAGTGGACCTGTTGAGTTCAAACTTGTGTTATTCAAGGGTCAACTACATATTCACATCTTATTAGTTCTGTTTCTCTGAAGAACCCTGACTAATACATTAATATTTTAATAATATTAGCAAACAAAAATGACTCAATCTGTGCCACCTAATTTTCAAAGAGCTTTATGTTTGTTAACATAATTACTTAGTAAATTCATCTTATGAAACAAGTACTGCTATTTTATCATTTTGTACCAACGCGGAAAACTGGTAATTTGCCTACATTAACAGCAAATAGTATAGTTGAGATTCAGATAGTAGCATTTTTGTTTTAGAGTGTGTGCTTCTCACCATTAATTGAAATCTGTCCACATTGATAAGTGATTTGGCTTCAGACGCACAGAAAAATTTTTACAATCCTTTGTAAAACACTAACGGGGAAAAGTAGAACCAATATATAGAGTCCATTTCTAAACCTCTGTCTGGTTATTCCCTCTTCATACAATTGTAAATTAAATTAAAATTATGCAACAGTAACAGAAAGTAACACTAATATTAATAGTACCTATGGATGCTAAATAATTTACTTTTTCTAATAAAATTCAGATTATTGCCATCTAAATTCAGAGAAAATCATACTCTAAAATAATTGCAAGAAAACTTAGGAAAATCTTTGGTAAACCATCATTTGTCTGTAATAACTACAAATATGCTGATTATATAAATTATAATAAATAGAATAATTATATGCTATAATATTTGAATGAAAATGGGATATGTAGAATTGTATTGCAATTAATTCCAAACTCTTTTTAAAATATTTATAAAAATATAACAATGGAAAATGTAAAAACTCCTACTACAAAGAGCATTCTCAGATTGAAAAAGACCATGAATCTGTGGGGAATTTCCATGAGCTGTGAAATGCAAAGATCAATATTAAAACAAAGTCCCTGAGTAGCCTTCAGTGTTAAAATTCATTAAACAAATATGCTTTGGCACGCCATGGTACAGCCATAAGAATACGAAGGAAAGAGCCTTTGGTCAATAATAAGAACTGACATAAAGTATACACTAAGATGAATGGAGAAGCTGTCCTTTCCCAACATGGGTTCTATGTTTTCATTTAGAAAGGTTAGTGCACTTAAATATACTAAAATTATTAATATAATGATTTAAATTTACCATTTTTGCTACTTGTTTTTTATTTTGTCATTATTTTGTTCCCAACAGAGTATGAGTTCCTAATTACTCTTTCCTTTTTACTTCTATGTTAATAAAATGATACTGCATTTTAGTTACTCTATTGAACTTGAAGTTATTCCTATTTACTTTAAGTGCTTGATTTAGGTACATTGTAATATTCATCATTAACCTATGCAACTTGCCTAGAGTTAATATTTTACTACCTCCAAAAAATTTAAGAACTTTGTAGTAATACAATTTCATTTACCACCCTGTTTTTATGTGTAGTTAATGCAATGTACATTACCTTTATATATTTTTTGAAATTATAATATGGTATAATGATTTTTAATTTTCCATGTCTATTGCTCATTCCTTCTTGAAGATCTGTTTCTGTCTGGTGTTATTTTCCCAAAGTCTAAAAAACATCCTTTGGCATATCTTACAGTATACAAACTTGCTGATGATGAATTCTTACTGTTAAGAATTACAAGACAATTTTGTTTTGGTTTTTTAAGAGATAGGGTGTCACTATGTTGCCCCGGCTGGAATACAGTGGTGATTCACTGGCACAATCATAGCTCTTGGCATACTTGAACTCCTGTACACAAGTGATGCTCCTGCTTCAGCCTCCCAAGTAGCTGGTATTACAGGCATGCACCACTGCACCTGGCATATGACAATGTTTTCAGTTTACTTTTATCTTTGAAGGATGATTTCACTAGATATACAATACTGGGTTGACTTTTTTTCTTAATTCAGTACTTCAAATATTTCATTCCTTTGACTTCTAGCTTCCATTATTCTGATTAGAAGTCAGCCTCATTAATGTGGTCATTCCCGTGAAGGTGATATAAAATTTTTATTTGCTTTCTGTCAGTATACAAGAATGTGTCAGAAAAACATCTCTATCCAAAACCACATTTTTCCTCACCTCTCACCAGCAGTTATTGACACAGAAGACATATGTGACCAAATGTGTGTGGGGTCCTTCTCACACAGCAAGCAGGGGCATCAGGTGGGTGTCATCAAATTCAGTTTCAACACTATTTACCTGGAGATAGTGTCACTGATCCCACAGATTGAGGGCTCAGTCCCCAACATCGTGCTTCCCACTTTAGACACCAGTAGCAAGCATGGGCTTCTAGAAATTCTGACTGACCAGCTTCAAGTTGATATTCTAATGGTTTTGTCTTTGGGTTCAATTAACTTGCTAGAGTGGTTCACAGAACTCAGGGAAGCACTTAGGTTTAGTGGTTTATTATAAAGAACATTGCAAATGATACAGATGAAGATATGTGTAGGATGATGAATAGGGAGGAGGGGTGCAGAGCTTCCATGCCCTCCCTGGATGCAACACCCTCAAGAAACCTCCACATGTCCAATTATTCAGAAGCTCCTGAACCCTATCCTCTTTAGTTTTTGTAAAGGTTTCATTACATAGGCATCATAGAATACACCATTGGCTATTGGTGATCAATGTGACCTTCAGCATCTCTCTCTCCCAGGCATTTGTGGTGGCTGGAGCAGGAAGTCCCAACCTTCTAATCTTGCTTTGGTCTTTCAGGTGACCACCTTGAACCTATCAGACAAAAGACACACAAAAGTCATTAAACTCTTTGTGATGTATATTAATATATCTCAATAAACTCTTTGTGATATGTTTATATATATATACCATAAACTCTATAATGACTTCTTGTTTGTATTCAGCAGTTTTTCTGTGATAAGTATGGTGTGCTTTTAGTTTATTTGCTTATCTTATTTCTGTTTAGAGTGTGCTGAAATTCTTAGACTTGTAAATTAAATTATTTTAAAATCAAATTTGGGAAACATTCAGTCAATATTTCTTCATATACATTTTTCTGCCTCTTCTCTCTCTGTTATTCTTCTAATAAGAGAATTCTCTGTGTGTATGTATAATATATATTTGCAATATATATAATGATGTGGTTTGACTGTGTCCCCGCCCAAATCTCAACTTGATTATATCTCCCAGAATTCCCAAGTATTGAAGGAGGAACCCAGGGGGAAGCAATTGAATTATGGGGATCGATCTTTCCCATGCTATTCTTGTGATAGTAAATAAGTCTCCCGAGATCTGGTGGGTTTATCAGGGGTTTCTGCTTTAGCTTATTCCTCATTTTCTCTCGCCACTTCCATTTTAGATGTGCCTTTCACCTCCTGCCTTGATTCGGAGGCTGCCCCAGCCATGTGGAACTTTAAGTGCAATTATACCTCCTTTTCTTCTGAGTCTCAGGTATGTCTTTATCAGGATCATAAATAAAGACTAATACATACATAGAATTGTGTGTATATTTATATACCCATACACACAGACACACACACACACACTTTCTACTATTAATAGCTCCTTGGATTCTTTCAGTAAATGCATAGTTTATGATGTCATCCATGGATTTATGCAGAGTTATATGAAGATTTGTAGATTCTCCATTTGCAAATCCTTCCTTTCTGTGATTTTCGTCTTCACCGTTCAGCTGCTCTGGTAATCCCAAATTATAATAGTTTACTATTTAGGAAGAAAAAAAATGGTATTTTGCTTGAGTTCCCAAAACTCTCTGATACCTATGGTTTAGGAAGTACTCAAGTAAAAATTTTCGTAAGTATAAATTTTAGTTCTCTTCTTTAATGGTATTTTTTCCTCTAAATTTGCCCATTTTTTAAAAAATAAAATCTGCCTACAAATAGCTGTTTTCCAAAATATTTATCAGAATTTAAAATTATTTTATAGATAAAGCTTGGTCTGGTAAAACCTAGTTAAGTACTATCAGAAAGAGAATGAAATATTTTGATATGCTGAAATAATACTTATTTTATATAATTTTAAGACAAGCTAAATTGTATAGTGTTAAGCAGCAGCAAATTTGTAAAATAAAATACATGGGATCCAAGTTGCATTTTCCAAGATGAGGTTTTCAAGTATAGTCTCTTGGAAGCAATGTCTTTAAAGAAAGGCAATTATTTTATTTAACTATGTCAACATACCGAATTCCCAGTAAAATAATGTTGCAGAATGCCTATCCATCTATGTAAATTGAGTTATAAGCTGATAGCAGCTGCACTACTAATGAAAAATGATTCATACAGTGTAAAATAGTGTCTTTTTTTTTTTTATTCTGAAGTGATCTCACCTATGCTCAGTGACTAAAATCATGCACTAGACACTTAGGACTTTCGTGCTGTCTTTCCTTTGAGATTCATACTAACTTAAGACAGTGGCTCTTATATCCATGATAAATTATACTCATTTGTAAAGTCAAATTTAGGTATCTGAAAATCAACATATCTAACCCTTAACTCATTATTTATTTCTAAAATTTCCCTTTCTGTAAAATTCTTTCTATTTTTATTGCTGTCACATTGGCAGAACTCATTATCATCTTCCTCTTGACCTCACCAAACAGCTTTCTTACTGGTTTAGCTGCTTTATGCTTATTTCTTTTAGATCTTTAATGCACATAACATTGAGAATTAAATGACAATTTGAATATACTGCCTTCCTTAAAAAAAGTAAAAAACCTATGCAGAGATATCTGTTTTACTTTGTTCGCATTCAATATCAATTTAATTCACTTTCACATCATAATTATCCCTGTCCCCAAACAGAATGTAATTTAAGGGCTGGCTTAATAATTTTGTGTTTTCTCCTTCTTATCTACCAACATGTTTTCCAAATAAAAAAAAGAAGAAAAAAAGATTCTTTAAAGTATTTTCAATTATTATATTATTTCTTATTTACTTTTAATTTGTTTAATATGAAAATACGTTAATTTTATGTCAACATTGATGATACAACCTGAACAAACTCCCTTTCTGACAAAAAGTTAGAAAAACAAAGAATAAAAACGATAACATACATATTCAAAACCAAGTACTTTACTGGAATCACATATAGACATTTAGCTCGAATTGAGTAAAGTCTTATTTGAATTAGTGCTCATTTTGAATACAATGTCTCATAGAACACTTTATCATTGGCCATATGTTACATAATTACATAAATGTTGGTATATGCTGTGAATGTGCTGCAAATTAACAACATTTCTTGTTTCTGAAGAGAAAATGAGAAATTAATTTGGCAAATGTCAAGTTTAGTCCATGTCAAGATGCTTTTTGTGTCATGATACATCATGAAAGATTAAATAGATACGTTCTACTAAATAGAACAATTTGGGGGCAACAGCTGTGGTTCATTCTTTCATTTGGCAGATTCATTCCACCTGACTTCAGACAAATTGCTAAGATCACGTTTTCATAATATGCATATGTTTTTATTTCTCTTGCCCGATTCAGTTAGAGTTGATAGAAGAAAAGGAAATGTTGTTGTGTTATGCATCTTTAGTTGAAATTAGGTATCACAGTAGTTTTATTCATGCACCAATAATTAAGAAATAAACACAAATTAAAATTGTATTCCTGTAAGGTTTATTTTAATGTAAAATGGGATGTCTATAAACATCATGACTCATTTGGAACACATTATAAACTTTGTAAGATTTTTAAAAGCTCACAACAAATTTGAGTGAGTGTCAGCAGTGTTCACTGTCTCCCATTGTTTCCTAAACTACATGCAGTGCATTAAACCTGACTGGGAAATGGGGGAAGCAGTTTGTCATGCTCCACAGCTGAAAGACATCTTTAAATGTCTTGCTCTGGTTCCCTGTTGAATAAAAATGTAGTAAACATGTAGCCCAAATATGTCATCATTTTATACTTTTTTCTCTATATCTGTGTGTTTGTTACAATTCTCTGCTATAAAGTTACTTCCCATGGTAAAGACATTTGTAATGATTTTTACCAAAACTATACTTTTGAATAATACATTTCTGTCTTGGATATAGTGTAGGTACAGACTTAAATAAATTATTATTTTCTTTTTTAAATATTTGCATAACTCTTGTAAGTATAGCAGATTATCAAGGCTTTCAACATATTGGTTGTGTTGCTGCTGAGATATTTTGTAATAACCTGATAATGAATAAAATATAGGATTACTTTCACATGTACATGTGTGCCAGGCATTGTACTAGTCATTTTACATGGGATATCACCTTTAATGTGTAACATAGATTCTCTTGTGCCTAATACGCACACTTAAATACAGATCTTAAACACAAAATAATTTGATCAAATTATATATTCAGTGAGTAGTTACTGGATCTCAAGCAAGTCCATCTATTCTATAACTTATGCATTTTATCTGTGTGAGGAAATTGACCTAATAGCAATCACATTCTCACTTCTATTTGTGATTGGAGTGAGGGATACGCAATGGTCTTCTAATGTCCAGAATGACATGCATTGTCCTTTATTCAAAATAGAGATAATTATGAATCCTTTTGTTATCTACCATTAAATTACAACATGAACTTCAGATCTAAAACCACATGTATAATGATTTTAATTGTTGATTTGAAGGTTTTAATGCAGAATTTGTACCTGAAATCATTTTTTATGAGAGTTAAAGCATTATTATTATCACTGTCTCAGTGGATACTCAGAAAATATTTACACTAAATCCTTTATTCCAAATAATTTTAGAAACTCCAGGAACTCAATAATCCTTTCAGGGGATTAGCCTACATTTTAAAGCTCCAGCGATCCAGATAATCTCTTTGGGGAATTCAACCCACAATTGAGTGCTCCAACGACAACATAGCATTTCCCCTAGGGAATAATGATTTTATGATAAACTTTTACAAATATATACTTTAATAGTGTACTTTTATAATGTCAGAAATATACTACCTTTATTCCAAATATGTCTTTATATTTTGATTTGTATGTTTAATACAGAAATCTATGAATTCACCACTTAAATGTAGATATGACACTGATGTACTCAAGAGAGTGTGTCTGACAATTCATAAGAATGAAAGCCTCCAAGGGCATAAAGATTGACAGTGTTGATTTTAAAAACAAAAATGCCACAGAGAGGAGGCATACGTAATATTATGCCAAAAGAAAATATCTGAGTTTATTTTTCTTACTTTTCCCACACAAAACTAGAGAACTTCTCCAGCAATATTTGAAACCTTGAATACACAACTGAGAAGGAAATATTACCTCCGGAGCTCCACAAAAGTTTTCCAAGGCCAATGTTGGACAACATATGGGCTTTTAGAAATAGGATGGCAGTTAATGGTAGGATGTCCAAAAGTGTAATATTCTCTATTGAAGTTAAAAAAATTTAAAAGGCTAAGAATTTGCCATATGGAAAAAATAATTTCTACATTATAAATATGTCTATAAATTGCTTTTTATTAAACTTCTGATTTATGAAAATTTTATGAAATTATATTAAAATTGTGGGTTATCAGTTTCTACATGTATTTGGTTAAAAAAATAGTAATGCCCATATAGCAAAAACAAAATAAAATTAAAACTGAATTTTCTGTTAGTTTGGACTCCCTGGGAAGCAGAAACCTAGATGGAGATCAACACGTGAAAGTATAGTTGGCAGTACTCTCAGGATGAACACGTTTGAGGGTGTGAAGAAAGTAGACTGGGCATAAGGAAAAGCTAATGCTTGTCTTATGGAGTGCTCTGGACCTGAGATGGCTTTTCAGAATTGTCTCAATTTCAGGCAGAAATGAGAGATGTGATACAATACATGGAATTGTCATTAGATGCATACTGCACCCTGGGGAAGGTAAAATGACATTAGATAGGTGAGCTTTTCAACCAAAACAATTCTCAGGGAGGGTCTAAATTTTTAACATTCTTTCAACAGCACTCCTAGCAGATCGAGATATGAGTATCTCAGTACCAACAGAAGATCTGGACTGGGCATTATCTAGTCTTCTCCTTGTAGCTCAAATCCATTTTTTTAAAATAACAAATTGTGAGAAGTGTTTCCCTGGAATATTGGTTGAGCTCTTTCTGGGGAAGCTGAGAGAGTAAGATAAATAGGAGAAACTACCATTGTCATCGCTGCAGCTGTTCTCAAGATGGTAATTAATGGTCTTCACCTCTCTGCTTCACCCACTGGAGATTCTTCTAATCCTTAGCTAGCACTTCTCTGGGTCTGTGGTAATCACATAGAGCTATAGTAACAAATTACCCCACAAATTTGGTGGCAGAAAATAATAGGAACTTCTTCTCTCAAATGTGTAGCGGCCACAAGTCTGAAATAAAGGTGTTAGCAAGGCTGGCTTCCCTCTAAAAAATCTAGGGGGGAAGACTCTCTCACCTCCTCCAGAGTCTCGTGGCTCCTGACATCTCCAGCTTTGTGGCAGCATAATTCCAATCTCTGCCTCTGCCTTCACATGGCTTTCTTCCTTGTATTTCTATGTGTCCTTTTCTGTATAAGAACACTCTTAATGAATTTAGTTAGGACCTACCCTAATCCAGTGTGGTCTCATTTTGCTCCTTATCTGAAGTACATCTACAAAAAACCTATTTCCAAATAAGACCGTATTCTAGGTGGACATGAAAATTGGAGGAATGTTATTCAATCCCCTGCAATCTACTCTCTACCCTTCCAAATGTATATTATTTCCACATGCAAAATACATTAACCTCATTCTACAATTTCTAAAAATCTTAACCAATGCCAGCATCAAATATAACTCCAAAATCTCATCTAAATATCATCACTCAAAAAATCCCAAATCTTATTTTCTAAACCATCTAAATTCAGTGTGGGTCATTCATTTTCTGGATATGATCCATCATAGGAACATTTCTTTCACATCTGCAAAGAAGTTATCTGCTTCTGAAATATAATGGTGGCACAAGCATAGGTTAGACATTTCCATTCCCAAAGGAAGAAACTGGAAGAAATGAAGAAGATACTAGATTCAACAAGTTCAAAATCAAGCAAATCCCCTTAGGTTTTAAGGCCTGAAAATAATCCTTTGTGGTTTGATGCTCTGGGCCCATGATGTGAGCATGTCCTCTGAGCATAAGGCTTTGCCTTCTGAGTTGGTCTTCCTTTTGCTTGAAAGTTAGCACTGGATGGGATGTTAGTTTGATAAATTTGGGAACTGATAAAGGAAAAAGAAGACTATGAGACACAGCAAAATTTCTTGGGTGGTGCTTGGGCAGGGTGGCATGAAAGGGGAAGTCCCTCCCAGAATAAAAATGTCCAGAGGCTTCAAATGTGGGAGCCACCTTCAAGAAGGGGAGGAGGATAAGGGAGGGAATTCCCAGGGGAGAGGGGAAGAGAAGACAGCGTTATGTGTCTAGATAATGTTACTCAGCAGCACAGTGCTCAACAGCAGGTCAGAGACCTGTGAAGGGCAGCAGTAGCCTGGGGCCTCATAAATACAAGACTCTATCTTACCAGTGGGTAATACCTACTCTGTGAGGTATCCTGGAACATGCAAAGGCTCTTAATGGATCTAAATCTGCATTCTTGGGCTACTTTAAATATAGCTGAATGTTTAAAAATTTGATTTTGTGGGCAGGGCGCAGTGGCTCATGCCTGTAATCCCAGCCGTTTGGGAGGCCAAGGAAGGTGGATCACAAGGTTAGGTGTTCCAGACCAGCCTTACCAACATAGTGAAACCCTGTCTCTACTAAAAATACAAAAATTAGCCAGACATAGTGGTGTATGCCTGTAGTCCCAGCTACTCAGGAGGCTGAGACAGAAGAATCACTTGAACTCAGGAGGTGGAGGTTGCAGTTAGCTAAGATTGTGCCACTGCACTCTGGCCTAGGAAACAGAGCGAGACGCTATCTCAAAACAAAACAAAACAAAACAAAAAAATGATTTTGCACCAGTGGACTTCTGAGATAATGGGTCTCAACCTGCAGTAAAGAAATAATATAGGAAACAGGTCAGGGGTGGGATTACAATCTACTGCCTGTAATACCAGAACTTTGGGAAGCAGAGACAGGAGGATCATTTGAAGTCAGGAATTTGAGACTAACCTGGTCAAAATAATGAGACTCTTTTCTTAAAAAAAAAAAAAAAAAAAAGGAGACAATACACCAAAGACATATTTGAATCATTTATATGCCTAGGATATCTTTCCAAAAAGATCAGACTCATCCTCAACATCTCATTCTATGAGGCCAGCATCATCCTGACACCAAAACCTGGCAGAGACAACACAAAAGGGAACTTCAGATCAATATATTTGATGATCACTGATGCTCAACAAAGAATCATTGATCTTCAACAAAATACCAGCAAACTAAATCCAGCAGCACATCAAAAAGCTTATCTACCATGATCAGGTAGGCTTCATCCCCAGGATGCAAGATTTGTTCAACATATGCAAGTTAATGTAATTCATCACATAAACAAAACTAAAGACAAAAACCACCTAATTATCTCAATAGGCACAAAAAAGGTCTTCAGTAAAATTCAATATCACTTTACGTTAAAAACTCTTAATAAACTAGGTGCCGAAGGAACATACCTTAAAATAACTAGAGCCATCTATGACAAACCAACAGTCAACATCATACTGAATGGGCAAAAGCTGTAAGCATTCCTCTTGAAACCTGGCACAATATAAGAATGCCATCTCTCACTACTCCTATTCAACATAGAACTGCAAGTCCTATCCAGGGCAACCAGGCAAGAGAAAGAAATAAAGGTATCCAAATAGAAAGAGAGAAGGTCAAACTATTCCTGTTCGCAGATGCCATGATCCTATATCTAGAAAACCCAATAATTTCAGCCAAAAGCATCTTAAACTGATAAACAACTTCAGCAAACCCTGAGGATACAAAATCAACATACAAAAATCACTAACATTCTTATCCACCAACAAAAACCAAGCCAAGTGCCAAATCAGAATGACAATTCCATTCACAATTGCCATAAAGAATACAATACCTAGGAATGCTGCTAACCAAAGAGGTGAAAGATCTCTACAATGAGAATTAGAAAACATTGCTCAAAGAAATCAGAGATGACATAAACAAATGGCAAACTTTCCATTCTCATAGAAAAAATTCATACCATTAAAATAGCCATACTGCCCAAATAACTTACAGATTCATTGCTATTCCTATCAAAATACCAATGACATTTTCCACAGAACTAGAAAAAGCTATTTTAAAATTCATATGGGTTCAAAAATAAGCCCAAATAGCCAAGGCAATCCTAAGCTAAAAAGAAACAAACAAACAAAAAAAAAAAAGCAGGAGGCATCAGGCCAAACTACTTACTTAAAATTGCACTACAGAGTTACAGAGTTACAGTAACCAAAACAGAATGATACTGCTACAAAAACAGACACATAAACCAGTGGAACAGAATAGAAAGCCCAGCAATAAGGCCACACTTCTGCAATCATCTGATCTTCCACAAAGCTGACAAAAACAAGTAATTGGGAAAGGACTCTGTATTTAATAAATGGTACTGGGATGACTGACAAGCCATATGCAGAAGATTGAAACTGGAACCCTTTCTTACACCATATACAAAAAATCAATTCAATATGATTAAAGACTTAAATGTAAAACCCAAAGCTATGAAAAACCTGGAAGACAACCTAGACAGTATCATTCTGGACATAAGAAGTGGCAAAGATTAAATAATAAAGACACCAGAAGCAAACACCACCATAGCAAAAATTGACAAGTACTATCTAATTAAATAACTTCTGTCACAATCAAAGAAACTATCAACAGAATAAACAGATAACCTACAAAATGAGAGAAAACATTTGCAAACGATGCATCTGGCAAAAGTGTAATATCTATGCACCTAGAAAGAATTTAAACACTTTTATACAAAAAAAAAAAAAAAAAAATTCCATCCCCATTAAAAAGTGGGCAAAGGACATGAAGACACTTTTCAGAAGAAGACATGCATGCTGCCATCAAGCATATGAAAAAAGCTTAGTATGCTGATCATTGGAGAAATACAATCAAAACCTCAATGAGATACCATCCCATACCAGTCAGAATGGCTACTATTAAAAAGTTATAACAGATGCTGGCAAGGTTGTGGTGAAAAGGGAACACTTATACATTGTTGGTGGGAGTGTAAATTAGTTCAACCATTGTGGAAAGCAGTGTGGCAATTGCTCAACTGAGCTAAAAATAGAACTACTATTTGACTCAGTAATGTCATTACTGGGTACATATCCAAAGGAATATAAATAATTCTACCATAAAGATTCATGCATGCATATGTTCATTGCAGTGCTATTCACAATATGAAAGACATGGAATCAACCTAAATGCTTGTCAATGGAAGACCGAATAAAGAAAATAAGGTACGTATATAACATAGAACACTATGCGGCCATAAAAAAGAATGAGATCATGTCTTTTGCAGAAACATGGATGGAATTGGAGACCATTATCCTTTTCAAACTGACACAGAGACAGAAAACCAAATACTGGATTTTCTCACTTATAAGTGATAGCTAAATGATGAGAATACATGCTTACAAAGAGAGGAACAGCTGACACCAGGGCCTACCAGAGAACAGAGGGTAGGAGGAGGGAGAGGAGCAGACAAAAAAATAACTATTAGATACCAGATTTAGAACCTGGGTCATAAAATAATCTGTACATCCAACCCCTGTGACAAGAGTTTACCTATTTAAAAAAACTAGCACATGTACCCTTGAGCCTAAAATAAAAGCTAAAAACAATTCAGAGTCTGTTACTTTTGCGAGAAAAATGGCTGTTTCTTTCCTGCTAAGTTTTGGTAAGATGTTCCTAGAGTGATTGAGTAGCAACAATAGTTCAATGTTCAGTGCTTAAAAGTATGTTTTCTGGTAAAAATGTTGTCCTTTTTAGAATCAGGAACACTAAGCTTTTGCAGTCCTGAGTTACAGGAAGATAAAACACATACTCCACTGTGTCACTGGAATTGTTGAAAACTGGATCACTGCTATTCAAAGTACATTTTTTGGACCCATCCAATAAAATTTTTGATAACACTGATCCATATATATGTGTTTATTTAAGGTGAACAATGCATACTTGAGGAAGACATCCTGGCTCTATTGGATCTTCTCTACACACTAGTCTATTAACGACACCTTCAAAGCTCACCCCATCACTACCAGGTTAGAAGCTTCTAGGTGGTCTATGGTATTATAGAGTCAGTTGATACCCTTATCATGTGCCCTAGAAGCAACTATTTCTCTGTAAATTTATTCTTTGCTATTATTATTTTACGTGGGATCCCATGCTCCTGGAGCAAACTTTATGCAAGCTCTCAAAGAATGTTACTACCTGAGACCCTGTGGACCAAAAAGTAAACCAATATGCAAAATGTGAATAATGCACAGTCAAAATAAATCATTATCCCTTCCATAATTAAAGATGTAATACAAACAACTTGTCACCGAGTGGCTCCTAGACTTTATGAGAGATAGTGTCCTATTCAGGGCCCAGTATTTGTTCCTGTGGAAATAAAGTAGGATACTATGCAGCCTTGATAGATTACCCTTGAATGTGCTTTCACATTGGTGGGCTCTCAGATACTCTCCATCCGTTCCACCACCTCTACTCTGTTTAAAAGCACATTGTGTCAGCTCTGTGGAAGCTGAGATCAGAGGCTGCCTGATGTTGATTGACAAAGTCATCAGATTTACTTTGGTGTGTTTCGTTTTGGATATTCTATGATGGATGTTTACATGTGGTACAAAAATCATAACTGGCAGGCCGGGTGCGGTGGCTCATGCCTGTAATCCCAGCACTTGGGGAGGCTGAGGCAGGCGGATCACGAGGTCAGGAGATTGAGACCATCCTGGCCAACACAGTGAAATCTCGTCTCTGCTAAAAATACAAATAGTTAGCTAGATGTGGTGGTGGGCACCTGTAGTCCCAGCTACTTGGGAGGCTGAGGCAGGAGAATGGCATGAACCCAGGAGGCGGAGCTTGCAGTGAGCAGAGATCAGGCCACTGAACTCCAGCCTGGGTGACAGAGTGAGACTCTGTCTCAAAAAAAAAAAAAAAAAAAATCGTAATTGGCACATTATTTTTATATAACCATCTCCTTTCCTCCTCCCTAGACTTCCTAGTTACCAATCTTTACATTTATCTCCTTTCAGGACACTGATCAAATGGCCAAACCACTCACCACTGACCATGATTCACTATATAGTCTTATCACAGATCACCTCATTTCTTGCACAAAGCAGGTGACTGCATGCACTGCTTAGAATTGTGCCTTTTAGGAGATTTTTCTCACCACCTTTTCAGGTGCACAAATGAATTAAGCCCTGTGAGAAAGAAGTCCATTTGTTAATCTGCATCCTAAGGACAAGTCAACTCATATATGAATCAAACTCATCCTTTCTCTTCCTCTATCAATTAGTCATTAAAAAAATCACCCGCTGTGATAAATTTGCCAGTGATTCTTTTTCAGCTCACACTTATTGTCACATGGTGCAACATGGCAGTGGATGACATGGTGCATGGACGGACTGTATAGGGAACTACAATCTTCCATGAGTCTCTTATCTTCTGACATGGCTTCCTGGTTATGCTGAGAATGCAAACCCTTGACCACTCTTTACTTGTGCCATTTCTCATGCTTGTGTTCACAACAAAAACCTTGAAGGTTGAGGTAATGTTTCTCTCTCAATAAGAACCAGCCTTGCTTTAAATGTGGTACATACCAAAGCTAGCTTTATTTTTCAGTTGTGACTCTGTGTGGTATGCATCTACTCTCATCTGCATACTCTCTCCAGGACTTGTGGAGCCTGGTATCAATTGATAGACATATCAATGCTAACATAAATCTTAAATTATCTGCTGTGCTATGAATATTAAAGTCCATTGTCTCTGTGTCAGGAATTTTGTGTCTTCTTTCAGTCTCAATAAAACAGTTACAGATTAACATATGAAGTTTTGAGGAGTGGAAAGCCCAGCCTCTGTCATTTGTTCTTGCACCTTACATTTGCCCTCTTTCCCTGCTTAGAATTAATTATGGTTGTCCTGCTTCCATCATGTGTGATATTGCTGGTGGGTCCTTACAATGTGTTTGTCTGCATCATTAATCTTTTGATAGGCACTCTGGCTCTATGGTCACTTTATTTTTCATAATTAAGTACTCTATCTTGATCAGGCCCCAGTCACATATCAGGTGGTTTTAATTAAATATTGTTTATATCTTTGGCAAAAAGAACTTAAACTTGTTCTAAAACCTAAAGGATAATGAATATGTATGCGTGTGCACGTGCATGTGTGTGTGTGTGCGTGCCCACACACATGCATGCACTGTTGGATCTTCATTTACATGGTTTATACTTTTGTTTATAAAAGGCACATGCTGAAGAACTTAAAACTGTAAAGTCTTAAGTGTTGTGTTGATCAGCATTTCAGAAATCTCCTGAGGCTTTTTTTTTTAATCATTATAATATATAGAAACTAGCAAGTTGTGGAATCAGTGAAACCTAACTGCAGAAATGTCAGTAGATATTCTCTAGTGGTTTTCTGATATGTATTTATATATATATCTTACCTCAAGCTTTCTGAAAAGCAGAAACCTGTACGAATTCATTTTATAATTAAAATTTTCCTTCAATATAAACTCTCATTACATCAATGCAAAGATTGGTATTGTCTCTACAGCGAGTAGTATATTGTACTATCATTTTTTCTTAATTATATCTCTGCCTTTACTTTAAATCCATAAATTATCTAAGAAATAATATACTGTTTGCCCCCAGTGAATTTTTTATTCAAATTTTCAAGCAAAGATAACACGTATTAAAACTTAGACTAGCACTACCAGAAGAAATTCAGTGTAATGAAAGCTAAATAAAAACAACAAAAACAAGACATAAATTTCCAATAAATAAAATGAAACAGATGATAGAGAATATATGCTATATTATTCCATTTTTATAAAAATTCTAAAAAAAGTAAACTAATGTGTAATGACAGAAAGCAGAGCAGTGGTTGCTTGGCAGTATGTAAAGGGAAAGTAAGAGGCGAGAGGTAGTTTTGGGGGGATAATATATAGTCCTTATTTTGATTATATTAATGGTTTCACAGATGTATCTAAATCTACATCTACATCTATAACTATATATTACTATTCAGTATGTGCAGTTTGCTTTTTAATGATTTACCTCAATAATTATGCTTAAAAATGCTAAGAAACTTGAAGTTTTTATTGGTTGGATGCGGTTTTTTCCCCCTTGGAAACCATAAATCAAGTCATAACAAGAATCTCAAGGATAAATGATACCTTGCTATTGAAGTTGAAAGAGAAGCACCAGTCACTGGGGAGAGAAGCTGGGGAGAGACATGCTTCGTCTCAGGACACTATGTAAAATACAGACTACAATGCAAATTCTGATAAACACAGCTAAGAAATAGCCATGTAAAACTTCAAGTTTTACCTAAAGCTGTTAATTAATAATTTTGTGATACTGACGTGATCTACCTAAAATAAGTTTTGAATACGTTCTTACTCATAAGATATATTGGCAAAATAATAACGATAGTACACATACATAAAGTTGATAATTTAATTTGTTTCACAAAATGTATTGTTTACTCACATGCTAGACAATGGGATGTAAAACCATGACCTCACAGAACTTAAGAATATAGTTTTGATTATTCATCTAACAAAAGATATATTTCATTAGTAAGTATACATTATATCTGCTAAATATTTGTCTTACCTGTGTAATTTGTAAATTAGAAACAAATATGCATATTGAAGGTATAGTTCACTTTAGACAATTATTAATATCATTTTAGTTGCTGAATTGAAATCAACTCAGTGCATACAGTAAATATTTTGTAGTAACATTGAACATCATTTGAAGAAGATATCATTATGAGTCCTACAGTTCTATACATCACCAAAAGAACTGACTTTGAAAATCGGTGTGTGTTCACATGTACCTTATCTTTCATACAAATGTGCTGTCTTTTATAGCATTACAAGGGAAAGTCATTTTGGATCATCTGATTGTCCTTTTTGTTATTCCAGAATGTCTGTATTCTAAAATGTTTACTATATCATAATTATCTGGGATTCATACTTCATATAATCCTTAATAGATGAATTCTAAAATAAAAATACAAACGATAGAATAATATCCAAATATAGACATATTGACCTCCACAAATACAACCATATTACTTCTGTGTCTGTATGAAATATTCTGTTTTTTGCAAGACTGAGTTAAATGAATATATCATGTGTGTCTTTTATAGTCACAGACACATGGTCATCTAATAGTTTGTTTTCTTCACCAATTTCATATGTACAACCTGGGAAATTATGAAATTACAGAGAATAGTATTTTGTTTTATTTGTATATGTCATTCTCACAAATATTTTTAAAAAACGTGGGACACATAACCAAGGAAGAAACTTGTTACCTGCTTTCCTATAAGTTACTAGCATTTCATATCTCACCTCACTCTTGTGCTATGCTCAGAATAGAGTAACTGAATCCCTCTAGCACTTGTGAATACCATCCATGTTGAAAAATAGATGACAAACTGCCTCCAAAATCAATTTTCAGGTTTTCTATGAATAAATATTTCCTATATTTTTATTCTATAAAATATATTTTAATGGAAATACTAATCCTTTGAAAATTAAGTATAACGTATTTGCTTAGGACTATGCTATGTGACAGATGGTGGTTATACATATTAATTGTTGGTTTTTTATTTCTGCATTAATGACTTGTAATTGACTGTAGGCTCTAACCAGTGAATGCTGTTAATATACCCACATTGTATAGAGTTCTATATGAAAAATATGAACAGGTTTGGTTTGGCTACCAATGAATAAGTATTTAAGATAATGTTATTTTACTTATTTTTAATTACATTCAATAAAAATGTTTCCCATATAAAATATGTAGTTATGGTGGCAAACTGCAAAAATGACTATCTTTTTTTCTATGTATGTTTGCATTTCACTTTTGCAATACGATTTTACACCATCTTGCATAAAGCAGTGAAGTCTATTCTTCTAGCCCTTGAATCCAGGCTTGATCAAATTTTCTTTAGTCAATGGGACAATAGAAGACATGATGGAAACTTTTCCTTGGTTTATTAATTGGAGTCTGTACACTTGCTGCTCCTCAAACTCTACCACCACTATGTAAAGAAGCCCTAGTTATCTTCCTGGAGAATGACAAATTAGGTGGAGAAGGGGACCAGAGCTTCTGGTCATCTCAGTGTTCCCCATCTGAGGTACCAGAGATTAGTTGAGTTGAGCTCAGACAGGAAAAGGCATCCAGCCGAGCTCATACTAAATTATATCTCTACAGATTCAAGGACTAAACAAATGATTGTTATTATAAGGTATTAGGTTCTGGGGGATTTTTAAGGCAGAAAATGCTAACCATATCAATTATTAACATGGATTAATCTTGAAACTACACACATATTCTGTAATAACTTTATAAATAATGATTTTTCTTAGATTTCTTTCTTGATATAACCACATAAAAATCTAGGAGTCAACCAGAGCTTCTGGATATCTCAGTGTTCCCATCTGAGGTACCATCGATTAATTGAGTTGAGCCCAGACCAGAAAAGGCAATCAGTAGAACCTATACTAAATTATATACCTACAGATTCATAGGTTATATAAATAATGGTTATTATAAGATATTATGTTCTAGGGGATTTTTTAAGGCAGAAAATGTTAACCGTATCAATTATTAACATGAATTAACTTAAAAGCTACACACATATTCTATAATAACTTTATAAATAATGACTTTTCTTAGATTTATTCCTCACTATAACCACATAACAGTCCAGGAGTCAGAGTTATGATGAAAGATTACAAGATTGGGAAATGTAAGAATACCAAATGAAACTAGACCACTTGTCTCATAAAACTGATATTTATGGTTTCTTCTCAGTAAACATGGAAGAGGATGCCCTCTTCAGCCTTAAAGCTTGAGAAACTTACTTTCAACTTACCTGAGTTCCTTTCTCTGAAAATAAACCATCAAGTATGGCAGATAATATCATGGACCTAAAACTTATCAAATCAATTCATCTGGACAGTGAGACGCTGGATCCCACACCCATCATAATTGCCTAATTGTCCACCAGCTGTTTGTTGACCAACTTTTTCCTCATCCTTCCCTAATTGCTGTTTTCCCACATGCAGTAAAATTTCTATCCTGCAACATAAACCGCTAATTTTAGGGGTGGAGGATGACAGATTTGAGACTGATCTGTCATCTCCTCAACTGCAGCACTCAAATTAAACTTTCCCCATCCCTGGCAATAAATGTTCATTGTCTCAGTGATTGACTTTCTGTGCAGTGAACAGCAGGTCCTAGACCAATTCCCTGGCATTTTTATGACACAAGAACGATAAGTAAGAAAGATATCATTGAGTTCCAGTTAAAAGTGGTGAATTGGAACTCTGTTCAATATGTTTACCTTTGTTACAATTTAAATTCACTTAAAATATTCATAGAGAAATAAAAAGCATAAACCTAAAGAAAAAATACTTTAAGATAAAAGCCTATATAATTGTTTTCTTTGTTTGTTTGTTTTGGAAATAAGGTCTCACTCTCTCACCCAAGCTGGAGTGCAATGATGTGATCATGGCTCACTGCAGTCTCAAATGTCTGGGCTCACATGATCTTCCCACCTCAGCTTCCTGAAGAGCTGGGACTACAGGCATGTGCCACCACATCCAGTTATTTATTTATTTTTTTTTCATTTTTTGTAAAGACAGGGGTCTCCCCATATTGCCCAGGCTGGTCTCAAACTTCTGGACTCAAGCAATCTTCCCACCTCATCTTCCCAAAGTGCTGGGATTATAGGTGTGACCCACTGCACCCAGACAAATTCTTAACATGAACAGTAGGTAGAGGATTTAGCAAATATGAAAGAGCTAAATACCAGGTATCTACAGAAGGAGAAGTAAATGAAAAGTACACCAATTCTCATCACAGAACCAAAGACAGGCTGAGATATAGAAAGCATCATGTAATGTATTTTGAGGTTGAGATGGGACATAATAATGAAAGCAAAAAGACCGCTCAAAATTTTGTAAATGAATATCTAGATACCCCATTGCCTTCCCCCGTCCAATTCATCTTTGTAAATAAACTGACTCAAACCATGTAAAAGTCAAAGGTTTTATTCTATGTAGAAATGTTTAAAGAAATGGTCCATTCAGTGATATAATAAGTACTGTAGAAGTTAGGAAGAAAAATATTTCCAGAAGGATATAAGGAAATAATGAAAAGCTTCTTAGTGAAAAGATGTCTGGGCATGTATGTTCTCAGAGGAAGAGGAACCAAAAATTACTGGAGAGTTGTTGTTACAAATAACATGCTGACATGATAGGAAGCTGGGCTAGTGTGCATCTCCCACTTGGATAAACAGAAGAATGTGCAGAGAGTCACGCTGTGAATCTTTGTTCCAAGAACCACCAAAAAAAGTACCAGGAAAACCGAAAGTATTCACAGATCCTTTCAAAAAGTGCCACACTGCTGCCAACTCCCTGAGACAAGCAAAATACTGAGTTCTCAGAGTGTGAAGGGGGAAAGCCTGCCTCTGAAGGCACATCAATCCAGATCACTGAAGAAGGCTTTAACTCCACCTAGAGCTGTAAAAGATTTAGGGAGTGTCTTGAAATATAAAAGTAGAAGCAGCAGCAGGAAAGTCCTTGTAGGCATTCCCAGTTTCCAACTAGAACCCAGGGAAGCCATTTCTGACTATATTTCACAGGGAAGGCAGGTAGTGGAATTAGGGAGAAGTTGCAGAGTGAAAGAAGCCCCCAACTGAATTTTGTGATAATTCTGAGAAGGCTTGAACTTCCTTGAATAGAATTTACGGTGTGAACAAGAACTGCAGCAGATAGGAAGGCAGGTGCAGGACACCCAGCATTGAAGGCAGATGGGGAAGAGCATGACCTGAAAGCCATGCTTGCTTTCTCATCAGGGAAGCTTATGGCCTGGGGCAGGTCTGAGTTCTATGTGCAGGAGGCCTGGATCAGCACTGTTTAGCAGGGCATTGCTGAGTGAAACCTGCCTTGCCAACTGTGTAGGGGGAGCTGGGTGACGCCAATCACTGCTGGCTATTCCCCACTCCCCTGAAGAACCTACTGCACAGCAGAGGCAGCCATTACAGCAACTCTTGGCAGAATAACACTGCTCCCAGGAAGGAGAAAACAGCAGCACTGCCTGCAACACCCTGGCTAACCGGTGGTCCTGAGTCTGTTCACATGACAAATTCACTGGTAGCATAACCAGTATTCAAGAAAGCCAGCACACTAAACCTATCCACAAACAAGGAAACTCAGTATCTACTGCACTCACCTGCCATCTCCACCAGAGCAGGTGCTGGCATCAATGCCTGGGAGACCTGAAGACTGGTCACATCAATGGACTCTCTGTAGACATTCCCCAGCACCAGGCAAAAGCATGGTAGTTCCATTGGGTGGCTAGACCCAGAAGTACAATAACAATTGCTTCGATTCAGCTCTCAGGAAGAAGTCCCATTCTCAAGGAAAGGGGGAGAGTACCACATCAAGAGATTATGTTGTAAGATAAAACAATCTGAACATCAGGCTTAAATTTCAGGTCTTTCCACTGGTGGGAAGTTTATTACAGCAGAGATGCAATTGAAATGCTGAGTGTAGTAGGGAAAGTCTGCACCTCTCTTCCACAACAGGCAGGCAGCCTCTGTGAGAAGAGATCCTTGTTACTCCCTGGCACTCCACTGCAAACACAGCTGGTGCTTCCTCCGTAGGAATGCAGAGTAAAGACACATATAGACAGCCTTCCTGGAATAATCCAGGGTAAGCATAACCCCCAGGAGGAGCATGCTCCAGATTCAGGTCTGCATGAGAGGCAGAGTCACAGTTTCTTTCTACTTGGAACATCATATTTCTATAGAAGAAAAGAGGTGGCTGTCAGTTTTGGGTAGCTGAAACACTAGAATAGGAGTGAGGCTGTGAGATGAAGATTTTTCCTGCTGGCCTGGCAGGGAGCTGAGGTAGTTCCAACTCTTCACCCTGGTAGAACCTCAGCACATCTAGCTGAGAAGTCCCTCTGCCACCCTCATCAAGGCTAGCACCTCCGCCCACTGTTGGGTATTACATATACCCATTTACCTTAGCTACAACCAGTGCCTACCCAGAGATGTTTTCCCTATTGACCTGAAGCCTGAATCACCTCAGTGAATAAAATAACAGAAAATAAATAAATAAATAAATAAATAAATAAATAAAGTATATCCCACAAGAAAAGGAGGCAAGTTCAAGAGATCCCTGGCATTCCAATTCCATAGGAGACAGTGATCTCACCCACACACCAAGAACATAACTACTACAGCCAGTATCCGGGAAAGTCAGTGCACAAAAACTGTCTATAACTAAGAAACTTATACTTATACAGTCTTCACCGAAACAAACACCAAGAATCAAATTTGGTTAAAATAAACATTAATGTCTGATTCTTAACAGAGGAAAAAAAAGACATTTGAATTAAAAAAAAAAAAAAAAAAAAAAAAAAAAAAACAGTTTTTTTTTTTTTTTTTTTTTTTAACTGTGATTGAAACACAATTTCAGTCAAAAATAAATTCAATAACAATTTTAGGAAGTAGTCTACTCAGATGAGTGTGAAGCAGAAAAGTTATTCTCATAATATGACAAAGCAGGTTTCTATAACATGCCAGAAAGATCACACTAGCTCCCAAGCAATGGATCCAAACCAAGAAGACATTTCTTAATTGCCAGATAAAGAATTCAGAAGAATTATTGAGAGGTGAAGCCATCTGGACTTCCTGAGTGGAGTGGGGACTTGGAGAACTTTTCTGTCTAGCTAGAGGATTGTAAACACACCAATCAGCACTCTGTAAAATGGACCAATCAGCAATCTGTAAAATGGACCAATTGGTGCTCTGTAAAATGTACCAACCAGCAGGATGTGGGTGGGACCAAATAAGAGAATAAAAGTTGGCCACCCAAGCCAGCAGTGGCAACACACTCAGGTCCCCTTCCACGCTGTGGAAGCTTTGTTCTTTCGATCTTCACAATAAATCTTGCTGCTGCTCACTCTTTGGGTCCACACTACCTTTATGAGCTGTAACACTCACCACAAGGGTCTGTAGCTTCATTCCTGATGTCAACGAGATCATGAACCCACTGGGAGGAACAAACAACTCTGGACACGCCACCTTTAAGAGCTGTGACACTCACTGCGAAGGTCTGAAGCTTCACTCCTGAAGTCAGAGAGATCACCAACCCACCGGAAGGAAGAAACTCTGGACATATCTGAACATCTGAAGGAATAAACCCCAGACATACCATTTTTAAGAACTGTAACACTCATCGCGAGGTTCCGTGGCTTCATTCTTGAAGCCAACAGGACCAAGAACCCACCGGAAGGAATAAATTCCAGGCACATTATGATTAAGCTACTCAAGGAGACACCAGAGAAAGGTGAAAACAACTTAAATTAAAAAAACAATGCAGGTTATGGATAAAAAATGTATACAGACATATATGTAAGAAAATAAAAATAATCACAACCTCTAGAAATGAAAGAAAGACACATCAGGGAAATACAAAATGCAGTGGAAATTTTCAAAAATAGACTAGAACAAGTAGAAGAAAGTACTTCAGAGCTGAAAGACCAGGCTTTCTAATTAACACAATCAGACAAGGACATATAAAAATTTTTTAAAAATGGGCACTTTCCAAGAAATTTGGGATCATGTTAAATGGACAAACCTAAGAATATTTAATGTTCCTGAGGAAGAAGAGAAATTTGAAAGTTTGGAAAACTTATTTGAGGGAATAATTTAGGAAAACTTTCCTTGCCTTGCTGGAAGTTGAGACATCCAAATACAATACAAAGAACTCCTGGGAAATTTATTGCAAAAAGATCATCACCTAGCCAGATAGTTCATCAAGTTATCTAAAGTCAAGATGAAGAAAAGAATCTTAGGAGGTGTGGAACAAAAGCATCAGATAGCCTATAAAGCAAAACCTATCAGATTAACAGCAGATTTCTCAGCAAAAACCTTGCAAGCCAGAAGGTATTGGGGTCCTATCTTTAATTTCCTTAAACAAAATAGTCGTCCACCAAGAATTTTGTATCCAGAAAAACTAAGCTTTATAAATGAAGGAGAGATAAATATTTTATTCACACAAATGCTGAGAAAATTTGCCACAACCAAACCAGTGAAATAAGAAATGCTAAAAAGAGTTCAAAATCTTGAAATAAAACCTTGAAATACACCAAAATAAGAACCCTCTTACAGCATGAATCTCACAAGGCTTATAAAACAATAACACAATAAAAAAGGTACTTAGGCAACAACTAACATGATGAACATAACAATATCTCAAGTCTCAATACTAACATTCAATGTAAATGGCCTAAATGTTCCACTTAAAAGATACAATATGGACAAATGAATAAAAATTCAACAACCATCTATCTGCTATCTTCAAGAAACTCGCCTAACATATAAGGACTCACACAAGTTAAGGTAAAAGAACAAAAGAAACTCAAACCCAGCAGAAGAAAACAAATAACAAAAATCAGAGATGAACTAAATAAAATTGAACCAAACCAACAACAACAAAAAAAAAAAAAAAAAAAAAAAAAAAATACAAAGAATGATAAGTAAAACAAAAAGTGGTCCTTTGAAAAGATAAAATTGGTAGACCATTAAAGAGATTAACCAAGAGAAGAAGAGGCAAGATCCAAATAAGCTCAATTAGAAACAAAATGGGAGCTATTACAACCAATACCACACAATACAAAAGCAGCAAAATTGAATCAGTAATAAAAATTATCAACAAAAAAGTACAGGACCAGAGGGGCTCACAGCTGAAATCTATCAGATGTTCAAAGAAGAATGGGTACACATTTTACTGAAACTATTACAAAATATAGAGAAAGAGGGAATCCTCCCTAAGTTTTTCTTTGAAGCCAGTATCACCCTAATAGCAAAACTAGGAAAGGACACAGCAAAAAATAGAACTACAGACCCATATCCCTGATGAACACAGCAATAAGAAGTCCTCAACAAAATACTAGCTAACCAAATCCAACAACTATCAAAAAGATAATACAACATAATCAGATGAGTTTTATACCAGGAATTCAGGAATGACTTAAAATATGTAAGTCAATAAATATGATATAACACATAAAGATAATCAAAAAGTGAAAATCACATGATAATCTCAATAGAGACAGAAAAACATTTGAAAAAATTCAGCATGCTTTTGTGAAAAAACTCTCAACATTGGCATGTAAAGGGCATACTTCAGAGGAATGAAAGCCATTTATGACAAACCTGTAGCCAACAACACAGTTAATACAGAAAAGTTAAAAGAATTTCACTTGAGAACTGGAACAAGACAAGGAAGACCACTTTCACCACCTCTATTCACCACATTACTGGAAGTCCTAGCCAGAGCAATCAGATAAAAGAAAAAAATAAAATAAAGAGCATCCAGATTGGAAAAGAGGAAGTCAAACTCTCACTGCTTGCTGATGATACGACCATGTACATAGAAAAACCTAAAGACTCATCCAAAAAGCTCCTATCTGGTAAATCAGTAAAGTTTCAGGACACAAAATCAAAGTACACAAATCAGTAGCCATGCTATACATCCACAAATACCAAGCTTAGAATCAAATCAAGAACTCAATCCTTTTTATAACAGTTGCATATATATATATATGAATATACATAAGACTACACTTAACCAAGAAGTGAAAGATCAAAAATATAAAACAAGGAAAAGTACAAAACATTGCTGAAAGAAATCAGAGATGACAAAATGCAAATGGAAACACATCCCATAATGATGGAAGAGTAGAATCAATAGTATGAATATGACTATACTGCCTAAAGCAATATATAGATTCAATGTAATGCCCATCAAAATACCATCATCATTCTTCACAGGAAAAAAAAAAAATCTAAAATTCTTATGGAACCAAAAAAGAGTCCTCATAGTTAAAGAAAGACTAAGCAAACAGAACAAATCTGGAGGCATCACATTACTTAACTTCAAACTACACTACAAGGCTATAGTTGTCAAAAAGACGTGGTACTGGTACACAAATAGGCATGTAGACCAAGGGAACAGAATAAAGAACTTAGATATAAAGCCAAGTACCTACAGCCAACTGATCTTTGACAAAGCAAACAAAAAGATAAAGTGGAGAAAGGATACCATGTTCATTAAAGGGTTCTTGAATAATTGGCAATGCACAAATAGAACAGTAAAACTGGATCCTCTTTTCTCACCTTATACAAAAATCAACTCAAAGTATATCAAACACAAATCCAAGGCCTGAAATTATAAAAATTATAGAAGATAACATTGGAAAAACTTCTAGACGTTGGCTTAGGCAAATAATTTATGACTAAGAACCCAAAAGCAAATGCAATCAAAACAAAAAAATAAACAAATGGGACCTTTTTAAACTAAAAACTTTCTGCACAGGAAAAGAAAAAATTAGTAGAGTAAATATACAGCACATAGAGTGGGAGAGAGTATTTGCAAACTATGAATCTTACAAAGGACTAATATCCAGAATCTACAAGGAATCCACACAAATCAACAAGAAAATAAAATAAAAAAAAAATTCAAAAAGTGGACAAATCTCATAAATACACAATTCTCAAAAGAAAACATACAAATGACCAATGCACATATGAAAAAATGCTCAACATCTCTAATTATCAGGGAACTGCAAATTAAATCTACAATGAGCTACCATCTTACTCTTGCGAGAATGACCATAATTAAAAAATCAAAACACAATAAGTGTTATTGTGAATGTGGTGAAAATGAAACACTTTTACACTGCTTGTGGAAATGCAAATTAGTATGACCACTATGGAAAACAGTATGGAGATTTTTTTGAAGATTAAAAGTGGAACTCCTATTTGATCCAGAAATCATACTGCTGGCTATCCACCCAGAGGAAAATAATTCATTATATGGAAATGATACTTGGACATATATGGTTATAGTAGCACAATTTGCAATTGCAAAAATATGGAACCAACCTAAATGCCCATCAACCAGTGAGTGGATAAAGAAAATGTAGTATATACACACCTCTGTCATAAGATGTAATGAAATAATAATATTTGCAGCAATTTGGATGGAGTTGGAGGCCATTATTCTAAGTGAAGTAACTCAGGAATGGAAAAACAAATATTGTATGTTCTCACTTATAAGCAGGAGCTAAGCTATGAGGATACAGAGGCATAAGAATGATAAAATGATTTTGGGCACTTGGGTGGAAGGTGGTGAGCATTAAAAACTACATATTGGGTGCAGTGTACACTGTTTGGGTGACAGGTATACCAAAATCTCAGAAATCACCACTAAAAAACATATTCATGTAATCCAAAACCACATGTTCCCCAAAAGCTACTGAAAAAAAAAATAACATGCCCATGATAGTAGAGCCTCCAATAATTGATTTAGTGCTTCTGTCTTCAAGAAGAAAACAAAAAGGAATGCCAGATATTAAATGAAGTTCCCAATATAAATTTTGGAACCCGATGAAAACTAATATAAAGAAAATGAAGCGCCCCCCCACACACACACTCTCTCTCACACACACATACACTCACACACACACCCACACACACAGTGATGAAGAAGAAGAGAAGGAGAAGGAAAAAGGAAGAATACAGACTATAGAAGACAGAAACTCTTTTCATTTATATATAATATTCTCAGACATATTAAATAAGTTACTGAATTTGTTTAAAAAAAAAAAGATGTTCATATCCTTTGCCCACTTTTTGATGGGGTTGTTTGTTTTTTTCTTGTAAATTTGTTTGAGTTCTTTGTAGATTCTGGATATTAGCCCTTTGTCAGATGAGTAGATTGCAAAAATTTTCTCCCGTTCTGTAGGTTGCCTGTTCACTCTGATGGTAGTTTCTTTGGCTGTGCAGAAGCTCTTTAGTTTAATTAGATCCCATTTGTCAATTTTGGCTTTTGCTGCCGTTGCTTTGGATATGAACAGACATTTCTCAAAAGAAGACATTTATACAGCCAACAGACGCATGAAAAAATGCTCATCATCACTCACCATCAGAGAAATGCAAATCAAAACCATAATGAGATACCATCTCACACCAGTTAGAATGGCAATCATTAAAAAGTCAGGCAACAACAGGTGCTGGAGAGGATGTGGAGAAATAGGAACACTTTTACACTGTTGGTGGGATTGTAAACTAGTTCAGCCATTATGTAAAACAGTATGGCGATTCCTCAAGGATCTAGAACTAGATGTACCATATGACCCAACCATCCCACTACTGGGTATATACCCAAAGGATTATAAATCATGCTGCTATAAAGACACATGCACACGTATGTTTATTGTGGCACTATTCACAATAGCAAAGACTTGGAATCAACCCAAATGTCCATCTGTGACAGACTGGATTAAGAAAATGTGGCACATATACACCATGGAACACTATGCAGCCATAAAAAATGATGAGTTTGCATCCTTTGTAGGGACATGGATGCAGCTGGAAACCATCATTCTTAGCAAACTATCACAAGAACAGAAAACCAAACACTGCATGTTCTCACTCATAGGTGGGAACTGAACAATGAGATCACTTGGACTCGGGAAGGGGAACATCACGCACTGGGGCCTATCATGGGGAGTGGGGAGGGGGGAGGGATTGCATTGGGAGTTATACCTGATATAAATGACGAATTGATAGGTGCTGACGAGTTGATGGGTGCAGCACACCAACATGGCACAAGTATACATATGTAACAAACCTGCACGTTATGCACATGTACCCTAGAAATTAAAGTATAATAATAATAAAAAAGATGTGATTTAAAAGAACAATCATAGAAGGGAAAGTATTTATAAGGCTCAAAAGCTGAATAAAAGATTTAGAAGGAAAAGTCAAGAATACTTCCCAAAATAAAAATATGAAAACTTCTAGGCCGGGCGCGGTGGCTCAAGCCTGTAATCCCAGCACTTTGGGAGGCCGAGACGGGCGGATCACAAGGTCAGGAGATCGAGACCATCCTGGCTAACACGGTGAAACACCGTCTCTACTAAAAAATACAAAAAACTAGCCGGGCGACGAGGCGGGCGGCCTGTAGTCCCAACTACTCGGGAGGCTGAGACAGGAGAATGGCGTGAACCCGGGAGGCGGAGCTTGCAGTGAGCTGAGAGCCGGCCACTGCACTCCAGCCTTGGTGGCAGAGCAAGACTCCGTCTCAAAAAAAAAAAAAAAAAAAAAAAAAAAAAAAAAAAAAAAAAAAAAAAAAAGAAAACTTCTAAAATAAACGGTAAAAATCCCAGATAGTCAAATAATTTAATTATATGATTACTTGATATTTATAAAAGTAAAATCTAGGAAGAGAATATGGGGACAGACACCACATCCAGCCATTTCTTAATATACTTTCAGAACTTCATTTCAGGCAGAAAAATCCAAAATCTACCAGAGGAAAAATGATAGATAACATGGAAAACTTACAAAGATTAAAGTACATCTTCTGATCAGACTTCTTGATAGTTGAAAAGAGTATATAAATACCTTCAACATTTTGTAAAGACAATTATTTTCAAATTTAAATTTTATACTTCAAAAACCTGTCTCTTCAATTACAAGCCCATCACATTTTAGATATGTAAAAACACAAGAAATGTATCTCTAAGGAGTCTTTCTCCATGTTGTATCACAAGAGCCCCACTCTAAGGAAAAGGCAACCTAAAAATAAAAGGGGCAAACAGAACAGGAGACAAGTTATCAAAATTAATAAAATAGTTACAAGATCTGATAAGAGACAGGAAGTTTCATGTGGAATAGCTTTACAAAGGAAAAGAAAAGAATCTGAAAGATTTTCTGATATGTCTAATAATATCAAAAGTAATCAGCAGAGTTTTCAAAGTTGTGTTTCAGAATTTTGAAAGTCATAAAGAGAAGTATATAGAAAATGAGATAAACAAAGGAATACACACACACCACATCCAGTGGGAGAGTTACAGAATGATAAACCAATCATTATCTCGTGAATGAATCAGCAGTAAATAAATTGATTTAGCCAAAATTTGTGATTCATGTATATTGGGGAGTTAAAGAGATGGTAATGTGTAGGCTGAGGCAGATGTATAAAAATTACTATATACCAGTCCAGTATAAAAAAATTAGCCAGGCATGGTGGTGGGCGCCTGTAGTCCCAGCTACTCGGGCAGCTGAGGCAGGAGAATAGCATGAACCTGGGAGGCAGAGCTTACAGTGAGCTGAGAAGGCGCCACTGCACTCCAGTCTGGGAGACAGAGCGATACTCCATCTCAAAAACAAACAAACAAAAAATTACTATGTACTCACATTCAGTAATAGAAAGTCAATAAATATATTTAAAATTATGAAAGAAAAATGGCAGTAAAAGTTTATTGTATTAAGATACGGTTGCAAATAGTAGGGAAAAAAGTAGTACTATATGTGTGTTTCTTTAGAAAGATGTTCTGATGGGCAGGAAGGAGTGAGTAGGGTCTGCAGTTTTTCCTTATATAGCAAGCAATGCCAAGCATCCTTCAAGATTATGTGCATATTTTGAAAAATAAAGTTTTAAAAAATAAATGACTGTTCTTTTTGTTTGGGATTGTCTTGACTATATGGGCTCTCTTTTTGTTCCATATGAAATTTAAAGGAGTTTTTTCTAATTTTGCCAAGAAAGTCAATAATAGCTTAATGGGAATAGCATTGAATCTATAAATTACTTTGGGCAGTATGGCCATTTTCACAATATTGATTCTTCCTATCCATGAGCACGGAATGTTTCTCCATTGTTCGTGTCTTCTCTTATTTCCTTGAGTAGTGGTTTGTAGCTATCCTTGAAGAGGTCCTTCACGTCCCTTGTAAGTTGTATTTCTAGGTATTTTATTCTCTTTGTAGCAATTGTGAATGGGAGTCCACCCACGATTTGACCCTCTGGTTGTCTATTGTTGGTGTATGGGAATGCTTGTGATTTTTGCACATTGATTTTGTATCCTGAGATTTTGTTGAAGTTGCTTATCAGCTTAAGGAGTTTTGGGGCTGAGACGATGGTGTTTTATAAACATACAATCATGTCATCTACAAACAGAGACGATTTGACTTCCTCTTTTTCTATTTGAATAGCCTCTATTTTTTTCTCTTACTTGATGGCCCTGGTCAAAACTTCCAATACTATGTTGACTAGGAGTGGTGAGAGAGGGCATCATTGTCTTGTGCCAGTTTTCTTTCTTTCTTTTTTTTTTTTTGAGACGGAGTCTCACTCTGTCGCCGGGGCTGGAGTGCAGTGGCCGGATCTCAGCTCACTGCAAGCTCCGCCTCCCAGGTTCACGCCATTCTCCTGCCTCAGCCTCCGAGTAGCTGGGACTACAGGCGCCCGCCACCTCGCCCGGCTAGTTTTTTGTATTTTTTAGTAGAGACGGGGTTTCACAGTGTTAGCCAGGATGGTCTCGATCTCCTGACCTCGTGATCCTGCCCGTCTCGGCCTCCCAAAGTGCTGCGATTACAGGCTTGAGCCACTGTGCCCGGCCTGTCTTGTGCCAGTTTTCAAAGGGAATACCTCCAGCTTTTCACATTCAGTATAATATTGGCCATGGGTTTCTCATAAATAACTCTTATTATTTTGAGATACATTCCATCAATTCTTAGCTTATTGAGATTTTTTAGAATGGAAAGACGTTAAATTTTGCTGAATGCCTTTTCTACATCTATTGAGATAATCATATGGTTTTTGTCAGAGGTTCTGTTTATGTGATGGATTACGTTTACTGATTTGCATATGTTGAATCAGCCTTGCATCCCAGGGATGAAGTCGACTTGACCATGGTGGATAAGCTTTTTGATGTGCTGCTGGGTTTGGTTTGTCAGTATTTTATTGAGGATTTTCTCATTGATATTCAAAAGTTGGAGGCATCATGCAACCTGACTTCAATCTATACCACAAAGCTACAGTAACCCAAACAGCATGGTACTGGTACCAAAACAGATATGCAGACCAAAGGAAGAGAATAGAGACTTCAGAAATAACACCACACACTACAACAATCCAATTTTTGACAAATCTGACAAAAACAAGCAGTGGGGAAAGGATTTCCTATTTAATAAATGGTGCTGGGGAAGCTGGCTAGCCATATGCGGAAAACTGAAACTGGACCCCTTCCTTAAACCTTAAACAAAAATTAACTCAAGATGATTAAAGACTTAAATGTAAAACCCCAAACCATAAAAACTGTAGAAGAAAACCTAGGCAATACCATTCAGGACATAGGCATGAGCAAAGATATCATGACTAAAACAAATGCAATTGCAACAAAAGTCAAAATTGACAAATGGGATTTAATCAAACTAATGAGCTTCTGCACAGCAAAAGAAACTATCATCAGACTGAACAGGCAACCTGTCAGACGGGAGAAAGTTTTTGCAGTCTACCCATCTAACAAAGGTCTAATACCCAGAATCTATAAGTAACTTAAACAAATGTACAAGAAAAAATCAAACAATTCCATCAAAATGTGGGCAAAATATATGACCAGACAATTCTCAAAAGAAGACATTTATGTGGTCAAAAAACATGAAAAAAAAAAAGCTCATCATCACTGGTCATTAGAGAAATGCAAATACAAACAACAATAAGATACCATCTTACACCAGTTAGAATAGTAATCTTTAAAAAGTCTGGAAACAACAGATGCTGGTAAGGCTGTAGATAAATCGGAATACTTTTACACTGTTGGTGGAAGTGTAAATTAATTTAACCATTGTGGAAGACAGTGTGGAGATTCCTCAAGGATCTAAAACCAGAAATACCATTTGATCCAGCAATCCCACTACTGAGTATACTCAAAGGATTGCAAATCATTTTACTATAAAGACACACGCACATGTATGTTCACTGAGGTACTATTTACAATAGCAAAGTCTTGGAACCAACCAAAATGCCCATCAGTGATAGGCTGGATAAAGAAAATGTGACACATATACACCACAGAATACTATGGAGCTATTTAAAAAAAAAAAAATGAGTTAATGTCTTTTGCAGGGGCTTGGGTGAAGCTGGAAGCCATTATCTTTAGTAAACTAACACAGTAACAGAAAACCAAACACCACATGTTCTCACGGATAAGTAGGAGTTGAACAATAAGAACACATGGACATCGGGAGAGGAACATCACACACTAGGGCCTGTCGAAGTTGGGAGGTAAGCAGAGGAAGAGCATTAGGACAAATACCTAATGCATGAGAGGCTTAAAACCTAGAAGACAGTTGATAGGTGCAGCAAAAGACCATGGTACCTGTATACCTAAGTAACAAACTAGTACGTTCTGCACATGTATCCCAGAACTCAAAGTAAAATAAAAATAAAATACAATAAAACAAATGACTGCTTATTTGGTTTCTCAAATTTAATATTAGCTAGGCTCAATTCATTAAAAATATTATTTCTGAGCCTCTACCATTTGAAAAGCAGGATCGTAAGTTAAAGTGATGGGCAGAAGGAAAGAGAGACAAAAATGTAAGTAGAAATAATTATCAGAATAAAATCACATGGAATTGTTTCTAGGTATTTTGAATGTGGAGTTAAAAACTGTACATGTTTCAAATAGACAAAGAGTTATAAATAAAATATATAATGAATTTCTACTGAAATTTACAATTTTTCAATAAACATTTTTTAAATTCTCCTATCTTACATCTTATATCCTCTTTCTTCCATTTAGAGTTCCCAATTGTCAATAACACTTGGTGTAATATTTTGAATTCATATTTTGCTTATTTTGTATCATAATTTATTCATAATCAATACTCCCAGAACAGTGTATACACTAATAACAAGCATCTAATAACTGAAAATAGTTTAAGGTCTTCTTTTACATTTTTACTTTGTTCATTTATTGACCACAGTGCACAACTCAATTTGTCAGTAAAACTAAATGCCTAAGTTCAGAAATCCCTTGGAATATTGCCTTTCTGCATAGTGCGCCACTTACTAGGTGCATATTTTTCTTCATTTGTTTCTTTTTATTTTGACATTTAGGTATTGCCTTTGTATTTGATTATATTTTTAAAATTAACATATTCACACTGTTTCACAGTCATGTTTTTATTATTTATTTTCTAAAAAGTCTAGCTTTTTGCTCTATCCCCTCTAACTAGTTCCCCTTCTCTCTTAGGTAGCCATCTAAATTTATTCTATTTTTTCTTCTATTTTAAAAAACTATGAACATATATTATCTTCACATACTTGAAATTAACTAAACAGTCACATACAGTTTGCACCAATTTGCCCTTTTCACTTAGCAATGTAAAGTCCAGTAGCAATGAATCCCATATTGATCATTCTATGGTCTTGAAACATGGCTATTCATGGGGGTGGAGTTGGGAATGTAGAATATAAAACTATAATATGGCAGGGAGCCGTGGCTCACGCCTGTAATCCCAGCACTTTGGGGGGCCGAGGTAGGCAGATCACGAGGTCAGGAGTTTGAGACCATCCTGGCTAACACAGTGAAACCCCCTGTCTACCTAAAATGCAAAAATTCAGCTGGAGGTGGTGGCGGACGCCTGTAGTCCCAGCTACTGGGAGGCTGAGGCAGGAGAATGGTGTGAACCCGGGAGGCAGAGCTTGCAGTGAGCCAAGATGGCACCACTGCACTCTAGCCTCAGCCACACAGCAAGACTCCTGTCTAAAAAAAAAAGAAAACAAAAACAAAAAACAAAAAACAAAAAACAAAACAAAACAAAACACTATGATATATACTCATACCACGTTATGATGATGAAACCAGTTACCAACAGGATCACGTCAAAATTTCCCAGGAGCTACTGGTGAAATACAAAAACAGTATCAATCTCTGTAATAATTGCTGTAGATTAAAACACATCATATATGATTGCATCCATGATTTATGCTGACCAAATTAGTTGGTCACTTTTCTGAGTAAAACAAAAATGTAATTTTTATTCCAAACTGGTATATGAAGCAAAAGAAAGCATTTATTTTACCTTTGATATCACCGAGTAACCTACCAGTAAGTAAAGAGAAGTATTTCAACTAGTACAGTGAGAAGGGATATTAGAATATCGCCATTTGTAATGCCCATAAATTCACGAATCTAGGCATTGATATTCAACAAACTACTAATATCACTAAATGGAGATAGGCAAACATAATACATGTATGGATGGAGGTATTACTGGCCATTTATGAAAAACACTCCCCCAAAAATTTAAAATAAGCTAAGTTAAGCCTCTATATTCAAGTACAATTGATGGTAAATAAAGAAACCAGAATAACATGTTAAATAATACCTTGGGATATGGGTGGGGGAAGGAATGCAACCAGCAAAATATTTAAAGTGGGAAACTCTACAGTACAAGTGAGATAGAGTTTTCAATAAATAAACTTACAATAAAATAGAGTGAGAATTCATATGTTAAGGAGATTTGAAAGATATATTAAGTAATAACAGTGTGTAGACATTTAATCATTTAATTAAATTGAAAACAATAAAATTATGAGAAAAATGAAATTCTGAACAATGCAACATTAATTGCATATTTGAAGCAACAAATAAATTTCTATTTATTTTTCAGGAAGGAAAAATTGTGAGTGTTCTAAAGTTCTCATCTTTTAGAGATCAATATCAAAATATTTACTAATTAAATGATAAGGTCCCTGTAATTTATTTCAAAATAATATACTGTGAAAGGCATTGGAGATTTGTATAAAATACATTGACCATGTGTTAATAATTATTAAAATTGCGTATTGATTATATATGATGTCAAGATAGCATTCAATATATCCGTATAGTCAACATACAAATATACAAACACCTAATTTTTTGTCAAATATTTCATATTAAAAATGATCTGTTTATTTAATCTGTCATATACTTATCTAAATTATGTATAAACTAAAAGATACAGTGAAGGCATAAGTGAAACATAGTAAAAAGTGCAAAGTAAAACATAGTAAAAACAGTAAAAAGCATAGAGAAGAAAATATAATTTCACTGTCAGTGACAAAATGGCACGTCAATTGAAATTGAAGGTTAAATAGAAAAGGTATTGCAAGTAGAATAAAATAGAACCAAGACATGAGAGTGGAAATAAAATTCTCAGAACTGGTTGCTTTTGCAGAGAAAAAGAGTGGAAATAAAATTTAGTTAATGACATTTCTTTTTCTCAAATTCTATAACAATTGAGAAATAAGAAGGTGGTAGGCAGGAATCAACGTATCTATCTCCTTTAACATATATCACATGAGACTCATAAAGTAGTATTCTTTAAGTTCACTTGTTTATCTCCCATTTCTGGAACAGTGCTGGCACATAGTAGATACTCAATGCATACTTATAGAAAGTGTGAAAAATGGAAGTATTAATGAATTGAAGAATGCATAGAGGCCAGATAAGAAGCTATAGCCTCTAAAATTCCTAATATAGAAACGCAGGATATACAAACTTATTTATTTAAACAGAGTCCACAATGAACTGGGATTGAATTTTATAGTGTATAGGAGCAAAGGAGAAAACACAAATTTCATATATATAGTCTGCTACTAAAAGAAGAAAGGTGTTGGGTTGTAGGAGTCAACCAATTGTGGGGGTGCCTGCCTTAGTCCCAGCTACTGGGGAGGCCGAGGCAGGAGCATCACTTGAATCCAGGAGGTAGAGGTTGCAATGCGCTGAGATCATTCCACTGAACTCCAGCTCAGGCAACAGAGTGAGACTGTCTCAAAAAAATATATATATTTAAAAAAAATTATGGCTATATCTGTGGGTTCCTGTAAAGTAGGAGAAGATTGGTGGTATTAGGTTGGATGTATTTCCAAAGGGCATTAATTTCAAACATTAGAATATTATGCTTTATGTAGGATATGAGATGGTTCTCATAAAGTTTTTGAAAAGGAATCCTGATCAATTTATGACATCAGTTTTATTTGCAGTAAACTTTTTTTTTAATTTCTTAACCTTTTCATTCTAAGCTTAAATGCCTCTTAAAGTTATTGCTTACACGTTTTTTTTTCTAAAACAATAACATTTTGTAATGTTTAATTGCTCACGTTCTTCCATTCCTTCAGTGCATCACAATTTGGAAATTGTGTCCAATTTATTCAACATACGAAATATATTCCCATATTGTTCCTTGTCTTTCCACACTCAAGACTACAATGTTTAGCCCTTCATTCATACATTCTTATACTAATAGTATAGCATATCAGGTACTTCTTTGACTCTCTTCTTATGAATTCTCCACCTGTCTTCAGAGTTACATTTCTGAAATTCAATTAAATCATGCCACTTTTCTGGCTTAAAACTTGTAAATATTTCCATTGTCTAATGATTACAGTCCTAACTTCCTATTTGTCATTTAGTGATGTGTGTGATTTTTAACTTATATTTTCAGATTAATCTTTTGCTACTAGTCCTTCTACACATTAAAATATAAATATATGTCGACTGTAATTAAAAATTGTTTCAGTTTTGTACTCGTCTGTTTCTGGCGAAAAAAAATCTTTCTTTAATCCAATACTTTCACATTTTGCTAGGTAAAGATATAAGGAATGCACTGAGAAGTTTCAGAAATAGGGCTTGAAAAAAGCTGTTATTTTCAAACTGGAAAATCTTTCTTGACACGTATTTAAATATTTTATATTTTATGAGCTTGAGAAACCATCTGTGGCTGAGTCGTTATGCAGTTTTATTATCACCTGAACCAGAGTCCCTTAGGCTTGCTTGAATCAACAATACTTTGCAACCACATATTCTAAAATACACTTTTGAAAGAATAAATAAGTTCCCCCATTCTTCAGTAAAAAATGCTGTAATGCTTTTATAATCAGGATTCCTTCCCACTTCTTGCTAGAGACAGTTGCACTGTGTGGAAGAAAGTTTTCAAAAAAGCAATCATCAAACAAAGCATCCAGGTGGTACTAATCGGTGTAGAAAAAAATAATAAAATAGAAAATAAATGTGTAAGAATGATGCATGAGGGATTGTATGAAAATGAGTCTATCTAATAGAAAGGATTCCAGATAAAAGAAAGATATTAAGGGATATTCTGCATCATTTCCATCAGTCTGTAAAATGTATCTCTTTAGGAAAATATTGAGAAGAAACAAAATTTACTTAATAGCTACACTCATTATTCAGCTTAAAGGTACTTGAAAAGACAAGGCCTGCCCCCCCCCCCCCCCAAAAAAAATCAGTGACTCCTAAAAATTAAAAGAAAGCATAGTTTTGCTTGTAAGTTTAACATATGAGAAACAGATCATAAATTATATATAGTTTTTAGGAAACATGACTCAAGCATTTTAAATTTGACTAGTAACTTGGGAATAGCTAATATAAGTGAATGATTTTGAAATTAAAAAATGGAAGAAGAAAAGACTGAAAAATGTGTTGAATTCCTCAGACCTTTTACTAATTAAGTATGTATTCTTGGCAATTGAGAAATCTACCTTGTCATGTAAAATTCACAAGAAAATTGGCTTGTGATTTAAAAAACAGAAGAAACTTTGATTTTGATGGATTCTGAACAAAGTATCTTCCAGTTAAAAAAAAAAAAAAACAATTTCAACTAATTGAAATAATTACCCGATTTTTATACATTTCAATTACTTAGTCTGTATATCTAAATATACCTTGTGATTTTGTGTGAACCATCACACTACACAGAATTATACTTCCTTTTGTGGCCTCAAATTGGAAAAAAAAAAAAAAAATCAGGAAACAGCACTGTTTCCCCCTAAAGCAAATGCTATGACTGATGTAAAATATTTGATAGTACTGAAAAATGAAAATTGACTCCATGTCACAGTTTGGGAAAGCATTGTTAAATTTAATAAAACTGGGAGTTATCAGACATTCCATTTCCTGAGCTGCTTCTTTCTGCTGGATGAGAGCCTTTTGTTAATGGATCCCAGGAATTTGTGTTTGATACAAACATCAGGTTATTTGTATGTGCATTAAAGTCTGGGATAGTTAAAGGAACATATTCTAGCCAGCCCACTAAACTGTCACAAGTTAATGGCAAACCCCTGGTTTAAAAAAAAAAAAAAAAAAGCTAATAAAATTATACTAGGGTAAAGTCCTTCCATTTTAGAGCACTTTTTTTTTGTAAATAAATATGACATTTGAAAAGCATTCTTGAACCCATTGTATAGCAAGGGTAAAGGAACATGGCCACTGAGATCCAGTTTCAACGCATATTAGGAGCATTAAAATATTGATTCTCTTTTATTCCCAGGAATTCTATTACTAAAATTTTGACTTGAAGAAATTAACCTAAGATGAACATGACATTTATATCGACAAATTATGATGTCACAAGTATTTATAATTCAAAAGTGGGAAACATTTTAAACAATGAAAATACAAATTCATAAAATAAACTATGCTGCAGTTATATGATGAATAAGCACTAAGTAGGTATCAAAATAATGTTTTTATAAACATATGCTAAAGTAAAATAATACAATATATTAAAAAATGAAAAAGAAAAAGACAAGCTTCACATACCACAGTCCTGTCACGTCTATTATAGTAACCACTAGTCCCATGTGATTTTTGAACACTTGAAATGTGCCTACTTCAAATTAAAATGTGTTATAAGTCTTAAATACACACAAGATTTTGATGACTTAGTATAAAAAAGAACGTGAAATAACTCAATATTTTGTATTAATAACACTAATTACATGTATTAGTCAGTGTTCTTCAGAGAAACAGAACCAATAGGATATACAGAGGCTCCTTAACTTCTTATGATAGGCTTATGTTCCAATAAACTCACTGTAAATTGAAAATATTGGTAATTCTAAAATGTATTTAGGATACCTAACCAAATAAACATCACAGCTTACCCTACCCTACCTTAAATATGTCCAAAACTCTTACTATACTCATATATATTTATACACACATACACACACACGTGTATATACACAGACAAACACGTTTTTTTGGCGGGGGGCGGTGGGGGGCTTGGAGACTTGCTCTGTCGCCCAGGCTTGAGTGTAGTGGTGCGATCTCGGCTCACTGCAAGCTCTGCCTCCTGGGTTCATGCCATTCTCCTGCCTCAGCCTCCTGAGTAGCTGGGACTACAGGCACCTGCCACCACGCCCAACTAATTAATTATAAAGAGTTGAATATCTCATACACCGTTACAAAATAGGCTTTGTGTTAGATAACTTCACCCAATTATAGGCTAATGTTTGACCAAATACCTTGGCACCCTTACCCAGCAAGTTGATGATTAACCATTACACATGTTATATATTTGGCAAGTATTGGGTAAAATAAAATATACTGTTAAAATGTATTTCACTTGTCTCTGTATGTCTTTTTATATAACAGAAAATTTAAAATCATATATGTGAAATTTATACTTCTATTAGACAATGCTACTATAAATATTATATAAGCAACTGATAATAGTGCTTATTTTGGGGTGATTGTAGGTGACTTAATTTTATAAGATCTTATGTTTGGTAAGTATGTTGTCTGTTTGTTCTCATTGGTTTCAAATAACTTCTTGATTTCTTCCTTAATTTCATTATTTACCCAGGCCATTTGATTTTCATCAGAGGATGCCCAATCACATTTACCCAAAATGCCAATTTCTCTACTCTTTAAGAAATTATTGGTAAAATACCGTAGTGTATGCTGATCAGTAAAAGCTAAGCAAAACCGATTTAAACTCCTATGAAACAAAATCTAGGATACAGTTAACCACAGAATAATAGCTTAAAATGGCTACAGACCATTAGGTTTCAGATATTTTTAGTCCTTGCAATTAATGTTTTCAGTATACATTTAAAATAAAATTATGAATCCATTACAGAGTGCTAAAAAATGTTGATGCAGCTGGGAACTGCAGCTTCTGCCTATAATCTCATCATCACTTTTGGAGGCAGAGACAGAAGCAATGCTTGAGCCTTGGGCTTAGAGGCTGCAGTGAACTATCATCATGCCATTGCACTCCAGGTTGGGTGACAGAATGAGATCCTACTGGGAGGAGGTTACTGAATTTGTATTTCCATTAATATTTCTAATACAGGTACCGTGCGATGCTAATGACTTTGACAGTGTTTGAATATTTAGATTTAAAACAAAGCTTTGTTTCAGACTATTGGGTAAAGGCATGAAAGCTAAAAGAAACAATTCAAAATATATATGGTAGGTACTGTTGATTGGCTCATTCTCATGTGTTTTACTGTGCATGCAACTGGGATATTAAAGACAGCTTTCCAAACTTTCGTATAATTCAGATCTTGCATGGGATATGGCTGCTGCCAAGTAGCTACCTGTGAAATAGATTTTGAAGACTAACATGGATACTTTGGGATAAAGGCTATGCCTTTGGTGTTGTAAGTAATGCAGAAGCTGAGTTACAGCTCAGTTTCAGAGTTCACTAGCTAGCTTTGTGGATGTTATAGTTGGTTCAACAGTTTGGATGTGGAGACTGTAGAAAAAGTGTTGTGGTTTTGGAGGCAGTATGTTTGGCAATGTCACCTGATTACTCATCTTTGATATCTTAGACTGCATCACTGTTCCCTTGAAAGACTAAGTTTGCATTACTCTTCTGGGAGAAATAGTGTTCTCATGCAAATAGTTTCTTTTGATTAGCAAAAGAAATGAATTAATGTAGAAAACGGAAAAAAGATATAGGAAAATAAGGTGAAATTTAGCTTACTAGAGTTTCCAATAAATGTAAGCCTCCTAATTCCTTGAATTAAAAATTTTTTGTTTCAATTAGTTGAAGTGTATTCTTGTTATCAACAACCAATAAGAAATATAACCCCATAATTCATAAACAATAAAACTAACTTTAAAATGTATTTTTATTATATTTTATTAGTAATCTGTTATTAACATAGTATTTACTCACATAATATATTAATAACAAATACATGTTCATGCATTTAGATACATGTATCCATGTATCTGAAAGCATAGAAGATAGAAGAGTTTATATCTTCTATGTTTGTGTTACTCACTTAAGTAACATAAGTAACAATGTTATGTCACTGAAATATTCTAAATCATTATTTTAATAGCTACCATTCTACACATATATAAATACTTAATTATTACAATCCATCCATCATTGTTAACCATTTGTACTGATTACTTGTCCGGAGCCATGAGGCCCGGAATTAGCCGACCTCTGTTGCTTGATCTCTGCAAAGCGGAGAAAAGATGGCACATTTCCGGGTTCTTCATTATAAACTGTTCCCGCGCACGCCTAAAGTTTTTCCCGCGCATGCGTAAACATTTTTCCCGCCCATGAAGATATGCAGCCTACAGCGCAGGCACGATCCCGTGCCCGGGAAAATCATCAACCAACGGCGCATGTGCAATTGTAATTTGAGTAAACCCAGCCTCCTGTCACCACCCTGGCCCAACCTCTTCCTCTGCCAGCCTATATAAGGCATTGCACCACCACCATTAAACGAGACTTGATCAGGCAATTGTCTTGTCTCCATTTCTCGTGTTTTCTTGTCTCCTCCATTCCCACTCCCCCTTCCAGGGCCCGATCGACTGTCCTGCGGGTCAGGACACCTGGCGCCTGAACAGGGACCTGGACACAGGGGAAAAAGTGAGGAAGAAGGCACTAAAGTCAGCCAAAAGTAAAAGTGGAAGAAATTCCTCCGGACGTCGTGGGAACCTGCCGCGTTGGAACCAGGGGTGAGTAATAGTGTCTGATTATGGGACAAGAATTAAGCCAGCATCAGATTTATGTAGGGCAGTTAAAAGAGGCCCTAAAAACATGAGGAGTAAAGGTTAAAAGTAATGATTTGTTTAAATTTTTTGATTTTGTAAAAGATACCTGCCCTTGGTTTCCACAAGAGGGAACCATTGACATAAAGAGGTGGCGTAGGGTGGGAGATTTTTTTCAAGATTATTATAGTACTTTTGGACCAGAAAAGGTTCCGGTGACAGCTTTTTCCTGCTGGAACTTAATCAAAGATATAATAGATAAAAAGGAAAAAGAAAAAGATCCTGAGGTAATGGCGGTGGTTACTCAGACTGAGGAAATATTAAGAGGCAGCTCCCAAACCGACCTCGAAAAATTCACACCTAACAAAGAAATAGAACTTATATCCCTACAAAGCGACGAGGAAGAGGCTGGGGTCTCCTCAATAACAAATATAGAAACACCAAATAAGGAAAAGGCCAAAAAATACCCAGTTTTACCTACAACTAATGAAAGCAAAAGTGAAAATAACCTTAACCCTTCAGAAGTAGACTGGGATAATTTAGAGGAAGAGGCAGCAAAATTTCATAATTCTGACTGGCCACAAACTCTTACTTATCCCCCTCCCTATATTAAGGCTTCTGCCCCTGCAGTTATGGCAGTAATAGACCCAAAAGAGGAGCTTAGAGAAAAAATTGCACAACTTGAAGAGCAAATAAAGCTCGAAGAACTACATCAGGCTTTAATCACTAGATTGCAGAAGTTAAGGACAGGAAGTGAGAGCGTTCAATACCCTAAAGGAATAGAGAAACACTCTCACCCTCAGAGACCCGGACAGCATGTCCCAAAAGGAAGGTCTCTTGGTAGTAGGGATAGGGAGGATTCCTCTCCTCGAGACATTTTTCCAGTAACTGAAACTACAGATACACAGGGCCAAGCCTGGAGACACCACAATGGGTTTGAATTTACTGTTATAAAAGAACTAAAAACCGCTGTCTCGCAATACGGAGCTACTGCCCCATATACCCTGGCCATAGTCAAATCTGTGGCCGAAAATTGGCTCACTCCCATAGATTGGAATATCTTAGTTAGAGCAGTTCTTTCCGGAGGCAACCATCTGATTTGGAAGTCAGAATTTTAGGAAAATTGTAGAGATACGGCCAAGAGAAACCAACAAGCCGGAAATGGTTGGGATTTTGATATGTTAACTGGCTCGGGTGACTACACAGAAACCGATGCTCAGATGCAGTATGATCCCGGACTGTTTTCTCAAATCCAAGCAGTGGCTACCAAAGCCTGGAGAAAACTCCCTGTTAAGGGGGATCCAGGAGCCTCACTCATCGGGGTCAAACAGGGGCCTGATGAGCCTTTTGCAGACTTTGTACATAGACTTTTAACCATGACTAGCAGAATATTTGGAAATGCCGAGGCAGGGGTGGATTATGTAAAACAGCTAGCTTACGAAAATGCTAACCCGGCTTGTCAGGCAGCAATCAGACCTTATAGAAAGAAAACAGACTTAACAGGCTACATCCGCCTCTGTTCAGACATAGGGCTCTCATATCAACAGGGCTTGGCTATGGCTGCTGCCTTTAGTGGACAAACCGTAAAAGACTTCCTTGCTAGTAAAAATAAGAATAGCAAGGGGTGCTTCAAGTGCAGAAAAATGGGACACTTCGCTAGGGATTGTAAGGGAGAGCTAGCTAAGACCTTAGAGGCAAAAGCCCCAGGCCTCTGCCCTAGGTGTAAAAGAGGAAAACATTGGGGCAAAGAATGTTAATCTAAAATTGACAATCAAGGAAATCCCCTAACACCTCAACAGGGAAATGGATTGAGGGGCCGGCCCCAGGCCCCGAAACAAGCTTATGGAGCAGTCAGTTTTGTACCAACCAACCACAATCTGTTTCACAACTTAGTAGAGCAACACCAGGAAGTGCAAGATTGGACCTCTGTTCCACCTCCCACACAGTATTAACCCCTGAAATGAGACCCCAAGCCTTAGGTACTGGGGTATATGGACCCCTACCCTCAAACATGTTTGGATTAATCCTAGGGAGAAGCAGTGTCACCATGAAAGGCCTACAGGTCTTTCCAGGAATAGTTGATAGTGATTATATAGGAGAAATCAAAATCATGGCCAAGGCTATTGACAACATCATTATCATTCCTCAAGGGGATAGAATAGCGCAGTTACTCCTGTTACCATTGCTAAAAACAGCTAATAAAGTCCAACCGCCCCTAAGGGGAAAGGGAGGATTCAGATCCTCAGACATCTACTGGGTACAGCCCATTACTAATCAAAAACCCTCTCTCACCTTGTGGCTAGACGGAAAGTTATTTACAGGACTGATAGACACAGGGGCCGATGTAACAATTATTAAACAACAAGATTGGCCCACCAGTTGGCCCACTTCAGAGACCTTAACGAATTTACGAGGAATCGGGCAAAGTAATAACCCTAGACAAAGTTCCAAATATCTCACCTGGAGAGATCAGGAAAGTAATTCCGGTCTCATTAAGCCATTTGTTATCCCTGATTTGCCTGTTAACCTTTGGGGTAGAGATCTTCTCTCCCAAATGAGGGTCATGATGTGTAGCCCAAATGATATAGTCACTGCACAAATGTTGGCTCAGGGCTACCATCCTGGGAAAGGGTTAGGAAAAAGAGAAGATGGCATTTTACAGCCAATCCCAGCCATAGGAAAATTGGATAAAAGGGGGCTTGGAAATTTTTAACCGTGGCCATTGACATGCCTGCACCCCAAAAAAGTGCTGACCCAATCACTTGGAAGTCAGATGAGCCTGTTTGGGTTGATCAATGGCCACTAACCAATGAGAAGCTTGCTGCTGCCCAACAATTAGTGCAGGAACAATTAGAGGCAGGACACACTACAGAAAGCAACTCTCCTTGGAACACCCCCATATTTGTCATAAAAAAGAAATCTGGAAAGTGGAGACTCTTACAAGATTTAAGAGCAGTAAATGCTACTATGGTCCTTATGGACGCCTTATAGCCCGGACTACCATCTCTGGTAGCAATCCCTCAAGGATATTTTAAATTATCATAGACCTTAAAGATTGCTTTTTTACAATTCCCCTTCATCCTACTGACCAAAAATGATTCGCCTTTAGCTTACCATCTATAAATTTCAAAGAACCAATGAAGCGATACCAATGGAAAGTGTTACCTCAAGGTATGGCCAACAGTCCCAACTTGTGTCAAAAATATGTGGCTACAGCCATATACTCAGTTAGAGAGACATGGAAACAAATATACATTATACATTACATGGATGATATCCTCATAGCAGGAAAAATGGGAGAACAAGTTTTACAGTGTTTTACTCAACTCAAGCAAGAACTAACCACAGCGGGGTTACAAATAGCTCCAGAAAAAGTACAACTACAAGACCCTTATACATATTTAGGTTTTCAAATAAATGGACCTAAAATTATCAATCAAAAAGCTGTTATCCATAAAGATCAGTTACAAACCCTTAATGATTTCCAAAAGCTCCTTGGAGACATAAATTGGCTCCAGCCATACTTAAAACTCACCACGGGAGACTTAAAACCTTTATTTGACACCCTGAGAGGTGACCCCAACCCTAAGTCCCTTAGGTCATTATCAAAAGAAGCTCTTTATCACTTAATAAAGTAGAGGCGGCCATTGCTGAGCAATTTGTTACCAACATAGACTATTCACAGCCATTAACCTTTTTAACATTTAACACAACACTAACACCTACTGGTTTTCTCTGGCAAAATAACCCTATTATGTGGGTCCACTTGCCTTCATCAACCAAAAAGGTATTATTCCCCTATTATGATGCCATAGCTGATTTAATCATCTTAGGTAGAGGCAATAGCAAAAAATATTTTGGAATTGAACCTTTTACAATCATACAACCTTATTCTAAGCCACAAATCCATTGGTTGATGCAAAATACTGAAACGTGACCAATTGCTTGTGCCTCTTATGCCAGTAACTTAGATAACCATTACCCGCCAAACAAGCTTATCCAATTTTGTAAGCTACATGCCTTTGCCTTTCCTCATGTCATCAGTAAAACACCTTTAGACAATGCCTTAGTAGTATTCACTGATGGGTCATCCACAGGAACTGCTGCATATACCTTTGCTGACACCACTGTTAAATTCAAAACCAGCCATACTTCGGCTCAGCTAGTAGAATTGCAGGCCCTAATCACGGTGCTGTCAGCCTTCCCTAATCAGGCTCTTAATATTTATACTGACAGTGCATACTTAGCTCACTCGATACCTTTACTTGAGACTGTAGCACAAATCAAACATGTGTCAGACACAGCCAAGTTATTTTTACAATGCATAATAGAACAACACCCTTCTTTCTTGGACACATTAGAGCTCATTCAGGATTACCAGGATCTCTATCCCAGGGCAACCAACTGGCTGATATGGCAACCAAGACGGTAGCCATAGCTACAAATACAAACCTAGCCCAAGCACAGGCTACTCATGCCTTACACCATCTTAATGCTCAAACTTTGAGACTGATGTTTAAAATAACTAGAGAACAAGCAAGACAAATAGTTAAACAATGTCAGACCTGTATAACATACCTGCCAGTCCCTCACTTAGGAATTAACCCAAGAGGACTAGTTCCCAACATGATCTGGCAAATGGATGTCACCCATTATTCAGAATTCGGTAACTTAAAATATGTCCATGTATGCATAGATACATTTAGTGGATTTATACTAGCCACCTTACAAACAGGAGAAGCTACCAAACATGTCATAGCTCATCTACTGCACTGTTTTTCTATAAGTGGAAAGCCTAAACAACTAAAAACAGACAATGGTCCTGGCTATACATCCAAAGCCTTCCAAGACTTCTGTCTTAAATTACAAATAAAACACATTACTGGAATTCCCTATAACCCTCAAGGACAAGGAATAGTTGAAAGAGCTCACCTATCCTTAAAAACCACCATTGAAAAAATAAAAAAGGGAGAATGGTATCCCACTAAGGGCACCCCTAGAAATATCCTTAATCATACACTTTTTATTTTAAATTTTTTAAGTTTGGATAACCTGAACAGATCAGCAGCCAATCGATTTTGGCATTCCGAGTCCAAAAAACAATTTGCCATGGTTAAGTGGAAAGACCCCTTAGACAACACATGGAATGGTCCAGACCCAGTGTTAATCTGGGGAAGAGGCTCCATTTGTGTTTTTTCTCAAACTCATGATGCAGCCAGATGGCTACCAGAGTGACTGGTAAGACAGGTACCTAACAATAACCAATCCAGGGAGTAATTTTCTCCCTGAGAGTACTCTTTTCCTCTATTGCAGAGATGAACTTCAACCAGAAGCCCCTCTGGACCATGTTGCTTATTTGCCAAGCACTCCAGGTATATGCCGACTTCAGTAATCCCCATGAGGCCCTTACATATATTACAACAATGACACGGTAAGCCCTGTGATTGTTTGGGGGGATATGTGACCTCCCCTCCAAATACATACACCTCAACTGTGTCCTGCTCCACTTACACAGCATACCTGCCTAGTAACTCTCTTAAGTGGAGGTGTGTGTCAACCCCAAGATTATCTAGCGGAGGGGGTACCACAACCTGTCCTTGTGACACATTTGAGGCTGCTATGCATAGTTCCTGCTACACTACTTATCTAGAATGTACCTCTGGCAACAGAACATACTATACTGCTACCTTAACAAGATCTAGAACCCCTACTATAGGGGCCAGTAATGTCCCTACAGTTTTAGGAAATACCAATAAACTTATATCAGCTGGCTGTACTGGAATTGTAGGACAGCCTGTCTGCTGGAATATTCACCCCCCTCTTCATATCTCTGACAGAGGAGGACCACAAGACAAGGTCTGAGAAATTAGGGTATACAAAAAACTCAAAGAGTTGCAAAGGTCCCTGTACCCGGAAATTCACTACCACCCCTTGGCCTTGCCCAAAGCCCGAGGGAAAGAGAAAGTTGATGCCCAGACCTTTGCCCTTCTCACGGCTACTCATAACCTGCTTAACAATTCCAACTCTAGTCTAGCTAATGACTGCTGGCTGTGTCTGCAATCAGGAGATCCCGTTCCTCTTGCCATACCCAGCCATGACTTAAATTATACATCCAATACCCCTTGCACCATAATTCCTCCCCTTAAAGTACAGCCTTTAGAATTTCCTAGTTCCTCTTGCATCTACTCCCCTCCCCTTAATAACACTTACAATCTCGATGTAGGATTCAATGAATTCAATAATTGTTCCACCATAGCAAATATTTCCCAATCACTGTGTGCCCCAAACAGCTCAGTTTTTATATGTGGCAATAATAGGGCTTATACCTGTTTACCTACTAACTGGACAGGACGCTGTGTTTTAGCCACACTTTTGCCAGACATAGACATTATCCCTGGAGATGAACCTGTACCTATCCCAGCTATAGATCACTTTTTAGGAAGAAACAAAAGGGCAATACAATTTATCCCCTTACTTGCAGGATTAGGCATAACTACTGCCATAACAACTGGGGCTACAGGCCTAGGGGTTTCTGTTACTCAATATGCCAAATTGTCTCGCCAACTGATCTCAGATATACAGGCCATCTCAAGTACTATACAAGATTTACAAGATCAGGTAGATTCTCTGGCCGAAGTAGTGCTCCAAAATAGAAGAGGCCTAGATTTACTAACTGCAGAAGAGGGAGGCATCTGCTTGGCTTTACAGGAGAAGTGCTGTTTCTATGCCAACAAATCCGGGATCGTCAGAGATAAAATCAGGTGTCTACAAGAAGACTTAGAAAAACGACAAAAAGAAATAACCGATAACCTGTTTTGGACTGGGTTCCATGGACTCCTTCCCTATCTTATGCCATACCTGGGCCCCTGCTTCGCCTATTGCTCTTACTCTCTGTAGGACCTTTGGTCTTCAATAAGCTCATGACATTCATTTAGCAACAGGTCGAGGCTATCCAAGCAAAACCTGTACAGGTCCATTATCATCGCCTAGAACAAGAAGATCTCAGTGGTTCATGCTCACACCCATTATGACCACCTTCCCTATGCACTGAACTGGACAGCCAATGATGGGTAAGAGAGTATCAGCTCTCACTAACCTAAGACAAAAGGGCCGTCATAAGCTACTGCCTAATCCCATGACGGGTACCAGTGATGAGATGCATTACTCCAACCTAAGACAGGTGCAGTTCCCGAGGGACAATCTTCTAGCCATAATTATATATAAAAAAAGGGGGACCTGTCCGGAGCCATGAGGCCCGGAATTAGCCGACCTCTGTTGCTTGATCTCCGCAAAGCGGAGACAAGATGGCACATCTCCGGGTTCTTCATTATAAACTGTTCCCGCCCCTAAAGTTTTTCCTGCGAGCGCTAACTTTTCCCGCACATGCTAACCTTTCCCGCGCACTCGCAAACATTTTTCTCGCCCAGGAAGATATGTAGCCTACAGCGCGGGTGCGATCCCACACCCGGGAAAATCATCAACCAACGGCGCATGTGCAATTGTAATTTGTGTAAACCCAGCCTCCTGTCACCGCCCTGGCCCAACCTCTTCCTCTGCCAGCCTATATAAGGCATTGCACCACCACCATTAAACGAGATTTGATCAGGCAATTGTCTTGTCTCCATTTCTCATGTTTTCTTGTCTCCTCCATTCCCACTCCCCCTTCTAGGGCCTGTTCAACTGTCCTGCGGGTCGGGACAATTACTTTTGGTGAAAAATTATCATATAAGACAACTGGTGACATAATCAGGAATGATATTCATTAATATTTATATTTATTTTTGAATGTTTAATGAATATTTTTGAATGACATTCAAGAACAATTTGTACTCTTAGAACATCCTTGATAGTATTAAAAAGTTTGTCTGCTACAGTCCAATTGATTTTACTTTGTTTTGGTTAGCATTCTGAAATAATTAGTAAGGTTAATAATTTTAAAAATAAATAATGATTAATATTGTCACTTATTTTTCTTTTCACATACTTGACATCAGATAAATGATTACTTTAGCAAAATATATATAGAATTAAGCAAATATATATAAAATTAGCAAAAATATATAGAATTAATTAAATTCATACCTAAGAAACCATTAAGGAAAAGTTTGATGAAGTTGACTACATATAAAAAAGGGTATGGAAGAACATACTTTAGGCATACAACAATAAAACACATCAAATGTTGAGGGCACACTTTTTGATATGGTGCTTTTCTATGATACTGATCCTTCTCTTAACAACTGCCAGTACATTCTCTGGTTATGCAATAGTCTCATCAATTTCTGTATTAGAGCTCTGTGTAGTTTTTCTTATTCTATGCTGAGTACCCGCAGTCATGCTCATTCTGACCTGAGATATGATATTGACCAATACTTAGAATAATTAAATCTAATGAGCTCAGGAGGGAATTTATATTCTAGCTTTGGGTCTTTTGTTCTCCTCCCACCATCACCACCTAAGTCTGACTCTTAGAGATAACAAAGAGTCATCTATGAAAATAAAAATTAAACCTATAGATGTCAAATAAGATTATTTGAGAAAAGCCCAATTTTCAATTGTGTTCCATTTGTTCTTCATTTTGTTTGAGGTCAAATATAACAAATTAGGAAAATGACTTACAGTGTCCTCTATGATATTGGGTCAGAATTGATTCATTTGCATGAGAAAGAATATTGAACTACAATATTGTAGTTTTAAATAACAGTAAATACATTTAAAATAGTTTCTTTTGATTAGCAAAAGGAACAAATTAGTGTAGAAAATAGAGAAAATATATAGGAAAATAAGTTGAAATCTAGGTTACTAGACAAAATATAATAGATACAGATATTGATTCAAATTATATGAAAATGAATTATTTAATTCTTAGAGACTTTACACTTGATTATCATCTGAAGATAAATACTAGAGACTAAAATGAAACTTATTATATAGAAAAACATTAAGGTCTTATGTATTAGGCTGTTCTTGCATTGCTATAAAGAAATACCTGAGACTGAATAATTTATGAAGAAAAGAGGTTTATTTGGCTCATGGTTCTACAGGCTTTACAGGGTGCATAGTACTGACATCTGCTCAGCTTCTTGGGAAGACTCAGAAAGCTTACAGTCATGGCAGAAGGTGAGGAGAAAACAAACATATCATATGGTAAAAGCAGGAGCAAGAGAGAAGGAGAACAGAGGAAAGTGCCACACACTTTTTAAATGACCAGATTTTGCAAGAACCAATTAGACAAAGACAGCTCTAAGTCAGGGGGTATCCACCCCCATAATCCCACCGGGCCCCACCTTCAGCATTGTGGGTTACAATTCAACATGAGATTTCAACAGGGGCAAATATTCAAACTGTATTATCCTATTTTATCAATTTTATTCATTCTTTACACATAAACATGTGTAGAATATTTCATATTCAGGCATTATATATTTCTACAATAGCACTTTACTAATAACAAATGTTCTTGTTTATTGCAAAGTCCAATATAAGAGTTTTAACTTCAATTTAAAAAAAAAACAAATTTTGAGGGAATAAAATAAGTGAGGAAGTATTGGATAATGGCTACATTATTCATAGGATTGCATTACTAATTTATGAGAAATTTTAGTGTGCCATAAATTGTCATATCACCAATTAAACTTATTTTATTAATGACAGTAATGACTATACTCTGACTACTAAATCTTTGTCTGCTTTACAACTAAAAAGTTATAATATAGTTCTTGTTCACTGTTCACTTTAAAACAGCTTTATCCATTTAAAAATTTTTAACATTTTTTCAATGTCAATCATATATAAATGATGAAAATTTTTATTTGCATTATTGCAATGTTTAATAACACTACACTAGTATCTGTGTGTATAAATCCACTGACCTTGGATATTTAAAAATATTCTTTTAGAAAACATATTGATTTCCCTTCCCTTGCAGATAAAGTTTAGTATTTGAAAAATGATAAAGTATAAATTCTATGTAAATTCAGAAATTACGATAATATTGCATGTCCTAATCATATTTGAAAATGCTTTTTGGTTTCCAATAAGCAATAAATATATCTATTAAATAAATTTCAATTTTACTTCTTAAATAAATTCATTTTCTGATAAAATAGCATCAAATATTGCATAACTTATTTGGACAAATAATATGATGAGTCATTTTTTAAAGATATGCAGTAATAATCTGAAGTCAAGAATTAATACTCACTTTAATAATTAGAGCCTCTAAAAATGTGTTTATGCTGAATATACCTATATGTTGTTAATTTGCCAGAGATGAGAGTATCTTTGAAAATAAAATAAAATTTGTCATTTCAAAAGGGTGTCAGATAATTATTTCCTAAATTTTACTTGGTAATTATTAATAGCATTAAAACATATATAATATTGCATATGAAGTTATTCATACAGAAATGCAAAATTGAAAGAAAAAACATCAAATTAGATTGAACCACATGAAGTTGCTGACAATACCATTTCAATCTGTAAGAACGGCAACAACGTATAGTTTAAGCTATTGCAGTAATCAAAATACGATGTAGAAATACTAAATTTCAAGTTTTGGTAGGAGTTAGTTTACCCTTAAAGAATGGCAAAAGTTGTTTCTTTTCCTTGTCTTCCAAAATCAACTGGAAAGAGAACAATGTTCAGTATCAACTCTTTAACATGTCTAATGTGGCTAAGTAGGAATCAGAGTAAATTATTGGAACTATTTATCACCCCTCTCTTATAGTCCATCCTAGCAGCATCTCCCAGCAGAAGCCATCTCTTATGCAACCAACAGTAAGTTTTTCATTTCATTTAATTAATTAATTTAGTTAGTTAGTTAGTTAGTTAGTTAGTTAGTTAGTTAGTTAGTTTTGGAGATTTAGCCTCGCTCTGTTGCCCAGGCTGGAGTGCAGTAGTGCGATCTCCTCTCACTGCAACCTCCGCTTCCTGGATTCAAGCAATTCTCCCAACCAACAGTATATTTTATTTAATAAGTCAACAGGCCGGTAACATCATGATAGTTACAGTACAAAATAACATAATGAACAAATAGTTGTCTTAGACAGTTTTAAAATCACTATGATAAAGTTGTTTGTACTTCTGATTTTTGTAGGTACTTGCCAAATAATTTGCCTAAAGCTATGTCATCAAATAATAATAATAATAATACATTTCTATTTCAAAACCTACATGGATGCTGCACTTTTCAGGTTTATTGAGTCATGTAATTAAGCACATGTAAGGTTTAGGTTGACTCTCTAATTACCTGCATAGTATTTCCCCTCTTTTATATGATTATTTTAGTTTATTAATAGTTACCTTCTAAAAATTTGAGACGACGCAAATTACCATCTGTTAGATAATGAAAAATAACTTAGTATTTATTCATTGGCTGGCATATTCTGTGTAGATGAAATTTAAAAGAGGAGAGAAATGAGTGCAGAAAAATTTGAAGAAGAAGAAATTTTGAGTACAACTGTCCTGGAGTAGAGAATGGCCTTGTGAGAAAATAATACAAATTATGGGCATTAGTTTAGCTTTTTTAACGGATTATGAGATAAGTAGAGGAATTACGTATGACATCTGGGTTTTGTCCTGGCTAAGTGGATGGATTACTCTTTCATTTACTGGAAACAAGGAAAACTGAAGTAGACACAACTTTCAAAGCTTACATCATTCCCCTTGACAAGCTAATTTTAGGATGATTTTAGATAACTGGCTTATTACCATTCTCAGTGGCAGTCTTCTCCAGAGGTATCCACGCTGCAGATGCTAATAGCCTTTCCTTTTCTATGCATGTATATGTGTGTATGCACGTTTGTGTAGTTTATATATGAATGTGTGTGTGTGGGTGTATTTTATGTTACCATCATACTGGATATAGTTTAATGAATCATGTTGATTTTTTTATTGTTTATTCTATTGTGTGTGTGTGTGGGGGGGGTGAGTACTTTCTAAAGTACTTTTATAATACTAATTATCTTTGGTAGTCTACATACATAAACATTTTTAGAAAATTCAAAACATTCTATTCTTTGCTCTCTAAGTATTTTACTTACTTTTTTTAATCTACTGCATAGGCCAGGCCATTAACTCTTTTAATTATTTTATTTAAACAATTTTAGTGCATAAATACAATATCAAGCAGTACGGATTCATCAGTCATCCATGGCCTATATTTGGCATCATGGCAATAGCTATATACATATAGATATATGTAATATCCACACTTTCTGTGGTACTCTGGTAGAAAACAACTATCAAATTAAGGAAATATAGTACCACCTCCAGTTGTTGAAGTGTATTATAATCAGAAAATGTGTAGATATTTTTAGAAAGGACATTAAAGAGGTTAAGTATTTGTACATTTTCCACCTTAATTGTTTAAAGGACTGAATTATATTAACAGTGTTGTTTTATATTAAGCCATCTTAGCATTTCAATAAAACATTTTAGGTAGGTCGACTTTTTGTTTTTAACTATGCTAGATGAGATTTCACATACAATTTTGTTTATAAATCATTATCAACATGCTGGAAATAATTATTATTAACAAAATGTTAATACATTTTTGGACTAATGATTTTCTTTCTTGTGTCACTGTTCTGAATTTCAGAAAGTTTAGTATCTACATTATTCAAAGCCCATTCAATGAATAAAATAGATACTGACATTTTTTCCCTGCATTCCCTGTACCGCAATCGTTTGTAATAGATGAATGTGTGTATATATGTATATATTAAGCAGAAAATGGATTATCTGTAAAAAAATATATGATCTGAGCTTGTATATTTGAATTGAAGGTAGAGGATTAAAGCAGGTTGTAGGCAAGCAGATACTTGAATCCCAAATCCATGTTTTATTCAGTTATTGAGGTCTTCAAGCTTTTAAAGTCTCCTAATTCTGGTTTGGTAATATTTATCTTCTGTAAAAGCTTAATTTTAGTTTTCAAATGTATTAGCTTATTTTGCTAATATTGCATGAGTTAATATCATTTTCAAGATATATTTTATAATTAATACTCTTATTCACTTGAAATTCGAACTTTTTAAAACAAATATCAGAATATAAATGTTTCAAAGTATTTATTTAAAAGATTCAATAAAATGTATATATCTTATTAGTATTTCAAAAAAATTCTGTTTTATTTTATTAAATCTATAAGTTTTATTTTCCATGTATCTTATTTCTCATATTGTTTAATAAATTATTTATATATGCATTGCATTTTAATTTCCTAGTATCTTTAAATGTTTAGTTCAAAGAAACATTCAAGTAAGTAAAAAATTGTTTAAACAAAATTTATTTAAACTAAATATTTAAACTAAATAATTACTAAATAAATACTAATATTTATTTTGTATAAATGTTTATTTAGTTTATTCAGTTTAAATGAATTTTTAGTACATAAACCCAAAGCATTTTTTAATGGTGACATTGTTAAGTAATGCTCTGTAAGAGCAATGCTAAATAATTAGTAATTTTTATTTTAATTTTTAAAACCACTTTCTTTTAGAGTTTTTGGTTAATGTATACTTATGGTCCATTGAAATTTATTTAATATTTATCCTAATATTTGTTAATATTCCTTAACATTAATAATATTTGGATATTATAATATCCAAATATTATAATATCCTTCCTTAATATAACAATTGTCTTCAAATTGAGTTTTACAAACTAGTGTATCTACATGAATAAGTATACAAATATATATAATATACTATATACTCTCTCATGTTCTCTCTCTCTTTGTGTGTGTGTATCTTAGTAATGATATTAGATTTTTCCTACCTGTTTTAATTTGATGATTTTAATCTCTGGAAAGTCTAAATTAAAGTAGTAAAATTTAAATAGTAAATTAGGATTACTATCATGGAGAAGAAAAAAATGAAATAATGGCCCAGGCACAGTGGCTCATACCTGTAATCCCAGTACTTTGTGAGACCAACAAGAGCAGACCACTTTAGGTGAGGAGTTCAAGACCAGCCTGCCCAAAATAGCAAAACCCCACCTATATTAAAAAATACAAAAATAATAACTTAGCTAGGCATGGTGGTCCACGCCTGTTATCACGGCTACTTGGGAGGTTGAGGCAGGTAAATTGTTTGAACTTGGGAAGCAGAGGTTGCAGTGAGCCAAGATCATGCCAGTGCACTCCAGCCTGGGTGACAGAGTGAGACTCCATCTCAAAAAAAAAAAAAAAAAAAAAAAAAAAAAAAAAAAATTAAAAGAAAAAAAGAAAAACAAGAAAAAAAAGAAAAAAATAAATAATATAGCTCATGTAATTTTTCCTCTAATACAGGATTCTAAATTTTAACTGACAGTTTGCCTTTGTAGAACCTGGAACCTGGAACAACAACAATCAAAAAGAAAACCAAAATATAAATGTAAGAAAGCCTATTTGCCTTAACAAATCAAAGAAGAAACCCCTCATATCTTTTTTTTTTTTTTTTTTTTTTTTGAGAGAGAGAGTCTCTGTCGCCCAGGCTGGAGTGCAGTTTCATGACCTCAGCTCACTGCGGGGCCTCCTCCCTGGTTCACATAATTCTTCTGCCTCAGCCTCCTGAGTAACTGGGACTACAGGCACCCACCACCATGCCCGGCTGAACTTTTTTTTACATTATTAGTACAGATGGGGTTTCCCCATGTGAGCCAGGATAGTCTTGATCTCTTGACCTCCTGTTCTGCCTGCCTCGGCCTCCCAAAATGCTGGGATTGCAGGTGTGAGCCACCACGTCTGGTCAACGCTCCGCTGATTTTGTGTTTTCAGTAGAGAGGGAGTTTCACTATGTTGTTCAGGCTGGTCTTGATCTCCTGACCTCGTGATCCACCTGCCTCAGCCTCCCAAAGTGCTGGGATTACAGGCATGAGCCACCGCGCCCCACCCAAAGTATTTATTAAAACAAAATACTCTTTTTACTCTTTTTTTTTTCTTTTTTTTGCTTACTTATTATGTGCCTATTTCCTTCATTACAATGTGACAGAAAACATGTCTGTTACTTTTGCTTCCTTATTGACTAGTAGAGTATGTATTTATTACATAGCAGATGTTCAATAAATGATTTTAAAGTACATAAATGGATGAAAGCCATGTTGAGGCTAAGAAAATTTTTAGGCTAATAGAGTTTGATGTCCCCAAATTTGTTAAGGAATATTAAATAGATATTTATGGTTCATGAGAAAGGAATGCTTGCAAAACTAGAATCGTTCATTTCCACCTTCCACTGAAATAGTGTTGAAAGAAAAACATGAGTCAAAGAGTTCCTCAACTATTCATATTGATCAACATACTTCTAGATATCTTTTTTTTTTTTTCAGACGGAGTCTCGCTCTGTCGCCCCGGCTGGAGTGCAGTGGCCGGATCTCAGCTCACTGCAAGCTCCGCCTCCCGGGTTTACGCCATTCTCCTGCCTCAGCCTCCCGAGTAGCTGGGACTACAGACGCCCGCCACCTCGCCCGGCTAGTTTTTTGTATTTTTTAGTAGAGACGAGGTTTCATCGTGTTAGCCAGGATGGTCTCGATCTCCTGACCTCGTGATCCGCCCGTCTCGGCCTCCCAAAGTGCTGGGATTACAGGCTTGAGCCACCGTGCCCGGCCATTTCTAGATATCTTAATCAATTTCCACTAATTATAATTCAGGGATGCCACAAACCAAACCACTGGACCATTTAGGAGTAAGGGGATCTGTATAAATATTTACCTTTGGTATGTGTCTTTAAAAAGAAAAAGAAAACGATGTTAATCTGGAGGCAAAGTGCAACCTTTCTATTGCATGGGATTATTCTAGCTCATAGTTATGTTCCAGAACTAGACTATAGTAAAGACTATCTTTACTGCATTTCTAGCCTTACTGTAGTGACATTTTATGACTGGGTACAGAAGTGACCAATGGATAGAAACTTACCTGCAGGATGTGACTCTGGTGGTTGGAAGGAGATAATCCTGGAAGTTGTGTGGTGTAAAGATGGAGCTGAAAGGAGAAGATGGCTTGTATAATGTTGTCATAAATGCACGTTTCTTTTTCAGTGAGAAGAGTAGGCAGTAGCTAACAGGAATCCAATGCTGCGAAGATGTGCCATGAATGAAATACAAAAGAAGATTTAAAAATGATATCAGAAAGTATATTTATTCTATATACTATATACTTATTCTGTACCACTTTAACTTTGTATCAGAAATTGTACTTCTACTAACAGCCGTATGAACAGTAAGGGCCAAGAAGAAAACAAAACCAATGTACAATTAAAAAAGTTACAATTTCCTAAGTTCTGTAAACTCTCTCATAGCACAAAGGTAAGTAAAGAAAAGAAAAACACCATAAATAATTAAAAAGAGTCAGCAATATAAAAGATAAACATTACGGAAAAAGAGAATATGAAAACATGTTGTCATTTAAAAAATTTTTAGAAATCATTTGCATTATAATCTCATTATAGTTTGACAAATTATGTATGCCACAATGAAGAAATGAATAGAAATGGATGTGGCCTAAGACTGAAAAAAAAAAAAAAAGCTGACCAGAGTGGCATAAATATATTGCTTAAACTGTCCCACAGCAAGAATACATGTACCATGGAGGATGTTTCTTTGCCCATTATTCCTTATTTTAACTTACATTTCTACCTACCTCAACCCTTGAGAATACCCCCTGTGTTGGGCCATAACCCTGAAGGTGATGTATACAGGAAACTTGCTAGGATCCTTTCACTTTCTTTGTCTTCCTATGGGTTGGAATGTTTTTGTTTCATTTTAAATTATGCAACCTTTAAAACATATTAAATTTTTGAATTCAAAATACAGTATCATTATATTTTCTATTTAATTGATAGTTTCTTTAGAACTATAGGCAAGAGATGCAGTGGTATCAAGAAGATTAAGTGTCTTTTTAAATCTCCAGCTTATCCTTACAAATACCATATGCTATATGTCAAAATAATTAATTATCTATAATTATCATAAAAAAATACACTAGAGAATTGAAAGGCTCTGCTACTAACTTGCTGTGTAATTTGCAACAAGTCAGTTAGTATTTCTGGTCATCAGTGTCTGCCCCTAGTTATCAAATAATGATATAAACTAGATTATCTTCAATGTTGCATTCCAGTGCTATGATTTAGCATAAATTTGCCTCCCACTGATTAGTTTGCAATTTCTGAGAATTATTTTCCTCGTTTGTGCTTTTTTGAATATACCATATTACTATACATTCAGTAAATATAGATTTTCAGTAAATAAGACTAGAGAAATACTGGTGATTAAGTATCACAAACACCTCCAACTTCTAATAAATAAACAGTATGGAGCATATGTACAAGTTCATCTTTGGGTAGTCTTTTAAAATATAGAAATTTCAGTGAGTAATAATCACCATTCATTAAGACTTCAAATTGCAAAGTTAAAGGAAATCTTTATTTTTTCTCAATACTAGTGAAAACCCACAGCTGGATTTTAAAGACTTTTTTTAAACCCAAAACTATAATTTGTTAAAATAATATTGCACTTGTGAATAATGCATATGAAGTATAAAAGCACATCATTACTAATTCTTAATAACTACATGATTATTCATAGAAAGCTTGACGTTATATGATAAATGGAGAAAGATATTAAAATGGATATAGATTCTGGAATAAAAAATACATTAGGTTATAATTCTACAATCATTTATTAATACCCACTTAAGCTATCCAGTGTACTATGCAGTAGGCATACAAAAGTAAACCAATGTCACTAACTTTAAATGTATAATATGAAGGCACAAGTATAAAAACTCTGGTTTCTTTTCTCCATTTTTTGTTATAACTTTTTTTTCCTTATTTTAGATTTCCAAGTGTGTGTAAAATGACTTCTTTCCACCATATTTAAGTTTTAGTAGGATTTTAAAAATCAAATTTGCACAGGCATTCAGAGATATCAATTTAATATAAATTATAGCAACTTCTTTTGTTTTCATATTTATGACCTGCCACATAAAGCTGAGTTTTCTTTACACACTATGTCATTTTATCCTTCCAATAACTGTATGAGTTATGCGTTATTTGTTGAGGAAATATAGGTTAAGAAGAGAATATTCAACTATGCCTAAGGATATAGTAAAAGTAAACTGCAGTCAGAATTGAAATTCTGACTTCTTCAAAGTTGATGACATTATATCACCATTCTATGTGGTCTTTATTGTGCATGGTATAATTTTCTGCTAATTTAACATCTTAATATAAACTCTTCTGGGTGTCATCCAACATTTATTTACATCTTGAAATAGATATGAGATTCAAAGCAGAAGAAAAAATTATTGTCAAATTGTCTTAAGATGATGAGTTCTATAACTGAATATTTAGAAATACTTTATGACTGACCTAATAAAAGAAGGCATTAATTCATGTGATATGCTTACTATTAAAATATATTGTGAATTAAAATGAACATGCTTTGTGTATTTAACAGAAAATTTGAATTTATTGCTAATGTTAGAAAAGCAAATATAAAATATGAGAAAATTTGAATATCATATAATAATAAAATATTCTTAAATAAAGGGATAGAGTGTCTGAGTATTCTGGGAAAAATATATCCTGTTCTTTTTTTTTTTTTTTTTTTTTTTTTTTTTTTTTTTTTTTTTTTTTTTTTTGAGGCGGAGTCTTGCTCTGTCGCCCGGACTGGAGCGCAGTGGCCGGATCTCAGCTCACTGCAAGCTCCACCTCCCGGGTTCACGCCATTCTCCTGCCTCAGCCTCCCGAGTAGCTGGGACTACAGGCGCCCGCCACCTCGCCCGGCTAGTTTTTGTATTTTTAGTAGAGACGGGGTTTCACCGTGTTAGCCAGGATGGTCTCGATCTCCTGACCTCGTGATCCGCCCGTCTCGGCCTCCCAAAGTGCTGGGATTACAGGCTTGAGCCACCGCGCCCGGCCCCCTGTTCTCTTTTTTATGCAACAATTCCAGTTTCAAAGATTACTGCCTCCCCACAACATTCGTAAATAACCAGTAGAAAAACATTAACTGTAAAAATAGGAATACAAAAGTATAAAAATAATATGGGGAATAATAAAATACAGAAGAAGTAGAAGCTTTCAATAATACTATGAAAAAAATGCATAACTCTGAGTCCATTTAGAGTTAGGTAAAGAAAAACAACTAAATAAATTTTTAAATAACTGGAATTTTTTATTTGAGGAAATTTCAAATATTACATAAAATTATGCCACTAAGAATTATTATATTGCTAAAAATAAACCATATTGCTGGGTTTTAATCAAAATTCAGAAATTATGAAAACATAGTAAAAAGTACCTGGACATGTTTATTAACTCAAGACCTCAAATTAAAATTATTTGCATATCAAGATACTAACATTACCTAAACACTTTGTGTATTAGACCATTCTCACACTGCTATAAAGAACTACCTAGACTGGGTAATTTATGAAGATACAAACGTTTAATTGACTCACATTTCCACAGGGAGTACACAAAGCACGGCTGGGAAGGCCTCAGGAAAATTACAATAATGGCAGAAGGTGAAGAGGAAACAAGCATGTCTTATAATAGCAGAGAAGGAGAGACAGAGAACAGGGAGAAGTGTCACACACTTTTAACAATCAGATCTCATGAGAACTTACTCACTATCATGAGAACAGCAAGTGAGAAATCCGCCCTATGATCCAATTACCTCCAACCACTCCCCTCCTGATTGATCTGTTTTGACAGAGTGCTGGTTGGTACATTTACAATCCTTTAGCTAGACACAAAAGTTCTCCAAGTCCCCACCAGATTAGCTAGACACAGCATGCTGATTGGTGCATTTACAGTCCTTTAGCTACACAGAAAAGTTCTCCAAGTCCCCACCCAACCCAGAAGCCCAGCCAGCTTCACCTCTCAATCCCCCCTCTAAACAGGACACGCCAATTGCTGTTGAGAATTTGGCCCATGACCACTCTAGCTACTTCCTGCTGGACAAGGGTGAAGAAGGGGCTCTGCAGTTGTAGTGTCCTACAGAGGGGAGCTCCTTAGGTCAGTGGAAGTGCCAGTAGGTTGGTCCAGGGGCCCTCAGTAGAAGCTGTTAGTTGAACTTATTTAGGATTCCATATGTAAGACCATCTGTAGCTTGATGGCTGCAATTCTAGAGGAAACAAATTTGACAAGAAGGTTAAAAATACAGGGCCCAAAGACAAGTAACAGCAAGATGGCTGCCACGAGACCTGGAAAGGGGAGAAGCCATGTTGCCCAACCCCAGAGGTTAGTATAAGAGTTTGAAAGGTGTTGTCTGATTTCAGAAGCCCTTTTCTGTAAATGCCGGGTGACATCTCCTACTATCCTTGACTGGTTAGTGTAAACACAACACTCTTCCTTCAAGAAGGTGCAGAGTCCTCCTTTCTCCGCAGTGAGGAGGTCTAGGCCTCAGTGGTTTTGGAGAGTTACTGCTGCCAAAGAGTCTATCTGGGATTGTAGAGTAAGGATAGATTTCATTGTTTCTCGCAAAGTGTCTGAAAAATCCTTTGAGAGTGTGTGTTAGTAGGATAATGTGTGTTACACTGTTAACCTCTGACAAATTTTACTTTAGTTGAAAACCCTGTAAGTTTGGGATTTTAATCTTTCTTTGCTATTAATAAGACCTCGTTCAGTCCATATTAACTTAGAATTGGTATAGATGGCTCCTTCCTGATTCTGTAAGTACTTTAAGGTTTGGCTGAGTGCAAACAGCTCACACTTTTGAGCAGAACAATTATTAGGCAATTTTCCTAACTCTGCTTCTATATGAGTTTCCGTATCACTTACTGAATACCCATTGTGTCTTTTTCCTTAATCGCCCGGGAGGAACCATCTATCATCCTGTCCTAAAGGGAGTTCCTACCTATGTCTGGTTGGACCTCCATATTTAGATTCCCTGTTAGGAAAGCTGCTGGGTTAAGGATTTTTGATAAGAAGCCTAGGGGTTGTCAGTGGCCTCAGTGTTTTCAGGCTGTGGCCTTCTTTGTACTGACAACAAGGTGGTATTGGAGTGTTATAGGGTCACGGAGAAGACCTTCAATTATCAGTTTTAGGTTTTAAATTTACCCTGGATTTTAAAGGAGTAGGTTTTTCTTTACTACTTCCATCTCTCTTTCTTTCTCTTTGACTTATTTGTCTCTCTCTCTTTCTCTCTTTCTGACTCCCTCTTTGTCTCTTCCTCTCTTTCCTTTGACTTCGTCTCTTCCGGTCTCTCTTTGACTTCTTCTCTTTGTCTCTCTGTTTCTTCCTCTCTCTCTCTTTCTCTCTCTTTGACTTTCCATCTCTTACTCTTTTTCCTTTCTACTGGTCTTTCCCTGCCTCTGCCAGCCACTTATGCTGCTGTTCTCTCCTCTCCTTCCCCTATTTGATGGCTTTGGCAGTGTAAGACTGCCACTTCCTAGGTTTTTTGTACTAAGTGCAATAACTCCATGATTTCCTTGTGGTATTTAATGGGGATTGCCCCAGAGGTTAGGAACTCCCTTTCTTTCCATATTGCAGCATGGGCATGTAGGATTAGATAAGCATAATTGCTATCTGTATACACATTTATTCTTTCTCCCTTTCCCAGTTCTAAGGCTCAGATAAGTGCCACTAGTGCTGCTAACTGGACACTGGTCCCTGGGGGAAGAGGCATATTTTCAAGTATGGTTACATCACTAACTATGGCATAATCTGCCCTACATATCCCATTCTTCACAAATGAACTTCCATCAGCATATAGGTTAAGGTCAGGATTAGCTAAAGGGACTTCTAAAAGATCATCTTGGGGAGCATAAGTCTGGACTACAACCTGTTGGCAGTCATGCTCGATTAGTTCCCCATCCTCTTGGAGAAAAGCAGCAGGGCCAAGGGCCACTCACATACGTATTTGAAGCACTGGTCCCTCAAGCAGTAGTGCCTGGTATCTAAGTAGGCTATTGTCTGATAGCCATAAACTTCCTTTGGCACCTAGTATGCCATTTACATCATGAGTAGTCCAGACAGTGAGATACCTTCCTTGTATTATTTTGATAGCTTCTGATACTAAGACAGCCACCACCATAACTACCCTTAAACAGTGAGGCCAACCTTTTGCTACTACATCAGTTTCCTTACTTAGGTATGCCACTGGTTGTGGTTTTCCTATGAGTCTGAATAAGGACCCCAAGAGCTATTCCTGCTTTCTCTGTGATGTATAAAGTTCTGTCCTGTGGGAAGGGCTAAGGCTGGAGCTTGAGTTTGTTCCTTCCAATGCCCAGACTTCAGGGTTGATTTCCTCCTTAAGCAGGGGAAAACAAATGGGTAACTTGTTCCCCTTATTCATATAGATAATAGCTCCAGATCTGACTAATATATCCCTCCCTAATAAGGGTGTGGGACTTTCAGGCATAACAAGAAAGGCATGTGAAAAGAGCCAAGTCTCCCAATTACAACTGAGGAGGCGGGAGAAATATCTGGTTATAGACTGTCCCAGGATTCCTCAGATGGTAGTGGATCTTGAGGACAGTCGTCCAGGACAGGAGATTAACACTGAGAAGGCTGCACCAGTATTCAGGAGGTCTCATCGCTTGGTGATAGGCCATGGTCCCTTCGTGGTTGCTAAAATGTGTCCAGAATTGGTTCTTTCTGGTGGGTTCTGGGTCTCGCTGACTTCAGGATTGAAGCCATGGACCCTCGCGGTGAGTGTTACAATTCTTTTTTTTTTTTTTTTTTTTTTTTTTTTTTTTGAGAAGGAGGAGTCTGGCTCTGTGGCCCAGGCTGGAGTGCAGTGGCCAGATCTCAGCTCACTGCAAGCTCCGCCTCCTGGGCTTAGGCCATTCTCCTGCCTCAGCCTCCTGAGTAGCTGGGACCACAGGCGCCCGCCACCTCGCCCAGCTAGTATTTTGTATTTTTTTTTTTTTTTTTTTTTTGAGATGGAGTCTTGCTCTGCTGCCCAGGCTGGAGTGCAGTGGCCGGCTCTCAGCTCACTGCAAGCTCCGCCTCCCGGGTTCACGCCATTCTCCTGTCTCAGCCTCCCGAGTAGCTGGGACTACAGGCGCCCGCCTCGTCGCCCGGCTAGTTTTTTGTATTTTTTAGTAGAGACGGGGTTTCACCGTATTAGCCAGGATGGTCTCGATCTCCTGACCTCATGATCCGCCCGTCTCGGCCTCCCAAAGTGCTGGGATTACAGGCTTGAGCCACCGCGCCCGGCCAAGTGTTACAGTTCTTAATGATGGTGTGTCTGGAGCTTATTCCTTCAGATGTTCAGATGTGTCTGGAGTTTCTTCCTTCTGGTGGGTTCGTGGTCTCGCTGGCTTCAGGAGTGAAGCTGCAGACCTTTGTATTGAGTGTTACAGCTTGTAAAGGAGGCATGGACCCAAAGAGTGAGCAGCAGCAAGATTTATCACTAAGAACAAAAGAACAAAACTTCCACAGGGTGGAAGGGGGCCTCAGCGGGTTGCCACTGCTTGCTCAGGTGGCCTGCTTTTATTCCCTTATTTGGCCCCACCCACATTCTGATGGTTCTTTCATTTTACAGAGAGCTGATTGGTCCATTTTACAGAGTGCTGATTGGTCCATTTAACATGATACCTGATGAAGATAGCTGCCCAAGATCTTGATAAAGAAACCCAGGAATGAAGACTCAGTAAGACCTGTTATGTAAAAACTTTGTAATTGCCTGTAGTCATGCTTGAAAACTCACACATAAGCTTTTTAAGCAGGAGCTGAACCCCTCTTTAAGCAAAGATTTTAACTGTTAACCAATGATCCACAAACAGCATGCTGGTCAGAAAACAACATTCAGTTTTCATTCTGATAAAAATGACAATATCAACAAATTGTGACAAATACTTAACTGTGATTTTTTTAAACTTGAAGAGCAATGATAATCCAAAGAAAAACCAGAGAAATTAGCAAATTATATTTGCTTTGTGTATCTATGTCTTTGAACAGAACTCAAAGAAAGAAGTAATCAATGTGTCACCGGTAGAGGGTCGTGATTGCATGTTGTCCAGGTTCTTGGCATTTCGAACAAAGAATTGGACAAAAGGCCCAGCAAAGCAAAGAAAGAATGAAACAACAAAAGGACGAAAGCAGGGGTTTATTGAAAACGAAAGTACACTCCAGTGTGGAAGCGAACCGGAACAGTGGCTCATGGGCCCAGATATCCAATATTCTTTTGTTAAAACACCCCCTAGAGGCTTCCCATTGGCCACTTCATGCTCACCTCATGTAACCTTAGTATCCGTGCAATCAGTCTGATTGGTTGCAGAAAACCGCCAACCAGAGATGAAGTGAAGTTACAAAGATCACACTCCTGTGCAAACATCTGATTAGTTGCAATCAGAGGCTAGGATGAAGTTACAAAATTACAAATGAAGACTCCATTAGCAGTCAGTTTGATTTGTTGCTGCCAACCAATTTCCCATCTGCCATGCAGAAAAAAATCAAAGGGAGTAGCCTCTAGTCCTTTTGTTACTTTAGTATGGAAAGTTAAGGTTTTCCTTTCAGTTTTTTTCCTAGAAAGTCCGCGTGAAACAGCCTTAGGTTCCCTGCCTCCAGACTCTTCTCCTGCCTCAACTGTGGAACTTCCCTAATGTGAAGAATGAGTGTATCATTCTATAAAGCCTCACTTCAAAACAGGTAGGGAGACTACTCTGACAGGAGCCTTTGACTCTCTGACAACTCCGATAAATACTGGCCACTGATCTTCAACATCTCCAGAGGATAAAATGTCATCAAATTCAGTTCCATCTCTATCACTGTGAAACACTCTCCGTTAGTAACTCATATCAAAAGGAGAACGAAAGGAATAGTTGTATGTATTTCCAATTTGATGGCTGCGTGCCAACAAATGAACCCCCTATTTTAAACTCTGCTGCTGTCAACGTTTAATTTAAACAGCTGAATTCAGGATATAGAGAATATGAGAAAATTTTAGTGAGTGTTGAAAACTCTGTTTCCATCTGAGAATTAAGACAAAATGGGAACTCCTCTGGAAAACCGATGTCCTATTAAAAAAAAAGTGAAGAGTGGTAAACAGGTGGCTATCAAATGTATAAAATATTCAGCTGATGTGATTATTCAGTTTTTGTAAATTGTCTTTACTGATAAAGACTGAAAAGAGCAGAAAGAATGAGAAATTGAAGTATACACGCCATCATTAAGAAAAAACATTACAGCAACATCAACCATAAATCATTACATATAACTGGCAAATATGGATTATGAAACAGAATATAAGTGACAGAACTTTTTAGATTTTTTTAATCTAATAATTATTAATTCTCTCTTTTCTTAGCAATCATAATATGGCCAGGCTAAGACAATCACTCTACATAAGATAGAGAATAAATTCAGGGTGAGCAAAACTTGACTGAAATATATGGTGAATTCAGAATGCAATAATATTGACTTGACTTAAAATAGTGGCCCTGAAGAGGGAAAAGACAAATAGATTTGGAAACAATTTAGGAGTCAAAATGAAGCCATAATTTATGACTGTGGAGAATAAAGAAGAAGATAGGATCAAGGATAGTACACAACTTCCCAGCAAAATGAAAGGAAAGGTAGTAACTATCTTTGAAATATGTCACCTTATATTAACAGCTGAATCTTGACATTGTATGAGAAGTGGAGGTCATGTTTCATTTGAAAAATGTGGATTTCAAGGCACTTGTGGAATATCTGAGGGGAAAATTTAAATTAACATTGATTTCAGCAATGTGAAATATGGCCAGCGTTCATTGACACACTGAACAGGAAAAATCAGAGCAAGCACACCTGAGGAAACTGGGGATTAATATTAGAGAAGGCATGCAACCCTCCAAAACCCACAAAGCTGTAGCCAAAGAGCTGGACCTCATTCTCATACAAAATTTATTCAGATTTTCAGAGATTAAGATGCCACTGTGATGGGAAGAGGACAACAGCAGAAGAGAAACATGTGAGTGTGTGTAAGTTCCTATAAAAAATATAACATCTTGGTGAGAATTGGTAACTGAACACTTGCCTGAAATAAAAAGAAAAGAAAGCTAAATATGCCAATGTTTTTAGTATGAAATTCTTCAAAAATTGTGGAGGAGCCATTTGATAATGTTCTCAGAAATAGTTTACTTAAAATACTAATAATAGTTTTGGTAAAATCTTGAGGGAAAAGGCGGCTGAGAATCTTATGGTCTTTTATCTACTTAAATATGACTAATGATATTCCACAACTAGTTCAACATGGATTATAAAAATTTGCTTGAGACTGGATGCGGTGTCTCATGCCTGTAATCCCAGGCCTTTGGGAGGCCGAGGAGGGAGGATCACGAGGTCAGAAGATCGAGACCATCCTGGCTAACATGGTGAAACCCCATCTCTACTAAAAATACAAAGAATTAGCCAGGCGTGGTGTTGGGCTCCTGTAGTCCCAGCTACTCAGGAGGCTGAAGCAGGCAATTGTCTAAAACTGGAAGGTGGAGGTTGCAGTGAGCCAAGATTGTGCCACTGAACTCCAGCCTGGGAGACAGAGTGAGACTTTGTCTCAAAAATAATAATAATAATAATAATAATAACAACAACAACAATACTTGAAAGTGCTTTGCTGGATTTAAAGAAATATCTATTATAAAATTAAAGAGGAAACAACAATAACTTTGCTATTATACAAATACACAAATATAAGAGGACACATGACCGGTTGATACATATTACATCCATCAAGATTTATTGAATTGATAAAATCTCTACAGCGAACTGAAATTTAGAGGAGCTGCAACATTGGGGTTTAGAACAAGACTGGAAATATTAAATTCAAGATCACAGCACTGTAGTAACAATCTAATGATCAGCATGCTTGGGATGAGGAAGATGTATCTGCCTTAACACCTCTTTTGTGCAACTAAATGGCAACTTAGGAATTTCACAACTAACAGTGGCTTCTGCAACTGTGCATTGACACTTATTTCTTACAACCTTGTGTACCAACACAAGTCAAGAGCAGCGAAAGTCAAGAGCAGCGAAAGTTAAGAGCAGTGACAATATGGTCTTTCTCTGATTTCTACATCCAAATCACATTGAAGAACATTTAGTTTGCAAAACATAATTACTGTACAGAATGCTGCTTGCAAGGAAATCTGATCGATGCAGGATTCTTCAATTCTGGACATTTTATTAAAGAAAAGAACCTCACAAGAATAGATACCAGAATACCTCTCTAGATACCAGAATACTCTTTCTAAAGAGAAAAAATATATCTCTTTTATCAAAAAGAAATATATATATATTTTTCTTTCTATATTTGCGTTTTCTATCATAATAACTTCACTGTTAGATTAGTGCTTAGAGATATATTAGATCAGGGTCAATATGTAATTAATAATTTGAAGAATAGTCAATAATGAAATAAGAATGTAATATGAGGATATAGTTCATAAACTAGTCATAAAAATTGAAAATGTATTACTACATATAGTATTTAATTTTAATAATAATAAACTTTTCTGAAACAAATTTAATATCTTAAATAATAATATTTATCTTTGTCATATGTACATGGGATAAAACCATCTCATAAGTAATTGACAAATGTATAAATTGGTGTGAATGTTATAAGGAAAAATTTGTCAATATTTATTTTCAAAAAAAGAGTGAAATATTTTACCAAATTATTCTATATTTAATAATTTATTTTACAGAAATAATAAAAGACAAAATAAATAATGATATTAAGAGAAATAGTTATACAAAGTCACAAATAGAGTTAAAAACTAAAATACCTTCAATATACTATTTCAGAGATATGGCATTAGTAATTTAAGAAATTCTGAAGACAAAGGGAATAGGCTTATTATATTTGTAAACACGGATTCATGTTTAAAGAGATAATTTAAATGTATATGTTTCAATAACACAGGAATAAACAAACCAAAATAAAAAAGGTGATTTTGTCTAATTGTAGTTACTTTTTTCTGCCTTTGCTTTTTTCTCTGTGTTTTTCTCAACTTTTATAATCTCCAATGAATATTTGCTGCATCAATAACCAGAAAAACAACTTTTATGAAAAAGAGAATTTATTGACCTAGTCAATATTTTGGCATTTATCTTCTTAAAAGTGGACTATATAGGTCCCATAAAGCAAAATGTTTTTCCTTCAATTATCTTTGAAAAAAATATCAATTCAAAGTGATAAAATGAAACAATTGATTATATCATTTTATGAAACTCTTTTTTTTTTTTAATTCTAACAAAATCATTTATCTCACAAACATCCTTTTCTTAGTTGGAAAGTACGTTTAACTAAAGTAAAGCTATTCTAATCCCAATCTTTTTACCTATCCACCTTATGAACCTAGGATATTTATCAAAATATGTTTGTTTACATACCTGCAGAATAGAATTCAGATTAGTGTTGGCCCTCAACTAACTTGTGGGCTCAGAATGAAGAATACTGAAGTATTAGGTGCATAAATTTGCATTGATATAAGCTGTTATATACTTAATTTAAATTATATTATTATTTCTGTAGTTTTCTCATTATTTTCAGCAGTTTTGAGATAATATTCCTTTTGAAGTGTTGATGACAGAGTTTTCACATGTCCAGTACTAAAAGAAAAACAAAATTTATTTTGATTTATTTTTAATTCACACAATCCATGTAGTGTGAAAAGAAAGTAATGGAACAAATCTTTAAATGAATTGATTTTTTTTTTTTTTTGTAAAACAATAGACAAAACAGTTCTACAAAGTCTGTGTCATTGTCATTGAAGAAATTGGGGTGTGTCTAATCTCAAAGTTACTTACATGTGTATACTTTTATTTATTTTTTTTTTTTATTGAGATCTATGACTCTGTCCCTACTTCCAAACATGTACATCTTCTGGTACAGTGTAAGAGGTTGATGGATTACTCTTTCAAAAAGATGTTTTCAGCAGAAACATGCTACTACCAACAATAAAATATGGGCCTCATAAAATGTAAAAAGAGAATATATGAATTAATACACTTCATATAACACAACTTTCCCTTACTGTGGAAATATTTAAAACAAATATCAGACTCAAAGTGATGAGTGCTAAAAAAATAAATTACCTAAGAATACATATAACCAAAGAGGTAAAGTATCTCTACAAGGAGAACTAAGAAACACTGCTGCAGGAAATCATAGTGGACCCAAACAAATGGACATACATTCAATGGTTATGGATTGGAAGAATGAATATCATTAACATGGCCATACTGCTCAAAGCAATCAACAGATTCTATGTTATTCCTATCAAATTACCATTTTTTTTTTCACCGAATTAAAAAAATATATATAGCTGTTCTAAAATTCATATGGAACTGAAAAGGAGCCTGAATAGATAAAGTAGTTCTGAGCAAAAAGAATAGTGCTATGATGAACATACAAGTGCATGTGTCTTAAAGGAAGACAGAGACATCACATATCCTAACTTCAAACTATACTGTAGGGTTACATTATCAAAAACATTATCACATTTGTACAAAAACAGACACATAGATAAATGGAACTGAAAAAAAAAAAAAAAGAGAGAGAGAGAATAGAGAACCCAGAAATAAAGTCATACACCTACAACCATCTGATCTTTGAAAAAGTCAATAGAAACAAACAATGGGGAAAGGACTTCTTATTCAATAAATTGTCCTGGGATAACCGGCTAACCGCATGCAGAAGCATGAAGCTATGTCTCATCATATATAAAAATTAACTCAATGGGGATTAATGATTTAAATTTAAGTCCTCAAACTATAAAATTTCTAGATTTTTGGAAATCAACCTTGGTAAAAAAAAAAAAGTATGACTAAGTCCTCAGAAGCAATCAAACAAAAACAAAATTTGACAATCGTGGCCTATGTAATCTAAAGAGCTTCTGCACAGCAAAAGAAACTATCAATAGAAACAACAACCTAAGAGAGAAAATATTAGTAAATTATGCATCCTAAAGAGTTCTAATACTCAGAACCTATAAAGAACTTAAACAATGGAACATGCAAAAACCAAATAACTTCATTAAATAGTAAGAAAAGAATATGATCAGACACTTTCCAAAGGAAGAAATAAAGTGGTCATCACATGTATGAAAAAAAATGATAAAATTCAGCAGCCCTTCATGCTAAAGACTCTCAATAAACTAGCTATTGATGAAACGTATCTCAAAATAATAAGAGCTATTTATGGCAAACCCACAGCCGGTATCATACTGAATGGGCAAAAGCTGGAAGCATTCCCTTTGAAAAATGGCACAAGATAAGGATGCCCTCTCTCACTACTCCTATTCAACACAGTGTTGGAAGTTCTGGCCAAGGCAATCAGGCAAGAGAAAGATATTCTAATAGGAAATTAGATATTAGATATTCTAATAAAAGATATTCAATTAGGAAATGAGGGAGTCAAATTGTCCCTGTTTGCAGATGACATGATTGTATATTCAGAAAGCCCCATCTTCTCAGCCCAAACTCTTCTGAAGCTGATAAGCAACATCAGCAAAGTCTCAGGATACAAAATCACTGTGCAAAAATCATAAGCATTCCTGCACATCATTAACAGATAAACAGAGAGCCAAATCATGAGTGAACTCCCATTCACAATTGCTTCAAAGAGAATAAAATACTTAGGAATCCAACTTACAAGGGATGTGAAGGACTTCTTCAAGGAGATCTACAAACCACTGCTCAACGAAGTAAAAGATGACACAAAGAAATGGAAGAATATTCCACGCTCATGGATGAGAAGAATCAATATCATGAAAATGGCCATACTGCCCCAAGTAATTTATAGATTCAATGCCATCTCCATCAAGCTACCAATGACTTTCTTCACAGAATGGGAAAAAAAACTACTTTAAAGTTCACGTGTAACCAAAAAAACAGCCCACGTTGCCAAGTCAATCCTAAGCCAAAAGAACAAAGCTGGAGACATCATGCTCTCTGACTTCAAACTATACTACAAGGCAACAGTAACCAAACAGCAAGGTACCTCTACCAAAACAGATATACAGACCAATGGAACAGAACAGAGCCCTCAGAAATAATACCATACATCCACAGTCATCTTACCTTGACAAACCTGACAAAAATAAGACATGGGGAGAGAATTCCCTATTTAATAAATGGTGCTGGGAAAACTGGCTAGCCATATGTAGAAAGCTGAAACTGGATCCCTTCCTTACATCTTATGCAAACATTAATTCATGATGGATTAAAAACTTAAATACTAGACCTAAAACCATAAAAAACCCTAGAAGAAAACCTAGGTAATACTATTCCAGGCATAGGCATGGGCAAAGACTTCACAAACAAAACACCAAAAGCAATGGCAACAAAAGCCAAAATAGACAAATGGGATCTAATTAAACTAAAGAGCTTCTGCACAGGAAAAGAAACTACCATCAGACTGAACTGGAAACCTACAGAATGGGAGAAAGTTTTTGTAATCTACACATCTGACGAAGGGCTAATATCCAGAATCTACAAAGAATACAAACAAATTTATAAGAAAAAAACAAACAACCTCATGAAAAAGCGGGCCAAGAATATGAACAGATACTTCTCAAAAGAAGACATCTATGCAGCCAACAGACACATGAAAAAATGCTCATCATCACTGGTCATCAGAGAAATGCAAATCAAAACCATGATGAGATACCATCTCATTCCAGTTAGAATGGCAATCATTAAAAAGTCAGGAAACAACAGATACTGGAGGGGATATGGAGAAATAGGAATGATTTTACACTGTTGGTGGGAGTTAAATTAGTTCAACCATTGTGGAAGACAGTGTGGAGATTCCTCAAGGATCTAGAACTAGAATTACCATTTGACCCAGCCATCTCATTACTGGGTATACACCCGAAAGATTATAAATCATGCTACTATAAAGCCACATGCACACGTACATTTATTGAGGCACTATTCACAATAGCAAAGACTTGGAACCAACCCAAATGCCCATTGATGATAAACTGGATTAAGAAAACGTTGCACATATACACCATGGAATACTATGCAGCCATGAAAACGGATGAGTTCATGTCCTTTGCAGGGACATGGATGAAGCTTGAAATCATCATTCTCAGCAAACTATCACAAAGACAGAAAATCAAACGCCACATGTTCTCACTCATAGGTGGCAATCAAACAATGAGATCACTTGGACACAGGGTGGGGAACATCACACACTGGGGCCTGTCAGGGGTGGGGGCTGGGGGAGGGATAGCATTAGGAGAAATAACTAATGTAAATGATGAGTTGATGGGTGCAGCGAACCAACATGGCACATGTATACCTATGTATAAAACCTTCACGTTGTGCACATGTACCCTAAATCTTAAAGTATAATAATAAAAAAAAAAATAATGCTCAACATCACTAATACCACAATGAGATAAATGCAAATCAAAACCACAATGAGATGCCATCTCACATTAGTCAGAATGGCTATGATTAAAAAGACAAAAAAAAAAAAAAAAGAAAAAAGAAAAAACAGATGCTGGAAAGGCTGCAGAGAAAAGGGAATGCTTATACACTGTTAGTGAAAATGCAAATTCATTCAGCCACTGTGCAAAGCAATCTGGAGATTTTTCAAATTACTTAGAATTACCATTTGACCCAACAATCCCATTACTGGGTAGATACTCAAAGGAAAATAAATTGTTCTACCAAAAAGACCCATGTACCTGTGTGCTCATTGCAGCACTATTCACAAGAAGAAAGGCATGAATCTACCTAGGTGTCCATCAATTGTGGATTAAATGTAAAAAATATGATATGTATACACCACAAAATACTACACAGCTATAAAAACAACAAAATAATATTCTTTGTAGCACAACGATGGATGCAGTCATTATTTTGAGGAAATTAATGCAAGAGCAGAAAATCAGATGCTGCATGTTTCCACTTATAAGTGGGAGCAAAACATAGGGTACACATGGATACTGGGGACTACTACAGGGAGTAGAGGGGAAGGAGAGGAAGAGCTGGGAAACTACCTATTTCGAACTATGCTCATTACGTGGATGTTGGAATCAGTCATACCCCAAACCTTAGCATTACTCAACATACTCATGTACCAAACCTGCACATATATTCTCTCAATTTAAAAATAAAAGTTGAATCTTTTTGAAGAAGTGATAAGTAAAAGAGAAGAAATATTTTAAACCATGTCTGAATACATATTATTGCTTATCTGTCCTGTCTGCCTTCTCCCTTTCTTATTCCCTACAGAAACCCTATATCATTTAATTGTATGCTTCATCACTTAGCCCAGATGTTCAGCTAGAGCTGACTCCATGTTCAGCTCCTGAAGTAGTTGATTGGTGTACAGGTAATTCCATCCATCTTGCCAGTGATTGGTTTGTAGTAATCATGTGAATCAAACCAGTGAGTCTCACACAGTGGTTCACGAAGAAATATTGACAATCTTCTTTGTTCTTTTTGTTAAGATTCAGAAAATGAACCATGGTATATGTTGAAATATAGTTAAAAGTAATGTGGAACAGGTCTTCTGTTCTGCTATTATCACAGTCTGCTTTGTAATAAATGATATTATATGTAATTCATTCATTTAAAAAATCTCATAAGACAACATGCACAACTGTAGTTACAGCATGAGAAAATAAATCAGATATTGGAGACTAAACATTAGGTAAGTTTGATATACTCTTTGGCCTAATAGAGGGAAATAACATTACAAGCCCTGATAGAAGGCTTGATAAGACAGAATGGGAAATAAACTAAACAGATGAAAATAGTACCAGAAGGAAATTTATCTTTCTCCGTGAGCAGAGTCAAAAGGTAATACATATTTTTTTTCATTATTTTGTGTCTAAAGGCATCTCTATACATAACTGTACAGGTATACCTCATTTTATTATGCTTTACTGCGCTTCATAGATATTATTTTTTACAAATTGTAGCTTTGTGGGAACCCCATGTTGAGCAAGTTCTATGGATTTTAGTAAGTGTAGAATGACAAGCATCCAGCATTGTAGCATCATAAAGAATAGTTGCACTATCCTAAAAATCATTTGTTCTCTACTTTTTATCACTCCCTCTTTGCTAACCTCTAACAACCACTAATATTTTTACTGTACCCATAGTTTCACCTTTTCCAGAATGCCCTACACAGGCATACTTTGTTTCCTGCACATTGGTTTATTGTGCTTTGCAGATATTTTATTTTTAACAAATTATTGTTTGACAACCCTGCACTGAGCCAGCTTTTTTTCTTTCCAACAGTGTGTGCTCACATTGTATCTCTGTGTCACATCTTGGTGACTCAAAATATCTCAAACATATTTTATTATTGTGATATCTATTATGGTGATCTGTAATCAGTGATCTTTGATGTTACTACTATAACTATTTTGGGATGCCACAGTGCAATAGGAGAAAAAAATAATTTGATTTAAAAATTGGCAGAAGATCTGAATAGACATTTCTCAAAAGAAAACATGAAAATAGTCAACCGGTATACACAAAAATGTTCTACATCACTAATCATTAGAGAAATGCAAGTTAAAGCTAAAATAACAGTTGACACGGATTTTATCCAAAAGGCAGGAAATAACAAATGCTGGAAAATATGCAGAGAAAGAGGAACACTACTGATGAAAATGTAAATTATTGCAACCATTATGGAAAACAGTATGGAGTTTACTAAAAAATATAAAAATAGAAGCACTATAATCTAGCAATTCCACTGCTAGGTATATACCCAAAAGAAAGAAAATCAGTATATTGAAGAAATATCTACACTCCCTTATTTATTATAGCACAATACACAAGAGTCAAGATATAGAGTCAATCCAAATGTCTATTAACTGATCAATAATTCATTGACTATTCAGCCATAAAAATAATACATCCTGTCATTTGCAACAACATACATTAAAGTAGAGGTCATTATGTCCAGTGAAATATGTTAGGCACAGAAAGACAAACATTGTGTTCTCATTTGTGTATGAGAACTTAAATAAAGAGCTCAGGGAGTTAGAAAGTAGAATGATGATTACCAGAAGCTGGGAAGGTTTGTAGGAAGAGGAGAATAAAGAGAATATGGTCACTGGGTACAAACACACAGTTAAATAGAAGGAATAAGATCTATTATTTGGTAGCACTATAGGACAGCCATAGTTAACAATGAGGTGTTGTGCATTTCAAAATAACTAAAAGAGTATTATTGCAATGTTCTTAACACAAAGAAATGATAAATGTTTGAGGTGATGGATATCCCACTCACCTTGATTTGATCATTACACATTGTATGCTAGGTCAAAATATCATATGTACTTCATAAATATGTACAACTCTAAGGTATTCATGATTAGAAACACAAAAATTAAAAGTAAATAAAATAAGACAACAATAAAATGTGCCACATCCATGAACTCTTTCTATCATGAACTATTTCTCTGTAAACTGTGATGCTGTTTGATAATATTTTACCGACAGTAGAACTTCTTTCAAAATTGGAGTCAATCTTCTCAAAATTTTCTAATGCTTCACCAATTAAGTTCTTGAAATACTCTAGGCTCTTTGTTGTCATTTCAACAATGTTCATGGCATCTTTAGCAGAAACACATTCCATCTCAAGAAACTCATTTTGTTGCTCATTCATAAGGTGTAACTCCTCATCTGTTCAAGTTTTATCATGAGATTGCAGTAATTGGTAACGATTTCAGGTTGAACTTCTAATTATAGTTCATTTAATATTTTTGCCATGCCTGTAGTGACTTTCTCCACTGAAGTCTTGAACCCCTCAAGGTTATCCATGAGGTTTGGAATCAACTTCTTCCAAACACCTGTTTATTCTGACATTTTGACCTCTTTCCATGAATCACATATGTTCTTAATTTCATTTAGAATTATCAATCCCTTCCAGGAGGATTTCAATGTACTTTGCCTTTTATCATTCATAAATCCTTCTTTGTCTCTTTTTAGTTTTTATCTTGAAATATATTTTCTCTGATATAAGTATAGATACTCCTGCTGATTTTGTTTTTTTTTTTTTCTGTTTTTGTTTTTGTTTTCTGAGACAGAGTCTTGCTCTGTCACCAGACTGGAGAGCAGTGGTGCGATCTTGGCTCAATGCAACATCCTCCTCCCGAGTCCAAGCAATTCTCCTGCCTCAGGTTCCCAAGTAGCTGGAAATACAAGTGCACACCACCATGCCCAACCAATTTTTGTATTTTTAGTAGAGACGAGATTTCACCATGTTGGCCAATATGGTCTCGATCTCTTAACCTCATGATCCACTCACTTCAGCCCCTCAAAGTGCTGGGAATACAGGTGTGAGCCATCTTGCCCAGCTCTTGCTGTTTTTGCTCTCCACTTGCGTTGATTATCTTTTTTCATACTTTTCTTTCCAGTTTATCTTTGTCTTCTTTTTATTTTACTTTAAATTCTGGAATACATGTGCAGAATGTGCAGATTTGTTACATAGGTATACATGTGCCATGGTGTCTTGCTGCACCTATCAACCCATCATCTAGGTTTTAAGCCCCAAATACATTAGATATTTGTCCTCATACTCTCCCTCCCCTTGCCTCCCACCCCTCAACAGGCCCGGTGTGTGATGTGATGTTCTCCTCCCTGTGTCCATGTGTTCTCTTTGGTCAAATCCCCCTTATGAGTGAGAACATTCAGTGTTTGGTTTTCTCTTCCTGTGTTAGCTTGCTGAGAATGATGGCTTTCTGTTTCCTCCATACCCCTGCATAGGACATGAACTCATTCTTTTTTATGGCTGCATAGTATTCCATGGTGTATATGTGCCACATTTTCTTTATACAGTCTGTCATTGATGGGCATTTTGATTGGCTCCAAGTCATTGCGATTGTAAATAGTGCTGCAATAAACATACTTGTGCATGTGCTATTCTCATCAAGTTACCAGTGACTTTCTATGTTTGTCTTGACAAATTAAATGATTTCTTGCAGGGAACATATCACTTCATCTTCCTATTTTATCAATTTAGACTCTCTGTTTTTTTATTGTATAATTTAGCCCATTTCCATTCACTATTATTGATAGGTAAGGACTTACTCCTGCCATCTTGTTAATTGTTTTCTTGGTCCTCTCTTCCTTTCTTTCTTTTGGTCTTTTTTTTGTGTAAAAATAATTTTCCTTGGTAGTATGTTTTAATTTTTTGCTTTTATTGTTCACCTATTATAGTTTTTTGTCAAAGAAAAATATCAAAACAAAACACTCTACACATTAACTCAGCTCAAACCCCTAGATTTTATTGTCTCTATTTATATATATTTTCATATTGTCTACTAAAAATTTGTTATTGTTATGATTTTGGATAAGCTTGTCTTTTAGTGTTCCTACCAAAAGTACGATTGGCTTAGAAATCACAATATACAGTGTTAAGGTTTTCTGTATTAGTGTGTATTTTTACCTGTAAGTTTTATAAACCAGATGATTTCTTGTTGCTTGCTAAAATCCTTTTCATTTAGATTGAAGAATTATCTTCCGTGTTTCTTGTAAGACACATCTGATGGTGGCAAAATCTCTGGGGTTTGTTTGTCTTGTGTATTAGTTCATTTTTACCCTGCTGATAAAGACATACCTAAGACTAGGTAGTTTATACAGAAAAAAGGGTTTAATGGACTTACAGTTCCACATGGTTGGGAAGCCTTACAATCATGATGGAAAGCAAGGAGGAGCAACTTACCTCTTACATGGATGGCAGCAGTCAGAGAGCCTGTGCCAGAAAACTCTGCCTTATAAGCCATCAGATCTCATGAGACTTATTCACCATCATGAGAGCAGCACAGTAAAGGTCTGTGGCCATGATTTAATTATCTCCCACCGCGTCCCTCTCACAACATGTGGGCATTCAAGATGAGATTTTTTGGGGACACAGTCTAACCATAACATCTTGTAAAGTCTTTATTCTTTTACATTTAATGATAGTGGTAATTTTTGCTGGATATAACATTTGAAATTGTATGTATTTTTGAAATATGTTGTTCACTTCCTTATGGCCAGTCCGGTTTCCTCAAAGTCTGTTGCTAGAAACAATAGCTCCTTTGTATGCTATTTAATCCTTTTCTCTTGTTGCTTTTAGGATACTATCCCCCCGTAACTTTTTTTTTTTTTTTTTTTTTTTTTTTTTTTTTTTTTTGAGACAGAGTTTTACTCTTTCTTCTCTCAGGCTGGAGTGCAGTGGCTCGATCTTGGCTCAATGCAACCTCCAACTCCCGGGTTCAAGCAACTCTGACTCATCCTCCGGAGTAGATGGGATTACAGGCACCAGCCACCATGCCTGGCTAATTTTTATATTTTTAGTAGAACCAGTGTTTCACCATCTTGGCCAGGCTGATCTTGAACTCCTCACCTCGTGAACCACCCACCTTGGCCTCCCAAAGTGTTGGGATTACAGGTGTGAGCCACCATGCCTGACCAGGATCCCCTTGTAATATTTGACCTTTTAGAGTTTGATTTTTATAAGCTTTGAGGTATTCTTATTTGGGTTGAATCTTCGAGGTGGCCTTTGACATTTTTGTACTTGAATATTCATTTTGTTCTCTAAAGATCCTTGTCATTATTTCTTTGAATAAATTTTCTTTCCCAGTTTCTCTCTCTCTACAGTTTATAAAAGGCAAATAACTCTTAGATTTGCCTTTTCAGGGTATTTTATAGATCTATGAGGCATGCTTTCTTCCTCTTTTTTTATCTGCTGACTGTGTATTTTCATATTGCCTATCTTTGAACTCACTAATTGTTTCTTCTGCATTACCAATTATTTTGTTGAGAGACTCTAATGTATTTTTCAGTTTGTCAACTAAATTTTTTAGCATCAAAATTTTTGTTTGTTTTTTATTAGTGTCACATCTGTATTAAATGTATCTGGTAGAATTCTGAATTCCTTCTTTGTGTTATGTTAAAGTTTGTTTCACTTCCTCAAGGCAGCTATTTTGAATTCACTGTTGCAAGAAGCCACAAATCTCTGTCACTCCAGGATGGTCACTGGTGAGGTCATATTTTCCAAGAAGTTCTTGATGCACATAAATATTCATCCATGTCTGGGCATTGAAGACTTCAGTATTTATTCTATCTTCTCAACCCAGGCTTATTTGTACATGTCCTTCATGAGATAACTTTCCAAGAATTCAAAGAGTTATTAGTGTTGTGTCCTAAGCCTGTGGTCACTGAAGCCATTTCAGCACTAGCATGTATTCTATCCCAGGAAATCTTGAAGATTCCTAGATTCACAGCCTTGGTGGCCTTGGGAAAGATAAAGCAGAATTCCCTAGGTTAACAGACAAAGTATTTCACTCTCTTTCTTCTCTTTCTCTTACTCAGAAAGAGTCTTTCTCCAAGTTGGGCTTCTTGGAGTTGGGAGAGGGGTAATTCAGGCACTGCCATGGCCACAACTGGCACTATGCTGGGTCTCACCTGAATCTGATGGCATTCCAGATCAAGAGGGTGTTCTAGAGACACTGTCCAGAAGAAAAAGCCTAAAAGTGGCAGCTTCAGGAAGCTTCCTGGTGCTTATTTTACTGTGGCTGAGATAGTACCCTATTTGCAAGAGAAAGTTCTTACTCTTCCTTTTCTTTTTGACAAGTTAAAGGGTCTCTCCCTGAGATGTATTGTCTAAATTTGGGGAAGGGTTTATAGAGGCACTCCCATGGCCTCCATAGGTGCTGTCACACTAGGGTGCATGCCAACTCCACTGCCTCTGGGACCAGCACAGCACCAAGGCTTGTTCAAAACCTGTTTCTCACATTTATTTGGGACTCTCAGCCACTTTAATCAGCCAGTGGTGAAGCTGGCTTGGACTCAGCTTCCTTCCACTGGGATATAGGATTCCCTTCTGGCTCAGGGCTTATCTAAATGCTCCCTTTATGGGAGCAGTAGAATTCTTCACCATGAAATGTTCCATTGTGACAGGGGAGTACAGATTTCCAATGTAAAATCTCAAACTCACTTTGTTCTTTTTACCCCAGGAACATAGATTCTCTATCTGTCCTATGCTAACTGAAGTTGAAAGAAGGATACTCTAGGCGAAGTAAGACAGTCTTTCATACTATCTTCAATGTTTCTGTTCTTGTTACTACATTATAATCAGATACTGTGATAGATTATCTGATTTTTGTAGTTATAAAGATATTTTTTGTAGATAGTTGTTAAGTTTGGTGCTCCTGTATGATCACTGGAGGGTTCTATTTGGCTTTCTTGGCCAGCTTTCTAACCCCATCCTATTGTCTTATTTTAGAAAATTGCCACAGCTATCCCAACCCTCAGAAACTATCACCATAATCAGTCAGTAGCCGTCAACATTGAGGCAAAATGTTATGTCAGCAAAAAGATCAGTCTTGCTGAAGACTTGGATGACACTTGGATCTTTGTAGCAATAAAGTGTTTTTAATTAAGTTATATACATGGTGTATTTTAGGCACAGTACTATTGTACACTTAATATACCACAGTAAACATAACTTTTATATGCACTAGGAAATCAAAAAAAATGTGACTCGCTTTATTGTAATATTAGCTTTATCAAAGTGGTCAGAAACTGAAACTTAGATATCTCTCAGTTATACCTCTCTCTCTCTCAGTTATAATCTGAGTTTATAACTGTGAGTTACTGAGAGATTATAACTGTGAGTTATTAACTGAGAGATTATAACTGCGAGTTATACTGTATCGTAACAAAAATAGCATCCGGAAGGCTATCATAGCACAACAAATTTGGACCATCCCTCACACCCTGCCTAATTATATGCTTAAGCAATAGAATAAGAGCAATACTCAGAAAGCTTAAGCCTTTCCAGGACTTTATTTACCTCTTCATCTGTTATATTTTTTGTTAGGTTTTGAAGGGAAAGTGAGGGTTAAAGAAAGACACACACACAGAAAGAGGGTGGCTAGACAGGAAATGCAGGCTTTATGTCCAGCATAAAACCTACAGAAGCGGGGAATCAGAGTGATGCCAGTGCCCACTGCTGCTTACAAGCTGTGGGTACCTATATGTATGAGCAGGAGGGGTCTGAGCAGTATAGCTTGTTGCCTGGCAGGATATCGATAAGATGTTCCCATAATGAAGCGGTTCTGGCCCTTGTTCCAGTGGAATGTGGTATTCCTTGCACTTTCTCTCAGCAGAATATGATAAGGATGTTTCTTTAGTTTTTGGTTTAGCCTTTATTTGGACCTTTGTCTGCCTTGTGATCAGGTGGTTAGGCAGGATGTTTCTCATGGTGAACCTTCGTGAAATATTTAACTTTGACCCAGGTCTGCAAAATAGTGGGGAGCTTACAAAATGGTGCATTTGGACTAACATTCTTGCCTCTATTTATTTGAAACATCCTGAGAGACTCAAGGAAAAATATTTCATTTTCATATTGTGTAGCTGTACCAGTTGATATTTTCCCTTCTCATATTTCATGTATATTAAATAGTAGATGTATTGTAAAACACTAGAGGCATAACCTATAACTGTATTTTTACTTAAAACTCATAAATCTGGCAGGTATGTTTTTCATGGGTAAGAGTGTCAATGTATGTATTTCTTATGCAGTAGAGACGTTTACAAAGTTTGAGTCAGTATTAGTTATTCACTAATATTATGTGATTACATTGTCAATTTAGAAGACAGACTTTAAAAATCCTTACCATTTTACCAGTTTTTATTTTGTATTTGTTTTTTTTTTTTTTTGCTAAAGATAATTGATATAATAAGCTTAAATAGTTTAGACTATATAGATACACATATATGTGTGTGTGTATATATATATATATACACACACACACATACACACACACCTATGTATTTACATGTAGACTACTAATATGTATAGGACAGTTATATATATGTGTGTATATATATATATATGTCTAAAATGTATAGCAAAGCGATTAAATAATTATTTATCGATTTTGCATGGTAAATTGTCTTATTGTCAAAATATTTCCTAATGTTCCCTACCTCTCCACATTCCTTATCAGACTTATCCCAGAAGGAAGATTAAACTTTTAGCTACACTATATAATTTGCCTTGGCCAATAAAACAGGTATGTAAATTTTCATTAATGCAGTTTAAGAGCCATTGAGTAGTTTCTATATTTGTCTTCTTCCTCAGCTCTGAGATCTGCATGTCTCAGATATAGGCTGTTCCTATATCCTTGGTTTGAAAGTGTAGAAACCCCATGATGGACATTATTGTGATTGTAAGCTATGAAGACCGAGGGTCATTTCTTATCATAGCATAAACTGACCTATGCTCACTGAATGTTTAATTCTGTATAAGATCATACCTCACACCACACATTTTGAACAAATTATATATTTTAATTTTTACAGCAGTCTGTTGATATTTTATTATCTGCACTTGAGCATGAGAAAAATAAGACTTAGACAAGTTGAGATTGTAAAACTAACTCAGTGACTAAGTTGTCTCATTTTTAAAATGTATACTTTTAACTACTACTCTATATTTCATCCATTTATTATAAAAATAAATCACATGACTCATCAAAGGGTTATACATGACCAAAAGAAAAGAACTGCAACTGCAGCATGGCTACTGTAATTTCAGGTCTTGTTCTCTATTCAATGTATAAATATCTTACATAATAATCTGAGTAACAAAACTGTTCTTCCCCATGTGGAATTTTGTTTAACCTCAGTGTTGACATTTCTATATAATAGATGTTAAAATACTAAAAGTTATTTTATTTTATTCATTCTTTGAATTATTTATGTAATTTGAAAATCAAAATAAAGAGATTAAATGATAATTTCTCCTCATAAAAAAACCCTGAATCTGAAAGAAATCAGTCTCATTAGCTATTTCTATATTTTCCCAGACATAGTATATGCATATACAAGCAATACTCTATAACTTTTACTATTAAATATTAAATTCCATATGTCATAACATAGGAGATAAAAACATATAAATCATAATATTGGGAGATTTCTCGTTCTTTTAAAGTAGGATCATGAGTTGCTCTGTGGATGCATGTACATGTGCATGTATAACTGTAGGAAAATCCTACCAGAAATACAGAGTTAAGCCAATTTATAATTTTGTACATATTGGCAAATCACCCTTATGAGAGCTTTTACCAATTTACACACCCACAAGTAATGCTAAAAAGATTTCCTACACATTTGTCTGTACAAATCCACTAGGAGAGTATTTCAGTGTGATGTGATTTGCATTTTTTTAATCTAAGACTGAGAATTTTTTCATTTATTTAAGGATTGTTTACAGTGACTTTTCTGTGAACTCACTGCTCATATTATCTGCTCATTTTTGTTACGAGTTTTTGAAATTTTACTTAATGACTTGAAAAAAGATACTTACAAATTAAGAAAGTTTTATCTTTGTCTATGTAATTTATAAATATTTTCCAATTGTTGGACTGTTTAGGTTTTGTTTGTTTTTAAATTTCATTTGTTGCCATGTCATTTTTTTTTCACTTTTGTGATTTTTTTTGGAAATCTATTTCTCTTATTGTTTCTAGGTTTAATGCTTAATTAGAATATTACCAGTGATATTGTAAAATAAATTCTCCCAAGATCAATATTTTATTTCTTTGATAAATCTAATTTTAATCACTTGGAATTTATTCTGATATATGCAGTATAAACCCACATTTGTTTTTGCAAGTGTCTATTTAGTTTTTTTTTTTTTTTTAAATATACAAAAATTGTATCCTATTGTCACTGTTGCCATACTTCCTATGGTAAATTATTATTGAGGACTGTCATAATAACTCCTCACATACTTCATGAGCTTCTTTCATTGTGGCTTTGTCACTCTATCTGGTGGTGAAGTCTTATTCTCCCTTTAAATTACACTTGTTCCTTGGAATTGCTTTGGATAGATATGACAGAAGTACATTTCTGGAAATTTTGTTTATAGGCTTTTGTGTGACCAAAGAGAGTTGATGTGCTATGCATAACCACAGTTATTTTTTTCCTTCCTTAGAGAAAAATTATGTTAGAATAAACTAATAGAATCTCTTACGTGAGCTATCAAAAAAATACTGAAAAGCAAGAAACTTTTTAATTTGTTTAATTTTTTTTAGTTTCATCTTCTTTTTAAAGAAGGTCCACAGTTTAAAAACATTTTTTTTCCTGAAGGAAATAAACTAGGATTATTTTCTTCCAATAAAAAATAATGAAGAAAACCCAGGAAGTCACAACCTGTATGGAATAATTCTAAAAATGTAATTTTCAAAATTAATGCAACAAGAAATGATATATAAAATTTTGAAATGATATAATAAAGATTTAATACTTTTCTCACCTATCAAAAGAGTTATGACCAACATGCTTATAATTAAAGACAAATTAAGAGAAAAGCATAGGACCTAGCAGAAATTGAAATATTTTTGTAAGTTTGGCTAAACTTAATTAAAAATATACAAAAGAAAATAAAAGGAAAAATACATTTCACTGGAATTTTACTTACAGGAAATCTTAAATAGAAAAAGAAATCCCAATACCCAAGTATTGGTAGAGAGTTGAGGTATTCTAACTGCCAAATGTGCATGCAGCATAACCCCAAGTCAATTCCTTTAGCTTTTTTGACTTAAGTAATCATATCTATAAAATATCTGAGTAGTTTTCCTCTGTAATACTTTTGAACTAATTCTGTTAGAATAATTATCATTGCTTGCACGTTATTTTAAAAATTTTCTTCAGTGTGCTGCAAAATAGAATGCTAACCAGACATAACTAAACATTTGTAGTTTCCTTATTCTCTAGAGTCAGAATCAGGAAATTAAATTTTATCACAAAGTAAATATGGTGTAAGATGCTATGCTTGACACTATTTTTATAGGTCTTAACTTCCTAAAAGATATACACAAATACCATTCGACTGTTTCAGCAATAGGAAAAAAAAACAATTATATATATATATATATAATAATGTATACATACATAATGTATAATGTATGTATACATATATATATGTATAATGAATCATAGTATATTTTCCTCTCTTTTTTATACCAAAGACATATATGTAACCACCAAATCTTAACACATTTGCTAAGATATTCTTTTCTTTTGAATATAATTATAACTGTCAACACATAAACTGTGACAACCAGCAACAAAACAAATAATGAGAAGACAAGTTAAGCAAATTCAGTTTGGGAAACAAATTTAGTTATGTCAGTTACTCTCTACTTGTCACAACTGGCAATACGTTACCAGAAAAGTTATCACTGTACTACACTAGTGTAATTAATAGTAATAAAAATTCAAAGAAGTGAAATAATGTGAATGGATTTTCTACACAAGAAAGAAAGCATGCCATTGAAAATTCTAAAGATGTGTCAAGGCTTGTGAATGTTATAGCAATAATTATTTTATTGTGTTTTAAAATGTCTGTGTCAAAAGTTCAGATGTGTACTCTGTAATTTTAGATAGAATTAACTCTTAAGAGTAAGATCGGCCGGGCGCGGTGGCTCAAGCCTGTAATCCCAGCACTTTGGGAGGCCGAGACGGGCGGATCACGAGGTCAGGAGATCGAGACCATCCTGGCTAACCCGGTGAAACCCCGTCTCTACTAAAAAATACAAAAAACTAGCCGGGCGAGGTGGCGGGCGCCTGTAGTCCCAGCTACTCGGGAGGCTGAGGCAGGAGAATGGCATAAACCTGGGAGGCGGAGCTTGCAGTGAGCTGAGATCCGGCCACTGCACTCCAGCCTGGGCGACAGAGCGAGACTCCGTCTCAAAAAAAAAAAAAAAAAAAAAAAAAAAAAGAGTAAGATCTGCCATTAGATGCAAAACAATAATATTGTGATATTAGAATAAGTAATTATCTGTTCAAAAGCTTCAGAAATGCCTTCCAGCTATTCTGTCAGCCTGTGGCAATAATACAAGAGCACCAGGGAGATGTCTGAATTCTAAATTCTGCCCTTCTATTGTTTAAGAGTTATTTTGTCAAAGGTTATATCCTTATAGATTTTTAACCAATGAATTAGAGACATTTTTTTTTCTAAGATCTATGTAGATAACATTTTACCACCATCTTTTCCTCCAAGGTTTTAAAACAGAATTCCCCTTGCAACAGTAAGAAATGAATCACACAAACTGTTTAGGGAAAGAGTTTCTTGCTACCTCCTCTTTTGAGGGATAAATAAGTCTATCTGGAGTCAAAGTGATAGAGAAAATTAGTAGAAATAATAATTCCATATACATTAACCTGAAGGTTAATCTTGAGGTCTTGTTTTAGTTGGTAAGTTATAAAGCTATCTTTTCAACCATGACAAGATGACCACCCTCACATAAATATGAAATAAAGTTTAGAAAGCAGTAATGGTGAAGACTCAAGCTACACACTAAGAAATCTAAGTGTATTTCAAGATACTTCACTTTGAATATTAGGTTGGGTATTATCTGGAGGTCCATTTTCAGATAGAATTTGAAATCTTTTTATAGGATATATATAATATGTGGAGTTCTTGTTTTAGTGGGTAAGTTATAAAGCCAAAATCTTCACCCCATTTCTTACTATGCAAGATTGTTTTTTATTTTCTCTCTTAACCCCAGTGAACCTATTTTCTCTTTGGCAAATGCTGTTTCCCAGTGATCTCATAATGTAAAATAACATTTAATATAAAATATAGTTGGTAAATATGACTCTGTGATGTAAAGTATAAAGCTGAAAGATTGGAACAGCTAATATTGTTAAGACGACAATACTACCCAAAATTTATTAATGATTCAATGCACCATCTATCAAAATTTCAACAGCTTTTTTTTTTTAAAACAGGAAATTTATCATATAATGTATGTGGAATCTCAGGGGACTCCAAGGAGCCAAAACATTCTTAAAAAGGAATTAAAACTTTTGAAAAAAGTTGGGGTGCTTACACTTCTTGAATTAAACACTTACTACAGGGGATTTGGGACAAAATGGCCAATTAAACATACCCATTAAGAGCCTCATCCACTGAGTGAGACCAAAACTTAGAATAAATTAACATGATTCAAGCAGATCATTTTGAGACAAAATACTGAAAGTTAATAGGTAACACAGACACCAAGGCTGAAGAGGGAGAAAACTGTAAGCCCTGCATTGGATTGCTGACTGCCAAGATTCATTCCTGGCCTTGAATGGCTCCTAAGGAAGTGGTAAATTAAGTGATTCCTTCAACTATACAAAACTCACCTTGTAGTCAAACCTTCAAGGAAATTAAAGAACGTAAAAACCAAAAGCCCCACTTGAGCAACAGAAAATTCTAAATTCTAAATAATAAAGGAAAACCAGCCCTCTTAGATGAGTGCAATAACTATGTAAATTTTAAAAATCAGAATGTCTCCTTACTTTTAAATGATTATAGTACCTCCCCAACAGTGGCACTTAATCAAATTGAAGTGGCAGACATGACAGACAGAATTCAGAATCTGGATGGCCAGAGAGTTCAATGAGATCCAGGAGAAAGCTGAAACCCTATCCAAGAAATCCAGGGAAACAAAGAGTTGAAAGACAATATAGTCATTTTAAGAAAGAACCGGGTTGGACATAGTGGCTCACACCTGTAATCCCAGTACTTTGGGACCCTGAGGCAGGAAGATTGCTTAAGTCCAGGAGTTTGAGAACAGCGTGGGAAACATAGTGAAACCCTGTCTCTACAAATATCAAAAAATAAAAAAAAAAATAATAGAAAGAACCATATTCAAATTTCTAGAACTAAAAGATTCACTACAGAAATTTTGTAATACAATTGGAAGCATTAACAACAGAATATAACAAGCTGATGGAAGAATGTTAGTGCTTAAAGACCAGTCCTTTGAATCAATACAGTAAGACAAAAAAAAAAAAAAAAAAAAAAAAAAGTAAAACCTCCAAAAAGTATGAGGTTATGTAAAGAGACCAAACCTGTGACTCAGTGACATTCCTGAGCAAGAAGGGTAGCGAATAAGAAACTTACATAATATATTTGAGGATACAGTTCATGAAAAATTTCCTAGTCTCAAAAAAGAGGCCAACATGCAAATTCAAGAAATTCAGAGAACTCCTGTGACTTATTATACAAAAGGATCTTCACCAAGACACCTTGTCATCAGATTCTCCAAAGTCAACATGAAAGAAAACACTCATAAAGGGAGCTAGGGAGAAGAGCCAGGTCACTTACAAAGTGAGCCCCATGAAGCTAGTAGCTGGCCTCTCAGTAGAAATGTTAAAAGCCACACGTGACTGGGGGCCTATTTTCAGCATGCTTAAAGGAAAGAAATTCCTACCAAGAATTTCATATTCCGTCAAACTAAGCTTCATATGCTTCATAAGAGAATGAAATAACTAACACGGAAATAAAAGAAGGATACTTGCCACCACAAAAACATACTTAAGTATATAGCACACAGACAATAAATAACAATCATAAACTAAAGTAAAAAAAAAAAAGAAAAGAAAAAAATACAGCTATCAACATGATAACAGGATCAAAGTCAACCCCATCAAAAAGTGGGGAAAGGATATGAACAGACATTTCTCAAAAGAAGATATTCATACAGCCAACAGACACATGAAAAAATGCTCGTCATCACTCGCCATCAGAGAAATGCAAATCAAAACCACAATGAGATACCATCTCACACCAGTTAGAATGGCAATCATTAAGAAGTCAGGAAACAACAGGTGTTGGAGAGGATGTGGAGAAATAGGAACACTTTTACACTGTTGGTGGGATTGTAAACTAGTTCAACCATTATGGAAAACAGTATGGCAATTCCTCAAGGATCTAGAACTAGATGTACCATATGACCCAGCCATCCCACTACTGGGTATATACCCAAAGGATTATAAATTATTCTACTACAAAGACACAGAAATGACAAAGATTACATTACACCTGATCCCACAAAAACCCATATATCCTCAAAGAATATTATGTACACTTCTGTGCACACAAATTAGGGGAACCAGAGGAAATGAATAAATTCCTGGAGACACATCACCTCCCAAATTTGAACCTAGGAAGAAACTGAAACCTGAACAGATCAATAATAAGTTCTGAAATGGAATAAGTAACTGAAAACCTACCAACCACAAAGAGAATTGGACCAGGTGGATTTACAACCAAATTCTACCAGGAAAACAAATAATAACTTGTGCCAACTGCAGTAAAAAACATTTTAAAAAGTAGAGGAAGAGTTCCTCCCTCACTCCTTCTGTGAAGCCAGCATCATCCTGATACCAAAAGCTGGTAGAGACACGATGAAAAAAGAAAACTTTAGGCCAATGTAAGGATCCCCCCCCCCAAAAAACACTAGCAAACAAAATCTAGCAATATATCCAAGAGGTAATTCAAGTAGGCTGTATTCCTGAAATGCAAGGTTGATTCAAAATATGAAAATCAATAAATGTGCTTCACCACATAAACAGAATTGGAAACAAAACATATGATAATCTCAAGTCACAGAAAAGGCTTTTGATAAAATCCAGCATTGCTTCTCTGATGGTTGATATTATTTATCAATATGACTGGATTGAGGAATGCCTAGATTACTGGTAAAATGCTGTTTCTGGGTGTGTCTATGAGGGTGTTGCCACAGGAGATTAACATTTGAGTCTGTGGACTAGGAAAGAAAAACTCCCTTCAGTATGAGTGAGCATAATCCAATTGGCTGCCAGTGCATCAAGAACAAAGTAGGCAGAAAAGGGGAATCTTCTGGCTCCTTCTTTCTTCATGTTGGACATTTGCTGCTGCTTCTCCTACCATTGGACATCCGACTTCAGATTCCTCAGACTTTGAACTCTGGGACTTATACCACTGGCCTACTGGGGGCTCTTGGACCTTTGGCTACAGACTGAAGGCTGTGCTGTTGATTTTGAGGCATTCAGACTTGAACTGAGTCACTACCGGCTTCTCTCTTTCTGCAGCTTGCAGGTAGTCTATCATGGGAATTTACCATGTAATTATGTGAGCCAGATCTCCCTAATAAACTCCCTCTTATATATAAATACATCCTTTTGATTCTGTCCCTATCCTCAACATACTATGTATCACAAGGATATACCTCAAAGTCATAAGATCCATCTATGATAAATCTAAAGCCAATATCATACTGAATGGGCAAAAACCACAAATCTTGAGAATAAGAATGAGACCAAGTTGCCCATTCTCACCAATACTATTCAACACAGGACTGCAAGTCCTAGCCAGAATAATCAGGCAAGATAAAGAAATAAAAGACACCCATGTTACATGTAATAAGATGTTATAGAACACTTAAAGTTAATTCTCTTATTTAGCTATAGTTTTGTATTCATTAACCAACCTCTTACTAACTCCTGCTCCTGTCAACCTTCCCAGTCTATGGTAACCACTGTTCTACTCTCTACTTTAATGAAATCAACTTTTTAAACCTCTACATATGAGTGAAAGCATGCAATATATGACTTTCTATACCTGGCTTATTTTACTTAATATATTAAGAGCTCATCTATATTGCCACTAATGACAAAATTTCATTCCTTTTTTATGGCCCAACAGTATTCCATTGTGAATGTACATCACATTTCCATTATTCTTTTATCTGCTAATGGTCACTTAGGTTGATTTCATAGCTTGGCTATTGTAAATAGTGCTGCAGTAAACATGGGAGTGCAGATAGCTCTTTGGCATACTAATTGCCTTTCATATATATGTATATGTGTGTGTATGTGTGTGTGTGTGTATATATATATATATATATACACACACACACCCTTCATTGAGATTGTACATCATAGGGTAGTTCTATTTTCAGGTTATTAAAAAACCTTCATACTGTTTTCCATAATGGCTGTACTAATTTACATTGGTACTAACAGTGTAAAACAGAAAAAGTTCCTTTTTCTCTGCATCCTTGATAGCGTTTTTTAATCCTTTTCATGATAGCCTCTGGGGTGAAATAATATCTCATTGTGGATTTAATTTGCATTTGCCTGATGATTAGTGATATTGAGCATTTTGTCATACAACTGTTGTCCCTTTGTATGTCTTCTTTAAGAGATCTCTAGCTCATTTGTCATTTTCTAACCAGATTGTTTTGTTTGTTTTGTTTGGTTGATTTTTTTTTTTTTTTTTTTTTTTTTTTTTTAGCTGTTTAGTTGTTTTGGATGTATACTGCAAATATTCACCTCTTGTCAGATGAATAATTTTTAAAGAGTTTCTTACATTCTGAAGATAGGGGTAGGGCTCAATGGTGACTGGAAAGGGTAGATGGAGCAGGTATACCAAGGCACCATTCCCTGGGAGGGAATGTGAAATATTTGCTTGAGGTCCCAAGGGGCAAGTACAGCAGTGACTGGGATAACTATATGGAATTACCCTGACAGGCAGTTTCCATGTAAAAGAGTGCACAGATCCAGATAAGGTACATAGTGGCAGGGTACAGTAGCAACTGGGAGGGGTAAATGGCACAGTTCCTTCAAGGCACTGTTTCTTCAAGAGGCAATGTGTAATTTCAGCTCTGGCCTAAAGGGATAAGTTTCATCCACAACCGAGTGGATTAGTTGGGGCATCTCCACCACCACTTGGTCACATGGGGAAGGGTGTAACAGCTACCTGCAGCTTGGCTTGGGGATGTCATACTACTATTTAGCAACACTTTACCCTCAGGGAGGAAAGGGTGCCATGGACACTCAGTACCAGCGCAAAACCCACTCCATTAGTAGCTTCAGTTCCAACATGACATACTCAGTAGCCACAGGGGCCAGAGTGGGTAGGACACAGTGTTGGCTTTTTCTGTGGGGAAACAGAGCTGTGTGTACTCAAGGAAGCTCCCACACAGCTAAGCTTAGTGCCTGTGAGAATGGCAGGGGTTCCCAATAATAAAAACTATAGGAGTCCAAGGTGTCAGTGGAGGCTGCTGGATGCCTCTTGCTTACATTTTCTCCACCAGGAGAAGCTTCTTCTGCCTCCTGGTTTATGCTAGCTAGAGTATAGGGCTAGAGTATGGGGTGGCAGATGCCAAGTAGAATCTTTTCTTTTCTATATGTCTGTATTAGTCTGTTTTCATGTTGCTGAGAAAGGCATACCCAACACTGGGTAATTTATAAAGGAAAAAGGTTTAATGAACTCACAGATTCATGTGGCTTCAGAGGCCTCACAATCATGGTGGAAGGTAAAAGGCATGTCTTACATGGTGGCAGGCAAGAGATCCAAGTGAGAGCGTTTTCCCCTTATAAAATCATCAGATCTTGTGACTTATTCACTATCACAAAAACAGCATGGGGGAAACTGTCCCCATGATTCACTTATCTTCCACCAGGTTCTCCCCACAACACGTGGCAGATATGGGAGCTACAATTCAAGGTAAGATTTTTTGGCTGTAGCCAAACTGTATCAATGACTATCTAGAGTTTCTGTGCTCATCAGGGTTTCTGTTACACCTTTGATAAACTTTGGTGCTTTCCTTTAGTCATTTTTTGTCAAAATGTAGTTGCTTATTTGTTGTTTTTGCTGTTTTTGTCAGGGGACAAGTTCTAGGAGCTTCTAGTCATCCGTCTTAGAATCCCCCAACATCAGAATCCCCCTTAGGTGTCTTTTATAGTTTATGTTGATTTAGTCTTTCCTCTACACAGGCCACGCTTTTCTGTTTTGAGATTTTTTTGTTGTTGTTGAAAATCAAACATTTGAGCTTATGCAGTAACACTGGATATCAGATTATCCCCTTTTCCAGGGATTTGCTGATTTTTAATTTTTTTTCTTATTTTTTACATTATTATTGGCTGTCTCTGTGGAAAGAATCACCCTGAGGTGTTAATTTAAGACATTTTCAGTTCTATACTCATTCTGCATCTTTCCCTGGGCATTCAAGATCACTTTCTAGTTTTTCCCATATATGCAGTTGTTTTTTTAATGTTTTAGTCTTTAATTAGTGGCTCCAAAAGGGAAAAACAAAATCAATGGAGGGGAAGGGCACTAGCCCATTAAATACCCTGGAAATAACTTCAACCAGAAGAGGAAGGGCTTGCAAAAATAAGTGGAGGTGCATCAACAATGGCCACCTGCCTGTTTGTCTGCATCTCTGTGATCAGAAGCAGCACTCAGTGATCAGAAAATAGATCTCCAATATTTGGAGGACAGGGTTTTTTTCAGGGACCTTTTTACCCACTCTAGTGTCTGCAATCTGTGTGCAGATGTCTCTGGAAACAAGCACACAGTTGCTTGCCACTAGGCTGAGTTTAGAGGATGGGTAGCTGCTACTGTAATAAGAGCCAAAACTTACTGAAATTAACTGGAATTTACTGTCCAAGCCTTCCCCTGGAATTTGCAAGCTTTCCATACACTTCAGAATTCCAAAATGCTTTCACCAGATTTTGCTAAAGCAATTGTACTGGTGGGGAGACAGACACCTTTTTCTTCCTAGTCTGCCTTCTTCACAGATTTCTCTTTTCTACCAATATATTTTAAGACAAATAATTTTCTTTAAAATAGATTTTCTATATGGCTTAAAATCTGGGTGTACCATGGCATAAATATTGAGAGTTAATGTCTAACACTTACATTGACCAGGTAACTTATATCACTTACATTTAAGTATGTTGTTTGAGATTCAAAACCATAAAAATTAACTATATTTTAAAAACAGGCAAAAATGAAAAGAAAAGCCACTAATTTTCACAAACACATGAGATATTCTTTTACTTTTTGGTTGAAACTATTTGATAGGTAATGTTTTGAATGATGCAGTTTATAATATGATGTGTGAGAATGCTAGAATTCTAGAGAAAATATATGACTCACTTTATATGGTGCCTTAAGCTTTTATATAAATTGCTGTAGTAACATTAACTTCAACATAAATTAATGAAATCAAAGAAAACATTTTGTAGCACTTATTAGTCATTCCCATATTCAGAAGATTTCATATATCCATACTGTTTCTTGTGATTTGTTCTGTTTATCACTGACAGAAGGAAAATTGAATGTCAACATTGCCTAAGATAGACTGTATAAAGCATTTCTTGTGAAGTGACTTACCTTTTCTGCCATAAATTTGCTCCTTAAATATTTATATCCACTAAATAGACTAGCACTCTTTTATCTACTAAATACAGCCTTAAACAACACTGAGACAAATGTGGGAGTCAGTAAAAGTTAGTCATGACGCAAATCTATTACAGACATTTTCTCTGGAGAGAATAACTTAACGTTAGCTTAATATGTTGTAAACAAAGATGTTGATAAAACAAGTTAATTAATCTAGTCATTCTATTTGATTGATAATATTATGAATTTTTTATTTCTCATGAATTATGCTAAATGTGGAGAACATAGAAACACATGGGAAAACAGGAGAAGTCATACTGTAAACTTCACTGTGAAAATCACCTTATTGAAAATAAACAAGTAAGCGTGAAATACAATGGGATCACACAGAAAAGACTTCCTTTTTAGCATTAGGGAAACAGAAATTTTCTTGGAGAAAGTAACATATAAGGTTAACAGACAAAGGAGAGTTATCCATAATCAAGCCAAGGTAAACACAACTCTTCCAAAGTATGCTTATTTTAGTTTTATTTACAAATATGAAATATTTTTTTTTCTGTTGACTTCTACATGGTAAACATAATTGTTGCAGTTTCATTTGTCATTCTAAAAATATTCCTTCTGAAATAAAAAGCTGATATTTAAAACTCCCAGCCAATTATTATTTTGTAAAGTGCTTCAAATTTTTTGAATGAAATTAATGTTTATATAAAACATCAGTAATTAATGTTGTTTCTATAAGAATCTGAGCCAAGAAAAATTTTCATTCTAGAATAGGATACTAAGTAAACTAATAGTATACCTTTGCAGAATAAATCATTATAAATTGGATACACACTGATACCAAAACAAAATGAACTTAACAGGAAATATAATGTTAAGGTTATGTTGATCTTTTAAAATTAACAAAATCCGGTCCATTCCAAGATGGTCAAATAGGAACAGCTCCGGTCTGCAGCTCCCAGTGTGATCAACAGAGAAGATGGGTGATTTCTGTATTTCCAACAGAGGGGCCTGATTCATCTCATTGGGAATGGTTGGAAAGTGGATGCAGCCCATGGAAGGTGAGCTGAAGCAGGGTGGGGCATCACCTCACCTGGGAAGTGCAAGAGGTCAGGGCATTTCCCTCTCCTAACAAAGGGAAGCTGTGATAGACTGTACCAGGAAAATTGAGACACTGTCATCTAAAACTGTGCTTTTCCAAATCGTCTTAGCAAACAGCACACCAGGAGATTATATCCCGTGCCTAGCTTAGTGGGCCCCATACCCATGGAGCCTTGCACACTGCTAGTCCAAGATTGAACTGTGAGGCAGCAAGCCTGACTGGGGGAGGGGCATCTGCCATTGCTGAGGCTTGAGTAGGTAAACAAAGTGGCCAGGAAATCTTGAACTGGGTGGAGCCCACCACAGCTTAACAAGGTCCATCTGCCTCTGTAGATTCCACCCCTAGGGGCAGGGAATACCTGAATAAAAGGCAGAAGAAACTTCTGCAGACTTAAATGTCTTGTCTGACAACTCTGAAGAGAGCAGTGGTTCTCCCAGAATGGTGTTTGAGCTCTGAGAATGGACAGACCACCTCCTCAAGTGGGTCCCTGACCCCCGTATAGCCTAAACTGGAGACACCTCCCAGTAGGGGATGACTGACACTCATACAGCCAGGTGCCCATCTGAGATGAAGCTTCCAGTGGAAGGATCAGGCAGCAATATTTACTGTTCTGCAGCCTCTGCTGGTGATACCAGGCAAGCAGGGTCTGGAGTGAAACTCCAGCAAACTCCAACAGACCTAAAGCTGAGGGTCCTGACTGTTAAAAGGAAAATTATGTAGAGGACTACATGCTTGCAAATGAGACGTTCCCGATAAGTCCTGCTCTTGCAAATGAAGCAGAGCATTCCCGATAGGAACCAGCTGCAAACAGCAGACCCTGGGGGCTTGTTTATGTATAAACATCTTGAAAATCCAGAAAGTCAGGGAAAGGTCAGAAAAACAACAATGTGACTTGTGACTTGGTAACGTTCCACAAACAACTGTATAAAATAAAGCAGAGCATGTCATTCGGAGTGGCCGCCATGTTTGTCTTGTCTTGTGTTGTCTTGTGTGTTCATTCCTTTGTTTAGGAAACACGCGGACCCCAACATCTGGCGCAGCAAGCAGGGTCCATGGCTCCACGAGAGAAAGGAGCCAGAGGGGGAACACCCCAGGCAGGCGTACGGAGACCGCGGGCAGGTAAATAAATAAGAAAGGGGACCCACGGGAAAATTATGAGGAATTCCACCTCTCTGTCCTCTGAATATTTGCGGTTACTCTAGGGACTGTTGATGTCTACAGGAGTAGAAGTTAGTAAAGGAACATAAGACTTTGAAGTGATTGTTTGCTCATGTTGAACAACATTGTTATTGGTTTCAATATCAAACCAAAGTGCAATTAAATCAAAAGGAATGGTTACAAGTGGTTAAAGTCCTGCCTTGAGCTCATCAGCAAGGGCAAACGATGCCTCTGACTTGGTGGACTTTGTGTAGTTCCATTACTCAGGCATTAGAGTTATTTGGAACTGACTCAGAGCATGGTGATACTGCCACAGGAGGTGAGGCATCTGAAGCTTTAGAGAGGAATGATCCTAGAGAGGAACGATCCTAGAGAGGAACATATTTACACCCTGGTTGCTGAGGACAAGGAATTGGAAGAAGAGCTAATGCCTCCTTCATCTGAAGGAAATTCTGATTTGCAGCATATTTTAGAGACGTTACAACAGTTGTTAAAATTGCAAGGTGCCGCTGCTCCTGTTTCTCCTATCTCTCCGCCACGAGCCTTCCCTGTTACCTTGAAAAATATTTCTCTTTGCCTCCACCTCCAACCTCTTTGCCTATATCAGGTCAGGTTTTCTCTGTGCCTTTTCCTCCTATAGGAGAAAAGAAGGAATCAAGGAAAAGGATGATTTCGAGGAATTAAATTTATTCCCAATAACATGGGCTGCTTTCGGCCCCAATGCTCACTTACCAAACGGTGGCCAGAATGTGACTTTTACAGCCCTACAATTTAAATTTTTGAAAGAAATGAAAGCTGCAATTTCTAATTATGGACCTCAGTCACCATTTGTTCTTGGCCTTCTCGATTCCTTCTCTGGGACAGGCTGTCCTTGATCATTCTCAATGGCTTCAATTTAAAAGTTGGTGGTGGGAGGAAGCAAGAGTACAAGCTAGAAAATATGCTACCCGAAATCCCCCAGGACCTACTGAAGAGCAGCTTATAGGTTCAGGACAATACGCCACTCTTAATGCTCAGGCAGGCCTAGATGATATTGCTCTCACTCAGATTAAAGCCTTGTTTATCAAAGCGTGGACTAAGGTTGAAATAGCGGGTAAAACTTCTTTATCTTTTGTAAAGATCCTACAAGGAGCCACTGAGCCGTATCCAGATGTTGTAGCCCATCTTCAAGAAGCTGTATTAAAGACTGTAGGTTCAGGCCCTACTGCTAAAATTCTTTTGGATACTCTGGCTTTTGAGAGTGCTAATCCCAAATGCCAAAAATTGCTGCGTCTTCTAAAAGCTAGTGGAGCTGATTTAGATGAATACATTCGGGCTTGTACAGGTGTTGGAGGAGCTATTTACAATGCTCAGTTGTTTGCTGGGGCACTTTCTAAGGCTTTAAAAGGCAATTCTAAACAAGGTATATGCTATCAATGTGGGAAACCTGGTCATTTTAAAAAGGAATGCTGGAAAAAATTAGGCTCTTCTGCTCTAAAAGAAAAAAGGTTACCATCTGATATGTGTAAACAATGTGGCAAGGGTCGACATTGGACCAATGAATGCCGTTCAAAAACTGATAAAAATGGGAATGTATTGTCACCCCTCTCGGGAAACGGGAGCCAGGACCCACAGGCTTGGGGTCCCAACAACTACAATGCAGGCCTACCCCAGTACCCAGTGAGCAGTGGGTTACAACATCAAGGAATGACCTCGAGTATTCCTTAAATACATCTTACCCTACCCCAGTTTCTCAGCTTTATGCTGCCACTAAGCAGAGTGCCGCTGCTGACCTAGCTATTGTCCAGCCTTATACTTTATCTCCTAATGGAGGAATATATAAGTTGGCTACTGGAGTGTGTGGTCCTTTGCCAAGGGGACATGTAGGACTTTTGTTAGTTCAAAGTAGCAGCGGTATGCAGGGGTTAATGGTGGTCCCAGGAATTACTGATCCTGATTTTACTGATGAAATCCTTATTATGGTACAAGTCTCACAATTTATGCACTCAGAGGCAGGGGAATGTATTGCACAATTGCTTTTATTGCCTTTTTTTCCTTTCTTATCTGGAGATGTGTCTCGTCAAGGAGGTTTTGGTAGTACTGGGAAAACTGTTTTCTGGGAAACTTTAGTTTCTGATCAAAAACCTTTATGTTCATTGCAAATTAATGGGATATTTTTTGAGGGATTAGACGACACAGGAGCGGATGTATCTATTATATGCTTGGCTCAATGGCCTGATCATTGGAAAAAGAAACTAGTATCGGTTACTCTATCTGGCCTAGGTACTGCTTCTATAGTCTACCAAAGTGTCGAGCCCCTAAGGTGTGTAGGAACAGAAGGACAACAAGGAAAAGTGTTATTTTAAATTCTTCTCATTAATATTAACTTTTGGGGCCGTGATCTTTTACAATAATTTGGTGCCTTTTTAAGCATTCCTTATATTTCTTCAGCTGCCAAAAATGTGATGTTCAAAATGGGCTACAATCCTTTATTTTTATTTATTTATTTATTTATTTTGAGACAGAGTCTCGCTCTGTTGCCCAGGCTGGAGTGCAGTGGCCGGATGCTTTAAACTCTTAGCCACTGTCCACAAGCCTCAAATTCTACAATTGAAGTAGAAAACTACAACCCCTCTTTGGGTGGAACAGTGACCATTATCTAAAGAAAAACTTAAGGCTTTAAAGAATTTAGTTAAGGAACAATTGGCCGAGGGGCATATTAAACCAAGTACTTCTGCATGGAATTCCCCTGTGTTTGTCTTGTCAAAAAAAAAAAAAAAAAAAAAAAAAACAAGGAAAAAGACACTTATTAACTGATCTTAGAGCTGTAAATGCTTGTACTCAACCTATGAGCACTTTACAACCTGGGCTTCCTAATCCAACTCTTATCCCACAAAATTGGAAATTAATGGTTATAGATCTTAAAGATGTTTTTTTACTATCCCGTTACAAACCCAAGATTGTGAAAAATTTGCCTTTACTGTTCCTGAATATAATAATGGACAACCTATTCAAAGATATCAATAGAAAGTTCTTCCTCAAGGTATGCTTAATAGTCCTACTTTATGTCAAAATTTGTTCATAGAGCCTTAAACCCTGTTAGATGTCAATTCCCTACTGTGTTAATATACCATTATATGGATGATATTCTGTTAGCAACTCCTGACGAAGTCCTACAAGGTCAAGTTTTCCAAGTCTTATAACAACAATTAACTCAATATAATTTACATAGTTCTTCTGAGAAAATACAGACTCAATTTCCTATTCAATATTTGGGATACCTTTTAGCAAAAAAGCATATTCAGCCACAAAAAGTTTAAATTCAAAGAGATCAACTTTTAAACCTTAATGATTTTCAAAAAATGTTAGGAGACATAAATTGGCTTCGCCCCATCTTAGGCATCCCTACTTACAGATTGCAACATCTATTTGTTACCTTAGAAAGAGATTCAGATTTAAATAGTTCTACTCTTACTTCCAACGGGCTCAGGATGAGCACCAACTACATCATACTAATAGTTTAGGATTACAACAGTGATTTTCTCTAACACGCCGTCAAGCCCGAGCTATTGTCAGAGCCTGCCCATCTTGTGCTCCTATTATTGCACCTTTTTTAAGTGCAGGTATTAATCCTCGAGGCATTCAACAAAATCACATTTGGCAAATGGATGTAACTTATGTTCCTTCCTTTGGTCGTTTAAAATATGTTCATCATACTATTGATATGTGGTCACATTTCCAGTGGGCTATACCATTACCCTCTGAAAAAGCTAACTCTGTTATTACTCATTTACTTACTTGCTTTGCAGTTATGGGAGTCCCTGCTAAATTAAAAACTGATAATGCCCCTACTTACTGCTCTTGCAAATTGACTGCCTTCCTCTCTTTATACCATATTCATCATTCCACTGGTATTCCATTTAACAGTCAAGGTCAACCAATTATTAAAAGAGCCAATGCTACCCTAAAATTACAACTTTTAAAACAAAAAGGGGTAGATGGGAGAGATTCCCCAAAACATCAAATTCTGAAAGCCCTTTTTACTTTAAATGTTCTCAACCATTAGCGCCAATTACAGCAGTCTGCAGTGGTGAAACATTTTCAACAGCCTTTAGAAAAGCTGCGAAACAGTAATCTGTGGGTGTATTATCCTTCATTACAAGGGAAATATTTAAAAGGAAAAGTTTTACAATGGGGCTGAGGCTATGCTCTTGTCCGTACAGGTGCCAGAGATCAGTGGTTTCCATCTCGACGGTTGAAACAGTGCCATGGCGAAGAGGAGCCGATCCAAAGAGTTCCTCAAGAAATTTCAGGAGCTGAATCCGAGTGCTCAGAGAACATTCACCTTCGGAACTCGACGTGTGGAGCCCCCGACATGGGGTCAACTGAAAAAGCTTACTCAGGAAGCTGAAGGGGTTGTTCAATGAGCTGGGCAGCCCAAAACCCCACTGACTTTATTCCTGGCTAAGCTGGCCTTAGTAAATTGTCAGGTAATGGCTGGAGAATTTACATACTGGGCTTTTATTCCTTTTCCACCCTTATATCAAGGTGTGGCCTGGGGAGACAGAAAAGTCCCAGTATTTACTAATGATACTGCTTGGATGCCATCACCTTTTTTAAACCAGGATCCTGAATTAGACACTGGCACAGTAAATAGTTCATATCAGTTTGGGGTTGAAGGGTTACCTATATGTCTTGGGAGTATTCCACATTGTCTGCATCCTTCTCATGAGGCTTGGGCTGTTCATTATAATTGTAGTCACATTGTTGCCTTTACTATGATTATTGTTGCTCAAAGTTTTAAGTATAATCATACTGCATTACTAAAAGAAACTCTGTCCACTACATTATCTTTATGCCCTATCCCTGATGTATCCGGAGGTGTTTCCCAACTAGAGTGGACTAGATGTAGAGGTAGTGTAGTGGGCCACGATTGTTGTTACAAGTAAAAGGGAAGACTCGTAAATACCTTGTTACAGATTGGAGTGTACATGGAGATTTTCAAACTAAATTCAGCCATGCCAACCTGCGTTGGCATAAAGGTAATCACAGCATTTCTGCAGATGGAAATGAAACTATTATTTGGCATGATGGTGGTCTATCACCCCCTATGCCACATTTGGCTAATACTTCACAAATACAAAGTCATATTTGGAAGTTGCTAGCTGCTGGTAAACCAATGCTCACTTTCACGGGAAACATGTCCTTAAATCTTACTAATATTGCTAACCCTTTCCATATATCTTTGAATAGAAATAGTTCTAGATATGTTATTGCATGTGTAAGAAAGCCTTACTTGTTGTTGACAGGAATTTTTAAATGGGATAATTATACAGGGGTAGTTAACTGTACAAACAATTGTACATTCTTAAGTTGTATAAATACTACTTGGTGGAATAATAATTGGAATGAGTCTCATTCCGATTTATATATACTAAGAGCCAGAAAAGAAACCTGGCTACCTGTAAATTTAACACATACTTGGAGTGAATCTGCTGGGGTTACTCAAATTTACAAGGTTATGCAAGATCTTGTCCACCACAGTTGGAGGATGGTTGGATTCGTCGTGACCGTGGTGATAGGACTTGTAGCAATTGCTTCCACCGCTGCTGTTGCTGGATTAGCTCTACACCAGAGTATACAAAATGCAGAATTTGTGCAACAATGGCATAAACAATCACATTTGTTGTGGCAACAACAACAAGGCAAAAATGCTCATTTGACTGAACATTGGATCAGTCTGAACAAGTGGATCATCTGGAGCAAGTGGTTTCTTGGTTGGAAGATCAGCTAACAGTGTTGAATACCCGAGCTTTATTGAAATGTGATTGGAATACTACCCAATTTTGTATTACTCCTGTTCCTTTTAACAGCACTGTACATAATTGGACTGAGATAAAGAGACTTTTAATTGGTCATAATAATCTTTCCCTAGAAATACAAGAATTAACACAGAACATTCCTGAAACATTTCACAATCAGTTATCGTTGCTGACTGATGCAGATTTGATGACTTGTATTGCACAAAGTCTGACATCTTTGAACCCTATGAGCCCTGTAAAAACTTTGCTGACCTCTGTTTCTAGCAATGTATTGATTGTTGTTCTTGTCTTTGTCATTTTCACAGTCTGCTGGAGATGGTACCAAAGGGCAAACACTGAATCCCAGTGAGCCCAACATGTAATGATGGTTTTAAAATAAATTCAAACTTGTAAATAAAGAAAGGGGAAATGTAGAGGACTACGTGCTAGCAAAAGAGATGTTAACGATAAGTCCTGCTCTTGCAAAGGAAGCAGGGCATTCCCGATAAGTCCTGCTCTTGCAAATGAAGCAGGGCATTCCCGATAGGAGTCAGCTGCAAACAGCAGACCCTGGGGGCTTGTTTATGTGTAAACATCTTGAAAATCCAGAAAGTCAGGGAAAGGTCAGAAAAACAACAACGTGTCTTGTGACTTGGTAACATTCCACAAATGACTGTATAAAATAAAGTGGAGCATGTTGTTCGGAGCGGCCGCCATGTTTGTCTTGTCTTGTTTTGTCTTGTGTGTTCATTCCTTTGGTTAGGAAACACGCGGACCCCAAAAAAACTAAAAAAATGAAAGGAACACCAACAACATCAACAAAAAGGACATTCACACCAAAACCCCATCTGTAGTTCACCATCATCAAAGACCAAATGTAAATAAAACCACAAAGATGGGGAGAAAACAGAGCAGAAAAGCTGAAAATTCTAAAAACCAGAGCACCCCTCTCCTCCAAAGGAATACAGCTCCTCACTAACAATGGAACAAAGCAGGACAGAGAATGACTTTGATGAACTGACAGAATTAGACTTCAGAAAGTCGGTAATAACAAATTTCTCTGAGCTAAAAGAGGATGTTTGAACGCATTGCAAGGAAGCTAAAAACCTTGAAAAAAGATTAGACCAATGGCTACCTAGAATAAACAGTGTAGAGAAGACCTTAAATGACCTGATGGAGCTGAAAACAATGGCACGACAACTATGTGAAACATGCAGAAGCTTTAGTAGCTCATTGGATCAAGTGGAAGAAAGGGTATCAGTGACTGAAGATCAAATTAATTAAATGAATTGAGAAGTTCAGAGAAACAAGAGTAAAAAGAAAAGAACAAAGACTACAAGAAATATGGGACTATGTGAAAAGACCAAATCTATGTTTGATCGGTGTACCTGAAAGTGATGAGGAGAATGGAACCAAGCTAGAAAACACTTCAAGATATTAACCAGGAGAACTTCCCCAACCTAGCAAGGCAGGCCAACATTCCAATTCAGGAAATACAGAGAACACCACAAAGATACTCCTCGAGAAGAGCAGCCCCAAGACACATAATAGTCAGATTCATCAAGGTTGAAATGAAGGAAAAAATGCTAAGGACAGAAAGAGAGAAGGGTCGTGTTACCCACAAAGAGAAGCTCATCATACTAACAGTGGATCTCTCAGCAGAAACTCTACAAGCCAGAAGAGAGTGGGGGCTGATATTCAGCATTCTTAAAGAAAATAATTTTCAACCCAGGATTTCATATCCAACCAAACTAAGTTTCATAAGTGAAGGAAAAATAAAATCCTTTACAGACAAGCCAGTGCTGAAAAATTTTATCACCAGCAGACCTGCCTTACAAGAGCTCCTGAAGGAAGAACTAAACATGGAAAGGAACAACTGGTACCAGCCACTGCAAAAACATGCCAAATTATAAAGACCATCGAGGCTAACAAGAAACTGCATCAACTATCGGGCAAAATAACCAGCTGACATCATAATGACAGGATCAAATTCACACATAACAATATTAATCTTAAATGTAAAAGGGGCAAATGACACAATTAAATGACATGGACTGGCAAATTGGATAAAGCGTCAAGACCTATCAGTGTACTGTATTCAGGAGACCCATCTCACGTGCAGAGACAGACATAGGTTCAAAATAAAAGGATGGAGGGAGATCTACCAAGCAAATGGAAAGGAAAAAAAAAAAAAAAAAAGCAGGGGTTGCAATCCTAGTGTCTGATAAAACAGATTTAACCCAACAAAGATCAAAAGAGACAAAGAGGTCCATTACAAATTGGTAAAGGGATCAATTCAACAAGAAGAGCTAACTATCCTAAATATATTTGCACCCAATATAGGAGCACCGAGATTTGTAAAGCAAGTCCTGAGAGACCTAGAAAGAGACTTAGACTCCCACATAATAATAATGGGAGTCTTTAACACCCCACTGTCAATATTAGACAGATCAATGAGACAGAAGGTGAATGAGGATATCTGAGACTTCAACTCAGCTCTGCACCAAACAGACCTAATATACATCTACAGAACTGTCCATCCCAAATCAACAGAATATACATTCTTCTCAGCACCACATCACACTTTTCCCAAAATTGACCACATAGTTGGAAGTAAAGCACTCCTCAGCAAATGTAAAAGAACAGAAATCACAACAAACTGTCTCTCAGACCAGAGTGCAATCAAATTAGAACTCAGGATTAAGAAACTCACTCAAAACTGCACAACTCCTTGGAAATGGAACAACCTGCTCCTGAATGACTACTGGGTAAATAATGAAATGAATGCAGAAATAAAGATGTTCTCTGAAAACAATGAGAACAAAGACACAACATACCAGAATCTCTGGAACACATTTAAAGCAGTGTGTAGAGGGAAATTTATAGCACTAAATTCCGACAACAGAAAGCAGGAAAGATCTAAAAACGGCACTGTAACATCACAATTAAAATAACTAGAGAATCAAGAGCAAACACATTCAAAAGCTAGCAAAAGACAAGAAATAACCAAGATCAGAGCAGAACTGAAGGAGATAGAGACACAAAAAAACCTTCAAAACATCAGTGAATCCAGGATCTGGTTTTTGAAAAGATCAACAAAATTGAGAGACCACTAGTAAGAGTAATAAAGAAGAAAAGAGAGAAGAATCAAATAGACGCAATAAAAAATTTTAAAGATATCACCCCCGATACCATTACCATCAGAAAATATTATAAACACCTCTATGCAAATAAGCTAAAATATCTAGAAGAAATGGATAAATTCCTGGACACATAAACCCTCCGAAGACTAAACCAGGAAGAAGTTGAATCACTGAATAGACCAATAACAGTCTCTGAAATTGAGGCAATAATTAATAGCTTACCAACCAAAAAAGTCCAGGACTAGATGGATTCACAGACAAATTTTACCAGAGGAACAAAAAGGAGCTGGTACCATTCTTTCTGAAACTATTCCAATCAATAGAAAAAAAGAGAATCCTCCCTAATTCAATTTATGAGGCCAGCATCATCCTAATACCAAAGGCTGACAGAGACACAACAAAAAAAGAGCATCTTAGACTAATATCCTTGATGAACATCGATGCAGAAATCCTCAATAAAATAATGGCAAACTAAATCCAGCAGTACATCAAAAAACTTATCCAACACGATAAAGTTGGCTTCATCCATGGGATGCAAGACTGGTTTAACATACGCAAATCAATAAACGTAATTCATCACATACACAGAACCAAAGGTAAAAACCACCTGATTACCTCAATAGATAAAGAAAAGGCCTTCGACAAAATTAAACAGCCTTCATGCTAAAAACTCCTAATAAACTAGGTATTCATGGGATATATCTCAAAATAGTAAGAGCTATTTATGACAGACCCACAGCCAATGTCATACTGAATGGGCAAAAACTGAAAGCATTCCCTTTGAAAACTGGCACAAGACAGGGATGGCCTGGCTAACCACTCCTAATCAACATAGTGTTGAAAGTTCTGGCCAGCACAATCAAGCAGGAGGAAAAAGTAAAGGGTATTCAATTAAGAAAAGAGAAAGTCAAATTGTCACTGTTTGCAGATGACTTGATTGTATATTTAGAAAACCCCATCATCTTACCCCAAAATCTCCTCAAGCTGGTAAGCAACTTTAGTAAAGTCTCAACATACAAAAATCAATGTGCAAAAATCACAAGCATTCTTTTACACCAATAACAGACAAACGGAGAGCCAAATTATGAGTGAACTCCCATTCACAACTGCTTCAAAGAGAATAACATACCTAGGAATGCAACTTACAAGGGTTGTGAAGGATCTCTTCAAAGAGAACGGCAAACCACTGCTCGACAAATAAAAGAGGACATAAACAAATGGAAGAACATTCCATGCTCATGGATAGGAAGAATCAATAACGTGAAAATGGCCATAGTGCCCAAGGTAATTTATGAATTCAATGTCATCCCCATTAAGCTACCCATGACTTTCTTCACAGAATTGGAAAATCTACTTTAAAGTTCATATGGAACCAAACAAGAGCTCACATTGCCAAGACAATCCTAAGCAAACAGAACAAAGCTGGGGGAAAAATAATACCTGACTTCAAACTATACTACAAGGCTACAGTAACCAAAACAGCATGATACTGGTACCAAAACAGGGATATAGACCAATGGAACAGAACAGAGGTCACACATCTACAACCATCGGATCTTTGACAAACCTGACAAAAACAAGAAATGGGGAAAAGATTCCCTATTTGATAAATAGTGCTGGGAAAACTGACTAGTCATATGTAGAATGCTGAAATTGGATCTCTTCCTTACACCTTATACAAAAATTACTTCATGATGGATTAAAAACTTAAATACTAGACCTAAAACCATAAAAACCCTAGAAGAAAACCTAGGTAATACCATTCAAGACATAGGCATGGGCAAAGATTTCATGATTAAAACACCAAAACCAATGTCAACAAATGTCAAAATAGACAAATGGGATCTAATTAAACTGAAGAGTTTCTGCACAGCAAAAAAGAAAATACCATCAGAGTGAACAAGCAACCTACAGAATGGGAGAAAAGTTTTGCGCTCTTCCCATCTGACAAAGGATTAATATCCAGAATCCACAAAGTCAACCAAATTTACAAGAAAAAATCAAACAACCCCATCAAAAAGTGGGCAAAGGAGACGAACAGACACTTTTCAAAAGAAGACATTTATGCAGCCAAAAGATGCATGAAAACATGCTTATCATCAATGGTCATCAGAGAAATGAAAATCAAAACCACAATGAGATACCATCTCACACCAGTTAGAATGGTGATCATTTAAAAGTCAGGAAACAACAGATGCTGGAGAGGATGTGGAGAAATAGGAATGCTTTTACACTGTTGATGGGAGTGTAATCTAGTTCAGCCATTGTGAAGACAGTGTGGATATTCCTCACATATCTAGAACTAGAAATTCCATTTGACCCTATGATCCCATTACTGGGTATATACCCAAAGGATTGTAAATCATGCTACTATAAAGACACATGCACACGTGTGTTTATTGTGGCACTATTCACAATACCAAAGACTTGGAACGAACCCAAATATCCATCAATGATAAACTGGATTAAGAAAACCTGACACTTATACACCATGGAATACTATGCAGCCATAAAAAAGATGAGTTCATGTCTTTTGTAGTTACATAGATGAAGCTGGAAACCATCGTTCTCAGCAAACTATCACAAGGACAAAACACCAAACACCTCATGTTCTCCCTCATAGGTGGGAATTGAACAGTGAGAATACTTGGACATATGGTAGGGAATATCACACACTAGGGCCTGTCATGGATTGGGAGATGTGGGAGGGGTAGCAATAGGAGAAATACCTAATGTAAGTGACGAGTTAATGGGTGCAGCAAACCAACATGGCGCATGTGTACATATGTAACAAACCTGCAAGTTGTTCACATGTACCCTAGAACTTAAAGTATAATTTAAAAAAATAAGAAAATCCTGGTAGGCAGTGAGCTGAGATTGCGCCACTGCACTCCAGCCTGGGCGACAGAGTGAGACTCCATCTCAGAAAAGAAAAAGAAAAAAAAAAAGAAAATCCTGGTACACAGGGGATGAAATCGAAAAAAATATTATCAAGAAGCTGGTTCAATTTACACTACTGCAGTTCTAAAATATTACGATGTCATTTACTAAATAATAAAAAGTCAAATCTTAAATGACATCATGAAAACTGTTTATATCTTTCTTCTTACTAGACAGGAAATAAATTCAGTTCAAATATTTTAAAACAGTTTAGAACTGAAATTTTAAAAATTGACTTACCAAATAAGGAATTCAGTTAATAAGAGTGACATAGTGCAATTTTTCTCTCCTAATTATTTTTAAAATTAGCCAATGAAATTCATGATGAATCTAAATATATAAACAATCCAAAAACAAAGTAATAAAAGTATCCTCCATTATTACTAGGCAACATCAATCAATTTTCCAAAAGAAACTTCTGTGACTTTGTAGCTTTTATTTATGTATTCACAAATACTATATGTATTTATATATCCGCATATATGGTAGTAGTACAAATTTATACATATATTTATATAACTGGATAACATTATATTATTCTATATTTTTTTAGTCTTCATTTCACCATGAAACATACATATATTTTCTTACCAGATTTATATATTTAATTGACCACATTATTTAACAGCTACATGGCAAGGCATAGATATAATTAGTTTATTATAACATTATCAGGAACTGTGAAGGCTCTGAGACTTTTCACTCCTTGCAAGCTATCAAGCAAACCTGCCACAGGATAGTGGATATTGGTAGAACACACAAGACTCCTGAGTCACAAAAGAAAGACAGTTTATTATAGTAATAATGGTAACCAAAGTGTCAGCATTTTAAAATCTGTTTCCCATACTTCAATTCCCAGAGGGCAAATGACAACTGCATAGACAGTGTATTAAATCAGAGGAGAGGAATCCCAAGCTTTAGAAATCTGAATCTTTTTGAACACAGTGTTTTATTCTATTTTGTATTGGTATTACAGAACACCACAAACTAGCTACTTGTTTTAAAACAATATTTCTTACAGTTCTGGAAGCTGGAAGTTCAACGTCTTGGGGAACACATCCAACAAGGGTCTTCTGTCTGCCTCATCTCTTGGTCATAGGCTATAAAGAAAGAAAGCTTGAAAGAGAGAGAGCAAGAGAACAAGAAGGGACAGAAGTTGCTTTGTAACTAACCCACTTCTGTGATAACAACATTAATCCAGTCATGAGGGCAGTGCCCTCATAACCTAAACATTGAATTAGGCCCCACCTCCCAATGTTGCATTCCATATTAAGTTTTCATCAGATAGACTTTGGGGATACATTTAAACCACATACAGCAGTTAATTTTTCTGGTTTTTCTTCTGCAGATTATCTTCATGATAATGTGCATTAAGCATTCCAGGCATTTACTTGATTGGATGATACTATCTCTATTTTCCAAGGCTGTTTCCTATAGTATAGACATCCTTGAAAAAATTCTGGAAAAAATCATCAGTGCCTCTCTCTCAAGAGAAAAATACAAGAAACCCTTAGAGAATACTCTTTAACAGTCATATTTTAAAATATTTCTTTGTCAACATCTGGTTATGTCAAATTTTTGTTTCTCTATTTGCTATGTATACTTCTTAATGTTTTAATGACCATTATTTTGCAAATCTCATCATATTGGTGGTTGTTACATACATTTTTATAACAAATACCTCTTTCAAGTTAAAGTATATTTTACAAACAAAATTTATATTTTAAGGTATACAGCATGATGAAATGGTTACCACAATCAAATTATTAAACACATCCATTATTTCACAATTACCTTCATTTTTTTATGGTAAGAAGACTTAAACTGTACTAATCTTATAGCAAATTCCAAATATACAATGCAATATTATGAACTATAGTCACAATGCTGTGCATTAGAATTTTTAAAATCTTAAAACAGAAAGATTTTACACTTTGACTAATATCTTTCCATTTTCCATACTCCCAAATCTCTGGCAAATGCCATTCTACTCTGCTTCAGTCAAACATTTTTAGATTTCAAATAATATAAGTGATGTTGTTCAGTATTTGTTTTTCTGTGTCTGACTTATTTCAGTTAGCACAATGTCCTTCAGGTTTATCCACCTAGTTGCAAATAGCGGGATTTATTTTTATAAAAGCTGAATAATATTCAATTTGTATTTATGTTTAAATATAATTATATAATACACTTTCTTTATCTATTTATCTGCCAATGAGCATTTAGGTTGTTTCCATATCTTGACTATTGAGAATAATGCTTTAATGACTGTTAAGATACAAGTTTCTTTTTGATATAATAATTTTGCTTTTTGTTATATATATCCAGAAGTAGAATGCTGGACAATATTGTAGTTTTGTTGTTAATTTTTTGAGAAAGCTCAGTACTGTTTTCCATAATGTGTATAGCAATTTACCTTTCCATCAACAATGTACAAGAGCACCCTCTTCTCCACACCTTTGCCAACACTTGTTGTCTCTTATCTTTTTGATAAGAACTATTTTAATAGGTTTCAGGTGATACAGTGGAGTTGTTTTTCATTTTAAAAATGATTAGTGATGTGGAGACCCTTTTCATACACTTGTTGACCATTTGTATGTCTTCTCTTGAGTGTCTATTTATGTTTATGTCCATTTTATAACTGCCTTATGTGTTTTGCTTTGGGTTTTATTTGCTATAGATTTGTGTGAATTTCTTATACAATTTAGATATCAATCTCTTATCAGATATATGATTTGCAAGTATTTTTTCTCATCCCATAAGTTGCCCTTTTAATTTGTTGATTGTTTCTTTTGCTGAGCAGAGTTTTTTTTTGTTTGATGTGGTATCACTTGTTCACTTTTGCTTCTGTTGTCTGTGCTTTTGGTGTCATATGAAAAATCGTATTTTTAAAGGTCATTATTAAGAAGTTTTACTCCTAAGTTTTCTTCTAGGATATATGTGACTTCAGGTCTTCCTCTTAAATCCTCAATCCATTTGGTTATTTTTTTTTCTATGGTGTAGGAAAGAACTCAATTTCATTATTCTTCATATGTTATTCATTTTTTTCCAACATTGTTTATTGAAGAGACTGTGCTTTCCCCCTTGTGTATTCTTGGTGTCTTTGCCAAACATTAGTTGATAGTTTGGGTAAGGGTTTATTTATGGGATTTCTAATCTGTTTCATTAATCTATGTGCCTGTTTTTTTTGACAGTATCACACTGGTTATTGGAGTTTTGTAACACAGTTTGAAATTAGGTGTTATGCTTCCAGCTTGAGAAATAACAAAAATCAAAGCTGAACTGAAGGAAATCAAGACACACACACAAAAACATTCAAAAGCTCAGTAGATCCAGGAGTTAGTTTCCTGAAAAAACTAAAATAAAATAGGTCACTAGCTAGGCTAATACAGAAGAATAAAGAGAAGATTCAAATAAATATGCTTAAAAGTAATGAAGGACATACAACTACTAACCCCATAAAAATTAAAGCAACCATAGAAACTACTATGAGCACTTTTATACACATGAACTAGAATACCTAAAAAAAGATAGATAAATTCCTGAACACCTACAACCTTCCAAGACTGAGCCAGGAAGAAATTGATTCCCTGAACAGACAAATAATGAGCTTCAAAATAGGATCATTAATATATAGCCTACCAACCAAAAAAACCTGAGAGATTCAGAGCCAAATTATATCAGATGTACAAAGAACTGGTACCATTCTTACAAAAATTTTCCCAAAAATTTAGGGGGAGAGGACTCCTTCTTAACTCATTCTATGAGGCCAACATCATCTTAATACAGAAACCTGGCAGAGACACACACACACAAAAATGAAGCTTCGGACCAATTTTCTTGATGAAAATGGATGCAAAAATCCTCAACAAAATACTTGCAAGCTGAATAGAGCAGCACATAAAAAAGCTAATCCACCATGAAGAAGTAGGCTTCATCCCTGGGTTGCAAGGTTGGTTCAACATATACCAATCAATAAAAGTGATTAATCACATAAACAGAACTAAAGACAAGCACCACATAATTCTCTCAATAGACACAGAAAAGTCTTTCGACAAAATTCAAAACTGCTTCATGTTAAAAACTATCCGTGAAATAGGTGTTGCAGAAACATACCTCAAAATAATAGGCACCATCTATGACAAATCTACAGCCAACATTATAATGAATGAGCAATCCCTGGAAACATTTCCCACTTGAAAACCAGTACAAGACAAAGATGCCCTCTCTCACCCCTTCTGTTCAACATAGTATTGGAAGCCCTAGCCAGAACAAACAGGCAAGAGAAAGAAATAAAGGGCATCCAAATAGAAACAGGGAAAGTCAAACTATCTGTTTGCAGACATCATTATTCTATATCTAGAAAGCCCCATAGTCTTGTATCAAAAGCTCCTCCAGCTGATAAAAAACTTCAGCAAAGTTGCAGGATACAAAATACATTAAAAAAAAAAAAAAAAAAAAAAAAAAAAAACTAGCATTCCTATAGACCAACAACAGCCAAGCTGAGAGTCAAATCTGAAAGGCAATCTCATTAACAATTGCCAAAAAAAGAATAAAGTACTGAGGAATACAGCTAACGAAAGAGACAAAAGATATTTACAATGAAAATTACAGAACACTTCTCAAAGAAACCAGAGATAAAAAAACAAATGGAAAAACATCCCATGCTCATGGATAGGAAGAATCAATATCATTAAAATTGCCATATTGCAATTTACAGATTTGGAGCTATTCCTATAAACTACCAATAACATTGTTCACATAAATAGAAAAAAAAATCTATTTTAAAATTCATATGGAACCAAAACAGAGCTCAAATAGCTAATGCAATCCTAAGCAAAATAAAACAAAACAAAAAAAGCTGGAAACACCATATTACCTGACTTTATACTACAAAGTTACAGTAACCAAAATAGCATGGTACTGGTACAAAAACAGGCAGATAGACCAATGGAGCAGAATAGAGAGCCCAGAAATATGGCCACGCATGTATGACCATCTGATCTTTGACACAGATGACAAAAGCAAACAATGAGGTAAAGATTCCCTAACAATAAATGGTGCTGGCATAACTGACTAGCCAGGTGCAGAAGATTGAAGCTGGGCCCTTTCCTTACACCATATACAAAAATCAATTCAAGATGGATTGAAGACTTAAATATAAAACTGAAAACCATAAAAACTCAGAAGACAACCTAGGCAATACCATTCTGGATATAGGAATGGGCAAAAATTTCATGAAAAAAACAGCAAAAGCAATTGCAACAGAAGCAAAAATTGACAAGTGGGATACAATTAAACTTAAGAGCCTCTGCATAGCAAAATAAACTACCAACACAGTAAACAGACAACCTACAGTATAGGAGAACATATTTGTAAACTATGCATCTGAAGAAGGCCCAATATATAGTATCTATGAGAAACGTAAGCAACTTTACAAGAGAAAAACAACCCCATTAAAAGGTGGGCAAAGGATATGATCAGACACTTCTCAAAAGAATACATACATGCAGCTAACAAGCATATGAAATAAAGTTCAATATCACTTATCATTAGATAAATGCAAATCAGAACCACAATGAGATATCATCTTACACTAGTCAGAATGGCTATTATTAAAGTTGGCCTGGTTGAACAGAAAAGGGCAGGAGTGTAAACTACTTCAATCATTGGCAATTCCTCAAGTGCTAAAAGAAGAACTATCATTCAACCCAGCAATCCTGTTACTGGGTATATAGTCAAGGAAATACAACTCATTCTACCATAAAGACATATGCTTGTGAATGTTCATTGCAGCACTATTCACAACAGCAAAGATATGGAATCAACTTAAAGGCCCATCGATGATTGATAAGATAAAGAAAATGTGGTACATAAACACCATGGAATATTACACAGCCATAAAAAGAAATGAGATCATGTCCTTTGCAGAAACATCGATGGAGCTGAAGTTAGCCTCAGCAAACTAACATGGGAACAGAAAACCAAATACCACATGTTCCCGCTTATAAGTGGGAGCTAAACAATGAGAATTTATGAACATAAAGAAGAAGACAACAGACACTGGTGTCTACTTGAAGGTGGAGGGTGGGAGGAGAGAGTGTAGCAGAAAAGATAACTATTGAGTACTGTGATTAATACCTGGGTGATGAAATGATATGTGCAACAAACACTTGTGACACATGTTTACCTATGAAACAAACCTTCACATGTACTTAAAATATAAGTAAAAAAACAATAATGACAACAACCATAACAACAACAACAAAAATCATACTTTGCCTATTTGGCATCTTTTGTGGTTCCATAAAAATTTTATAGTTATTTTTTTAAATTTCTATTAAAAATCCCATGGGAATTTTAATTGGCATGGCATTGAATCTGTAGATAACTTTGTACAGTATGGACATTTTAAAACTAAAGGTTTTTCTAATTTATGAACACAGGATATCTTTATATTTATTTGGTTCTTCCTTAATTTCTTTAATCAGTGTTTCATAGTTTCTAGTGTACATATTTTCATCCCATTGGATAAATTTATTTTTAATTATTTTATTCCTTTTAGTGCTGTTGTAAATGAAAATTTTATTTTATTTAAGTATTTCATTTTAAGTGTATAGGAATGCAGCTGACATTTTTATGTTGATTTTGTATCCTGTAATTTCACTGAATTTGTTTATCAGTTCTAACAATTTTGGGGTAGAGTCTTTAGAGTTTTCTATATATCAGATCACATCATCTGTAAAAAAATAAAACACAATTTAACTTATTATTTTTTGACATGAGTGCATTTTATTTTTTTTAATGTCTTAATTTCCCAAGACAGAACTTCTAGTATTATGTTGAAAAGAAGCGGTGGTAGTAGGTACTCTTATTTCTAATCTTAGTGCAACACTTTCAGCTTTTCACCATTGATTGTGTCTGCTGTGGCCTTTATATGATCTTTTATATGATCTTTATTACGTTGAGATACATTTCTTCTATTCCTAATTTGTTGAGAGTTTTTGTCATGAAATGACATTGAATTTTTTAATCCTTTGTTCTGTGAATGTAGTATATCATATTTATTTACTTGTTTATGTGGAACCATCCTTGCATCACAGGAGTAAATCCCACTTGATTATGACCAATGATTTTTTTTTTTTTTTTTTTTTTTAAGCACTGTGGGAGCTGGGCATGATGGTTCATGCTTGTTATCCCAGCACTTTGGTAGGCCGAGGCAGGTGAATTGCTTGAGTCCAGGAGTTTGAGACCAACCTTGGCAAGGTGGCAAAAGCACATCTCTACCAAAAATATAAAAATTAGCCAGTCACATAGCCTGGTCTTAAAATTAATTAATTAATTAAAATTTAAAAATTAAATGAGAAAATAAACAAAACTTAAAATTTGTTGTGGGATTCAATTTGCTAGTATTTTGTTGAGAATTTTGCATCTATATTCATCAAGGATGTTGGCCTGTAATTTTCTTTTCTTGTAGTATCGTTTTCTGGCTTTTGGTCTGATGGTAATGTTCACCTATAAAGTGAGTTCGGAATTGTTCCCTTCTTTTAAATTTTTTGGAAGAGTTTGGAAAGATTGATATTAATTATTTAAATGCTTGGCAGTTCAATTAAACTGTGAAGCCCTCTGTTTCTGGAATTTTCTTTCAGGGAGATTTTTAGTTATTGATTCAATCTTTTTACTAGTTATGAGCCTATTCATAGTTTGTATTTCTTTATAATTCAGTTTTGGTAGGTTTTATGTTTCTATTAATTTATCTATTTTATGTAACTTATGCAATTTGTTGTTCATAATGGTCTCTTATTTATTCTTCGTATTTCTGTGGTGTCATTGTAATGTCTACTTTTTTTTTCACTTATAATTCTATTCATTTGAGTCCTCTCTCTCTTTTTTCTGGTTTATATGACTAAAGAATTTCAATTTTGCTCATTTTCTTCAAAATACCACAGTTGGTATGACTGCCTGGGAAATAATCTGCCTTTTAAAAATGGCCCTCCTCAGTCTTGAGCTTCACCAGAGTTTTACAACCCTGATTATAAAGCTCCCACAAATACACTTTTGTCTGTGGAACACTGCTAAGTTGCTGTTGCTATGATAGAACATAAGTGAGGTTCTCTTATTCTGTCATTCTGACATCATTCTGTCTTCCAGAGAGAAGTTAGAATTTAGAATCAGTATGTCAAGTTAGAGAAGAATATTATTAAGATATTGAATGTGATTACATTTTGCAGATGACTTTCTATACCAGAACACTTTTATAGATTTCCTGATTTATAGAAAGAATAAGGATAAGTGAATTAGAGCCCTGAGTCAAATTTGGTCTTCAGCCGTTTTTGTATGGACCTCCAAGTTAAAATATATATTTTTTTAATTTTGAAGGGGTGTACAAAAAAAGAAAAAACTTAGAAGCTATATCCAACAGATAATGTATATGGCCTACAAAGCATATATATTTGCTGAATGGCTCTTTATAAAAAAAGATAGCTGACCTCTGTTCTATGATTAAATTAAATGATTATCTGCATATTAGTTTTGAAATTTTCCAGAATTATTTCTAGCTTTTGTGTTTTTTTAAAAAGCAATTTTAATTACCTGTTCTATTTTGTATTAATATTTAATTCATAATTGATATTAATATATCGGCATTAATGTATCTAATTTTATAATTTGATTTTTTCAAGAATTTAAGTAATACATGGATTGTCTAAATTCTGAATTATACCATCTAAAATAGGACCACTCCATTTCTCTTCTGTGCTATTAATTGTGTGAATTAGATATTTTTCTATCCTAGTACTCTGACATTTTCTGGCAACATGCTAACTCACATAGATTTCTCTTTTTAAGAAACATAGAAATTCTAGGCCAAAAATAGATAAATAAAAAAGATACTTACCCCTGCTTAAAGAAAGAGAATCAGAGCCAGTGTAGTACTTTTTTTTTTTTTTTTTTTTTTTTAACGTAGTCTCACTCTATCTCCCAGGCTGGAGGGCAGTGGTGCGATCTTGGCTCACTGCAATCTCTGCTTCTGGAGTTCAAACAAATCTCATGCCTCAGCCTCCCTAGAAGCTGGGACTACAGGTGCATGCCGCCATGCCCAGCTAATTTTTTGAATTTTAAGTAGAGACGGGGTTTCACCATATTTAGGCTGGTCTTGAGCTCCTGACCCCAGGTGATCTGTCCACCTCAGCCTCCCAAAGGGCTGGTATTAAAAATGTGAGCCACGGCACCTGGCCCAGTGAGTAGTCTTAAGCTAACATTTTTGTTTGCTTGTTTTTAATGTTTTGCAAAACATGTCTGGTCTAGAGTGTAAGAGTACAAGGTTTACATTTGGATAAAAATCATGACATTAACTCAAGTGGGGCTGAAAATTGCAATAATATTTAACCTGAAATCTCAAAATTCTGTCCCATTTATTTCTTAAAAAGTGGGGGAGTGACCGGGAAAACCTTCTACGCAAGTTCTGAGATAGTTTGAGAAACATTCATCTCTGTGAATGTCATCATGAATGTCATGATCTGGTTAAAGTTCCAAGTTATAATTCCAAGTTATTATATCTTTAAGAAATAATGTATGACAATGTGTCAAACAAAAGTGGGAAATTTTTTTGAAATGCTTGTTTTAGGCTTTTCAGCAGGGAATAAGTGTATTGCCAAATTTAAATACTTAAGAAATAGACATAGCTATATATCCAATTAATGTTAGCTCGCTAAGTTTTGAGTAAATTACTGATCATTTTCACTGTCAGCCAATAGTCAAGGACTGTGTACTTTGCATAAATAAGCACTATTCCAATTTTTCAATTTTATATCTTTTAAGATTTTCAGTATTATATCTGCTAGAGAAACTCAAAATTTCTGACTGAAAGGCTATTAAACTTTTTTTACATTGTTTTTAACAGAGGTAGTGGTCTTGCTATGCTGCCCAGGCTTGATTTGAACTTCAGGGCTCAAGTGATTCTTTCATTTCAGCTTCTCAAGTGGCTGGGACTACAGGTGAGCCACCATATACAATTGAATTAATTTATTGATAAATATAATAAAATTCAGTCATTAATTGAACAAAGATACTGAGATACTTGTAAGTTCTAGGTACTGTTCTAGTAATGAATTAAACAAATTACAAATAACAGTAGCAAAATCTAAGTTCCATGGAATTTTAAAATTTTTATTTTAGTAGAAATTCAGGTTTGCTTCTTACCAACATATGTTCAAAATTTCTATGTCAGAAAAAATAAAAACAGACATATTAAAAAATGCCTTGTTTACTAAGGCCAAGTGTACAGGTTTGTTTTTATGTTTTATAAATAATGTGAAGAGAAATGGGAAAGAAAAAATATCCTTCTAGAAATAAGCAATTATAAATTCAAATTATTTGATTTAACATTGGTGAAAATCTTATTTGAATTCATAACCAGGAATTTCAATAGCAGTTAAGCAGAGAAAAGAATGTGAGGTTATTGACACAAGTAACTGGACAAAGTCAAACTATTAAAACTGTTTAAAAATAAATAAATTTAGCCAGTATTTTCCATTTTGTTGCAATGGACTTTTAAATTTTTATTATGGTGTTAAATTTGTAATAATATTTGGATATCCTATATACAAAAAATCATTTAAAAATAATACTCTTTCTCTCTAATCCACTAAGTTTTACCATTAGATAATTTTTACCTTTTTGCAATAATATTTTAATAATCAAAGGTCTTTATTCTGTTAATAATCAGTGGTTCATTTAACTTTTATTGGAACCAAAACATTTTAATCTTAACACTTTTGAATTTCGCGTATAAGTAAAATTGCATTTATAAAAATATTATTTGTGTTTTTTGGAGCATTGTGTAATCAAAGTAGTAAAGCTTACTTCTAATACATATTTTTCAATAATTTTGTTTTTAAAGCAATTTTGGGGTTCACAGTAAAATTGAGCAGAAATTAGGGTTTCCACATACTTCTGTATCCTCCCTACAGTCTTTTCCAATATCAACTTGTTGCACCAAAATCACACACTTGTTACAATGTGCATTCATATACTGACACATCATTATCACCCCAAGTCCATAGTTTACACTAGGGTTCTCTGGTGATGCACATTCTATGAGTTGTGACAAATATGTAATGATGTATATCACTCATTATAATAACATCTAGGAAAGGTTCACTGTGCTAAGAATCCAGTGTGTTCTAATTATTCACCCTTACTTCCCCTCGAATCACTAGTACCAATTATTTTTACTGTGTCCATAGTTTTGTCTTCTCCAGAAAGCCATAAAATTGAAAGCACACAGCATATACACTTTCAAATGGGTTTCTTTCACTAGGTAACATACATTTAAAATGTACCCATGTCTTTTTGTGACATAATAGCTTATTACTTTTTAACACTAATCATAATCCATTGTCTGGATGCATCACAATTTATCCATTCATCTACGGAAGGATGTATCAGATTCTTTCAAGTTTTGGTCACTATGAATAAAGCTACTTTAAACATCAGTGTCCACTTTTTGTATGACATAAGTTTTAAGCTCCCATGGGTAGATACCAAGGAGAATGATTGTCATATCATATGGTAAGAATTTGTATAGATTTGTCAGAAACAACCCAACTGTCCTCCAAAGTGACCATGTTATTTTGCATTTCCATCAAAAATTAGTGAGAGATCCTGTTCCTCCTCATCATCACCAATGTTTAGTGTTTTCAGTGTTCTAAATCATGGTCATTCAAACAGGTGTGTAGAAAACAACATAGAGGTAACTTGATGTTTTTCTCATTTGTGCTTCCCTGATGGAATATACAACTTTTAGCATTTGTGTGTATGCCTACTGTCATCTTTACATTTTTTTGATGAGCTGTTTTTTTCAGATCTCTTACTCATTTTTAATAGGGTTATTTGTTTTTATTGTTTAATTTTAAAAATTCTTTGTATTTTTTTGTGAGTCCTTTTTCAGATATGTCTTTACAAATATTTTTTTTTAGGCCTGTGACATATTTTCTCATTCTTTAGATGAGCAGAAGTTTTTAAGCTTAATGAAGTACAGCTTATCAATTATTTCTTTCACAGATAATGCATTTGACATTGTATCTAAAAAGTTATCATCAGTAACCCAAGATCATCTAGGTTTTATCGTATGTTATATTCTAGGAGTTTTATACCTTTGTGTTTTACATTTAGATTTGTGACATGTTTTGAGTTGATATTTGTGGATATATTCTGTCTGAGTCTAGATTTATTATATATATATATAATATATAGATACATATATATATAATATATATATTATATAGATACATATATATATAATATATATATAGCATGCATATGTGCAGGTGTTTCAGCACCCTTTGATGAAAGGACCATCTTTGTGCAATTGTATTGCCTTTGCTCTTTAATCAAAGGTCAGTGGGCAAGATTTGTATGAGGCTGTTTCTGAGCTTTCTATTCTGTTCCATTGATCTTTTTATTTGCTTTTATCATCAATACCACACCGTTTTAATTGTTATAGCATTATGGTGAGTCTTGATACTGGTTAGTGTGAGTCCTCAAACTTCATTATTCTTTCTGAATGCTATGTTGGCTATTTTGGGTCATTAGCTTCTCCAAATAAACTTTAATTATTCTGTGAATATTCATAAAATAACTTGCTGATATTTTTATTGGGATTGCATATAATGTATACATCCAATTGAGAAAAATGACATCTTGTCAATATTTAGTCTTCCTATTAATAAATATTAAATATCTCTCAAATTATTTAGATCATTTGTATTTTTTGTTAGGTTTATACCTAAGTATTTAGTGTTTTGGAGTGGTAATATAAATAGTATTGAGTTTTAAATTTTAAATTCCACTTGTTTATTGCTGGTATATAGTAAAGTCGTTGACTTTTGTTTATTGATCTTATATCTACAACTGTGCTATACTCGTTTGTTAGTTCCAGTAGTTTTTGTTATTGCTGATGATGCCTTTATAATTTTGCATAACCAGTCATATCATCTGTGGACAATAACAGATTTATTTATTCCTTTACAACATGTAATTTTTTTATATTATTTTCCCATCTTATTTCATTAACCAAGACTTTCAGGATGATGTTGAAAAAAGAGTGGTAAGACGTAACGTCATTGTCTGGTTCTTGATCTTTTTGGAAAACCTCTTAGTTTCTCAACATTAAATATTATGTTAGTTATAGGTTTTTGGAGAATTGACACAGTTCCCCTCATTCTTCGTTTGTTGGGTGGTTTCTTTTTTCAAGATAAATGAGTCATGTCATCAATGGTTTTTCTGCATCTCTTGATATTACTTTTTAGTTTTTCTTTAGTCTACCTATGTGATGAATTACCTTTTTTTCAAATTTATGTCAGATTTAGGAGGTATATGTGTAGGTTTGTTAACTGGACAACTTGTGTGAAGATGAGGTTTGGGGTACAAATGATTCTCTTACCCAGGTATTGAGTACAGCATACACTAGCTTTTCAGTCATTGTTCTCTTCCTTCTCCCATATGGAATTCCCATGTTTCTATTATTCCCACCTTTATGAGAACCCAAAGATTAGCTCCCACTTACATATGAGAGCATAATGTATTTAATTTTCTATTTCTGTGTTTATGAACTTAGGATAATGGCCTCCAGCTGCATCCACATTGCTTCAAAGAACATGATTTTATTCTTTTATAGCTGCATAGTATCCTATGGTGTGTGTACATCATTACGTTTTATCCCATTTAATATTGGGGCACCTAGATTGATTCCATGTCTTTGGTATTGTGAACAGTTCTGCAATGAACATGCAAGAGCGTGTGTTTTTTGGTAGAAAGAATTGTTTTCTTTTGGATCTATACCCAGTAATGAAATTTCTGGATAAAATGGTAGTTCTATTTTAAGTTCTTTGCATGGGAAATGCTAGTCAGAACAATTTGACAAGATAAAGAAATGAAAGACATTCAAAGAGGAAAAAAAGAATTCAAACTATCTCTCTTGACATAAAATGTGATCCTATACCTAGAAAACATAAAGGCTTTGGCAAAAGACTCCTAGAAATCATAAAAAAACTTCAGTAAAGTTTCAGAATACAAAATCAATGTACAAATATCAGTAGCATTTCTTTACACCAATAACGATCAAGCTGAAAACCAAATGAGGAATGGAATTTAATTTACAATAGCCACTTAAATAAAATATCTAGAAGTACATATAATCAAGGAGGTGAAATATCTCTGAAGGAAAACTATAAAACACTGCTGAAAAAAATCACAGGTAACACAAACAAATGGAAAAACATTCCATGCTCATGGACTGGATGAATCAATGTTGTTACAATGGCCATAATCCTCAAAGCAATATACAGATTCAACACTATTCCTGTCAAACTACTAATGTCATTTTTCACAGAATTAGAACAAAACTGTTGAAAAATGCATATGGAGCCCAAAAGGAGCTCAAGTCACTAAAATAATCCTAAGCAAAAAGAATAAAACTGGAGGCATTATATTACCAGAGTTAAAGAAAATTATAATGCTACTGCAACCAAAACATTATGGTCCTGGTCCAAAAACAGATAGACCAATGGAACAGAATACAGAACCCGGAAATAAAGTCACAAACCTCCATTCATCTGACATTCAACAAAGTTGACAAAAATATGCAGTGGGGGAAAGGACTCGCTATTCAATAAATGGTGCTGGAATAACTGGCTTGCCATATGCAAAAGAATGAAATTGGACCCCTATGATTCACCATATACAAAAATTAACTCAAGTTGGGTTAAATATTTAAGTGTAATCCTCAAAATACAAAAATCCTAGGAGAAAAGCTAGGAAACACAATTCTGGACATCAGCCTTGGGAAAAAAATTATGACTAAGATTCCAAAGGCGATTACAACAAAACCAAAATTGAAAAGTAGAACATAATTAAACTAAAATCCTTTTGCACAGCAAAAGAAACTATCAGCAGAGTAAACAGACACCCTACAGAATGGGATAAATATTTGTAAAGTATATATCCAACGAAGGTCTAATATCCAGAATCAGTAAGGAACTTAAACAATTGAACAAGCAAAATAAATAAATAAATAAATAAAAATAACTCCATTAAAAAATGGAAAAAAAGACATAAAGAGACATTTCTGAAAAGAACATAAACAAGCAACCAACATACATCAATTGATTAGCATATGTTGACCTAGCCTTGTCTACTTAGAATTAATCACACTTGGTCATGACGTACTAATTATTTTCATAGATTGTTGGATTTGAATTTTGATTTGCTAATATTTTGTTGATGATTTTTGTATTAGTATTCATGAGAGATATTAGTCTGTAGTTTACTTTTAAAATAAGTCTTTAGGTTGATATTAGAATAATTCTGGCATCATAGAATGAATAAAGAACTATTCTTTCTGCTTCTGTCTTCTGGAAAAGATGGTACAAAATTGGTATGATTTTTTAAATGTTTTGTAGATTCACCAGTGAACTTATCTGGATTTGTCATATAATATTAATCTCAATTTAGAAATATTAATTGGAAAATTTTCTCTAAAAGTTTTTTAAGTGAAAATTACACAAACATTATGTGTAAGAAAAACAATGAGACACAAAACAAAATATCATTGTTATATTTGTTATAAAATAAAAGAAAATTACAAAAATATTGGCATATACCTTTGGATATATTCTAAACATGTTACCTTGTATGATGTCACCATAGTTACAATGGTAAATTTTCATTTCTGTTGTAGAAGTTTTATTCAGCAACTCAAGCTAATTAGTAAATAAAAATGCCTAAAATTAATATGCAAATTTATGATCTCATAAAATGTTAGAATTTAGTAAACTTTATTTTTTCAATTAAGAATCTGCTAGCTCCTAAAAATAAAATGTTAAATAAGAAAAATATTCTTGCCATTATATAATGTTCCTCCCAGTGAGAGAAACATAATATAAGCAAGTACACATAAATATCTTGTAATTTCAGAGGTATGATATAAACAATGAAAGACTAAGATAGGAATGAGTTGTAAGATAAGTTTGAAAAGAAAGGCATCTCTAAGGAAGTGATATTCCTCTCTATATTTACAGAATGCAAAAGTGTAGATTATGTAAATGTAACTTAAAAGTTATAAATAAAATTTAACTTCTCTAGGTAAAACTTATTAACAGGACAGGGGTAATTTTTACAACATCTATCCTCCAATTATAACTTCAGTCTTTCTTCACCCTCATAGGTAGCTCTTTACTCATTGTTTCTGGAATGCTAAAACTTATAGCAAAACTGTTTCTCCATTGAAAATACTACATATGACAAAAATGTCATAAGCCATATATGACATTAAAATTCAAAATTTAAGCTAAATTATCGCACTTTTTTGCTTAAATACCATAAAAGTAATTCAATTATGCAGCATTGTATTCATCTTTTAAGTACTCAAAGTGAATCTAAGACGAGAATGTATGGAATGCAGCATTTTTCAGAAGTGGTTTGACTAAGGAATTTCATGCTGAGGGACAAAAAAAAAAAAAAAATTATATGGAAATGTTGAATAAAAAAAAACTTCCTAAGAGATATCTGTACTTTCTTGTTTGTTACAGCATGATTCACAATAGCCAAAAGAAACAACCTAAATGTCTATCAACATATGAATGGATTTTTTAAAACGTGGTATACACATACAACAAAATATTATTTAGTATTAAAAAGGAAGAAAATTCAGACACAGGCTATGTTACGGATTAACCTTGAAGATATTACACTGAATGAAATAAGCCAACCATAGGAAAGCAAATGCTGTATGGTTCAACTTACATAAAGTGTAAGTTATTTACAGAATGAAAATGTGTAAATGATGTACATATAGCTTTAAAGTTACAAATGACATTTATAGAGTAGTTAATTCATAAAAACAGAAAGTAGAATAGTGGTTACCAGGTAATGGGACGGAGGAATGGGGAGCTGTGGTTTAATGGTTATGGAGTTTCAGTTTTGCAAGTTGAAAAGAGTTCTTTGTATTGATTACCAAACAATGTAAACATACGTAACACTACTGAACTATACATTTAAAAATGGTTTAGATGCTGCATTTTATATGATGTGTATTTTATCATAATTTTTAAAAACTGTATATTCACCCGTCACTTACTTGTATGATAGAAAATTCATAACAGATAAAAAATAATTATTATTAAAATCTGAATAGTGTTTAAAATACATTTAAAAGCATTAGAAAGGTCCATGTAACTGACATTCTAATTAGAGCTCCATATTAGACCAGGCATGGTGGCTCACCCTGTAATCCTAGCACTCTGGGAGGCCCAGACAGGAGGATCACTTGAGGCTGGGAATTTGAGACCAGCCTAGCCAACATGGCGAGACCCCTTCTCTACTAAAAATACAAGAATTAGCCCGGTGTAGTGCCTCATGCTGTAATCCCAGCTACTCAGGAGGATGAGGCATGGGAATTGCTTGAGTCCAGGAGGTGGAATTTGCACTGAGCCAAGATTGGACCACTGCACTCCAGCCTGGATGTCACAGTGAGATTCCGTTTCAAAATATATGTGTATATATATATATATACACACACACACACACACACACATACATGTACATATATACCCAAGCATATATATACACACATACGCGTGTATACAGCTCCTAAATTAAAGCCCTGCTTCTCCACTCAGCCATAAATTAACTTTATTTGTTTGTTTATTTATTTACTTATTTGAGACTGAATCTCACTCTGTCACCCAGGCTGGAGTCCAGTGGTGGGATCTCAGCTCCCTTACTGTAAGCTCCACTTCCCAGGTTCATGCCATTCTCCTACCTCAACCTCCTGAGTAGCTGGGACTACAGGCGCCTGCCACCATGTCTGGCTAATTTTTTATTTTAGTAGAGACAGGGTTTCACTGTGTTAGCCAGTGTGTCCAGAATTCATTCCTTCCAGTGGGTTCTTGGTCTCGCTGACTTCAAGAATGAAGCCGTGGACCATCATGGTGAGTGTTACAGTTCTTAAAGATGGTGTGTCCAGAGTTTGTTCCTTCAGATGTTCAGATGTGTCCGGAGTTTCTTCTTTCTGGTGGGTCCGTGGTCTTGCTGACTTCAGGAGTGAAGCCACAGACCTTCACAGTAAGTGTTACAGCTCTTAAAGGTGGCGGGTCTGAAGTTGTTTGTTCCTTGCAGTAGGTTTGTGGTCTCGCTGGCTTCAGGAGTGAAGCTGCAGATCTTTGTGGTGAGTGTTACAGCTCATAAAAGTAATGCGGACCCAGAGAGTGAGCAGCAGCAAGATTTATTGCAAAGAGGGAAAGAACAAAGCTTCCGCAGCATGGATGGGGACCCTAGCAGATTGCAGCTGCTGCCTTGGGTGGCCAGCTTTTATTCTCTTATTTGGCTCCACCCACATCCTGTTGATTGGTCCATTTTACAGAGTGCTGATTAGTCCATTAGCTTAACGGGGAGCTATAGGGAGGCTAGGATATGAGGGTAAGCTGAAAGGTCCTCCTGTGGGATGTAAATTGCAAGTTTGTATAGTTGGGTATTCTCCTTCAATGAAAAGAAAATTTGGACATAAGGTATTTCACCCATTTGCCTTCCCTCTTACAGAAAAGGTCAAGCTGCAGGGTAGAGGGGAGATATTTGACCAACATTAGATCTCCTGGTTGAAAAAACTGTTCCCTTTTCTCTGTGACTTCTTTCAGGTAGGTTTTTAAGGTTTTGTTGATATTTTGCCAAATAAGTTACATCTTTGACCAATTTGGCCATTTCCTGATCAAGTAGGAGGTCATTTGTGAGAAAAGATCATCACAGGGTATGACTGCAGGGTAGTATTGTAATTTATATTTCCCTCGAGTGTCCATTTTTCCCCATCAGAGAGACAATATTGAGGTCAGGCCATAGTGCAGAACAAAATGAGCCATCTCTTTTTCAGGGTTTGCAGATCAAATTGGTCCCAATTGCGTATGATACATTTCAAGGGTGAGCCTGTTGATGCCTGAGTGTTTCCCATATGAAAGACAAAATCGCCCATAGTTTTGGTTTGTTTGTTTCTCCCCTGCCCAAGAACCCACAACAGTCCTTGGACCCTGCTGATCAGAATAGTTGCACTCACTAACACAGCAGTAGGAACCCCTCTTGCCCAAGAACCCTCAACTGTCCCTGGACCCTGCTGATCGAAATAGTTGCACTCACTGACATAGCAGCAGAAACACTAGTTTTCCTCCTAGACCACAAGGAGGACCAAGGAATGTCAGATTTAGTGACCTTTACTGACACATTCTCTAAAATCTGCACCCTTGCCTGTCCTCCTAGACCATAAGGAGGACTGAGAAAAATCAGATTTAGTGGCCCTTACTGATGCATTCTTAAAAACCTGTTAGAGTCCTAAGCATTCTGCTGTTAGTATTGGGACTTTACCCATGTACTCTAAAGATGTTATGCCCCAAAAATGAAGTGGAAGGCCATACCCTGAGGGAAGGGAGTGGTCACCAGAGTTAGAAGAGTGATGCCTTTTGTCCTCAATTGAATAGGAAGGATATCATTTCTGAGGCTCCCCATATCCTAGCTTCAGGAATAGCTTTTGTTAGGTCTGCTTGTCTGAGGAGGGATCCTAAAATTCCAGATAGTCCTCACTACAGTGGAGTTTTGGGCAAAAATTATGTCTTTCTGATTGGTAAGCGCAGGTGTCTAGAGAAGGTAACAGAGTCCTGAAGTTTATACTAGAAATCATTCTTAAAGGAGAAACTGGAAAAGCACCAGAGACAGGGAGTGGGTTTTAGAAGTGGGACTAGCCTCAGAGAAGAGAGGCAAGGGGAGGTTTATCTGACAGGCATTAGGATCCAGGAGGCAAGGGTCAGGATAGATAAGATAGATGGGCAAATCTCACTTGGGTGACATGACTTTGAGAGTTCCACTCATGGCTGCAGGGTCAACGAACCTGTTGGGTCTCTAGAGCCATAAGGTTTTCCTCTCTGTCAACCCTCAGCTCAGTCCAGAAGTACAGGAAAATTGGAAACTGGTTCCAGGCAAACTAATGCTCCCAACTCCGAAGAGTCAGGGGTTGTTAGAGAGCCCTTTCCCAGAAAGCCTGAAACCCATGTGTTTAGTCCAGTAGCCATGCCAGTCACTTTTAACTGGCCAACAGGTGCCCAGTATTTAGCCCCTGAATTCTCAGGAAAAATAGTGAAAGGGGTCTGATGATGCTCACCACTTGGCAATAGTCATTGTCCCCTCATGGTCGCCATAATGTGTCCAGAATTTGTTCCTTCTGGTGGGTTCTCGGTCTCACTGACTTCAAGAATGAAGTCGCAGACTCTTGCAGTGAGTGTTACAGTCCTTAAAGATGGCATGTCCAGAGTTTGTTCCTTCAGATGTTCAGATGTGTCCAGAGTTTCTTCCTTCTGGTGAGCTCATGGTCTTGCTGACTTCAGGAGGGAAGCTGCAGACCTTCACAGTGAGTGTTACAACTCTTAAAGGTGGCACAACCAGAGTTGTTCATTCCTCCCAGTGGGTTTGTAGTCTCGCTGACTTCAGGAGTGAAACCTCAGACCTTAGCAGTGAGTGTTACTGCTCTTAAAGGTGGTGTGTCTGGAGCTGTTTGTTCCCTTCTGGGGGTTCGTAGTCTCACTGGCTTCAGGAGTGAAGCTGCAGACCTTCACTGTGAGTGTTACAGCTCACAAAGGTAGTGCAGACCCAAAGAGTGAGCAGCAGCAAGAGGTATTCCAAAGAACAAAAGAACAAAACATCCACAATGTGGAAGGGGACCCAAGCAGGTTGCCGCTGCTGGCTCGGGTGACCAACTTTTATTTCCATATTTGGCCCCACCCACATCCTGATGATTGGTTCATTTTACAGAGTGCTGATTTGTCCATTTTTACAGGGTGCTGACGGGTGCATTTACAAACCTTTAGCTAGACACAGAGCACGGATTGGTCCATTTTTACAGAGTGCTGATTGGCGTGTTTATAAACCTTTAGCTAGACACAGAGTGCTGATTGGTGGATTTACACTCCTTTAGCTAGACAGAAAAGGTCTCCAAGTCCCCACCTGACCCAGAAGCCCAGGCAGCTTCACCTCTTACCAGGATGGACTCCATCTCCTGACTTTGTGATCTGCCCACTTTGACCTCCCAAAGTGCTGGGATTACAGGCATGAGCCACCACTCCCAGACAAATTTATTTTTAAAACATGCATTCTCATTATGTTACTGTTTCATGTAATTTTATTTTATTTTTTCTAAAAAGCTAAAAAAAGTCCTTCTAATAACAAAGAAAATAATTTCTTTAAGTTTTTATTTAAATCATAGGAGAAATGGTAAACCAATTGAAATCAGAATTATAATATGCTTCTAAGCATTTATCACAGGAAAAATGAATAAAAAGAGTTGTATTTAAAATAAACCTTTAACTTTCATTATAGAAAAAATTACAGGACTTCCGGTCTTTAACCTGTGAAAAGCTTGGAAGTCATCATTCCCCAATCCTATAACAAGAAAAAAGCTTAAAATGAAAATTCATTCACAGGTATATCAGAGAATTTAACTCAGAGGGAAAATAACCATCCCAAATCTGTAGAAAGGGGCAGATACAGGGAATCACAACCTGGATCTGATTAATTAGAGCAGAAAGGCGCTGGTGTCATAAACCGGTAGAAACAGGTGAATTTTAATTGTGATTAATTGCTGGAGGCTGATTGTAGACTAGCAAGAGAGTGAGAAATTCCTGGGTGTTGTAGTCTTAGGGGACCCCACACCTTACCTCCAGAAACATCAGATTCTTACCATAAAGTGTCAAAAAAAAAAAAAAAAAAAATCTCCTAGCATCTCTGCTGAAGGAAAGTGAAAAGAAGTAACTATTTTAAAATAACCTCAGATAATTCTTCCTAAGAAAATCATACTCCCCAGGGGAGACTACTTTAATAAAGATTTACCTCACCTAGAGGAAAAATAAATTTCACAGATCCAGTCCTACATAATCTATGTCTCACTAAGACGGGAAAAAAACCTAAGAAATGCACATGACGGTCCCACACACGGGACAACTACACATTCAGCTAAAACAAAAGGTAAACAAAGATAAACATATCTCAACTCTTAGATTAAAAAATCCTTACATTTAATGCTCGTTTATGTCTGTTCTATTAATCTTTTTTTTTTTTTTTTTGAGGCAGATGTTCACTCTTGTTGCCCAGGCTGGAGTGCAACAGCATGATCTTGGCTCATTGCAATCTCGGCTCACTGCAACCTCCACTTCCTGGGTTCAAGCAATTCTCCTACCTAAGCCTCCTGGGTAGCTGGGATTACGGCGTCTGCCACCTCACTCGGTCAATTTTGTGTTTTTCATAGAGACAGGGTTTCACCAGGTTGGTCAGGCTGGCTTCAAACTCCTGACCACAGATGATCTGCCTGCCTTGGCTTCCCAAAGTATTGAGATTACAGGCGTGAGCCACCGCACTCGGCCTATTACCCAATACTTTATCTCCAGCTTTCAACAAAAAATTACAAAGACATGCTGAAAGGCCAGAAAAAAGACAAAGCAAGCATCAGAACCAGTCTCCAAGATGACACAGATTTGGAATCATCAGACAAGGCATTTCAAATAACCAATATGGTAAGGTCTGTAATGGTAAAAGAATAAAACATGCAAAAACAGGTGGGTATGGGAAGAACAGATACTGAAACTCCAAGAACCACTAGCAAATGCTAAAGTATAAAACGTTGTAACAAAAAAGAAAAATGCCTTTTATGAACTCATGAATAGATAGGATTTGACTGAGAAAATAATCAGTGAGCTTGAAGGTGAAACTGTCTTTGTGAAAATTATAACAGTGAGAAAATTACGGCAGTAAAAGAGGAACCTGAAGATATGGAATACCACTATTGTAGATTGGCCTTTCAAATTATTTCTTCAGTTTTTTTTGCTTGCCGGACACCCATGGCTCCACCTGGACCCAATAGCTCCACCTGGAGCAGCCTATGCCCATGGACTGGTCCTGCGGTCCCATCGAGAAGTGATTCAATGGGCAGGAGGACCATTTTCAACCCCAATGATTACACTACCAACCAATCAGCAGCAAGTCTAGCAACCACCACTCTTTTCCCAAACTGTCTTTGAAAACCCCTACCTAGGGCCTTAGATGAGATTGACATGAATACTAACTGTCTCCCATGTGGCATGGCCAGCCTCATGTCTATTAAATTATTTTTGGTCTTTATTTGTGTAGCAGGCAGATATAACTCCTCAGACAATTACGAAAGTATGTTAAAGTAAATTTCTCAAATTAAAATGTAAAAAGAAAAAAAGACATAATAAAGAACAGAATATTCAAAAAGTATGAGACAATTTCAAAAGCTGTATCAACTTCTTTCCTATTCCTCATGAAAGGAGCTTGGAGTCTCCATCCTAAAAAGTAAAAGGCTGAACAGACTGAAATGTCAACAATTCTTGGATTCATCAGCTATAACTGATGAATTGCTGAAGGCTTGGTGTGGATGAGTCGGAGACTTAAAAATGCTAAAGAGCCTAGTTATATGGGATTCCCACTGTCTTGTGAGTTTTACTTCCAGGAATCAGACCAGTTTCTCATGGGAAATATCAGAGAACAATCCTCTTGTGCTTCTGGGAGGGGCTGGGGACAGGGAAGACCGGTTGTGAAATATCCAGGAGACTCTGTTTTTCTGAACAAGACCTGCCCCCAGGAGAAACTATTTAACCATAGGCTACCCTGCTATGGTTTTATCAGAGCGTAACCGGGCTGAGGGGAGGGAAACACTTAACTCTAGCCACCTCTAGACATCCAAATGGGAGAGGAAAAATACTCAACAGCAGCCCACTCTAGCCATCCTGTCTCACCTAAAGGAGGTGGTGAGGTCGGAATTGAAAAGATCCAGGGGAGTTCACAGTCCAGAGGCATAAGCTAACTACAAATTGAGACCTAATTATGGAACTGTAGCATGCTTTCTTTCTGTCACATTTTACCACCACATTACTAAAAGACTATTAACAGGAGCTCCTTTTACCTAGTACATCATGGCTGGCTATTTCTAGCAGGAAAAAAATGCAAGAAATACTAAAAGGCTAAAAACACAATTTAGTGAGAGAGACGGTAGGTGTCAGAACCAGACATGGCAGGAATGTTGAAATGAACAGACTGGGAATTTAAAACAATGATTAATATGCTAAGGGTTATAATGGATAAAGCAGACAGCATGCAAGGACAGATGGGCAATGGAGGCAAAAAAGGTTGAAATCTTAAGAGCCAAAAAAAAAAAAAAAAAAAAAGATACAGATTAAGAAATCGAATAAAAATGAAGAATGCCTCTGGTGGGATTATTAGTAGACTGGGCATAGCTGAGGAATCTCTGAGGTTGAGATATAGCAATAGAAACACCCAAAACTAAAAAGTAAAAAGAACAAAGACTTGAAAATTGGAACTATGGGAAAACTACGAAAGCTGCAATGTACAGAGTGAAAATATCATAAGGAGTAGAAAAACATAAAGAAACAAAGTAACATTTGAAACAATAATGGCAGAAGTTTTCCAATTTAATATCAGCCACCAAACCAACATCAAGGAAGCTCAGAAAATGTCAAGCAGGACAGATGCCAAAAATATACACTTAGGCATATTAATTTGAAATTATAGAAAATCAAAGACAAAGAAAAAATTCTGAAAAAAGCCAGAGGGAAAAAAAAAACACCTTTCCTATAGGGTAACACAGGATAATTATAACCAACTTCACCACAGAAACCATGCAAATAAGAAAAGAGAGAATAAAATATTTAAAGTATTGAAAGAGAAAAACACACCAGTATGAAATTCTGTATTGTGTGAAATTATTCTTCAAACGTAAAGGAGAAATAAAGACTTTCTCAGGCAAACGAAAGTTTAGAATATTTGTTGCCAGTGGACTTGCCTTGAAAATACGATAAAAAATCTTTGGAGAAAAGAGACGGTTTATGTAAAGAAAGGATAAACATCAAAGAAGGAATAAAAAGCAAATTAAAACTTTCATTTTTCTTATTCTGAATTCATACATATACATATATACACACACACATATATACTCACATAGATATTGATAAATATATACACAAGTTTATATACACATAAATATGTATTTCTATGTATAAGTTTGTGTTTACATATATGCATACGCACTTATGCATTCTTACATACAATAGAAATGAGTGACAGCAATGATGCAAGGGATGGGAGCTAGAAATTAGGACTGCTTTGTTATTATGAAGTACTTACAGTACCCATAAAATGGCATAGTGTTATTTGAAAGTAGATTTGGATTTGTTATAAGTGTATATTGCAAACCTTAGGGCAACCTTCAAAAATATAAAATGAAGTCTAATTGTATTCTAGAAGTAGAAAATGAAATCATATAAAATGTACCAACTGAATGTTAAAGATTGTGAGCCCAGCTGAGGCTCAGGTGTGCCCAGCTATAGCTTGAACCACTGTTATAGAGGGTGCAAGGGGTGGGCCTTGGTGGTGTCCACTTGGTGCTAACTGTGTAGGTGTTCAGAATGAGAGCTGTTAGGGCATGGTGTCCTCCAATTACATTTCAAAGGATGCCTCATAGATCCTTGGGAATCATGAAGCAATCTGCCACAAAGACAGAGCCACCACAGGAAGCCCCAACTAGGGCAATGCTTAGTGGACTGTGGAGGCAGTGCCAAACCCCTGAGACTTCAGAATGTAGAGCCGCCAGTGTCTAGCACCAACCTGGAAAAATCAATCATGTAACTTCAATGTGTAAGTGCTGAAATGTGGGCTTATACCCAGCAAAGCCACTGAGGCAGGGCTGCCTGAGGTCTTGGGGACCCAACCCCTTCCCCAGTGTGTTTGGAAGGTGGGAAATGTAGTCAAAGAACAATATCCTCAATACATAGGATTTAGTATTTTTCAGTCTGTTATGTTATGGACTTACTTGGAATCTGTTACTTCTTTCTTCGGTTTTATTGCCTTTTTTTTTTTTTTTTTTTTAATGGAAATGTCTATCCTATTCCTGTCCCACCATTGTATTTTGGAAAAATATAACTTGTTTGATATCACAGGCTTACAGCTGAAAACAAATTTCTCTCTGGATGAATGGTGCCTTCAGTCTCTCTGATATCTGATTTAGATGACACTTTGAATTTAGACTTTTAAGTTGATACTTCAATGAGTTAAGATTTTTGGGTGCCACTCAAATAAAAATAGTATGTTTTGTATGTGAGAAGGATGTGAATGTTTTTTGGAGAGGTTAGTGGTAAATTGCTAAAAAATTCATGTGTTGAAACTTATGGCCTATATGATAGTATTAATGGTTGGGATCTTTAAGAAGTGCTTAGGGTCAAGAGGATTTCTCCCTCATGAATGGAATTAGGCTGCCTCATAAAAGGGCTTAAAAGAGGAAGTTCATTCCGTTTTGCCTTTCTGCCTTCTCCCATTCCTCTTGTCTGGAGAATGTAGCATTCAAGAAGCGATCTTGGAAGCTGAGACCAGGTCCTCACGAGATACTGAACCTGCCAGCACCTTGACCTTGGACTTCCCAGCCCCCAAAACTGTGAAAAATACATTTTTATTGTTTATACATTTCTCATTCTCAGCTATTCTGTTATGGAAGCATAATCTAAGACAGCAGTAGTATGATACCTGTATGCTCTTCCTTATCAGCAACATTTCATGATGAAAAATGGGATATTGGGGCTGGGGCACAGTGGTTCATGACTGTAATCCCAGCACTTTGGGAGGCTGAAGTGGGCAGATCATCTGAGGTCAGAAATTTGAGATCAGCCTGGTCAATATGGTGAAACCTTGTCTCTACTAAAAATACAAAAATTAGCCAGGCACTGTGGCGGGTGCCTGTTATCCTAGCTACTCAGGAGGCTGAGGCAGGAGAGTTGCTTGAATACAGGAGGCAGAGGTTGCAGTGAGCCTATATCCTGCCACTGCACTCTAGCCTGGGTGACAGAGCAAGATTCTGTCTAAAAAAAAAAGGATATCAGATATTTTCTCAAGTTTAGTCTCTTGCTAATGGCTAGTCCAACACCTGGTAGTTCAATTCAATTCTTTCCAGCTCAGCTGAACTCGTAATACTAATAGTAATGTATCAGGCAATTATAAAACATGGATAAGTAAAAAGGATGACATAAATGGTATGAGACAGATAAGAGGGATTGGAAATACTCTAAGGTACCACACTACTTGTGAAGTGGTAAAGTAAGTGTGATTTGAAAGTAGACTAAGATAAGTTGTAACACGTATTGCAAATTCTAAAGCAATTACAAAACATTTTAAGAAGTAAAATTCATATGCTAAAACAGGAGTTAAAACTGAATTATAGGATGGGCATGGTGGCTAATACCTGTAATCCTAGCACTTTGGGAGGCCGAGGTGTGTGAATCATGAGGTCAGGAGATCGAGACCATCTTGGCTAACACAGTGAAACCCCATCTCTACTAAAAATACAAAAAAATTAGCCGGGCATAGTGGCAAGCACCTGTAGTCCCAACTACTTGGGAGGTTGAGGCAGGAGAATGGCATGAACCCAGGAGGCGGAGCTTGCATTGAGCCAAGATCATGCCACTGCACTCCAGCCTGGGCGACAGAGCGAAACTCAGTCTCAAAAAAAAAAAAAAAAAAACCTGAATTATATAAAATGCTTAATTAACACCAGAAAAAGTAGAAGGACATGGGGGAAAAATATTTGAAAAATACATACATAAATAAAGGGCAAGTCCATTAAATAGTAAATAGTTCTAAATAAATAGATCTCAGTCAATTATTGCAACAATTATTTTTAATGTTAATTACCTACACAGCCTTATTAAAAGGCTGTGTGGATAAAATAATAAAATAAGTCAACTATATGTTTTCTGTTTTTCTAATTATTATTCATTTATTTATTTTTGAGATGGAATCTCACTGCAATACTCAGGCTGGAGTGCAATGGTGAAATCTTGGCTCACTGCAACCTCTGCTTCCTCAGTTCAACTGATTCTCTTGCCTCAGACTCCTGAGTAGCTGAGATTACAGGCATGCACCACTATACCTGACAAATTTTTGCATTTTTAGTAGAGACAGGGTTTCACCATATTGGGCAGGCTGGTCTCGGGCTCCTGACTTTAGGTTACCTGCCTGTCTTGGCCTCCCAAAGTGCTAGGATTACAGGCATGAGCCACCAAGCCTGGCTGTCAACTATATGTTTTATATAGGAAAGTCACTTTAATATAAACGTATTTATAAAGTAAAAGTAAAGAGATGAATGAAAATATGCCATGCTAACACTCGTTAAATCAAAGCTGGAATATCTATATTAATTTGAGAGAAACAAAGTTCAGACCAAGGAAGATTACTAGGGATAAAGAGAGACATTATGTAAAGATAAAGGCATTAATTCTCAAAAAGAACCTAATGATTAACAAATATGCATCTAACAATAAAGCATCAAAAATCATTAAAAAATTCAGGTGTAGAGGCTCACATTTTTAATCCCAACATTTTGGGAGGCCAAGCAGGGTAGATGACTTGAGGTCAGGAGATTGAGACCAGCCTGATCAACATGGTGAAACCCCATCTCTACTAAAAGTACAAAAATTAGCTGAATGTTGTGGTGGCTGCCTGTAGTAGCAGCTACTCAGGAGGCTGAGGCAGGAGAATTGCTTGAACCCAGGAGGCAGAGGTTGAAGTGAGCTGATATCATGCCACAGTAGCCCAGCCTGGGCAATAGAGTGAAACTCTGGCTCAAACATAAATGCGTGAACAAATAAATTGTTTAAAAATAGTAAAACTGCATGAATAGACACATTTACCAGTATAATTAAAGACTTCAGCACTCCTTTATCAGTAATTGTCAGATACAGTAGGCAGAAAATCAGTAAGAATACAGTTGAACTGAATAGCACCATTAATCATCTGAATCTAATTTATATTTATAGAATACTTTATCCAACAAGAGAAGAATAAAAATTCCTCTCAATCTCATATATAACACTCACCAATATTGACCATATTCTGGAAGAAAAAATGTATCTTATCAAATGTAATATAATAAATTTATGCAAAGAATACACTTAGAACACAGTGGGATTATAGTATAAATCAATAATAGGAAAAGTCACAAAATTCATGTATTTGGAACATAAATAATAAATTGCAAAGAAAATGTGTAATGAAAAAAGTATCAAAAAATATAAAAATTGTTTGTACTAAATGAAAATTAGGCTACAACTGATCAAAGTTTCAAGGAAAATTAATAGTTTTAAATCCATATATTAGAAAAAAGAATGTTATATTTACTATTAATTAAATATGCTTCTGCCCAGGAAACTAAAATAGGAGGGGGAGCAGAAATCAATAAAATTGAAAGCTAATATAGTTTGGGTGTGTCCCTACACAAATCTCATCATGAATTATAGTCCCCATAATTCCCACATGTCAAGGGAGGGAGCTGGTGGGAGGTAAGAATCATGGAGGTAGTTTCTCGCATGCTGTTCTTATGATATTAAGTGAGTTATGATGAAATCTGATGATTTGATAAGTGTCTGACATTTTCCCTGCTGGCATTCATTATCTCTCTTGCTGGCTTGTGAAGAGGTGCTTTCTGCCATGATTATAAGTTACCTGAGGCTTCCCCAGCCATGCAAAACTGTGAGTCAATTAAACCTCTGATTTTTAAAATTACCCAGTCTCAGATATTTATTTATAGCAGCATGAGAATGGACTAATACAGTAAATTAGTACCTAGGAGTGAGGCACTGTTATAAATAAGGCACTGTTATAAGGATACATGAAAATGTGGAAGTGACTATGGAACTGGGTAGCAGAGGCTGGAACAGTTTGTAAGGCTCAGAAGAGGACAGGGAAAGATGTGGGAAAAGGCTCAGAAGAAGACAAGGAAGAAATATGGGAAAGTTTAGAACCTCCTAGATACTTAGAGGGGACAGAAGACAGGAAGATTTGGGTTATTTGGTACTCCCTAGGGACTTGTTGAATGACGTGACCAAAATGCTCATAGTGATATGCACAATGAGGTACAGGCTGAGGTGGTCTCAGATGGAGATGGGGAACTTGTTGGAAACTGGAGTAAAGGTCACTCTTGTTATCCAAAGAGACTGGTGGCATTTTGTCCCTGCCCTAGAGATCTGTGGAACTTTGAACTTGAGAGAGATGATTTAGGATATCTAGCAGAAGTAATTTCTAAGTGGTAAAACATTCAAGAAGAGGCAGAGCATAAAAATTTTGAAAATTTGAAGCCTGACAATGTAACAGAAAAGAAAATCAATTTTCTGAGGAGAAATTCAAGCTACTCCAGAAATTTGCATAAGTAATAAGGAGTCAAATGCTAATCACCAAGACAATAGGGAAATGTCTGTAAGAGCCTGTCAGAGACTTTCATGGCAGCACCTCTCATCACAGGCCTGGAGGCCTAGAAGGAAAAAATTATTTCCTGGACCAAGGCCTGGCCTCTCTGCTGTGGGCAGCTTGGACTTGTTGCCCTGTATCCCAGCTGCTCCAGCCATGGCTAAAAGGGGCCAAGGTACAGTTCAGGTCTGCTTCAGAGTGTACAAGCCACAAGTCTTGGAAGTTTCCACATGGTGGTGGGCCTGCAGGTACACAGAAGAGAAGAAATTAGATTTAAGAACTTCTGCCTAGATTTGAGAGGATGTATGGGAACATCTGGATGTCCAGGCAGAAGTTTGCTGCAGGGTTGGAGCCCACATGGAGAACCTCTGCTAGGCTAGTGCAGAAGGGAAATGTGGGGTTGGAGCCCCCACACAGACTTTCCACTGGGGTATGGCCTAGTGGAGTTGTAAGAAGAGGGCAACCATCCTCCAGCCCTCAGAATGGTAGATCCACTGACAGCTTGCATCATGCACCTGGAAAAACCACAAACACTCAATTACAGCTGTGAAAACAGCAGTGTAGGGGGCTGTGCCCTGCAAAGCCATGGAGGCAGAGCTGTCCAAGGTCCTGGGAGTCCACCTCTTGCAGTCATGTTCCCTGGATGTGAGACGTGTAGTCAGAGATCATTTTGGAACTTTAACATTTAATGACTGCCCTATTGGATTTCGGACCTGCATGGGGCCTGTGGACACTTTGTTTTGCCCAATTTCTTCCATTTGGAGTAGTTGTAATTGTCAAATGCCTGTACCCCTGTTGTATCTAGAAAATAACTAAGTTGCTTTTGATTTCACAGTCTTATAGGTGGAAGGGTCTTGCCTTATCTCAGATGCAACCTTGGACTTGGGCTTTTGGGTTAAAGCTGGAATTAGGTAACACTTTGGGGGACTGTGGGGAAGGCAATATTGTGTTTTGAAATGTGAGGACATAAGAATTAGAAGGGGCCAGGGGTGAAATAATATGATTTGTCTGTATCCCCACCTAAATCTCATCTTTCATTGTAATTCCTATAATACCCATTTGTTATGGGACCTGATGGGAGGTAATTGAATCATGAAAGTGATTTTCCTGCTGTTCTCATAATAATGAGTGAATTCTCATGAGATCTAATGGTTTTTAAGCATGCAGCATTTCCCTGCTGGCACTGTTTCTCTTTCTTGCTGCCCTATGAGGAGGTCACTTCCACCATGATTGTAAGCTACCTGAGGCCTCCCTGGCGATGCAGAACTGTGAGTCAATTAAACCTCTATCCTTTATAAATTATCCAGTCTCAGATATTTCTTCATAGAAGCATGAGAATGGATTAATGAAAAAGCAGTAAAGCAATAGAAACAGATAAAAAAAGAAAAGAAAATAAAAGAAAAGAAAACCTAAGAGTTTGTTCTTTGAAATGATCAAAATTGACAAATCTCTGGCCAAGCTAATCAAGAAAAAATGAGAAGACAAAAGTTATAAATATTACAAATGAATAACCATTATCACTACTAATCTCATAAACATTAAAAGATAATAAAAAATGCTATGAACATTTCTATGCCTATATTATGTAACTTAGATAACAACTAACCAGTTCTTTTAAAGAAACCAGCTACTAAAACTCATGCAAGTAAAATAATCTGAGGAGTCCAACATCTGTTTAAGATTGACTCAATGATTAAAATAATAAGATTTTCTCAAAAAAAAAAAAAAAATGCTAGGCCCAAAGGATTTCATTGATGAATTTCATCAAGCATTTAAGGAAGAAATAATATTTATGCTGTTTAAATCTATTTTCTAAGACAGAAGCAGAGGAAACATTTCCTAGTTCAATCTATATTGACAGCAATGCCCGAAAAACAAAGCCAGATAAAGATACTACAAGAATGGAAAAGTACAAACTAATATCTCTACAAACATAGATGCAAAAATTTCCAACAAGATATTAGTAAAAACAATCTCACAATAAATTTAAAAATTGTATACCATGAACAAACAGTATTGATTCCAGATATTCAGACAGATTTGGCATTCAAACATCTAGTGATATAATTCACCACATCAACAGACTAAAGGAAAAAAATCATATAACCATGTCAGTTGATGAAGACAAAGCCTTTAACAAAACCCCACAGCCATTCATGACCTTATGTACTTTTCAAAACTCACTGAAATTTTCAACACAAATGGTCAAACTTGATGTATACAAATTTATTCCATATATATATATATATATATATATGAATATGAATTTGTTGGATCCCAGAAAGGAATACACACTGTGATGTGAGAATCTAATTGTATTCTCATACAGTTATGAGAATGGAATGGAAGGAAAAGTTGTTGACCTAAATACTTTTGGAAATGAGGTCAGTCTGTAAGACTAAGGGCAAAAGGAGCGGAGCAATGTAATCTACTTGGAAAAGTTGTTTTCCAAGAGGTACAGGGAGATGAATTAATAATTCTGTGACAGCTGTACATATACACTGGAATTGAACAATCAATAAATGAACAGTGGATTGTGGAAGCCATATTTCTTACTGTTGGACAATAGAAACAGATAAACAAGGGGAAGAGGATAGAATTAACCATGTGGCAATTGACTAGATTTGGCAAGGTCAGTACCAAGTAATGTTTCAGCTTATTTCAACATAAATGCTTACATATAGAAATAATTGTATATAAGTATATACACACTTTAGTATGTACATATATTTTCTTCCTTTGTCAGATGAGAGTGTCTGAAAGAAACAACATCCCAGTAGCAGTGATTAAAACCTGGCACCCAGGTCTTTGTTTCTACTACTATTCTCCAACAAAAAAGGTTAGAACTCTTTGGAGAAAAGGTTAATTCTAGGGCTGGGCCCAAAACTATATAAAATAATTCTCAAGTATTTTGTAATGCCAGAAAGTAAGGAAATGATGAAAAAACAATTTGTGAGGGGTTGTCAAAGGAGCACTGGAGTCAACTGAAAATGTTTCCAGTGACCAAAGAGAGAAAAATTTAAGCAAAGTGAAAGAGAAAAAAAGAAAGAAGAAAGAAGGAAAACAAGGAAGGAGTGAGGGAAGGAAGAGAAGGGAGGGAAGAAGAAAGCAAGAGAGATTTATATTATTATAACCCAAAGTACAAAACAAATATCCATCAGTTCATACCAATATAAATATATGATTTAGTAAATTAAAAAACGGGGAGAAGAAACAAATTTTCCATGTTAATGATTTAGATAAAGTATATTCACTCATCCATAAATGAGGAGGAATATAACTGCTCTCTCTTTAAGTGTGAGCTATAGTTATTTTCTTCCAAAGATTGCAACATGGAAAAAATAATAATTTTCCTCAAGCTTTATAACTAAAATAAACTTTACCTTGAAAAACCTGAAAAGCACAATTTTACCCAGGTATCAAAGTCAATGTCAGTAGTCATAAATCATATTAACAATATGTGCTCTTGATGTGATGTGTTAAAATGGCTTTTTACCTCAGTGGTCTTGTTCCCCAAAACCTATAACCTCAGAATGATTATGATAAACTTCAGAAAAATTCAAATATAAAGGCAACCTATAAAACACTGAAATAGTAAAACTTAAAATTGCCAAGGGCAACAAAACCAACACAACTTTTGAGAAACGTCACAGCCAAGAAGAGCCTAACTAGACATGACAATTAAATGTAATTCCTTCTTTGGATGGAATTCTTGTATAGAAAAGGACATTAGGTAAAAGCTAAAGAAATATGAAGAAAAATATGGACTTTAATTAATAATATTGCTTCAATGTGAGTTTATTACATGTAAAAATGCACCATAGTAATATATTGTGGTAACAATAGGAAAACTGAATGTGGTTTATATAGGATCCCCCTGTACTATCTTTTAAAATTTTCTTTGATGTTTAAAACTAAAAAATGAAGTCTGTTAAAAATGAAATTGTGTGTTATAAGAATTTGCCCATTTATTCTTCTAAAATTGAAGATAGGTTAACTTATTTCATAAGGTAACACAAAGAGTTAAGTATTAAGAAGTATATTAATGTAATAAACACATAGGGCTATTGTCATAATTATTATTATATCTGCTGTTTTATCTTTCACACAATTAGTTTCAAATTAGATCATCCTCTATTTCACAATCATTTCAGTAACATAATCCATATAGGTCATATAGGTGCAAAATATGATATAGAATGTCATGGAAATAACATTAAATCTGCAGTGACACAGATATGACTTAAATTCTAACTCTTTATTAGTTATCACATCATTTAGCAACATCATTTAGTGATCCAGGCCCTTGTTTTGTAAAATGCTTCCATGTCCTATTGTCCCTATTAGGTATTAAATGCAATCAGAAAACTTGCCTTAAATAATATCTGAATTTTGTAGTGTGAAAGAAAAATAGAATCTCAAAACCTCAAACTCACTACCAAAGGGAAAGTTAAGTTTGGGAACTGAACCATGGCCAAACTGCCTTACTTTTGTTTCCAAACAGGTAGCTGTAACTTCACATCCTTACTTTATCTTGTATAAAATGTATTATTTACTGAGAACAAGATGAATACATAATTTACTTTCCCTTCTACTCCTTTTTACAGGTAAAATACAGATTCACTGAATGGTAATCAAAGCCTCACAAGACTGTAACCATTTGCCTTATTGCCTACCCCCATACCTTTTCCCTTCCCCTCCTGCCTGCTCTTTTTCCTTTCAGTATTGAAGTTCCCAAAACCCTATTTGGAAAAATCACAGTCCATAGATTTTACTGTAACTTGTATTTGTTTTTCCCAGGCATGTCCTCAACCTTGGCAAAATAATTGAGACCTGCTTCAGTCATTTTTTTGATTTATGTACAAATGTAAACCAAAATTTTACATTTGCATTAAATAGATACATAATACAAATTTTTATTTTCAATTCATTTTCCATTTGTCCTAAGAATGCTCATGGGCAGCACCTGCAGCTGCAGCAATTACTCCAAGATAAGTTTGCCATGAACTATCTCGCTTTTATTATTATTTTTGCATTGGTCTATTATATCAACTTTGGAAACAGAAGTCATCATTCTACTTATAGAATTATGTTTTTAATAGTGGTATTTTCATTTACAAAATATAATAATTCTCAATTTCTGAAAATGTTAAATCCTAAAAAACATAGCATTCCTATGTGTGGTATTAACATTGCTCTCTAATAGTAGTTGACTGAAGATAAATTTGATTAATTTGATTTTCCACAATAGAAGATTCTGATGATTCAGACAATTCTGATGTTAATTCTGTTTAGACATAACTCCAAGAAAAATTTATATATTTTATTTTCACATTGAAAGTCAGACAGATTTGCTTCTGTCTCAAAGAGCATATTTATGTAAAATTAAATGAGCACTGGCAGTGAGCTGCATTTTTTTCTAAATAGGAAAGAGGTTAAAATAATGTTTTAGTTATTTTTATGATATGTTGAATTCACAATGACATGAAAACATGGCAAATGTTTTCATTTAGATGTATAATAATGCTATTGTATTAGTGAAAGAAAAACATATAACTTATTAAAGTTACAGAGGGAATAATAGAGCATTAGAATTGTTTTACAGATAATATGACGTTAAAATTATATGTTATAAAGCAAAATCAGTCAAATAGATTATATTTGAATCTTTTCTACACAGGTCCATTGCTTTTCTTCTTAAAATGACTGGCTAATAGATGAATGACTCCATCAAATTACTAGTTACATTAATTTGCCAGAGAATTGTCTGATTGCTTAATTCAAATGCCAATTGCTTTTATGTTATAGTAATCTCTTACAACATATAATAATATAATGTTATATTAAGATATATGTATATGTAATTTTAATATATTAAGACATCTAAGTTTATTTTATGCAGCAAAGACAGAACCTGTATACTTTTCTGGACTTTAAATACAGATTTCTAATATTAAATGATTAACAAAATAATTAAACTTCTTAATAAGGAGACACACACAAGAAAGATGCTAAGAAATCTACTCTGAACAATATTAATATCAGATAATGTTAAATTCAATGTTTTGAAAATATTTATAAGTGATTAAAATTATATCAATAAAATATATAATTCACCACAAAACAAGTCAACAAGCATTTATCAACCTAGAAACTTAGCTCTGCAAATACAGAACATCATTTTAGAGTAACAAAACTAACATTTATTATCATATAATTTTATTAATCCTTAATGATTTATATTATAAATTTATTTTCTATATATCTGTATTTATATGTATAAGCACTAGATACAGATGTGAATACAGATTTCTTCATATAGATAAGCTCTTCATTAATAGAAACTCCCTTCTCTAGTGCTCAGAACAACTGTATCACATCAGTACTATTATCATTTTATATATGGAAAGTGAGAAACGCAGAGGTAACTTTCATAGAATTTTTAAGAAGGAATCTAGAGTAGCCAGAGTACAGAGGCTTTGAAATTAACCACTACATTAATGTGTCTGAAAAAAGTAATAAAGTCTAAGAAATCTTTCAGAAACTAATAGATCAAGATTAAAACAATTAAGTCTTTTGGGAATTTGTACACCAAAATTAATTAATTTCATTCAGCAAGAGAGAATGACAATTTGTACCCAAGAAAGAAATTGCATATGTTTTTCTAAATACAGGGAAAACAATTTTAGATGCTTATGGGTTAGGCGTTAATGAAAGTTTCAAGGAATTTCATAATGTAGAAATCATTCAGATCATGGCCTCAATGAGGAGGCACTGTTCATGTTATGGGAAGAAAGGAGTTATTCACTCAAGAGCTGTAAGTCCCTGCTAGTATGCACCAGCTGGAATCAGCAAGATACGCCTGGAGCTTTCAACGGGAAAGAGCTGATAAGGTGTCAGAATATAAGACAGAAGACTATAAACCAGAGCTTTCTTAAAAAAAATAAATAAAAATCTAGAAGACACTCTCAAAAATCACTATTTAACAACCTGGCAAGCTTACCTTCTGTAAATTCTAATATGCTACTAGAATACTTCTTCAGAACTTAAGAAAAAAATACAAATTACTTGGAGATTCTGGAAGTTCCTTACCAGAGAACAAACAATTTAAAAAGTTCAGGGAGATTGGCATGTTAAGTGGTAAAACTAAAAAATTCACCAGCTGACTATGTTTCTAAGGAGAGCAGAGATCACACTCACTTCACTACAATGATAGGAATATGGTAATGAGGAGAGCAAAAGAATTCTTGAAAATCTTGTCCTCCCTGAACCAGTATTGATTATAGAGGAAACTGCTATGAAACTTGGTTCCCGTACTGGAGAAAATAGGATTTGTAGAGTCCTGGTGGTCTCATGTGATATGGGGGTTTGTGTCAGTGCTTAATAGACTATGTTCTCTTGAAATGAGATATTAATAGATAGGATGGGATTAAGTATGTTTCTTAACTTTCATAACCAAAATATTAAGCGTGATTAGACAGAAGCAATGTCAATTTTAGCAGTGAAAAAATAAAATGTAGCTTAGTTTCCAGACAAAGGCAATTTCTCCAAGACTATAGCTATTGAGATTTTAAAAATTAAAAAGAAATATTTCCCTTACTTCCAGGAAAAGATTGATAACTTTATAGATTTACAGCCAGTGAATATTAAAAATGGTTTTAACAATTAAGTGCCAGGATGAGTTATAAACTGGTGTGATCAATGACAACTTGCTTCTGCAAGCATAATAGCCAATTAGTACAGCCTCACACTGAACACTAGCCAGAGTGCAGACACTCCAGGGACCACACTTTCTAGACTGAATGTCAACCTGCACTTGCTTTAAACTAATATTAAACATACCTTTCTCGACAATATAAATTATGAGTTTTTGACTGATTTCAACCACTGTGATATTCATAACCATCACAATCCAAAATAATTTTCCCCAAAACCTTATGCAAGATCAGTTTATTTTTTTGTTTGTTTGTTTGTTTTTAAATGTGGGTTTTATTATTATTCAGGTGTGAAAAGGCCAACAGTTCAACAGACAGTTGCCACTGAAAAGATATTCATACAGCCAACAGACACATGAAAAAATGCTCATCATCACTCGCCATCAGAGAAATGCAAATAAAACTACAATGAGATACCATCTCACACCAGTTAGAATGGCAATCATTAAAAAATCAGGAAACAATAGGTGCTGGAGAGGATGTGGAGAAAGAGGAATACTTTTACACTGTTGGTGGGACTGTAAACTAATGCAACCATTGTGGAAAAGAGTGTGGCGATTCCTCAAGGATCTAGAAACTAGAAATACCGTTTGACCCAGCCATCCTGTTACTGGGTATATACCCAAAGGATTATAAGTCATGCTGCTATAAAGACACATGCACATGTATGTTTATTGCTGCACTGCTCACAATAGCAAAGACTTGGAATCAACCCAAATGTCCATCAGTGACAGACTGGATAAAGAAAATGTGGCACATATACACCATGGAATACTATGCAGCCATAAAAAAGGATGAGTTTGTGTCCTTTGTAGGGACATGGATACAACCGGACACCATCATTCTCAGCAAACTATTACAAGAACAGAAAACCAAATACCGCATGTTCTCACTCATAGGTGGGAATTGAAAAATGAGATCACTTGGACACAGTTTATTTTTCTTAATGAGTTCACATCTGACCAACTCTCTTGTATTGAAGTAAGCAGTCAATCCATCTTCATGATTTTATGTATTGAGAGACGTTCTCATTCGTTGACAATTTTGGCTATTCCATCAAAATTATATTAAATAAACTTGCTTGGTATCATTTGATGGTAAGTTCAGGTAAACAGAAAGTAGACATATTAACAGCACCTTGTACTCAAATTTCTTTTGTCTTTCCAGTTGGCTGCCAAGTAACTTCATCTCAGACATAATCTAAACTCTGGTTTGATTTGTAGAGTTCATGGTATTTAATTTATTTTGTTATGCTGGAAACTATTACTAACTAACATACTTTAAAAATTGCTTTTTGTTAAAATGGTCTGACTTTTCCTTTGGTGATATATCATAGTTAGATAATTAGATCTGGGTCTTTATACAAAGTTATTAGAACTTTGTATTTGTTAGTATAATCTTTGGTAAATATTTCTGTATTAATTTGATTAGTCAAAGATTGTTGGTCCAAATCTTGCTTTTACATGACTATTTGTACAGTCTTCCTGTGCTTTAGTCTTGCCTTAAATTTTTGTTGTCTTGAATTTTGTTTTTCTCGTGTGCTTTTATTCTATAGAGAACAGATACAGGCCTGAAATCATAATATCTGTAATTCAAGCTGGCCCTGAAGACTAATACTTTGAAGGTACACTAGACTAGCAAACAATTCATGCGAAGGTGATGAGTAAAGTTTGGCTGTGAGTCCTTTACATACTATCATAAAGACATTCTTATTTAACAGATTTTGAAAGAATATGGCTTTATTTAATCCATCTTTCAGAATCAACAATATTTAGGTCAACTGTCATATTGCTCTTTTTGAGATTCCCCTTGTTGAGGGAATCTGAAAGAATCTTCACAGGCGTCAATTTTGACAGACACTGTGTCCTCTTTCCTTTTCATTAAATGTTTTTTCTATGTCAAATCTGCAATTCACTCCTACCAGAGATCTTTAGTTTTAGACAAATTTTTAATAAAATAAAATTCTTGCACTTATCTTGGAAAATATCAAAGTTACATTTTATTTGTATATCAATGATCCTCTGGGAAAAGGTTGATAAGTCAAAATTAACATATTTTTAAAAGATTATAAGAATCTGGAAAAACCATTTAAAAAAAATTAGTAGTGTCTAAGACTCTCAGTAATCTGAATTATTAGAATGATAACCATATACATTTTTGTCTAATTCGTGATTTTAGGTTGAAACATTCACTTTTTCTTTATTAAATGTGTTTTTACCTGTAGGAACTTTCATAGATGTTGTTTATCAAGTTGAGGAAGGTTTTGTTTCTAGTTTTCTGAGAGTGTTTATCATTAATGGATGCTGGATTTTATCATTTTTTTCTGCTTCATTTGATGTGATCATATCATTTTTTATTCTTTACACCAGATATGTTGGTTGAATAACTTTTAAATGTTGAATCAACCTCATATACTTGCCACTTGATAACAGATCATAGCTCTTTTTATAAGTGGTTGGATCTGTTTGCTAATATTTTGTTGAAAAATTTTGCCGTAAATTTTTGAGAAATCTTGATCCGTTTTCTTTCTTTTCTTGTACTAAGCTTGATTTTGATATTAATGTATTACTTACTATTCTCATAAAATAAATTGAGAATCTATTTTCTGGAAGATAAAGCGTAATGTCTTAAAATATTTACTAGAATTTTCCAGGCGAAATCATTTGGGCATGGAGATTTATTTTTTGAGAGCTTTTTTCTTTTTTTTTTTTTTTTTGTTTGTTTTTTTTTTTTTTTTTTTTTTTTAGTGGTAGGAGATGAAATTTATTTTCTTTTATTTCTTTTTTCATTTTTTTATTATACTTTAAGTTCTAGGGTACATGTGCATAACGTGCAGGTTTGTTACATATGTATATTTGTGCCATGTTGGTGTGCTGCACCCATCAACTCGTCAGCACCCATCAATTCATCATTTATATCATGTATAACTCCCCAATGCAATCCCTCCCTCGTCCCCCCACCCCATGATAGGCCCCAGTGTGTGATGTTCCCCTTCCCGAGTCCAAGTGATCTCATTGTTCAGTTCCCACCTATGAGTGAGAACATGCAGTGTTTGGTTTTCTGTTCTTGTGATAGTTTGCTAAGAATGATGGTTTCCAGCTGCATCCATGTCCCTACAAAGGACGCAAACTCATCCTTTTTTATGGCTGCATAGTATTCCATGGTGTATATGTGCCACATTTTCTTAATCCACTCTGTCACAGATGGACATTTGGGTTGATTCCAAGTCTTTGCTATTGTGAATAGTGCTGCAATAAACATATGTGTGCATGTGTCTTTGTAGTAGAATAATTTATAATCCTTTGGGTATATACCCAGTAGTGGGATGGCTGGGTCATATGGTACATCTAGTTCTAGATCCTTGAGGAATTGCCATACTGTTTTCCATAATGGTTGAACTAGTTTACAATCCCACCAACAGTGTAAAAGTGTTCCTATTTCTCCACATCCTCCCAACAACTGTTGTTTCCTGATTTTCTAATGATTGCCATTCTAACTGGTGTGAGATGGTATCTCATTGTAGTTTTGATTTGCATTTCTCTGATGGCCAGTGATGATGAGCATTTTTTCATGTGTCTGTTGGCTGTATGAATGTCTTCTTTTGAGAAATGTCTGTTCATATCCTTTCCCCACTTTTTGATGGGGTTGTTTGTTTTTTTCTTGTATATTTGTTTGAGTTCTTTGTAGATTCTGGATATCAGCCCTTTGTCAGATGAGTAGATTGCAAAAATTTTCTCCCGTTCTGTAGGTTGCCTGTTCACTCTGATGGTAGTTTCTTTTGCTGTGCAGAAGTTCTTTAGTTTAATGAGATCCCATTTGTCAATTTTGGCTTTTGCTGACGTTGCTTTTGGTGTTTTAGACATGAAGTCCTTGCCCATGCCTATGTCCTGAATGGTACTACCTAGGTTTTCTTCTAGGGTTTTTATGGTATTAGGTCTAACATTTAAGTCTCTAATCCATCTTGAATTAATCTTCGTATAAGGAGTAAGGAAAGGATCCAGTTTCAGCTTTCTACTTACGGCTAGCCAATTTTCCCAGCACCATTTATTAAATAGGGAATCCTTTCCCCATTTCTTGTTTCTCTCAGGTTTGTCAAAGATCAGATGGCTGTAGATGTGTGGTATTATTTCTGAGGACTCTGTTCTGTTCCATTGGTCTATCTCTCTGTTTTGGTACCAGTACCATGCTGTTTTGGTTACTGTAGCCTTGTAGTATAGTTTGAAGTCAGGTAGCGTGACGCCTCCAGCTTTGTCCTTTTGACTTAGGATTGTCTTGGCAATGCGGGCTCTTTTTTGGTTCCATATGAACTTTAAAGCCGTTTTTTCCAATTCTGTGAAGAAACTCATTGGTAGCTTGATGTGGATGGCATTGAATCTATAAATAACCTTGGGCAGTATGGCCATTTTCATGATATTGATTCTTCCTATCCATGAGCATGGTATGTTCTTCCATTTGTTTGTGTCCTCTTTTATTTCACTGAGCAGTGGTTTGTAGTTCTCCTTGAAGAGGTCCTTGACATCCCTTGTAAGTTGGATTCCTATGTATTTTATTCTCTTTGAAGCAATTGTGAATGGAAGTTCATTCCTGAATTGGCTCTCTGCTTGTCTGTTACTGGTGTATAAGAATGCTTGTGATTTTTGCACATTAATTTTGTATCCTGAGACTTTGGTGAAGTTGCTTATCAGCTTACGGAGATTTTGGGCTGAGACGATGGGGTTTTCTAAATACACAATCATGTCATCTGCAAACAGGGACAATTTGACTTCTTCTTTTCCTAACTTGATACCCTTGATTTCTTTCTCTTGCCTGATTGCCCTAGCCAGAACTTCCAACACTATGTTTAATAGGAGTGGTGAGAGAGGTCATCCCTGTCTTCTACCAGTTTTCAAAGGGAATTTTTCCAGTTTTGGCCCATTCTGTATGATATTGGCTGTTGGTTTGTCATAAATAGCTCTTATTATTTTGAGGTACGTTCCATCAATACTGAATTTATTGAGCGTTTTTAGCATGAAGGGCTGTTGAATTTTGTCAAAAGCCTTTTCTGCATCTATTGAGATAATCATGTGGTTCTTGACTTTGGTTCTGTTTATATGCTGGATTATGTTTATTGATTTGCAAATGTTGAACCAGCCTTGCATCCCAGGGATGAAGCCCACTTGATCATGGTGAATAAGCTTTTTGATCTGCTGCTGAATGCGGTTTGCCAGTATTTTATTGAGGATTTTTGCATCGATGTTCGTCAGGGATAGTGGTCTAAAATTCTCTTTTTTTGTTGTGTCTCTGCCAGGCTTTGGTAACAGGATGATGTTGGCCTCATCTAATGAGTTCGGGAGGATTCCCTCTTTTTCTATTGATTGGAATAGTTTCCGAAGGAATGGTACCAGCTCCTCCTTGTACCTCTGGTAGAATTCAGCTGTGAATCCATCTGGTCCTGGACTTTTTTTGGTGGGTAGGCTATTAATTGTTGCCTCAATTTCAGAGCCTGCTATGGGTCTATTCAGGGATTCAACTTCTTCCTGGTTTAGTCTTGGGAGAGTGTAAGTGTCCAGGAAATTATCCATTTCTTCTAGATTTTCTAGTTGATTTGCGTAGAGGTGTTTATAGTATTCTCTGATGGTAGTTTGTATTTCTGTGGGGTCGGTGTCGATATCCCCTTTATCCTTTTTTATTGTATCTGTTTGATTCCTCTCTCTCTTGCTCTTTATTAGTCTTGCTAGCGGTCTGTCAATTTTGTTGATCTTTTCAAAAAACCAACTCCTGGATTCATTGATTTTTTGGAGGGTTTTTTGTGTCTCTATCTCCTTCAGTTCTACTCTGATCTTAGTTATTTCTTGCCTTCTGCTAGCTTTTGAATGTGTTTGCTCTTGCCTCTCTAGTTCTTTTCATTGTGATGTTAGAGTGTCCATTTTAGATCTTTCCTGCTTTCTCTTGTGGGCATTTAGTGCTATAAATTTCCCTCTACACACTGCTTTAAATGTGTCCCAGAGATTCTGGTATGTTGTATCTTTGTTCTCACTGGTTTCAAAGAACATTTTTATTTCTGCTTTCATTTTGTTATGTACCCAGTAGTCATTCAGGAGAAGGTTGTTCAGTTTCCATGTAGTTGAGCGGTTTTGATTGAGTTTCTTAGTCCTGAGTTCTAGTTTGATTACACTGTGGTCTGAGAGACAGTTTGTTATAATTTCTGTTCTTGTACATTTGCTGAGGAGTGCTTTACTTCCAATTATGTGGTCAATTTTGGAATAAGTGCAATGTGGTGCTGAGAAGAATGTATATTCTGTTGATTTTGGATGGAGAGTTCTATAGATGTCTATTAGGTCCGCTTGGTGCAGAGATGAGTTCAATTCCTGGATATCCTTGTTAACTTTCTGTCTTGTTGATCTGTCTAATGTTGAGAGTGGAGTGTTGATGTCTCCCATTATTATTGTATGGGAGTCTAAGTCTCTTTGTCAGTCTCTAAGGACTTGCTTTATGAATCTGGGTGCTCCTGTATTGGGTGCATATATATTTAGGAGAGTTAGCTCTTCCTGTTGAATTGATCCCTTTACCATTATGTAATGGCCTTCTTTGTCTCTTTTGATCTTTGATGGTTTAAAGTCTGTTTTATCACAGACTAGGATTGCAACCCCTGCTTTTTTTTGTTCTCCATTTGCTTGGTAGATCTTCCTCCATCCCTTTATTTTGAGCCTATGTATGTCTCTGCATGTAAGATGGGTCTCCTGAATACAGCAGACTGATGGGTCTTGACTCTTTATCCAGTTTGCCAGTCTGTGTCTTTTAAGTGGAGCATTTAGTCCATTGACATTTAAGGTTAATATTGTTATGTGTGAACTTGATCCTGCCATTATGATAGTAACTGGTTATTTTGCTCGTTAGTTGATGCAGTTTCTTCCTAGCCTCGATCGTCTTTACATTTTGGCATGTTTTTGCAATGGCTGGTACCGGTTGTTCCTTTCCATGTTTAGGGCTTCCTTCAGGGTCTCTTGTAAGGCAGGCCTGGTGGTGACAAAATCTCTAAGCATTTGCTTATCTGTAAAGGATTTTATTTCTCCTTCACTTATGAAACTTAGTTTGGCTGGATATGAAATTCTGGGTTGAAAATTCTTTTCTTTAAGAACGTTGAATATTGGCCCCCACTCTCTTCTGGCTTGTAGAGTTTCTGCCGAGAGATCTGCTGTTAGTCTGATGGGCTTCCCTTTGCGGGTAACCCGACCTTTCTCTCTGGCTGCCCTTAAGATTTTTTCCTTCATTTCTACTTTGGTGAATCTGGCAATTATGTGTCTTGGAGTTGCTCTTCTCGAGGAGTATCTTTGTGGTGTTCTCTGTATTTCCTGTATTTGAATGTTGGCCTGCCCTACTAGGTTGGGGAAGTTCTCCTGTTTGATATCCTGAAGAGTGTTTTCCAACTTGGTTCCATTTTCCCCCTCACTTTCAGGCACCCCAATCAGACGTAGATTTGGTCTTTTTACATAATCCCATACTTCTTGCAGGCTTTCTTCATTTCTTTTTCTTCTTTTTCCTTTTGGTTTCTCTTCTCACTTCATTTCATTCATTTGATCCTCAATCGCTGATACTCTTTCTTCCAGTTAATCGAGTCAGCTACTGAAGCTTGTGCATTTGTCACGTATTTCTCGTGTCATGGTTTTCATCTCTGTCATTTCGTTTATGACCTTCTCTGCATTAATTAGTCTAGCTGTTAATTCTTCCACTCTTTTTTCAAGATTTTTAGTTTCTTTGCGCTGGGTACATAATTCCTCCTTTAGCTCTGAGAAGTTTGATGGACTGAAGCCTTCTTCTCTCATCTGGTCGAAGTCATTCTCAGACCAGCTTCGATCCGTTGCTGGTGAAGGGCTGTGCTCCTTTGCGGAGGGAGATGCGCTCTTATTTTTTGAATTTCCAGCTTTTCTGCCCTGCTTTTTCCCCATCTTTGTGGTTTTATCTGCCTCTAGTCTTTGATGATGGTGACGTACTGATGGGGTTTTGGTATAGGTGTCCTTCCTGTTTGATAGTTTTCCTTCTGACAGTCAGGACCCTCAGCTATAGGTCTGTTGGAGATTGCTTGAGGTCCACTCCAGACCCTGTTTGCCTGGGTATCAGCAGCAGAGGTTGCAGAAGATAGAATATTGCTGAACAGCGAGTGTACCTGTCTGATTCTTCCTTTGGAAGCTTCCTCTCAGGGGTGTACTCCACCGTGTGAGGTGTGGGGTGTCAGACTGCCCCTAGTGGGGGATGTCTCCCAGTTAGGCTACTCAGTGGTCAGTGACCCACTTGAGCAGGCAGTCTGTCCATTCTCAGATCTCAACCTCCGTGTTGGGAGATCCACTGCTCTCTTCAAAGCTGTCAGACAGAGTCCTTCGCATCTGCTCAGGCCTCTGCTGTTTCCCCTGTTGTTTTTCAGCTGAGCCCTGCCCCCAGAGGTGGAGTCTATAGAGACAGGCAGGTTTCCTTGAGCTGCTGTGAGCTCCACCCAGTTCGAGCTTCCCAGCAGCTTTGTTTACTTACTTAAGCCTCAGCAATGGCGGGCGCCCCTCCCCCAGGCTCGCTGCTGCCTCGCAGTTAGATCGCCGCAGACTGCTGTGTTAACAATGAGGTAGGGTCCGTGGGCGTGGGACCCTCGCGGCCAGGTGAGGGATATATTCTTCTGGTGTGCCCGTTGCTTAAAGCGTGGTATTGGGGTGGGAGTTACCTGATTTTCCAGGTGTTGTGTGTCTCAGTTTCCCTGGATAGGAAAAGGGATTCCCTTCCCCCTTGCACTTCCCAGGTGAGGTGATGCCTCACCCTGCTTCAGCTCTCGCTGGTCAGGCTGCAGCAGCTGACCAGCACCGATTGTCCGGCACTCCCTAGTGAGATGTCCCCAGTACCTCAGTTGAAAATGCAGAAATCACCGGTCTTCTGTGTCACTCGTGCTGGGAGTTGGAGACTGGAGCTGTTCCTATTCAGCCATCTTGCTCCGCCCCCAGAAGGATGTCTTTGAGAGCTTTTAAGTTACTTAGTTTCTTTAGTGATATAATTCTTTCTAGATTGTCTGTTTTATCTAAATTGAGTTCTGATACTATATTAGTTTTCTATTGCTAATGTAACAAATTATCTCAAAATTAGTGACTTCAAAATAACACAAATTTGTTATATTTAAGTTCTGGATGTCAGAAGTCCTAAATGCAAGACATCAGCAAGGCATCATTCCTCTGGGAAACTCTAGGGAAGAATCCTTTTCTTTGCCTTTTCCAACTTTTAGAGGTCACCTATATTCCTAGGTTCATGACCTCTTCCATTTTCTTCAATGTCAGCAGTATAGTGTATTTAAATCTTTCTTTCTATGACTTCTGCTTCTGTTGTCACATATTTTCTGAATTTCACACTCCTACTTTCTTCTTATAATCCTTTGTGATTACGTTGTTCCTACTGAAATAATCCAGTGTAATACTCCCTATCTAAAGAGTCTTAATTTAATCAGATATGCTAATTTTCTTTTACTATGTAAGGTGACATTTTGACAGGCTTCAGGTATTAGAAGAAAGATAAACTGGGTAAGGAGTATTTTTCTGTCCACCACACGTATTTTTTGATTTTCAATGAATTTATTTATTTTTACCATATTGTTAATTTTATGGACATAAAGTTATTTGTAGATCTCTTTATTATCCTCTTAATATCTACCGAATCTGCAGTGATATCATCTTTTTGTTCCTGATATTGGTGATTTCTGTCTTATCTTTTGATTTTTGCCAGTCTCACTAGCAATTTGTCTATTTTAACAGTTTTTTAAAGAACTAATTTTTTGTATCACTGATTTGTCTACTCTTTCCGATTTAATTTCTTCAATTTCTGCTCTTGTTTTTATTTTTCTTTATTTTTAATTGTTCTTTGCTGGTTTCTTGAGGTAGGAATTTTAGATTATGGGCCTGAGATATGTCTTTTTTTCTAATGAAAGCAAGCCTTTCTTTCTTAGTACTGCTTTATCTGTGCCTCATGTAATTTGATGTGTTGCATTTTTCTTTTCATTTATTTATATATATATTTCTTTGAGACTTCCTCTTTCACCTATGAATTATTTGTAAGTGTGTTGTTTAATTTCTTGATATCTGGAGCTTTTCCTGATGCATTTTTCTTATTTATTTCTAGTTTGATTTTATTATAGTCCATTGCGGTATAATTATAGTAGCTTAATTTTTGATATCTCCTTCATGGCTCAATATACAGTTTGTCTTGGTAGAAGATGACCCCTAAAAAATATTCTGAGGACTGAAATATTGGTGGAATGCTTAGAGGTCTAGTGATCTGAGTCGTATTAAGATATCCTTTCTAAGACAGAGAACAATTTATTGTGCCTTGCAGCTACCATTTTTTAGAAAAGCGGTTCAACTTTTGGTTGGCATATTAAGGTTTTGGCCACAGTGCATACCACAACTGAGTCTGTTCTTCTAGCCCTATTTACAAAGAGACTAATAAGGCTATCAGTTTCAGTGTGGGTCATTATATCCAATGACTGTTCAGAGGGTTTAGGCTGTAATATAAATAGCCCTGCTCTTGGGCCATAAATCCTGATAGATTCAGTGGTGTTACAGATTTCTTTAGTGGATGAAAACACACTGAAGAATACTCAGAGGAGTGATTAAGCTTATACTTATTGGGTTTTAGAATAAATTCTTACCTTCTGCAGAAAAGAAATATTTGTCACTCAAAAAGCAACTCATGAATGCCATTGCACCATATTGGAAACTAAGCATTAGATCATGGACTATGATATGATTATGTAACCAGAGTTGCATTCACAATCTGAGTCATGTGAACTCCACAAATCGTTATTTGGGACAGACACAACAGTAATCTATCACACAACAGAATCTGGTCTTAGTACATACAGAAGGAATATAGAGTACATACATGCATTTCTGGACAATAGCAAATACCTTAGGTAGTTGGTAGAAGGTCTGTAGGAGGTAAGTAAGAAGTGTGGAAACAAAGAACTTCAGAAATAGGAATGGACTGGGTACTAAACTATACATATCTTTCTATCTTGTATCAGAATCCATAAAAGGACATTCACTGCAAAGGACACATAGATTAACCAAATTTAAAAGAAAAATAAAAACAAACAAAAAGCCTCTGTTCTTACTGACTCTGGTGTCTACACAATTAGTTCATACAGTTGTTTTGTTAGGAATGGACACATATAATGAGGCCCTTAGTAGCTATTTTGATAGAAATGGACATATAACATGAGGCCAATAGTAAGAAGACTATTTTGTCAGGGCTGATTTATCTACTGCTGAGATTAAATGTTCAACCCGTTAGCAGCACAGCAAAGACTAAAGCAATAATCACAGCCAAGATTATGCTACCATGGTAATGCAGTTGTACTTTGGCTCATCGTTATATCATGGGAGTTGTCAGTAGCACTGAAATAATATAACTTAAAAGATTATCACCCAAGTATCCCACCCTCTCTCCGAAATATGTCTGGCCTTGCTAAGCTGTTACGTGTCGCTCAGAATGTGACGCTTCACAGATAAGTTGCATATATTTCTTCAGCTAATCAGAATGACATGAATCTGTCTCATAAATACTATTTCAGTAGGCCTGGTATGTTGCTAACTTTTTGGCGTGACGCTTGTGGATGCCACTATCGTATTTTTTTTTTATTTGCAACTATATAAAGTCATACATATAACCTAATATAAGGTCAAGGCATAATATGAACTCCTATCTTATAGAACAGCAATATCTAATTGACAAATATAATTTATACATACTGGTTTAAAATAACAATTTAAAATAAAAACATTTACAAAGAATAAAATTCCTCAAGTGTTTGACATCTGTTTGAAGTATGGTCCATGAAATTTTATTAGACTTACCTATTTGTATGTGTATATATGTGTTTGTGTTTATGTTCTTATCTTTTAAAGAATTAAATCTACTGAAATAAACCTTTAAATAGAAAGAAATTCTTTCGAATAACATTGTATTTTATGTAACTTGGTAGAAGATCCTCAGGTTCATTTGAAAGAGACTATTTGAAGAGTAGACACTGTTTTTTAGAAAATTATATCACCACTTAGCAAAACTTAGTATTTAGCCAGAATGGTATTGTATAAAAATGGAAACTATCTAGAACTATATAAAGGTTTACAGGATCTGAAAACTGATCCTATGTATATTTGAAAATACACTATTCTATCTTATAAAATATTTTTCTAGAAGGATGGCATTTAGCTCAATAGAAAATGAAGATTTCTTTATTAATTTCTTGGAGACAATTGTTGTTCTATGTGGAGAATAATAAAGTCTCAATTTACAACTCACACTCTTTAGAAATAATGAATTATAAGTAGATTGAGAACTCAATATTACAAAATGTAAGCTACAAAATTGGGGCAGTACATATTTTATAAATTGAGTTTGGCTTTCCTACAAAAGACAGAAAGTGAAAAAGTTATTAAAGATAGATGGCAGATAGATGAACAGATAGGCAATCATATGCATAGATGTATACAGACATAAACAGATATAGTGGTCATTCTGATATCATATATTACATGTATTCCTAAACAGTCTTGAATTACAAAAACTCATACATTAAATTTCAGGGCTTAAGATAAATCACACATACACACACACAAACGTGTATTTGTACATACATATACACATACACACAAACACACACAACCCAAATACTATGCAATTTTATAACAAAAGTGATGCAAAAATGATTGTACTTCTCTAAAAACAAAACAAAAGAAAAAACTAGCAATAGTAATTGAGAAGATAATTGGAGTACCCAAGAAAGAGGGAAATTGTCTCTGTAGGTATTGAAAATAAAACAGTAGAGTGAATATGCTTACCATCCTTTAACTCAAGCAGGGTAGATTCTAAGGCAAGACTGCTAGGGCTGACCCCTAAGACTGTGGGGTCATCTTTAACATAGGCAAGGCTGGCATTGTAATTTCCCATGAATCCAAAGTTGTGTCTTCATATAAATGTCTATGAGGTAGGATTTCTGGAGACAGGCCCAGGTTTGTAATTTTATTTAAATATAGCACAACAGTCTATACCACTAGTGCAGCAGTCAAGCTGGTTTTTGTTTGTGTGCTTGCTTGTTTTTATTTTCTGTAGAAGAGTATAATGCAATTTCTGCTATTCTAGCAGCAATTGCCCATGAAAAAGCGCATATGGAAAACAGTAACTCTGCTTATATGACATGTTTTTCATATTTTCTAATCACATGTGAGCTAATTCACATTGCAAAGGTATCTATTGTATATGGAAGTGACTGGGAAAAATAGTAAAGATAGAGACCGAGACAGAGATAAAGAAAGAGACAGAGGCCCGGCACAGTAGCTTATGCCTATAATACCAGTATTTTGGGAGGCCAAGGTGGGTGGATCATTTTGAAGTCAGGAGTTCAAGACTAGCCTGGGCAACATGGTGAAACCCCGTCTCTATTAAAAATACAAAAACTAGCCGGGCTTATCGGGAGAACCTGCTCCCAATGTTTAACATGGGTTCTTTTCTATTTCCTAAGTGTCTCAGCTGGGTTGAGAAATAAAGGGAAAGAGCACTAGAGATAGAAATTTAAAGCTGGGTATCTGGGGGAGACATCACGTGTTGGCAGGATCCATGATGTTCCCCCAGCCGTAAAACCAGCAAGTTTTTGTTAGCGATTTTCAAAAGGGGAGGCAGTGCACGAATAGGATGTGGGTCACAGAGATCACATACTTCACAAGGTAATAAAATATCATAAAGCAAATGGAGGCAGGGCGAGATCACAGGACCAGCAGATGAGGTGAAATTAAAATTGCTAATGAAATTTCAGGAACTCCTTGTCATTGATAACATCTTATCAGGAAACAGGGTTTGAGAGCAGGTAACCTGTCTGACCACAATTTATTAGGCAGGAATTTTTGTCCACCTGATAAGCCTGGGAGCACTATAGGAGACCGGGGCTTATTTCATCCCATGGGTTTCACCCATAAAGAACGGGACACCTTAAAAAGGGGCCATCTATAGATCTACCTTCAGGGCTCATTCTCTTTCTCAGGGATATTCCTTGCTGAGAAAAAGAATTCAGCAATATTTCTTCTATTTGCTTATGAAGGAGGAGGAATATATCTCTGTTCCGTCTGGCTCACTGGCGACCAGTTCAAAATTACCACTCTTGTTCCCTGAACATCTCTGTTATCCTGTTCTTTTTTAAAGATGCCCAGATTTCATATTCAAACACACATGCTCTATAAACAATTTGTGCAGTTGACACAATCACAGGGTCCTGAGGTGACATTCATCCTCCTCAGCTTAAAAAGCAAATTATAGGATTAAGAGATTAAAGTAAAGACAGACATAGGAAATCACAAAGATATTCATTGGGGAAGTGATAAGTGTCCATGAAATCTTCACAATTTATGTCCAGAGATTACAATAAAGACAAGTGTAAGAAATTATAAAAGTATTAATTTGGGAAACTAATAAATGTCCATGAAATCTTCACAATTTATGTTTTTTTGCCGCGGCTTCAGCCGGTCCCTCCATTCGGGGTGCCTGACTTCCCGTAACATGGGCGTGCTGGCAGGCACCTGTAGTCTCAGCTACTTGGGAGGCTGATGTGGGAGAATCGCTTGAACCTAGGAGGTGGAGGTTGTAGTGAGCCAAGATTACACCACTGCACTCTAGCCTGGGTGATAGAGCGAGACTCTATCTGAGAAAAAAAAAAAAAAAAATGAATATAAATAAGTGTAAGTGTGTAATCTACTTATGTAAGAGCCCCTGCAGGGAACAGATAACACTACAAAATGGTGTAATTGAGGATAACATAACTGAAAGACTATTTTTAAAAATATAGGAAGATTTGGGGAAATGACAAAAAAAAGGGGGGGGAGTGTAACATGGTCACTAAGAGCTTTTCCCACCAAACCCTTAAAAAGAACAATATACAAGGAGGAAATCATGACAAAAATCATGGAGATTTTCACAGAGAGAAGGAGCCAAATATTGTCCACCCAACAGAGATGGAGCAGGGAATATAAAACTCACCTCACCCTCTTTCTATTCTCTGATAGCCAGTAGCAGAATGCTAGTAACTGATATAATCTATATCACCCTCATGGGTTAGAGAACAGAGTGTAGAAAGATGGACAAGCCATCATATTTGTAAGGAAAATATAAACATGTATGAGGAGTGTGTGCATGTATGTGTGACAAAATTCTTTAAGGGTAACTGTTATATATTTGAATCTGAGAGAGTAAGTTTGCAAAAGAGAACTTTGCCTCTATACTCTCAATTGCGTTGCATAATTGAAATTTTTATTTAAAAAGTAAATTTGTTCAACATTTAAATATATGAATGACTTTTTAGAAAACAACCCACATAGTGCTACTGAAATGTTTTATATTTTCTTGTCGTTATTTCTTAGTACTGCATTTTTTAGGGTTCGTTAATGTTTGGACGAATGGAGGCAAGATGGCGCACTTCCGGGTTCTTCATCACCAACTTTTCCCGTGCGCGCGAAAATGTAGCCAGCGCCCTGGAAGGTGCAGATCAACCCGGCGTCCGCCAGGTGACGTCAATCCGAAGAGACCAAGATTTACCTGGCCGCACCTACAGAACACCCCCGACATGCCCGTGCCCCGCCTATTGCCCTCCCACTCCCAGAAAAGCCGCTCCCGGCAGGCGAGCGGCGAGAACTTCCTCAACACCCCCTCCTGTCAAGACTGCACCAGGAACTTCACCCGAGAGCTCCACCGGGTGACTCCCTCGGCCTCCTTTGTCAGAGACTGAGGGACCTCACCCTCCACACCTTCTTCCCTGAAGCTAGGTGACCAAAAAATAAATTTGCAGTTTTGCTCCTAGCCTTGCCTACTTGCTGGTTCCTTTGTATTCACTCTGGTGGTCTTAGAAAGCAAATCAGCTGGTGCCGAAACCTGGGAGGAGACCCCTCCTCAGGGCCCCCCCCCGCCAAGGTCCGGGGAGCCTCCTCCTCCTCCTCCTTCCATGCCGCAGACTGACCAGGACCTGAGACCCGCTTCTCTCACTCTCACGGCCTCTCTGGGGTAAGTGCCCTTGTCTCCTCTTTACCTCCCTCGGCCAAAATCCTGCGCAGGTCCGAGGCCCGCTTTTGAGCCACCAAGTGGCTCAGGAGACCCGTTCAGGACAGAGACGTCCGCCTGAAGGTAATCTCCACCTTGGCTCCAAGAGCCTCCAGTCTGTGTCTGGTGGTTCCAAAGGATGCTTTGAAGCCAGGCAGAGATCCATTTCCATTCCCATTGTGTAAGTAAAGAGGAAACAAATGGGAAACCCCCAGTTCAAAGTTTTGAAGAGCACCCCCTTAGGGTGCCTCCTAGCCAATTTAAAAACCTTACAGCTCGAACAAGACCTTAGGAGGAAGCAGTTAATTGTCCTTTCCACTGTGGCGTGGCCCCAATACAAACTAGACAATCAGTCTCAATGGCCACCAGAGGGCACCCTAGACCGCAATGTTCTGATCTACTGCAGCAATTTCTGCCAGCGGCTAGGCAAGTGGTCCGAAATCAATTATGTACAAGGCTTTGGACCTTACGCTCTCATCCCTACCTGTGTAGCCGGTGCTCTTTAGCCCAAGTTATGCTAGCCAAGGAAGCCGGCTCACAGAAACCCAAAAAAGGGGTGTCTTCATTCCTTTCTGTTCAGCCAGAGGACCTAGGGTTTCCTTCTGCCTCCGCACCCTCACTCCCGCCCTATACTCCTCCCTCTCTCCCCGCTCTCTCCAACCCCTCCCTTCTTGCCCAGACTCTTTCTCCTTGCTCCTCATCGACTGGTAGCCTGCTCGCACCCGTGCCCCCTTCCACGTCCTCAGCCAGTCGCCTAGGGTCCCCATCTCTGCACACACCCGCTCTAAGTGCCCTGCTGACACCCCCACTCCTGCCCCACACCCGCCTACAGTGTTAGCACCTTTGCGAGAGGTAGCTGGGGCAGAGGAGGTAGTCAGAGTACATGTCCCTTTTTCACTGACTGACCTTTCCAAAATTGAGAAGCGTTTAGGAGATTTCTCAGCTAATCCTACTATATACATAAAGGAATTTAGATACCTCTGTCAGGCCTATGACTTAACTTGGCATGACCTCCAGGTTATCCTAGCCTCTACGCTAAACCTTGAGGAGCAAGAGTGCATCTTAGCGGCCGCCAGGCAGCACGCCAACCAACTACATTTAACTGATGCCGCCATTCCACTAGGGGAGCAAGCAGTCCCCTCGGCAGACCCAGACTGTGACTACAAAGCAGGCCAGCCTGGGCACCGTAGGCGAGACATAATGGTCCAGTGTTTGTTAGCTGGTATGCAAGCAGTCTCAAACAAAACTGTAAATTTTAACAAATTTTAAAAGAAATTATTCAAAATCTGGAAGAAAATCCAGCTGCATTCTTAAATAGGCTGACTGAGGCTCTAGCCCAATATACCCGCTTAGATCCAGCCTCCCCCACAGGGGCCACCATTTTGGCGTCTTATTTCATTTCTCAATCAGCTCCTGACATTTGCAAAAAACTTCAAAAGGTAGAGGATGGTCTTCAGACACCAATACAAGTCCTAGTTAAATTAGCCTTTAAGGTCTATAACTCCAGAGAGGAGACGGCTGAGGCACAGCGGCAGGCTCACCTCAAACAGAAGGTAGAGCTCTTAGCGGTGACTTTACAGCCCAGTCGTAACCCCAAACCAGAGAGCACACACCCCGCAGACTCCAAGACTACAAAAGGAGCCTGCTATAAGTGCGGCAAGGCAGGACACTATGCCAACAGGTGTCCACAAGGTCCCAGAGCCCCAACGCAGCCTTGCTATAAGTGCAAGGCATCAGGACATTGGGCCAGTGAATGTCCTAACCCTCGTCCACCAGCAACCCCCTGCCCTGCTTGCCAACAGGAAGGACACTGGAAGTCTGATTGCCCCACCCTGAGAACAGGTGCCACGCCTCAATGTGACCCCCTTTCCCAGGATCCTGGGAGCTCCTTCCAGCTCCTACATCTGGACAATGATAACTGAAGGTGCCGAGACTCGGGGACCCCCATCACCCTCGCCAAGCCATGGGTAACTCTCCTGGTAGCGGGTAAGACAATTAATTTTTTAATCGACAGCGGGGCTACCTATTTTGTTTTGACGTCCTTCTCTGGACCTAGCCTTCCATTCAATATCTCTGTAGTAGGAGTAAACGGAAAGCCATCCACTCCACAAGAAACTCCACTCCTTAATTGCTGTCTGGCCAACAACTACTTTGCACACTCGTTCCTCATTATACCTTCATGCCCTACCCCCTTACTTGGCCGAGACATCCTGAGCACCTTAAAGGCCTCCATATCCATTCCCACCAACTCATCCACTCCCCTTCAATCCCCTCATGACCTGTTGCTCATGTTTTGTGCAGGCACACATGCTCCTCCTATGTTGCCCCCACCCCCCATCTTCCCTATTTCTGTACACCCTCAAGTGTGGGACACTTCCACCCTGGTCATAGCGGCCCACCACCCACCAGTTCTTGTCAAGCTCAAAGACCCCACTCGTTTCCCAAATCGCCCCCAATCCTCTCTCTCTCCAACACATCTGCAAGGTTTAAAGCCAATTATCACGCGACAACTTAGCCAACATATTCTCGTTCGCACACATTCCCCCCGTAACACTCCAACACTTCCAGTTAAGAAGGCAGACGGAATGTATAGGCTAGTACAGGATCTTCAGCTGGTCAATGAAGCTATCCGTCCAACGCACCCCGTAGTTCCCAACCCTTACACCCTTCTGTCCCATATCCCCACCAATTCCACTTACTTTGCTGTGCTAGACCTTAAGGATGCTTTCTTTACCATCCCGCTACACACAGACTGCCAGTTCCTTTGTGCTCTCACATGGGAAGACCCCCCCCACACACACACATCCACTCAATTGACGTGGACAGTTCTCCCACAAGGGTTCTGGGACAGCCCCCATTTCTTCGGTCAGGCCTTAGCAAAAGACCTTGCCTCCTGCTCCCTCACTAATAGCAAAGTTCTGCAGTATGTAGATGATCTCCTAATCTGTAACCCTACCAAACAAGACTCTCTTCTAGACACTGCAACTCTCCTCAACCATTTAGGCTCACTAGGTTATAGAGTACCTAAACACAAGGCCCAAATTTCTCGCCAAACCATCATATACTTAGGAATTGAAATTACCCCAACAACCCGGTCACTAACTACCGACCGTATGGCCCTAATACGAAACCTTCTTCCCCCTCAAAATGCAAAAGAAGTTCAATCCTTCCTAGGTCTAATAGGCTTCTTCAGACATTGGATCCCCAATTTTGGAATCTTGGCCAAACCTTTATACACTGCAGTTAAAGAAACACCACATGGGCCTTTGTCCAACCCCAAGTTAATCTCGACTCATTTCACCTGCTTAAAAGCTTGCCTTCTCTTACAACCCACTCTCTCACTGCCTGATTTCCAGCGTCCCTTCCAACTCTTTACAGATGAAAGGCAGAAAGTAGCAGTTGGTCTTTTAGCCCAGCCTGTTGGCAGTACCCACCGCCCTGTGGCCTATCTATCCAAACAACTAGACCCAACTGTACAAGGCTGGCAACCCTGTCTGCGTGTGTTGGTATCAGCAGCCTGCCTGACCCAGGAAGCAAAAAAGCTCATTAGAGGCAGTAATCTAACAGTCCTCTCCACACACCGCCTTCAGGATCTCATCTCTCATAAAAGTATTAACCACTTAACTCCATCCCGGCTCCAACTTTTCCATCTCTTATTCATAGAAGACCCCACTGTTACTTCAGAAGTTTGCTGCTTTCTAAATCCAGCCACTTTACTGCCAGACCCTCTCAAACCACCCCATACTAAACATTCTTGTCCTGAAGTCCTGGAGGCTCAACCCCCCAGCCACCCACACTTGCATGACCGGCCCCTTCAGAATGCACAATTAACCCTATTTGTGGATGCCAGCTCCTTTATCAACTCTCAAGGAAACAGACAGGCAGGATACGCAGTAGTTACCTCCTCCACAGTTTTAGAGGCAAAACCCCTACCACAAGGGACCACATCACAGCAGGCAGAACTCACTGCACTAACCAAGACACTCCTCCTATCAAAAGGAAAAACAGTAAACATATACACAGATTCTAAATATGCTTTCCTAATTGCACACACCCATTCAGTCATCTGGAAAGAGAGAGGGTTTCTAACCACCTGCGGTACCCCTATTATCAACAAAAACCAAATACTCAAAATTGTAGATGCACTGTCAGCTCCTTCCAAGGTAGCCATTATACATTGTAAAGGTCACCAAACTTCATCTAACCTGGTAGCAGCTGGCAACAATTTTGCTGACGCCAAGTCAGCTGCCGAATTTTCCACCCCCAAGCCTCCTTCTGTCTGTTTTCTCTCCTCCCAGTATGTCCCTAATTACACTCAGGAAGAAAAGGCTAAACAATTACAAAATCCAATAGCCAAACTAACTACAGATGACTGGATATATATTAATAACAAATTAGTTATTCCTGAAACACAAATCCATACCATTCTAACAGACATACATAATTCTTTACATATAGGACCCAAAGCCTTATACAATTGTCTAAATCCCCTCCTCCACTGTCCAACACTACAAAAACACTTACTTACAATCAACCAGCAGTGTTCTACCTGCCTAAAGGCAAATCCTCAAGGCGCATTGTGTAATCCCCATCCCAGCCACCAACTCAGAGGACACCAACCAGGCGAAGATTGGCAAATTGATTTCACATATATGCCAAGACATAAAAAATTAAAATACCTCTTAACCCTTGTGGACACCTTTTCAGGGTGGATAGAGGCATATCCCACCACAGGAGAAACCGCTAACATTGTTGCCTCAATACTCACTGAACATATTATCTCTAGGTTTGGCCTCCCGGTCACCCTTCAATCTGACAATGGTCCAGCATTCATCTCCAAGGTAGTCCAACAGGTGGCAGCCCTCTTACACATCACCTGGAAACTCCACATCCCCTATAGACCTCAGTCTTCTGGTAAGGTGGAAAAGGCTAACGGACTCATCAAACAACAGCCCACCAAACCCTCAATCGAAACCCGGCAGTCGTGGGTAACTCTCCTTCCCTTAGCCCTATCCCAGCTGTGGGCAGCACCTCGAAGCCCAACAGGCCTCAGTCCGTTCGAATTTGTCTACGGATGACCCTTAACCCTCCAGCAAATACCTTCCCTGCCCGCCCCTTTGGCGAACTACCTCCCATATCTCACTCTTCTCAGACAACTCCTAAGACAACATGCTGAGTTAGCACACCCTCCTCCAACAGACGCCTACAACCCACATCTTTCCCTCAGCCCTGGAGACCAAGTATACATAAAAGATATCCAAGCCAAAGACTTACAGCCCAGATGGAAAGGCCCATACACTGTCCTCCTGTCTACACATACAGCAGCAAAACTCCTAGGACACACGCATTGGATTCATATTTCCCAGCTAAAAAAGGCCCCCACTGAGAACAATCAGTGGACATCAGTTCAACTTTCCCCCACTCGCCTCAAACTCACAAAACTTTCTTAACTATCTCATGCTCCCTGACCCCTGGCGCTTAGCTTGCTTTCTCACCATCCTCTACATAAACCTATCAGACTTTCAATACATAACCCCAGACCCATATCTACCTCCAGACAATAGTCCAGAGCAGTGGTTCTCCCGCCTCCTAACTTTCATCAAACATCTTCAGTGGCAAGGAACACTCTGTGACTACACCGAAAATGAAGTCCTTTTCTATACTTACATTACTACTCTGCTTATACACTCAGACTCAGACTTCTACTAGCCCACCCACTGTATGGCAATTCTCTATCACTGAAACATGGACACAAGACCAGATGACACATAAACAAATAGTAGGCCAACCTAACTGCTTGCCCAAAGGATGTCAAGAACTAATTTCTATACCCTTCAAGCCTAAAACCCCTAATAACATCTTCGGACACATTACCATGTTATGTTTCCTTTATGACCAAACACATTACAATTGCAAAAACTATTGGAAAGAAACCAATTTAGGTTGCCCTTACAACTACTGTAAATGGCATTTCTCATAAGAAGAAGAGCGCGACGTAAATAAAATCAGAAAAACACACCTATTAACTTACAACAGAACCACAACCCTCACTTCTACAGCAGACACTTACTTTCTAAACATACCAGACTCTTGGGACTCCCGTTGGGCAGATGGACAAAAGGCTGGGATGTATGTCTCCTGGGCAGACTCATACCCTACAGCCACCCTCCTAATAAGAAGAGTGTTAGTCCAACACCGACAGTCCTTCCAAGAAAGCATACAAACCCTAACTAACCTAACCTCAACCATACAACAACAAGAACAGGCCCTACAGCAGCAACTACAACCACCATAAGAAAACCCATTCTCCTGGCTCTCACTCATACGTCAAGGACTAAACCTAAGTTACACTGCAAATATCACCAATCTCACACATTGCTTCCCCTGTGCGGCTTTAGGAGAACCCCCCGTGGTGGCTGTCCCTCTGCCCAAGGCCTTTGATACCACTAGTGAGACACCCCAGAATTCCCACAATTCACCTACCCTCCAGGTGCCACTATACGAAAACCCAGACAGCCCAATTCTCTCTTTTTGTTATTCAACCCCAAATTCATCCTGGTGTAATCATACTCAGGCGCCCAGTGGAGGCCAAAGAGCCCCCATTGGAGGCTATTTCTGGTGCAACGGGTCCCTTTCTAAAACCTTTAACCAAACTGTAACAACTCAATCTCAATCTCTCTGTGTCCCAGTATCCTTAGTGCCCAGCCTCACCCTGTATAGTAAGGCTGAACTAGCTGTACTGACACTGCAGCTACACCCTCCTGCCAATCGCTTAAAATTAAAGAACAAATCATCTTTACACTAAGGCCTTTAGTAAAAAGCCTTTAAATAGAACAGAGAAAAGCTTTATATACATTTTCTGAATTTGCTTTCCAAGGCTAGGAGAGAAATAACTGCATTTTTGTTTTTAAGAGAGGAAGTTACTGTCTTTGTATGGTTTTATAGCTACTTGAGTGAAAAAGAAAAATCTGTAATTTTACTGTTTATATTTTCAGGAGTAAATGCACATTGAAGCAACTCTTTCAATAGAAAGGGAAGCTATAAAAATCTGTCTTACATCAAAGCAATACAGTATGTACATCTGTCAGACTCTGAATTTCACCTGCTCTGAGACAATGATTGTTCTAAGCACATTATTTCTGGTAGTGACATCAACAATAGAAAAATGTGCATCCTTTAAAATCACATCTTGGTGTTTTATTATTTCTCCAAAAGCAAAAACAGAAATACTAACTCACTGTTATTCTTACAAGTCCATTTTTTCATGATATGACATGTCCATTTGTTCCAAAGGTATTCGCCTAGAATCACAAAGAAATTGTTTCCCACCAAATTATCAAAATTGTGCCATATTTTTAGCTATTTTATTTGAGTACTGTGAGAGACAAAAGACATGTGTATCCTGAAAAATAACTGTATTTGTATGTAATTTATTCAACCTTATTTACAAGATTAAAAAAGTCAATTTTATGAGCACAAGTTTTTATGAAATTATATTATTTAATTTACATCACAATTTTTAGCTCTTTACAACTTCTCAAGATGATAATAGTGATTATATTATTGCAATTCCTTATTGAGTACCCCTAAGCTGCACACTAGCATTCAGGTAGAAAATAAGAAAATATAGATTAATTTTAGTTTGTGTGTGTGTGTATGTGTTTTATCTAAAACCTTTTTTAAAGTTCACAGGTACATGTGCAGGTTTGTTACATAAGTTAACTTGTGTTATGGGGTTTGATGTACAGATTTTTCATCACTCTAGAATTAAGCCTAGTACCCATTAGATATTTCTCCTGATCCTTTCCCTCATCCCACCACCCACCCTCTAATAGGCCCCAGTGTGTGTTATTTACCTCTATGTGTCTGTGGGTTCTCATCATTTAGCTCCCACTTATAAGTAAGAACATTTGGTATTTGGTTCTCTGTTTCTGCATTAGTTTGCTAAGAACAATGACCTTCACCTCTATCTGTGTACCTACAAAGGATATGAGCTCATTCTTTTTTATAACTGCATAGTGTTCCATGGTGCATATATGCCACATTTTCTTTATTCTGTCTATCACTGATGGGCATTTAGATTGATTTTGTGACTTTGCTAGAAAATAAACAAATATAATTTATGTAATAAATATGTAATAAATTTCGATAATTAAAACATCCATGAATCTACCTATGTGTTTCATTAAAAATGTCATGGACATGTTACTATGTTCAAAAAATTCAGACTGAAGTCAGGAGCAAGATGGCCGAATAGGAACAGCTTCAGCCTCCAGCTCCCAGCACAAGTGACACAGAAGACGGGTGATTTCTGCATTTTCAACTGAGGTACCGGGTTCATCTCACTGGGGAGTGCCAGACAATTGGTGCTGGTCAGCTAGTGCAGCCCAACCAGCAAGACTTGAAGCAGGGCGAAGCATTGCCTCACCTGGGAAGTGCAAGGGGGAAGGGAATCCCTTTTCCTAGCCAAGGGAAACTGAGACACACAACATCTGGAAAATCGAGTAACTCCCACCCTAATACTTCATTTTACCAAGGGTCTTAGCAAATGGCACACCAGGAGATTATATCCCACACCTGGCTGGGAGGGTCCCATGCCCACGGAGTCTCCCTCATTGCTAGCACAGCAGTCTGAGATCTAACTGCAAGGCAGCAGCGAGACTGCGGGAGGGGTGCCAGCCATTGCTGAGGCTTAAGTAGGTAAACAAAGCCTCCAGGAAGCTCAAACTGAGTGGAGCCCACCACAGCTCAAGGAAGCCTGCCTGTCTCTGTAGACTCCACCTCTGGGTGGAGTCTGACAGCTGTCTGACAGCTTTGAAGAGAGCAGTGGATCTCCCAGCATGGAGGTTGAGATCTGAGAATGGACAGGCTGCCTGCTCAAGTGGGTCCCTGACCCCTGAGTAGCCTAACTGGGAGACATCCTTCACTAGGTGCAGACTGACACCTCACACCTCACAGGGTAGGGTACACCCCTGAGATGAAGCTTCCAGAGCAAGAATCAGACAGCAGCACTCGCTGTTCAGCAATACTCTATCTTCTGTAGCCTCTGCTACTGATACCCAGGCAAACAGGGTCTGGAGTGGACCTCAAGCCATCTCCAACAGAGCAATCTACAGCTGAGGGTCCTGACTGTTAGAAGGAAAACTAACAAACAGAAAGGACACCCACACGAAAACCACATCAGTACGTCACTAGCACCAAAGACCAAAGGCAGATAAAACCACAAAGATGGGGTAAAAGCAGGGCAGAAAAGCTGGAAATTCAAAAAATCGGAGTGCATCTCCCCCTCCAAAGGAACGCAACTCATCGCCAGCAACAGGTCAAAGCTGGATGGAGAATGACTTTGACGAGTTGAGAGGAGAAGGCTTCAGTCAATCAAACTTCTCAGAGCTAAAGGAGAAACTACGTACCCAGCACAAGGAAACTAAAAATCTTGAAAAAAGAATGGGTGAATGGATAACTAGAATAATCAATGCAGGGAAGGCCATAAATGAACTGACAGAGATAAAAACCATGACACGAGAAATACATGACAAATGCACAAGCTTCAGTGACCGACTTGATCAACTGGAAGAAAGAGTATCAATGATTGAAGATCAAATGAGTGAAACGAAGTGAGAAGAAAAAGAAGAGAAAAAAAGGAAAAAGAAATGAACAAAGCCTCCAAGAAATATGGGATTATGTGAAATAGCAAATCTACGTCTGCTTGGGGTGCCCAAAAGTGAGGGAGAAAATGGAACCAAGTTGGAAAACACTCTTCAGGATATCATCCAGGAGAACTTCCCCAACCTAGTAAGGCAAGCCAACATTCAAATTCAGGAAATACAAAGAACGCCACAAAGATACTCCTCAAGAAGAGCAACTCCAAGACACATAATTGTCAGAGTCACCAAAGTTGAAATGAAGGAAAAAATGTTAAGGGCAGCCAGAGAGAAAGGTCTGGTTACCCACAAAGGGAAGCCCATCAAACTAACAGCAGATCTCTCAGCAGAAACTCTACAAGCCAGAAGAGAGTGGGAGCCAATATTCAACATTCTTAAAGAAAATAATTTTCAACCCAGAATTTCACATCCAGCCAAACTAAGTTTCAAAAGAGAAGGAGAAATAAACTCATTTACACACAAGCAAATGTTTAGAGATTTTGTCACCACCAGGCCTGCCCTACAAGAGATCCTGAAGGAAGCACTAAACATGGAAAGGAACAACTGGTACCAGCCATTGCAAAAACATACCAAAGTGTAAAGACCATTGATGCTAGGACGAAACTGCATCAACTAACGAGCAAAATAACCAGCTAATATCACAATGACAGGATCAAGTTCACGGATAACAATATTAACCTTAAATGTAAACGGAAAAAATGGTCCAGTTAAATGACACAGACTGGCAATTTGCATAAGGAGTCAAGACCCATCAGTCTGCTGTATTCAGGAGACCCATCTCACATGCAGAGACATACATAGGCTCAAAATAAAGGGATGGAGGAAGATCTACCAAGCAAATGGAAAAAAAAAAAAAAAAAAAAAAAAAAAGCAGAGGTTGCAATCCTAGTCTATGATAAAACAGACTTTAAACCATCAAAGATCAAAAGAGACAAAGAAGGCCATTACATAATGGTAAAGGGATCAATCAACAGGAAGAGTTAACTATCCTAAATATATATGCACTCAATACAGGAGGACCCAAATTCATAAAGCAAGTCCTTAGTGATTTACAAAGAGACTTAGACTCCCTTGCAATCAAAATGGGAGACTTCAACACCCCCTATCAACATTAGACAGATCAATGAGACAGAAAGTTAAAAAGGATAGTGAGGAATTGAACTCAACTCTGCACCAAGCAGACCTAATAGACATCTACAGAACTCTCCACGCCAAATCAACAGAATACATATTCTTCTCAGCACCACATCACACTTATTCCAAAATTGACCACATAGTTGGAAGTAAAATACTCCTCAGCAAATGTACAAGAACAGAAATTATAACAAACTATCTCTCAGACCACAGTCCAATCAAACTAGAACTCAGGACTAAGAAAATCAATCAAAACTGCTCAACTACATGGAAACTGAACAACGTGCTCCTGAATGACTACTGGGTACAAAAAGAAATGAAGGCAGAAATAAAGATGTTCTTTGAAACCAATGAGAACAAAGATACAACATAGCACTAAATGCCCACAAGAGAAAGCAGGAAAGATCAAAATTGATACCCTAACATCACAATTAAAAGAACTAGAGAAGCAAGAGGAAACATATTCAAAAGCCAGCAGAAGGCAAGAAATAACTAAGGTCAGAGCAGAACTGAAGGAGATAGACAAACAAAAAACCCTCCAAAAAATCAATGAATCCAGGAGCTGGTTTTTTTAAAAGATCAACAAAATTGATATACTGCTAGCGAGACTAAAGAAGAAAAGAGAGAAGAATCAAATAGACGCAATAAAAAATGATAAAGGGGATATCACCACCGACCTCACAGAAATACAAACTACCATCAGAGAATACTATAAACACTTCTATGCAAATAAATTAGAAAACCTAGAAGAAATGGATAATTTCCTGGACACTTACACTCTCCCAAGGCTAAACCAGGAAGAAGTTGAATCCCTGAATAGAACCATAGTAGGCTCTGAAATTGAGGCAATAATTAATAGCCTACCAACCAAAAACAGTCCAGGACCAGATGGATTCACAGCCGAATTTTACCGGAGGTACTAGGAGGAGCTGGTACCATTACTTCTGAAACTCTTCCAATCAATAGAAAAAGAGGAAATCCTCCCTAACTCATTTTAGGAGGCCAACATCATCCTGATACCAAAGCGGGGCAGAGACACAACAAAAAAAGGAGAATTTTACACCAATATCCCTGATGAACATCAATGCAAAAATCCTCAATAAAATACTGGCAAACTGAATCCAGCAGCACGTCAAAAAGTTTATCCACCATGATCAAGTGGGCTTCATCCCTGAGATGCAAGGCTGGTTCAACATACGAAAATCAATAAACATAATCCAGCATATAAAGAGAACCAAAGAGAAAAACCACATGATTATCTCAATAGATGCAGAAAAGGCCTATGACAAAATTCAACAGCCCTTCATGCTAAAAACTCTCAATAAATTCATTATTGATACAATGTATCTCAAAATAATAAGAGCTATTTATGAAAAACCCACAGCCAATATCATACTGAATGAGCAAAAACTGGAAGCATTCCCTTTGAAAACTGGCACAAGACAGGGATGCCCTCTCTCACCACTCCTATTCAACATAGTGTTGGAAATTCTGGTTAGGGCAATCAGGCAAGAGAAAGAAATAAAGGATATTCAGTTAGGAAAAGAAGAAGTCAAATTGTCCCTGTTTGCAGATGACATGATTATATATTTAGAAAACCCCATAATCTCAGCCCAAAATCTCCTTAAACTGATAAGCAGCTTCACCAAAGTCTCAGGATACAAAATTAATGTACAAGAATCACAAGCATTCTTATGCACCAGTAACAGACAAATAGAGCAAAATCATGAATGAACTTCCATTCACAATTGCTTCAAAGAGAACACAATACCTAGGAATCCAACTTACAAGGGATGTAAAGAACCTCTTCAAGGAGAACTACAAACCACTGCTCAGTGAAATAAAAGAGGACACAAACAAATGGAAGAACATACCATGCTCATGGATAGGAAGAATCAATATCATGAAAATGGCCATACTGCCCAAGGTAATTTATAGATCAATGCCATTCCCATCAATCTACCAATGACTTTCTTCACAGAATTTGAAAAAAACTGCTTTAAAGTTCGTATGGAACCAAAAAAGAGCCCGCATTGCCAAGACAATCCTAAGTCAAAAGAACAAAGCTAGAAGCATCATGCTACCTGACTTCAAATTATACTACAAGGCTACAGTAACCAAAACAGCATGGTACTGGTACCAAAACAAAGATATAGACCAATGGAACAGAACAGAGCCCTCAGAAATAATATCACACATCTACAGCCATCTGATCTTTGACAAACCTGAAAATAACAAGAAACGGGGAAAGGATTCCCTATTGAATAAATGGTTCTGGGAAAATTGGCTAGCCATAAGTAGAAAACTGAAACTGGATCCTTTCCTTACTCCTTATATGAAAATTAATTCAAGATGGATTAGAGAGTTAAATGTTAGACCTAATACCATAAAAACCCTAGAAGAAAACCTAGGTAATACCATTCAGGACATAGGTATGGGCAAGGTCTTCATGTCTAAAACACCAAAAGCAATGGCAACAAAAGCCAAAATTGACAAACGGGATCTAATTAAACTAAAGAGCTTCTGCACAGCAAAAGAAACTACCATCAGAGTGAACAGGCAACCTACAGAATGGGAGAAAATTTTTTGCAATCTACTCATCTGACAAAGGGCTAATATCCAGAACATACAAAGAACTCAAACAAATTTACAAGAAAAAAACAAACAACCCCGTCAAAAAGTGGCCAAAGGATATGAACAGACATTTCTCAAAAAAAGACATGCATACAGCCAACAGATACATGAAAAAATGCTCGTCATCACTGGCCATCAGAGAAATGCATATCAAAAACACAATGAGATACCATCTCACACCAGTTAGAATGACAATCATTAAAAAGTCGAGAAACAACAGGTGCTGGAGAGGATGTGGAGATATAGGAACACTTTTACATTGTTGGTGGGATTATAAACTGCTTCAACCATTGTGGATAACAGTATGGCGATTCCTCAAGGACCTAGAACTAGAAATACCATTTGACCCAGCCATCCCATTACTGGGTATATACCCAAAGGATTATAAATCATGCTGCTATAAAGACACATGCACATGTATGCTTATTGCAGCACTATTCACAATAGCAAAGACTTGGAATCAACCCAAATGTCCATCAGTGACAGACTGGATTAAGAAAATGTGGCACATATACACCATGGAATACTATGCAGCCATAAAAAAGGATGAGTTCGTGTCCTTTGTAAGGACATGGATGCAGTGGGAAACCATCATTCTCTGCAAACCATCACAAGAACAGAAAACCAAACACCACATTTTCTCACTCATAGGTTGGAATTGATCAATGAAATCACTTGGACTCTGGAAGGGGAACATCACACACTGGGTCCTATTATGGGGAGTGGGGAGGGCGGAAGGATGCCATTGGGAGTTATACCTGATGTAAATGACGAGTTGATGGGTACTGACATGTTGATGTGTGCAGCACACCAACATGGCACAAGTATACATATGTAACAAACCTGCACGTTGTGCACTTGTACCCTAGAACTTAAAGTATAATAAAATAAATAAATAAATAAATAATTCAGACTGAAGCAAAAGTAAAATGTAATTTCCAAACATGTATATTGGTTTGGTGAATATTTAAAACATTTATAAAATATAGATGAAGATTTTTGGAAAGAAGCACTTTAATTCATTTTCACTGAATATAATAATAGTCAAATATGACAGTCATTTCATTATATTTTAAATTTAGTTTTCCTAGCACCTGAGAAACTAAAATAATGAAAAAGCAACATTGTTTTACATCTAACTATAACAGGATATATTGAGGTTGTTTTTAGAGTTTTATTATTATGCATGATATTTAATGTGTATTATGTGTATATGTATATATACATGCAAACACACCCGTATATATTGTTTATCAGAGATATTACTAGCTGTGTTATATACTAAGATTTCTTACCAAAAACTGATTGTAGATTTAATAATAATTTTGGCATTTATGAAGATAAGTTACCTTTTGTCATTTTGACTATTAAAGTTGTACCTTGTTATTTGTAGCCTAAATGACTTATATTAATAGACATAAAAGTATATAAATTGCTTATTAATTTTTAAATATGATCTATAACATTGATACAGACATTCATAATTTGCATGATGCTTGGTCAAAAGTATACTATTTTAATATACTACTGGAGTTAATTTGCCAGTCTTTTTATTACTTAAACAGCTATAGTAAAAAGTGAGAAGTCTTTTTCCATATTAATGACATTTTCATATCAAATATAAAAAATAGAAATGCATAATCTCTGATATGGAAAATATGAAAAACATGGACTTTCTGTGAATGAATATTCTGAAAATAATGCACAAAACACTCTGAGCAAGATTATTTTTTCACAAGGTCCTCATTGAATATTAACAGAATTCTCTATTTTTTCCACGGCTATCAGTCTGTATTCCTGTTGTATCTTGACTCAAATTTAGTACTGTATATTACACAAGAGAGAAATTACTTTTACCCCGGTATTTAAATACATTAATATAAAATTGTGCAGCAATAAATATAATTAAGTATACAACATACACATAGTTATTTGATCTTTCTTATTTCCCTTAGAGCATATATATGTGGAATTGTTGTTGTATTTTATATAATTGTTTTTTATTTAGGGCTTTTTAGCAATCTCTTGTTATCTTTATGTCTTGATCAAGTGTCTTACTGAATCCTTATTTTATTGATTTTTTTAAGAAATTGCTCTAATTTCCCAATATTTAAGGGTATTTTGTTTCTATATTTATTCCTTTTTTCTGCCTTCCTTTTGTTTGAATATTGATTGGATATTGGTTTTATTTGGATGAGATATTTTAATTCCTAAGGATGTAATTACAAAACAGGGCTTATTCTATACCTGATCATGACTGGAGTAAATCATCATCTGCCCCCAAAACAGCCACAAAGGTGAGGAAAGAAACTCCCAAGAGAATATGTTTGAAGGTCAGCCAAGGAAAAATAAGATTGTTTTGTGTGTAGTTACAGAGAAAATACTCGATAAACTTCACATAATGAGGAAAAATAATAGAAGGCCCTTACTGTCATTGCACTTACAGTCTGATTTTCAAAAGAGTAAAAAAGACTTAAATTTCTATAAAATCTGATGCATGCTAAGGCAGAGCAAATTCAGGGGTCTAGGGCAACTCCCAAAAGTTGCATTTAATCAAAACATAAAGAGCTTGAGAAAACTTTCTGAAAGTGATATCTAAATTGAGAGCTGAAAAATAAGTCAGCATTACATAGGTAAAAAGTGACAGAAAAATAAATATATATAGGAAAAGAAATAACACATTTCATGGCAGAGAGACAGCATAACATAGTATATGTGATGAATACAAATAAGTTCTACATATTTGGAACATAGGGTTTGGGTGTTGGAATTTATCTAAAGAGCTTGGAAGCATTTGGATAGTCAGTAATTGACAGAGCATAGTAGAGGAATTGGTCAAATTAGAAGCGTTGACTCTAGCATTTGACTCTAGCTGGTTTTCTAGGAGCAAGCACTCAGAGATAAAAGTCACCCTTCAGCCCAGAGGAGTAGCAGGACTCAAAACAGGAGGAGATGCAACAAGCCCATTCTATGAGGTAATGCAGAAATAGAAAACTTCCAGCAAAACAAAAACAAAACACCTTTGCACATACTAGCAGACAATTAACAATTTTAAAAATTAAGAAGCAGACAAGAAATGAAAGACATTTGTTATGAAATTTACAAATACCCAATGTAAATAACTAAAAATCCATACAAATTGGCACCCAATAGAAGAAATCTCCATGTCTACAGACATGGAAAAATTCTGTAGATGGCTGCATGCCAACATTTAAAACTTTTAAAAGAATACAGTGCAACAGGGAGATTACTATTATAACTACCAGGAAGATAGTACCAAGTTTGGAGTATGCTGCTTAGCCAGGGTCCCCACAAACCAAACCAACTAAAATAAAATAGATCAAATAATGAACTAGATGAACAGTCTACTCACTTTAAGAAATCTCTTTGTTAATTTCTACAACTGAATATCTATAATACCTAATGTGATGTATTTCTCCATGGGCAACAAATACCAACTGCTGTACAGATACTTCTCTGTTTAGTCAGTAAGTAATGTAGAGCAATTATATTATTTCACCTAACTTCCACAAGAAATTTAAAGTCTTTTGATAACAACAGTCTTTATAGTAGAAACTGCAATACAGTCTATTATGAGGGATACATTTCTAATTATTGCTTTTTTACTCCAAACAATCAGAAAAATGACCTAACACATGATTTCCTTCTAGAAGAGTTTAGATCTTCTGGCAATATTCTCTTTAACCCATGATGTATGTTAAGAGGAGTGAACCAATGTTCTGTTTCTGACTGATTATGAGGCAACATACATACCATTAAAACTTCTCACCTATTTTGGGCCTTTATTTTCCATCTATCAAGGCATCTATCATCTTCCATTTATCAAGGCATCCTTATCCATGTAGAAGGCTGGCTTCAAAACCCTTTAAAAATAAAAGTATATTCCATGATTGCACACAGAAGATGACCTTTTCACTTCTATTGTTCATAGTGGCATAAACAAGGTAAAAAAAAAAAAATTATAGATAACAGTCTCCTTATAGTAGAGAAGTTTTGATCTGTGATTTTGGATAAAAATGCTGTCTGCATCAAGGATGCCATCTCTTTTTGGGGATAAAGTTCCCTGGTTAGCTTTATCTTAAGGTTCCTTATGGGTGTACAGTTCCAAGAATGCAGAGGGACCCTTCTTATTTGTGAGATTATGAACCCAAAGTTCAAACTTGAAGTTTTGTTGTTGCAGTGTGGATGGCAAGGCAGTCTTTCTCTGATGTTCTTGGAAGATCCAATCTTCCAGTTCTAGACTGTGAAGGAGCTGATTGTCCTCAGTCAGTAAATCATGAAAAGCTTTCTTTACCTGGTGAAAATACACTATGGCATAATGAGCTACTTCAATAATATCAGTCCTTTCACATGGGGAAGCTTTTATAAAACCAGAAAACATTCATTTAAAATGACAATTGAATGAAATCCCTCTATAAATGTTTAAATGGCCCATCAGCTAGTGGAATTTACCTGAAGTTCTTATTGTCTTCCCAGGAATATGGGTTTGACAAAGCAAATATTAGCCATAAATTATTTTATCAATTTAGAAGCACCATGAGAAAATATGCATGCTTAAGTTGGATAACTTTTAATAGCAAATGCTTTAAGGACTCAGGAAGGACAAGGTGGCCTTCCTGGTTCTCCATGAATCCCTGCTTAATGTTAGACTAATGTCCTCTTGAATACCAGTTGTTTCTCCAATTTAGAGGCATAGTGTTGATAGCTGATGGGTTATGATATGTAGTTTGATGTAGACCATAGAGTTCATTTAAATTGTAAATCTAAAAAATTTCAATATTGGCTGATTTAGCATGAAAATCTGGAAAAGTATCTTCTTAGTATTCAATTAATTTTTGTTCTGCTCAGGTTAGCAGTTTTATACAGCCTGTATACAGAATTGCTTCTCTCAACTTCAGTAGTTTTCTACTCTTATTAACCCTCATTTCTAATGAAAAGTCTAGAAAGTTACTTTTGAAGTGTGTATGTCAGTATTTGTAGACAAAACCATTTTATAATTTTTAGAAAAGTAGTCTTTTAAATTATTTGTTAACAGTTCTAAATATATTTAACTTTTCTATACCATATAAAAATAATATGTAGAGATATATAGACTTAAACTCATGTTTAATAATATTTTAGTATCTTAACTTAGAGATGACTTAGGCATTTTATGATTATTTATTACTTTATTTAATATAACATGACTCTAAGATTTTGAATTGCTGAAAATAATTTTGAAACCATGACACACATAGCTTCCTTAATATCTTTTTCCAGTAATCCTAGGTCACAAACAGTCACACAGCACCCAGGAGGACTGGGTCAGGATCTTTCTCAGTCCATGAGGGCAGAAGACAGAGCTTTGAAGACTCTACCTGGAGGATCCAGCTGCCCCCAAAATAGCCAGGAGGCAAAACAGGGAAGGCAGAGGAAGAAGAGGCCATATTGAGCTTGATTCTGGCTTGTAGTCTTTGGTTTAGGCACTAAGAACATGTCTCCAGACCTCATCATGGTCACCGATCTAGAACTTTGAATCCGGATACTCTAAACAAAAGATATAATCTCAGTCAAATCAAGCATGTGTCTAATTATATTTAACTGATAATTTTGAAAACATTTCTATTTGAAACAATTTCTAAATTAGCTTCATTTACCAAATATCACATACACACATATAGACAAACAAACATAGAGAAGCAGATCTGACAGCTCCCATAAAGGATTTTCATTTGCTTCCTTTTTAATAGCTTTTCTTTTCCTCTTTCAGTCTATCAATCTTCCAATTACCGGTTTCATTGCCCTAAGCAATTGTTAACTAGGCAATTTGCATTTCCTAAAGGAACAACTCTTAGGTAGAACAAAATATATATATTTCATGAGCACAGAACTAAAATATTAGGTCTAAATAGTATACCCTTATTCTATCATCATTTACTCAAATCAAGAGGGGAAAAACTGCTGAAATAAAAGTTTACTTAAGACAAGATGGCCAGAAAAGCACCTTACACAAGAAATATGACTTATTATGTAAATTTAAAAGAACAATACGTATTTCTAATATACATAGGTGGATATCCTTAAAAATGGAGATTCCCTTCACATGTGATTTTTTTTTTTACAAAAGATGGTCAATATAGCCAATTTAATTTCAGAAAGGTGCATTTTAGTTCAAGAGTGTTCTTTTTAACTTAGCTACTCTTTCTAGGCTAAAATTGCTAAATTCAGGGTAGCGGGTGGAGCCCGTTAAGGAATGGGCAAGAAAGCATTGTATGCCAAGACTCAGCATGGATAGATCTGAAAAACAAGCAAGGCTCTTTTACCTGACAGCCTATCTTTTATAAACACCTTATCTAAGACAGCTTTCTACTTTCTGGGTGGGATAGTAACTAAGCCAAAAGGTTAGCAGATTTAATTTTCTTTTAATCAGTTAGTCACTAAAGCTTTTTACCTGCCTTACATATTCTGCAAATAAAAATATTGGAATACTTTTAGAAGCTTCTTCAGTGTTGTTAATTTAGAATGTTCTACTCTAACTCTAATCTTTAGTAAGGTTTTGCAATTTCTGTATGCCTTTGGAGCTTCCAGGGCCTAATATTTATGCATGTATAAGCCAGAAGGAGCTCAGTTCTTCACAAATTAAGGATCCCATTTTACTTCAATGTTGGCTTTAGCTCTTAGGTTCCCTTGATCAATTTAGCCAATGATTTGTTTTCTATACCTAAGTCTGCAAGAAAAATAAAACAAAGTGGGTAGAATATAAAAATTCTTGCAAATTCCCAAAAGCCAAATTTTACATCTTTTACAATATTGCCATTTATTACTGGTTCTTTCTGACCTAGTCAGATGTAATAGGTCTCTAATTTTATCCAAGTCAGTAAATTACCAGATCCAATCCAATCCTGTGCCTATTCCAGTTTTGGTCATGACTTCCAAACCCAATTTGGATAAGAAATGTTCAGAGAGCTCAAAACCCAAATCTGTGGAGCTTCAGAATCCTAGAGAGAACTTACCACAGTCCCTAGCTGCTCCTAGAGAGCAATGGGCACAGTGGGTGCAGCAGGTACCTGACTTGTTCCCTCAGCACTCCTGGGGGTCCCTGGAAGCTCTACTTCAGATCTCATTTCTAATGCCATCTTTTTTTTAAAAAAATAGACAAATTAAATTTAAATGAGTTTAGTTGAGCAAATAATAATTCATAAATTCATTAATATTGAGCTAGAGTTGTCTCAGAGACTTCAGTTCAGTCACATGGTAGAAGATTTATGGACAGAAAAAGGAAAGTGTCAAACGGAAAGTGGCAATGAGGCAAAGAAACAGCTGGATTGGTTATAGCTTAGTGTATGCCTTATTTGAACAAGGTTTGAATAGTTGGCCACCTTTGATTGCCCAAACCTTGGTGATTGGCCCAAGAATACACTGTAGTCTGTATAGAACTCCATTTAGGATATAGCTCATGATGTACAGAGAAAACTTTAGGCCAAACATAAAATATGTGAGTCCGCAGCTTTAGGCTAAACTTGATTTAACAATACTTACTGGTTTCTACAGAAGAATCTAGAACTACATCTGTAAGAAACAATTATCAGGTTTCAAGAAGGACAAGATATGACTTAGGTAAAAAAAAATTGTGGTATGTTGCTTTTAATATGTGTTTTTATTATATATGTATATGTGTTTGTGTGAATTTTTATAAATAATTTCTCAAGTATTTTTAGACAAAAATTATCATAAAAATTCCCATTTCATTGAGCTACAATCTTTGAAATTAACATTGAATAACCTTTTCTTTCACTCTGTATAGATAATCAGAAAAGTCTGTTGCGCCTGTCGTAGGAAAGTTAAAACTTTTTCTCTGAAGGTTGAGTGTAAGTCTGTTGAAATCAATTGCAAAAAGACAAATTAAGTGGAAAAAAAGATATATAAATTTATTAACGTGTACATAAACATGAGAGTCCCATAAATATGAGATTCAAAGGAAAGTCAGATGACTGAAGTGTTTATATTGTACAGAAGAGAAGAGAGGTGTGGAAGATGAAGACAAGTTAGGGACAGGGGAGACGAAGAAAGGAGGTGTGAGAAAATGCTGCCTTGTTATGCGGATAAAGTCTCCCAGGTAATCTTCAAGATGCCCTGAGGGGGAAAAAAAAAATAGATGGTAGCCAGTAGTAAAACTTTCTTTGTCATACCTTTAAAAGTGTTAGACTTTCAGTCTCTTTTTGTTGTGAGTTAATCTTCCCTAGATCCACATAAGGCAGATGTGGGAAACTCAGAGAAAGCCTATTGTATCTGCTATTTACCTTACTAATGTAAATTTTCTCTACAGATGCAGATCTTCCTTACAAAGGAAAGCTTTTCAGAGCTGTTTTTGTGGTCTGCAGCCCCTCTAAATTCCCATATCAAAATATGCCAAGGAAGTATATTCTGGGGTGAAATATCCTGATCTCCATTATTATCTTCAAAATCTATCCTAAATCTGATACTTTCTCAGCAACTCCACTTCTCTCACCATCATCTCTCACCTTGATCATTCCAACTATGTCCTGCTAAAACAGTTATCACTCACAGACTATTATCCAAAATTAGGCAAAATGAACATTTTAAATATAAATCTGATTTATGACAACCTTCTCATTCTTAGCAGGCTTAGTGTGTTGCATATAATCTGGTTTCTGCCTACATATCCAAACTCACCTCCTAGGATTTTCCTCCAGCTTTCAAACTGGTTTCTTTGCCGTGAACACACAAGCATATTTCTTGGGAGTAGAGAATGTTAAAGGTTTTTCTTTTTGCCGAAGTCATTTTCACTGGGATAGCTACATGACTACTTCCCTTATTCAATCGTGGTCTTTGTTCTAATATTATTTCCTCTGAGAAAACAACATTAAGCAGACTCCTTGTCATCTTCCAGCCCCACACTATAATTTTTCTTTGTCTTTGTTTTATTTCATTAACAGTACATGTTCCTGCCTCATTTACATAGCTAAGTTTGTCAATATACCTACCTTTTGTAGTTTTTCTTAGTTGCCTTTCTTGTCCAGTGGAACACCAATATCATGAAAATGGGAAGTTTATCTCTTCTGTTTATTGTTGTATCTCTGGTTCCTAGAATGAAACTTGACACATGGCCACTATTCAGTTTATGTTTCTTGGATGAATAAGAAAATAAGTACAAATTGTAAATGTCTACTCAAACATCAAACAGATATCAGAGATACACATTACAACTCCATCATAATGATTAGAAGTTACCCTAAAAGTGGTGCCATTTATATTCAGGACAGTAATACAATGGTCGTATTCATAAAGTGTGACAATATATGGAACTTATTTTAGCTAAAATAAAAATAGAAATATGAATAACATGCTTTCTAGCATTTATATATAGTGCTACTGTTAGATTATTCATTATTTCCTAACTCCTAGTTTTATATACAGTTTGCTTTTGATACTGCACTTTCTGTTTGCACACAGCGTGCACCCTTGGGGTTCACCTTACATGCAGTGTTTTGCCTGAAGAGCTGAGGTTGTGGAAAAACATTCAACTTTTCTCTCCTCTGATAAGCTGTATATTCCCTGTAACCTCTGTGATCCTCATTCATCAATGAACAGATAGATCTGAAGCAGTGCAGGATTCAGTGCTACACCATTGGAGCAGAGAAAACAATACCTGCATTTCCAAAAAAGGACCACTTTGTTAAGGAGTGCTTTAGGGAAATAAAAAGCATACCCCAAACTATCAACAGGTTTGTAGTATTAATGACCTAATAAAATACTTTTTAAACATAAAATTCCCTGTTTTGAATCATAATTATATCTTTTAAAATATCAACAGTAAAGGAAGTATAATTTAGTGCCATTTTAAATTTATTTATTGAGTGCTTGCTGGAGGCATTGTTCTATATGCTATATATTCTGGTCTTATATTGGATTAGTTAAAAATGTGAATTGTCATTTTTACATATTTCTGTTATCTTATTAAGTATCTCCAAACAAAATTGGTATGGATAAATTTTATATTATGATTCCTTAGATATATTTTTTAGTTTAATAATAGGTACTTTTTCTTATGTTTGATATCATGCTGTAACTATATTATTAAAAATAAGGAAATCAATACTTAGATGACATGGTAATTTAATTTATTTAAAATGTACTAACTAAAGACTTAAAATACTGAAGATATTATGCTAGTTGTATAAGATAAAATGAAAAGCATGAAAAAAGAATCCTCTCATGAAATTTGCAGTTTACAAGAATGATAGATATTAATTAAATAATCCATAATGAGATAAATCTAAATAAAAATAAGTGCAATGAGGAAGCTTGCAAAGTACTACAAATACATTAATCGGCATCTTGCCTTAAATTGCAGCATATGGAATGAATTGTGAATGACACAAATGTTTTAAAATATGAAGGCAAATTAGAAATTAATTACATGAGAAAATTGAAGGAGATGGACACCGTTTCAGGGACTGGAGACAGCACTTGGAAAGCCTAAGATTTGGAATAAGTGTTGACATTTAAAAAGTTCAAATATTGTTCTTATTGCATTATTAATGGAACATAGAGTATTCCATAGAGAGAGGCATGGAGTGAACGGGAATGGGGCTGGAGTGACAGGCACATGCTGAGATGTGGAAGATTATACTACCCAGGCTAATCTTATTGAGAGCCCTTGTTAAGTACTCTGGTGTTTTTATCTTAAAGCCGCAGAAAGACATTAAAAGACTTCTAGGAGAAAAATGACATAATCATTTCTAAAAGATCATTTTGGACCTAACGTGAAAATGACTGAGTAGAAAATTGTTAATATAGTGAGGGCATTTAAAAGGCTATTTCAGTAGTTTAGACAATCAATAACCTCACAAATTTTATGTAATATAATTGTTAAAACTCAGAAATGAAGAAGGCATAGAGAATGTATGTGTGTATAGTCCTATTTTGACTTAACATTAGACATAAGAAGGAAAATATGTCAGGACTGATCAATAAAGTAAAACCATTGAAAAAACCATGAGACTCAGATCATTTAGTGAGAATGAAAGACTTGCAATTTTTTTAAGAGTCAAAATGATGGATACAATTTCATAGAACTCTTTCATATATTTCACTAATAAAATGGAGACACAAAGTTCTAATAATTTCACAAGAATATTAGATTTCTAGATCAACTTTATATTACTAAATTATGACAGGCATTTATAGCCACAATATAATGAATACTTTGGAATCTAGAATCAAGGAACTGTCAAAAAAATTGATTGATTAATTCTTTTTTTTTTTTTTTTTTTGAGATGGAGTGTCACTCTGTCATCCAGGCTGGAGTGCAGTGGCATGATCGTGACTCCCTGCAGTCTCCACCTCCAGTGTTGAGGCAGTTCTCCTGCCTCAGCCCAGTGAGTAGCTGGGATTACAGGTGGGCGCCACCATGCCTGGCTACTTTTTGTAATTTTAGTAGAGATTGGGTTTCATCATGTTGTCCTGGCTGGCCTTGAACTTCTGACCTCAGGTGATCTGCCCACCTCGGCCTCCCAAACTGCTGGGATTACAGGTGTAAGCAACCATACCTGCTTGCTTGATTGATTCTTTTACTGTAAAATGAAAAGTCTCAGTAGTGTTTAAATAATAATTTTTGTTGAATGATACCTATAGTAGAAAACTAAACCGAATGCTGAAATAATTAAAGATATTTTCAATGAGAAAAATAACTGATTAATAATGTTTTGACAATAGGCTACAAAAAAATGGAGTATATATTAAAGAGTGGTACACCATATTTTGGAATAACTATGAAAATATTTTTATACATATAATAATATTCTACTGAGAAAAGTATATCTAACTACCTTGAATTATCAGGAGAAAAAGTAATTGTAAAACTTCATAGCTCATAATATGGTCATTCTAAAGCAAAATATTAAGAGATGAGAAACATAAATTCAAAGCACCAAAATATTTAAATTCATCAGGGTTTACACACATTATGAAAAAGTGTTTGAAAAATACTTGTTCTGAACAAGATAGACATTCTAATTATAAAATATGTAAATAGCAATGAGCAAAAATCATCGTTCTCCACAGCCCATTTCTAAAATATATCTATTGTATGTCAAGATCAATGAGGCACACTGTCTGCACCTAATATACAATTGCATGAATTCAGATTTTACACTACATGTACAAAGAAAGTAAAGGTAAGTTGGTGATTTCTAACAAGGTTTTCTTTTAAAAGAAAATTGGCCAGCTGTGCAGAGTATTTGATAATTTATCACAACAGATAGAAATCTACTAAACACATAAATAGGCAAACAAGAAATTTAATTACATTGTGAATGAATATAAGTTAAGTAGCAGAATATATCGGAATCCATATGTTGTAAAACTTAGAATTAGAAATTGTTTTGTCCTTTTTCCTTTTGTTCTATTTCATGGCAAGTGCTCATTCTGGAAAACAACTACTTACAGAAAATTTAAGGACTTGCTATTTAATGTTTACGGTTCTGTGTAAGAATGTCTATTGACTCCAGTCTTTCCTTATCCTTCCCAATTAAAGAAGCATTTTATTTGACCTACTGTCAAAAGCTATTCCCAAGAACAGGCCCTGACAGTTCTCAAAAGTACCCTCTGCATCACCATTTCTTGCTCCATTTCTATTGATTATTCAGTAAAAGCTGCTATCAACTGTTCGCTAGATAGCCACTAGAGTTTCCGAGTTTTGTTTCTCTATAATCCAATTTCCATTTAGCATTGATAATTAAATTTTACGAGGTTATATTGAGATATAACACTCTATGTTGCACAAATATTAAGAATAAAGCTGTCATTTGGTCAATATCCAGAACATGGATAGCCACCCAAAGGGCTTTCATTAGTCATATCCTTGTCCAGCACTCCCAGAAGTAACCACAGCACTGACTTCTATCACCATAGGTAAATATTCCCTGTTATTAAAATCTATGTAGATAGAATTACGTGTCACATGTCTCTTTTGCATTTTGCTTCATTTGCCCAATATTATGTATATAAAGTCTACCAATGTTTTGTATAGTTTTTAGTTTTCATTGCAATACATTCTTTCAATAAATATGCCACAATTAATTTATCTGTTCCATTGTAAATGAACATTTGAGTTTTTTCCAGTTCAGGACTATGATGAGTAAAGATGCTATGATCATTCTTTAACATATGTGTTGGTGACTTGAAAGTCACTCATTTTGTGGAATTCATATCTAGGAGTAGAATTGCTAAGTGACAGAATAGGGATAGGTTTGACTTTAGTGGATAACACAAAACACTTTTCTAAAATTGCCCATTTATAAGAGAGTTCTGATTGCTTTGCACTTTTTTTTGTTTTGTTTTTGTTTGTTTGTTTTTTTTTTTTTTTTTGAGGCGGAGTCTCGCTCTGTCGCCGGGACTGGAGTGCAGTGGCCAGATCTCAGCTCACTGCAAGCTCCACCTCCCGGGTTTACGCCATTCTCCTGCCTCAGCCTCCCGAGTAGCTGGGACTACAGGCGCCCGCCACCTCGCCCGGCTAGTTTTTGTATTTTTTTAGTAGAGACGGGGTTTCACCGTGTTAGCCAGGATGGTCTCGATCTCCTGACCTCGTGATCCGCCCGTCTCGGCCTCCCAAAGTGCTGGGATTACAGGCTTGAGCCACCGCGCCCGGTCTGCTTTGCACTTTTACTAGTGCTTTGATATATCTAACGATATTATTTTTGCATATTGTATTAATTTCAGTGATTAAATTCAATGATTGGTACCTTATTGTGGTTTGATTTACACACTATAACAACTCAATGTTGAACACTTTTTCATAGGCTTATTGGCTATTTGTAAAAATATTACTCTGAAGTGATTTGAGATTTTTTCCAATTTTTTCTGTCTTCATATCAATCAATAGATACTCTTTACGTATTCTGAATAGAATTCATTTGTTGATGTAGACAGTTAGAAAATATATACACATAAATATACCTACATACATATATGTATGACAAATACATACACCTGTATATTAATATATTTGGCAAATATGTGTTTTCAGTGTATATCTTGATTTATCATTCTTATTGTGTTTTTTTTTTTGTAAAACGATTTCATTCAAAAATTCAATTTTTATAGTTAATTGAAAACATAATTTATATCCTAATGTTTTCTTTTTTCTTCTAGGAATTTATTATCTTTTGCATGTTGGACTATGAAGCTTTTTGAATGAATTTGAGGTTTTAGTGCGGAGCTTATGATTCATTCTTTTTCCATTAGATAATTATTTGAACTAGCTTCATTATTTTAAAAAAATCAAAATTTTTCCATTGAGATAAAAATACTTTTTAAAATTAATCATATGACCCATAGAACTGTGAGTCTGTTTCCAGACTATGTATTATGTTTCAGTGGTCTCTCTGTTTATCCTTGTGTATGCATTTTACTTGTCTAGGACATCAAGTAAAACACTTTAAAGTGCTAATATTACAATCTTTTCTACTTCTGAATATATTAAATATGATATTAACTGAAAGATTTTCTAAGTTACCCTTTGAGAAATTCCGGATTCTCTCTTCTATTTCTAATTAGCTGAACATTTTATTTTTTATGAGAAAAGGATATTGGATGTTATCAAATGTTTTCTTGCGATATCAATTAAGATAATAATATAGTTTACCTTATTTAAATGTTAATGAACAAAATTACATTAAGTGATTTGCAAACAATGCAAACTTACATTGCCAAAATAAAACCCACAATGTTACTAATTTATTTAAATTTCTAGATTTACTTTGTACATGTTTGTTTAGAATTTTTGTATCTGTTATTCCCTTCTTATGACTTGGTCCAGTGGTGCTGTGCTTACGTTGACCTCGTAAAATGAGTCAGATACTATTTTCTAGTGTTTGACAGATTTGATTTTTTGTTTAATATTGGATAAAATGCACTAGTAAAACTACCAGGATAAAAATATTTCTTTCTTATTTTTATTTTTTAATTGAAAAAATACTTTTATAGATTTAATGGGATAGAATGCTATGTTTTGTGTATGTTTATATCACTCAATAATTGTATCAATCAGATTAACATATCCAGCACCTCCCATACTTAATCTATTTTTGTGATGAGAACATTTAAAAATTAATCTTTCAGCAATTTTGAGGTATACTGTGTATTATTATTAATTATAGTCAATATTCTGTGCAATAAATCACTAAAACTTAATCTTCCTGTCTAGCTGAAAATTTTTACCCCTTGATCAAAATCTCTCATTTTCCCATTCACCCTTCTCCCTCAGTCTTGGGTAACCACAATTCTAGTCTCCACTTTTATGAGTTCAACTTTTTTAGATTCCCCATATAAGTAAGATCATGCAGAATTTGTTTCTTTGCCTGGCTTATTTCATGTTATATAATGTCCTCCAAGTTCATCCATGTTGTAAATGACAGAATTTCCTTTCCTTTCAAAGCTGAATTGTATAGCTCAGTGTGTGTGTGTGCGCGTGCACGTGTGTGCGTGCGTGTGTGTGTGTTGATAGGTTGATGCCACCTCTTGGCTATTGTAAATAGTTCTGCAATGTACATAGAAGTGCAGCTATCATTTTAACATACTGATATCAAATCCTTTGACTCTATACCCCAAAGTGGGATCCCTAGATCATATGATAGCTCTATTTTTAATTTTTTGAGAAACGTTTCTACTGTTTTCCATAATTGATGTACTAATTAGCATTCTCATTAACGGTGTACAAGGGATCTCCTTTCTCCACATCTTTGCCAACATTTATCATTTTTTAGAATAAAAGCAATTCTAACATGTGTGAGGTGATATTGCTTCAATATAAATTAATTTAAATGTTTTAATTTACCTTTTCCTAATGATTAGTGGTTTTGAACATCTTTTCAGGTATCTGTTGCATATTTGCATGTCTTCTTTTGAGAAAAGTCTGTTGAATAGCTTTGCCTATGTTTTATTAGGTTGTTTTACTTCTAAAAAATTGAGTTGAATATGCATTTTGGAAATTAGCCCCTGATCAGATATATGATTTGTGAATATTGTCTCCCAATTCCTGAGTTTTCTCGTCACTCTATTATTGTTTCCTTTTTAATTGGGAATCTGTAGACATTTTAACCTGATAGTATTTTCTTTAGGAAGTAAAGACATATGTTTACATATACAGAAGCATGAATTTTAGTATTCACGTGATTCATGATATTGTTTTGCAACTTATCCTTGAAGGAAATAATATTGTATCCACTTCTTAGAAATGTGCCTGATATTTAAGAAAAGCTCTTTTCCAGTATATTAGAGTCACACATTGGTGAAAAACTAGTATTTCAATTATGAAACACAGAATATTTACTCATCCATGAATTTATCTTTATATATAAATGTCACTTTTATAGTATTTGCTAAAGATAACTGTCAAAACACATACAGTTCAGTTCCAAGCTCCTGCCCTTCAAGAATCTACAGGAGTTGTAGGCAAGTAAAGAAAGACAGGCAGCCAGGTGCGGTGACTCACACCTGTAATCTCAGCACTTTGCCAGGTGTAGACAGGTGATTCACAAGGTCAGAAGTTCAAGACCAGCCTGGCCAACATGGTGAAAACCCATCTCTACTAAAAATAGACTAAAAATTAGTCAGGGGTGGTGATGTCATGTGCCTGTAATCCCATCTACTCAGGAGGCTGAAGCAGGAGAATTGCTCGAACACAGGAGGCAGAAGTTGCAGTGAGCCAAAATGGTGCCACTGCACTCCAGCCTGGGTGACAGAGTGAGACTCCATCTCAAAGAAAAAAGAAGAAGAAAAAAAAAAGAAAGACAAGCCTCAGACAGCTCTCCTGGAAGGGAAAAGTAGCAGACATGAGGTGGAAGTATGAAACAGTCATGTTCATTTCTGGAAGTTGACACATATTAAAAAATCGCTAGCATTTAATAATTGAGTTTATAAAGTATAAATACAATAAAGTGTGATAGGTATGATAGTCAAACAATGCATTTAGTATAGTTAATACCTAAGAGTAAGTTAAATATTATTAAAATGACTACTATTAATTAGTTATTATATCACCATTTGACAATAATTAGCTATCATAATTCCACTTGATAAAGTAGATTCACATATCCAGGTTATTTCAAACACACTTAAATATTTTCAAATTACTGGACAAAATAGGCATAAAAACTTAAGTTTAAATTAATTAAAATAAATAAAATTGCAAATTCAATTTTGCCACTGTTCTAGCCACACTTACAGCTAGTCATATGGTTACATGGTTAGTAACTACCATGTAAGACAGTGTAGGTTTAGAGAATATCCAGAGGAAAAAAAAATGTTTAAAAGAATACAGCTCCATGGCTTACTTTTGTAGAAATTATTTCCATCTTGCACTAAATGACAACATAACTCTAACTTCCTATTGTTAAGATAGCAGTACTCTCCAGATTGATCTACAGATTCAAGACATTTCTATCAATATTCCAGATGGCTTTTTGCAGAAATTGACAATTGCATACTAAATTTATGTGGAAATGCAGAGGACTCAGAACAGCCAAAGAATCTTAAAAAAGAGATATAAAATTGGAGAAATCACATCTCCTCATTTCAAACCCTAGTATAAAACTAAATATTCAAGACAATGTAGTACTGACATAAGAATAGATATACAGATCAATAAGACATAATTCGGAGTTCAGAATTAAGCCTTTATATTTATGGTTAATTGATTATCAATAAGCATGTCAAGACAATTCAATAGGAAAAAAAATCGTCTTTTTAACATATGGTGCTGAGGCAAACAGATACATGCAAAGGAATAGTTTGACTTTTACCTTACACAATACATACACATTACTCAAACTATATCACAAACCCAAATATAAGAGATTAATTAAATTATTACACTCTTAGAAGAAAAGTTACAATAATTTTTTGTGATCTTGAGTTAGACACTGAATTCTTAAATAAGACACCAGAAGCACAAGAGACAAAAGAGAAAATGAAATAGGTAAAATGAATTAGTTGATATAATAATAACAAATTTTGTGCTCTAAACAATACCATCACAAAAGTGAAAAAGCAACCAACAGAATGGGAGAGAATATTTGCAAATCCTGTATTTGATATGGGACTTGTATTCAGAATATATAAAATACTCATAATTCAGTAATAAAAATAAGAAAAACATTGACAAATTATATGAACAGCCATTCATCCAAAGAACGTAAACAACCTTGAAAGAATGCTGATCAACAACCCTTGAAAGAATGCTGAGCAATATTAGTCAATAAAAAAAAAAAAAAAAAAAAAGCTAAATACAAATTATGGTAGGTAATCTTCACACCCACTAGAATAGCTAAATAATAATACATAAACTTTGAAAAAATTACACTAAGTGAAAGAAGCTAGTCACAAAACACCACATATTGTATGATTCCATTTCATTTATATGAAATGTCCAGAACAGGTAGATTTTTAGAAACACAAAGTTAATAAGTGGTGGCTTAAAGATGGGAATAGGGAATTTTGAGGGGTGGGAATGTAATAGATGTAAGTTTCCTTTTAGAGAGCATGAAATTATGTCAAATCAGATTGCGCTATCATTTTCAGAACTTGCAGACATACTACAATACATTGAATTAATACTTTAAATCAGTGAATTGTATGGCATATGAATTGTATCTCAATAAAGCTGCTCAAAACAGCAAAAGCACAGAACGTGCACATCACATGGTTTTCTTTAAGTCAGCATCTTACATAACCATAGCATATGCATTAAAGCTAAGAACTTAACCTTAGTTTGATATTTTTAACAAGTTTTCAAAAGGTATTTGAATTTCTAAGTTTTACACTAACACTTTTCTCTCTCACTCTCTTCCCAGAGTTCCCACTGAGTTTAATTTTCTTCCAATCTGTGACAATTCCCCAATATGTTCTTGTCCTTTACAACTTTGACAATTTTAAAGAGTACCATTGAGTTATTTTATAGAACGCTTTTTATTTGGATTTGTCTAATGTTTTCTTATGACTGGATTAAGTTATTGCTTATGAGGAAGGATATCACTTAGAAGATGTGCTCTTCTCAGTGCATTATACTGAGTGGCACATTACCTCAACATGCCTGGTTATATTCACTTTTATCACCTGACTAATGTGAGTCTGCCTGTATTACACAAGACAAAATGATCACTTTGCCATTTGTAAATATCAAATATTTGGGGGAAGAGGAGTCTTTGATATATATAAATTTCCTATGTCTGTTTAAACTTTTTGCCAGTAATCTTAGGATCGTAGAAGAATTTTGCTTGTGAAAATTATTATTTTAACTTAGTGGTGAATTTCCATTTCCCTTAATTCTTCTATATGTATTACCTGTTTTTCTGTAAGAAAAAGTTGGCATTTTCTCCTTTAACCTATGTATTCACTCAGGTGTAAACATAAGGACTAAAGGTTATTTATTTTTTATGGAGGTTGCAATCCAATATTGTATTTATTTAATTGGTTCAAGTTGTTCTAATTTTGGCTGTTGGGGGAATGTTCAGGTGGATTATGTGCCCTTTGATATGCTCCCTTTATTTATTTTTTATTTTTATTTTGTGCTCTCTGTTACTTCCTGGCATTACGATACCCCAAGTTCATCTTTTAATTCCCCTATTTCAGTCCATCACTCAACTAGTTACCCAAGGAGTCTGGCTTTTTTATACTGGAGAATTTTGATATTGATTTCTGTAACTATCTTCCAACATCATACTTTTTATTCTAGTTATCTCTTTTCCTTATAACTCACCTTCATTCTTCAACAGTGAGAAATCTGGCTTTCATTATCTACAATATAGGATTTATTATTTATTCAACTCTATAATATGATTAGTTAATTTCTAACTCATGCTCTGTAAAAACAAATTGACAATACACTAGGTCACAATGTATATGAAAAATTATTTTTGTCTGTAATTCTACAATATTCAATTAAAATGCAATTTCACAAAGTAATGTAGGTCAGCTCTTATGTTTCTCTTCCTTTTTACTTGAAACACAGATTCATTTGCAACAATCTGCATTCTTTCTCTCCCCTTATACATAGCTGATATTTTTAGACATGTGCATTGAGTAAAATCCAGGTTTTTTGTGATGTACTCTTCTATGGGTCATAAAGAATGCATTGAATTGTGTAGCTACCACCACAGTTTCTTACAGTTCCATCACATCCAATGATCTTTTCATTATATCCTTTTAGAGATAACCTCTCTCTTACTCCCAGCAAATCACATTTTAAAAAATGTTTTATTAATTAATGATCAATTAGGCTGTTATGAATAAAGTTGCTTGATATTTGTGTACACTTCTTTGTAAAGCTATTAATTTTTCATCTGATAGCTGTGGTATTAAATATGTGTAATTATTTAATGACATAGGTGTAAAATCTATGAGTCTGTGTGTAGATGGATGTTTATCTCTGTGAAAAAGTGTAAAACTATTTTCCAAAGTTGTTGTTCCATTTTATGATAATTCACGTTGTTCTTCATTCTTATGGAAACTTGATAGTAACTTTTTAAACATTTTAATATGTATGAAGTCAAACGTTTTTGTGTTTTTAATTCAAATTTTCATAAAGATTAATAATGTTCAATATATATCCATATATTTATTTGACATTTCTTTATCTTCTTCAGTGAAATATCTATTCAGATCCTTTGTTCACTTTTAATTGGGTATGAATGAATCTTAATTTTCTTCCTCTACAGGACAGAAGTAAACCACTGTATGAGAAGTAAACTCATATGTTATTATCAGGAGTGCAGAAAATATATACTGTAAAATGAGATCTAGCATATTTAAAAAAAACTATATATACATTTATCCTTTGAAACACTGATCTCTTTTCTAGAAACTAACTGTGGTAATACATTCTGTCAATACACTCACACACACACACAAATACAACCACATATACTTCATGCAGAGTCACCAATGAAGGTGTTATCTGTAATAATAGAATACTGTATTAGTAATACAGTAATTACAGAAATAGTAATAATATAAATAATACCCTTTTTTGTATTTGAGACAGAGTCTCACTCTGTCACCCAGGTTGGAGTGCAGTGGTGCAATCTCAGCTCACTGCAATGTCCATCTCCCAGGTTCAAGTGATTCTTCTGCCTCAGCCTGCCAAGTAGCTGGGACTACAGGTGTGTGCCACCATGCCAGGCTATTTTTTTTTTTATTTTTTATTTTTAGTAGAGACAGGGTTTCATGATGTTAGCCAAACTGGTCTTAAACTCGTGACCTCGTGATCTGCTGTCTTTGGTCTCCCAAGGTACTAGGATTACAGGTGTAAGCCACCGCACCTGGCCATAAATAATACTATTAATACTCCTCCTAATACTCACAATACTCCAATACTCACAATACTCTTAAAACTCATCCATATTATGGTGGTAGGAGGCAGACAGATTCCTAGGTGGGAGGAGGCAGGCACCTGGTAAGGCCCAACTTTCAAGTCAAGGATGGTCTGAAGCCTGGGGTCAGGGCTGCCAGTTCTGGGTGCAGTCCGCCACTAGAATGGGAACTTCCTTGATTCCTTTTGGTCAGTTGGGTAGTGCTTTTTCTGGGCCCTCCCATAGACCAATCAGCTTGCACTTCCTCCATTCTGAGCTCATAAAAACCCTAGACTCAGCTGGACTCAGACACAGGTTGGGACTATCTGTCTGCAGCTAGGACCTACCCACTTTGTGTCTCCTCTCCACTGATAGCTGTTCTGCCACTCAATAAAACTCTTCTTCATCTTGCTTATCCTCCAGTTGTCCATGTAACATCATTTTTCCTGGATGCAGGACAAGAACTCAAGACCCACCCAACCATGAGCATGAAAAGGACTGTAACACTTTTCTGGCTCGCTTGCCTGGCTGTGGGAAGTGACATGCTTCCATTCACTGAACTATGGATGGGAAGAGCCATGACCCTTTTGGGGGCCCAGACCTTGAGATTCCCCAAGCCAGAGCTTTAACACTATAGCCCTCATACCCTCAAACAGAGTTAGGCAGCTGCTGCACATGACAGGAAGCAATGGTAGGGCCAGGCCAGCCCACAAGTGGGGCTAAAGGACTGAATGAACTGTAACACAAAGGGGCTGAAACAGTCCCTGACATATTTGCTGCACTGTGGGCAGTGAGAAGGAGACAGCTGTAACACACCTCCCACCCCCACCCCTTGGGGCTCTGCAGTTGCTGGCACCTTCAAGGTTTCGCGTGCCACCATGTTCCTCTTGTCCAAATGCTGGCACCTGCAGTAGCATCCCCTTGTGGTATGCTTGGTCCAACAGCAGTCAGCACCTATGATGGTGCCTGGAGCTGTCTGCCCCAACACAGCAGCCAGTAAACCTGGTTATGTGCAACGGCCAGACTCTGTGCTCTTTCACTCACATACTTCTCACCACTCTGTGTCTGGTTTGCCCTTGGAGAGCATGGGCCAAGTGCAACTTACTAGGCCAAGTGTGCAGGATAAGTCCAGCCAATGTGAGCAAAATTCAAGCAGAAGTGCCGCCAGCCCCAGAGGTTTCTGGCTGGCAAAGCAACATGCAAAGTGTCCTGTGACACATAGAAGGCTTGTTAATTAAACCATGGAACACCTACACAATGGAGAAACATGCAGCTATAAAAAAGAATGAGAAAATATTGGTTAAGTGTATATAAATTTTGCAGCACAGAATCTTTTGTTTAATAAGGTAGAAGAAATATTACGCCTGTAATCCCAGTACTTTGGGAGGCCAAGGCAGGTGGATCACAAGGTCAAGAGATCAAGTCCATCCTGACCAACATAGTGAAACCCTGTCTCTACTAAAAATACAAAAACTAGCTGGGAGTGGTGGTGCACACCTGTAGTCCCAGCTACTTGGAAGTCTGAAGTAGGAGAATCACTTGAGTCCAGGAGGCGGAGGTTGCAGTGAGCCAAGATTGTGTCACTGTACTCCAGCCTGGTGACAGAGCATGACTCCGTCTCAAAACAAACAAACAAACAAAAATAAACAAATATAAGACAGAATATGTTTGCTTGTTTTGAAAAGTAAACATAGGAAAGTTAAATCAGAAGCAAACAGAAATACTGAGCCATAAAGGATGATAGGGAATGGGACAGGCATGATAGAGATATCTATAATTTTAATGGCATTTACACTTTTATGTAGTTTTTTTCTTGAATATAATAAAATTACCTAAAAATCATCGCAAACAACTCTAAAATTGCATTCAACAGTAAGAAATATATATACTGATATCAAGTTGATAATATAACCACACATACAGGCACACACACATGCACTTCCAAAAAAAGAACAACAAACAACATAAATCAAGTAAAATTTGAACCCAGCCAACACATCCTATATGTGAATCTATCCTAATGAAAAAAAAAAAAAAAAGGCAACGTATCTTGAATGTTAATTTTTTTCTTTTGGACCTGTCATTGCTGTACTGATTTTGAAATTATGTTATGTACATTGTAGGATAAAGCAGATGAGTAAATATACTGATGCTGGGGGAAGCAGTATTCTTACTCTGAGAAAAGAAAGTTACAGCAATGGGAGTTGGAAGACGGGAAAATGCTATGATTTATTTATATGAATTGGAAGTAGTGGTATGAATTCATCATATTTTAGAAATACATGTCAGCTTTGTACTCTTAAAGGATTTAAAAGCTACACTACTCCAGTAGCAAAGCTCTCATATTACCTCTATATTTGCTATCTATACGTCTTGACTCAAATAAATCAAAACTTTTTGAATAAGTTGAAAATTTTAGGTCAGCAACAGGGAAAATAAGGTAAGTCTGGAATACTTTATTTTGCCAGAAAGCAGGAACAAGTTAGAAGACTAAGAAAAACATGTGAACAGGACACAGGACTCCCTTGAACTGCTTGACCTGGCTCCTGAATTTGAAAGTATTTCAACAACCAGAAAACAGAAAAAGTGAAGTGTAAATTGTAACATGTCGAATTTTTAAAATGCACGTATTCTATTGACATTGAAAAGTCAGAAAAAGAAGGCTCTTTATAGAAGAATGTTAGCTACTAAACACAAAAGAACCATAAACCTAGAAAATCACTATTGTAAGTTCTCAAAATTATGATCGCTTGAATTACTTATAAGTAACAAAAGAAAATAAAAATAGGGCACCCTTACAATAGAGAGTTCTGGTGAATACTCAATTAATCAAGGAATCAAATTTAGCCTCACCAATAAGATGAAATGACAGTGTGTCTTCCAGTGTGATGCAATGGAAAGTAAATAATATTTACTTATTATAATAATAACATATTACTCAGTACTTCAGTAGTGTTAGAAAAAATATTTAACTGGAATCTAATAATGATCAAAGACTCACTCAGATTCAGATTGTGACATTCTATAAAACAGCTAGCCTCAACTCTTCAAGTATTCATGATAAACACAAACATACACCCCCCCACACACGTACACATACACATTCAATGCAGGCTAATCTGTATTGAAGGGTATGAAGGAGAAGTGACAATTAAACAATTAGTTATTTAGGTGGATACTGGATGTGAAAAAAAAAAAAAGCGCATTGATATTTTAGAATAATTAAACTTAAATGACTTATAGTATATAGGACAATTAAAAACAATTTAATAGGGTGGGGTGCAGTGTGAGGATCACCTGAGGTCAGGAGTTCAAGACCAGTCTGGCCAACATGGTGAAAATCCATCTCTATTAAAAATACCAAAATTAGTAGGCATGGTGCCGGGCACCTATAATCCCAGCTACTTGGGAGGTTGAGGCAGGAAAATCTCTTGAACCTGTGAGGTGGAAGTTAGGCGGAGGTTGCAGAGAGCCATGACCATGCCACTGCACTCCAGCCTGGGCAAGAGAGTGAGACACCATCTCGAAAAAAAAAAAAAAAATAAATAAATAAAAAATAATAATAATAATAAAAACAAAGATGTGCTATGCCAGAGATTATGCCATACAAGAGTAATACAAATTAGTCTAAAATATCTAATTAAAAATACTTTTTAATCAAGCAGATGATGATGTATGTTTCTAAAAGATTTCAGGAGTTTGGTCTGTTGGTTTCTATGTATATCTCCTTTTAGCATATGTCTATTGGAAATGAAATAAAATTATTTCATTGAAGTTTTCATAAATGGTTGCATTTGTTTCTAAACTGCTTGTGAGTGCTTTTGAAATTTAATAACATGATAACTAGATTTATATGTATTTTCATGAACTAGTCAATATACGGAAATTTTTAGACTCATTCCCTTGTAGGAAAAATAAAAATGAAAATATATGCTCTAAAGGGAAAAAAATAAACAGAAATCAGAGAAGACAATTGCAATTCACTTGCTTATATCGGAAAGTGAGAATATTGTCTACAAAAGAAAGACCTTTTTCCCTCTTAAATGCGTATATTTTAATATAAAAAATCCAGTGTCTTCGTCTTGAGTAATATTACACTCTGCAATCGTTACAGAATAACAAAACAAATGACGATGTGCCAGGTATTGGCAACAAAATTAAAAGATTTATCAATGTTACTCTACATTAATAAAATACAATGACATTTTTCAGAATTAATATAATATCATTCATTGCTCTCTATTGCAAAATATATGTTAGAAATAAAAAGCAAAAATTCACGACTGTAAATAGAAAGAGGAAGTTAAAATAGGATATTGGCTATGTTGAAATACATAAAAATAAAACCAAATAAGATAGAAAAGTTTTTATTTTCAAATATGTCATATTTTATTTCTCAAAACTTCTATTTAATGTGAAATAGTGCCAAGAGCAGCATAAATAAAAGTTGCATCTAATATTCAAAATGCCAATTTAGATGCAATATAGTATGCTATTGGTGATTGAGGATTTTAAATCCACTGCAGCTCAAAATAAAATATAATTTTCACTTGGAATATTGGAAACAGATTTGCAAATGTATTTATTATTAAATAAGAATATATGAAAGTATTTGCATGTGTATCTGTGTAATTTTATGGCACCTCATTTTCAAGTGGCCTGAGCTATGCCAAGTGCTAAGAATATCTCTCTAAAAATGTTTATTTCTTTTTGTCTGTCTGGAGAGTTGCAACTACTTATATTGCTCTAATATCTGCTTCTTTCGAATGTCTTTTGTTTTTCCTTTAGAAAAAAATGATTATACACACTCTTGAACTCTCACAATATTTTGAATACATTCTTATTACATCATTTAATACTGTATTATAATCATTGCTTGTTTCAGCTAAGTTACCAGAGAAGTAATCTATGCATTTTCAATGAACAATGACAATTTGCTGAAAAGATGCACATGTGTTGTGAGGTAACATTTGCAAATCATCATAGGCCAAGAACTCCTACATCTGGACATATCATTAATGTGGGTCCTCAATACAGTGGGTCAAGCACACAGTCTTTGGAGTTCTAGTCAATGTATTTTCTGGAGGTACAAATGCCTTTGATTAGCCAAGTAGGGGCCAATAACTTCTACATGCAACACTCTTCTAAGCAGAGCAAATTATTTATTGCATACCAGAAAGACATTGTAAAGCATTGCTTTTGGTTCAGCATTGCTCTCTAAACCTCCCGTACTAAGCGTTACTAAAATTTTCTCAGTCAAATATCCACAGCAGCTTTTAGGGGACCCTAGTGAATCAAGGACGTAAGTGGATGGAGATTCTTGTTGTCTGAACTTTGTATTTGACTATAGCATAGATGTGGAGTAGGTCTGTATGTACATGTGGTCTGTTTGTATGCACATGCTTGTATGCACATCTGTTAAGCATTAAGCAGGGCTTTGACAAAAATCAGTGGCACTATAATATATACTTTTCTTCCCAATTATTCCATGAAAGTTTTAAAAAGTAGAAACCACAGATTCTTCATTTTTATATCCATTGCACCTAATAGCAATAGGTATAACAATTTAGTGAATGAAAGAATATTTTCCAGGCTCACTAACATTCTAGGTAGATGAGAATATTAAAAAGGAGTAAAGTGGTTCTAGAGAGAGATGGCTCAACTAATATTGTGATATATTGCACGAGAGATACATCTGAATATGTTCATTATTTCTTCTAAACCCTCCTCTAAGATTTGGCTATCTAATATATGTTTATGGCTAACAAGACACTAGAGATCATTAACATTAAAACCAATACCTAAATGTATTCAATTTGATTATACTAAGACCCATAATATTTAAAAATGTTTAAAGATATATGGGTTAAAAATTGTCAAATTGGATTTGTCACATAGATCTTTTTTTGCTGCAATCCCTAAAGCTCAAGAAAGAGCATACTCAGGCCACAGCTGGTTAAAATTAATGCATTAGAAAATAACTGCTAAAAGTAGGTGCACTATTGATAGGTAAATAGTTAATTGCTGAGGTTAAAAATTAACAATATCAACCATTACAGAATTAAAAGTCAAGTTTACATAGTGGAGACAAAGTCATAAATATACAAGGGCTACATTAAAATAAGGTGTGATTAATTTATACAGTATATTCCTTAAGAAGAAAGAAAATTATTTAGTGATGGCCATTTTCAATTATGAAAATGAAAGAAGGCTCTCTTAAGAATTATGCAGGGACAACAGGCATAAACCAATACTATACCAGAGATAGGTCAACCAGGACATATGTTTACTCTAATAACAAACACATAATTTCTTTATATTTTAGAGATGTGTAAGTTTTACACGTAAATATCTCTGTATTTCAGATAAATCACAAATAGGCCGATTTTTTTTTTCTTAATTTGATGTTCGTTTTTAAGTTAAATAATTTTAGTTTTTGTTGACAAAGAGATAAGCATCATCCTTGGCAGAATCAATTCTTTTGTTTAAAAAAACACATTTCAGTAAAGTATGAGTTATACAAAAAAATGCCAAAATTTTATCCATTAATATAAAATTTGATATCTTAAAAAATTCCTCTTTATGCTCCAGTATAAGACTTTGCATATTGCAAACTTTCATATTTTAAACTTATTTTTTGCAGAGATGATTAGGTTGATTTACTGCTTGGTTACCAGTCCTAAGGCTTTTGATTAGTAATAGTTACTGATATATTTTAGGTCCTATTCACTGTTCTCCAGAAACAAATGTATTGATAATTCAGTAAAGATGGCATATATGTATGCATACTATTTCTATGCTATACTTCCTACTATCTTCACTAGATGCTTTCACTGTCAAAAGAAAAATCACTTTCTACAGAAATCTACACACAGGCATGAATAAGGCCACTTACAACTAAAAATAAATAAATAAAAATTAAAAAATAAAAAAAAAAGACTGAAATATTCTGTGTTTAGTTTCCAAATGAGCTGCTCTTTTTAGAGAGAGACCAAAAAATTGGATTTAGAAACATTTTATTTTTCTTCTTAGCACCCTGATACGTGACTGAAGCCTTGGGAAGGTGTTAAAATTACTGAGGGATAATGAGTCCTGGAGAGCTTCAGAAAGAAAATTTGGACCTGCCAGTGACATCAAAGTACCCTGTGAAAACTGCCCACTGCGGGCATTTGGAGTCAGTTTCTCTTTATGTGTCAAAATGTTTACAGTTCTTCGTCAACCTATGTGAACAAATCCTGTCTAAAGAAATAGAACACCAGAACTCTTGGACCCTAGAAATAAATCACGAAAGGTTGGTCTTTTTGCTTTATCTTGTTAAAACACTTGAATAACTTATAGGGAGATTCTGTGCAGCGATATTTTGGCTTCTTAACCTACATGAAACTGTAAGGTATTTCACAGAAATTGTAAACTCACTAAGCCAATGGAGTGTTGGAGTGCTTCACAGAATGGCAGAGGAGTTGAGTATATATTAGTGTCATTGTTTTTATTATAAACTTCAATGAATGCATAGAATAGAATGAGCACATGCTATTAATATTTTCAAGTAGAAGACAGTATCGTGGAAGACATTTAAATAAATTTCTATGAGACCTGAGAACACGGAATGGTGACGATAGATTGTAATATCAGGGTATGATTAACTTTGGAGAAAACTTTATTTGAATTTAAATGATGGATAAGAAATGAAATTATATTTGTGTGGGGGCAGGGTGGGAATATTGCATAAATCGTCACCTACTGAACACACATTCTTTCCTTTTTTTTTTTTTTTTTTTTTTTTTTTTTTGAGAAGGAGTCTCGCTCTGTAGCCCAGGCTGGAGTGCGATGGTGCAATCTCGGCTCACTGCAACCTCCGCCTTCCAGGTTCAAGCGATTCTCCTGCCTCAGCCTCCTTAGTAGCTGGGATTACAGACGCGCGCGCCACCATGCTCCACTAATTTTTGTATTTTTAGTAGAGACGGGGTTTCACCACGTTGGTCAGGTTGGTCTCGAATTCCTGAGCTCGTGATCCACCCACCTCGACTTCCCGAAGTGCTGGGATTAAAGGCATGAGCCACCGTGCCTGGCTCTTTCCTCCTTTCTTAAAAAGAGATCCATTTTTTTTTTTTCTTTGTCAGTGGGTGGCGGCAGCAATGAACATTTAAAGTAGTTACCACCTGAAGGTCTTTGAGAGGAGGTGTCAGCTGGGTTTCTTGGGTCAAGTAGGAGCTCAGAAAGCTGTGAAACTCACTCATTTCCTGCATCAGGAGTTACTTCAGTCCTGGATCAATAATTGAAGATATATGCTTGAAATATTTCTAACACAGGATGTGTGCATGTGTTTTCTTCCCCAAGAAAGCTATAAACTGTGAAAAATTTGCTTTAAGTTTCCCTGTGTCCTCTATCCCTCTCTCCTTTCCCTCTCCCCCAAAACTAAAGCTAAAGGAATGTTAACTGCCTGTTTTCTGTGACCAGTGGACCTTATCTATACTCCCAATTCCCATTCCTTGTAAACATAATTTGTAAAGTCCTGTAAGATCGTCTCCTTTGCCATGCTGCTGCAAGGTCATAAAATAGATAAAACCTAAGTTGCAGTTCTGATTTTCCTCAAAATCTAAAACATGTCACAAAATAATTTTCTGTCTTTGTTTCTCGCTTTGGTGACATCTTCCCGCCTCACATATTTCCCACCTTAAAGAATTTAAAAGCAGTCATCCAAAACCAGCAGTGACAACCCATTTGGGATTCTTTCCATGCTGTGGAAGCTTTGTACTCTTGCTCTGCTCAATAAAACCTACTGCTCACTCTCTCAGTCCAAGTCTCTGTCACTTGCCGCGATCAGCCATTGCACAAATTCTTTGGCGTGGCTAGGCCTTAGGCATTACATCTTTACACCAAGAGTTGCATACAGGAACTAATTCTGAATGGACTTCTGGGAATTCTCCTGAATAGGAGTCCTGGGACATTTATTATGTTTATCATAAAATACACAAACACAACTGGTTTATCCATTTCTCTGTGTTTTTTTTCCTAGAGTGAAATATGATTGATGGAGGCACCACCTTCCAAACTTGAGAATAGTAGCAATCAATCAAAAATAGGGAGTGAATAGTGGGGGAATTAAAGAGCAGGATCTTGGGCCTGGTGCGGTGGATCACGCTTGTAATCCCAGCAACTTGGGAGGCCAAGGCGGGTGAATCACGAGGTCAGGAGTTTGAGAACAGCCTGACTAACATGGTGAAACTCCATCTCTACTAAAATTATAAAAAAATTAGCTGGGAGTGGTGGTGGCTGCCTGTAATCTCAGCTACTCAGGAGGCTAAGGCAGGAGAATTGCTTGAACCCAGTAGACAGAGGTTGCACTAACACAAACCCAACGCTATTACACTTAAAACATCTTGTTAAATGAGTAAAATGAAACTTCTATTGTTGTTAAGATTGTAGTCAAGTACCTAGTACCAGCTGTTTGAACCCATTCTTAACAAACACAGGGCACAAGTTAGGATATTCCAAAAAAGGAAACAGCATGAAAAATTTATGATGGAAATTAGAATTACATAACACATACATTAATGGGGAAGTGTTTCAATAAATGATATGTAAACAAAGAGTATGCAAAATCATTTTATGACATTATATTTTGAGATTACAACTGAGTCCTAAAATTCCATAGGTTTACATTTTATTCAGTAGGCCACTGGAGCTCTGGAATGATATGATCAGAGCTGTGTTATAGGAAGATAATCTTGCAGGATTTTCAAGGATAACTTCTTGATGAAAAAGACTGCTGAGATTACATTGAGATATTGAGAACTGGCATTTGGGTCCTGGACAGAAGAAGGGACATGTAAGACATAATGCATAAAATATATGGAAAATAAGTTGAATGGAAGGTGTTAAGAACAACACTGAGGGTACTATCTTGTTATGAAGGGAAACAGGGGTCAAAGGGTAAAACAAACTTGGAAATTAAGGTTAGCTCATTAGTTAAGGCTTGAATGTTTAAGTAATGAAACATCAACTACGTTTTGAAATATTAATAAATAACAGTCTATTTGGTTAATTAAAATAAATTACATGCAATGCAAAGTTGACAAGATAATGTTACTGGTGGGTCTTTGCTCCCAGAGCTCCCAAGATGGGGGTGGCTGCTCCCAAGATGGCAGCAGCTGCTCCCAAGATGGCAGCAAGCCTTTGTTCTCTGACCTGGGGTTCTTGGCCTCACAGGTTCCAAGGAATGGAACCTTGGGATCATGTGGTGAGTGTTATAGCTCTATTAGAAGCCGTGGGTCATGGAAGAGAACCGTAGAACCCAGGGACTAGTGTTCAGCTCAATTAGGATAAACTCGGGCACTTAGCTGTGCAGGAACAACGGTGAGCCTTTGTTTAGCCCAGTTGGGAGCAGCAATGGGTACCTTGCTGGATCAGAAGTGCGTCAGACACCCTGCTAGATCCGGAGGGGTGGAAGTCAGTGGCAGTCTGTGACAGCAGCGATCAGCAGTGATGGGCAGCAAGCAAAACCTCAGCTCCAGCTGGAACAAACATGGACCACAAGAGTGTACAGTTTCAAGATTTAATAGAGTGAAAACAGAGCTTCTATACAATGGGAGAGGACCCAAAGGGGGCTGCCGCTGCTGGCATGAATGTCTGGGTTTATATCCCAATTATTGTCCTTCCCCCTGTGCTCTCAGGTGATAGATGATTATTTCTTTACCTCTTGCTTTTAGCTTAATTGGTATATTAATGAGCTCTCTTTACTACCTGATTGGTCGGGTGTGAGCTGAGTTACAAGCCACTTGTTTAAAGGTGGGTGAGGTTACCTTCCCCAGCTAGGCTTAGGGATTCTTAGTCAACCTAGGAAATCCAGCTGGTCCTGTCTCTCAGTGCCCCTCTCAACAGGAGAACCCAAGTGCTGTTGGGGAGGTTGGCCGACAACTGCTCTGTTTCTTGATGAATTGGGGTGTAGTAGGGATCGTGCAGTTGAGATTTCTTCTTGAGGGGTGCCTTCAATGTCATTCACATAGGAGCATGGACTAGCAGGCTGGTCCAGGGGACTGTGATAGATCTTATTCATGGGCTGCATCTGGGGTTCCATTTGAAGAATGATTTGTAGTTTTACAGCTTCAATTCTGGAAGACACAAACTTACCAAGGAGTTTAAAGATACAGAGATTGAAATGTATGGCCTAAAGTGCAGGGGGAGGCACATCCAACAGTTAGTAGGGTTTGGGCCAAGGCTTCATGGAGCCCAGTGGGGGCGGTATTAAATAGGCTTACCTGGCAAGCATGGGTATGGAGGATCTTCAAAGGCAAACAAGAATTGAGAGTCAGATGTATAAGGATGCAGAAAAAGGCATCTTTAAGGTCCAGACTATAAACCACTCTGCTTCCTCTGGTATTTGGGAAAGCAAAGTGTTAGATACAGCTGGGTGTAGAGGGACAATGACCTCGTTGATAATCCTGAGATCTTGCACTAACCTCCACTGTCTGTTGGGTTCCTGTACTCCTAAAATTGGAGTATTGCAGGGGCAATTGCATGGTTTTACTAGGCCTTGGGTTTTAAGTCCTTAACAATCTTTTGGAGTCCTTGCTGGGCCTCGGGTCTAAGGGGGTACTGTCTTTGGTAGGGAAAGGAGGCAGAAACCTTTAGTTTAACTTGAATGGGATGGACATTCTTCACTCATCCATATTGTCCTTCTGTTGCCCAGACTTCAGGATTAATTTCTTCCTCAAGTAGGGAAAAACAAATAGGTGTTCCTTCTTCTATGTTCAGGTGTATAATGGCCCCTGCTTTTGCTAGGATGTCTCTCCCTAACAAAGGAGTGGGGCTTTCAGGCATAATTAGAAAGGCATGTGAAAAGAGTAAAGTTCCCCAGTCACAACTTAGTGGCTGAGAGAAGTATCTGTGACTGCCTGTCCTAGGACCCCTCGATAGTGAAAGACCTGGAGGGCAATTGTCCAGGACAGGAAAGTAAGACTGAGAAGGCCAAGTCAGTGTCCAGGAGACAGTTAACTTCCGGACCCTCAATGGTCAAGCATACCCGGGGATCTGTGAGGGTGATGGCATGGGCTGGCGCTTGCCCTAGGCACCCTCAGTCCTGTTGCTGGATCATCTGGTTAGTGGTTTCTGACTCAGAGGACCTTGCTCCCCTAGGGCAGTAGGTCTTCCAGTCACTCCCTTGACATAAGGGACATGGATGAGGGGGAGGTTTATTTCTATTAGGACAATCTTTTTTAAAGTGTCCTTGTAGACCACAATGGAAGAAAGCCCTGTTAGGCATTCAATTTGCCCAGCCTTTCCGTGTTCCACAGCCTCCAAAGTCCATTTGCCTGAGGGCCATGACCAAAGTGGTGGCCTTTTTTTTTTTTAATCCCATTTGTTCCGTTTGCCTGCTCCTCCTGATCTCTATTATAAAAAAAAAGATGTTGCCAAGTTCAGTAGAGTTTCTAAGTTTTGCTCTGGGCCTAAGGTGGGCTTTTGAAGTTTTTTTCCTAATGTCTGCAGCTGACTGAGTGATAAACATATCCGTTAAGATTAGTTGGCCTTCAATAGAGTCAGGTGATGGAGAGGTATGCTTCCTCAGTGCCTCCGTTAGTCTCTCCAGAAAGGCAGTAGGAATTCCTTCCTTTCCCTGTGTGATAGTGGACATCATTGAATAATTCACAGGCTTCTTCCTAGTTTTCCTTAGTCCTTTTAGCATGCAAGTCAGAAATGTCTACAGCACCAATCTCCATGATCTGATTCTGCATCCCAATGAGGGTCTACACTGGGAACTGCCTGCTGGCCTGTGGGGAACTATTCTCTTTCCTCTGTTGTCATCCTGTCATTGACCTGAGATACCAGAGATCACCAAACTCTAGGGCTGCAGTTATAGTGGCCCTTCTCTCATTTGGGGTTATTTTCTGATCTAGCAGTAACATTATATCTCTCCAGAATGCATCTTAGGGGCGTTTTTGCTTTCGGGGAACGTTTTCCATCTGAAAAAAGAACATCGGGATGCCAGCACTCCTAGTCATTCTTCAATGAATATTAGTCCTAGAGCATCCTCTATGGTTCTAATGTTTATTCCTTTTCCAGGGTGTGTAACCACTCATGGACCTCTGTTCATTGGATTAGTTACACTCACCAATGTAGCACTCCTGTACCTGTTTTCCAGCCTTTCTTGACCACAAAGAAAGGGGTCGGGGCTGCTGGATTCTAGTGGTCCTTTACCAGGGTGCCCTACATTGTCTTTGCACTCAGAGGTGAGTTCTAGAGCTGGGCTAGGTTCCTGAGTATTTCATAACAACCCAGTTGCCCCATCAAGATGCATTCCCATAAAGAACAGTTCTTATGCAAATTTGTTTCAGGAGGGTGTAGGTAACCTTTTGAGTCAGGATTGAGATAGAGGTATTTTTAAGATGATAACCAATTTTTCTAAAGCGAACTTCCTTTGTATCTGTGGACTAGATTGTCTAAATGTAACGCCAAAGGTTCTTGCCTTAGCCACCCCAAAGAATTGGTGTGGCAGCAGCCTATGGCAAGAGAGAGACATGGATCTGACTGAGAGAAAAAAAAAAAAAAAAGCAGTAGGATTTATTGAGCAGAGTGAAAGTACAAAGTTTCCACAGCACAGAAGAGCTTCCAAGCGGTAGCCAGTGTTGGATTTTTTGATCACCTTTTAAACTCTTTAAGGTGGGAAATGCCTGTGGAGGGAAGATGTTACCAGATCAAGAAACAAAGACAATTAGTATGTCTCAGATCTTGAGGAAAAACGGAATTGCAACGTTAAGTTTTATCTACTTTATGACTTTGCAGGAGCATGGCAAAGGAGACAGGATCTCACAGGATTTTACAAATTATATTTACAAGGAATTGGAATTGGGAGCATAGATAAGGTCTGCTAGTCACAGAAAAATGGGCTTTTAACGTTCCTTTTAGTTTCAGGGGAGCGGGAAAAGAGAGAGGGAGAGAGGACATAGGGAAGTTTACAGCAAAATTTTCGCTGTTTATAGCTTTCTTGGGGAAGAAAACACATGCACAAATTCTGGTATTAGAAATATTTTTAGCATATATCTTTAATATTAATCATCCTGGACCGAAGTAAGTTCTGATGCAGGAAATGAGTGAGTTTCACAGCTTTGTGAGCCCCTACTCGATACAAGAAGCCCAGCTGCCACCTCCTCCTATAAGGCCACAAGATTAGAAGTTAGGATAATACAGGTTACACTGTTAACTTTGAACAAAGTTTACTTTTGTTGAAAACCTTGTAAGTTTAGGATTTCAATTATCCTTTGCTATTAATAAGACCTTGTTTAGTCCAAATTAACTTAGAATTGGTATAGATGTTGTTTTTTATTCTGCAAGCACTTTAAGGCTAGGCTGAGTGCAAAGAGCTCACATGTTTGAGCAGACCAGTTATTAGGCAATTTTCCTCTCTGCTTTTACAAGAGTTTCCCTATCACTTACTGAATATCAATTTCTTTTTTTTTTTCCCTCAATCTCCCATGAGGAACAATCTATCTTCCTGTCCTGAAGGGACTTTGTCCTAGGTCTGGTCGGACCTTTGTATGGTAATTAAGATTTAAATCCCCTGTTAGGAAATCTGCTGGGTTAAGGGAATTTTCAGTAATTAATGTTAAATCATCTTTTTCTAACAGAATAGCCCTATACTTTAAGATTTTTGAGTTAGTAAGCTACCTTTTTGCTTTTTTGACTTAGGATAGTTCTGAACTGGTGAGGTGTGCTCACAGTGGGGTTTCCTCTAAAAGTTATTCTTCTACTTTCTTCTGCTAACAAAGTAGTTGCCACTACTGGGTTAAGGATTTCTGATATGAAGGCAATGGGTTGTTAGTGGACTCAGTGCTTTCAGGCTACACCCTTGTTTGCACTGACAACGAGGTGGTATTGAAGTGTTATAGAGTCATGGAGAAGACCTTCAATTATCAATTATAGGTTTTAAATTTACTCTGGCTTTTACAGGAATAGGGTACACTGTTTTTTTTCTTTACTACTTCTATCTCTCTCTTTCTCTCTTTGACTTTCTCTTTCATTTCTTTCTCTCTTCCTCTCTTTTCTTTCCTTCTTTGCATTTCTCTCTCTCTTCCCCTCTCTCTCTTTCCTCTCTCCCCCCCCCCCCCTCGTGGTAGATAGATTTTGGAAACACAGCAGAAGGACGTTCACTCCTTACCCCCATTTGCCACTATAGGAATATGCGCCTCCCTTTAATTTACTTAATTTGCTTTCATCCTGATCTATTACGTTGCCATAGACCCAGTTCCAGTTGTTAAAGTACTAGGTCATCAGTTCTAAGGCCCTGGTAAAGGAACCAAGGCTTAGAGATTGTATTGCAGGGGGTAAGCTGGGTCGAAATTGTGGGAGGAAAGCCTCTTACACAATGTGAGAGCAATCCTCCTAGCCATTCACAAACTTGGTGCCCTGGAAAGGTGATAGGGAATGGGTTCCACATAACCGCCCATGTCGAGAGCTGTATACCTAAATTGGGAGGGATACCAGGAGCAAGACTCCCTGGGTTCATACCCTAGGTGCCTAAGGATGCAGCATAGAGCTTCATAGATCCCTTTGGAGATACAGCTTGCTCTAATACTTGACAGAGAAAGTGAAAGTCTGAAGTATTAGCACCTAGGAGGCAGGGATCGGAGGAAGTAGATTCAGAGGTAAGGAGAATTTGGGGGCTACACTTTCAAGAAAGTCGTGGTCAGGACCCAGAAGGTAAGGGTCAGAAGGAGAGGTAGGGGCACACACATGAGCAACTGTTGAGAAGAGACTTCTGGCTGTGCCATGATCTTGACCGGCCAATGCCGGGAGTTTGGGATGACAGCTTTCTGCCTCTAGTCGGCCCTCCACTTCCCCCAGGAATACTGTGAAAGGAGAAGCTGGTTCCAGCAGACCAACACTCCCAACCGAGAAGGGGTGAAGGTTGTTAGAAAGCCTTTTCCCAGAAAGCCTCACGTCTGAGTCTTAAGTCCAGCAGCCATGCTAATTGTTTTTAACCAGCTGACAGGTGCCCGGTATTTTCCTTTGATTCTAAGGAAGGATAAGACTGAATAGCAAGCAAAAGCGGTCCGATATTACTCACCACTTTGGAGAATCCTTGTTTGGGCCACCAGGGATTACGGGCAGGTATTTACTCCCAGACGGTGACTGAAGGCTCCCAAGAAGGGGGCAGGCTGCTCCCAACATGGTGGCAAGCCTTTTGTTCTCTGACCTGGGGTTCTTGGCCTCATGGTTTCCAAGGAGTGGAAGCTTGGGCCATGCAGTGAGTGTTATAGCTCTATTAGAAGCCATGGGTCATGGAAGAGAACTGTGGAACCCAGTGACTAGTATTCAGCTCAATTAGGATGAACCCAGGCACTTAGCAGTGCAGGAACAATGGCGAGCTTTTAGTCTGATTGGGAGCGGCAGTGGGTGCCTCCCTGGATCAGAAGCATGGCAGATACCCTGCCAGATCAGGAGAGGTGGAAGTCAATGGCGGGTCTGTGATGGCGGCAATCAGCAGTGGTGGAAAGTAAGCGAAAGGTCAGCTTGAGCTAGAACAAACACGGGTCAGAAGAGTGTGCAGTTTCAAGATTTAATAGAGTGGAAACAGAGCTCCGGTACAACGGGAGGTGACCCAAAGGTGACTGCCACTGGTGGCATGAATGCCTGGATTTATATCCCAATCATTATCCCTCCCCCTGTGCTCTCAGGCAATAGATGATTAACTATTTATTTACCTCCTGCTTTTAGCCTAATTGGTATGTTAGTGAGCTCTCTTTACTACCTGATTGGTCGGGTGTGAGCTGAGTTACAAGCCCCATGTTTAAAGATGGGTGCGTTCACCTTCCCCAGCTAGGCTTAGGAAATCTTACTTGGCCTAGGAAATCCAGGTAGTCCTGTCTCCCAATAAGGAGGTAGATTTGGTCACTGGGTAATTGTTCATCATGGCTAAATATCCATTGTAGGGTTTCAGAATAGTAGATGCAGCAGATAAGTCCTTGAAATGTAGAGTCCAACTTTAGCAAGGATAAAGTAAGTCAAATCTATTATTGAGGTCTTACTATTTCTTAGTATGATAACCCTGAAACATGTTTTGAGTTGTTCATGTTTAAAAGTGTGTATTTTAAAATTAAAAGTTAAAAATTAAAATATTTTATTACTTTGATTCTTTCAAATGATGATTCTAATAATTACTTCCAACATGAGGTTTCAATCATTTTCCAATAAAACAATGAAATCTGCCAGGTTTGCATAGCACATATACTGTTATTGGTTCAGCTCCAATTGTTGAGAGTGTGCTGAGACTCAAGCAATGATTGAATTCAAGGAAAGAATTATCAGTCCTTCATATTTGTCTCTCTATAGAAATGCAAACTTTTTTTGGTGCTTTGACAGCATTCTGGGAAAGAGTTTACTTTAATTCACTAGTATAAATAACCTCAAGACCCTAAATAATCTGAATATAAATGTTAAAGGCTCAAACTCAAAGTAAAATTAGTTTATAAAGTTTAACAAGAGTAGCCAAGATGAAATTAAAAGGTTTTTTTTTTTTTTTTTTTTTTTTTAGGCGGAGTCTCGCTCTGTCGCCCAGACTGGAGTGCAGTGGCGCAATCTCGGCTCACTGCAAGCTCTGCCTCCCGGGTTCACGCCATTCTCCTGCCTCAGCCTCCCGAGTAGCTGGGACTACAGGCGCCCGCCACCTCGCCCGGCTAGTTTTTTGTATTTTTAGTAGAGATGGGGTTTCACCATGTTAGCCAGCATGGTCTCGATCTCCTGACCTCGTGATCCGCCCGTCTCGGCCTCCCAAAGTGCTGGGATTCCTCGTCCAATATATCTTGTTGTCTATCACTATGCCAGATGCTGTTAAATGTTTAATAACTGTAAAAATGTCTATAATTAAATATAAATTCCTGTCCAATTACAAGTAATTTATTCAGTTCAAAAAATAAAACCAAAGAATACATCAGCATTTTTATAATTGATAGCTTTTAATATTTCTTAGCATTTGAACTTAATGCTGTTTAGCTAATTTTCTTTCAATAGCAAAAAAAAAAAAAAAAAAAAAAACCACACACACACACATTTTAACAAGGATTTGCATTTATTCCATTAGTTTTCTACAGTCTTAATATTTTCCTAAATATAATTCATAGACAACATTAGACAAAGTAGAAAAAAGAGGCTTATTTTTAAAACTTTAATGGGATTATTTTTTGATACTCAATACAACTGAATAACTGTTTTATATTAAATGATATTTTTCTGCAGTCACAGTTCCCTTTGCTTCATTGAGGCATTTAACGTCCATGCATGTTTTTTTTTTTTTTTTTTTTTTTTTTTCTCTCGATGAACTCTTCTTGTTCCTATTTTATTTCCAGGCCCTCAGCTTTGTTTTGTGTTTCTCCATGGTCCCTTTAATGTCTCCTTTCACCAGACACCTCTGGTAAGGGACTACCCCAGTTTTCTATGTGTGTATATATGCAATGCTCATGTTATCTATTACTGAATATTTGAACATGTGAATATGTAACACAATACCTACATTCCTATTTCTTATTTCTCTGATGAATATCAAACATATATGCAAATACATTTTATTTGTCCATCCAAATGTACCTAAAATCATCATGGCTAAAAGTGTTCTCTTTGTACTTTAACAATAATTATGTCTATATGTCTAGCAATTTATCTTCCAAAATGCAAAATAATCTTTCTATTTTCTTTCCCCTTATTCTACATTCATAGTCTTGCAACAAAATCTTAAAAAAAAAAAAATCTTTTCTTTCAACATTACTCATGTTTATTACTTCCTTTCCAGTCTAACTCTGTTTTTAATCTCTTCATATCTGCATAATTATAGTAGTGTTCTAAACGTTTTATCTGAGTCTATTCTAATTTATCACAAATGACACTCATAGATCAGTGTTCCTGAATATCACTTTTAATATAATTACTACCTATCTCAATGTTATCAGTTTTCTGTTATCATGGACTATAAGATCAAATTATTTTCCATCAGCTAGTACTTCAGACAACCCACAATCTTATCTCAAACTTTTAATCTCACTATTCGCTTTATATCCATCTATTCCTAAACATGATTTTTCTAAAACTGCCTTTGTGCTACTTTTTTACTTCCTGAACATGTCTCATCTACTTGATTATTTACAAGTAGATTGCCATCTGAAAATTATCTATGACAGTAACTGTTTTGACGCTTAAAAAATGTAGTATCTATAGATTTACTTCATTAAGATCTAGATAACAAACACATTAAACTGATTTTACTGGTAATATTTTGAATGTCTGGATTACACTTCATTTCTCTGAATAAATCGCAAACACATTAAAAAAATATATTTACATTCAAAATATTTTCGAGTCTTCCATTTGCATTCTGTTATTCTTCATTTGAGTCATATTTTGCACACATTCAGCAATAATCATATACTCATTTAAAGAAAGTCTTTTTCTTTATCTGCATGCATGGGGATGTGTGTAAAAATTTCTTTTTCCTGGGTAAATATCCTTTTACAAATGATAACCTTATTCCTGGTTTCATCATGAATAAAACTTATTAAGATGCATGATCATGAATGCCCCTCACTTTCAGGCATTACTCAATCCAAAACTCTCGTAATTACTGAATACTTCTTTAGCCCAGCAAAAACTTAAAGGCCTGTGGGAAGCTTGTGGTAGGCGGAATTATTACCCACTCGAAGACGTCCTCTTTTGAATTTCTGGTACTATAAACATATCCCTTATACAGCAAAGTGACTTTGCCAGTGTGATTAAATTAAGGATACAAACTGCAAAGATAACTCTGTATTACACAGTGGACCTCGTATAATTACAAGAGTGTTTATATGTTTTAGAAAGAGGCAAGCACATTCATGTCAAAGAAGAACACATGACAATGGATAGAGGTTAGAGTGATGTGATTTTTGGCTTTGAAAATGGAGAAATGGGTCACAAGCCAAGACACTCAGGTGACTTCTTTAAGCTGGAAAATGCAAGTAAATGTAGGCTTTCCCAGAGACTTGAAAAAGAACACAGAACTTCCAATACCTTGATTTTAGCTTGATGAGACGCATTTGGATTTCTAATCTCCAGAATTGTAAAGTAATACATTTGCACTGTTTTAAGTACAAAGTTTGTGGTACTTCATTACAGCAGTAATAAAAAAAACTAGTAAAAGGCTCCGTTTTACTCTTCTTTACCAAAATGCTTAGGTTTTGTTTTTACTTGTTTGGGGCAATGTATCCTCCCTTACAGCAGCAAGATGAATAAATCTAGATTTCTTAGAGTACAGGTATGTTTCTAGTTGATGATGGCTTGTCTTAGATCAGATTCCAAAAACAAATTTGCAAATAGTTTTCCCACTGATTGGTGTAGTTCTGAAGGTCAACTGAGTCTAAGTCTATACCTCTCCAATCTGACCTTTTGCTTTTTTTATGTTCTTATACTATGGTTTTATCACATGTACATTTTTCCTTGCTTGTTGGACACAGTTTTAAAATTTTAGTATCTTTATAATGTGAAGGAGGTAAATATTTCCAAAATGGAACACAAGCCCATGCTCTAAGAGACAAATAATCATGCTTTACCAAAGTTAAAAATGTCTCTCCTTGAAAAGTGTTTTTTTTTTTTTTTTTTTTTGAGACAAGGTCTCACTACTTGCCCAGGCTGGAGTTCAGTGGCACAATGATGGCTCACTGCAGCCTCCATTTCCCAGGCTCAAGTGATCCTCCTACCGTAGCCTCCTAAGTAGCTGGGAATATAGATTGAAACCACTAGACGCAGCTACATATTTTTTTTAATATATTTTATTTAGAGATGAGGTTTATCCATGTTTCCCAGGCTGTGAAAAGTTTTAAGGAACTAAAAAAACAAGTAAAAAGCTGAAAGAACATATTTACAATTTATACACCTGATAGAGGACTAATTAATCAAATTATAGCAAATTCTTAGAACTCAACAATGGAAAGGCAAAACAGTTTAAAATTTTTTTTGATAACTTAAATCTTCAAAAATAAAATGAATTGCCAATGTGCACATGCAAGGATTCACAATGCCATTGTTATCAAAGAATTGTAAATGAAAACCACAATGATATACCACACATACCCACTAGAATAGTTAAAATTAAAATGTCCACCAAAACTGAATGCTGGCAAGGTTTAGAGCCAGTGGAAACTCCATATATTTCCTGACATAATGTAAAAACATACAAACATTTTGGGAAATAGTTTGATACTTTTTGATGTAGTTAACCTTTTGGGAGATAACTTCATACTTTTTGATGCATATCTGATGCGGTGCCCCAGAATTTCCCTCTTAAGTACTTACTCAAGATAAATTAAAACATATATTCATATAGAGCCTTGTATATGCATATTCATCACAAATTTATTTATGCAAGCCACATTTGGATTCAAGCCAAATGCCCATTATTAGATAAATGAATAAACAACTGTGGTATTTTATACAATGAAATACTATCCAATAACCTATAAGGGAGTAACTACTGATACGTCCCTAATATGGTTTGGCTCTGTATCCCCACCCAAATCTCAGATTGAATTTTAATCCCCAGTGTCAGAAAAGGGGCATGGTGAGAGGTGATTGGATAATGAGGGCAGACTTTCCCTTGCTGTTCTCATGATAGTGAATGAATTCTCACAAGATCTGGTTGTTTAAAAGTGTGTAGCACTTTCCCCTTTGCTCTCTCTCTCCTGCTCCATCTTGTGAAGATGTGCCTGCTTCTTCTTTGCTTTCGGCCACAATTGTAAGTCTCCTGAGGCCTCCCCAGCCATGCTTTCTGTACAGCCTGGGGAACTGTGAGTCAATTAAACCTCTTTTCTTCATAAACTACCCAGTCTCAAGTAGTTCTTTATAGCAATGCGATAACAGAATGATACATTCCCTAAACAAGAATGCCTGTCTAAAACATTATGTTGGGTGAGAGACCAACTCTAAAAGCTTATACTCCAGATTTCATTTATATGAAACTCTAGAAAAGACAAAGCTAAATTATAGGGATAGAAAGCTGGTGAGTTTTTACTTGAAATATTGTTTATTTATTCAAGTGCAAGAAGTACTGGTACACACTTTCAAACGTTGGGTTTTATAATAAAAATAAAGGTAAGAATTTCTATGAGTGTATTCTTACAACCCAATCTTTCTTATTTTGAGAGGTAAGAGCCCAAAGACCGTGTATCTCTGCCCTTGGACTCACTTCTGTAAAGGTATGACCCAGATCACTGCCCCATCCTGAAGGATACTTGTGGTGAGTTTCTCTGCTTATTGATTGGCATTCAAACAAAGGTTCTGTCTTATCTTTTAAATCTGGTATCTCCTGCTTGATGCACACATGGAGGTGAAAGCTTTCTTTGAATGAAGTAGAAATAAATTCAGTTTGTGTTGCATATTGAAAAAGAGGGAAATGTCTACTAGAAATGTCAGAGTATTCTTGGAGAAGGAATGTTAACTAGGTCAAGATTATATTAAATATTATTTTCTCTTGTCACATTATTATATCAATAATAGCCTCTGGCAGTTTATCATAAGTTTTTGTATAATAATTAGGTATATTTTCCATATTTATAATTGTAAAAGTTTATTCTCAAACCAAGTTAAGAAGAAAAAGTCTTTTGTGATACATGAATTCAGTTATAGAACAAAATAATTATATATACTGTAATTAGTTGGCTTTATATTTTATAAAACTGTGACTTTTATTTTATTTATTATACTTATATATTTTATTTTCAAAACACTCTCTAAATTAAAATGAAATTATTTGGTTGTTGAAAGTTAAATGCATATAACTTGTGAGAGTGTATATTTTTCTTCAAATGCATTATATTATTACATAAATTGTATTATTATACAAATAATTGCATTATTACATTAATACAAAAATAATACTCAACAGTAGAAGAGTAGATATGTGAATCCAAGATCAGAATATCCTATATATATTTTACCATAGTGAATTTACTTATGCCCCATTTTTGAATTAGACAAGACAGCTACTTTAAATAGATATCAGTAGCTAGCTACTGATAACAACTACTATTGATAATTCTACCTCAGTATTTGCATATATTAAGATTTTTAAATGAAAGTATAATGCTTTGTTTATGATTATAATAAATCAGTGCTTAGCCAAAATTAATGAATTAATATGTATTTTCTTTGCTTTATTATTTTCTTTATGTTTACTAAGAAAAAAAATTGTAAGTAAACATGAAGAAGAAAGCCACCTTAAATAGATATCAGTAGCTACTGATAACAACTACTATGGATATTTCCACCTCTATACTTGTCTACAAGGACAAGGGGGGAAGCTCATCTCTGTCTCATGCAGGCATGGCTCAGAAGAAGGAGCTTCTTAAGACAATACGTTTCTGTTGTGGAGAAAGTAATCTATTCTTGAACATGTATGCAGAATGATTTTGTCTTTGCATTGCAGTGTTTGCTTTTCTTATTTTTCTGTTAAGATGACAGTTCTGGCTATACATTTCAATTGGGAAATGTTACGAGAAGCATAAAAATGGTTCAGCCATAAATATCACACGCTATGCTAATACTTAATTTTTCTCAATGAATAAGTTCATTTTATCAAATTTTTAAAGCAAATGATTGTATTTATATGGTAATGCTATTATTCTTAAGAAGTTATATGAAATGTAGAGAAGAGATTTTACACAGGTGATCAGCAAAATGTCTGCTCAGAAAGCTATTTGCATATAATTAAGAAAAATAATCTACTTGGTAAAGGAGAATATATACTATCTATGACCTAACAAGTATGGGTCAGTTGAGTAAATGTGAGAAGAAATCAGTAACACTTATACTTTCTTTACATACTTGTCTTATACTGCTTGAGACTGAAATTATCTCATGTTTTATTTCATTCCCTGAATTAAATGCAAACTTTTTCTTGTCCATCAATTTCCTAAGTATAAGTCTTAGATTAAGTTAGTAAAAGCATTTTAAAACAAAAAAGTGTGTATTGCTGTTGCCTTAAAAATATTTTTTTAAAGTCTACTACTTCTGTGTCATTAAAAAGAGAATCCAATTTAAGCAACATAAATATTCCATAAATATTTACATCCCCTGTTATTGATAAATCATTGTGCAATAAATGAATAGTATCTATACAGGAAGCCAATATTGGTTTTATTCTTTTCAGGGTAGAACAAGATTGATACTTGTTGCATACTTCTATGCATTTTTGACAATTAATAAAGTATAATTTCCAGGATCATGGTCAGGCAGTCTTAAAAGAGAGGCAAAAAAAAATTTTATAAAGAAATTAGAAAATTAACAATAGATCTATATTAGTCCATTTTTACACTGCTGTATAGAACTACCTGAGACTTGGTAATTTGTGAACTAAAGAGATTTAAAGGACTCACAGTTCTGCATGATTGAGGAGGACTCAGGAAACTTATAATCATGCTGGAAAGTAAAGGGGAAGCAAGGCAAGCCTTACATGGCAGCAGGAAACAGGGAGAGAATGGGGAAGTGCTTTTAAACAATCTGACTTTTAAACCATCAGATCTAACTTTTAAACCATCAGACTTCATGAAAACTTACTATCACAAGAACAGCAAGGGGAAAGTCTTCCCCTGTGAGTCAATAACCAACCTCCCACCAGGTCTCTCCCATGTCATGTAGGGATTACAATTTGAGATGAGATTTGGGTGGGGACACAGAGCCAAACCATATCAATATCTATATGGATTTACTTCCACTATTCTTTTCTAAATACCTTTTTTATATATGTTGTATTATACTGCTTGAACTGAAATTATCTCATTTGATTTCATTCCCTGAATGAAATACAATTTTTTTCTTGTCCATCTATATCCTAAGTCTCAGATTATCTGTTATTTAATTTCAGCTCCTATTTTATCATCACAGACCGTATTAAAGACTATTATGCTTACTGATGACACTAATCAATCTATCACAGTGGCAAATAAAGCCATAAACTAATTGTTACATATATTGATTCTGACTATCTAGGACTAACATGGTGTATGAGAGACATCACAATACTTGAAGTAGAAGGAAGACCTAGGTTTATATATTTTATACCTTTATTGTTACATTCTAGAAATATTACCTGGACATGTCTTTGAAGCTTCCTAAGCCCAGAGGAATTAACAGGTAGTCATGCTCAGCTCAATGGGTTAGTGTGAATATTACAATGGACAACATATGTCTAAAAACTTAGCATAGTGACAAATTAGTGAATTTTTTATTGATTCATTAGCTGCATAAATTATTGTGGCTTACATTGGGGAGTGCTATTTACTTAAGCTCCTTCCCACACAGACACAATTTTGAAAGGCAAATAACAAAACTAGATTTTCTCTTTAGCCTAATATATTGAATGGAAGCTAAAAAAAAAAGTTTATCTCATAGAGGTGGAGAGTAGAATACTGGTTACTAAAGGCTGGGAAGAGTGGAGGGGACAGGAGTACAGGGATAGGTTGGTTCACAGGTACAAAATTATAGCTAGTTATGAGGAATAACTTCTAGTGTTCTTTAGCACTGTAGGGTTATATATTTTCAAATAGCAAGAAGAGCTTTTGATTGGTTCCAACACAAAGAAATGATAAATGTTTGAAGAAATCTTTGAGAATATGCTAATTATGCAGATTTAATTATACATTGTATACATGTGTTGAAATATCACTTTGTACCCCATAAATATGCACAATTTTAATGTGTCAATTAATAATTTTAAAAATTAAAAAGATATATATGCTTTGTTTTCAGAGTGGTAAATATACTTACTTTGAACACTGATACATTTAACATATTTCCCTTACATACAAAAAATACACAATACAGAAAAGTTATCTGTAGAATATTACATAATATAGTAACTTAAGTTCCTAAATATTTTTCTATAATTGATTATATATCATAGAGATGAGTGTTAAATTTACAGTCAGAAACATTGTTAGACTCTGCCTTTTAGAACTGAATTTGTTGATGAAGCTTTCTTATTTTCTACTTATCTTTAAAATAGGGATTGCATTGGTAGCTTCCTCAAATATGACTGTTAAATTACATTCTTATATCCAGTAACTCTTAGAGCACAAAAATGCTTCCATTTAATAGTTTTTCATCAAAATTTTTTGAAAAAATAAATGTCTCAATTGTTCAAGTCTAATGAAATTACCAAAAAATTATAATATAAAAATAATTTAAAATAATGAAATAATTTATTGATATATTATTAATGCCTATTAATAAATAATAATAAATTTTAGTAATAATTATATTGTCATGAAATTAAAATGATTTTGTGGATTTTTAGCTTCAAATTTAGCTTTCTCCCACTTTTTCCTCTGTATTTTCTTTTATTTCAAAATATAATCTTAGGGATTTTTTTCTGATTAATTCTTTATCATATATTTTATGGAAGGGATGTTATTATTATGCAGAAAGTTTAGCATTAGTGTTCTAAGTCAGAAGAGAGTTTGTTCTAAAGTTGTCAGACTTTCTTTTGGTGTGTGTATATGCAATTTACCAAATCTTAACAGCTGAGATCAGGAGTAAACAAATCTGAATAATAAATGTTAAAAATACTCAAAGACAAATTGAAGTTAATGAGTATATTCTGACCAAAAATAAATAACAATAATAATTAAAATTCTTTAGCATTATACATTTTGCAAAGTTTGCAAAGTTTAGGAACTGCTTTTATTCCCAATATTCTAAGTGGTACCTGACAGTTACCTTGATGAACCCAATAGCCCGTAGCTCATTTTCCACGTTTTCACTTTGAAAAAAAAAAAAAAAAAAAAAAGGCACAGTTAAATACTCAAAAGCAGTTCAAAAGGAGCATACTTTTTTACAAAAGGCATTTAGTTTATGGTTCCATTTTAGCACTTTGCCAAACTGAGGCAGGATAGATAGTCAAGGAAGTAACCATGTCCTCATCAATGCAATAAACCTCAGCATTTGCATCATAATCAAGCTCATTAAAGCAAAGCTACCCCCAGTATGAAATTTCCCCTGTAGTCAGCTTGCACATTTTGATTTTACCTATCTTCAAACTCATGCTTTGCTCATTATAATAGTAAAAAACACACCCCAGGGGGAGATTTAAAATGCAAATAAGACATGTGATATATGAACCAGCATGCATAGCTACTGTGCATAGGTACTCAGAGGACCACCCAAAACATGCTTACTGATAGCACAGTCTTCTCACCTCCTCATGAATAATCATGTAAGTTTCCCCAGTAACAGTGAACACTGTCTCATCCTTACAAGCAACCCGTTCTGAATTGCCTCTCGGGGTGTATTGTCTATTCTGCACTTAACTTTCAGAATATTCTTTCTTATTTGCAATATGTTGCTCCATGCTGCATCTCTTTTGCTGTGTGTCTCTTTTTAAACCGAGAAGACAAGAACCAAGATTTCACAACAGCCATCAACAAAACTACTTCTTATATTTACCAAGTGTCCTAACATAAAGGTGTTGAGATGATACTCTCCATAACCCTAAGCTACCTTCCATAGGCCTCAGTGGACAAGACAGGCACAAATCCAATTGGTAGTGTTTTGTTATATCAGTTTAAATAACCTCTCCTCCAGTAAAGAAGAATATTTCTTCTTTAAATGCATGGCAAATGTGAAGAAAAACAATATTTTTAAAATTTTCAATTAAAACACTTATCTAACTCGTGGACAGGCATAGAAAGAAATTTTCATCCCAAACAGGTATGTAAAAAAATATTTTTTGCATGAAATATTTAGAGACATTTTGGGAGAGGACATTCTTCTTGGTTAATTACTGATGAGAATAGGCTAACAAGTCGTGTTGAAAACTTTGGTCATCTCAAAACATTGTTATAACTCTTGCCTCCTCTAAATATCTCAATTTAAAACTGACAAATGGCATTAGGCAAGCACTTTTCACATGAACCTGTAGCTGCAAATTACTGCGACAACTTTGAATGTGCACAAAATATTTACAATGTGAATAGAAAATAAAGTTTAATAATTTCACCATCATTTTATTTTATTTCACAGATGACTTTACCGCACCTTTTCTCACCAATAACCTTCCTCCAGTAACCTGACTCCTGCTTGGATGATCAGTGAAGAAGCTGGAATCAGTATGAAAACAGCTTTCATATTTCCACACTAAAAAAGCTACTAACCTCCCTAGATTGGTTCCATGTATGCTAACTTACCTACTGTCAGAGTGGATAGTCTTCTTTGCACCTTTCTCATACCAATCTCTCTACTTGGGCAAATGGGGATAACATTGCTCATGCCCACTCAAGTGCCATACATACAGTGCTTCCCTCTTTAATCTGCATTCTCAATTTTTTCACAGAATTCTACTTGATCATACCCATCAAACATAATATAATGTATCCTATTAAAAAATTATTCCCTTGTCCATCATTCCTTATCCAAGTACCACCCCAATATCCTGATAACTTTCACAGAAAAAATGTCTACAGATTTTGCACCAACTCACTGTCTCTCTATCTTCTTTGTTTCTTTGTTGCCTATTGACCTCCCCCAATACTTGATCTATAACTTCACCAAAAGTGCTTTTGTGTAGCTCAACAACAACCTTCACAAGCCTATACCCATAGTTATGTTTAAACTGAATGTCAGCAGCATTTTAATGCACTTGATCTAACATCATCTTCACTTGGCATAGGCAGTGCACTCACACTTTCTCCTTAACCTACTTGTCTGGTCCTTTTCATTCTTCTTTGTTGGAGCCTATCCATTTTTCTGCCTATTAAATGTGAAATAGCCTAAGGCTCAGATTTCAGACATGTTCCATTTATTTATCAACAACCATTCTCTAGGTCATTGCTTCTCAACCTGACTGCATGTTGGAATAACCTTGATAAATCGAAAAACACGTGAATTTTATTTTATTGGCTTAGGGAATAACCTGGACATAAATATTATTAAACAATTCCCCCAGAAGATTCTGATTTCCAGCCAAGACTTAGAACCACAGCTCTAAGTCAAATCATACAAACTCTTCATTTTAAATGGCATTTATGCTACCTCCACATTAGAATCATATGGGTTATTTAAATATACCCACCTACACACACATACACACTAATGCATAGATCAGCTTTTTTCAATTCTGAATAAATTGTTCTACCCTTAGATCCAGACATATATGTATATAAAAATATCACCAAGTCATTCTAGTAATCAGCCAACGTTGGAAACCACTAATAAATATAATGGCCTCTCCAAGTTTAAATCCATAATTTGATCTCTTCCTTGAATCCAGTCTTATGTATAGGGCTTCCTTCTCAATTTCTGTATTTGGATGTATCAATAGTATTTCAAACTTCCATTTTGAAAACTTAATTATTTCTTCCCACCTCAAGTATACCCCATTCATTCATCAGTTCATTTATTTATTGAGCATTTGTGTGCCATGTTCATTCTAGGCTCTGGAAATTCAGCAATTGAGAAAGTAAAAATTCATACCTTCTTGGCTCTACATTTTAGTGGCAGATACAAACCATTAATAGACACACACACACACAAACACACATACTTTTCAGGCCAAATCTGTAAGCCTAAGGGTGTTTTCTTTTACTGACAGCATTTTTTTCAATATTTCAGATAATCTAGTATTTTCTGCATGCAAAATACCTATTCAGAATCTGAGAACTTCTCACTATCTCCAATAGTTATGACCCTGACTGGAATGCTATCTTACTGAATTTTAGTAATAGTCACCTGTCTGGTATTTTATTCTAACTTTTGTGTCACTGATACAATCCCTATTCTACACACACCGAGAGAATGATCTTTGTAAAACGTGCATCTGATCATGTCACTCTCTAGCTCAAATGCCTCTGAGGCTATCTTTCTTTCCCAAATTAAAATCCGAAGTCTTACATTGGCCTTGAAAACCGTTTGCAATCTGCTTTTTCATCGCGATCCTCACCCATAGCTTCATCTCCTATTGCTTTCCCTCTTTCTCTTTTTATTACAATTAATCTGGCCTTGCTTTTCTGAAAACACACTAGTAATGTTCTGATATTGACCTTTGTATACACTGTTTCACCTTCCACACAAATTCATGACTCTTATTTCATTCAGGTGCAAAATAATACCTTGTTATAGAAATATTTTCTTATCATATCTAAAAGATTATATTTCTTCTATTTGTTATATAGGTAAACACGTGCCATGGTGGTTTGATGCATAGGTCAACCCATACCTAGGTATTAAGCCGAGCATGCATTAACAATTCTTTCTGATGCTCTCCCTCCACCCCACCCTACTGGCAGGCCCTAGTGTATGTTGTTCCACCTCCCTTCCCCACAACCCATATCCATGTGTTCTCATGTTTCAGCTCCCACTTATAAGTGAAAACACGTAGTGTTTGGTTTTCTGTCCCTGTGTTAGTTTGCTAAGAATAATGGCTTCCAGCTCTATCCATGTCCCTGCAAATAACATGATCTCTTTTTTTTTGTATGGCTTCATAATACTCCATTTTGTATATGTAACATATTTTCTTTATCCAGTCTATCATTGATGGGCATTTGGGTTGATTTTATGTCTTTGCTATTGTGGATAGTGCTGCAATGAACTTACATGTGCATGTTTCTTTATAACACAACAATTTATATTCCTTTGGGTATATACCGAGTAATGAGATTGCAGAGTCAAATGGTATTTCTGCTTCTAGAGCTTCGAGGAATTGCCACACTGTCTGCCATAATGGTTGAACTAATTTACATTTCACCAACAGTGTGAAAGTGTTCCTGTTTCTCTGCAACCTGAACAGCATTTGTTGTTTCTTCACTCTTCAATAATTGCCATTTTGACTGGCAATAGATGAAATATTATTGTGGTTTTGATTTGCATTTCTCTAATGATCAGTGATACTGACTTTTTTGTCATATGTTTTTTGGCCACATGAATGTCTTCTTTTGAGAGGTATCTGTTCACGTCCTTTGCCCACTTTTTGATGAAGTTGTTTTTTTCTTGTAATTTTTTTTAAGTTCCTTGTAGACTTTAGATATTAGACCTTTGTCAGATGGATTGCAAAATTTTTCTCCTATTCTGTAGGTTGTCTATTCACTTTGATGATAGCTGCCTTTTCTGTGCAACTATCTCATTTCAGTTTAATTAGATCCTTTTTGTCAATTTTTCCTTTTGTTGCAATTGCTTTTGGCATTTTCATCATGAAATTTTTGCCCATGCCTATGTCCTTAACAGTATTCAGAAATTTCCTTCTAGGGTTTCTAGAGTTTTGGGTTTTACATTTAAGTCTTTGATACATCTTGAGTTCGTTTTCGTATAAGGTGTAATGAAGAGCTCCAGTTTCAATATATGCATATGGCTAGCCAGTTTTCCCAGCACCATTTATTACATAGGGAATCCTTTCCCCATTGATACTTTTTATCAGATATGTTGGAGATCAGATGATTGTAGGTGTGTGATCTTATTTCTGAGTTTTCTATTCTGTTCCATTGGTCTACATGTCTGTTTTGGTACCAGTTTCATGTTGTTTTTGTTACTGTAGCCTTGTATTAAATAGTATAGTTTGAAGTTGGGTAGTGTGATGCCTCCAGCTTTGTTATTTTTCATAAGGATTGTCTCAGCTATATGGACTCTTTTAGGGTTCCATATGAATTTAATATTTTTTCTAATTCAGTGAAGAATGTCAATGGTAGTTTAATGAGAATAGCATTGAATCTATAATTTGCTTTGGGCAATGTGGTCATTTTCATGATACTGATTCTTCCTATCCATGAACATGGCATGTTTTTTCACTTGTTTGTGTCCTCTCTGATTGCCTTGAGCAGTGGTTTGTAGCTCTCCTTGAAGAATTCCTTAACTTCCCTCATTAACTGTATTCCTAGGTATTTTATTCTCTTTGTGGCAATTATGAGTGGGAGTTCATTAATGGTTTGGCTCTCTGCTTGTCTGTTGTTGGTGTATAGGGACGCCTGTGATTTTTGCACATTGATTTTGTATCCTGAGACTTTGCTGAAATTATCAGCCTGAGAAGCTTTTGGGCTGAGATGATGGAATTTTCTAGATATAGAATCATGTCATCTGCAAACAGAGACAACTTGACTTCCTCTCTTCCTATTTTAATACCCTTTGTTTCTATCTCTTGCATTATTGCCATGACCAGAACTTCCAGTGTTGAATAGGAGTGGTGGGAGAGGGCATCTTTGTCATGTGTCAGTTTTCAAGGGGAATGTTGAAACACTTTCTACAGTTTATCTTTATAGCACTATTTATAGATTGTTTTATTATTTATGTTTAATGTCTTTTTCCTTTACATATATATGTATGTGTATATGTACACACATACATATACACACACACATATATATACAGCACAATGTGTAGAAATAGATATATATTTATATATTTTTATATATTTATATATATATGCATATATACACAACACAATGTGTAGAAGTAAATATATATTTTTATACACACACACACACACACACATACAAGCACAATACAATGAGATTAAGAATTTTCTTTTGTCTACTCAGTTCCCAGTGATATGAACAGTTATAAGTACATGTTGGCTGGGTGCAGTGGCTCACTCCTGTAATCCCAGCACTTTGGGAAGCCGAGACAGGAGGATTGCTTGAGCCTAGGAGTTCCAGATCTGTCTGGGCAAGATTCATCTCTAAAAAATAATTTTAAAAATTCAAAATTAGCTGAGTGTAGTGGCCTGCACCTGTAGTCCTAACTACTCAGGAGGCTGAGGCAGGAGGATCCCCTGAACCTAGGAGGTCAAGGTTGCAGTGAGCCATGAATTGTAACATTGCACTAAAACCTGGGTGATGAAATGAGATCCTGTCTCAAGAAGTAAACAAAGAAAATGTACATGTTATCCATTCAATAAGTATTTGCTGGATATAAATTATCTATATTATATTTAATATTTGCTAATCTTATCTACTAAGTTTAACTAATCTGTCTAATCTTAATCTCTTAGATAATCTATCTAAAGCTAGCCTCATGTATTTAAAAGAACAAGATAAAATTTGAGAGTAATGAATAAAATATTTAATAAGGTTTCTCTGGCTTGTAACACTGTGTGTGACAATATTTTCTTTATTGTATTTTTTCTACAAATAGTTGCTCTTCTATTACACATACATATGTGTATATACATATTATGAAAAGTTCCACTTTTAGCTATGAATATTAATTTTGTTGAAATAAATTATATTTTCTGAAAAATGACAGTTGCAATGGATAATTGTCATACCTTTTATTTGTAAAGCTTTGCTTTGTAATGTGTTTAAAGCTTATACATATATATACAAGCATATATGTATATCCATATGCCATTTATATATGTAACTTCATAATTATTTTAACAACAGTTCATTTACACTTTAACATTTTAAATAGGATTTATTTTGCCCTACCCTTGGTAACACACATTTAATTCAGTTTGTAAATTTTGGGATTTTTGCCAATGCTGAAAACAATTAGGTTACTTAAACTAAGTGATAATTTTCTACTTAATTCAATTAAATACTCATTTAAGTGTATTTGGCTTGGGGGAGGATAACGCTAAAACTCTGTTGCTGGACTTGTAACCTGGCTGTTTGCCTAGAAACACTGAACTGTGATATTAAGTAATCACGAGTAACTGGGAACAAATAGTAAGAAAAATTAAGCTATTGTGTCTCAGAGAAAAGAGCTTACATGCTGAGTGTAAAAGAGTTATAAATTTGTCTTTAACTCACAGTTGTTTAAAAGTGTAATAGATCCGTGAATACTAAGACATGAGAATCAACATTTGGAATGTTTCTTGTAGAATGGAATCTGTTGTAGATCAGGTTTCCTGGAAGTCAACATTGAAGCGGATTTGCAGATAGGGTGCCTATTGGAGCTAGCTAGCTCTTAAGGTTGACACCTGTGTGGAAAGGAAGGCAGCATGATTGGGCAAAGGTAGGTGTGGACCTGGCATGACCCTCCAGAGTTGCCTTGCACTGAAGCTGTGAGTCTAGAATTTTATATCTCCTTACAATCAGTTATTGGTAGAGACTGTTTTAGCCTAGAGCATTTCCTGGAAATTGACTCAGTTGGGTACTAAGAGCATCCAAGACTTCCAGCATCTGGGGGAATTATTGCTTCAGTTTTGAAAGGTATACATGGATGAGAATTTAGGAGGTATGCGATTTCTGAATATACATTTCTAAAAACCTGTAGAAGATGTAGATAGAGCACTGTGATATTGTTAACAGTTACTTGTATTTTTCTTTATTTATTTGTAAACATTTATGGGATATCTGAAAAATTTTGTTACATGTACATTATGCATGGTGATCAAGGCATAGACAATAGAAGACATTATTTTCTTTTGAGTCACTAGTCTTAGAATTTGATACACAAATAAAAAATGTTGCCAAAATCCCAGTAGCTTACAACAAAAAGCGTTCATTCCCATTCACATTATTGAGACGTCATTACAGTATGGTTCTGGCTCTACTTTATGATAATATCATTTTGGGAATCCAGCAAACAGAGCAGCCCCATTTCAAATCTTACTCATAGGTGTAGGCCAAAGAAAATCACTTGACCATATCTATTTTAAAAAGAAAGGAATGCATTTTTCTCCCCTGGTGAGGATTTCTTCACATCAAATATGTTGTATAGCAACAGTGTATATAATATAGTTCATATTCTCACTCACACTTGATAAGGTCCAATTTGTTAACGTGTGTCTATCTAGAGACAATAAAGTAGTTTCATACTGTAGTAATATTTTGTATTAGCCTAATGACTAATAAATGTAAGAATATTTTTAAAGATTGATTTACCATTTTTATTTTCTTTGTGGTTAAATGCCAATTTCTATATTTGCTCTAATTTTATTACATTTTATATTTGTTCATAAATTCTTTCTTTTCTGTTATTTTTTATTATGTACTTCTGAAACCAATTTTTTCAGTTACATAGGTTTTGTAAATATCTACTTTTAAACATTTACTTTATATGTATTTTATTATTAAAGTTATTCATTTGAATTCATTTTATTTTACTGTTTATTTTCATGGCTTGTAAATTTGTGTCCATTTTGCACTATCTTTCTTTAATTTGAATTTAGATTTTAGTGACTTGTTTGAAAAAAAATGTTTACAATTATTTCTCTTCCTGTATCCAGGCACTTGCAATGTGATTTTGTAACTGCTCTTAACAAGAGACTGAATGTATATGTCTGCTTCTGAAATCTGAAACCATGCCTTGCTTTGTCACTTTGACAAGTGACATTGTGTCAGTTCCATGTTTAGGCACTGGGGCTTTGTGTTATTTCAGTCATTCTCTTGGAAACCTGCCTTTCACCGTGTGGAGGACATCTCAGATTAACTGATGGACGTTGTGAAACATATGATCCAATTATCTCCACTTACCCCAATCCACAACCCTAACCAAGTCCCGAATGCAGAGCCATCTAGGTGACCACTGGCTGACTGTAGATGCATGAATGAGGTAACTAAAATAAAGAGAAAAAACCATATGTTCCTAGTCCAAATTTCTGACAAAGAGAATCATAAACCAAATATGCAACTGTTGTTTTAAGCCACTAAGTTTGTCTGTGGTTTGTTATATAGCAAAAGCTAGCTGACATTATTTTTAAAGACATTATTCTATAGGTTTACATTAAAATATTATAGAATGGCCTTTTTCACTTAAGTTTTAATTTAATGCACTGAAAACAAAATTTTATAGAAAGAATTATATAGAGATTTGCTTTTCTTTCCACATTCCCTGAAACCCACCATTAAATAATCAGGTGTACCCTACAGTAGTAAAATATTTGTCGTATAATAACTGTTCTCATATCCCTCAGTCTGTTTTTGAGATCAGCCTAATTTTTCATTAATGTTTCTATGCTGCATTCCTCCCATAGTTGTAATTATTATGATTATGAAAATATGTGAAATCTGGTAGAACACTTTCCTAATTCTGTCTTTATTCTTCTTCAGGAGTATTTTGGCTGTTATTAATATTAGTTTTCAATGTTATCAATTTCTTGAAAACAAGTATTAATTTATTTTAATTGTATTAAATCAATAAATTAATATAGGGAGAATTGTTATCTTCACAATACTTAGAAAGAACTGAAATTTTTAAATATTGTGTCCCCACATTGATGAACAAGATATATTTTTCAAAATATTTATTTGTTTCTTAAAAATAATATATAAACTTTCCATACAGGGTCTACAATTGTATTGCTATATTTATTATAGAGGAACTTATTTCTTTTTGCCTTTCTAAAGAGTATTTTCTCATAAATCTTATTTCTTGTTTACGTAGAAACGTAGCCATTTTTATTTTTCACTTTTATGTAGTAAAGTTATTAACATCGTTCATTAAATATAGGAATTTTGCTGAGTATTTTTTAAATTTCCTTTTTGCATAATCATAACACTTGAAAATAATTAGACATTTAATTACTACAGTGTTCAAAACATATAAAATTGTCTTTCTGAACTAACACTGTACATTTAATAATGGGACTATTCACCTTATTTACAATAGAAAACATATTTTCAAATATGATATTTGATTTAATTATTTATATATATTTTTGCCAGATTAAAGGGGTTCCTTTCCATTCCCAGTTGTGAAAGTTTTCATTTTTTTGTCACAAGTATGTATTTATTATAAGTAATTAATATACTATTATTGAGGTGATCGTGTAAATTTTCTTAATCTATGAATAACTTACATTGATTTTTTAAGGGTAACTTAATTTAACATAATCTGGAATAATCTAAAACATATGATATAGTATGTTTTTCATACAATAGGTGTCTCATTTTGATATTTCATTTAGAATTTTAATTTGTATTTGTGAGTAACATTGGCTACTAATTTCCTTTTTCATGTTTTTTTGTAAAAAAAAAAATATATATATATATCAAAGTTACCTGAAATAATTCAAAAAGTAAATCAAAAAGAAAAAAAATAGCAGGCTTTTAAAATAGAAATAATAACACAAATGAACTTAAGTATGTATTAAATGGATGAGATAGTTACAGAAGTAAACAAATTACTTTTTAGGGAAATTTAAAGTATACCTTTTTTTTTATAGACAAGGTCTTGCTCTGTTACTCAGGCTGAAATGCATAAAATATATTTTAAATGGATTTTAAAAAGTTTTAAGACTTGTGATACATGCAAAATACTTGCAAATACATCTTCGCTAATTTTGGTATAGTAACAAGTTTAATAATCATATCATTATTAAACCTATGACAGTTGAGAGAAGATAAATATAATTGGATAACTTAGTTGGAAACTTTGGATCTTAAATTAGAATTGCACATATTAGAATAAACTTCTAAAGGCTTGTGCTCCTTCTGATATACACAGAGTTTCTCAGTCTTTCCATTATTCCAGAATATTAAGCAGTGTCTCTAGTCTAGCTCCTAGACTATGCCTCTAAATATAATTGCAAAACAAAAACAAAAGAAGGTTTTTTTTAAATTTCAAGCTATATTTTAGATACAGGGGAACATGTACAGATTTGTATCATGCATGTATCACATGGTGCTGAGGTCTGGAGTACAGATCCCATCACCCAGGTAGTAAGCATAGTACCCAATAAGTAGTTTTTCAATTCTTGCACTACTCCCTTCCTCCATCCCATATCTAATAGTCTGAAGTGTCTATTGTTCTCATGTTTATGTCCATGTGCACTCAATGTTTAGCCCCAATTATGAGTGAGAACGTGCAGCATTTGCTTTTCTGTTCCTCCATCAATTCACTTAGGATAATGACCTCCAGCTATATCCATGTAGCTGCAAAGGACATGATTCTTTTTGATGACTATGTAGTATTCCAAGGTGTACATGTACCACATTTTCTTCATCCAATTTACCACCCATGGGCTCCTGAGTTGATTCCATGTTCTCAAGTAAAAGATCAATCCATATCTGTCTAGGAACATGCTTCTCTATGTTCCCCATAGACATTTTCTGTCCTGGAAAGCAACAAGAAAATTAAAAATTTTCATCTCCAAAGACCACAGGAAACCTCACAAAAACTCTGCTTATGAACCAAGTGGAGAACAGCATGAGAAAGTACAATTGATTTTTATAAATTTCAAAATTCATAATAATATTAATAGGCAATGAATTGTTCTGAAAATTGGTAATGTAAGAATAGAAACAAATATTTATCTTGCCTACCTTTATGGACTTTAATTTAGCATAACAGAATGAAGAGGAGGAATTCTTTAGAGAAGAATTTTGTCTAATAAATTCAGAAGGAAAGGGGAATTGGAATATTAACATTTTGTAACACATAATGGAACAATCAATCTAAGCAATAATCAAAATGATTTTAAATGATGCCTTGAAAATATGGTGAATAATTTTTATAGTAGAGTGATTAGACTGACAGCACTCTACTCATTGGTGAAAATTTACATTAATAAAGATAGAACAGCCAGACATTCTGCATGTAATAATTTGACACAATAGAAATTACACAGAAGCATTATTATTTTTGTTCTACAAAAGTTGAATATAACTCTAATCAAACTTCTGGTTGTAATTATTGTTCTACAGGAAATATGAAGAATTGTGAAAAAAAGTAAACAACATCAGAAAAAGACAACTTACCACACACCAAATGTGTGTCAATCATTAGACAAATAACTTGGTCTTTTCAACTAGTCAATGCTAAAAAACAAAAACATCTCTAAAAGAGTTTTTTTCTGTAACATTATGTAACATGTTTAAAGAGTTCCTGTGAAAGTTTTCACTGCTTCTAGCACCTTAGCTACCAAATCCAGGCATTATCAAAAAATAATCTGATCTCTGCATGTTAAATCCAGATGTGCTTTTAGCAACCACACTTGTAAGTAAAGAGACAGGTGGTGAAGTCACTTACTTTAAAATCAGGGAAAAAAATAACTAGTTTTTATTGATTGAATTTCTAAACTTCTGTAAAATATTCTTGTTTGTAGACCAATTAATACAATCTTATGTTCATAAATATTCAAGATAGAATTGGTGTACAACAAATTGGATGACAGAGTAAAATCATCAAAAATCTAAAGAAAGATACTGTATACTGGGAGAAGATAGAGAAAAAATAAAAATTGTTTTTTATTTGCTCATCTGTCCTTAAATGGATATTGATTGATAAACATCAAATTCTACATTTTAGTTTAACTTTAGGATACGTAAAATTATAACATTTCCAAAGAAAGCTTTTTAAGGGCAAGCATAGTGTAATTAGCATATATGTATAATTTGTAATATTATAGTTGTACATACATAAATAGAGTCAAGGGAGATAGTGACTTGACCAAGATCATAAATGTATTGCTACATGGTTTAAGGATGTTTGAAATGTAAAAAAGGATTATCACATTGAAATGTTTCAGGAAGCATGCTATGTGGATTCATGAGAAGAATGCTCTTTCCAAGTAGGAAAATAATTTTTGACCTCTCTGAATTGTGCTACAAATGTATGAATAATACTGAACAGAGAGAAATTGAACTTATGTAGTGGAGATGCTGAGTCACTGCTAAAGTGATATATGCAACTATTAATAGACCTTAGAAAGACTATCTCTTTTACTTCGTTCCAATAATCCAAAAGATGAAATGTAACTCACTGTGAAGGACAAAAATAAATGTGTCAGACATGATATGTTAGTCCTGAAAATGAGGAGAAAGTACACTTTTTTTTTGAATATCATATTAATAAAAATGATTAATTCTTCTCTTCTCTTTCACACCATATCTAGTATGGTAGTTTCAATGCATACAAATTCAGAGGTTTTGGGTAGTGTCAGTCATTTTTCTTCACATAGAGAATTCATTGTAACTGAGTTATTCAGGTTTGAGACATTAATGATTCACCAAATGTATTTTGCATTTAAAATGGTATTTGTATCACTGAAGGTAGTGATAAGCAGCTAAAATCTGGTTTATAATAGGTACTTCATGCAACAAAATGACAAATATCAACTCATTTTGCAACATTGGGTTAAACATTGCCCCTTCTATAAAAAGGCAATGTTTTACATAGGAGTAATGCTTTACATTTTCATAGTTTGCAAATGTAAAGAAAATATGTAAAGATCTATAGAATTGATCAGAAATCATAGCCAGTGTTCCATAAAAGTATATATGCCATGTATGAATAGCAGTATAGTAATGGATTATATGTATTATATAAGAATGTTAATTAATCATAATCAACCCTAGGGTAGTCCCCTCTTCATGACAGCAACAAAATAGCTTTGAAAACACAGTATCAAACAAGGCATTCTAAGAAGGCTAATGACCTGAAATTATCTTCTTTCTTTTATATGAAAATCACTTATACAATCTGCCTCTCCCAAGTCAAATGACAATTTGGGCTTAGGCGAATGAAGTCTTGAATTCTGGGGAAGTAAGAGCTGGTATTGTATTCTCTACAATTGGTATTCTCTACTAATTTTGGGAGCAGATGCTTCACCAACATATTCGAGAGTTTTACCTCCTGTTTATTCCCAGTTGAAAGTTTTAACAATACTTCCCAGCAATATTAAGCAGTCTGACTAATCCCATAATCAGCTGAATAGTTGAGCTGAATTTCTCTGTAATTCTCAGAGAATATATGGACAACAAAGAGGTAGGAGGATGACTTTACACACATCAGCAGGAGGAAAGGAGGAAACAGCCTACATTTTTCTTATGGTTTCTATAGGGATGGATTGGATTTCTACCACTGCATGACTATACAACGTTAGCTAAAATTAAATCCCTATCTGTAGTCGAAGAACAACAACAACAACAGCAACAACAAAAACCACTTGTAAAAGGAACCAACAACCAAAATGAAAGATAGTAATACCTGCTTGCATAAAAATTAATAACAAGCGTATGGCAATGGAAAACATGTTTGTAATGTAAACAACCAGCTTTTTGAAAAAGACACAATTATCAAAAAAACCAGTCAATTGATGTGAACAGGAAATTCACCAAAAAAGTAATCCAAATTGTTAAATTCACTAGTATTCAGATAAATGAAAATATAGGTAATAATGAGTTTTATGCATATCAGCTTACATTTTATATGTATCAGCTTACATTTTATATGTATCAGCTTACATTTTGTATGTAAAAAGTTAAAAAGACATTGCTTTTGGGGACTGGAAAATGACACTCTTACATTGCTTGTAAAAATCTGAATTGCTTTTAAGGCAAGAAATTAAGCAGCAAAAATTCAATGTACTAAGATAAATTTCCCATTTAAACTCGTAATCTTCTGTTGGGATATGTACTCCATACAAATAGAATACCTTTGTGTAATAATATATGTATCAAAACTTTTATGGCAAGCATCATTTTTAGTAGTTAGCGAAAATAACATAAATCACTATCATTTGTAGGATAACTGAATAAATTATGGTATAACCTTCTATAAAGTATTATGCAGGCATTAAGCACAATTAATTGCATATATGCCACTTGAAACGGAGGAATTTTCATAAAGTATTGTTCACTAAAAATAGCAGAAAAGTAATTCCACTTCAAATTATGAAATGACAAAGAAAACTCTATATATTCTTCTATATAGTTAAAATAGTTAAAGAGGCTTTATACTGAATTGCATATGTGAATTATTTGGAGGATTAATCAGTTAGATGAATAGATAAGAGTTGCAAAGTCAAAGCTGGGCACGATGGCTCACATCTGTAATCCCAGCACTTTGGGAGGCCGAGGCGGGAGAATCACGAGGTCAGGAGATCAAGACCATCCTGGCTAACACATTCTAAAACCTTGAGGAATTGCCACACTGTCTTCTACAATAGTTGAACTAGTTTATAGGTACCACCAACAACGTAAAAGTGTTCATATTTCTTCACATCCTCTCCAGCATCTGTTGTTTCCTGACATTTTAATGATCACCATTCTAACTTGTGTGAGATGGTATCTCATTGTGGTTTTGATTTGCATTTCTCTGATGACCAGTGATGATGAGCATTTTTTCATGTGTCTGTTGGCTGCATAAATGTCTTCATTTGAGAAGTGTCTGTTCATATCCTTTCCTTTGCCCACTTTTTGATGGGGTTGATTTTTTTCTGGTAAATTTGTTTAAGTTCTTTGTAGATTCTGGATATTAGCACTTTATCAGATGGGTAGATTGCAAAAAATATTCCACAATGGTTGAACTAATTTACACTCCCACCAACAGTGTAAAAGCATTCTTATTTCTCCACAGCTTTGCCAGCATCTATTGTTTCCTGACTTTCTAATAATCACCACTCTGTCTGGTGTGAGATGGTATCTCATTGTAGTTTTGATTTGCCTTTCTGTGATGATCAGTGATATTGAGCTTTTTTTCATATTTTTGCTGGCAGCATGAATGTCTTCTTCTAAAAAGTGTCACTTCACATCCTTCACTTTTGGATGGGACTGTATGTTTTTTTTATCTTGTAAATTTGTTTAAATTCCTTGTAAATTCTGGATATTATACCTTTGTCAGAAGGGTAGATTGCAAATTCTTTTCCCCATTCTATAGGTCATCTGTACAATCTCATGATAGTTTCTTTCTCTGTGCAGAAGCATTTTAGTTTAATTAGATCCCATTTGTCAGTTTTAGCTTATCCACCACAATTAAGTCAGCATCATCCCTGGGATGCAAGGCTGGTTCAAGAAACACAAATCAATACATGTAATCTATCACATAAACAGAACCCAAAATCAAAACCACATGATTATCTCAATGGATACAGAAAAGGCATTAGATAAAATTCAACATATCTTCATGTTAAAAGCTCTCAGTAAACTAGGTATTGATAGAACATATCTCAAAATAATAAAAGCTATTTATGACAAATCCACAGCCGATATCATATCAAATGGGCTAAAGCTGGAATCATTTCCATTGAAAACCTGTACAAGAAAAGGATCCCTTCTCTTACCACTCCTATTCAACATAGTATTGGAAGTTCTGGCCAGGGCAATCAGGCAAGATAAGGAAATAAAGAGTATTTGGATAGGAAGAGAGGAAGTCTAACTGTCTTTGTTTGATTTTTATATTTAGAAAACCCCATCATCTCAGTCCAAAATCTCCTTAAACTGATAAGCAACTTCAGCAAAGTCTCAGGATACAAAATCAAAGTGCAAAAATCAAAAGCTGTTTTTACACCAACAATAGATAAGCAGAGAACCAAATTATAAATGAATTTCCATTCATAATCATTACAAAAAGAATAAAATACCTAGGGATACAGCTAACAAGGGATGTGAAGGACCTCTTCAAGGAGAACTACAAAATATTGCTCAAGGAAGTAAGAGAGGACACAAACAAATGGAAAAACACTCCCTCCTCATGGATAGGAAGAATCAATATCATGAAAATGGCCACAATGTCCTAAGTAATTTACAGATTCAAGGCTATTTCCATCAAACTGACATTGACATTCTACACAGAATTAGAAACAACTATTTTAAATTTCATATGGATTCGAAGAAGATGCCGTATAGCCAAGACAATCCTAAGCAAACGGAACGTAGCTGGAGGCATCACGCTACCTGACTTCATACTATACCACAAGGCTATAGTGACCAAAAGAGCATGGCACTGGCACCAAAACAGACATATAGACCAATAGAACAGAACAGAGACCTCAGAAACAACACCACGCATCTACAACTCTCTGATCTTTGACAAATCTGACAAAAATAAGCAATGGGGAAAGCATCTCCTATTCAGTAAATGTTGCTGGGAAAACTGGCTAGCCATATGCAGAAAACTGAAATTGGAACCCTTCCTTACACCTTATACAAAAATTAACTCAAGATGTATTAAAGACTTAAGTGTAAAACAGAAAACTATAAAAACCCTAGAAGAAAATATAGGCAATATCATTCAGGACATAGTCATGGGCAAAGACATCAAGACAAAAACTCCAAAAGCAATTGCAAAAGGAGTTGGCATTCTTAAGAAACTGAACCGCTTTTCAAAAAAGGCAGTTGAACTGAAGCTCAAACTCAGTTGCAATAACTCAGGTTACAATGTTCTGTTTGGCTTGGGATATAATAAAACGACCTTATTTTGGAGAAAGACCTCAGATTTTATATACAATTAGAAAAACAGAGAGAGGAGAGAGAGCAAAAGAGAAGAAGGAGGAAGAAAAGGAGAAAAAAAAAGTGTTAAAAGAAAGAAATTATTTTATTATGGTATCTAAGGCCAGAATTCTGCAGAATCAGAAAATTTAAGGCCAGAGTTCTGAAAATTCAAAGGGTAAAACCATGCCTTTGTATCTGAAGAACAGACTCATTTGAAATCTATTTCTTTGTTAAACTAACAACTGAGACCAGAGTCTGGATTATACACTTTTTTAGCCAGAAAAGAATATGGCATAACTTTGGGATTAGAAACTAAGACACTACCCATAAGTTTAAACAAATGCAGCTGAACAAGATATATCTCATGTTTTTCCTGGATTTGAAGAGGTTTTAATTATATATGTGGATGAGTTTGAGGTGGCTATGGGTTAGAATTCTAGTTAGTTTGGAAAGTATAAGAGAAAGCCAAGCACATTGGGGAGTACTTCAAAAGAAATACAAAGATTGAAATGTTCTTTTAATATCATTTTCTATAAGATTTACACTAATCATAAATGCTAATATATATTGAGGTTTATGTACAAGGCATTATTCTGATATTTATTTGCATTAACACATTTCATCTTCATTTTTCATATAGTACGTATTGTAATAATCCATATTTCAGTGAAAATAAAAGTGAGGTCCAGTTAAGTGACTTATCAAAGTCATATATGCAATAATTATGAAACTGGAATTCAAACCCAGACAAGCTGGCTCAAAACTCTGAGTTCTTCATCACTTTACTGAATTCCATCTGCTATGATGGCACAAAATTGGATTGAAAGATTAATTATATTTAGAGAAGTGGGAGAATCTAATACAGGAATACGGCATAAGGACAGAGAAAGACCTACTACTCTTTCTGACCTGGATGGCTTATGGGAAGAAGAGACAAAGAGAGTTGTGAGAAGATATCACATCAGCCTGTTCTGTCTTCCTCACTTCAGACTCCAAAAATATACACAGGAAGCCCAACACCATTGGGAAGGAGAAGGGAGGAAGCTGAAAGTGCACAGCTGTAAGTATCTTGTGGATATGCCAGGCTTTCTGGACATGTCCTCAAGGGAACAACCAATTTGAAGAGGTGATAATTGTGCCAGAATGGTGAGGGGAGACAGATGGATAAATTAGACTGAGTCAGGAATTCTGGTTCACCAAAGGACTATGTAAACTGAGAAGAGGATTCAGAAATCTCTGATGCCCCGGTGGCAATTTAATAAGGTCCTATCAGAGTCAAGGTCCAGTAAACGTCTTGAGTCAGAATGCACAATGATTGTGTTACTTGTAGGGAATTCAAGATAAAGGCAATGGTCAAGGCCAGGGATTCCAATGGCAGGGTTACTACAACACTCTAAAAGACAAACTCGGATGAGTCACAATTCAGAGATCACCAGTCCAAAGGGAAGATCATATCAGTTTTTTTTTTTTTTTAACCAAAGGCCTGAATGGTTTAGAAGGTACTGCAAGGACTTATGGTCTTTGTCTTTGTGCCAGATGTCACACAAACCTGACTTCTCCTTTAAAAAATATACCATCATGGAGAGGAACAAAGGACTGAGTTTAAGAAACTGTGCTTTTACATAAAACAGAGGAATCCATGAAAAAGAAATTATTGAGACTGGGAGGCACTAACATTCTGTCTATTTCAAAGTTTGACTGATTGTATTTGTTTCTCTTTGCTAAATAGCCAGGTACTGGCTTATGAGTAATCAGCATAACTATGAGAATTAAAAAAACAATATTTATTTTATGTACTTGAGTATAGTGTGAATAAGAGTTGTAGCATAGCTGTGTGTATTTTAGCAATATTAATTTTTAGGAAATACTTTTCTGGACATTAGCAATAGGCTAAGAGTCAAAAAATATATATGGCTTAAGACCCCAAAACAATTGTAACAAACACAAAAATTGACAAGAAAAACTCGATTAAACTAAAGGCCTTCTGTGCAGAAAACAAAACAAAACAAAACAAAACAAAACAAAACAAACTTTCAAAACTGTAAAGAATAGAAGGACACCATAGAGAATGAAAGAAAATATTAGTCAACTATGCATACAACAGAGGTCTGATATCCAGAATCTACAAGGAATGTACACAAAATAACAAGCAAAAAAGAAAACAAAAACAAAAATAACCTCATTAAAAAGTAGGCAAAGGATAGACACTTCTCAAAACAAGATATACAAGTCACCAACAAACATTTAAAAATGCTCAACATTACATTTCATAATTTCATTAAAGAAATGCAAATCAAAACCACAATGAGATACCATCTCACCTCAGTCATAATGGCTACTATTAATAAGTCAAAAAATAATAGATGCCATCAAGGTTGCGGAGAAAAGGGAACATTTATAAATGTTTATGGGAATGTCAACTTGTTCAGCCCCTGTGGAAAGCAGTTTGGAGAAGTCTCCACTTAAAACAGAACTACCATTCAACCCAGAAACCCCATTGCTGATTATATACCCAAAGGAAAATAAATTGTTCTACCAAAAAGACACACGTGCTTGTATGTTTATTGTGACACTATTCACAATAGTAAAGACATTAAATCAACTTAGGTGCCCATTAAAATGGTGGATTTGATAAAGTAATGGCAGTACATGTATACCATGGAGTACTACACAGTCATAAAAAAGAGCAAAATTGTGTCCTTTGCAGCAACATGGATGCAGCTGAAGGTTGTTATCCTAAGTGAATTACTGCAGGAACAGAAAACCAAATACTACATGTTCTAACTTATAAGTGGGAACTAAACATTCAGTACATATGGACCCAAAGATGGAAACAATAGACACTGGGGACTACTAAAGGGTAAAAGGAGGAGGAGAGGTATAAGCTGAAAAACTACTAATCGGGTTCTAGGCTCACTACCTGGGTAACAAGATTAATCATACTACAAACCTTAGCTTGTGTGATATGCCCATGTAACAAGCCTGCACATGTATCCCCTGAACCTAAAAGTTGAAAAAAAAATAATTATCTAACTAAATAACTTTGGGAAGATATACTCAGCAAGTTAAAACAACTCTTTTCCTCAGTGCCTCAAAAGTTGATCTAAGCATACATTATTACCATTAGACTTCAAATTTTGAAGTTTAAAATTCCTTACTGTAGGAAATTAATGAAAATTATTTCATATCTTCATACTAGGATTATCAGCAACCCCGAAAACTAATAATGACTTGACATCATGTTCAGGCACAATCTGAAAAGTGCTAGTCTTTATGCTATGCATGATTGGTTAAAAACAAATAAATAAATAGATGTTCCTCATATTTGCTGAAAGCAATTAAAAAGGACTTCTGGTACTTTATGTTTAAATGTTCATTAATTTCATCACATAACAAGTATAAAAATGCTATTAAATTAAGCGTAATATCACTGTAAACTTCAATCTATTATGTCAGTATCTCTGTATCATGATCATGTGTCTATTAAATATAAATTGGGGAGGCAAATAGCACCTCAACCTTTAATGAAAGGACAGAGCAAGCTTTCTATAAAAAGCAGTGCTTAGGTAAGATGAGGCATAATATCAGATGAGGTTTCATAATCCCATAGAGAAACATTCAGGAGCCAGGGCACACTTGGACTCGTCACCAGTTATATTCCAAGAGAAGAACTTCATATCTCACAATTCCACCTAAAGAACAAACATTAAGTGCAACAAATTGGGAAGGAGTTGCATATTTGCCACAGGTTGCCTGGAGACATCATAGGCAATTGGAAGTGTAGGCAGCCCCTCCCTAGTAGAGAAGGAAGAGTGACCTGCCACTCTGAAGAAGAAAAAATAAATTTGTGGAATTTCCCTTCTTCACAAATATCAGTCTAATTTTTACCTTCCTCAACACTATGATCAACTTGTATTTCTTACCTTAGATATAGACATGAAAAGTTGCCTGCATTGCAACAAAGATTAGAAATAGAAATAGTAAATTCCATTCAGATAATGGAAAATGCTATTATATCAGTTTTCATAATTAAGACAAAAACATAATCTATCTCAAATTACACTGTAGTTGAGTATCAACAATCCATTGTCACTGAAACTTATCCTGAGGAACTAACTTGACTTCGGTATTACAATCATGAGCTTTGAAATCAGACAGACCCAGGAACAAATCGCTTCTCTTATTGTTAATTATGTTTTAGGCATCATTTTGATCACCTACAAATTGAAGGCAATAATTGTATTAGTCTGTTCTCACACTGCTGATAAAGACATACTCAAGACTGAGCAATTTACAAAAGAAAGAGAGCTTAATGGACTTACAGTTCCACATGGCTGGGAAGACCTCACAATCATGGTGAAAAGCAAGGAGGAGCAAGTCACATCTTACATGGATGGAAGTAGGCAAAAAGAGAGCTTCTGCAGGGAAAGTCCTATTTTTAAAACCATCAGATCTTGTGAGACTCACTATCACGAGAACAGTACAGGAACAACTTGCCCCCACAATTCAATCACCTCCCAACAAGTTCCTCCCATGACATGTGAGAACTGTGCAAGTTACAATTCAAGATGAGATTTGCGTGGGGACACAGCCAAAAAACATCATTCCACTCCTGGCCCCTCCCAAATCTTAACTCATTCAGCAATAACTCAAAATCCCACAGTCCAACATCTCATCTAAGACAAGGCATGTCCCTTCTGTCTATGAGCCTATAAAAGCAAAAGCAAGCTATGTTACTTCCTAGATACAATGAGCGTACAAGCAATGGGTAAGTACAATCATTCCAAATGGGAGAAGTTGGCCAAAACAGAGGGGCTACAGGCCTCATGCAAATCTGAAATCCAGAGGGGCAGTCAAATCTCAAAGCTCCAAAATGATCTTGTTTGACTCCATGTCTCATATCCAGGTCATGCTGATGCAAGAGGTGGGTTCCCATAGTATTGGGCAGCACCACCCCCGTGACTTTGCAGGGTACAGCCTCTCTCCCACGTGCTTTCATGGACTGGTGTTAAGTGTCTGCAACTTTTCCAGGCACACAGAGAAAGCTGTCACTGGATCTACTATTCTGGGGACTAAAGGACAGTGGCCTTCTTCACACAGCTCCACTTGTTGCAGGAAATTAGGGACCCCGAACAGAGGGACTGGCTGAAGCAGTGGCAGAAGAACATAAATTGTGAAGATTTCATGGACATTTATTAGTTCTGCAAATTAATACTTTTATAATTTCTTATGCCTGTCTTTACTGCAATCTCTGAACATAAATTTGAAGATTTCATGGACATTTATCACTTCCCCAATCAATACTCTTATTATTTCCTATGTCTATCTTTACTTTAATCTCTTAATCCTGTCATCTTTGTAAACTGAGGATGTATGTCACCTCAGGAACCTGTGATGAATGCATTAACTGCACAAATTGTTCCTAAAGCATGTGTGTTTAAACAATATGAAATCTGGGAACCTTGAAAAAAGAACAGGATAACAGCAATGTTCAAGGAACAAGGGAGATAACCATTAAGTCTGACTGCCTGGGAGCCAGGAGGAATACAGCCATATTTCTCTTCTTACAAAAGCGAATAGGAGAAATATTGCCGAATTCTTTTTCTCAGCAAGGAACAGCCCTGAGAAAGAGAATGCATTCCTAGGGGGAGGTCTCTAAAATGGCTGCTCTAGGAATGTCTGTCTTATATGGTTGCAGATAACGGATGAAATAAGCCCCGGTCTCCCATAGTGCTCCCAGGCCTATTAGGATGAGGAAATTACTGCCTAGTAAATTTTAGTCAGACCAGTTGTCTACTCTCAAACCCTGTCTCCTGATAAGATGTTATTAATGACAATGCATGCCCAGTGGGACATGAAACTTCATTAGCAATTTTAATTTCACACCAGTCTTGTGGTCTTGCTCTGCCCCCATTTGCCTTGTGATATCTTATTGCCTTGTGAAGCATATGATCTCTGTGACCCACACCCTATTTGTACATTCCCCCCTCTTTGAAAATCACTAACAAAAACATACTGGTTTTGCGGCTTGAGGGGCATCATGGAACCTATTGACATGTGATGTCTCCCCTGGACACCCAGCTTTAACATTTCTCTCTTTTTTGTACCCTTTCCCTTTATTTCATAGACTGGCCAACACTTAGGGAAAATAGAAAAGAACCTACATTGAAATATTGGGGTCTGGTTCCCCCGAAACCACTAGACAGTGTCCCAGTAGGGACTCTGTGTGGAGACTCCAACACCACATTTCCTTTCTGCACCGCCCTAGCAGAGGTTCTCCAGGAGAGCCCCAGCCCTGAAGCAAACTTCTGCCTGAACATCCAAGCATTTCCATACATCCTCTGAAATCGAAGTAGAGGTTCCCAAATCCCAATTCTTGACTTCCGTGCACCTGCAGGCTCAACACCACTTGGAAACTGCCAAGACTTGGGACTTGCACCCTCTGAATCCATGGCCAGAGCTGTACTTTGGACTCCTTTAGTCATGGCTTGAGCAGCTGGGACGCATGGCACCAAGTTCCTAGGCTGCACACAGCATGGGGACCCTGGGCCCAGCCCATGAAACAATTTTTTCTTCCTAGTCTTCTGGGCCTGTGATGGGAGGGGCTGCCATGAAGACCTCTGACATGCCCTGGAGATATTTTTCCCATTGCCTTGGGGATTAATATTCAGCTCCTTGTTTCTTACGCAAATTTCTGCAGCCAGCTTGAATTTATCCTCAGAAAATGGGATTTTCTTTTATATCACATTGTCAGACTGCAAATTTTCCAGACTTGTATGCTCTTCTTCCCTTATAAAACTGAATGCCTTTTACAGTACCCAAGTGACCTCTTGAATGCTTTGCTGCTTAGAAATTTCTTCCATCAGATACTCTAAATCATCTCTCTCATATTGAAAGTTCCACAAATCTCTAAGGCAGGGGCAAAATACTGCCAGTTTCTTTGCTAAAGAAGTCACCTTTGCTCTAGTTCCCAACAAGTTTCTCATTTCCATCTGAGACCACCTCAGCCTGGACCTTATTGTCTGTATCACTATCAGCATTGTTGTCAAAGTCATTTAACAAGTCTCTAGGAAGTTTCACATTTTCCTGTCTTCTTCCAAGACCTCCAAACTGTTCTAACCTCTGTCTTTTACCCAGTTCCAAAGTCACTTACACATTTTTGGGTATCTTTACAGCAATGCCCTACTCCAGTGGTACCAATTTACTGTATTAGTCCATTTTCATGCTGCTGATAAGGACATACCTGAGACTGGAAAATTTCCATAGGAAAGAGGTTTAGTGGACTTACTTACACATGGCTGGTGAGAACTCATAATCTTGGTGGAAAGCAAGAAGGAGCAAGTCATGTCTTACATGGATGGAAGTAGGCAAAGAGAGACCTTGTGCAAGGAAACTCCCATTTTTAAAATCATCAGATCTTGTGAGACTCATTCACTATCATGAGAAAAGCACTGAAAAGACCCACCCCCTTAATTCAATCACCTCCCACCAGGTTCCTCCCATGAACATAGGAACTGTGGGAGTTACAATTCAGGATGAGATTTGGGTGGGGTCACAGCCAAACCATACCAACAGTGCACTTCCAGTAATGTGTTGTAAAATATAGAACACAAGGTACAGAAAGTATTTTACAGTTGATAATATTACTGATACATTCAATATATGTTGTTTGTATATTTAAATACTTATCCTCATCTCTCTTTATAAAATTGAAGTGGTTTTGTTTTTACCTGTGGCTTTTGAGAAACTGTGAGTTAAAAATCTAACACTATCTCAGATTTGATGTCTCAGATTTGATGATGAATTTACGTGGGGTCAACTATATGTGAAAACAAATTTATTCACTATGTTTCTGAAAGCAGTATATAAAAAGTTTTATTCTTTTCTGTGATTTATTATTTGATAAGTACATACTACTTCCTCCCTGACTCACCTAACTGGAGAGGGGAAAAAACTGATTTTCTCACTATGAAAAATAATTTCAGGACATTTTGCTTATTGATACATTTAGATATTCATTTAGTCACTAATGACTTATTACCTAATCAGGGCTTAGAGCAGTTCTACGTTCCGTGAGTATAAAATACAGCAAGATAGAATGAGCCCTTCTTCAATGTAGCTCAAATATGAGGGACAAAATAACACACTAAAACAAATTAAACAATTACAATAACAAAGATTATAGTATGCTATGGAAATATTAAAGTGTGACTTTTAATCTCTCTGAGAAAACTCCACACATTCAAGGTGTGACTTGAAGTTTGAACAAAAATTGACTACTGAAATGGAGAATGGCAATGGGAAGAGTATTCCTGGCATTGGGAAAAGAACCTAGGGACTAGGAAGATCACTAGTATTCACCGGTATTTCAGAGACCTAAAAATATCTCGGCATTGCTAAAATAGAAATGAAGAAGAGCTGGAGTTGCTAAAGCTGGAACTGGAAAAGTAGGTAGGGTTTTTCTTTTAAAAGAATAGTTTTTTAAGAATTTGAATTTATAGTAAAGACAATATGAAAGTTTTGAAGAGTTATGACATGAACATAGTTGTAGTCTAAAAGGTAACCTTTCAACTTAGAGCAAAAGTTAAAAAGAATGAGAGGGATGTAGAAATATATTCTTATAGACCAAATAAGACACACTCATGTATTATGCTAGAATGAAAGCTGTGGCAGTACAGATGGTTGAAAGTTTTAGGACACATGTAAGGGGTGGTATTAGTAGGATCAGTTATACATAGAATTTGAACAAGAGGTGAGTTTCTCACCTTTGAAATATAGAAGAAATAGAAAATTGCTTTAGAACTGTAAGTACTATGACAAAAAAAAAAAAAAAAATACTGACCAGATTCCAAGATTGTTTTAGCCACTATAGATATTGAATTTACTTATCTAGGCAATACTAAACAGTCAAAGAAATGAGAAATAAGACATCATCTCCAAGGAAAGGAACTTAAGAGAAACTAAGCCAATAAGAAATAAGCCTCTGCTTCTGATATAACATTCTACAGAATAACTGAGCCAATGAGAAAAAAAATCTCTATTCCTCGTGGCAAAATGGAGTACAAGACACCGCCTTAGTAATCCTGCTTGTTGCTTGTTAGAATGACTTTTGAAATCTAGTTGTTAATTTTTGTATTTGAATAAACATTTAAAGATAGAGACATAGTGGTAGTCAAGCCAAGTTCAATATTAGTCACCAACACTGCCAACCACAAGGAATAATCCCTCCAAAATAATACAAGTAACAATAATAGTACTTCAACAATAAAAATATATGGCTTATTAAAAGATTAAATTAACTATTGTATTGCTATCAATCTAATTAATATTAATATCAATCTAATTTATATTAATGTAATATTAATATTTTATTGAAAGATTAAAAAATAGGTGCTAAAGGAATAATAGGCAGTACAACTGCATCTGTATATGTCTACTGACCAAAATAAGAGTCTGAGCGTTGGTCTATTGTTCAACATAAGTCAGCCCTTATGCGTCATTTGAGTACATTGAAATAAGCTCATTTTCCTTTGCCAGCTTTCTTTCTTTCTATCTACCTACTCTCTTAAAAAGAAAACAAACAAACTGAAACAGCTCTCTTGTGATCTTATAAAACCCTTCAATGCTCCATTCTCTGGCAAACTTTTACATCAGTATTTGAAAATACTTGTCTATTCTTTTTAAAAAGTTTTGTCAATTTTTTCTCTCATGAATTCATGTGGATCCATACTTTATCCACATCTCTTCATAAAATCTGTGCTGTATTGTCTTGCTCTGGTCAACAGTGGCATCATTTTTGCTAAATCCCCATCGACAATTCTTGGTCTTCATTAACTTGACCCATCTGCAGTATTCTCTTAGATCAAGTAAGTTTTAATATGGCACCTGCTTTTTTTTATTTTACCACCAGCATATTACTCCTTTGTTGTTCTTCTCTGCATCAGCACGCTCCTCATCAGTATTCTTGGTTAGATCTCCGTATCTTTTGGACTTCTCTATATATTACATTGTCATAGAATTTATCACAAAATATATTTCCTCTCTCTATATTTTTCTCTGGTTGAATAAAGCATGAAAAGATAAACACATTCATTGAGCAGTGAGCAAACTAAGTGGTAAATTAGAATCATATAGTGCATTTTGTGTTTTATATAAGATATATAATTTATTTGCCAAAATAAACCTGTAAGGCAAGTGTTATTATTATTTGTCTGAAAGGTCTGATACTAAAACTTGGAACTTGTTTTGGACACAGGAGAATACCTGAATTCTACCTTTGCCCAGTTGCATCCATTTCTATGATCTCTGGTAAAACATATCTGCCAAAATCAGTGCAAATATTATGTAATATATTATTTCATTAATGGTTGGGTTTATAATGGTAATACAGGTTTAAGTTAAACTAGGGCTTATTCCAGAACCCTAGACAACTCTGTGGGGACTCTCAAAATCTATAATATGGCTGAAAGACCAATGGAAGCCAATGAAATGTGTGAACAAAAAAGCAAAATGAGTTGGCCTTAGATGAAAAGAGAAACCTCTCATTCTTGTGTTTAGTGATCCAATTCATAAATAATCATGGTTTGGTTACTGTCTTAGAATCTGATTAAAGGCAGACTATCAGTATTTTTTTTTTCTCTCAGCAAAGAGGAAGAAGCCCTCACCTTGTAGTAACAATTGTTGTTCACTCTTCTTTTTTTTTTTTTTTTCTTTGAAGGTTAAGTGACTTATCTCATTTAATTAGCAATTCAGTAATTGAACCCAAGTCCAGTTGATTCTGGACCCTAGCTAGACCCTCACTCTCTAAATCATTACAAAAGGATAATGACACATAAAATAAATATGGAAACATCTGAAAATAGAGGGTATTTAGCATAGGGACTTTGTAAAATGGATGGAGAAGAGAATCTAGCTCATAATTCCAAGGAGCATGCAGAGGTATAGAAGATAAAACACAATGAGTGTTCTGAGATGTGAGAGAAATACCAAGAGTGAGTGCTGCCCAGGAGAATAAGAACAGAGACTTTTGATACGAGTTACCAACCATGTCAAATAACAAGTAACAACCAAGAGCAAGATTTTTAATTATGCAGTGGCATTATTGTACTGGACTTTTGTTTGCCTTGGTTATTTGATTTTTGTTAACGTAACAAATATGGAATAAATGTCTGGATATAATGAGTACTAGCTATTTCCACACCCTCTAAAATCCAAATTATCAGTATTGTTCTGTCCAGAGAGTTACCAGAGTTATTTAGCATATTCATATTGGTATCTTGTTAGCATTTTAATATAGTTTATAGAAAAAGTTTCAGACTATACTAGAATGGAAAATTTTACTGACCAACTACTCCTACACTATTTCACAAAGACCTGCTTGATCATTTAATTCTCTTTGAAATTCCAGAATAGAACTATTTGTTTGCTCATTGCATTGCAATCTAAACGATGACAGCATAGCATTATCACCTCTCCCACTGATTCTTTCCTATTTGTTCTAGCTAAAATTATCACCCTGTTATTCTGAAGCAAATCTTACCCTTTCAATATACTTTTCTTGTTTTTATATTCCTCACAGTGCAGGCATTTCCCTGACATGTTCTTTTGTTAAAAATCTATTCTCTATACAAAAGAAGAACCAACAGCAACAAATATAGATTTATTTACTCCTTAACATAAGAAAAAAACTGTCCCAAAATGGAATGTCAAGAAATGATACAAAAGTGTAGTGATCACCAATTATGGTGGACAATATTATAAAAACTTCCGTGGGAACTGTAGCTTATGTTACTTTCTTACTATGATATCCTATAAATTTCTATTTATGTTATCTATATTAAAAAGTTGTCTTTCAAAAACTCTTTATTATCAAAGAAGAAAAACAACCTAAAAAAGTCCTATGATTTGAAGTCAATTTTAGAAATGCTTACTGCTAATGTGGCAATCATAATTTTAACAGAGGCCAAATATTTAAAATTCTGAAATACTTAATCTCTATCATTGTCAATTACAGAACAAAATATGTTAATGTTTCAAGAGGTAAAAATTAACTAACATCCTCATAAATTTAGCTCCTATTTACATTTTTGTCACCAAACTTCCTTCATTTATTTTAAACAACATCTGGAAGGCATTCTTCCATAGTAAAGTGACTGCGAAGGTTAGAGAGAGAACTGCCTCTAGTTCTACCTGTACTATTTTGGGCAAGGTATGTGACCTCTTTGGGTTTCAAGCATCATGTCTGTGAAATAAGAGTAGAATTTATAATTTGCAGCGTTGGTAGAAAGCTTAAACTAGATTATGTATATAAAGTTGGGCCCTTAAGACATTTGATGAATCTTGACCTAGAATGAATGAATGAAAAACGAGGCAGACAGTTTCTCTAATGGGTAGAGAAGACAGCAGAGGATTTGAAAGTTTCTTGTAACTAAAGAAAATCAAAGTTTAAGACTGCCAAGTCTGCAAGAACTTAATGGCAAAAATCCCTGAAACAAGAGAGAGACACAGGAAAATAAATATAAAATAATATAATAATAATATAAAATAATAAGTATTATTGATTCTTAAGCTGTGCAGATAAAGGAAGTGAAGAAATGAGCAGAAAGTTAATGGAAATTACAGTGAGGCTTTCCATGATGTCATGTTACTGAGGGATTTAATAGTGTCAAAGAAAAAATGGCAGTAATAAGCATGCTCTACTGGAGAGTAAGTTGCTAAGGTAGGGAGAATGGGGAGAAAAAGGTATAGCGAGCCTTCCAAAAACTAAAACTAGCATCAGTTTGAGAATTTCTTGGATTAAGGTAAATTAACATACTGTGACTAACTAAGAGCATAATGGGTGTTTCTCTAAGGAAAAATACAAACACTGAAAGAAAATGAAAAATACATTACTTTGAAAGGTGCTAAAACAGACTTGGAGAGGACTTTCCAAAATAAATTATGAAAGTCAGATAAAAATAAAATGATATTCTTTAAGTGTTTTCAAAGACTTAAAAGTTAAAAGTTTAAAGACTTAAAGTGTTGCCTTTAGACAAACTAGAGGTCTATGCTCATAGGAAATATCTTTCCAATGTTGAATAAAGAAAGAAACTTTCACTAAAATTCAACATACAAACAAAAGTCGCTATTTGTAATTGTATATGTGCTTAAGATAACTTTGGTCTCCTTCTCTCTCTCTATATATATATATGTGTGTATACACACACACACAGAGAGAGAGAGAGACAGAGAGAGAGAGATATTCTCTCTCTTATAAACACATGATCAGAATTTTATCAAACTGAATTTAGTCTTATATAAAAGACAATACATCACAGTAAAGTGTGGCATGGCCCCCAAACAACTCAACTGAATTCTATAGATTTTATTGAACATAACGGGCACATTAAAATCAATTACTTTTGGAGCAAGAAGCAATGTATTTTCATCTAGGTATGCTATAGATAACATATTCATCACATATCATTTATTCAAGAAACACATTTATGTATCTTTATTTTTATAGTCAATGAACTTAAATTGCAGGTATAGTAAACATTGGACATTGTGTTCAATTTAGAATATCCGTATTCAACAAGATTCACTTCTTGTCTTGAAGTAGCTTATGGCGCAATGATAATATAGCTGTGGTATAGTAATAGTGATAAGACAAAACAAGGAGGAGACAATAAAAATATTTTCATGGAAGGGAACAGGTACTTCCTAAGCAAGTACTGGTGAGATATGAGGTTAGAGTAAGATGACAAAGGAATGTCAATTTTCTATTGTGCTGTTCAGCATCTTGTCATGTTATGGCATGACGTGATATGTTGTGACATGATGTGATGTAAAGTTATGTTAAGAAATAGAGACCAAATACGATGGCAGTACTTGAATTTATTAGCATAAGAAAAAAATTAATTAGAAGGTGACCTAGCTATAATATGATGCAGGGACTGTAAAAGTCCAGAGTGGATTCAAGAATACAAAAATAACCCTGTTAATACTTGTGAAAAGGTATACAACAGTAAACCAAAGTAATAACTGAAAGTATTTTTTATAGTACATTAGGAGATTCAAGAGACCTTAAAAGAGTGTAATGATCAAAGGTAGAGAAGACTAAAATGAGGCAGAAGACAAGAGTGGAACTGAGGTCTCTGGCTGGCTCAAATTTTATTTATTATTATGCTGTTCACAAGTAGATGAATCATTTGGGAAGATCTTTTCATTTCTCCTTTCTTTTGTTCTGCCATCCATCTAAGGCATTTTCCACATTTATACATGCATTTTAACTGGATAAAAATCATAATAATTCCTGTGAAAATAGCAATCTTGATAAAAACAATAGCCAATAATAATACTAATGTCTATTCATATGTTAAGCACTCCTTGGGTAATATGCACCACACTGTACTTTATGCTTTACGTTATTTAATCTGTAAATGACCTTTTGATCAACAAAGTATTTTTCCTATTTTACAGGAGCCAAAACTGAAGTTTTGAGATGTTCAGTCACGTACAAAATGTCTCAAGCTAATTAGTGGCAGGACACAAATTTAAACAAGAAAATAATCCTACTGAACTCAGTCTTTTAAATATGTATTTATGTCAATTATGTTTCTGGAAAAACACATGGGATTTTCCTGTCTTGGTACTTCTGATCTCTCTACCATATCTCCTGTCTCCATAATTAGGGTCACATTCCTTGTCACTTTTGCCAAGTCTCAGACTCTTGTAGGGTGGGTCCTTGAATGCAGCTGCCTGAGCTGAAATCCTGATTCTTTCCACTTACTGAACTTGAAATGTTATAATCTGACTGACCTTGAGACATTAACTGAACTATTCCTGTGCCTCATTAGTGCATTTTAACTCTAACTTTGTTGTAAGGGTTAAATAGTTGCAAAGCAAAGGGTCTGGCAAATAAATGCTCGAATAGCCTTTCTTTTAAAATTATTCTCACCTTCATGGACTTTTTAAATAAATCGCTCAAAACTTAACATATCTTTCATTGCACACCATGAAAACAGCTGTGGGGAAAGCTCAACTTTTCTTTCTCATGTCATTATCACTTTTAGGTTATTTCAGAAAGATTACTTTGCTAATAAAACAGTTGGCTATGTAAATGACATAACTCAATAGCTTAAATGTATAAAGTAATATTTTATAAACCTGACAAGTCAGTGAATATTTCAGAAAAGTTAAATTGAGCAGTTTATGGTTCACTGACAAAGCCAGTATGATAGGGAAAGGGATCCATCTGAGTACTTCACATATATTAACTAATTTCATCCTCAATATAAGTCTGTGAGGTTTATACTAGTTATGCATTTTATAGGCAAGAGAACCAAGGTACACAGATGTAAAGTTACTTGACAATACCATTCACCTAATAAATAGCAGAGCTGAGATTTTAGTCCAAGCCCTCTGAATTTGCTGTTTATGCTTTTAACCACTGTGCTAACACTATTCTTAGTAACAATGCATATGAAATTTGGAATACATGTACTATCATTTTTAAAAAAACTGATATAGCTTAGAGATTTATGAATCTCGGTTACTGCCCTGAGGTTTAACCCCAGAGAGTATTATTTTAGCCATATATTTAATGGAGAGAGCTGAACCCTACCAATTGTCTTACATGATGCTAGGCACTTTCACTTAGACAGGAAAAAATGTGTCGCTTAAAATAAGAAGAATCAAATACATAATATTTCAGACTATGAGAAAGAAAACAAAGTATATGTAGGTAGAAACCTTAGCATCTTGATAAAATAGCCAGGATATTATGATAAACTAGAAAACTCCTGTTTTTAAGTTCTCCAACCCAAAGCTTCATCTCTCCCTTCCCCAATAAACTCACTAATATTGGCTCTCATTTCCTGGGAAATGTATCTCAAACAAGAGCAATCCCAGAATGCCTTATTCCAAACCTACTCGAATGAGCACAAAGAAGAAGTTCCAAAGCATGAAAAATATAAATGCTACAATTAAAAACTAAAAAATGTTAAAATATTTGAATTTAAAAATGGGTTGCACACAGATTATTTGGGTTACTCAAAATTTCTGTATCTAGCACTACTGCTTTAGATTGGGATCTTATGTTTAACTTTTATTCTTATGATGTTCCAACTATTTGAGAATTAAAGGTGAAATCTGAAAGAATTTCTACTCTGGAATTCTATTTTTCCTACAATATATTTCTCTAACTTGTTACATCTTCTGAGTTCATTGGTTAACATTTTATTTTATCTCCATCTCCTGCCTGAGTTTTAGAAATAATTGTTATTGATATGTGTGTGTCCCAATGCTTTTAAATTGGTGTTTTGTTTTGATTTGGCAAGTGAGGAATAAGCAAGTAAGGTATAAACAGGAATAGAGTAAATATAGGTTCTTATGAGCATCTGCAAAATTGTTTCTCTTTGTTTTATATAACTAAGGTTATCGCCTAAGTAACTACTAGACAATTAATATCTTTCACTAACAGATTTTAAACATTCCCAAAATGTTCAATTTTTAATAGCATCTAGCCAGAAGATAATTCTGTATGAGACATCCTAAAGACTATTTGCTTTCAAGCTTCCAATCCCTGTGGTTTACTAAACTTCTAATGATTTTCAACAGTTCAAGTCTTTTCATTATTTAGTTTTTCATGTTTGCATTGCAAATCACACACACACATGCATAGATACATATAATTAAAAGGAAAGTGACCTTGATGTTTTTGTCTGCTCAACTGCAATTAAAAAATCTCACCATGGGGATTATATAAATTCATTAAATCACTTCTCAAAATTTATTCTACAAGAGGTCATTGGATGAATACAAATTAAAATCATTTATATTATTTTTCTATTTGAATACATGAAGATAATTTTTTGAAAGAATGTAACAATGATTTGATCTTCATAAAACTAGTAGAATTTTCCATATCTCATACTTATGATCATAAAACTACCTTTTTGAAATTTTACATCATTACTAGCAATATTGTATTCTTAACCTTAGTTTTAAGCAGATGAAAATCTAATTATTTTTCAAACCAATGTATTGATGAGAAATCATTCCAGAGTATTAGTTATTTGGAATTCGCTACTAGTATTGTATTATCTCCTCTTTCATCATTTATTCTAACTCTTCTCAAAGCATCACAGAAGTAGTAATTATCAATATCTAGAAAATTCTCCATTGGTTATGTAGACCTGCCACAAAAGCTCAGTGTCCAGGAGGGAAAAGTTTCCTGTAAATCTAATATAAATCTATCTTAATGGCCTAATACCTATATTTTTGAAATTTTATTTTGTATCCTAATATAACAATAAACCACTCATATACAACCAAAACTGTTATTATCTGTCACTGGGCGAAAGCAGTGGTCTTTTGAGTAAGCCTACTTATTGCTGGTAGTCTCTGTCCTATGAGTTGTGTCCCTTAAAAGTTTGGAGAAAGAAAACCTACCATTTTTTAATTAACTATAACTTTTATTACTGAGAGGATATTTATCTGTAATGCACCCTGGAAAGAACTATGGAGCATATTGCAGATAATCATATAAAAATCAGATGTATAAGAAAAGTAGACACACTGTTTAACTTTTATATTTCTTCAGCAGTACATACTCTTCTGTCTCAAAATTTTTCTCAAGAGCTAGTTTCTTTCTATTTATTCATTTATTTATTTTAATATTACCTAATCTGATGAAGTGAACTAACACTTAATCTGTAAAAGTCTAATACAGGTTAATACAAATGAAAAACATTGATAATAGATACATGTCATTGGGGGAAAAAATGAATGTATAGACAATTCATAGAAATGACACAGTAGCCAAAAATACACCCATACAAATATTATATGAACATATCCACATATAAGTTTTATATATTGTGAAATTATATATATATGAAAATGTATCTTCACTTACAGGTTATCATCGGAACATTTATACATCTTACAGTAATACTAATTGGTAACAATCTCTCTGGAGGAAAATTAGCATAATGTTTCAAATTTTTTTTTTTTTTTTTTTTTTTTTTTTTTTGAGATGGAGTCTCGCTCTGTTGCCCGGGCTGGAGTGCAGTGGCCGGATCTCAGCTCACTGCAAGCTCCGCCTTTCCGGTTCACACCATTCTCCTGCCTCAGCCTCCCGAGTAGCTGGGACCACAGGCGCCCGCCACCTCGCCCGGCTAGTATTTTGTATTTTTTAGTAGAGACGGGGTTTCACCGTGTTAGCCAGGATGGTCTCGATCTCCTGACCTCGTGATCCGCCCGTCTCGGCCTCCCAAAGTGCTGGGATTACAGGCTTGAGCCACCGCGCCCGGCCATGTTTCAAAAATTTTAAATGCTGAAAACCTTTGATATATTCATGCTACTTATAAGACTTCTGAAAAGAAATAATTAGATAAGTCTAAAAGGGTGGATGCACAATTTTCCAACCTGTATTTTTTACAGTTAACAAGTAGAAACAATCTATAAAGCAACCATTAGGGAACTGGTAAAATACAGGGTATATAAATGTTAAAAATGCAGCAGTAAGTCCCAAGCAATTATTCTAAAAATACCAAAAAGTTATAAATGAAAAAGTCAGGTTAAAAATTGTCATTATGTATTTTTTTTCTTGTAATGTATTACATCTATTTATAGTGATGAGAAGGAATTATTGATCTTAGTGCCCACTGGACATTATGGCGACATCTGCCACTCAAGGTACAACTATGGTATCAGCACCTGTGAGTCTTCATTGCTGTCTCTGTCTCATTACTGACCCAAGTAGCCCATGTTGCAGTGTCTGTCTTGGAGCCACATCCTTTTTTACCACAATGACAATTTGACAAGCCCAGTGAGTTATACATTAATTTGCCTCCTTCAGTGGGATTCCTTTCTCATTGTGGAAGAGTGGAGTGAGACTCAGAGACTCTATATCTGTTCCTCTTTCTGCTTCAATTCATCACTGAGCCATTTTCAATCAAGGGAACTCTAATGGCCCAGGAAGACATTTTGATTTGGTTCCGTAGATATCCATGAACAAAGAGGAAGGGAATCCTCTCCACTTACGCGTTCATTCGTCAGCCGATTTAAGAATTTCTATAGCTTCCTTAAGGTGATTCAGAGTTGGGGAGGCTCCTTGCTCTCCATGCTCTCATTTCTCGCTGTCGACGTCTGTGAAAATGCTTATCTCATTAACTTAGTTTGGAATTGCCAGTGTGAGCATCTTAGATCTCAATATCCATGACTTGCACCAAACTTTGAAGTTCAGATTTTCAGTCTTCGCATGTGATAGAGAACAGTTTTCACTCCCAGCAGTCAAATCTAGACGATAAGTTTATTGCTCTGTTTTACATCTGTTCTGCTTTCATTGAGTGATGAAATTTATAGATAGTATTCATCTTAATCTGGAAGGTGCCTTTCCAAACAAGTCACAAATAACAAATGTAAATCAAACACAGAGTTTTGAAGAATATTCCAAAGATTATTATATGCATTATTTTGGTTAAGATTTATATATACCTTTTTTCATTTTGATCATACAATCTCTATATAATTAATTAAAATAAATGTAAAACAGTAAGGTATTATGTAACTTTATTTATATTTCATTTTTTTCTAATAACCTCTGAGTTTATTGTGGCCATCAGAAAGATTAATTCACATTTCTCTCTCCAAGCTGTTTGTAGTTCATAGGAAGGAGGTGCTTAATGTATGGTTGTTGAATAACCTAGCATAATTGAAAACTAGTAAATAGCACAACATTCAAAGTATTATTTAAGAAATAAATTATCTTCTGGTCACTGCAATTTTAATTAGTTGATCAAAACACTAGGTGGAATTGACATTAAGGACCTAGGTAAAAATTTGGGAGACTATATTAAAATATATATTATTGACACTGCCCACTGGAACAATGTGTCAACATTTATCTACTAGGTATAGCATAGTGCCCTACTGTATGATGTGATCAGACACTGGGGGCAATTAGCTGAATATGTGTTTAATCTAAGATGTATAATTTATTAATTGATACATTTAGGCTTTGTGTCCCAACCCAAATCTCATATTGAATTGCAATCCCCTTAATCCCCACGTGTCAAGAGAGGGACCTGGCGGAAACTGATTGAATCATGGGGGGCCGTTTCCCCCATGCTGTTCTCATGATAGTGTGCAGTTATCATGAGATCAGATGGGTTTATAAGTGGCAGTTTCCCCTGCTCTCCTGTCTCTCTTGCCATCTTATGAAGAAGGTGCTTGCTTCCCCTTTGCCTTCTACCATGATTGTAAGATTCCTGAGGCCTTCCCAGCTGTGTGGTACTGTGAGTACCTCCTTTCTTTATAAATTACTCAGTCTTAGATATTTATTTATGGCACCATGGAAATAGACTAATACACTAATTTTATTAATGCTAACAAGCAATTAAATCTAGTAGAAAAGTTTAATTTTTCATTTCAAAAATAAGTTAATAATCATAGCAAATAATTGTATAGATGAATAAAATGTTGTATAATAAAGCCTGTTGCTCACACATTTCTTTTTAATTATTAACATGGACGTTTTGTATGTTAGGTACTTGGGAAACTAAACAACTTGTGTAATGTGGCAAAATAATGTGAAAAACTTTAGGACAGAAAAGGCAAGTTAGTTTGACTCCATTAATTCATACCCTCAAAGTCTTCAGTATATTTGACTCAGGTATATTATTTCTAAAAACTGTTTCCATGAAGATACATTGATATTCCCCATTTTTCAAATTATGTGTCTTACATTATTTGGTGGAAATTTCATAGTTAATTTTTTAAAATAGTGTAGTAGTTTATATTTTCATCTAGAACATTAAGTAATTTTTAGTAAAAAAAAGCAGTTTTCCTTCTAAATAAAATAAACAGAATAAATGACTGCTTTTACTTAATTCAGTTATTTTTTTCAGGATGAGTTCCACTTCCACACAGGTCATTAAGGACATTTGATTTCCGTAGCAAAGACATTATTTAGTAATAATTAAGTAAATGCAACCCTCCAGTAATACATTTAGTTTTGGCCAAGTGTTTACTGTTTTACATTTATTATAAAAGTTTAATAGAAACTATTGATGCAATCTACTTTTCTCAATATCATTTTTAATGGTAACACTTCAGTCCACTTTCCTGTGTTGATAAATATGCAAAGTACAATACTTAAATAACTAGAGATTTTTGTTTTGTTTTGTTTTGCAGCTATGCAGAATAATAATTAGGGCTCACTGAATACTGAAAACCTAATTTTGAAAAAAATAAATAATGTGAATTAAAGCTTGTATTAGATAAACATATTTTATTCCTGTATCATTGAAGAATTTATAATGTTTGTATGGGTAATATGTCATTTAATATACACCTACATTTTTAAAGTTATAAGACTTTTGCACATGAAAAAATACGAGCCTTTTTTATTTCTATTGTTGGCAGTCACAGAGTAGATCATATTTTCTATTTATACTTTTATATAGATTAAATTCATACATTCCTGAAATTATGTTCTGTTTATTTTAGTTTTATTTTTTGACTTCCTGTAAGTAAATTTATTATTTTTTATATGTAAAGAAACCTTGTGACTTAAAAATACAACTCCAAGTATGCTTTTAAAAAATTGCACATTTTTTCAGATGATTTAAAATTACACTTTAGAAAAATTCTATTAAATAGTTGACCTCTGTTGGCAAAAATATGTGATAACCTAACACACTTTATCTGTTATTTTTTCTCAAAAGTGGCCTGGTTTTATATTTTTCTAGTACTTACAAAGAAAGTATAATTGGTCTTCTTAGAAGAATTACTAAATAGGAGAATAAATAATTAATTTAAAAATGTAAATTCAAGTTAAAGCACATTGTTTTCAATCAGGCTCTACTTATAAAAACCCTTTCTTGCTTTTATGGAGTCAACTGGCAATCATTTCAATATTTATCATATTTAGTACAATTTCAAATTCTATGCATAAGGGAAAGTAATGTGATAACACGCCTCTCAAAACCTCTGCAACAAAGTACAAAAACATTCACATATCTAATAAAATAATGACTAATTTTAAGTGTTTTATATATTAAATTTCTATCAAATAAATGTTTTACATAAAATATAATTATATCTTTTTAAAAATGTGAAGGCAGCATTATGAAAAGGAGTGTAAAGAGTGCTTGTATATGTTAAAATTTGTATATGTTAAAATAGACACAAGGGAAAAATTGACAGGGATTGCACAATGCAGACAGCAGGGAGAATGTGCTGTGCATGGCATTCATGTACCATGTTAAAATCTTCATTGCATTCACTTGTGTTCATGGAATTTGTGCTCAGTTGCCATTATCTACTGGTGCAAATATTAACAATGAGTAAAGCCCTGTGACTTTCATGATGCACTGACGTGATGTCCATAGTTCCCCAACACATATAAACCAGTTTTCATTTTAGAAACTCACATTATACATTACATATAGAACAGAATATAGAGTCCAAACTGGTGCCATGTAGCTTTTATAAGAACTGAGGATGCAGATATGAGATACTGAATAATAAAACCAATATGGCTACAATAGTATTTACAATCTAGTGAGGAAATATGTGGCAATTACATATGCATATTGTGTATCTATTTATATCCATATTTATTTAATTATATTTATCTATGTTCATCTATCTATATACATTTATTTGGCTTATCTATGTCTATGCCTGTATCTATATGTATATAAAATGATGTAAGTGGCTTAAAAGCGGTGCTGAAGAAGTAATTTATGTTTAAGAGTAAATTCTGTTTGTCTATATTACCCTAATACTAAATTCCCAGATTAAAGAAAGATGCAAATGCTTTGACATGGGAGATGGTGTCTATCACCACTTTTCTGAAATATTTGTGGGCTCTGTGGCTACTTTGATAATAGAGTACTACGGAAATTCTGTTATTCCAATATCCTTTCAGGCACTAAGAGACTGGCAACTTCCTCTTCCAGTCTCCAGTAGCATTCTTTGGAAGACTTGTAGAAGTCTGATACACTTGCTCAGGTGACTACATGGAACAGTCCTAAGACAAAATGGGAAGATAGTGGACCCCAGCTGAGCCCAGCTTTCTACTCTCTTCATCAAGTTGACAGGCATGTGAATGACACCATATTGGACCTCTCAGCTAACAGCAGAATAACACCAAATGAGCCCAGTCACAGCCATGGAAGCCCTGGCCAGGCTCCTCACCTCAATCATCTCAAAATATCATGAGATATAAAAAGAAAAGAACTTTTGTTAAGCTACCAAGTTTTGAGAAAGTTTGTTATGAATTAATAGATAATAGGAAAACATAAGTCTGGGAAATAGTAAGGATGCCAAAGGGCAGGATTGAATCAATTGATGTGTTAGAATATTATGGCTACTAAGACTAGGTATAGTTACACTGATTGATTGATTTTTTTTGTTACATAAAATTGAGCATATAATTTTTGAGTCAGGCAAAATGAAAATGTGGATTCCTTTATTCAAAAATCATTAAAACTTTCAATACAACAACAGCAGAGCATTAAATGAAGTGTAGGATCCTTCTGAGTGTGAGGCCATTGTGACTGTATATGTCACATGCCCGCAAAGTCTGCTTTACAGTGTGTGGATTTAAAATTATACAGTAAGATAATCACACTCCCTGTGGTGCATAAGAGATAGTTTATATTCAATTAATATTAAAATTACTCTTCAGTAGCCAGACCCTATAACATCAAATAATATACCTTTAGCTAGAGTCATGCACCACATAACGTTTCTGTCAATGCCAAACCACATATACAACAATGTTCCCATTACAGTATAAAGGAGCTGAAACGTTCCTATACCCTAGTGAAGTCACACCCATCGCAAATTTGCAACATAATGCATTATTCACATGTTTATGGGGATGCTGCCAGTTGCATAAAAGTAGAGCACATACAAATATTACAGTATACAATACAGTTCTCCCTTTGTATACATGAAGGACTCCTTATACCTAAATCCATCCCATATTGGCATATAGCCTACACGCATACTCCCATATACTTTAAATCATCTCTAGTTATTTGTAATACCTAATATAATGCTTACACATCACTTAATTCCCATGAATTCAACATAGTGCTTGGAGCATGGCAAATTCAAGTTTTTCTTATTGGACTTGGTGGATTTTTTTTTTTTCCTTCTGCAGAATATTTTCCATCCATGGTTGGTTGAATCCACGGACACAGAACCCATGGATATGAAGGGTTGAGTATACCTGATAATGGTAATAAATGACTGTAACTAGTTTACGTATTTATTGTACTATACTTTATAATCATTATTTTAGAGTGCACTCTATTTTTTTTTTTTTAAGTTAACTGTAAGATGGCCTCAGCAGGTTCATCATCAGGTATTCCAGAAAAGGTATTGCTATTATTGGAGATGTCAGCTTCATGTTCCCTGTATGTTATTATCCCTGAAGACCTTCCAATGGGACAAGATGTGAAGGTGAAAGACAATGATATTGATGATCCTGACCCTGTAAAGGCCTAGGCTATTATGCGTGTTTGTCTTAGATTTTAACCAAAACAGTTTAAAAAGTATATAAAATATAGAAAGAAAAAAAAAACGCTCATAGGATAAGTATATAAAGAAAGAAAATATTTTTGTAGTTTTACAACGTATTTGTGTTTTAAGTGGTGCTATTACAAAAAAGTCAAAAAATTAAAAATTCTGTTTATAAAGTGAAAATGTAACAGTAAGTTAAAGTTACTTTATTATGAAAGAAAATTAATAATAAGTTGAATGTAACCTACCTCTACAGTGCTTATGAAATCTACAGTAGTGTACAGGAATGTGCTAGGTCTTCACATGCGCTCACCACTCACTCATCACTCAACCAGAAATATCTGACTCATCAAAGGCAATTTTCAGTCTTTCTAGCTCCATTCGTAGCCAGTGCCCTATACAGTTTTAAAAAAATCATTTATACTGCATTTTCAGCTTATCTTTACTATCTTTTGGTATGTTTAGATATACAAATACATTGTGCCTAATTGTATATAGCCTATTACACAGGTATACACAATACCTAATTTAGGTATTTACTTCATGATATAAGTGTAGTGTACTGTGAAAATAAGGATCTTAAAACTTTATTCACCTATACTAAATTCCTTTCTGATTCCACATACTCATGTTTACTTCCTGTGCTGGTTTTATGTCTATCTAATTTAGGTATTGTATATACCTATACAATAGGCTATATAGCCTAGATGTATACTAAGCTATACCATCTAGGTTTGTGTAAGTTCACTCTATGTGGTTTGCACAATGATAACAATTCCCTAATGACATATTTCTTGGTGTATTTCAGTGATTAAATGGTCCCTGACTATATTATGACCAGCTCCATGTATCAGTATATGCCTTAAGTTACAGAGGCATAGAAAGAGCATTCTGTTACAGCTAAGAAAACAAAGATAAAATTAAAATGTGAATCAAAACCTAAAAAGGTCATACTGACCAGACATATATTTATAGGAAATATAAATTGCATATTCTGGGGGAAATATATAGTGAAAGTGAATAGTTCAAAACATTTTCTTTGAACAGCACCATTCAGTTGTCTTTAAACAATAACTTATTGAATTTAAATTACATGCAGTCTTGAACATACTTAAAGGTGTTTTGTCCTTTAAATACTATCATATTTTCTTTTTTGATATGCAGTACTTCATGATGTAAGTGTGGTGTAGTGTGAAAATAAAGATTTTAAAACTTTATTCACCTATCCTAGATTCCTTTCTGATTCCACGTGCTCATGTTTACTTGCTGTGCTGGTTTTATGTTCAGCACCAGATTATTCATCAATTCCAAATATATCTGCCAGACTCTTTTACATAAGTTACCAACAAATCCATCCACTTTATTTGTATAGTTATTTATTTTTTCAGAAACTTCTGTATGTAATCTTTTAGAGTTCTGTCTATAAAAGCCTTGTTCCACTAAAAGCATATACATGACCAATGAAGTAGTGATAACATTCTAATACAGATGATATCCTCCTCTTAATCTGTTTCCTTCTCATTTATTTCCAAAATAGGCACATAAGTAGGAACCCAGAGGAGTGATTTTATAATTTTGCCTCCTGGTTACAGAATCCTACTTAGCTATCTTCTTTAAAGATAACTTTTTTATTTAAATAAATCAAGATCAATGTACAAAAACCATGTACATTATAGAAATAATTGGAATTGAAATAAGTAAAATATGAAGAACACTCTTTCATTAACCATTTATTTCAATAATAATCACCTGCTGTATATCCTAACAGAATTTAGTCTATGTATACAGCAGTAAGTTAACATGCTTCCTGAAAACATGCTTAAACCTTACAGTGTATCTTTCCTTAAAAATCAGTTTATCTAGCATAACATTGAATGACTAAATATAAATAAATGCATCACATTTATTTAACATGTGCTAAACTATTAGATGTGATTATTATTTCTAGATTATGAATATTTTAATTAACCTTGTTGCAACTAACTTTGCTAGGAAGCTCAAGTATATCTTTATAATATTGTCATCAAAATGAAAAATCTGGTGCAAAGCACTGCATATTTTTCCAGCTTTTCAAGCATATTACACAATTGACCACAAGTAAGGGCTTTGTCTTCTTTCTAAATTTTAAACAAAGTCATTAAATTAAATACTTTACCTACAATTTTGATCTACATGCATATTATATATTGCAAGTATTTATGTAAACACTCATAAAAGTTGCAAAAAAACATCCTAATGAGATAGATATTCTTTTAATTTTCATTTAATAAAAGTAAGGCACAGAATATTTGAACAATCTGCCTATGGTTTTGTTAAATTTTAAATGAAAATTGAGTAATCTGTGATTTAAATCTATGGAGGCTTAATTGAGAGTTGATACAGTTAAACACTATATATTTAGGCCTGTTTTAAAGCATATAAAATCTTTATATATTAACATTATGAAAATATTTTAATGAGACACTGACAGCTTCCCAAATGGTTAATGTCAAAGCTACCAGAAATCACTGCACATTATTCTAGAGATAAATGCACTTTCTTCTATACTACTGTACATCTACACAAATTCTACATCTCTGAAAGCAAGGATAAATTTGTTGCTACTAGGTAACCATTATGCTGGGTGTTTAAATGCCTTTGCAAGTTTTGTGATCTAACGCTTAAGAAAATTTACCTTGACGAAAAATATGTGGTGACCATTAATACTTGTGAGAACAGAATGGTTTTACTAAGCATTTATTTCCTCTTGTGTAGCATTATCTTACTAAATTATTATATTATCTATTTCCAGATATTTCTTCTCTACAAAACTGGGAAATAATTAATGGTTGAAACCATCTGTGCGATTATTGGGTCCCCAGTACTCTACACAGCAGAATGACTGTTACACATCATGTTTTCATTTATTGATTCAATAAAAATGTATTTAGCACATACTATTTAACTAACAATATGTTGGCACTAGAGATTAAATATAATACAAGACAAACAAATCCTCTGCACTTGCCGGTCTTGTACCTTAGTGGAAATAACAAACCAACTAATAAATATTTGAATTACCTCGTATATTCTTAGAATATACTAAATTGGCTTACCAAGTAAATTGGTATGAGCATAATTAGGAATGTTTTGGGTGTGATGTAAGCTTGCTGGCCAGATATCCGGCTTGGGTGTTGATCTGATAAGCCATCGTGTAGCCATATGTTGGAGCCTATTTTAGACAGCACAGTCAAGAAAAGCTTCTTTAAAGGGTATAGCTTTATCAGAGTCCTGTAGCATGTGAGCTGGCCCACATGAGAAAACGCAAGTAAGAACAGTCCACATCAAGAGAACAGAAAGCACAAAAGCCCTGAGGCAGGAGGGAGCTTGGTATAATTCAGAACTAATGGGAGAAGACAAAAGAGACCAGAAAGGAGTGGACTTTTGAGCTAGATGAGAAGATTCATGAGATGAGAGGTTGGAAATGAAACCAGAAGAAAGTTCATTCGGGCATTACAGGCTAAGGAATTTAGATTTCAACAAAAGTAAAAAAATCAAATAAAAAGTTTTAAGCAGGGATGAAAACAATGTGATATGATCTACAATTTTAAAAATATCACTCTGACTTTTCCATTTGAATGGATTGGAGGGAATGGTATTTGTTGAAAAGAAAGAGACCATCTGGGAAGTTGTTGCTCTAAACTAGGCTAACGCAATGGCAGTTTGAACTAAGGTAGAAGTAGTGAAAGTGGCATAAAGAGTCTATTTGAGATATACTCTGCATTTAGCAATGATAGAATTGTAAAAAGTTTAATTGGTTCTTTGGTTTTAAATAAATTTTGAGCTCCTTGAAAAAAATGGGCCATTGTTAGGCTGTCTTTTAATAACATCATGCTTGTAATAGAGCTTTACCGAAGTGCTAAAATAATTGTTTTATTTTAAATTAATGTTTTCTTATAGATAGTAAACATCTAAACTTAACTATATCAAGTTTCTCCTTGACCCATACACATAAATTTTAGCTTTTTCCTTTCCCAAATTAGAACATTTTGTTTTCTTTCTATGATGTCTGATACCTAACCTAGCCCCAGAAAAATTTAAGGAGATTCTATGTTTCTGACATTATTCGTTGAGACTCAAAGTCAAGTATATCATATACCTTTTTTCCCAAAGATTTCATAATTTACAAAGAAAAGAAAACTGTAAAATAATAATTGTATGTAGTTATCTTTCCTTTAGTATTATACTGGGTGTGTTTTAAGCCAAAATTATCTGAGAAAAGCTGGGTATTTAAAAAAAATTATTTGAAGATACTAGATTGTTGCCAAAACTGTTAGGACTTGCTGCGGTTAAAATCCTAGGGAGAAAAAAAAATCTAAGCAAATTTTTAGAGATCAGAAACAAATCTATATTATTATGGAGCTTAAAGAAATAATCTTGAATTGATATTTAATGAGAGGCTATTTTTGCACTACAATTTTAAGGTTCCCAACAGAAACAATTGTAATTTTCCATAAGACATTTCTGAATAGTTTTTCATTAACTATTATATACTTCATCTTGAAGAACATGAATAGAGATAAATTTAACTAAAACGTTTTCAAAGCAATTACAATCAATCACCTACCATAACAACTGGAAAATTTAATTAATGTTCTAAAGAAAGGATTAACTTTGAGTGACTTATTTTGGTAAATTTTCAGAAAACAAAAGCTGGATGATGCACCTCAATTAACTGAAATCTTACCTCTCAATGAATATCAGTACTCTTACTATAATTTTTATTGCTATACTTATATTTCTTTTATAACACCCATCAGAGGTTTACAGATATATGTTATATATATGTATATATAATTCATTACTTTCAGTGTTCCCTTTCTCTATTAGATTATAAACTCTATGATAGCAGAGGCATTTTGCCTAGTGCTTTTCACACTGTCTCATTGTATTGTGTCTCATTATTTCAACCCACTTCTTTGTTTTAACGGTCCTTAGAAATATGTTGTATTATGTCTTGCTATTTTTATGGACTATATTTTTTAAGTCTTGCCTCCTTAATTTATTATATATTATATATCTTGTTATATATATCTCCATTTATTAAAAAAGCATCTAGACCTCTGAACTCATTAGTGTCTGACAGACTCTTCAATTCCATTTCACTATATCAAAGTTAACTTCTACAATACACAAATAAATAATATGACAGTCATAGGCTTTCTTTGTAAAGCTTTGAAATCCTATATATTTGTATTTTCAGCATTTTATTATGTAAAAATATCTGTTTGGTTAATATTTTTGCATCAGAGTATTCATAAAAATACCATAGTAATGTACATATATATGTTTTTTTTGTTTGTTTTGTTTTGTTTTTGTTTTTTTAAAGCATACTGAGTGTCAAGCTATTTTTGTTAGTCTGATTCCAGGAACATTTCTAAGGGTTTTAATAATACCTTTTTCCAATAGAAAGATTAAGTAGATGAACTGAGTGTTGTTGAGTTTGGTGTTCTGCAAACAGGGCAAGGTGCCAGCATGTTTACCTCTGTGCCTCATTGCCAAACACAGTGGTTCCCTCTTCAGTAAATAGAAGAAGGTCCTCAAACTCACTTACTGAAAATGTGGACTTTGCTCCTGCAGTAGGTATAACACTCAGGGCTGTTATTATCTTCTATATTTTTAATTGTTAACCTTTTTTTAACGCAACTAATAGAACACTGAAATATAAATTACTTGTACTTCATGGAAGTTCAAGCTCCTTTGTGCATAAAATTTGGTGCTTCTAGACAAAACAGATCTGTAAAATGTGTGGGGTTTTTTGTTTCTCTTTGTTTTTGTACTTGTTTTTCTCAGAATGTAGTAACAGTTAATTTCCAGAAGCAAGGGAAAGGCGATGGCCCTAATCAATATTAAAATCAATATTATAGGATAGCATTCAGAATAGTTAGCAATCAGAGATCTTTGAAGTGGTTAGATTCTAAAAGAATTTTTAGGACTTTAAACGTAAAGACCTCTGTCTTAACTTGAATTCCCTAAAACCCACAACTCACTTGAAAACACAGACATTAATTTTTTGTTAGAGAATTCAATCCTATGGAAGAAAAGATGAAGAAAAAAAAAACAAATTGATGATGCCCATTTTACCACTTCTATTTATCAGTTTGCTGGATACCCTATAGGCAGAACAGAAGTGCAGATAAAGAAATAAATATTGTAATGATTTGAGAGAAAATAGTAAATATGTTATTATTTACAGCATAAAATAAATATATAAAATAGAAAAGGTCCAAGGTCTAAGAACCAAGACACCAGAATAATTAAAGGATGAAGAGTATGGGAGAAACAGAAAAGGAGTTGGAGAAGCAATAGTCAGAAAGGCAGGAGGGAAATGAGGAGAGTGTAGTATCTATCGATACAAGAGAGAAGTGAGTTTCAAAGAGAAGCAAGTGATCGAACATATCAAATAAATAGTTCAAAAATAATTGAGGATTTTAGCAAGGTAGAGATCATGAAATCTATAAAAGCACTTTTTTTGGAAGGATGGGGGCAAAAATCTGAATGAAAACCATTGGAGAAAGAATGGAAGGTAAGCAAAAAGATAGCAAAAAATAAGGGGTACTAGAAAAATTATTATTTAATAGAATAATTTTATCTTGATAAAACCCTGTATTAGAAGAGGCAACATGTGTAAACTCTGTCTATCTCAGATAAATGAGACACACTAGTCAATGTAGATAGAATATACAACTTTCAGTGAGTTTTGCTTTGAAGGGAAGGAAATAAACATGGTGGCAGCAAAAGGAAAAAGTGGGATCCAGACAGATGTTTGCTTTGTTTTGTTTGTTTGTTTTCAGATGGCAGAGATGGTACATGCTTGTGTGTTGATGGAGCTGAACCTGTAAAGGGTAAAGAGCTGTAAATATACAGTAAAGATGGTAGAATTGATTGGGTTATTTCTGGGAGTAGTCAGTAGGCAGAAGATCTAGTGAAAAAGAGAATATCTATTGGATGACATAGAAGCATGAATAATCCATTCATAAAAATCATAATAAAGGTAGAAGGTTGGGCACAGATACAGTTCACAAGATGTGAAGATAGAAATCTGTAGAAGTCTCAGTGAAACAGAAATGGAATTCAATGCCTACAATTAAATACTACATAAAGTTTTGTGTCAGTATAAGCTACACATATTTAATGTAGACAATGAAGTTTTAATTCATATGGTGGAACATGTGATTAGTCATCCCCAAAAGTATTAATAAAACCTAATTTATACTATACAGCAAATCACATTTTATATAGTTTTAAGAAACAATAAAATTAAAGTAACACTATAAATAATATTGTAACATTACATCTTTTTATGATAAATAGTACATTAATATATTTTCTAGAGTTCCTTTAAAAATTAAAAGAAAAAATCTATCTGCTGTAGATATTTAAAAATCACATAATGTTAATGAAAAACTTGCAGAAGAATATAAAATACAGTAATGTATCATGTTAGCAAACAAAAATACTTGTAATTAAATAGATTTAATTATATATTTAATCAGCATATTTTCATAAATTCATAAATTACTTTAAATATATAAATATATATTTAATCAGTATATATTTTCGTAAACTGGTTTGGATATGCTGACACAAAGAAAATTCATACACTTCTGGTAGACAATTTAAGAGAAGAGTTCTCAAACTTCAGCAAGAAGGTTCATAATTTTTGATCTAGTAACTTTACTTGTAGGATTTTGAACCTAAGGAAGTAATCTGAGATGCACACAACAATTTATATTTAAGGAAAGCACCTATGCATTCTTTACAATTGAGAAAAAATTAGAAAAACATTAAATTTTTAACAATAGAAAATGAGTTAATAATATTCTGCAATGTAACATATTTAATGACTTAGAGCAAAGCCACAGTGAATACTTAAATTTACAAAATGTTATTGAGTGTATCAGTAGTGAGATACAAAATAAGTTATTCTTTCTATATGTTTTATATCTAGAATAATGTATAGATTAATGAATGGAAGGAAAGAATGTGGTAAGAAGGAAAGAAAGCAAGAAGGAAAGAAGGTAAGAAGCAAGGATAGAAGGAAGAAAGAAAGGAAGAAAAGAAAGGAAGGAAAGAGGAAGGAAAGGAGAAAAGAAGGGAAGGAAAGAGGGAGGAAAGGAGAAAAGAAGGGGGAAGATAAATAGACAGATTTATAAATGACATTATCACAACCGGAAGAATTAGAAGTGGATTGTTCTTGTGTTTTAGCAATTTAGAAATTTTTCTTCACTATCTTAAGATATTGCAAGTATAATAATATAAATAATGTGTATATATATATGTAAGTATCAAATCACTTTAAGGACAAAATATATGTTTCCTTCTGACACATTCATTTTAATTTTTAGTAATGTTTATCTGCACTATGCATCTTGCGTGTTATGCTCTGGGGGGCAGTGTGTGTGTGTGTGTGTGTGTGTGTGTGTGTGTGTGTGTGTGTCAGGTGCGTGAGGGCAGATCATCCCAATGAGAAAAAATTGTTTAAAGTTTCAGTTAGGATAATTTAGATAATATGCAGCAGTAAAAAAAAAAAAAAAAAAAAAAAAAAAAAAACATTTTAACATATTTTTTGACATTAGTGATAGATGAGAGTGGTTTGGCAATGTGAGACCTAAATAGGCCTTCTTACATTTTGATTGGGGTAAAATATTCTAATCAAGAAAGCTCGTACTTTATTTCATATGCCTCAATGAGCTCAGATTTATTAAAATGTTATCTCTGAAATATTTATCTAAGAATGGGTCTTTGTGCGTGCATGCATTATAAAGATTTTCATATTTTGGCCATTAGATTTAGTTCCACAATATTTAGGTACACCTGGTTAGCAGATACTGTTGTGTTGCCCCTTAAACACTCAATGAAAATGAGCATCTCTAAAGCATTTCTGGATTGTGTAGGTTTGACAACCTGTAGTATGTCATTATGTTTATGTTCAGACAAAAATCTTTGATACATAAAACATACACAGATGACAGCACTGAAACTGCTGCAAAGAATCAAAGGAAGAATGACACGGTAAAAGTTAAAACACATGCTTGGGGGTTGCCCAAGATTCCAAGGGAAAGGTCAAGGAGACAGTGAAGAAACATAGGCTTTTAGATCTCTATGTGAGTCTTATGATGCTATAAATGCATAAACTTTGTTGCATTCTGATAGTATAGTCCAGCAATTGAGTCAGGTCTAAACACCTGACCAGAGATTGCTCATGACTCGATGAAAAGGAATAAAGGGAAGGAGTAAGTGTTGTGTAAAACTATGTGAAAATAATCCTCTAAGATAGTGATGTTAAGATTTTTGTAAGTATATAAAATGCTTTCAGTTATATTTGTAGTTAGTGGCTATCTTTTTACAATATGAGAATATAATTAGAAAGTCTTTTCAGTTTTTACTGAGATGTGCTGCATAAAAAAGGGAAGAAAAAAGCTTTCAATCTTTTTCTGTATTTTGAGGAGCCTTGGTTAGTATTAGGTCGGCGCAAAAATAATTGTGTTTTTTGCCATTAAAAGTAATAGCAAAATGTAATGACACGTATGTTTGCACCAACCTAATAACTTATAGTTGCCTAGCCCATTTTGCATGCTAAATTCACTTGAAAAATAATGTAAATATATATGGTGAAAGCAAGTCACTGAAATAATTGAATTGCATGTTCAATTATTGTATGTTCAATTGAATTGTATATTGCACAAACATTTCCTCTGATTATAGTCAAGTTCCTTAGATTAATCTAAAATTTATTTTGCGGAAGTAGAAGAACCAGCTTGGAACAGCACATAGCAGAGCCTGTTGGGGTGTGGGGAGTGAGGGGAAGGAACTCAGAGGATGGGTCAATAGGTGCAGCAAACCGCCATGGCACATGTATACCTATGTAACAAACCTGCAGGTTCTGCACATGTATCCCATTTTTTTAGAAGAAATAAAGAAAAAATAGAAAATATGGCACTTGACAGTGTCATCAAAAGTATTATTTTATAGTGTTCCTATATTTAATAATAGTTTTTTGGAAGATCATAACCGTTTTGCTGATTTACTATGGTAATCCCTCACACCACCTGTGCATGATATTATTTAAGAACTGGAAAGACAGTGTTATAAAAATGAATGATTTTCTATGTCATTGGTAAACAAACAAACAAACAAACAACAAATAAACAAAAACACTGGGTATATTCTTTGTTGATAGAGTTTGGTGATGATCCAACTACTTGTCCCATAGGTAGAGTTTTATATCTCCACAGCTTGAAGCAATAGAGTAGCTAAAAGATAAAGCTTGCAAGTTGAATAGTCAGCTTGAATATATATTCATGTCTTTCTGTCCACTTGAATTAAATGTTCTTAGAGAGCTGAATGTGCTTTGTGCATCTTTTCAAGCTGAGGATAGAAGTAAACAGCATGGTTCTAGCAAGATACCACGATAGCTGTTAATCTACCAAGCAGTCCATTAGTATTTGTCACTTTGAATTAACAGAGTTTTTATGTCCATCATTTATTCAAACTCACTGAGTTATAGATGGATTTGTAGATGGGTTAAATGTCTTTAATTCTCAGAAACCATCCATGTTGAGAATTTTATAAATTTATTTTTCTGTACATTAAACCCCCATATAATGCACTTTTCCAAGACAGATTATTACCTGAATGATTTAACAGGTTCAAAGTTTCTAGCTTCCTACTATTTAAAAAATGAAAAAATTAGATAGTGATTCATTTCAAAGAAATTGTATTCAGTTGACTTGTTATTTCTTACCAATGCACCAATGTTTTCATATATCTCTAAGCATTTAAACATGTTAATCCCCCAAAGTGTATTACTATTCATTAAGTTCTATGTTGCTTTAAAAATTTTCAAAATTAAAACTTTATTTTGGTAGCAATTCAAATATAACTAAAATGTATAAAAACAACAAAGAAGTTCTCTTCTCTCTTTTTAACTTCCCACCCTGAAGATAATAAATATTGACAATTAGGTGTGTTATTTTCTACTTTTATATGCATATATGTAAAAATACATTTATTTAACACACATATTAGAATTTTTAAAAGCCCAATTTGCACTTTAACAAAAATGAGATGAAACTCTATACAGCATTATAAAGAAACTTTTGCAGTTAATATATCTAACTTTTTCATCTTAATAGCAGCATTATAACTATGCTATAAATATATATCATAATAAAATTAGATAAATTATAATAAAATTATAATTTATTATAGATAGAATTTTATATTAGTTTACACTCAGATTTGTATCAATGCTGCAAAATAAAACACATGTTTTTGTGTTTGCATATGTATATATTTATGCTTAGTTTTAGTTCTGCAGGTTAAATTACCAGAAACAATTGATTGGTTAAAAGTATATTTTAAACAATACTTTCAAATAATTTAGAATTTAGTGAGGCAATTTTCATTCCTACCAGCGTTGTTTGGGAAGCCATTTTTTTTCACATAGATTGCAGCGCTGAAAATACCAATATTCTTTTTATACTCTGTATAAAGTTGAAATTGATATGGCGGCATGGAATTTCTTCTGGATATAAGTAAAGGATAAAATTAAGAAAAATGTAATGGCTAAGGTAACTTTCATATTTCACATGGAATTTTGTCATACAATCTAAATGTCTTCCAAATTTTGAGAATTTTACACTATATTAAAAGTATTTAAAAAATGAAGGGAGTAGAAGAATAGTAATTTTAATTGCCTTCTCGTGCGAATTCTGGAAAAAGGAATAGAAAAATTTATCTGACAAGGCTCTTCTAAAATGAAGAATTGGTAACAAACTTGTTGATCTGTATATTCTCACCATCTAATAAGGAATGTAACATTTGCCAGGATAGATGGCATTTAGAACAAATAAGTAACAATTATATATGTTAGAATGAATATGTAACAAACCTGCACGTTATGCACACGTACCCTAGAACTTAAAGTATAATAAAAAAAAAAAGAAAAAAAGAAAAAAAAAATAAAAGAAAACCTGTTGTGAATTTGAATATAATAATAACAGCAGCAGCTTCGTTTATGCCAATTTACTTTATAGAATAATACTTCCTGTGGAGCAGTTTTAATAATTCTTCTTTAAAATGCTATTACAGGATTTCTCAATTATACTGGAGAGTAGCTTGCCTGTAATTATAGAACTTTGGACAAGAACATTTAGACAGAGGTCATCAAATTTATAATTAGAAGATATTGTGTTTGACATTGTATTGAAGTCAATAAGGATAATTATTGCCATTAATATGACATTAAAACTTTGCAATTATAAAAGCATAATTTTCAAACGAATATCTCGAACATTTTTCTTGCAAGTTGGTGAAAAGTATTTATCTTATTAAATTAACATATGTGATAGTGTGGAAATATATTTATGTATGTCGAGATACTAAAGTTGTGCCAAATATTTTATAAAATTTCAGTTTGATTGAAATATAATGGTCACTGGAATCCAAACTTCATCCCATTACTACAAATTATATGAAATTTAACACATTTTTGTCTTGCTGATATTCTTAAATATTGTGTTTTGCTTATTCTAGAACAGTAAGAATATGATGTAAGCACAATTAAATCTTCATCTTTTATATGTTTCTGTCAATATGAAACCACTTTGTTCCTATAAGTGTAGCTTTAAAATAACAATTAAAAATTAACTGAAAGGATATTAATAGTTATAATTTTGATACATCTAAGAGCAATTTGAACAGAGATGCTCACTCCATATCCAAATGGAAATAATGAAAATGCTATTTGAAATGTACGGGAAGGAGCAAAGACTCTGTCGGTTTTAGTAATTTAAGAAATAGGTCATCCAGAGACCAGCATCTTTAGAGGAATTTCTGATACAAATGGAGATGGAACCATAGTAAAGGAAGCACTGAAAATTTAATCATTCTTTTTCATTTTTAGAAAGTGATTCAACGTCAGAAGACGTGTTTGGATTACTACAGAACTTTACTAATGATGTCGCAGAAATTTAGATCTGAGGATGAACTCTGTGAAGGCTTTTGACACATCCCTGGGTATGATTTTCAACAATGTGCAGCAATATATTTGAAAGGACTTATGCTAATAGTATAACAAAAGCGAAGAAAAGATCTACACACAGTCCTTATTTGATAGGGCTGCTCCTAGTTGTATGAACCCTTGGTCTTTCTTATTAGGAAACAGAATTGCAAAGCAAGTCAGATAAAACTTGATGTTATAACTGCATAACAAGGATGTGGTAAAAGGAAAAGCAGATATTGTTATAGGTGTTGTTTTCCATAGAAACAATTATGATAATCCCTATATTAGATTATCATTAGAAGGCTCAGATTCTATAAAACAACCACTCAGATTTGATAAAATTTGAAATCTCCTTTACATAGAAGTGTAGGTAGGAAATCAACAAACACCAAGAACTTATTTTGTTTATGTCTTGGGGTTTTTCCAGTCTCAATATGTGGCACCCATTTTGTCAACCACATGAAAAGTTCTAACTGTCACCATCAGGCGCAAGTCAAGACAAGACAGGAGCACCACTCCTCTTGAAAACCCGGACTCAAAATTTGTACATAACACTTTTATTCACATCCCATTGGCCAAATTCTTTTTTCCCACGATGACAATTATCTGTTAGGAGACTATATGTATTTTTGGAAGGTTGTGATGTAGAGGTGTGCCATGAGGTAGCCATGTGGCATGCACACATTCCTTTTTCATTCTTTTTTAAAATGTTTTCCCCCCAAAAGGCAAACTATGGAGTAAGACTGCCAAAGATCATGTCCTAGCTCCACACTGGCTCTTGGGAAATCTACCTAACCTCACTGTGCTTCCATTTCACCATACATAAAATGAGGCTAAGTAGTACCTACTTGGTAGGATGTTATATAAATCATATGAGTTATTACTTGGAAAGATTTTAGAAGAGTGCCTGGAAGAATATCTGCCACAATGCCATTGGAAGAAGAGAAAAATAAAAAGCAAACTATATTTGGATTATCGAGGTGTTGTTTTATTTAGAATATACCAGAAATTATAGAACACTTTTTGGTCTTTTTAAAATAAAGTGATTCAGTGGCTAACAACCTACATTCATACAAATAATCACACATACACACATACACACACATACATTTTCATCATTCTTCTGACTCAGTCTTAAAGAAAAAAAATCAATCATGCAACAGCCTGTTTAGTTAGGGATAACCTTGCTTCCAGTAATCAAAGCATGGACATAGGGAGACAGAACACAAGAAAAAAGTCAAATTGTGGACTGTGTGGTATGTTTTTTGGCTATGAAGAATCTGCTTTGAAATCTTCATCTCTATTCAATAGCCTAATAGAAAAAGTAATAAACAAACAAAAAGGAAGCCCAGTGTTATTCAACTCAGTCATAGAGAGGTTACTAACATCATATCTATGTTCTATGATACCAAAACCAACCTGAGTAGAGTATTTGGAATGTAGAAGTATTCTACGTAGAGTCGAGGATAGGAATATTCCTGTGGTCTGAATGTGTTCCTGCAATGTTTATATGTCTATATTTAATCACCAGTGAGAAAATATTAAGAGGTAAGGTCTTCAGGTGGTGATTAAGTCATGAGGGTGGAGCTCTTGGGAATGAGATTAATAATTTTATAAAAGAAGTACAAGGGAAATATGCACTGCTCCTGCCATGTGAGAAAGTAGCAAGGGGTGCCATCTATGAAACAGAGAGTTAGCCTTTATCAGACACTTAGTTTACTGACATCTTGATCTTGGTTGGACTTTCCAGTCTCTGGAACTGTGGCAAATAAGTTTATATTATTTAAAAATTACACGATCTAAAATATTTTGTAATAGCCACTAGGTGGACTAAGACAAATATCAAGTCGATTTTTAGTTGGATTTGGTTGTTTCTTTTAAAAATCAACAACAAAAGAATAAATGATTCTTGTATAAGAACTGGATGTTAAAATGCTAAAAGCAAGTTGGACGAACAAAAAAATTTGTAGAGTAGCTGGTTTCAAACGCTTCAAAGTAGACTATAATTCATTTTGAAATGGCAATATTAAATTAATACATTTCATTGCTTATAATTATTTTATATTAATTATAGTATCTTGCATAACACTAAGTGTCAAACACTTTTCTAGTGCTTTACAAATAAAAATTTATTTCATACTTACAGTTGTTATATAGAAAAGGTAGTATTATCATCTCTATATATGATAAAATTAAGGCCTCAAAACATTATGTAAATTGCCAAAGATCACCTAATTGGTTTGCTCTTTAGCTAATATTTGATCCCTGACAAGTTGTTTCATTTTCTGCACACTTATCCACCTGGGATGCTGATTTGTTGACACAAAATATAAACCACATCGGTAATATAGTTGTCATAATCTTTCTATTTTTGTCTTATTACCTAAGAAAGAAATACATAAAAACATTTCTTGAAAATTAAGACAAAATAATCATGACAGATGTTACTGCAGCATTATCATCTCATGATAGATCAAATAACTATTAAAAAACAGGATACAGAACTTTATTAGCGTCCTGATAAGAAAACTACCTACCTGGTGGCATCTAAATCTATTTTCAGTTTGCTCCCTTGTTGCTTATCCCATCTAAGCCAAATTGCTCCTTCTGGGGGTCTGGATCATATTTTCTTCCAACTCCTAGAAACCTTATGTTACTGATTATGCAAGTTCTCCTTGGTATAATATACATCTCTCACACCAAACTGGATCTTTAAAACCAGCACATAAACATAAATTCTCCATATTCTTTCGTCTTGGGGAAAATCTTGCTCATTCTCTCCAATCTCTCCTCTTTCCTCTTCTATCCTTTTCTCTCTTCTTCTCTTTGCTTCTTTCTTCTCTCTCCTCACTACTCCTTCTCCTCTTCTACCTTCTCCTCCTGCTTCTTCTTCTTTCTCTCTCTCTTTCATTCCCAGACCCTCTATTCCTTTTTTTTTTTTTTTTTTTTTTTTTTTTTTTTGTAATCAAACGTCATAAAACATCAATCTACGCTGTCTAGTCTTCATTCGCTCATACCTACCTCACTCGATCTACTACAAACTGGATTCTGAAATGGCCTTATGTATAGGTTAGTAATTGCCTCCTTATTGATAAATCCAATAAAATTTTTCAGTTCCATTTTATTCAGCTATTCTGGGTAACTTATATTGCTGATGTAGTCCTCTTTAACATACCACTTTTAGTTACCATTTGTGACACCATTTTTTATCTTTCTTTGGTGTCTTCTACTCTGTTGTTTTGCCAGAACTCTATTAACCAGTCTGTATATAACTCCAAACTCAGTCATCTTTTGAGGTGAGTATAGAAATGTATATAAAAATATATCCAAATTTTAATTCTAAGGCACTACAGCAAATGACAAATGAGAAAATATAAAGAATTCAGCAAAGAAAATACTTTCAAACAATTAAGTAGGAAATAAAAAAGTAGTTATACTGCTCCAGTGATCAGGTGAGAAAAGAATAGTGAATAGAAGTGAATGATTAAGTTTGTTAAGTATTGATGATGGTTAGAGATGAGATCAGATGAAAATGATTAGACAACTTGATATCTATGATAACCTTGATAATAGTGATAGCAATGAAGTAGAGAAAATGCTGACTGAGGTGGAGTGAGTTCCAAAGAATGGGAGGAGAGATGGTAGAGAAAGTGAATAAATAATGCTTTGAAGTTGTTTTGATCTAAAGAGGAGCTCCGCAATAGAATCTATGGGCAAATGTGTGTAAAATAGATGTTATTTTTTTCTTTTTTAAAATGGGAGATAATGCATAATTTGTTTGCTGATGAAAATGATTCTCTATAGAGACAAACGTGAAGATTTTTGTGACATAAAATTTTCAAAAATGCAAGAATGAATAGAATGCTTATGCACAAGTGGATGCATTGGCATCGAATAGTAACAAAAGCAGTATCTATAAATGTTTTCCATAAGAGACAGCATAAAAGTTTAGGAAGCAAAAGTAAAGGAGGCCTGAATCAGAAACTCTCCACACATTCTCCCCCATCCCAGTCTCCTAAAAGAAAAGTATGAGATCAACAAGGAGCTCAAACACAGTCATATGTAAAACTTGCCATGAGCCTTTCTCAGAAATGGAGAAGAGCACAACTTTCAAGTTACCTCTAAGTAGAAAAATAAGCAAATCAAATTTCACTGGAGCTCCATCTTCTGTCTCAAACTTGTTGAGAGTAGAAAGTAGGGAAGAAGAGACTCAAGAGCTACCATAAAAAGAGGAGAGAGCCTTGGAAGACAGAGATAAGGTATGGCAAGGAGGAGTAAGCCAAGGTGGAGAAAGCCCAACAGTAAATGGCAAAATGCTACCCACAGATTTGCAACTTGGTAGGTGATAGTACCACCTCTAAGGAATGGGGTTGAAAATGGGAAAGAGAGCATTGGGCAGACTCAAAGTAAAGTCGCTTCTGAGAGACAATCAGATACATATAGAAGGAGATGTGCTCTTTGTGGGTGCAGCTGCAAAGAGTAAAAATGAATAAAAAGTAAAAATAAGAATTATGAAGAAATACAAATGGAGGAGGTAGATATATGAAGGTCCTTTCCCTTCTCTCACTACTAACACAAGCATCAGATCTTACAGAAGCTGAGGTTTACTACACATCCATGAAGAAAACAGTCTGCATACATAGATGCAACAAAAGAAAACAGAACATTAAATAAAATTATAATAGCTGAAGTAAATTCTACCTCAGTCCTTCACAACACACATGAATCAGAAAAAAACAAACAAACAAACAAACAAACAAACAAAACTCTAATTAAATAATTAAAACAGAACTAAATGACCTAAATAAGCACTGGCAATAAAACAAATTTATTTGTGGCTATAATTATTGATGCTGCTCTCACTCAAATAGCTCTATAAAAAATTTTGCTTGTGTGTCTTGTAATTTCAGATTATCAACTCATATTAGCTGCAGTTTAATTTTAGGAATCCTAAAAGACTTTGTTTGAGGCTATACTTTTCTTTAAACTTTTATTTATACTTTTTTAAAAAAAACTTTTATTTAGGTTTGGGGTACATGTGCAGGTTTGTTATATAGGTAAATTGCGAGTCATGGAGTTTTGGTGTACAGATTATTTTGTCACCCAGATAATAATCACAGTGTTTTTCAAATGTAGCTTTTACATCCTCATTGCCGTCCTACCCCCCACCCTCAAGTAGGTCCCAGTGTCCGTTTTTCCCAGCCTTGTGTCCAGATGTACACAATGTTTAGCTCCCACTTACAAGTGAGAACTTGCAGATTTGGTTTTCTCTTTCTGCATTAGTTTGCTTAGGATAATGGCTTCCAACTCCATGTATGTTGCTGCAAAGAACATAATCTCATTCTTTCTATAACTGCATAGTATTCCGTAGTGTATATGTACCACATTTTCTTTATCGAGTCTATCATTTATGGGCATTTAGGTTGATTCCATGTCTTTGCTATTGTGAATAGTGCTGCAGTGAACCTACATGTGATTGTGTATTTATAATAGAACAATTTATATTCCTTAGGCATATACCCAATATTGGGGTTGCTGGCTCAAATGGTAATTCTATCTTAAGTTCTCTGAGAAATCACTAAACTGCTTTCCATGGTGGCTGAACTAATTTACATTCCTACTAGCAGTGTGTAAGTGTTCCCTTTTCTCTGCAATTCCACCAACATCTGTTATTTTTTGACTTTTTAGTAACATCCATTCTGGCTGATGTTAGATGGTATTTCATTGTGGTTTTGATTTGCATTTCTCTAAAGATTAGTAATGTCGAGAATTTTTTTTCATATGTTTGTTGGCTGCGTGTATGTCTTCTTTTGAAAAGTATCTGTTCATGTCCTTTGTTCACTTTTAATAGGGTTGTTTTTGCTCATAAATTTGTTTAAGTTCCTTATAGGTTCTGGATATTAGACCTTTGTCAGATGCATAGTTGGCAAATATTTTCTCCCATTCTGTAGGTTGTCTGTTTACTCTTTTGATAGTTTCTTTTGTCTGTTTACTCTTTTGATAGTTTCTTTTGTTGAGGCTATATCTTTATAGAGTAGATTTGCTCTTCCTTTAACCAGCTATTGCTCTGAGACTCTGTAACTCTTAATCTAATTCCTTGTGTCCTGAACACACAGCTAGTGTACATTAAAAACCCACTCTCATTTTCATTATGCTTGTGCTTAACACTCCTCTGTATAGTACTTTTTCTTTTCTTTCTGACCTAGAAAACTTGCATAGACATTTTACATAGGCCCTTGTTGAGTTAAAACGGAATTATGGTAGTTAATAAAAATACATTAAAATTCATTTGAAAAGGACAAGTAGATTGTATGCGTTCATGTGTTAACAAGGAAGTCAAGATTTTTCATTATATAAAGCAAGATTTTAATTGTGATAATAAGCAATGCATTAAATATAAATTAATACAATGATGTAACACATTATAATTATTTGTTTTAATACATAGTCATTTTTTATATTCTAAATATCAGGTGGACTGAATCACTATGATTTTTCAGCTGTTTTATATAAACTGAGGAAAAAAATTATTGTCTTTTTAAGTATCGAATAGTTCTTTAGTCATAATTTTTCTAATGCAAAGTTTTGTCACTGAAAAAAATCATCAAATGCTTATAGGTAAAAACCACTTTTTCTATTTGAACTAAAAATTTTACAATAATAGATTTTTTGGGAGATTGTTAATATAGTCCAACAATATTTGATATTTCATATCAAAGTTTCACAAAATAAAACTAAATTTCTTCTTTCTATACATAAAGTGTGTTCTGATAGCTTTCTTAAAGATCTGTGATGACATTTGTGACATAAAGGGCGCCACCTGAGGTTCAAAACTGAAGATATACAGTAGCATTGAAGCAAGATGCTGAAGATTTCCCAGGAACGGTCACATCAGACTCAACTGAAACTATAGGAAAAGCTTAGTGGATATAAGTCAGGACACTGGCTACCAATCACAATGGGCACTGTCACAGGTTGCTTTGCCAGCAAGAAACCTCTGTGGCTGGTAGCGCTTCTGCTTGGGTTTTATTCACACTCACTAGGCTTGTTCCACCCACTCAGCCCATCGGGCTGCACTCGGCTTGCACCAACAGCCCTGATCCCATGCCTGCCAAGGGTGAGCCAGGTGTGCAGCAGCAAAGGGTGTGTGAGCAAGCGAGCGAAGGGTCCGGCCAATGAACTCAGGCAGGTGTGCGGGCTGAGGCAAGGCAGGCAACTCCAAGTGCCAGCACAGGTGCTCGCTCCATGCAAAGCTGTGACTGGACCAGGTGTGTACTGCAAATGGCTTCTGCTGTGGGCACTGGAGAATGTGGTGACACCCAAAAACTTAGATATGCCAGGAACCACAGAGCCTCAAACAGGGTGTTACAGTGTGTCACTGCCCGGGCTTAGGGACCCCCGAAGTCTGGGTCCCAAGAAGAGCCTCAGCTTTTCTCTTTTTCTTGCTGCCTGCAGCATGGCGAGGGAGGGGCATCTTTCAGGGGGTTCTCTTTCAGCCTGTTTGTGTTGCAGCTCTTTCAGTCCTGTCCTGCCACCTTGCTGTGGCCCATGGCTCCTGGGCTGGGTCAGCCCTGGCACTGTTTCCTGTTGTATGGGACTACTGGCCATTGTCGGCAGAGGTTTGGGGAGCTATAGTGTTACAGCAGCTTTGACTCAAAGAAATCTGGGGTCTAGGTCCCCAGAAGAGTCACTACTTTTCTCTCCCACAGTCTGGGAGCATGTCACCACCTGCAGCTCAGCAAGCCAGCCAGAAACATGTTACACCCTTTTGCTCCTGCAGTTCAATGGATCCTGATTTTCTTATCCCACATCCAGGAAGAATGAGCTTACTTGGAGAATCGGAGGGTGAGCAAGGTGGAGAGAGCTTTGTGGTGTAACAGAACAGCTCTCAGGAGACCCTAACTGGGTAGCTTCTTTCTGCAGGCAGGTGGTGCCAACAAGTGTCGGAGTCTGGCTGAGTCTGGGATTTTTACCTGCTAAAAATGGAGGAAGTGTGTGCTGATTGGTCTATGGGTGGGCATGGGTGGAATTGAAAAAATCACCATCCATTTGGCCAAAAGGCAACAATGAAGTACTCACTCAGGGTTGCAGATTCCACCCAGAACTCCACCTGGCCTACTCCCAAGCTTTAAGTAGTTCCTAGCTTAGAGGTGGGGTTTCACCCGGGACCCAGTCCTTCTCTCCTAAGAACCTGTATGCCTCCCACCCCATCAATATGCCATCCCTGATGCCCAGGCTGTATTGAGTGGCTCCCATAGGCCAGCACCTAGCTGCCTTCAGCAAATCTCCTTCCCTGAACTCATCAGCACCCAAAGTTTCAGAAGAGGCCGAGGTGGTGGGGGAGCTAGTGTGTCAGTGCAACCTTGAGCATGCACACACCCAGCCAGTTTCTGACAATTCCCAGGCTCGGCTACAACTTTGCTCCACAAGGGAGCAGGGGCGAGGAATGAGGAGGTGCCAGGGAGCAGGCACTTCTGAGCTTGTGAGGGTAAGGGGCTTCCCAGGCCCACTAGAGCACAGGAATCACCTGGGTCTGAAGCCATGGTGGGGCAGCTTCAGCTGTGCCTGGGAGCACAGCCCCCTGCTGGTCAACTCGGTGGGGTGCGGGGCTCCTACTGGGATCACCTGTTCTTGGCTCCTCCCTCCCAGCTCCAGAGTGTGCAGCACTAGCCGTGCCTCCCCCTGTGTAGCTGGCATCCCTACAGCAGCCACTCCAAGCAGGCCACCGCCATCAGCAGCACCAGATCACCAAAACAGGGTCCTGATGTCCCTCTGTGCCAGACAATAAATGCTTCATTCGTTGTTCTAGGGGAACAACACAGGGGCTTGGAAGGCCAGGGCGATTAAGGCAAGTTCATTTCTAGAGAAGCTCAGGGCATCCAGTATTTGAAAAATGGTATGATGGAAAGTGCTTCAAAATTTTATCAAATCATAGAGCTTTTCTTGTGTTTATAGGTAAAATATATGTAATTACAAAAGCTTAAGTATCTCTGCAAGGATATATAAGAAAGAGGCAAATTGATGCTTCTTGGGGGAGACGTAGGTGGCTGGGAAATAGAGTTTGAAAGAAATATTACTTTTGTGCTCTGGGCATTTTTATAGATGTTCATATATTACCTATTTAAAAATAAATAGTTTCAATTTTCAATTTAAAAACTTTTTATTGAAAGATTTGACATTGATTTTAAATTTATAAAAAGAAAACTTCTACAATATAATAAAGGATATCTTTGAAAAAATGTATTGTTAATGTACTATGTAATGGCAAATAATTGATTTTTTTCCTCTCTAAGAAAAACAAGAGAACATGGATGTTGATTTCACTTCTTTCATTCAATATTAGGTTGATGGCTGTAGCTAATGCAATAAGGTTACAATTTTTTTAATTATAAAGATTGAAAATAAATAAAATTTTTAAAATAAAGTAATATGCCTAACCCTTAATGAATGAATGTAAAACAGAACACCCCAAAATTCACAAATGAATATCTCCTTTAAGTCAAAGTATTTACCGTCTCCTCTAACGGATAGTAACTTTATACTGTGTTAATTATTACCAAAGGATATTATGAATTTAGAAGATTTTAAAATGTATCAAAAATCGATATACATTTAATACATACTATTATATGATATGTGATTAATTTTGTCTTTTTTTAATTATTATTTTTTAGAGACAGAGCCTTATTCTGTCAGGCTGGAGTGTGGCAATGTGATCATAGCTCACTGCAGCCTCAAAGTAGTTTGATATTTTAAAGCACGCTGCTCCTTCCTTCCCTTCCCCTGGCTCTCATGATTGACTCTGTAGCAGTAGTAAAACAAATATTAGTGCTTAACTCTGATTTGATATCATTTTATGCAATTGTACACTTAGTTTTATCCCATACATATTAACATACACATTTCACTTGGAGACAAAAATTTTAAAACTTTAAAATATACCAATTTTTATCTTATAAATATTAACATACACATCTCTCTTAGAGACAAGAATTTTAAAATCTTAAAATATACAACAAAAGCCCTTATGAAAAAGTATGCTACATGTTATATTTATTTCTTAATAAGCTATTTCTTTTGGAACGTTATTTGATCTTCCATAATTTAGTTGCCCTGTCTCTAAAGCAGAATTAATGGATTTGAATACTCACTTTTTACTTATAATAAATTCAGGCATAGATAGTTACACTTCTGTTCTTAGTCATCCACAAACAAATACAATATAAATGTTACACCTGAAAAGAAGTCATCCCCTAACCCTAACATCACCAGGGAAGGCCCTGTCAACCATAGAAACTTAACTATAATTACTTTTTCATATCATTAGAAGTGGAACATTTTTTGTTGTTCTTGTTGTCATCATGTGCAAACCTGGTAGTACAGGGAAAAGTGGAACAGAACCAGAGGACAAAGACAAATACTTTCCCTTAAGTGTACTCTGTAAAAGTCTCATGCACTCAGTCATCATCCAAAGATCCTCATTTGTCTAAAGTCTAGTTGCACATAAAAAAGTTTATTATAATGTAATATCTTAATTATGCAGACATCAGACACACCCAAACTGAGGAATTTTTTTTTTCTTATGTTGTAACAGGGGTCTCATTATGTTGCCAAAGTCATCTCAAACTCCTAGCCTTGAGCAATCTTCCAGCCTCAGCCCTCAAAGTGCTGGAATGATAGGTGTAGGCCACCTCAACCAGCCAAAACTGAGGAATCATTTACAAAAGTACCCTTAACTCTTAAACAAATTTTCATGATGAACTTTTATAAAAAGCAGAGAGAAAGCTCTATATTGAAGACCAAGGGTACATAATGATTAAACACAATGAATGATCCTTGAATAAATGTTACGGTGAGGAAAAAATGCAGAAATAAACCCATAAAAGACATTCAGGAAAAATTAGAGGATATTCAATAAGAATCATATACTAACTGATAGTATTAGATAATGTTAAATTTCATGTGGGTGATAATTATAACTGTATATTTTAGTTCTGATTATTATATACGTAGATGACAATTTCATTATAACAAAATGCCCTTTCCTTATTTGAGATAAATGCTGAAGTTTTTACAGGTGAAGTGTTAAGATTTTTACAAACTCAAGTCTCAAATCAAGCACCACACAAAAAATTGTGCACATGCTTGTGTGTGTGTGTGTGTGTGTGTGTATAGTCAGAGGTGTGCATCTGAGAAAGCATAATGATGTAAACATGTCATGTATGAATCTAGGTAAAGGAAATACCTGTTTTAATTGTATTGTTCTTTATATTATTCATAGGTTTGACAATTTTTAAAGTAAAAAGATGAGGTAAGGATTTCCTCCCAAAAATATGTGTTATTAGGGTAAATCAAACTAGAAATAAAGAATCTGAGAAAAGAAGAAAGGTAAGAAACATAAAAGATAATTTCTGCTTTTGAATTTTTGTATTCCTGCTTTTATTGTTATCTATAATCAGAAAAATTCTATGTCATCCTTTTGGGATATATGTAAGTTACATAGAAAGCAGCCCTGATGGTTGGCTATTTCCAAATAAAAAGGAATAAATGATATTTAATGTCTTTGTAATGTCTCAATTTGAATTGGCTGAACTAAATATTCCAGAATTTCCTTTCTTGTGTGCTTCTTTTATGGGTAGGCCACAAAAAAGATTCTCAGGACATTTGGAAAATGGAAGGGAAGCAGCAGTCATTCTCTAGCACACAAATGTAGTTGCTGATGTGTTGGATGTAAAGCAGCAGCTGGGTCTGCAACTGCTCTATCTTTCCATAAATTCCTCTTTAGCTATTTTGATTCCTATGATGAGTGTGTGTATTTAGCTCCACGGCTCCAGCTTCTGCAAGATACCTTTATCATCAAGGTCCTAAGCAGTAAGAATGGACAAGGGGTTCAGTCCATTCTGCTGAGGTTCAAGCTCATGTTTGTAGATTTTACCCTGCTCATGATATTTCTTTCCTGACTGCTTGTCTGGCAGAATTGAAGCCCCATCATCTGAGAGGGAGACAATAGCTTCACAGAGACAGCTTAACTAAGTCCCACAGTTGGACAAGCCAGTGTCCTGTAGCAGATACTTTGATAGATAAATAGATAGATAGATGGAAAGACGGAGAGACGAATGTAGAGATAGATAGATAAGTCTCCTGCTGGTTCTGCTTCCATAGTAGAATCCTGACTAATACAGAAGCGTTTTAAAATAGTAAAACACGGAGGGGCGGAGCAAGATGGCCGAATAGGAACAACTCCAGTCTCCAACTCCCAGCGCGAGCGACACAGAAGACCGGTGATTTCTGCATTTTCAACTGAGGTACTGGGGTCATCTCACTAGGGAGTGCCGGACAATCGGTGCTGGTCAGCTGCTGCAGCCTGACCAGCGAGAGCTGAAGCAGGGCGAGGCATCGCCTCACCTGGAAGCGCAAGGGGGAAGGGGATCCGTTTTCTTAGCCAGGGGAACTGAGACACACAACACCTGGAAAACCGGGTAACTCCCACCCCAATACTGCGCTGTAAGCATACAGGCATTCCAGGAGAATATATCCCACACCTGGCCGGGAGGGTCCCACGCCCACGAAGCCTCCCTCACTGCTAACACAGCAGTCTGCCGCGATCTATCCGCAAGGCAGCAGCGAGGCTGGGGGAGGGGCGCCCGCCATTGCTGAGGCTTAAGTAGGTAAACAAAGCCGCTGGGAAGCTCGAACTGGGTGGAGCTCACAGCAGCTCAAGGAAGCCTGCCTGTCTCTGTAGTCTCCACCTCTGGGGACAGCGCACAGCTGAAGACCAACAGGGGAAGTAGCGGGAGCCGGTGCAGACGCGAACGACTCTGTCTGACAGCTTTGGGGAGAGCCGCGGATCTCCCAACGCGGAGGTTGAGATCTGAGAACGGACAGACTGCCTGCTCAGGTGTGTCCCTGACCCCTGAGTAGCCTAGCTGGGAGAAATCCCCCACTAGGGGCAGTCTGACACCCCACACCTCACAGGGTGGAGTACACCCCTGAGAGGACACTTCCAAAGGAAGAATCAGACAGGTACACTCGCTGTTCAGCAATATTCTATCTTCGGCAACCTCTGCTGCTGATACCCAGGCAAACAGGGTCTGGAGTGGACCTCAAGCAATCTCCAACAGACCAACAGAGAGTCCTTCTGACTGTCAGAAGGAAAACTATCAAACAGGAAGGACACCTATACCAAAACCCCATCAGTTCGTCACCACCATCAAAGACCAGAGACAGATAAAACCACAAAGATGGGGAAGAAGCAGGGCAGAAAAGCTGGAAATTCAAAAAATAAGAGCGCATCTCCCCCTGCAAAGGAGCGCAGCCCATCACCAGCAACGGATCAAAGCTGGTCAGAGAATGACTTGGACGAGAGGAGAGAAGAAGGCTTCAGTCCATCAAACTTATCAGAGCTAAAGGAGGAATTACGTACCCAGCGCAAAGAAACTAAAAATCTTGAAAAAAGAGTGGAAGAATTGACAGCTAGACTCATTAATGCAGAGAAGATCATAAACGAAATGACAGAGATGAAAACCATGACACGAGAAATACGTGACAAATGCACAAGCTTCAGTAACCGACTCGATCAACTGGAAGAAAGAGTATCAGCGATTGAAGATCAAATGAATGAAATGAAGCGAGAAGAGAATCCAAAAGAAAAAAGAAGAAAAAGAAATGAGCAAAGCCTGCAAGAAGTATGGGATTACGTAAAAAGACCAAATCTACGTCTGATTGGGGTGCCTGAAAGTGAGGGGGAAAATGGAACCAAGTTGGAAAACACTCTTCAGGATATCATCCAGGAGAACTTCCCCAACCTAGTAGGGCAGGCCAACATTCAAATTCAGGAAATACAGAGAACGCCACAAAGATACTCCTCCAGAAGAGCAACTCCAAGACACATAATTGCCAGATTCACCAAAGTTGAAATGAAGGAAAAAATCTTAAGGGCAGCCAGAGAGAAAGGTCGGGTCACCCACAAAGGGAAGCCCATCAGACTAACAGCAGATCTCTCGGCAGAAACTCTACAAGCCAGAAGAGAGTGGGGGCCAATATTCAACGTTCTTAAAGAAAAGAATTTTCAACCCAGAATTTCATATCCAGCCAAACTAAGTTTCATAAGTGAAGGAGAAATAAAATCCTTTACAGATAAGCAAATGCTTAGAGATTTTGTCACCACCAGGCCTGCCTTACAAGAGACCCTGAAGGAAGCCCTAAACATGGAAAGGAACAACCGGTACCAGCCATCGCAAAAACTTGGCAAAATGTAAAGACCATCGAGGCTAGGAAGAAACTGCATCAACTAACGAGCAAAATAACCAGTTAATATCATAATGGCAGGATCAAGTTCACACATAACAATATTAACCTTAAATGTTAATGGACTAAATGCTCCAATTAAAAGACACAGACTGGCAAACTGGATAAAGAGTCAAGACCCATCAGTCTGCTGTATTCAGGAGACCCATCTCACATGCAGAGACATACATAGGCTCAAAATAAAGGGATGGAGGAAGATCTACCAAGCAAATGGAGAACAAAAAAAAGCAGGGGTTGCAATCCTAGTCTCTGATAAAACAGACTTTAAACCATCAAAGATCAAAAGAGACAAAGAAGGCCATTACATAATGGTAAAGGGATCAATTCAACGGGAAGAGCTAACTCTCCTAAATATATATGCACCCAATACAGGAGCACCCAGATTCATAAAGCAAGTCCTTAGAGACTTACAAAGAGACTTAGACTCCCATACAATAATAATGGGGGACTTCAACACTCCGCTGTCAACATTAGACAGATCAACGAGACAGAAAGTTAACAAGGATATCCAGGAATTGAACTCATCTCTGCACCAAGCGGACCTAATAGACATCTATAGAACTCTCCACCCCAAATCAACAGAATATACATTCTTCTCAGCACCACATCGCACTTATTCCAAAATTGACCACATAATTGGAAGTAAAGTACTCCTCAGCAAATGTAAAAGAACAGAAATTATAACAAACTGTCTCTCAGACCACAGTGCAATCAAACTAGAACTCAGGACTAAGAAACTCAATCAAAACCGCTCAACTACATGGAAACTGAACAACCTGCTCCTGAATGACTACTGGGTACATAACGAAATGAAAGCGGAAATAAAGATGTTCTTTGAAACCAATGAGAACAAAGATACAACATACCAGAATCTCTGGGACACATTTAAAGCAGTGTGTAGAGGGAAATTTATAGCACTAAATGCCCACAAGAGAAAGCAGGAAAGATCTAAAATTGACACTCTAACATCACAATTAAAAGAACTAGAGAGGCAAGAGCAATCACATTCAAAAGCTAGCAGAAGGCAAGAAATAACTAAGATCAGAGCAGAACTGAAGGAGATAGAGACACAAAAAACCCTCCAAAAAATCAATGAATCCAGGAGTTGGTTTTTTGAAAAGATCAACAAAATTGACAGACCGCTAGCAAGGCTAATAAAGAAAAAAAGAGAGAGGAATCAAATAGATGCAATAAAAAATGATAAAGGGGATATCACCACTGACCCCACAGAAATACAAACTACCATCAGAGAATACTATAAACGCCTCTACGCAAATCAACTAGAAAATCTAGAAGAAATGGATAATTTCCTGGACACTTACACTCTCCCAAGGCTAAACCAGGAAGAAGTTGAATCCCTGAATAGACCAATAGCAGGCTCTGAAATTGAGGCAACAATTAATAGCCTACCCACCAAAAAAAGTCCAGGACCAGATGGATTCACAGCTGAATTCTACCAGAGGTACAAGGAGGAGCTGGTACCATTCCTTCTGAAACTATTCCAATCAATAGAAAAAGAGGGAATCCTCCCTAACTCATTTTATGAGGCCAACATCATCCTGATACCAAAGCCTGGCAGAGACACAACAAAAAAAGAGAATTTTAGACCAATATCCCTGATGAACATTGATGCAAAAATCCTCAATAAAATACTGGCAAACCGGATTCAGCAGCACATCAAAAAGCTTATCCACCATGATCAAGTGGGCTTCATCCCTGGGATGCAAGGCTGGTTCAACATTCGCAAATCAATAAACGTAATCCAGCATATAAACAGAACCAAAGACAAGAACCACATGATTGTCTCAATAGATGCAGAAAAGGCTTTTGACAAAATTCAACAGCCCTTCATGCTAAAAACGCTCAATAAATTCGGTATTGATGGAACGTACCTCAAAATAATAAGAGCTATTTATGACAAACCCACAGCTAATATCATACTGAATGGGCAAAAACTGGAAAAATTCCCTTTGAAAACTGGCACAAGACAGGGATGCCCTCTCTCACCACTCCTATTCAACATAGTGTTGGAAGTTCTGGCTAGGGCAATCAGGCAAGAGAAAGAAATCAAGGGTATCCAGTTAGGAAAAGAAGAAGTCAAATTGTCCCTGTTTGCAGATGACATGATTGTATATTTAGAAAACCCCATCGTCTCAGCCCCAAATCTCCTTAAGCTGATAAGCAACTTCAGCAAAGTCTCAGGATACAAAATTAATGTGCAAAAATCACAAGCATTCTTATACACCAGCAACAGACAAGCAGAGAGCCAAATCAGGAATGAACTTCCATTCACAATTGCTTCAAAGAGAATAAAATACCTAGGAATCCAGCTTACAAGGGATGTAAAGGACCTCTTCAAGGAGAACTACAAACCACTGCTCAGTGAAATCAAAGAGGACACAAACAAATGGAAGAACATACCATGCTCATGGATAGGAAGAATCAATATCGTGAAAATGGCCATACTCCCCAAGGTTATTTATAGATTCAATGCCATCCCCATCAAGCTACCAATGACTTTCTTCACAGAATTGGAAAAAACTGCTTTAAAGTTCATATGGAACCAAAAAAGAGCCCGCATTGCCAAGACAATCCTAAGTCAAAAGGACAAAGCTGGAGGCGTCACGCTACCTGACTTCAAACTATACTACAAGGCTACAGTAACCAAAACAGCATGGTACTGGTACCAAAACAGAGATATAGACCAATGGAACAGAACAGAGTCCTCAGAAATAATACCGCACATCTACAGCCATCTGATCTTTGACAAACCTGAGAGAAACAAGAAATGGGGAAAGGATTCCCTATTTAATAAATGGTGCTGGGAAAATTGGCTAGCCATAAGTAGAAAGCTGAAACTGGATCCTTTCCTTACCCCTTATACGAAGATTAATTCAAGATGGATTAGAGACTTAAATGTTAGACCTAATACCATAAAAACCCTAGAAGAAAATCTAGGTAGTACCATTCAGGACATAGGCATGGGCAAGGACTTCATGTCTAAAACACCAAAAGCAACGGCAGCAAAAGCCATAATTGACAAATGGGATCTAATTAAACTAAAGAGCTTTTGCACAGCAAAAGAAACTACCATCAGAGTGAACAGGCAACCTACAGAATGGGAGAAAATTTTTGCAACCTACTCATCTGACAAAGGGCTAATATCCAGAATCTACAAAGAACTCAAACAAATATACGAGAAAAAAACAAACAACCCCATCAAAAAGTGGGGAAAGGATATGAACAGACATTTCTCAAAAGAAGATATTCATACAGCCAACAGACACATGAAAAAATGCTCATCATCACTGGCCATCAGAGAAATGCAAATCAAAACCACAATGAGATACCATCTCACACCAGTTAGAATGGCAATCATTAAGAAGTCAGGAAACAACAGGTGTTGGAGAGGATGTGGAGAAATAGGAACACTTTTACACTGTTGGTGGGATTGTAAACTAGTTCAACCATTATGGAAAAGAGTATGGCAATTCCTCAAGGATCTAGAACTAGATGTACCATATGACCCAGCCATCCCACTACTGGGTATATACCCAAAGGATTATAAATTAGTCTACTACAAAGACACATGTACACGTATGTTTATTGCGGCACTATTCACAATAGCAAAGACTTGGAATCAACCCAAATGTCCATCTGTGACAGACTGGATTAAGAAAATGTGGCACATATACACCATGGAATACTATGCAGCCATAAAAAAGGATGAGTTTGCGTCCTTTGTAGGGACATGGATGCAGCTGGAAACCATCATTCTTAGCAAACTATCACAAGAAGAGAAAACCAAACACCGCATGTTCTCACTCATAGGTGGGAACTGAACAATGAGATCACTTGGACTCGGGAAGGGGAACATCACACACTGGGGTCTATCATGGGGAGGGGGGAGGGGGGAGGACGGAGGGATTGCATTGGGGAGTTATACATGATATAAATGATGAATTGATGGGTGCTGACGAGTTGATGGGTGCAGCACACCAACATGGCATAAGTATACATATGTAACAAACCTGCACGTTATGCACATGTACCCTAGAACTTAAAGTATAATAAAAAAAAAATATAATTAATATTAAAAAAAAAAAAAAAAAAAAAGAAACCCCATAAAAAAAAAAAAAAAAAAAAAAAAAAAAAAAAAAAAATAGTAAAACACAATAATATTGCTTATATTTTTAACTTACGCTTTGAAGACATATATAACTTCACCTGAAACCTGTATCTTGAAATGAAAGTTTGGGGAACAAGTCTAATACTGAAAAATCTACAGCAAACCCTAAGTCAGTCAAATATCAGTGACATTGAAATACAAATTTGGGAGTATATAAATTTAAAATTACTTCCACATTTAGTCTGACTGTAAATTAAATGTGTGTCTCTGTGCCTGCATGAGTATGTATGTGCATTTGTAACTTGCAATCATTTCAGTACAAATTTGACAAATATGTTTATTTCCACTTTATTGTCCCAAATGCTGCATACATAAATAAATGAAATAATCAATAATGTTTCTTCTCATGTTAGCTCAGTTCTCTTTTTATTTGCATAACTAGTCTAGTGGTCTAGACTTTAGTTAGCAGCAGAGGTCGTTTAGAATATACACCATCAAAAGTTAAGCATTATTCAATGAGATACAAAATCTTCCCTATGATCTTCTCAAGTGCTAAAGAGCATCAGATAATGTTCAGATGAAATACCCTACCACTCTAAATTAAAGTTAAATTTTAATTAGGTCATTTTATCCTGTACAAATTTGAGAAAACAGAGATATTAAGACTTAAAGATATGTCAAAGATAATTTACATAATGTACAACTATTATACATCCATAGTAAATGGCTGTCCTATGAGTTAAATAACAGAATTATATCCTTACCATCACAATTATTACATTCTTGCTTTGTAGATATCAAGGCTAGTGAAAATAATTTGCTCTACCATTTCACATTGATCTCTCAACATTCACTCTAACTAATGCTATACAACTTTAAACAATGCAAAAGAAGGAGAAAATATTATTAAATTTATTTTCAGAAAATGGGCAAGTAATTGGTTGAGATAAATTAATAAAGTTTTAGAATATCATGTAATACTTATCTAATGATGAGTATTGCCACTTATGCTTATTTTTTCTTAGCTGGATTTGATATTATAATTCATATTTTGTAAGAACTATTTATCTCAGAGGTTGTGCTGTGTTCAGTGATCTTTTAAGTTTTGGTTCAGAACTCATAATGACCTCCTTACTGCCCTAGTTACATGTTTGGAGCTAACTCAGATTAATTATAAAAGAAGAATACAGATAACCTAATAAAGCAAATGGTTATTATAATGATAAACAGGAATATCAACAAAAGAATTCCCACTGATCCTATCATGTATGTTTTAATGTTAACGCTTATTGAAGAATAATCCAACAACTATAAATTAGACATAGAAATAATTGATAAACTGGATATTCCATAAAATGGAAATTTCTGCTCTCCAAAAGACAATGTCTACAAATGACAAAATAAACCACAAACTGGAGGAAATATTGACAAAAGACACATCTGAAAAAGGACTCTTTTCCAAAATATATAAAGAACTCTAAAAACTCAACAATGAGAAAATGTAAAACTCTACTGAAAATGGGCAAAGGCCCGAAAGAGATGCCTTATCAAAGAATATATATAGACATCATGTAAGCATATATTAGAACTGCTAAAAGCAAAAACGCTGACAACACCAAATGCTGGCAAGGATGTAGAACAAAAGGAACTTGCATTTGTATTTTATTGCTGATGGGAATGCAAAATGATACTGCCACTTGGAAAGACAGTTTGGCAGTTTCCTACAAAACTAAACACATTCTTACTAGCAATTATATTTCAAGGTATTTACTATAATGAATTGAAAGCTAATATCCACACAGAAACCTGCATGTGGATATTAATAACAGCTTTATTTATAATTATCCGAACTTGGAAGCAACCAAGATGTCCTTCAATAGGTGAATGAATAAACAAACTGGTACATTCAGACAATGCAGTATTATTCAGCACTAAAAAGAAGTGAGCTATCAAGCCGTAAAAAGACATGGGGGATACTCAAATATATATTACTAAGTGAAAAAGGCCATTATTTAAAAGTGAAGTATTGTATGATTGCAATTATATGACATTCTGGAAAAGGAAAAACTGTAGTGGCAGTGAAAAGATCAGTGGTCACCAGGGGTCTGGAGGAGCAAGGGGTGATTAGGAAGATTACAGAGATTTTTTTTTTTTTAAGTTCTGGGATATATGTACAGAATGTGCAGGTTTGTTACATAGGTATACATATGCCATGGTGATTTGCTGCATCTGTCAACACGTCATCTAGGTTTTAAGCCCCGTATACATTAGGCATTTGTCCTAATGCTCTCCCTCACTTTGTCCCCCACCCCCAACAGGCCCTGGTGTGTGATGTTCCCCTCCCTATGTCCATGTGTTCTCATTGTTCAACTCCCACTTATGAGTGAGAACATGCGGTGTTTGGTTTTCTGTTCCTGTGTCAGTTTGTTGAAAATGATGACTTCCACCTTCATCCATGTCCCTGCAAAGGACATGAACTCATTCTTTTTTATGGCTGCATAGTATTCCATGGCATGTATGTGACACATTCTATTTATCCAGTCTGTTGTTGATGGACATTTGGGCTGGTTCCAAGTTTTTGTTATTGTAAATAGAGCACAGATAATTTTTAGAATGGTGCAACCACTATGTATGATACTACAATGGGGGTGCATGGTATCATACATTTTGTAAAACTCATAGAATGTACAACATCAAGAATGAACTCTGATGTAAAACTATGGCATTTTAGCATAATAATGTGTCAATTATGTTCATGAATTTTAACCAATGTATCACTGTGGTAGGGAATATTGACAGTGATGGAAGTTCTGTGTGGGGGAAGGGGAAAGAGGGCATATGAGAATTCACAACATTCTGTTTAAGTTTGCTGTGAACCTAAAACTACTCTAAAAATAAAGCTTATTCATATAAAAATATTTTTAAAAAGTAAAAGATAAAGCCCGCATTAACACAGCCTTTGTTTCTTTGCACATACAGCCTTTGTTTCTTCAGTGATTTGCTTGATTATAAAAGCCAACTTATAAAACAGAAGACAAATATTGCCTTATTGATTACACAGGCTTCTGTAAAGTGAATGAGATATTTAGGTATCTTTGCCTCCTCACAAGGAGAAAATTCTGTCACTAACAACTGTTATTTATGAACTAAAAATGTGGACCTATCCATAAAAGCAAAAAAATTAGTTAATGGAAAAAATACTAAAACCAACAAATACAAACATTACTCATTTTAAAAGTTTGCATTAAATTATTTGTTTTGTTCTATTGTTATGCTTCTGCATAAAAAATCGTTAATCTGTTTATTAATGCATGCATTCGGCAATCATTTACTGAGTTTCTACTTTATGTGAGACATGGAAGCACTTAGAATAGTGAACAAGCAAAAATGAATCTGCTTATAATCAAGTGCAGAGCCCACATAAGCGAGACAAGTTTGCCCAGAGGAACACAGTGTATTGGGATGGGAAAATAAAATATTAGAATTTTGATTTACATATATTTTTTATGATTACCTTTTTAAAAACCTTTCTTGCTCGTTATGCTTCAAAAGTATATATATATATATGTATGTATACACACACACATATATATACACATACATCTATATACACACATATATACACACATACATATATATACACACACACATACACAACTATATAAACACTGGTGCATGTATAAATACATGTAAATATATACATATCTATGGGGAATTCATATTTTTTTCTCTGTATGATCAAACATGTTCAGTCTTAAGTAATGAGGCAGAATCTAAAATAAGCACAGAGTACAAATGCTCTATGAAAGCAAAAGACAAAGTACTCCTGGAAATAGTGTGTAAAGTGTGGAAAAAGTGTTTTAGGCAGATGGAACAATATATTTAAACGTTCTGAGGAGAAGCAAGCATTGTACGTTAATGGAGCAGAGAGACAGTCAGTGTGACTGAAGCACAGTGAACAGGAAGGAGTACCATGAGGTCTGATAAGGTCGGCAAGCCACATAAGGGGCAGGTCACACTGGCTTGGGGTAAGAAACTTGAATTTGGTGCTACATAAAAAGAAGAAAAAAAAAAAGACTGTAAATAGTTTTTAAGAGCAATGACATTCTTAGCTTTATTTGTCTTCAAGACAATCCTGATTGCTATTTTTGTTACACATTTGAGGGGGTAAATCGAAAAAGCCAGGAAGTCTGGTTGGCTCAATGAATTTTGTTAAAGAAATCTCTCTGCACAAAATTTCCTTCAAAACGTCATTTGAAATTAGACAATGTAAATCTGTGATATGGATAAAGTTTCTACACTTATCCTTTTATGAGCTGAGTAAATCTTTCAGGATTGCCATTTAAGCTATGACTAATATATGGCATTGGTCATTATATCTTTGACAACACATGTCTAAGTTTAATTCAAACTTGTGGATTCATAACTTAAGTATTTTACCCAAGAAAAATAAAAAATAAGTAGGAACAGAAGGAGGAAAAAATGGAAAGCAAATGTAGGTTAAATTCACATTTTAGAAATTGTGACAACATTTAAAGTTTGATACCTCATTTATTTTAATATAAACTGTTCCTAGCATCAGGCATTATTAGGTCTTAAAGTTTATTTGATGAGTTGTCCTGTAGATATAACAAAAACACTTGAATTGATCTTATGTAAACCAAAGCCCAGCTTTGGATATAAGAATTCTTTACGTTACCTGACCAGTTTATTCCATTGAAGCCAAACATACTTGTAGGCATTTTATTGAAGAATTTGGATACGGTAAGGTGAAATCATAGCATGGCTTGATTTTTCTTGAGATAGTGGGTATTTTATTTTTCTGTTCCTTAATACCATGTCTACAATACCAAATATTATTTATTTTCACTTTATAGAACTAACAAACCTTCATTTTTAAGGTTTTGAAGAACCCGGGATAATACAAAATGAATTACAATCTCTCATTAGATTTAAATATTCACTCTTCTCCTTTAACTGGGCTTTGAAGCTCTCATGGAAAAAGATAGCTATGGGCTATTTTTTTCTTTGTCTTTCTTTTCTTCTTCTTCTTCTTCTTCTTCTTCTTCTTCTTCTTCTTCTTCTTCTTCTTCTTCTTCTTCTTCTTCTTCTTCTTCTTTTTCTTTTTTTTTTTTTTTTTTTTGCAGCTTTTATTTTAGGTTTAGCAAGCTTGCTACATGGGTAACTTACACATTGTTGAGGTTTGGTGTACAAATAATTTCATCATCCAGGTTGAAAGCATGGTACCCAACAGGTTATTTTTCCACCCCTACCCCTCTCTCACCTTCTTCCCTCCAGTAAGCCCCAGTGTCTGTTGTTCCCATCTTTGTATCCACATGTACTCAATGCTTAACTCCCAATTATAAGTAAGAACCATGTTCTCACTTACTGTAAGTGAAAATCTGAGTTTCCATCTTTGTGTCCATGTGTTAAATCACTTAGGATAATGTCCTCCAGCTGTATTCCTGTTGCTACAAAGGATAGGATTTCCTTTTTTATGGTTACATAGTGTTCCATTATATAGTTATTCTACATTTTCTTTACCCAGAACACTGTTGATGGGCATTTAGGTTGATTCTATGTCTTTGCTATTGTGAGTAGTGCTTCAATTAACATATGAATGGATGTGTCTTCTGATAGAACAATTTATACTCCTTTGAAAATAAATTCACACAGTATGTAATACATGTCCAATAATGAGATTGCTAAGTCAAAAGGGAGTTCTGTTTTTAAATTCTTTGAGAAATCTCCTAACCGCTTTCCACAGCAGCTGAACTAATTTACATTCCAACCAGCAGTCTATAAGCATTCTCTTTTCTCTGCAATTCCACTAATACCGGTTATTTCTTGACTTTTTAATAATAGCTGTACTAACGGTGTGAGACAGTGTCTCATTATTGTTTTGATTTGCATTTCTCTAATGACAGCGATATTGAACATTTCGTTCATCTTCTCTTTCTACTTTGTCATCTGCTCCCTCTACTCAGAGACTATCTGACAAGGAGAAAAATTAAAGGAGAGAAAAACTCGTATTTATGGTTCGAACTTGTAGTCTAGACAATAACAATTTGAAAAACTACCAAAATTGCTCACTCTACCTGCCTTAATCCATTTTGTGCTATTATAATACAATACCTGAAACTGGGTAATGTATAAAGAACAGAAATTGATTGGTTCATTGTTCTGAAGTCTGGAAAGTGCAAGATTGAGGAGTTGCATCTTATGGGGGCCTTCTTGCTGCATTATAATATGGAAGAAGGCATCACATGGTGAGAATGAGAGAGCAAAAAGAGCCAAACTCAGTCTTATAGCAAACCCACTTCGGGGATGTCAAACCCATTCCCTCAATAATGACATTAATTCATTTATGAGGGCAGATCCTAATCACCTCTCAAAGGTCCCACCTCTCAACACTGTTGCCTTTTGGGACACTATTCATGTGTTGCACTAAGTTTCCAACACATGAACTTTGAGGGACACATTTAACTGATAGTACTATGCCACACACACACACACACACACACACACACACACACACACACACACATATCAGTCTTAATTTTGAAACAGGAAGCATAAAAGCTACCTCAGTCTGATTCAGCTGGCATGTAATCCTTAGTTATGCATTTGATTTACTGCTTTAGCCAAGACCCCACTTCACATTATGTTTCTTGTAGGTTCCTGGGGTTTGAAGTTTACAGAAGAAAATACTTCTACTAAAGTGCTTTCATCCTTAGTCTTTGCATCCAGTTTTTGCTTATAATTAGATCCAATAATTTTTAACTCTCAAGTAGAAAAGATCATTCTTGGCAGGTTGTTTTCAATTTGAAAGATTCAGCAAGCATGATCCTTGATTATTCTCCAGCTTTAGTTATTTTGACTAAGGTATGAATATTAATCCTAAAGTACTCTTAAAATTATCATTGAGTATATAAAAAATATTATCTTCAACACTGGCTTATACGCTGACACACCTAAAATGTTAAACTTTCTGTTATTCCTAAAAACATTCTAAGTAAAATCTAAACTCAGAATATATAGAGTCATTTGTTTAGTTGCTTTATTTTAGCACATTGTTTTCCTTCCAGTGTAATTTAAATGGAAATTGATCTTGGAAAAGAGGAGCTGTAAAACAGGAGAAAAACTTAGCAAGTTTTCAAATTTTACCTTGAACTAACTCATAAAGGATTTTCTATCATTATATTTGTGGAAATTGGAACGGTTTAACAAGTTGTTAGTCAGGGATTCTAGATTCATATCACATGATTTGGTGGAAAAAAAAAAACACAGGTTTAGAATTAGACAGTTTCTAATTCTGGTCCAACAACTTTCTAGCTTTGTTATCTGGGGAAAAACACATCTCTCTGGATCTGTTTCTAATTTGTAAATAGCTTACAGTGTAGAGCTCCTATGAAGCTGAATGAAGTAATTTATGGTACTGTAATTTACTGTAGCACACATCTGTAACCACACCTCCTTCACTCATACACCTTTCCTTGTTTCATTGAAGTCTAATACTATACAGATATCTATACTCATCCACGAAGCAATGTGCTTTTAAAGCATGTCTCCATACTCCAACCTTAGGAGTATTTCCTAATTGGTCTAATCCAACAACAGCACTCCCATTTAGCTTGTCAGTGATTGGTCTAACTCTAAACATAAGATCCAATGCTGGACAGTATATATGAGGACAATCTCCAGAAGAGTTAAAGGAAAGGTTTCTTTTCCTCTAAAAGTGAAACTCTATAAATTACATTCTGTTTGTGGATTTGTCTTAGTGTCTGGCTATAATACTTGGAGCTACTGCAGCCACCTTGCTGTGGGCCTACAGAAAAAAAACAAACTGAAAATGGTGGAAAGAGGTTGGGATACTTCCTGTGATCATTTGATCATGTGATTGACCATTGCTAGAATCACAATAACTCTATACATTTTGTTATGGGGATAATAAATTTTCCTTGAGATTAAATAGAATGAAGTTTTACACTTATTTATTAACAATGCGACTATCACAGTGTATGGCATGTTCTAAGTATTCAGCAGAAGTTATTTTTCTTATCATACCCCATTTAAACCTAGAAGTGTTACAAAAATTATGTCTGAAATTACTCTGCATGGTTCTAACCTAAATGCAATTATATACAGAAAAAATACCACGTTTGATCAATTGCTTAGCCTAAGGAATTTGCAGGAGAAATTGATAAGCAGTGCTAATTATGTGCCAATGCCATTTTCATTTTAAAAATAAAATTAGCGTTATTTTGCTAGATATCTCAGATTGTGGAAGACAGATGAGAAAACACTTATCTTGCCCTGTAACATTTAATTTTTTATGTTTTCTATGTATTTTGCAAAAGTGTTTTTAAAAGTTGATATTAGTTCAAACTGGAAATTATACATTTCATTACTCTATTAAAATCAATAAAATATGTAAAATGAAATTTAGCATACTGAAGGATGACAAAAATTCATGTATCATTCTTACAATAAAAATATTAAAAGAAATATTTGAAATCCAATGAGGGGAAGGGTGCATCTGTTGTCATCATTTCTCATCTAGAAAATATAATCCAAGAGTTAATTGAGTTTGTATATAATGAACTGTACAATTAAAATCTGAGTTGTGTTTGTGAGTGGAGAAAAAAAGCAAGATGAAAAGTTTAATTATAGATGGCAATTTAAATACTTTTTTTTATTAACTTGGGAATTTTAACAAGAAAAGAAGAAAAACTCTCTTCAAAAGAAGAAAGTGCTTGACAGATGAGGAAATTTACTTACATGGATTTTTGACACAAGACTGCATTGAATAAGTCCTGACAAAAAGTTATCTTTTATTTTGTTAAGAAAAAAATAAGGTAAATTACAAAACAGCACTCTAATTAAGGAATAAAAAATGATTTGGATGAATTGATGACAGTTAAGAACTTTATCCTCATTTGAATTCTTTTAACAATTACTGTGTGAACCATATTTATAGCATTTATTTTTAACTGTGTTCCTTTGCATTTTTTTGTGTACCTCTTCTATCAATCCTGTGCACTGTAATTTTAAATAGCTCAGATACAGACTCTATCTTTGCCTTTTCTATTTTTTCTTGGCATGGATGAAAGGTTCATAAATAGTAGTCTTTTGATAAATTTCTTAGATAAATGAAGGATAAAATAGAACTATAATTTACAATTTTGGTTACTCAATGCAATTTTTATAACTTCTTTCTTTTGTGCTTATGTTGACATATTTTATAAGAAGAAATATTATAACTGCAAAATCATCCCAATGGCTTATAAATATCATGTTTTACCATAAATATACACTCAAATCACAAGGTTACTAAAAAGTCACTACCTGATAGTATTGCAACCTATTTGCTGGTAAATCATTCCCACCTTCATGACTGCCCCAAATCAATGACAGAAACCTAATTATGTTGTTATTCCTTTCCCAGGACAATGTGAATCTCTATGAAAACAAGCAGCTGTTAAATCAATAATACATACACACACATTGTACTGATAGTCACATCTCTCCATTGGCATCAAGTCTCTAAGCATAATATAGCAATTAGAAGTAAACATGGAAATTCCTCAAAGAGCTGAGAGCAGAACTACCATCTAGTCCAGCAATCCCATTACAGGGCATATACGCAGAGGAATATAAATCATTCTACCATAAAGACATATCCATGCAGATGTTTATTGCTGCACTATTCACAAAAGCAAAGACATAGAATCAACTAAAATGCCCATCAATGACAGATTGTATAAAGAAAATATGATACACATACACCACGGGATACTATACAGTCATGAGAAACAAGAAGATCATGTCTTTTGCGGGAAAATGGATGGAGATGCAGGCTATTATCCTTAGCAAACTAACGCAAGAACAGAAAACCAAATATCAAATATCACATGACTTTACTTATAGGTGGGAGCTAAATGATGATAACTCATGAACACAAAGAAGGGAACAACAGACACTGGGGTCTACTTGAGGGTGCAGGGTGAAAGGAGTGAGAGGAGCAGAGAAGATAGCTTGGGTACTGGATTTAATATCTGGGGGATGAAATAATCTGTACAGCAAACCTTCCATGACACAAGTTTACCTAGATAAAACACTTTCAAATGTACTAAAATAAAAGTTGTTTTTTTTGTTGTTTTTTTTTTGTTTGTTTTTTAAATAACCTTGAATGATCACTCCAAAAGCAAGAATTGGGCATTACTCATATCTGTTTCTTCCAAAATATATTCTGCATAGAGTATTTTTTTCTTATTTTGTAATGAATTAAGAGCCAAAACACTTTTTAAGCAATGATTGTTTATTTAATTAAAAAAAAAAACTGTACCAGCATATATAATTCTGATATCAAAGTATTCAAATAACTTTGAGGTAATCCTTTACCAACTATGGTCATTAGGGAAAGAAACAAGCAAATTCCACCAGCTCGGTATTCCTCCAATGTTTAAGTGTAATAGTATGGGCTTTTACTTCAATGTTTAAGTATCAGGAGCAGTGGGGATAAACTAGAAGAGAATTTGCAGGTAAGTTAAAGGGTTTTGGTAAGCATCACAACTGGAAAAAGAAAGGCAAAATTCTAAACAAGTCAACCAGCAAAAAACATAGTAAAGAAGGGATTGGAAAGCTCATGAGCGAAAAGAGAATTTAGGTAATGTTTGACTTCTAAGCAATTTAAGAAACTGTTAGGTCAAAACATTTTCAGGAGAAACACTAGTAATCAAGTTCAATTTTAGTTCAAAGACAGAAGTTCTTGTTTCCCTCATCTGTTCTAAGTTCTCCTCTTGGAGTGGATAGCACTAAGATTATAAATGTAAACTCTTGGGCAAATCCTGATGTTGATTTTTAAAAGATAGACATTAACATCATTACCCCGAAAATGCAAAGCTAATCTGCTGAAATTTCATCACAAAGGAAGTTTGACTCATCTATCATGAGTCAATAATTAATGTCAGAATGAGCTACTAGTTTTAGTTTTGCATTGACCTCTCTGAATGACTCAAAATGAGGGCAAATAAAGTTTGTGGGCCATGAACCTCTCATCTGACTGACAGTAGAAGGCAGATCCTTTAAGAGAACTGATTCTACAATTTATGATGAAAGTCATGAGACTCAGAATAGTCCCAAATAATCTTAAGAACATTGAATAAAATACAATTCTCAATTTCAAGAGTTATTACAAAGCAACAGTAATTAAGATAGTGTGATACTGGAGTAACAGATATATCAAACAATAAAATATTTAAGAGTCCAAGAATAAACCTTCTCATTTGTGGTCAGTTGATTTTCAATTTTGAACACCAGGACAAGTCAATGGAAAAAGAATAATAGTCTTATCAACAAATGATGCTAGAAAAACTGGATATCCACATTCAAAAGAATGAATTTGATTCTCATATCACATCACACAATGAAACTAATTCAAAATGAATCATAGATGAAATATAAGTGCTAAATGTATAAAACTCTTAGAAATAAACATAGTCATAAGCCTTTAAGACTTTGGGTTAGGCCATGGTTTCTTAGATTCAACAGCAAAAGCATAAGTAACAAACAAAACTAAAGTTCGACTTCACTAAAATGAAAACTCTGGTTGAAAGGAACACCATCAGGAAACTCAAAAAGAATCAACATAACAGAATATAGTCACAGGTTGTATATTACATAAGGAACTAGTATCCAGAGTACACTGAATGACTTCAAATTTAAATATGAGACAAGGATTGAAAAGACATTTCTCAGAAGAAAGTATAGGACTGGTCAATAAGCCAAACAGCAGATACTAAACATCACTAGTCATAAGAGAAACGCAAATGAAAACAACAACAAAATTCCACACTCACTGGAATGACTAAAATAAAAAAACCATAGCAATAACTAATATTGGTAAGATGGTGGCAAACTTGGAACTCTCATGTATTATACCTTTAAAATGGCTTAATTCTATGATATGTGACTCTTATCTCAATAAAGCTGTTGTATTATAATATAGGACATTTTAATGTATTCTTCACTCTCTTTCATGTCAAAAGCAAGAACAAAAAATATATCTCACACAGACACAGACCATATGTCAAAGCTAAGAAATTAACCTTGGTGCAATATTATCAACTAAAATACAGAACTATTCACATTTTTATGCATCTTTTCACTAATTTATTTTTTCTCTCTGTTTTACCATCTAATCCAGGATCCCTTATTAAATTTAGTTTTCCTCCAATCTGTGATATCTCTCTTATTCTTTTATTACTTAGACAATTTTGAAAAGTAACAGATCATTTATTTTGCAGAATATCCCTGTTTGAGTTTTTGTGATGCTTTCGCATGACTAGATTGTTATGCCTTATTGACAAGGATACCATAGATGTGATGTGCTCATCTCAAGAAGCTATGCAATAAATATATGATTTGTCACTGATTATATTAACTGTATCACTTGACTAAGGTGTGTCAGGGTTAATCAAAATTTTCTAAAATTAGATAGTGGTGATTGTTGTAGGAATTTGTAAATATACAAAAAGTTGTATTATACATATTAAATGTGCACTCAATTTTAAGTTATGGGAATTACATTTAATAAACTTGTTAAAACAACACATTCATGTCCAGATATATTAAAAGAAGCTTATTTCCCAAGTTCAATAATAATGGTCTCAACTTTCTGTCTATTATTCAACCATCATTTACTGTATGGCTAACAGTTCTCACCATCAGAGTTTAAAAAATAGATCCCTGGAATATCTACAATTAAGGTATATTCTGAAGAAGGCAGTTGGGATAGGAACTGATCCTAGACTGCAGTAAATATAAGGCAGAGGTTCCCAAACACTGGACCATGCATCAGCTGACTACTTCCTAATATAAAAAATTTAAAATACATGTTCTATTAAAAAAGTTCTGTCCAGGGAGTTAACCTGAAATGGTACTATGACAACTTAATGTTTTAATAGTGTGGCATTAAGTGGATCTCTCTATCAGCAGTATCTAGATAAATCTTGGATGGTCTCCATACCAAATGACAGGTGCTTCTTGCATGGATCCACATACTTAGTGCTCTCTTTAGAAATTTCCAGAAATCATTTTCTGTGATCTTCTAATCCTGTTGTTTCAAGATTTCTGGACAACTGTTCAGGTTATTCATTACTGTCCAGGAATCATGTATGTTTCTGTAATTCAGATGTTTTTTCTCCTTCATACAAAGTGAATACCCTCATATATTCTTACAGCTTTCTCTACTGAGATAATTTCCCTTAACTCATATTTCACTGCCACTCCCAAGTGGGTTTATAATAAAGAAGCCATTTCTTTGTCAGCCAGGAATCTGTACGTTGTTTGGACCCATCTTTGAACCAAGCCCCTGTGTTTTTCTTTTCTCGCAGTGAGCCATAGATAACCACTTAGGGAAAATTGGTAAAAATAAAAGATAAGCATCAGTGCAACAGATATAGGTGCCATTTGTACAAGTAAATTATTCATACCATACCATCTGGACCATGTGAACCTCAGTCAGAAACAAATCAGTCCTATTTTGTAGTGAATTGTTTTTCTACCCACTCAAACTTATGTTTTGTAGACTTGATAGCACTCAGTGAAACACGGGTAGCTCTAGCCACATCAACATTTGCTGTTTTATGCTCAGACGCTCAATGTTGCTGAGGTTTCAATAGTATAATAAAAATATTTTTTTATTAAAAAAAAAAGCTTGATCAAAGAACATGGCCTTGATTTTTAAAGCTAAAGATTTGTTTAGAAACCTCTTCTGCTCAAGGCTCCATTTCCATCTGGCACTTTCTGGGTTACCCACTAAATTAGTCTATGAAGAATTGCAGTTGAGTAAATGCTGCTCTAAAATTCAGAAAAGCACAATAATCACTGTGAATCTTTCTCACCAATAATGAGTGCTAGGTATGTTAACTTGTATTTTATTCCATAGGGGAAATCTTCTACTCCCCAGATTATTGGACTCCTAGAATCTTACCATTTTGATAAGAATCTGGGATCACATGACATAAGTGACAGAGCAGTTTTTACTGAAGCTTGCACATTTGCGGAGCCTTCTCTTTCTCTGGACTTCATAAAAATGGCAGTCCTCTGAGATACCCACTGTGGCAGGCTAAATAATGGTTCTCTAAAAATGCTCATGTTCTATTTTCTGAGATCTGTGATTATGTTACATAACAAATTAATGGAACTTTACACATTTTTCAAGTAAAGATATAGCCATGAGGACACTCTGTAGTTGGAAAATGTAATCAAAAGTGTCCTTGCAAAAAGGAGGCAGGTAGATTAAATCAGTAGTAAAAGTTGTGATGATGGAATCCAGAGAAACCAGGAATAAAGAGGAGCCAAAAATGACAAACGCAAAAAACAAAAAATCAAGTTCTCCCTTCAGAAGCTCCAGAAGGAACCAGTCCTACTGAAACCTTGACTTTAACCCAGTAATAATTATTTGGGGCCACTATAAGATAATAAATGTATTCTTTTAAACTACTAGATTTATGGTAATTTGTTACAGAAGCAATACTAAACTAATATAACAACAAAATAATTTGGTGGTATATTTCTAAGCAAAGAGGACTGCAGAAGCTGTATTTCTTTTTTGATACTACCTTGGAAGGGATATCTTGGAATGACCAGATCTTGGGCACCTTAACATGTGTCTAAATTTAAATGCTAAATTTCCTAGTATGCACTTAAGAGTACCCAGAGTATTTGTCATTTTATTTATTTTTTATTTTTGTCAGTATATATACATATATATACACACACATATATATAGTATATGAGTGTGTGTGTGTGTGTGTATATATATATATATATATATATATACACATATTTTTATGAGGTACAGGAGGTGTTTTGATACAGGCACACAATGTGAAATAACAACATCATAGAGAATGGGGTATCCATCCCCTCAAGCATTTTCTCCTTTGAGTTACAAAGAATTCAAGTACACTCTTTTAGATGTTTTAAAACATACAGTTATTATTAACTATACTCACCCTGTTGTGCTATCAAATGGTAGGTCTTACTCATTTTTTTTTCTTAACTATGTTTTTTGTACCCATTAACCATCACCACCTTCCTCAAATCCCCACTCCCCTTCCCATCCTCTAGTAAACATCATTCTACTCTCTATCTCCATGAGTTAAATTGTTTTGATTTTTGGATCCCACAAATAAGTGAGAACATGCAATGCTTATCTTTTTGTGCCTGGCTTATTTCACTCAACATAATGATCTCCAGTTCCATCCATGTGGCTGCAAATGACAAGATCTCATTCCTTTTAATGGCTGAATAGTACTGCATTGTGTGTGTGTATGTGTGTATGTGGGTGTGTGTGCATGCGTGTATGTATATCCCTTTTTTTTATCCATTCATCTGTTGAACACTTAGGCTGCTTCCAAATCTTAGCTATTGTAAACAGTGCTACAACAAACATAGGAGTGCAGATATATCTTCGAAATACAGATTTATTTTATTTTGGGTATATAACCAGCAATGAGATTGCTGGACCAGAGGGTGGTTCTACTTTTAGTTTTTTGAGGAACCTCCGAACTGTTCTCCACAGTGGCTGTATTAATTTATATTCCCACCAACAGTGTATGAGGGTTCCCTTTTCTCCACATCCTCACCAGCATTTGTTATTTCCTGTCTTTTGAATATAAGTCATTTTAACTGGGGTGAGATGATATCTCATTGTAGTCTTGATTTGCATTTCTTGATGATCAATGATGTTGAACACCTTTTCATATGCCTCTTTTCTATTTGTATGTCTTCTTTTGATAAATGTCTTTTCAAATATTTTGCCATTTTTTGATCAGATAATTGAATTTGTATAGAGATGTTAGAGCTCTGTATATGCTCTGGTTATTAATCCCTGGTTAGATGAACAATTTGCAGACATATTTTGCCATTCTATGGATTGTCATTTACTGTGTTGATTGTGTCCTTTGATATGCAGAAGATTTTTAACTCGACACAGTCTAATTTGTCCATTTTTGCTTTGGTTGGTTGTGCTTGAAAGGTATCGCTCAAGAAACTTTAGGTGAGCCCATTGTCCTGGAGAGCTCTCTCAATGTTTACTTGTAGCAGTTTTATAGTTTGAGTTCTTAGATTTAAGCCCTTAATGCATTTTAATTTGATTTTTGTATGAGGTGAGAGATAGGGGTATATGTTCTTGGATCTTTTGTTGTAAATGAATTCACTGTAGGTATGTGGACTTGTTCTTGAGTTCTCCATTCTGTTGCAGTGGTCTATGTGTCTGTTTCCATGCCAGTACCATGCTGTTTGTGTTACCATAGCTTTTTTTTTTTTTTTTTTTTTTGTATTATACTTTAAGTTCTAGGGTACATGTGCATAACGTGCAGGTTTGTTACATATGTATACTTGTGCCATGTTGGTGTGCTGCACCCATCAACTCGTCAGCACCCATCAATTCATCATTTATATCAGGTATAACTTCCAATGCAATCCCTCCCCCCTCCCCCCTCCCCATCATAGGCCTCGATGTGTGATGTTCCCCTTCCCGAGTCCAAGTGATCTCATTGTTCAGTTCCCACCTATGAGTGAGAACATGCGGTGTTTGGTTTTCTGTTCTTGTGATAGGTTGCTGAGAATGATGGTTTCCGGCTTCATCCATGTCCCTACAAAGGACGCAAACTCATCCTTTTTTATGGCTGCATAATATTCCATGGTGTATATGTGCCACATTTTCTTAATCCAGCCTGTCACAGAGGGACATTTGGGTTGATTCCAAGTTTTTGCTATTGTGAATAGTGCCGCAATAAACATACGTGTGCATGTGTTTTGATAGCAGCATGATTTATAATCCTTTGGGTATATACCCAGTAGTGGGATGGCTGGGTCATATGGTACATCTAGTTCCAGATCCTTGAGGAATTGCCATACTGTTTTCCATAATGGTTGAACTAGTTTACAATCCCACCAACAGTTTAAAAGTGTTCCTATTTCTCCACATCCTCTCCAGCACCTGTTGTTTCCTGACTTTTTAATGATTGCCATTCTAACTGGTGTGAGATGATATCTCATTGTGGTTTTGATTTGCATTTATCTGATGGCCAGTGATGATGAGCATTTTTTCATGTGTCTGTTGGCTGTATGAATGTCTTCTTTTGAGAAATGTCTGTTCATATCCTTTGCCCACTTTTTGATGGGATTGTTTGTTTTTTCCTTGTAAATTTGTTTGAGTTCTTTGTAGGTTCTGGATATTAGCCATTTGTCAGATGAGTAGATTGCAAAAATTTTCTCCCATTCTGTAGGTTGCCTGTTCACTCTGATGGTAGTTTCTTTTGCTGTGCAGAAGCTCTTTAGTTTAATGAGATCCCATTTGTCAATTTTGGCTTTTGCTGCCATTGCTTTTCGTGTTTTAGACATGAAGTTCTTGCCCATGCCTATGTCCTGAATGGTACTACCTAGGTTTTCTTCTAGGGTTTTTATGGTATTAGGTCTAACATTTAAGTCTCTAATCCATCTTGAATTAATCTTCGTATAAGGAGTAAGGAAAGGATCCAGTTTCAGCTTTCTACTTATGGCTAGCCAATTTTCCCAGCACCACTTATTGAATAGGGAATCCTTTCCCCATTTCTTGTTTCTCTCAGGTTTGTCAAAGATCAGATGGCTGTAGATGTGTGGTATTATTTCTGAGGACTCTGTTCTGTTCCATTGGTCTACATCTCTGTTTTGGTACCAGTACCATGCTGTTTTGGTTACTGTAGCCTTGTAGTATAGTTTGAAGTCAGGTAGCATGATGCCTCCAGCTTTGTTCTTTTGACTTAGGGTTGTCTTGGCAATGTGGGCTCTTTTTTGGTTCCATATGAACTTTAAAGCAGTTTTTTCCAATTCTGTGAAGAAACTCATTGGTAGCTTGATGGGGATGGCATTGAATCTATAAATTACCTTGGACGGTATGGCCATTTTCACAATATTGATTCTTCCTATCCATGAGCATGATATGTTCTTCCATTTGTTTGTGTCCTCTTTTATTTCACTGAGCAGTGGTTTGTAGTTCTCCTTGAAGAGGTCCTTGACATCCTTTGTAAGTTGGATTCCTAGGTATTTTATTCTTTTTGAAGCAATTGTGAATGGAAGTCCATTCCTGATTTGGCTCTCTGCTTGCCTGTTACTGGTGTATAAGAATGCTTGTGATTTTTGCACATTAATTTTGTATCCTGAGACTTTGCTGAAGTTGCTTATCAGCTTAAGGAGATTTTGGGCTGAGACAATGGGGTTTTCTAAATATACAATCATGTCATCTGCAAACAGGGACAATTTGACTTCTTCTTTTCCTAACTGGATTCCCTTTATTTCTTTCTCTTGCCTGATTGCCCTAGCCAGAACTTCCAAGACTATGTTGAATAGGAGTGGTGAGAGAGGGCATCCCTGTCTTGTGCCAGTTTTCAAAGGGAATTTTTCCAGTTTTTGCCCATTCAGTATGATATTGGCTGTGCGTTTGTCATAAATAGCTCTTATTATTTTGAGGTACGTTCCATCAATACCGAATTTGTTGAGCGTTTTTAGCATGAAGGCTGTTGAATTTTGTCAAAAGCCTTTTCTGCATCTATTGAGATAATCATGTGGTTCTTGTCTTTAGTTCTGTTTATATGCTGGATTACGTTTATTGATTTACGAATGTTGAACCAGCCTTGCATCCCAGGGATGAAGCCCACTTGATCATGGTGGATAAGCTTTTTGATGTGCTGCTGAATCTGGTTTGCCAGTATTTTATTGAGGATTTTTGCATCGTTGTTCATCAGGGATATTGGTCTAAAATTCTCTTTTTTTGTTGTGTCTCTGCCAGGCTTTGGTATCAGGATGATGTTGACCTCATAAAATGAGTTAGGGAGGATTCCCTCTTTTTCTATTGATTGGAATAGTTTCAGAAGGAATGGTACCAGCTCCTCCTTGTACCTCTGGTAGAATTCAGCTGTGAATCCATCTGGTCCTGGACTTTTTTTGGTGGGTAGGCTATTAATTATTGCCTCAATTTCAGAGCCTGCTATTGGTCTATAGAGGGTTTCAACTTCTTCCTGGTTTAGTCTTGGAAGAGTGTAAGTGTCCAGGAAGTTATCCATTTCTTCTAGATTTTCTAGTTTATTTGCGTAGAGGTGTTTATAGTATTCTCTGATGGTTGTTTGTATTTCTGTGGGGTCGGTGGTGATATCCCCTTTATCATTTTTTATTGCGTCTCTTTGATTCTTCTCTCTTTTCTTCTTTATTAGTCTTGCTAGCGGTCTGTCAATTTTGTTGATTTTTCAAAAAAACAACTCCTGGGTTCATTGATTTTTTGGAGGGTTTTTTGTGTCTCTATCTCCTTCAGTTCTGCTCTGATCTTAGTTATTTCTTGCCTTCTGCTAGCTTTTGAATGTGTTTTCTCTTGCCTCTCTAGTTCTTTTAATTGTGATGTTAGAGTGTCAATTTTAGATCTTTCCTGCTTTCTCTTGTGGGCATTTAGTATAATTTAAGTAGATAATATTATGTTTCCAATTTTGTCCCTTTTGCTTAGGCTTTGTCTACTCTTGTTCTTTTTTGTTCTATATCTAAATATCTAATAGCTTTGGCTATTTTGTATCTTTTGTGGTTCCATACAAATTTTAGAATTATTTTTTGTATTTCTGTGAAGAATATCTGGTATTTTTACAAGGATTGGACTGAATCTGTAGCTTGCTTTAGATGGTACAGACACTTTAACAATATTGATTTTTTTCCAATCCATGAACATGCAATATCTTTACAATTTTTGGTGCTCTCTACAATTTATTTTTAATCTTTGTTTTATATTTTTCATTCTAGAGATCTTTCATTTCTTTGGTTAATTCTCAGGTATTTAATTTTATGTGTGGCTATTGTAAATGGGATTGCTTTTTTATTTTTTTTGTTGTTCACTGTCAGCATATAGAAATAGTACTGATTTTTGTATGTTGATTTTGTATCCTGCAACTTTACTAAATTTATCAATTTTAATAGTTTTTTGGTGGAGTCATTAGGTTAGTATAAATATAAGATCATATCCTCTGCAAAAAGGAATAATTTTTCTTCCTTTTCAATTTGAATGCCCTTTTTATCTTTCTCCTGACTGATTGCTCTAGCTTGGACTACCAGTACTGTGTTGAATAACAGTGGTGACATCCTTGTCATGTTCTAGATCTTAGAGGAAAGCCTTTCAGTTTTACCCCATTTGGTCTGATACTAGCTGTAGGTCTATCATATATGGCTTTTATGTTGAGGTATGTTCCTTCTATATCTATTTCATTTTTAGTTTTCTCATGAAGAGACATGGAATTTAATCAAATTTTTAAGTATCAACTCAAATGACCATTTTTTTTTTATTCTTCATTCTACTGATGTGATGTGTCACCTTGACTGATTTGCATATGCTGGACTATCCTTTTATACCAGGAATAAATCCCTCTTGGCTATAATGAATGATTTTCTAGTATATTGTTGAATTTGGTTTGCTCGTATTTTGTTGGGGATCTTTGCATCAATATTCATCACAGATATTGGCCAGTAGTTCCCCCCCCCCCCCTTTTAATGTGTCTTTATCTGGTTTTTGTGTCAGGGTAATACTGATCTCATAAAATGAGTTTGAAAGCATTCTCTTCTATTTTTAAGAAGAGTTTGAGTAGAATTAGTATTAGTTCTTTAAATGTTTGGTAGAATTCAGCAGTGGAGCCATTCGGTCCCCGGCTTTTCTCTATTGGGAGACATTTTATTATGGCTTCAATCTTGTTACTTGTTATTGGCCAATTCAGTTTTCTGATTTCTACCTGGTTCAACCTTGGTGGCATCTGACTAGGGATTTGTCCATTTCTTCTATATTTTCCAATTTATTGGTGTATAGTTGTTAGTAGTAGCCACTAATGATCCTATGAATTTCTGCAGTTGTAATGCCTCCTTTTTCATTTCTGGTTTTATTCATTTGTATGTTCTCTCTTTTGTTTTCTTAGTCTGGCTTAAGGTTTGTCAATTTTGTTTGACTTTTAAAAAACCAACTTTTTTCACTGATCTTTTGTATATACTTTTTATTTCAACTTCATTTATTTCTGCTCTGATATTTATTATTTTTCTACTAATTTTGAGTTTAGTTTGCTCTTGCTTTTTTAGTTCTTTAAGATATATTGTTAGATTGTGTTTATTTGAAGTTTTTCCTCCTTTTCTTTTTTTTAATGGGGGGAGTCTCACTTTGTCACCCGGGCTGGAGTGCAGTAGCCCAGTGTTGGCTCACTACAACCTCCACCTCCCAGGTTCAAGTGATTCTCCTGCCTCAGCCTCCTGACTAGCTGGGATTACAAGTGCACACTGCCATACCTGGCTAATTTTTTTGTATTTTTGTTAGAGACAGGGTTTCACCATGTTGATCAGGCTGGTCTCGAACTCCTTACCACAAATGGTCTGCTGCCTCAGCCTCTCTAAGTGCTGGTATTACAGGTCTTTTTTATGTAAGCACTTATTGCTATAAACATCTTTCTTAGCACTGCTTTTGCTCTATCTCTTGGGTTTTGGATATGTCACGTTTCTATTATCATTTGCTTCAAGAAACTTTTCAATTTCCTTCATAATTTCTTCATTGACTCACTGGTCATTCAGGAATATATTGTTTAATTTTCATCTATTTACATAGTTTCCAAAGTTCATCTTGTTATTAATCTCTAGTTTTATCTCATTATGGTCAGAGAAGATACTTGACATTATTTCAATTTTTTTGAATGTTTTAAGACTTATTTTGTGACCTGACATATGATCTATCCTGAGAATGTTCCATGTTTTCAGGAAAAGAATGTGTACTCCACACTGTTAGACGAAATGTGTTGTAAATACCTATTAGAGCTATTTAGTCTATACTGCAGATTAAGTCTGATGTTTCTTGGTTGATTTTCTTTTTAAAGATCTGTCCAGTGCTGAGAGTGGGGTATTGAAGTTTCAATCTATTATTGTATCAGGGCCTATATCTCTCTTTAGCTCCAATAATATTGGCTTTATATATCTAGGTGCCCCAGTGTTGGGTATATGTAATATGTGTGTGTGTGTGTGTGTGTGTGTGTGTGTGTGTGTGTGTGTGTATATAATTGTTATATCCTCTTGCTGAATTAAACCATCATTATACAGAAGGTCACTACTCTTTCTTCTTATAGTTTTGACTTGAAATCTATTTTGACTGAAGTAAGTATACCAACTCTTGCACAGTTTTTGTTTCCATTTGCCTGGATTTCTTTTTCTGTCCCTTTATTTTCAGTCTGTGTGTCTTTATAGGTGAAGTGTGTCTCCTGTAGGCAACAGATCCATGAGTCCTGGGCCTCAACAACCAGCAAGTGGCAAAGCCAGCCAGTCCTGTGTCTTTCTCTTCAAGGTTTTGAGATGCCCCAGGTCCCAGGTTGATCTAGAAGTACTGTCCAGGAGGCAGGGACTAAAGTCAAAAACCTTAGAAGTCTACCTGGGGTTCTATTGTGCTGTGGCTAAACTCACACTCAAACCACAAGACACAGTCTTTCCCACTCTTCTCTCCCCTTTGCAAAGGCAGAGGAACCTCACCCAATAGCCACCACCACCACAGGCCACTGATATTTTTGTAAGGCCCAAAAGCTCTTAAGTCAGCTTGTGAATGCTTCCTGGCCTGAGACTCACCCTTCAGGTCAGTGGACTCCCCTCTGATACAGGGCAGGTCCAGAAATGCCATCTATGAGTCAACTTCTGGAAGTGGGTACCACAAGAGCCCACTTGTGGTGCTTTACCCCTGCTGTGGTCATGCTGGTACCTAAGGTTCAAGATAAAGTCTCCTTTACTTTTCCCTTTGCTTCTTGGAGTTTTGTTCCATAGCTACCATAGCTGGGAATGTGTTGGGTCTCACCTGAAGCCAGCATGTCTCAGAGGCCTATCCAAGGCCCTCAACATAGTACCTGGGTATTACTGCTGGTTATTCAGGGCCCAAAGGCTCTTCAGGTAGCAGATGATAAATGCTGCCAGAACTGGGTCTTTACCTTTAAAGCAGCAGGTTCTTTTCTGGACCAGGGAGTGTCTAGAAATGTCATTCAGGAATTAGGGCCTGGAACAGGGGCCTCAAGACTCTGATTGGTGCCCTATCCTGCTGTGGTTGGACTGGTATCCCAGATGTAAGACAAAGTCCTCCTCATTCTTCCCTCCTCTCTCCTTGTGTGAAAAGAAAGGTCTCTTTTGGAGCCATGAGTTGTGCAGCTTGGGTTTAGGGGAGGAGTGATGCCAGCGCTCTGTTAGCCATGCCAGCTGGTGTTTCAAGATGTTGCATGCTCCCCTAGTCCACTGTCTCTAGGCTTAGTTTAGCACTAAGACTCACCTAAAATTAATAGTCCTTATGGCCTAGCCTGCTCTATTAGTTCATTCTTACACTGCTAAAAAACACATACTCAAGACTGTGTAATTTATAAAGGAAATAAGCGTAATTGACTCACAGTTCTGCATGGCTGGGGAGGCCTCAGGAAACTTACAATAATGGCAGAAGGCACCTCCTCACAGGACTGCAGGAGAGAGAATCAGTGCCAGCAGAGGAAATGCCAGAAGCTTATAAAACCATCAGATCTCATAAGAACTCACCCACTATCACGAGAACAGCATGGAGAAAATTGTCTTCATGATTCAATTACCTCCCACCAGGTCCCTCTTATGACATGTGGGAATTATGGGAATTACAATCTAAGATGAGATTTGGCTGGGGACACAGCCAAACCATATCACTTGTCTTTCAAAGTTCTTGCCATTTTATGTCAATGGCAAGTTAGAGTTCTAAATCCCAGTTACACTACCAGTGTCATATTCTTGGTAAATATCAAGACAATTACAATTCCTTTGAATGCTATTGTGACAAAAAGCAGATATTGCTTATTCCTTGGCAAGATATACCTATATACACGTATACTATTCTCTATCTCAGATGAATTTAAGCTGCTTTCGATAACCTGTCTGGATGGAAATTGAAAAGAGAAACACCTTTACTGGAGAAATAGCCACATAATGTACTCAAACGATGTGTAATATTTTAAAATAAGGTCACCACCTCCTCGTCAACCTCTGTGATTGGAGCTACCCCTTAGTTGTTTACCTTGGATATTCAGTCATCTACCAGTATCCCATAAGATCAACTAGCATTTGCAGAAGTCAGAAAAATGAATTAAAATAGGAGCATTGAGTCCAATACTCTTGTATTTGTTAAGTCTATGAAGTTGTTACTAATCTCTGAAATGCTATTTGGGATATGTTACTGATTCTGTTTTATCCTCTTGGCTGTGTGGAGAGTATAGATTCCAGACTTTCACATAACCTCTCCTATTCTGATAGCTCTACTCTGTAGGTGAAGGATTCATGGAAGGGTGCTCCCAGCTGTGATGAATATACATGCTAAATATGCACTCCTAAACAGCAGAAATAATCCCATTAGACAAAATTGGCTCAATATTCAATTTATTACTTGGTTTCTAACCATCTCTGCTTTCACAGGGAGCTATAATGGCTTGTTTTCACTTTGATATCAATGCCAGTTCAAATTTCCTAGTCGACCTCTGTATCTAAGCTGAGTATTCCCCTTTCTCCAGTATACAGTAATGGAAAGATAGGATACATGCATTGTATGTACTTGCAGTAGTATTTCAGAGTCCTTCAGCTTGGGCACTTGGAACTATCCTTTAAATTATGACTTATAGATGTAAGAATTAGTCAGGTCTAGAAATTTAAGAGATAACTTGATTTTTTATTATAATTTCAAACAACAACCTTCTACTCATGAGAAATAAGTAATTTATCCAAGTTTAGTCAACTACTAAAGAGCAGGGCCAGATTAACACTCTAGTACTCTAGATTTAGAGTTTTTGATTCAAAGCACTATACTATACTGCTTTTCCATTAGAGGAAACAGCAAATAAGCAAAAGCAGAAAAAATATAACAAATCCACTGAGGTACTGGAAAATTATAACAACAAAACTATGGTACCATAATTACGTAGCCATTAAAAATAACAATAGAGTTCCAAACTTGCTGATCAGTAAAGATATTCAAACAAGTATTTCAGTGACAAGAGTCACAGCAAAAACAAACAGGATAATATAAGCCCATATTTGTAAATATGCATAATTATATGTTTATGTGTAAATGTATGGAATCTACTATAATAATGATCATTATAAATTAATTAAGAAGCTTGTCAGTAAGAGGAAAAAAGAGAATGAGACATAATGTAGGTCATTTGCCAACAGAACAGGTTTTTAAGATAAAGAAAAGTAACAGATTTGAGGAGAGGAGAAAGAATGAGTCAATACAGAAAAGCTTTTTTGTCAATACAGTAATCACAATAAAATAATTAAGAGTCATTACATGTGAGGTATGTTGTTTTCATACTGTGCATGTAATAGCTCACTTCATCATCATAATAACCCCATTAAAGAAGCTCTTATGTTTATTTACTAGTTAGGCAACTGAGGTTTAAAAAGAATGAGTCACTTACTCAGGCACTCTATTTCATGAACCCATGCTTCACTCTTCTCTACTACGGTATCCTGCTTCCTCTATTTGTAAGGGAAAGATAAAAAAGACAACAGAAAAGCACATATTCTTACATGCTTCAGCAATGTCATTTCTTCAACCTCAAAATCAAAATGTACTATCCATACCTGCAACTTAATACATCGTTGATACAATTATTATAAGCTTTCTACAGAATTTCAATTTTTTGAAAGGCTATCAGGAAAATTATTTTAAATATCCACTTAACTTGGACCATTAGACATCACACCAAAAGACATTAATAATTAAAAATATCTTTATGCTGATATTAATTACAAATTAGTATTTATACATGCCTAAAAATAGTTTTAAATTAAATTCTTTAGATGGGTGATTTAAATGTGAACCATCATTGGAAAGATCAAACACATAGTATCACAGAAAGGAGTTCTAAAATTACACACTTTGAAAATCAATGCTGGATTTCACTTGCTTCCTAGATTTAAGAAAAGCAGTTTCTGTCTTTAGATTGCTGTAATTAGCACTAGCCTCAGATGCTCATTTACACCTTTGGCAGTCAAGGATGGCAAATGACTTTCACTGATGGTGTGTTATAATCACACCAGCTTGGAGCTTTTTCTTCCCTCTGATTTTCGTTGATGGCAGTCACACCAAACTTAAAAAAAAAAAAGTCAAAGTGCACTTCTTTTGAGTTAAACGCTTTAACTCAGAGAATCTCAGCAGTGCATCGATAATTTATAATAGTTTGCCTTTTGTTTCTTTACTTTGTTGTTGGTCTCACATAGACAAACATTAAGAACAAAAACAAAACAAAACAAAATAATATATAGCTGAAGACCAGTTTCCTTTTATATATATGTATATAACCTAAGAATTTCCCATAAGTGCAGATTATTATAAAATAGGAAGTATTAAGATCTGAAGCAAAAAGTCAGAAAAAAATTGTACTGTGCTAAATATGGAATTTAGAATTGCTAGTGTTAATATTATACCTTATACAAGAAAATGTAGTTATCAATATCCAGTTTGAACTATGACCCAAGCTACACAGCATTCACACTTTGAAAAGTTGGCATAAAACGAAATTTTACAGCATACTCAAATCTTAAATAGGACCATTTATTGAAAAATGTATTTTTATCAATGTGTACAAATGTACACTTAATATATGTACAAGTACATGTTTAATATTTGTTCCTGTTTCTTTCTCAATCACCATAACCATAATCATGCTTTTAATTTTTAAAGATCAATTTCTGTGTTTTTAACATAACTATGAAAACCTTATATAAATGTGTATCTTCATCTGAGCCATGCCAAAATAATTTTATTTTTTAACAAACATAATCATTAATATTGTATTGGAATGCATTGTGTATACTAAAGGTAGATTTAGCAGAAGTAGTTGTAGATGCCAATTCCTAAAAATAAAAGGCTTGTTATGTAGAATAACAGTAGATTATTAAGAAGATATTGGTAATATACTAGAAGAAAGAACAGAAGTTACATCTTTAGTAGGTAACACACTGCTTGCTTGTTTTCCAGGTGTGAGAAATAGATCAAGTTTCTCTGCCAGAGATCACAATGGCTTTCAAACCTTAAATAGGAGCAAAATGTGATAATGATTTCCACTATCTGCCCATTTTCACTGCGACTAATTCATCAAAAGATAGTTAACAGATAAGCCCTTTATTTTCCTCTTGGTAACTGAATGTTTTGGTAGGAAAAAAAATCCTAAAATATTGCTTGCTGTTCCGATTCTAATTCTAGTGATTTTTGTTTTCTGTTTCCCAGCTGAATTGAAGAAATCATTCAGATTTAATTTCTGCCCCTTATTTTATTTTATTTTATTTTATTTTATTTAATTTTATTTTATTTTATTTTATTCCTTTTTATCTCCTCAAATTTAAAGTTCTTTTGACAATTACTGGTGTTGTTATCATTTGGTCTGAATGGAAATAAGTATCAGAATTAATATTTAGTTCCTTAGGAGCCAGAAAGGGGCTGAAAAAGAGCTGATGCTGTTAAAAATGAAGTAGTCGTCACAAATCACCATAAAGTGTGGAAGAGTGAAGCTGGAGAATAATTATATATGTGAATACTAAACAGCAGAAAAGCAATTGTAAAATAACAGAGAAATGTAAAGACAAGTCCGCAGCAGGGGACTGAGGCCCTTAAAAGGGAAATAAGAAATTATGAGAGGCCTGACTATACTTATGAATGATCTATAAGAGAAACCAGAGAAGATAACAGATAAAAACATGATGATCAGAAAAAAGGTTTTACATTAACAAAATTTTTGAAAAGCATATTAAAGCCAAGCATAAAAAAGTGATATCAATCTCCGAGAAAAATAGAAAGAAAGATGAATCTCAAGATAATTTTTTGGTTTTGGTTGTGGTCTTACTTTTTGCAATTATCACTGCTTTGTTTCGTTTGCTTGCTGATTCGTCGTGTTCAAAGAAGGAAACTTACAACACTAAACAGCCTGTTTATCTAAGCTGATTATTTAACCTTGAAAGAATATATTTATTTATTTCCAAGACAGTATCTCACTCTGTCACCTAGGCTGGAGAACAGTAGCATGATCACAGCTCACGGCAGGCTTGATCGCTGGGGAACAGGTGATCCTCCTGCCTCAGGCTTCAGAGTAGCTGGGCCCACATATGAGTGCCACCATGATTGTCTATTTTTTTTGTATTTTTGGTAGAAGTGGAGTTTCACCATGTTGCCCAGGCTGGTCTCAAATTCCTGGGCTCAAGCGATCTACCCACCTTGGCCTCCCAAAGTGCTGGGATTACAGGCACGAGCCACCACACCCAGCCGTTGAATGAACATAAAGTAAGAAAAAAAAATTCAATTTCTATTTAACTTCCTTCTTCTCAATTAAGTGGACTGCAATTCACACTTAAAAGATTATTGGAGACAACAAAACTCTTCTGAAGTATACCCCCATCCCTAAAACTCATCAAGTGGATAAAAACAACTTGTTGCCATTGTATGTGCAAATCCCTTTGTGTATATCTGTGTTGGCCAATATAGTAGCCACTAGCACATAGGGCTATGTAAATTTAATGTGTAATTAATTAAAAGTAAATACAATTAAAAATTAAATCCCTCAATTACACTACCTGTATTAGTCAAGGCCTCTTTCACTGACAAAGAAGACTAGTTAGAATTTAGAAGCTCAATGTCCTTGGCTTCATTAGGGCTTCCCCACATGCCCCCATTCCAACTTACAACATCCAGTTCTTTTTCAATCAATACCCTTAATTTAAAAGTAGATACTCTGTAAGACTGAGAACTCAACCTGTAATTCTTTGAGGCACTGGATGAAATTCTGCATTTGATTTTCAGCTCTCTCAGTCCTGTAGCAAAAGGAGATAAGGATCTCCTCCAGGGCATGCAAAAGCCTTTAAGTCATTTATGCAGTGCTTGAGCTGAGAATTTGAATTCTGAAACTCGATCTTTTCTGTCACTTTGTCTAGCAAAATTAGAAGCAACCAGCCAACCTCGTTATATTTGTTAATTTTTCATAAATCTTTGAAAGCATTATATACTCAACTTCTTGCTTCTTATAAGTGATTGGTTAGGAATATTCAATTAAGATATTTTGCATACCTCCACTGCTAGTTCACTCTACACACTACAAGTGTTCTCTTACCAGCAGAAATAGAATCACTAGCATCTTTAAGTCTAGTCAGACTAGAAAGCCAATTTCAGAAACTCCAAAACCAATTTAGAAAACTCATTCTTAAAATTCTATTCCATTAGAATCATTCCTCGTACAAAATCTGTGTCAGTCAAGGTTCTCCAGAGAAACAAAACCAATGAGATATATACACACAGAGAGAGAAAAACCTATCTAAATAATTGTATATAGCTACATATTCTATAATTACATCTCTATCTGAGTGTATATAGATGTAATTATATACATAATTATGTAGTAATTATATATCTATATAATTATATATTTATAACATTATATTATATATAAATTATATATATTTATAATAATGTGTGTGTGTATATATATATAATTAGAAATTGGCTCATATAATTACTGAAGCTGAGCATTCTCATGATTTGCCTTGTGTAAGCTAGAGACCCAGGAAAACCAATGGTGTAGTTCCAGTCTAAGTCTGAAGGCCTGAGAACCAGGAACCACAATAACATAAGTCTCAGTCAAAGAGTAGAAGAAACGGGTATTCATTGTAAACAGTCACACACAGAGAAAGTTCTCCCTTGCTCTTTCTCTTTGTTCTAGTCAGGTCTTCAATAGATTGGATAATGTCCCTTTCCTTTTTTTTTTTTTTTTTTTTTTCCCTTGAGATAGAGTCTTGCTCTGTCACCTAGGCTGGAGTGCAGTGTCACAATCTCAGCTCACTGCAACGGCCGCCTCCAGGGTTCAAGAGTTTCTCCTGCCTCAGTCTCCTGAATAGCTGGGGTTACAGGCAGGCACCACCATGTATGGCTAATCTTTGTATTTTTAGTAGAGATGGTTTTGCCATGTTGGCCAGGCTGATTTAGAACTCCTGACCTGAGGTGATCCACCCACCTCAGCCTCCCAAAGTGCTGGGATTACAGGTGTGAGCCACTGTGCCCAGCCAGGGTGATGTCCATTTACACAGGGAGGTCAAATGGCTTTAGTCAGTCTACTGATTCAAATACTAATCTCTTCCAGAAATGCCCTCACAGAGACACCCAGAAAAAAATGTTTGTCGAAATAGCTGGGCACCCAATGACCTAATCATGTTGACACACAATACTAACCACCATCACATTACTCAAATCTCAAGTGTTCAATCACCACCTATGACTACTACTTCCCATATTAAACAGCACAGATCTATAACATTTCTATCATCATACAAAATTCTACTGCCAGAACTAGTCTAGATAACTATGTTTAAGTACACTAAGGTATAACATTTTGAGAATTTACATTATTTCTGCTTATATTATTTGAGTAATATATGCCCTATTATTCTATAATCCAGAAATTTTCAATTTTTTGTAATTGGTAAAGAATCAAAATTATTGTTTTACTAATTTGTTTTGTAATTCAGGCCATTAATCCAAGATATTATTCTTATTATTCTAGAATGTATTACCATACGGTAAACATTTACATACCTGAAAAATTGCAAGTTGTTTTAGGTTTCTAGAACAGTGGAGGATAAAATATATTAAAAGTAATATATTCGGGGCCGGGTGTGGTGGCTCATGCCGGTAATCCCAGAAATTTGGGAGATCGAGGCCGGCAGATCACCTGAAGTCGGGAGTTCGAGACCAGCCTGACTAACATGGAGAAATCCATCTCTACTAAAAATACAAAATTAGCCAGGCTTGGTGGCACATGCCTGTAATCCCAGCTACTATGGAGGCTGAGGCAGGGAAATCACCTGAACCTGGGAGGCGGACAAGGCACTGAGCCGAGATCGTGCCATTGTACTCCAGCCTGGGCAACAAGAGCGAAACTCCGTCTCAAAAAAAAAAAAAAAAAAAAAAGGATAATATATTGAGGTTCCAATAAAAGATTAAATTATACTCTTAGAAAAGATTTTAAAACATAGGCTGTATGCTAGAACAACTGATAAATTAGATGCTGTTTTAACAACTCTATTCAAAGTAATGTTTATGAACTTTCACAAGTTCCAGGATTTGTTCCTGATTATGGACTACTATTATTCCAATTGAGATAAACTCGCGTATAGAAATTTAAAGTAGTGTGCCCAAGATCATACAACTGGTAAGTTATGGAAGTGTTATTTCACTTCATAAGATAGGACACTGTGGCTTATGCTTTTGTGAATAATTTATGTTAGGAAGGACTTCCTACCTAATAAGTGCTAGTACAAATTTTGTGCCAAGAGTGATTCTAATGAAATAGAATTTTGAGGAAGAGCTTTCTAAATTGGTTTTGGAGCTTCTGGAATTGGCTTCTAGTCTGACTAGTTTTTAAAATGGTTACAAATTAGCATTTTTGTTCATTACTTAAACAAAATGAGGAGTATTATTTTAATGATCAGAAGCTGACAACAGAATTATGGTTCTTAAAAATCCGGACAGAATAAAGGAATGTATTGAATATAACAAACTAATAAAGAAAATTTAAGTGTTGGTATTGAGTTTTAGACATCGTACATCTTTTTAAAAATAAAATTATAACGCTTTTAGTGCGTATTAAACTAAAGTAAACCAAAAATGTGAATTTGGTACTTAATTCATAGTTTTTTTTTTATTTAGGGTTGATCTTTAGATTAAAAACTTTTATAGATTTAGCTAATTGTCAAACAAATTAATTTTGTTCCTGTAAGAAGAAGGAATGTTGCCATGGTGTGGCAAAATTTAAGTAACTTTACTAAGACATATTCTAGCTTGTAGGTTTTTAAACTTTGGAGTGTAACAAGCTCATATTGTTACAAATTTGAAATGCAGATCGGTTTGAAAACCAAGGTTTTAAAAATAAACGTATTAGAGAAACATATGATATTCTTGTTGAAAGTTGTTAAGATTACATTAGAAAGAAAAAGTGAGTTTATTAATGTGAACACAACGTATAAAAACATTAGTAAGAAGTGAACATTTTCATGAGAACAGAATTTGTCTCAATATAAGCACAAATAATATGCACTCTAGTTAATAAGTAGGTATATTTGGAAGTCAGTGAGTTTGTTTAACCTCTGAATGTGTTAAAAATTGTAACATGTACGTATTTTCAGAGATAATTTTGCTGAGAGGCTCTCTGCATGTTTATAGGCTGATTTCCTTTAAATGTATTGTGCTTTACTTTGGTGAGAAGCATTTTTATAATCAGACTGTCTGCCTTCTAGAGTCAATTAAGGAAGGAGCTGCCTAGATCAGCATGGTGATACGGAAACTACTCAGTATTTTCTTAAATATTAATTAAAATAAGTTTAAATACATGGTTAAATTAGTGTCACAGAATACCATTTTTCAACTATAGTATGTTTACCAATTTATCTACATTGTATCTGTTTATTATAGGTAACAATTATAGGACACTTTTGTTCATATTGAGGATCTTTTCTAAGGTTCACACAGTTGTATATATTCCAGAAATGGTCCAAGATATATTTGCACAAACATTGTTTTAAATTTGAATGGGCATCTTAGTTGCTCTATCTGGTGTTAATTACCCTCATTGGTTTAGGAGTAAAGAGTTTAGAAAATATATAACTAAAGGTGCTAAAATAAACAAACAAAAATGTTTATTATTTCTAGAGAAGCATACTATTGGTAACATTGAAAATGCCCAAAAATTGAGGTGGAGGAGGTCCCATGACGAGAGAAATAGAAACACAAGGAGGTCGAGCACATTTTTACTTGATGACAATAAAACAATTCCTTAAAGGTAACTTATGCTTCCCAAAGACAAGTAAAGGTACTCTACTACAGATTCTCATGTCTTGTGTGAGATGGTAGAGCCAACTCTTTCGAATAAAATTTTGTATTATGAGAACAGTGGACCAAAATGTAATGTCTCACCTTTATTTTTTCCCACAGTGATGACAACTTGAAGTCAGTTAATCAGTTCTGCGGTGGTTTAAACTCTTCACTTTTCTCCTGTCTCGTTTGTACCCCCAAGACATCTAATCATTTGATGTAGCCAAGGAGAGTAAGTCCATTGAAACGAGTCAGGCTTGCCAGTTAATATTATTCAGATAACATCTGTCACTCAAAAATAAAATAGAATTTATTAGCAGGTACAAATACAAGATTTGATAAAAGAAATAAGACCTAGTGATAGATAAATCAGTAGAGTGACTATAGTTTGTAATAACCTTGTATATTTCAAATAGAATGGTTCTAGCTGGAAAGAAAGAAAAATATTTAAGGTGATGTGTATCCCTAAAACACTAATTTGATCTTTATAAATTACATGAATATATTAAATTATCACATGTACCCCAAAACTATGTACATCTATTATGTATCAGTACAAATAATACCACATAATAAAATGAATGGCATTTTGACCTTTTAATATTTTTCATATTTTCAGGTATGAGCCACCAGGCAACTATTTTATCAAAATTCTAAAACTTTCTTTTTATAACTGTTTGAAGAGAAGCAGGTTTTATCATCTAATGATACAGTCAATAAAACATCTTTACATTTCAGCCATAAAGTAATAACACTGCCCTTATTTTTTGTTAATGAGAATATAGTAAATTCCATTCAGACATTTTATATTCTAGTAACTAAAGAAGCTTTCAATCACTTTAATATCTGAACAGGTCATGATAGATATATTTTTCTTTCTTCACTCCTCAACAGAGTTCGATAAATGATTCTATAACATAGAGAATGATGTTTATATTATTTTCATATGTTTGATTTCTTTTTTTTTTTACTTTTTTCTTTAGGACTAATTATATTCCTATTATTTTAGAACAAACATACTATTAAGGTAAAAGATGAAGACTGTTTGTGACATTATCTACTTTTAATTTTCATTTTAATTGCTACTTTTTTCTTATGCTTATTTAAATGGGATTATGAACGACACTGGCAGACTCTTAGGTATATATTCAACTAACAATTATTAAAATCCTGATAATCCTATTTGTTTCAGGAGTAAATATTTAATAAGTCACTTTTAGAAAGAGAAAGTGGATAGAGTTTTAGCTTTATATCTCTTACATGCCATGAAATATTCCTGTGATTGGCATATGGTAGTTTATTTAATCTTTGAAACAACCCCATGTGCTATTTGTTATTCTCATTCCTTCACCACAGATTCATAGATGCTATGCACCTTGACCAATATCTCACAACTCTTAGAACATGAAGAAACAATTTGAAGCAACTATTCTTTTACTATGAAAAGTTAAATCTTTTGTCTCTGCCATCTACCTTCTAATTCAGAAGCCTATATTCAGCACTAGTGGAAATATAAAAATGTCACTTTAATATTCTTTCCTAAAATTATTGAAGGAGACAATATTAAGTTAATAATTATTATTCAAATTAAAAGTGAAAAAAATAAACAGGAACAATGATAAACAGTATGTCCTCAAAGGAAGATTAGCTTTGGGAAAGTTCATGTAGGGAAGGATATTTAAGCATCATCTTACAAGTGTAAATAAAAGTTAAGAAGTGCAATATTACTCTTTTAATTCTTCTTTAATTTCTGAGACATTCCTATAGGTCAATCATTTCTAAAAAAAAAAAAAAAAAAAAAAAAAAAAAAAAAAAACTAAAACAAGGTAAATCTCAGTTTGGTGATTCACCAACACTGCTGAAAAGTTGGAGCCATGTACATATCATCTTCCTGCCAATTTCTATTAACTGTTTCCTTTTGCCAACATAATAAAGTCTATTTTCCTTAGTTTCACATTTGTTCTTTCAATCCATAAATCTAGCTTCCTCTCACTACTACCTTTCAAAATGTTTGCACCCAGGAGTCTTTTCCCCATACTCTCACTATCCTCCTATTTCGCTGCTTCATTCAAGTATTCCTATTACACCTACAACTCCTTCATTATTCCTGTTGAAATTCCACCTGACACTGAAAATCCAGCTAAAATGTTACTTCTTTAATAATTACTTGCTCCATATGTAGATGAATTCATCTTTTTCTAAACTCCTGTAAATCTTTCCTGAATTTTACCAAGACTTAATCAAATCTTGATTTAACTATTGTTGCTTCTAGAACTTATTTGTACAGATTTTTTGTGAGTACTCTTTCTAAATTAGTATAATTTTCTTGAAGGTAGAACGTTTGACTTTTTTTCCATTTTCCTTTCTATTTTCTAAGTTTGTTGCTTTAAATTAGTCACATGTTAACTGAACATTTCCTAATTAAATGGAATTGCAGGGAAAAATGTGAAAATCACAATGAGTTAGCAAAAATATACTGATAGGCCTGTTTTGTGGTAAAACATGCATCTAGTTTAGATGGCAGTTAGGATGAATAAAGAACATACTGAAAACTACACTTGTGGACAAAAACAGAATGAATGTAAGTCGATTGAGAGAACATTTAAATTGACAAAAAAGAAAAATTTAAGAATAAAGAGGATAAATACACATTATAGGTTAACTTTTGTTAATATTTCTCAAAATGTCAATTTTATTTTTTAAAAAATTAGAATGATATATTTAAGGTAACATTTTACTTATTACTACAGATAAACAGTAGCAGATCACTGCTTCTTTTGAATCAAAGTACTCAAATCAAGCAAAACTTATTTATTTAGAAAAGAGAAGTTGGTTAACTTACTCAAAGTTTTATAGTCTACACATGAAGTTGTAAGTGATTTTAAAGGGTATGTTTTCTCTAGGTCCTGCATGTTTTTTCTTCCAACATCATGCTTATCAAATTATACAATATCATACATATATGACTAATATGTAACTGATCCAATTATCCCTAAGGTGGACATGTGACTCATACTGAGTCAATAAGTATATTCCATATCTCCGATAAAATGATGGAATCAGATATGGGATATGTATCTCTATCAGGACCAAGACGAATTTCTGCTGATATTTCTGCTGATGCTAAAGGAACAAAATGCCTATTCTTTCTCTGTATTCACCAGTTTAAAGAACTTTGAGTGAGAAGAAGGGGAAAATCTTATCACCATATGTACAAAGTCTAAGAAGAATGAAATACAACATAAGTAAGCAGAATTAAACAATGAATTAAGAGAGAAGAGGAAAGCAAAAGAAAAATGTATGGGTTCCTGAATTCAAAATTTGAGCGGTGCTTAAAACAATTCCAACCCCTTAGGACTTTGAGTTATAGTGGCAAGTTAATTCCTTATTTTTGTTTTAGTTTCTGACAGTTATCCAAAGTCCAGACTTACAAAGCATTCTGTTAATTAATGTATTTAAACTGTTGAATATTATAATTTCAGCAAAGGCCACTAACTCATTTTCTAGAGAAGTTTTCTAGGATTTTTATTTTTTTGTGTGTTTGTGTCATAAATTACTCTTTCCCAGACTACAGTGTAAAATAAGTGGTTTATGATAGTCAAAGATCACAATTTACTAATCCTACTTATTCACATAAGAAAATAAATAAATCGTGTATTATGTAGTATTGAAGGCACCAGGATTATAAATGAGAATTGAACAAATATTCTTCTATAATCTAGATATACAACAATGGTATTCAAATCTACTTCACATTTATTTTCTTTGGGGTTCAGATGATATTTTTCTTTGTCAAAGCTGATTTTTGTTTGTTTACTTGCTTGTTTCAGTTTTTTATCACATGCAATAAATTCCTCCCTACTAAATGCAAAGTTTTTGTCGTTGAGTCTAAAAATGTTAACATTTCTTTAAGTAGAATATTTATCACTTTATATCTCCAGAAACATTTTCCCCAGATTCCTCCCTAACCACTTGATTTGTGAAACCCACTGTGCTTTTTGATTCTAATGTGAAAATTCTTTGCCAGATCTATGTTTGCTGCTACATTATCCTTCCCAGTGGCATTCTAATGGTTTAACAGATTAATATAATTTCTGAATTACTTTTTTATTGAGATCCCAGAGGAAAAAAAGCCTTTATATAGTGTGGCACACTTTTTTTTTCTGTTTTATATTATTGAACTTTCTTCCAATCAACCCACTATAATGTAGGTGTGTTATGGTTTAGTCATTTTGCACCCATTATTGTGTGAAGCACACAGGGATATAATGGCACTTCAACAAATAATTAATGATGAATACAATTTAAAATGAGTAAAAATAATATTTTCCAGCTCATATTTCTGGCAATTCTAATTTGATTTATGAATAATTATATCTGACTATGGTACTATGACCTTCTTTGTGAATTATATATTACCGTGCTGAAGTGAAATAATCACATCTACATTAGAAGTTACAGCTATTAAGTATCAATTTAAAAACGTATCTAGCAATTTCAATTATGTGAATATATCCAAAAGAAAGCAGGATTTCACAGGCATATTTGCACATTGATGTTCATAGCAGCATTGTTCATAGCAGCAAGAATCAACCCAAGTGTTCATTATTAGATGAATAAAGGAATTGTGGTATATACATACAGTGGAGTATTATTTGGCCTTAAAAAGAAAATAAATTCCAACACATGATCCCACATGGATGAATCTTGAGGGAGTTATGCTATGTGAAATAAGATAATCATGAAAAGACAAATAATGCATGATTTTACTTATATGAGGTTCCCAGAGTAGTCAAATTTTTTGGAGATGATGGAGGTTGGTGGGAGGGGAAATAAAAAGTTGCTTAATGGATGTGGAGTTTCAGTTTTGCAAGAAGAAAAAGTTCTGGAGATTGGTTACACCACAGTGTGAATATACTTAACATTATTGAACTGTACACTTATGAATGGCTAAATGGTAAATTTTGTTTTGTTTCTTTATACCACGATATTTTATAAAATGAAAAAGAGTGAGAAATCACAGTTTTAAAAAAGTTAAAAAGTCTTAATTGTGTCATATACGTTCACTACACCTTAGATGTATTTGTATTTAATTTTTTTTTCCAGAATTCTGTAAGGTCAATTTTGTAAAACCAATTATTATTGAACTCTTAACTAATAGTATAAACTTTTGAGGTTTTATTGCCTTTTCAGCTCTATTTATTTATATCAGTATTTATTAAGCTTAAAAGCTGCCTTAAACATTCCCTACTGCAATGTGCTAAGATTGAGGGTAATTTAAAATTTTCGATAGAACTGAAAATGGAAAATTTACAAACATGTTATTATTAATATTTGTGATAAGGGGTAGTAATGAAGAACAACATAAGTGACTTAATTGGCATGTACATTTGAACTTTAAAAATGACTGCCAGCCGGGCGTAGTGGCTCACACCTGTAATCCCAGCACTTTGGGAGGCTGAGATGGGCGGATCACAAGATCGGGAGATCAAGACCATCCTGGCTAACATGGTGAAACCCCATCTCTACTAAAAATACAAAAAAATAGCCGGGCATGGAGGCGGGCGCCTGTAGTCCCAGCTACTCGGGAAGCTGAGGCAGGAGAGTCTCTTGAACCCAGGAGGTGGAGGTTGCAGTGAGCCGACATTGCACCACTGCACTACAGCCTGGCGACAGAGCAAGACTCCATTAAAAAAAAAAAAAAAAAAAAAAATTGTCGTAGTTGGAATCATAATGTTGCCAAAACAAATAAAAGATAAATGTTTCAAGTGATAGATCTTCCAAGTACTCTGATTTGACAGTTACACGTTGTATACAATTATCCAAATATCACTGTGCCCCCAAATATGTACGACTCTTATGTGTCGGTGAAAATGGATTAACTAAAAAAGATTGTGTATTAATCTTTTCTCACATTGCTCTACAGAACTACCAGAATTGATAATTTATTAAGAAAAGAGGTTTCATTGACTTACGGTTCCACAGGCTGTACGGGAAGCAGGGCTGGGGAAGCCTCAGCAAACTTTCAGTCATGGCAAAAGGTGAAAGGGAAGCAGGGCATCTTATAGGGCCCAAGCAGAAGGAAGACAGTGAAGGGGGAGATGCTATACACTTTTAAACAACCAGATCTCGTGAGAACTCACTTGTTATCACAAGAACAGCAAGTGCGAAATTGGGCCTCATGATCCAATTACCTCCTACAAGGGCCCTTCTCCAACATTGGAGATTCCAATTTGACCTGAGATTTGGGTGCAGACACAAATACAAACTATATTAGATTGTTATATCACTTAATTTCACTGCATTTTTTCTCAACAAATAAATAGAGAATTTACTTCCTTTATGGGATCTGAGATTTACTTAGTGCCTAACTTTAGGGAGCTAATTCAATATGTTGAGAGTAATCTTTAAGAAGTTAGAGGCTGAACTGCTGAAAGCAGATAACTGGACAGCTCTTCCAGTTATGGATATGTGTAAATAAATATGCTGAATGAGAAGTTATATGGACAATTGTTTAGTCATTTAAAATTGTTCCAGATTTTTACATATTAATAGCTGTGATTAAATAGTTAATGTAACATACATTTGTCTGTTAACTAAATGCATTTTATTTAGTTATAATTGAATTTCCATCAGAATTGAATAAATTGCCATTCAAGGCTTTCTGAATATTTACCTTGCACAGGGGAATGAAAAGCATATGAATAATACAAGATATACTAAATGAATTAAAAATGAATAATGTTTTAAACACTTGAAATCCAATTTGAATTAATTTTTAAATAAATTTACAAAGTTGTCTTTTGTAATTCCAAATTTATTTTAGAAAGATAACTGCAAATAATTGAGAAAATAGTAGAATGCCTTCAATGTTTTAACAATGATAATTATGTTTTACATAATAACTGCTCCTATTACAATGTGGCCTTTATGTAAGAGCCAATCATTGGAATGAAAGATAAAGACTGGTAATAACTAATCACAAACTTTATGCAATTATATCATAACTGGGGTAATACATTTGGATTTCAAAGAAGGGAGTTCTAGGAAATCTTCACACACAAAAATTTCTTACATACACTTCATTTATTTCTTCCACAGTTACTAGCAAAGATAGAATAATTTCTCAACCTTTATAGGTATAATTAAAAAGAACTGTAAAATTAGTAAGCCAGAATATTACATTTAACTAGTTAAAAAAGAAAGTAATAAAAGTACAAAATATTTTTATTATGACTTTTTATTTATTATCAAAAGATGAGAGAAACATTTCTGCTTCCTTGTGACACTATGCCACCCTAACCAAACACCAAGGGCTTGTCCAAGTTCCAGTTCTTTTCTTTTTTTCCCAGGCACATCATTGTAGCCCTTAATACCACTTTCCTAATATTTGCTTCCCTTAACATTCATTAACATTTAGTTAATGCTTAGGGCTTTTTCTTTTTCTTTTTTTTTTTTTTGAGACAGAGTCTCCTTGTGTCTCCCAGACCGGAGTGCAGTGGCACGATCTCGGCTTACTGCAAGCTCCACCTCCCGGGTTCACGCCATTCTCCTGCCTCAGCCTCCCGAGTAGGTGGGACTACAGGCGCCCGCCACCACACCTGGCTAATTTTTTGTATTTTTAGTAGAAACCGGGTTTCACCTTGTTAGCCAGGATGGTCTCCATCTCCTGACCTCATGATGCACCTGTCTTGGCCTCCCAAAGTGCTGGGATTACAGGCGTGAGCCACCACGCCCTGCCGTGCTTAGGCCTTTTCCTTCCTTCCTTCCTTCCTTCCTTCCTTCCTTCCTTCCTTCCTTCCTTCCTTCCTTCCTTCCTTCCTTCCTTCCTTCCTTCCTTCCTTCCTTCCTTCCTCCCTTTGTTCCTTCTTCCCTTCCTTCCTCTTTCTTTTATTTCTTATTCCTTTTTTTTTTTTTTTTTTTTTCCTAGGGTCTCTCGCAGGCTAGAGTGCAGTGGCACGATCTCAGCTTACTGCAACCTCTACCTCCCGGGTTCAAAGGATCCTCCTACCTCAGACTACAGGCGCACCACCATACCTGGCTAATTTGTTGTATTTTTTGTGGATGCGGGGTTTCACTATGTTGCCCAAACTGGTCGCAAACTCCTGGGCTCAAGTGATCAGCCCGTCTTGACCTCCGAAAGTGCTGGGATTCCAAGGGTGAGCCACCACGCTTGGCTGTTTGTCTTTTATATGTATACTGCACTTGACTAATATATACAATTGTTATATTAATTTTTTCATATGCACATGCACATATACATATAACATTTTGTCCCCACAGGACCATGAATTTTTTTATGTCATAAATATTGGCTTATATATTGGTAGTCCCTTACAATATCTACTTATATTAGGCATTCAATCAATACATTTCTGGGTTTCAAATAATAGTAAATCACGACTTTCTTTCTTTCTTTCATTTTTTTTTTTTTTTTTTTTTTTTTTTTTTTTTTGAGACGGAGTCTCGCTCTGTCTCCAGGCTGGAGTGCAGTGGTGCAATCTTGGCTCATTGCAACCTCCGACACCCTGGTTCAAGCAATTCTCCTGCCTCAGACTCTGGGATTACAGGCACGTGGCAGCACGCCCAGCTAATTTTTGTATTTTTAGTAGAGATGGGGTTTCTCCATGTTGGCCAGGATGGTCTCAATCTCCTGACCCCGTGATCTGCCTGCCTCAGCCTCCCAACGTGCTGGGATTACAGGCGTGAGCCACTGCTCCGGTTCAATCATGACTCTCTAATAAGATGGTACAATAAAGTACTCAGTTTAGTTTCATTTTTTATGTGTATGAGTCATATTTATTAGTTATGTTTTCTCTTTATTATTCAAAATGTGTGATTATTTTTAAAATGCAGGGCAATGTCACAAACATGTATTTTGTAAAGGCTGTAAACATTATTATTATATTATTATTATCATTTGAGATGAAGTCTCACTGTGTTGCCCAGGCTGGAGTGCAGTGGCACGATCTCGGCTCACTGCAACCTCTGCCTCTTGGGTTCAAGCGATTCTCCTGCCTTAGACTCCTGAGTAGCTGGGACAACAGGCTCATGCCACCACATCCGGCTAATTTTTTATATTTTTAGTAGAGATGGGGTTTCATCATGTTGGCCAGGATGGTCTTGGTCTCTTGACCTCATGATCCACCCGCCTCAGCCTCCCAACATGCTGTGTGTGTGTGTGCGTGTGTGTGTGTGTATGTATATATACATGTATATATGTATATGTATACATATAAAGTAGTTTATTTTATATGTACATACATATATAATGTATATATAAAATAAACTAATTATAGAATCCCCATCAATATCAGGTACTTCAGGTGCTAGGGATATAAAATTGAGGATGAAAAAATCTGAAACTTTCAATCAAGCAATATTTTTAAAGAGATAGACATTATCAAATATTTCAAAAGTAAATACACAATTATAACTGGTAAATTCTATAAAGAGAGTCTGAGGTGTATAATGTTATAAAATAACTTCTTCCCCCCCTACATTTTAGGGAAAAATAGGGAAGAGATCAGGGAATGCTGTCCTAATTAGCAAATAACCCATAGGCTAATGTTGGAAGATAGAATAGAGATTAAGTAAATAAATAGGGAGAAGAGGGCCTACTATGCACAGATGTCTTGTGTTGAGAGGTGCCACATTATGCTGTGAAATTGGAAGAAAGTCTATGGTGGGCAGAGTGACATCATAAAATAAGAAAGATCGGCAAGAAAGTAGGAAAGTAGGTAGAGGCTGAATCTTGCCGGCGTTCTTTCTAACATATTGAGAATTTTGAACTTTATTTTAAGAATAATGTGAACACTTTGAAATAGCCAAGCAAAAAGTTTACAGAATCAAGTGTATGATTAGACAGAATCAAGTGTATCCTGGGGCTAGTGTTTAAATGAGTTAGGAGCTGGGGAGGCACCGTTGGTCCCCTGCCTGTCTCCCTTTGGCTTTACCATTTCTGTTCAAGCCAGCCAGACTGACTTGCCTTTTTTTTTTTCTTTTCCTTTTTTCCTCAGCGGCCTTTCTCTTGCAGTTAGAGCTCATTCTAATTGCAAGCTTAGCAGATGGGAAGTTCTAAGAAATTAATGACTAATCACTGATAGTACTTGGTATATTAATACCCCAAATTCTTTGTTACTTGGGTGTGATGACTCTGAGGCACTTTTTTCTACATTGTTTCCAAGAATTCCTCTGGGAATTAAACTTCAATTGGACCTAATGATAACTAGATTGATAATCCTTTTTGGAACTCTTGATTCACTTCTTTACCCACCTACAGACATGTCCCGAGATGACCTCCCCTAAAAACTGTTGGCACTAAAATTTTTGTCGCAATTTCTACTCCTAAGAAATTCTGAATCAATATAAGAAATGTCAGGAGTGAAGAACAGGAGACAGGTTAATAGGTCTTTGAAGTAAACTTAAATGGGTGTAGAATAAAAAGCACACATGAATTTAAACACGGTGTTGTGGGCAAGACTTACAAAATTTATTTTTCTATTAAAACCCAATTATCCTTCTTAAAATTCAAGAGATAGCAAATAGAGTAAACATCATTTTTAGTGGAATATAGAACGTGGTGCTTTTCTCTTCTTATTATTTTGATATTTTTATAACTCCCTATAACACAATAAAGCCAGGTTGTTCTTAGGATCTAACAACAGGTAGAGAGCAGTTTTTTTACCTTCTTTTTCTCATCAGCAGTTTCTTGTCATGAAAGTTGCATTCCTTTAGCCTAATTTTTGAGTCTTAATAAGATGTGTCAGTCAGAACTCCAATAGAAAACAGAAAGCATACGCAAAATAGAATATTTTGGGGAAAGTTTAATTTCAAAGAAATAATTTACAAACGTGGGCATAAAGTAAACCACTATGGAGGTTACAGTAACTACAGTAACTATTTGGTGTTATTAAATACTTCTATTTAGTATCCTTCCTGTAGTGTAATGCCTTGTAGTGGAGAGAGATTCTTACGATGCAGACTACCGGGAGAAGACCTAGTGACAGAGTCAGGCTGACAAAGTGGCACAGACAAGACACAGAAGAATACAATTCCTGATCTCACTCTCCATTCGCCCTCTGATCTTCTCCCCAGGATTCAGAGTTCGGTCAACTCAACAGGAATCTAGTGAGTGGGGAAGTCACTGATGAAGTTCACATAGTAATCCCTCAATGGCAGAGGCCTAGAAGGTGAAGAGTGAAGAATCACATTGGAAAGATAAACCAAAGGTATCTGGTGTCTAAGAAAAGTGTCAATGACAAGTTTTTTTGTTTTTTTTGTTTGTTTGTTTTTTGTTTTTTATCATGAAATTTGCTACATCTCAGGGCAGCCACATGAGCTGATATCATTCTACTTAAAGCATTGCCCATGTTCTTCTCAATGAAGTTTGTTCAGCAACAGAAACCTCAGAAAGCAGTGAATTTTTTGTACACAAAAGAGAATACAATATACATTATCGGCAGATAACATTATATTTCTTAATGATGTAACACTGCATAATCACTAATGAAGCAAGTGGGAAATACCAGGCTAACGTCACTTTTCAAGTAGAAATGCTAGTTAAGGGATTGTTCAGTTTTAATATTTTGGTGATTTTTATTATGTATTTATTGTTAAAAAATAAATAACCTCCAAATTTTGTAATTTAAGAACAGCATATTTACCATCTCATGGTTTCTGTCAATCACGTATTTGGGCACATAAACAGAAAAGCAGCACAAACAAATGTGTAAAAACAAATCTCATATCAGTTATAATAAGTATAAATTCACTAAATTTTGCAATTAAAAGATAAAGAGTACAAGTAAATAAACAATGAAGATATGTCTTCAATTTATTGTTTATAATTGACCCACTTTACATGTTAAAAGAAATGATACTAAAAAATAGCAAAGTATTGGATTATATATGCATTCATTGATGTGGATTAATATCAAAAAATATAATACTGGGTAAAAAGTCATAGATGAAAGCATACAGAATGATTTCCATTTATAAAGCCTCAAAATTTTAAAAGTAAATAATACATCTTCCAGGCATATGCAGAATCAATAGAAGGGATCAATATATGAATGAAGACAAACAAGACACACCCTCAAAACTAGAACTTCATGAAATCAATCTTTTTAAAATTGACTACTTAAAAATGCAGTGTTAAATCATATATTGTAGGTGTGCAAAAATATATTCAAAAGACATGCAAGGTTGTCACAGTTTAATACAGAGCAAAGGAGTAGAACTGTCTCTGGCAAATACAAACCATTGTAAAAATATATGCCTCAGTGGAGGATAGTTGATTCATCAGAATTTTATTACATTAAAACATCCTAGTTTCTTCTTCTGATTGTAAGTCCATAAAACAAAATTCTAATCTAACATTAAAAAGAGGCCCTAAAAATTCGGGTGGAGTTGGTCAAAGGTATTAAATTTCAGTTAGACAAGAGGAATAAGTTCAATAGAATCTATTGTACAAAGTGTGACTGTAGTTACTAACAATGTATTCTGTAATTGAAAGTTGGTAGAATAAAATTTCAAGTGTTCTCACCACAAATAAATATGTATGTGAGGTAACACATATGCTATTTAGTCCAATTTAGGCTTTCTACAATGTATGCACATATTTCCAAACATCATGTTGTACATTATAAATATATACAATTTTGAGGTCAATTTAAAAATTTTAAAAAGAGGTTTTATCATTCCAGAATATTGTCTTGTATTCATGTTTAAATTGTTAATCATGTATGTCAGCTGTTTTTGTTTCTTTGTATGTTTTTTCCTTTCTTTTTCAACAAACTCAGTCCCTCCTTTTAGAGTGATTTTTACACTCTGCATATTTCAGTAAACTACAGTTAATGTTTTTATCTTCTGTTTTTGACTATACTCTAGTTTTAAATTACCCTGTACCCTATTTTTCACTCCACATAGCACAATTAGGAGAGCAAATTGTAACCACCACAATATCTGACTTCATGTTGTAACATACTTGCGTTGTGTCATCCCTTTGTCATAATGACAATTCAAAAATTTTCTTACTGCTAAGCAGTCTAAAATGTATCACTTTCTTATAAGAACAGTATTTTATTTATATTTATATGAAATTTAATATGTAATATCATTTCATTGTTGCATTTAACATTAATATTATCCATAACTATTATTACTTGATGTTCCTTAGAAAACATTTTAAATGCTTTATGAATAATCTTAAGTCAATCAAAATAAAAAATAGGTAAAATTTAAAATCAAATACATAATTCAAAAGTGATGATAAAAATTTTCATACTAAAAATTAAATTTAAATTATTTTGCATAATATTAGCATTATAACAGTATCTTTAAAAATCAATTGTTTTAAAATGCCATTCTCAAAACCATTTTATTGTTTATTACTGCTCAACCTATGTGAAAATCAAAGAAACACAGAACATTGAACAGGCAATCGTGTTAAAATGCCGCCTAACAATTTTCTTCTGGCTAAGATTGGCTGAATTAGATTTAGTCCAATAAAATGCTATCCCTTTTTGACTTCATATATGTAAATAAAGAATTACAGCTCTACCAAAAGTGCCAGACACTATACTCTAACTACCAAAACAAGGACTTCCTCCTCATCCAAGAATATGTCAAATCCTTGACTATAGTGACAGAGCAGCCCTTGCAGCTTCCAAAACCACTACTTTAGGAAGGTGCTGAAGTTATTCAGATAGTTCTGTCTCACCATTTTAATGGCAATTTGAATTTACTATTTAAGTCTTTCCCACCCTTTACTGAATGTGGTTCTAATGCTTCAGGCATGTAGATTGTATTAATGATAAGAAGGTCAAATGCAAGAGGAAACCTTTTTTAAAAAAGCATGTTTGTGGTTTATTCTAAACATACAAATATAGTCTAGTTTTCTTATTTATCTACAGTAAATTTAGGAAAAAAAGTTCAAATTTTCATTTTCTTTCTTTCAAAACCATTTCCAGAACAACCTTACGGGCTAATTAACACGTTATCATTCAGTTCATCCCACCTTTTGCCCTTTGTACCTTGTTTGTATAACATTAGTTACATGCTACTGCGGTGAAACATGACCAGGATCTTGAGCTACTCTTCATAGACAGGAAAGAAAAAAGCAAACACTATAAGAGCATACTGATTTGTAATAATCCATGGTAATAACTTTTCTCTCTACAGAAATGGGAGATCAGCAGCCAATCAATAATAGACATAAATATAAAAGAGTCTATGGTGACAGATAAAAGCAAAAAAATAATAACCAGATTAAAGTAAGATCACATGTGCTTGCTATACTCTCTAAGGCCCAGTAGGTAATGCCCAGACCAAAATAAACAGAAAATACATATGTATAACAACGTTATATGTGTGTGTGTGTGTATATATATATAATAACCTATATGTTTTATATATATATTAGCAATGTAAACAGATAACACAGAAAAAAGATAAACATTGGATTCTTTGTCTTGATTGTGTCATAGATGTATTGATAAAGAGATTTATAATAAAATTTGGGATTATGGGCTGTAACTAATTAGAAATTAGAAATAAATATATCACGAGCCATTGTATCCACTAAGAATGGAACAATGAATGATCAAAGGCATAATTTTGACCTGTAATAGGAAGACCCAGTCTCTCTCCATACATCATTAAGAAGTAAATTTGAGCAATAAACATTCTCAAAGATGTCTTGATCTGCAGAGCTCCTCTGACAACCTGCAGGTTTATGACGAAGGTTTGCCACTGTAATACAATAAGCTTTGGAGTAGTTTATTTGATATATTATTGAGGCAAAAGAAAACTGAAACATACACACACAGACACGCACACACACACACAGAGCTAAAATCTGAATGTGTCCCCTCCAAACTCATAGGTTGTAATTGTCACCCCCAAGGTATGGTATTAGAAAGTGGGACCTGTGAGAGGTGATTAGGTCATGGAGGAAGATCCTTCATGGATAAAAGAGGCCCCAGAGTGACCACCACCCACTCCCGCCTTGTGAGGTTAGAGTGATAAGACAGTTATCTAAGAGGAAGCAGGCCTATACCAGAAACCAAATCTTCTAACACCTTCATATTGAACTTAGCAGCCTCCAGAACTGTAAGAAATAAATTTATGTTGTTTTTTAGCTACCCAGTTTATAGTATTTTGTTGTAGCACCCCAAATGGACTAAGACACCTAAACACACACACCCCCCAAAGTTTTGCCTCACCCGAAATGAAGGTAAAAATCCAGAGACCTCTTAGTAATTGATTTCTCATTGGCCTTAATAAACTGGAGTAAAAAGTGAATACTAAGGAGTTTTTATACCCACAACTATGAGTCTGACACTCTGGGACACTTTCTATTTTGCATTGCTTTAAAAAGTAACTTACTCCTCTCAGTTAGATTACTCTAGGTATTTCTGAGCTCTGAAAATATTTACTCGGATTTAGCCTGGACACTAGAAGAATGCTGCTCAACAAATGTTAAATGATAATGGGGTTTATCATCTACTCTCCTCCTTGATCTTCCACATCTGCTCTTGTGCTGCTTGGTTTAACTTTATAGACTATTCTGAAAACTAATGATTCCTAAAGGTTAAGGTTTTTCAATAAATACAAAGTCATGAATATTAGTTTTCTCCTTTATAGTTTCATGGTCTATAATGAATTTCAGTTCAAGCAGTTTTCCTTACTTAATAACAAGGAAGGTTAAAGGATGTTTATTTCTTGTCAAGGCCTTATTAATAATCATTATGAAGCATAATCAAGACATCTCAAAGGTTAGTAGTATTGGTGATTCTGCGTGGGCACACTCTCCTGAAGGTATATTTGAAACATGAGAGAAGTGTACTTAAATTGATAATCTTTTATGAAGTGATACAACTTAAAATGTTTCATCATTCTTATTGAAAGATCTGGTAACCTAGCACAAATTAAGCATCTGTGCTCAATTAATTAAACTGTCCTCTCAGTTAAATAGTTTGAGAAATAGTAGTTTCATTAAACAGGATTATAAAACTCCTATATTGGCAAAGTGAACAATCATTATGAACCCTTTCCTTTCATTGCCTGTTTATATTCTTCCAACGTACTTATAAGGCAGAAATGTAATTACACCTTATTAAGGACAAATAGTTCCTCAGATCTGTGAAATGATGTACTCAAGATAATGAAGTTAATACAGACCAAACTATGATACATGACTGCTTTTGGGTCTCAAAACTATCTCTCTCTCTATGATAAAATATTGCAAATTCTAATGTTCTTTTTAATAAAATGAAATCCATGTTATTATTTAGATACCTAAATTTGTTGCTGGTTTATATTGGTGCAAAATTTCACTGATTAACATAAGTATATATTTACAGAGCTATAATTCTTCAGCGAAAGCTTCAAAAAAACAGAGAGAAGAGGTTAATATCCCAAACTGGCCAATTACACACTAAATAAATAATATCTTTCTCCCTCTCTTTGCTTTGAATTTGAAACCAGACTTCAATCACTCAAATTCCGGGTTTGCAACAATAAGAATTAGAAGTACATCTTATTTCTGCCACTTCGTGGCTATTACCTAAAGCAAATTACTTCTCTAAGAATCAGGGTTTTTTATTTGTAAATTAGGAAGTACAATGATACTTCATAAATTACCATAAGAAACAGATTTAAAAGTACAGGTAAAGTCCTCAGCACACTGACTGACTCTTGGTAAGTGCTTAATAAATGGCAGATTTACCATTTTTTTTTTTATTTTGTTTTTCTTGACTTTAAAGCCTGGCATAGATACAATGAATGCAAGTTAAGATGTCCATCATATTGTTTATAGATAATAAAGCTTCTTATCAATTAAAATCTCAGAGGACAATTTCTTTCTCAAAATTGGGTTATTTCCATTTTCTCTCTTATGCTCCAGGAAGTTGACTCATATTACAAATATTATTATGTAAAATGGAGTGTGCCTTGTTAACAACGTTCTTATTCACCCTAGTGAAGCATATAACATTTATTAAAAGTTAGTTAGCAATGAGTAACAAGTGTTACAGACCACAGTTGTTCTTGGAAATAACACCAACATAGCCCAAGCTATTTGGGGATTGACATGGCTATTAGGCCTGCTCTTGAATCTTTTTGCTAGGTATATATTATTTCATAGATACATATTCTCTTGGTAACTGTTGGCACGCTTTCTGTCTGCTCCACAATATAAAATATTGAAACTTCCAATCTCTAACTCCCCACAAAGCCTACTCTAGCCATTAGGTCTTCCAGAATTGACATTGAAAACCCCCTTCTGGAGAGCTTAGTAATTAACTTCTGACATCCTGTTCTCTCTTTATTTATTGATATCTCTCCTGTTTTGTTCTGACATTCCCTTACTGTTTTTAAAGACAGTTATATGGTTTGGCTGTGTCCCCACCCAAATCTCATCTTGAATTGTAGCTCCCATAATCCCCAGGTGTCATGGAAGGGGCCCAGTGGGAGGTAACTGCATCATGGGGGTGGGAATTTTGTGCTGTCCTTGTGAAAGTGAATAAATCTCATGAGATCTGATGGCTTTAAAAAGGGCAGTTCCCCTGCACTCGCTCTTTTGCCTGTCACCGTGTAAGATATGCCTTTGCTCATCCTTTGCTTTCCACCATGATTGTGAGGCCTCCCCAGCCATGTGGAAATGTGGTTCCAATACATCTCTTTTTCTTTATGAATTACTCAGTCTTAAGTATTTCTTCATAGCAGTATGAAAATGGACTAATACAGATGGGTAATAGCCAATGAAAAAATTCTACTTCTGCTTTATTCAAAGTTAGGATTTGTTAAATATAGAATTCTATTCCCATATTTTCTTTGAAGAAAGGAAGGAACCACACTTAAGAAGTATTGAGAAGAAGACATACATGTGGCCAACAATCATATGAGAAAAAGCTCAACATCACTGTTCATTAGGGAAATACAAATCAAAATCACAATGAGATACCATCTTACACCAGTCAGAATGGCTGTTATTAAAAAGTAAAAAAAAAAAAAAAAAAAAAAATTGCTGGCAAGTTTGCGGAGAAAGAGGAACACTCATACACTGTTGATGGGTGTGTAAGTTAGTTCAACCATTGTGAAAGACAGTGTGGCAAAGACCTAAAGACAGAAATACCACTCAACCCAGGAATCTCATTACTGGATATATACCCAAAGGAATATAAACTATTCTATTATAAACACACATGCATGCATATGTTCATTGCAGCACTATTCACAATAGCAATGACATAGAATCAGCCTAAAGGCCCATCAATGATAGACTGAATAAAGAAAGTATGGTACATACACACCATGGAATACTATGCAGGCATAAAAAAGAATGAAGTCAGATTCTTTGCAGGGACATGGATGGAGCTGGAGGCCATTGCCCATATCAAACTAATGAAGGAACAGAAAACCAAATACCACATGTTCTCACTTATAAGTGAGAGCTAAATGATGAGAACACATTAACACATATAGGGGAACAACACACACTGGGGCCTGTTGAAGGGTGAAAGGTGGAAGAAGAGAGAGGACCAGGAAAAATAACTAATGGGTATTAGGTTTAATACCTGGGTGATGAAATAATGTATATCACAAACCTCCATGACACTAGTTTACCTGTGTAATAAACCTGCAGATGCACCACAAAATTAAATGTTAAATAAAAGCATGGTAACAAAATAAAATAAAAATGAGTAACTAAGTAAATAAAAGAAAAACATGAAATATTGAGATGTGCTTAATTATCAAAATTCTCAATTAATAAATGTCCTGAGAGACCATGTGAAATATATGTGTTATATGTTATATATCACAATACATTCATATATTAATACATTAATAAATTCACACATATATTATTTCAGATTTATCCAGATTAATGTGAACTCCAAACTAATTTTTTGTGTCATATAATTATCATGGCATAAACTGCCTTTCTTGTTTCAAACATTACATTATTCTTTATTGCCCCTAGTAGTCTTTTCCCCTGTAGAGGGTCAACTACTTTTCTAAGCTCACATACATAGTCACAGTAATTTAGATTTAGATACATCAAATACAGTAAACAACAGGACAGTTCTGAATTTTTGAATAATTTTCCATAGTTTCTGATTCATTAATTTAGTGAAGTACTTCTCTGTTCCCAAGTTATGTGGGTTTTTACCTACTAGCACGTATTTCGTTTTGTTTTTTATTTGTATATGTGTTTGTTTTGCCTTGGAACTTCTTTGGCCATCTGGTTAAGCCTATGGACTCTCTCAAAATAAATGTTTTAAATAACAAATGCTTTTAAAATATTCTAAATAATATATATTATTACAGAGAAATCCAATTATAATGAAATATAGATAGAATATTAGATGCATGCTATAGATACTATATATACATCATGATTAATGTATTAAATGAAAAAGGACTATAAATGTCATAATTTCAAAATAATGGTGAGAATAAACATATTAGGAAATACTTACAATTAGTGTCATGCATTATGAACATATCTGCGTGTTCTCTTGCTGAAAAATTGTGAGTACCACTAATAGTACAGTGATTTATTGCTTCATATACATAATTGAAGAAAATGTAAATTTTAGTTATAGGTTAGTAGGGGACAAATATAATTTTTCTTTAATCCAAAGCGAGTGGCTGCAGAATTCTCTGTTATCTATGGTCACCAGGTTTAGTACCTCTAACTCATAAGAAAGTTTTTGGTATTGCTGTGTTTGCATGAAAGTTTTAAGGAATTAGGTTTCGTTGTTGTTATTATTTGTTTATAATATAAACTTTATAGTTATCTTGAGATATGCTGACTTTTGGTTCAGAACCAGAGTAGTCTGTATAATGTTTTTAATTCAAAAGTCCATGATTGTGTTACCTAAAGCAGTGTTACTCCTTCATCTTAACTTACTGTGAACAACATTAGATATCTTCAAGTTACAGTTTACTCCTAAAGTGGTAGGCTAAAGTGAATCAGATGTTATATCTGTGCATGTTATAGATATAAAAGGACATTAATGCCTAATTATCATATTTATATCCCATTTATATGTATTCATCTCTTGTTTTATGTAGGTTCACTGCAATTATGTAACTTTTATAACCAACACAGAATGCAATTTTCTTTTTTAGTTTTAAGCAATAGAGAAGAATGATGTACTACTTGTTCTCACTATTGTAAGATTTAGAGATTTATTTAAGTTTAGTGGACAGAAAAGTTAAATAGGAGTTGCTAGATCAAAGTTAATGCTTCAGAAAGAAACATCAATACCTTGCAGTTGAATATGTTATAAAATTAAAATTACTTGAAATTATTCATATAAAACGTGAAAACTTAATCTTTTAAAGTCATGATCATATATTTTAAAACTCTGCAAGTCAATAAATTTAAAACCTGAAATATTTCACATACAATCTTTCTATATTTTAGAGAAACTTTGAAGTATATATTTGTTTACCTGGTCATTTGGCTTCCATTTACTTTAGCTAATTAGACTACACTGGGAAACTTGGATAACATAATATTTTTAAAGATGCAAGTTAGAGAAAATTAATTTTCACAAAATCACAATGAAGTATATAGTACTATTCTAGGCCTACACACACTGCACTTACTAACTTTCTTTCTTCAGACAAAGCTGGATGTAAAAGGAGATTATTTTTCTCACATTTTCTTCACACTATTTTTTATGCCTTAAATTTTGGATAAACAGTAAATTAAAATCAACAAAGGAGTGAATAGGAGATGAAAAATTGACTCAATGAATATGAGCCACTCTCTTAAGAAGCACACACCTGGAGGTGAGGAGAGACATCGTGCAGTTGAGGGAGTTTGAAGGCCTATTTTTTGTTTTTGCTATTTTTATTGCTCTTGTGTTTATCTCAAAAATATGAGAACTAAGGCTTTTTAAAGTAATTATGAGGAATAGACCAGAAAAGTTCATTAAAGAAGCTAAAGGGGAACAAATGTGTTATGGATCCCTAGGAAGGAATGATATCCAGATCAGTGAATACCATTCCGAGAAGATATCCATTCAGTGGATACCATACTGAGAAGACACACAGAGGAAATAATGGGATTTGGAAATACGAAACAAAATAGGAAATACAATTATATTATTTCACAATTTTTCCTGTGCCTCATTTTCCTTTGGTTTAAACAGAGATTTCTACTGATCAGTGGTGGCCAGCCAATAACTCAGAGTTACATGTTATAATTCAGCAGCAAGAGGAAGGTAAAAAATAGTGGCTACTGTAAAGTGATTTAATACTCTCATAAAACCCCTAATTCTAATGTGTTGAGGAATAAAAGAGAATTTTCTTGTTTATATGGTGAGTTCTTTATTCATTATAAAATAGTTTTTTAATCTCAAATTTTCTCTTTACTTGACACTTACCATTTTGTCATAATGAATAGAATGACTGAATATGAAACCAACATTTTAAGCACCCTGAAGATACAGTGAATGAGAGCGAATCAATTTTGACACTGATATTTGACACGTATACTTGTATCGTGAGCTAGTGGAGTGGTGAGCACTTCAATCCATTTCTCTAATATTGTGGCTGATGTGGACTATGCCAGTTCAGCATGGGTTTGATTTTCTACAGTGTATAAAGGACATCAGACCATGAATATTCAGAACATTAGGATATAAAATTAAATAATAGCATAGAGACACAAGAGACTGCCTTACATAACTTGAAATAGAAACAGGAATTCAAGTAATAAATAATGTATGGCAAGAGGCAAGTGGCAACAGGGAAGTGACACTTCCTGCCACATATTAGAGCCAAAAGAGTAATCTTCTTTCTGGGAATATAGTCAAATATGTGGGCAGCTTCAGACAGAACACATGTAGAAGTGAAATAAAGAAGTACAGTGCTTTGGCATCCATAAATCTCTGGCAACCAATAGTGTCACACTTGTCACCATATCCAGTGATTTAGATTGGGGGGATATTTATGGTACTCCTTTCAATGACACTAGAGAATTATTGTAGCTCTCTCCACACTGGCTCTTTCATTTCCTCTACATTTTAGGTCATGGTTAAGAGCATGGGTTCTGGATTCCAAATAATATAATTTTAAAAGTTGTATAGATACATAATATTTTATCAATGAAATATTAAAAACAACTGTAACAAAACTTATACTCAATACACTCGTTACCGTAATATTACTTTGTGCTAGTAATACATTGTATTAATAAGTTAGACCATGAGCATGTCCAACTTAAGTTTATATTTACTTTCCTTTTCTTTCCCTTCAGTTCTTAACCTTCAGTTCTTAACCTTCCCCGCTTCATGAATAAGGCTTCTATATCCTCTTCATTTATGTCGTCAAAGCTCTCCAGTGGCTCATGTCTGTAGGCCAGAAACAGCTGTAGAAAAACGCTCAACGGAGTTGATCAGATCTCAGAGAAACAAGGGCCAAGTACAGTACGTAACTGCCATAGACAAGGGTGATAAAAAGAACCAAGGTGTTAATCAAAAACGTTTGAGAAAGAGGAGTCTTTGGTATTAGATAATTTACCATAATGTCCCTAAGACTGAAATAGATGGGCTACCTACTAAATTATTACGTGGTTTTTGTAAGCAGAAGTGCCTTAGGTTTGTTAAGCAGAAGTTTGAATTAAATCAACAAATAAAAAATCATGGTCTGTGTTAGGCTGCCCTTGCCTTGCTATAAAGAAATACCTGAAACTGGGTAATTTATAAAGAAAAGAGGTTTAATTGGCCCATGAGTCTGCAGTCTTTACAGGAAGCATGTTGCTGGCAACTGCTTGGCTTCTAGGGGACCTCAGGGAACTTACAGTCATGCTGGAAGGTGAAGGGAGAGCAAGCATGCCACATGGCAAAAGCAGGAGCAATAGAGAGAAAGACTGATGGTGGGGGTTGGGGGAGGGTGCCACACACTTTTAAATGACCAAATCTCACAATAACTCACTCACTATCTCAAATACAGCACCAAGCCATGAGGGATCCACCCCATAACCAAAACACCCTCTACCAGACCCCATCTCCAGAATTTCTCCAGCATTGGGGATTACAATTGAACATGGGATTTGACCAGGGACAAATATCCAAACTATATCATGATCCCTCTACAAATCTCAGAATTAAGCCAGATCAGAGATCCTGAGATGAAGGAGAAGTCAGGTTCCCTTGAGAAAGGACGCTACTTAAGTTCCAAAATTTTGTGTTGTAACTCTCACTCTTAGCCATCTGCAAAAGCCCCTGTGACCATTTACCAGAGGTAGCTGTAAATTAAACAATGAGAAATGGTCGGACGCGGTGGCTCAAGCCTATAATCCCAGCACTTTGGGAAGCTGAAGTGAGTGGATCATCTGAGGTCAGGAGTTCAAGACCGGTCAGACCAACACAGTGAAACCCCATCTCTACTAAAAATACAAAAATTAGTCAAGTGTGGTCATGGGTGCCTGTAATCTCAAATTCTTGAGAGGCTGAAACAGGAGAATTGATGAACCTGGGAGGTGGAGGTTGCAGACAGCCAAGATCGCATCACTACACTCCATCCTGGATGACAAAGTGAGAATCCGTCTCAAAAAAAAAAAAAGAAAAGGAAAGAAAGAAAGAAGGAAAGAAAGAAAGAAAGAAAGAAAGAAAGAAAGAAAGAAAGAAAGAAAGAAAGAAAGAAAGAAAGAAAGAAAGAAAGAAAGAAAGAAAGAGAAATAACTAGATATTCAGAGAGCAGTGGACATGTCCTTGAATTGTCCTTAGTACCTGAGATGCAACATGCCCTGATCCTGCACCAATCAGATTAAGGACTTATGAAGATCTGATGATTAATAGAATTTAGCTAGAATTTCTCTCTGAAAGGGATCAAAGGCACTTGAAACCACTCTTTGTTTATTTTCTCACTTCTGGAATACACAGTTGTAATAGAAATACCTGGTAATGGCAATGTCTGAATGGATTCTCTAACCTTGCGAGTTGATGGCTCTTCTGGCATGAAAGGCCAACAGGAAGTTCCTATTCCTGCCTGAACTTTCCAAAACAGTAAACCAAAAACATATGACATTCTTGGAGAGCTTACAGAGAAGAGTGCCACCACCAAAGACTTGACAGACACAGCAGTGATTATTTCTTCTATATTTTCATCCAATTTTCTCATTATGAGTGTGCAAAAGACTGATGGATATATGACAATTATTGCAATGTAATTAAATGTTGGCTCCAGTTGCAACTTATCTTCCACATATAAAGTATTTGCTATAGCATATCTTGGCATCTGGTAAGAAGCTTTTGAGCATAGAATTCATTTTTCTATATGTATTCATAAACGTTACTAAAGGTATTCATACACTTTCATGATCCTATCCCAAGGATATATCAATTCTCCAGTCCTATTTCACAATTTTTCTACTTGAATCTTGATGGTGTCTTCATTCCGCAGAACATCACACTGTTCCACTTTATTGATTATATCATCCTGAATAGACTAGATAAGTAGGAATTAATGATTGCTCCTGATACTTTGCTAAGGTACATGTATGCTAAAGGTGGAAAAAATAAATTCCACCATGATTTATTGCCCCAATACCTCAATTAAATTTCTAACAGTCTTGTTTTCTAGTGTATGTGAAAACCCATTCAAAGAGATCTGCATCTGGCCACTCCTACAATTTAGAGAGAAATACAAAGCCTAGTGGGCCTCTTTAGAACTTGGAGTCAAACTATACCTAATTTTCCCTTGTTATTCCTCTCATTTCTTGAGTAAAATGAAAGGCTAACAGTTTCAAATGAAACTCAGAGGAAAAGAATTCTCTTTAACAGGTGCAAGCTATTCCAACACTTAGACTGTAAGACTGAAATGACTTGATGTTGACTGATGTATCAGTAGACAAAAGAGATGCTGTATAGAAGAGGATCTGGAGGTATGAGTAAGCTGAAAAAATGTGTAGCTCAAATTGTCATAACTCTCATTAATTTTACATTTCTTCATCTCTCAGTTTGTACTATACACTCATGGAAATTTAGCAATAATTCAGTTACAGTCTCCAAATTTTTATATGCAACACGTATGCCCCAAAGCAGACAGCTGCATCACTACTGTTCCACTCCTGGGTGATGTTAAAGAAGAGTGGTGAGTAAAAATTCTTCCAAAGGGAGCATAGACCTTGAGAAGTTTATGTTATTGTTCCTTTATTTCAGAAAAAAAAGACCTGAAGTATGAATTGTTATAAATTCACAAACAATAACTAATAATTTGATTAGATGATTAGAATTTCAAAATAAACGTAATTATAATACTGATTACAAGAAAGTTTGGGGGAGAGGTATGAGATTATCTGTGCCTCATATGAATGCTTGCCAATTATCAACCTCAATAAAGGGAGACCTTAACAATTAGATGAACAAAATGCTCTAATCTGTAACTGTCATCTAGCTGTTCTTGCCATTACCCAATGAACAAAATGGCTGTGACTGCAAGGATGGTGCTTAATGTTGGCTTAGCATATGTATTTGGTAAACACTCAATTATGACAAAAGTTAGCATGTTTTGGACCCTTCAGGATGGTTCCATCATATTAAGAAGCATGATTTTCTGTTGTCATTATGTGTAAGTAACTATGATTAAGACAGTTTATGTAAATGTTAACTTAACAAAATACGAACAAATTCTAGATTGTACTTTGTCAATTTAGTTAAAGTGGGACTCGTATTTCCCCAAATCTCCTTCACTATGTATCCTCAGGTTAGATTATGCCAGAGAGGAGTTTGCATGGAATTTCAAAGGAAAGAAGTAAAGTAGCAACCAGTACTCTCTATGTCCTTTGTAGTCATATATGTTGAGGAACAAATGCAGCATTGCCTGGAAGTTCTGGTGTGTCTTCACACACCTTTTGTCTTTGTCTAGCTATTCTTCTCAACAGTTGGCTTTTCTGGTCAACAGCTGCCCCAGGTCTACTGGCAAAATATTATCTGCAGTTCCATAAAAGTAGTAGATATGTTGATATAGCAGCTTTACAAAGACCACTCTTGGAATCACAACTTGATGGAATATAGCTAAAACAATACTAAGAAGAAAACGTGTAACACCAAGTGCTTACATTGGAAAAAGTAAGAAGACAAGTTATATTCTCACCTCAAAAAATAACAGAAAAGATCAAAAGAAACCAAAGTAATCAAAGGAAGGGAATTACAAAGAAAAGCAGTAATCAATAAAATTGGAAAGAAGAAATTATGGGAAAAAATCAATAAAATAAAACTTCCAGTTATTCAAATAGATCAGAAAAATTGTTAAAATTCTAAATTACCTGATAAAAATAAAAAGAAAGAAAACAAACCACCAATATCCAGGATAAAATGGGATATTACTACAGATCCTGCTGTCATTTAAAAATTAATAAGGGAATACAACCCTTTGCTCATAGATTCAACTTTATGCTCATAGATTCAACAACTTAAAAGAAATAAACTAATTGCTTGTAAAACACAAACTAACATAACTTAGTCAAGAGTATAAAAATAATCTGAATAATCAAATAGTCATTACATAAATTTGATGTGTAACTAGCCACTCCCCCTTAAAATATATCTACAGATCCAAGTGGTCTTGAATAAATTTTGCCAAACCTTGAAAGAAGAAGTAACCTCAAATTTATAGAATCTTTTTTAGGAAAAGGAAGAGGAGAAAATATTTTCCAACTCATTTTTATGAAACCAATATTACCTTCATACAAAAGCCAAAGACAGTACAAATAAATAAGTTTAAAAAAAAAAAGGAAGAGAAAAATACAAATGAGTATCTCTCAGGAAATTAAGAATGAAACCCCTAAAAAAGGAGCAAATGAAATCCAATAATACAAGGAAAGAATTATATGCTATGATTAAATTGGATTTATTCCAGGTATGCAAGGCTTATTCAACATTTACAGATAATCAACAAAAGTTACCATATCAACAGTCTAAAAAAGAAAAATTACATATTCATATAAATAGCAAACCAAAAATCATTTGACAAAATCCAAACCCATCCATGAAAAAACTCTCAACAAGTTAAAAATAAAATAGAACAACCTCAACTTAATAAAGGGCATTTACAAACTACCTACAACTAATATCAAACTCACTAGAAAAGTCTGAATGCTTTCTCCTAACATGGAGAATAAGGCAAGTATGTCTGGTCTCAAGACGTATTCAACATATAGTACTGGATGTTCTAACCAGTGCAATAAGACAAGAAAAGAAAAGGAGAGAGAGACAGAAAGAGAGAGAGAGAGAGAGAGAGAGAGAGAGAGAGAGAGAGAGAGAAGAAAGAAAGAAGAAAGAAAGAAAGAAAGAAAGAAAGAAAGAAAGAAAGAAAGAAAGAAAGAAAGAAAGAAAGAAAAGAAAAAGATATAAAAAAAGGCAGGCAGATTGAAAAGGAAGAAAGAAAATGTTCCTTATTTACAAGTTATCTATGTATGAAATCCCAAGGAAACTACAAAAAAAAAAAATAGTATTTCTAGAACTAATTAGTAATTTTAGTGATATTATCAAGGTCATAGATTATAGAATCAATGCAAAAATCAACATGTGGAAAACTTAAAACTTAAAAATAAAATATCTTTATCATAAGGACAATGAAGTATCTAGGTCTACATTTGATAGAAATGTGTACAGGTATGCTGAGAATGCTAATTATAAAATGCTGAAGTAATCAATGAAGAGCTAAGCAGATGAAGACATACAGTGTATTTATGAATTGGAAATTCCAACATAGTAAATTTGACAATTTTCTCCAATGGACCCACAGGTTTATTGCAAATGCTATCAAAATCTCAATAAGGTATATTATAGACACAGAAAAACTTATTATTATATTTATATATAAATGCAAAGGACTTAGAGAAGCTAAAACAATTTTGAAAAAGACAAAGAATGTAGAGGAAATCATCTTACACATATTAAGGCAAACTGTATAGCTTTGTTAATCTAGAAAGTGTAGTACTAGTGGAGAGATAGAATTATAAGTCAATGAGACAGAATAAAGAATGCAAATAGACCCACACAAACACGGTTAAACAATTTTTGACAAAGGTGCATGCAAAAGCAATTTCAAAGAAGAATAGACCTTTCAACAAATGGTCCTTTAGCAAGTGGAAATAAAAGATCAACCTAAACCTCACATTTATGCAAACATTAAGTCAAAATTAATGATAAACTTAGATGTAAAATGCAAAACCATACAATTTCCAGAAAAATATTTTGAAACATTCACAATATAGAGCTAAGCACAATTTTTAGCCTTGATACCAGAGGCATTAGACATAAAAGTAAAATTTGATAAATTAGAACTCAACATTTTTTAAAAATTGATTTGCAAAAGATTTTAATATAAGGATGAAAGGACAAACCGGAAAGAATGCAAACCACATATCCAGTGAAAGATTATTATCTAAAATATATACTCTCAAAACTCAACATAAAAAAAAATTGAAAATGGGCAAAAGACATGGACAGACATTTCACCAAAGAAAATATGCAGATTGGAAGTAAGGACATAAGAAATTCTACACCATTAACCACTATGGAAATGCACATTAAAACCACAATTGATATCTCTACTGACCTACCAGAATGGCTATAATTAAAAAATATATATAACAACACTAATTGCTGGCAAGGACGTGAAGAAACTAAATAACTCATTCATTGCTACTAGGGATTGTAAAATGGAACAGTCACTCTGGAAAACAGTTTGGGAATTTTTAATAAAACTAAACATGCACTTCCATTTGTCTTAGTAATTGTACTCTTGGACACTTATTCCAGAATAAACAAAATGTTAGGGTCACACACACACACACACATACACACACACTCTACACAAACGTACCCGAATACTCATGGCAGCTTTTTTGTAATAGTCAAAAACAAAAACAAAAACAAACAAAAAAAGACAAACAAACAGGTGTCTTCAATGGGTGAAAGGTTAAGCAAATTGTGGTATATCCATACCTTGAAGTGCAGCAGTAGAAAGAACAGTTGGATGAAGCTGAAGGTAAATAAACAGTGAAAAAGTTCAATCTTAAAATATTGCATACTGTATAAATACATTTACATAATACTCTTGAAATGACAAAACTCTAGAAATGGATAGCAGATCCATAGTTACCTGGATGAGAAAAGGTAGAGCAGCTGGTGTTGCTTAAAAGGGCCATAGGAGAGATCTTCTTGGTAATAAAACTGTTCATTATCTTGACTGTTTCAGTGTCAATATCCTCATTGTAATATTGTACTATTAATGTTCCAATCTATTGTATTCTTGTCTCTATCTGTTGCATTATCAATTTCTTAAGATTCTTCTGTGTGGGGGGAGGGGGGTTGGGTAAGACTACACAGAATCTATCCTTATTGTTTCTTACAACTGTTTGGAAATTATTTCAAAATAAAAAGTATAATTTTTACAAATTCATTTGATTTAATAGCCCTACACTCTTGATTGTCCTCTTGCATCACTAGTGTTCCAACTTGGTTATCCTTCTACATCATTAGTTGCTCCTTTTTTATCTTCTTTAATTATTTTCTTTATCTCTCCAACTCCTAAATCCCTGAGTACTCTAAGATTCTGTCCTCAGAAATCTTATCTTTTTAATTCCCATTTAATCTACTTCACCATTAAGCTATAAATATTACCTCTGTGCTGAGTCTCAGATTTTACATATAATTCTCCACACTCTTCATTCCAGAGACCTGAATCCAACTGCCTACCTGTTTTCACTTGAATGTTTATGAGGCACCATGAATATAATATTTCTAATATAGATCTCCTAATTTTCCCTCTAAAATGTCTTCCAATATGGTGTCTGGAATTTATTCCTTCTGGTGGGTTCTTGGTCTTGCTGACTTCAAGAATGAGGCCATGGACCCTAGCAATGGGTGTTACGGTTCTTAAAGATGATGTGTTCAGAGTTTGTTCCTTCAGATGTTCAGATGTGTCCGGAGTTTCTTCCTTCTGGTGGGTTTGTGGTCTCGCTGACTTCAGGAGTGAAGCCAAGGACCTTCTCAGTGAGTGTTACAGCTCTTAAAGGCGGTGCGGACCTGAAGAGTGAGCAGCAGCAAGATTTACTGTGAAGAGCAAAAGAATAAAGCTTCCACAGGGTGGAAGTGGAGTGGAGCAGGTTGCCGCTGCTTGCTCAGTGGCCAGTTTTTATTCTCTTATTTAGTCACACCCACATCTTGCTGATTGGTCCATTTTACAGAGCACTGATTGGTCCATTTTACAGAGTGCTGATTGGTTCATTTTACAGTGGGCTGATTAGTGCATTTACAATCCTTTAGCTAGACACAGAGCGCTGATTGGTGCGTTTTTACAGAGTGCTGATTGGTGCATTTACAATCATTTTACTAGACACAGAGGACTGATTGGTGCATTTTTACAGTGCTGATTGGTGCATTTACAATCCTTTACTAGACACAGAGTGCTGATTGGTGTGTTTTTACAGAGTGCTTATTGGTGCACTTGCAGTCCTCTAGCTAGACAGAAAAGTTCTCCAAGTCCTCACTTGACCCAGGAAGTCCAGCTGGCCTCACCTCTCAATATCCCCCTCTAAACAGGACACCACAACTGCTGTTGGAAGTTGGGTGATGGCCACCCTAGCTACTTCCTGCTAGATAGGGGCAAAGAAGGGGCCCTATAGTCATAGTGTCCTCCAGATGGGAACTCTTTAGGCCAGTCAAAGGGCCAGAGGGTTGGTCCAGGGGTCCTCTGTAGAAGTTGTTAGTTGAGTCATTTGGGGATCCATTTGTAAGACCCTCTATAGCTTGATAGCCTCAATATTAGAGGAAACAAATGTGACAGAGCCCAAAGGCAAGTAATAGCAAGACGGCTGCCATGGGAGCTAGAAAGGGGAGAAGCCATGTTGTCCAACTCCAGAGGTTGGAATAAGAGTTTGAAAGGCATTGTCTGAATTCAGAAGCCTTTTCCTGTAAACACTGGCCAGGCAGCATTTTGTGCTATCCCTGACTGGTTAGTGTAAAAACAACACTCTTTCCCTAAAAAGGTGCAGAGTCCTCCTTTCTCAGCAATGAGGAGGTTGAGACCTCAGCGATTTTGGAGAGTCACTGCTGTGAAAGAGTCTATCTGGGATTGTAAAGTAAAGATAGATTTCATTATTTCTTGTAAACTGTGTGAGAAATTCTTTGAGAGTGTGTGGTAGTAGGATAACACATGTTACACTGTTAACTTTTAGCACATTTTACTTTTGTTGAAAACCTTGTAAGTTTGGGATTTCAATTGTTCTTTGTTATTAATAAGACCTCGTTCGGTGCATATTAACTTAGAATTGGTATAGATGGCTCCTTCCTGATTCTGTGAGTACTTTAAGGTTTGGCTGAGTGCAAACAGCTCACATGTTTGAGCAGACCAATTATTAGGCAGTTTTCCTAACTCTGCTTCTACAAGAGTTTCCTTATCATGTACTGAATACCCATTGTATCTTTTATCCTTAATCACCTGGGAGGAACCATCTATGGTCCTGTCATGAAGGGAGTTACTCCTAGGTCTGGTCAGACCTTTGTATGGTAATTAATTAAGACTTAGATTCCTTGTTAGAAAACCTGTCGGGTTAAGAATTTTTGATAAGAAGGCTATGGGTTGTCAGTGGCCTCAATGCTTTCGGGCTACGCCCTTATTTACATTGACAAGGTGGTATTGGAGTGTCACAATACCCCAATATCACAATTGTAGGATTACAGAGAAGAGCTTAATTGTCAATTAGAGGTTTTAAATGTGCCCTGTCTTTTAAAGGAACTGTTTTTTTTCTTTACTACTTCCATCTCTCTTTCTTTCTCTTTGACTTCTTGTCTCTCTCTTTCTCTCTTTCTGACTTCCTCTTTGTGTCTTCCTCTCTCTGACTCTCTGTCTCTCTCTTTCTCTCTCTCTGACTCCCTCTTTGTCTCTGTCTCTTCCTCTCTCTCTCTTTCTGTCTCTTCCTCTCTCTCTCTCTGCTCATTTTTCCCTGCCTCTACCAGCCACTTATGCTGCTGTTCTCCCCTCTCCTTCCCCTTTTGATGGTTTCAGCAGTGTAAGACGACCACCTCCTTGGGTTTTTGCACTGCATGCAGTAACTCCATAGTTTCCTTGTGATATTCAATGGGGGTTTCCCCAGAGATTAGGAACTCCCTTTCTTTCCATATTGCAACATGGGCATGTAGGATTAGATAAGCATGCTTAGTATCTGTAGCAAAGTCTCCCAATTACAACTGAGGAGGTGGGAGAAATAGCTGGTTACAGGCTGTCCCATGATTCCTCACTGGTAACGGACCTTGAGAACAGCTGCCCAGGACAGGAGATTAACACTGAGAAAGCTGCATCAGTGTCAAGGAGGAATTCAATTTCCTGGCCCTCAATGGTTATATGTACCCGGGGCTCAGTGAGGGTGATGACATGAGCTGGCGCTTGCTCCAGGTACCCTCAGTCATGTTGTTTGATTATCTGATTGGGAGCTTCTGGCCCAGAGAACCTTTGTCCTCTGAGGCAGTGTGCATTCCAATGATTGCCTTAGCATAGTGGAGATGGTCAAGGGGGCAGCTTGTTTCTCACAGGACAACCTTAAGTGTCCTTGTAAACCACACTGACAACAAGCCCTACTGGGAGATTGGTCTGCTCCATTTTCTGTCCTCTCTGCACCACCAAGGTTTGTCTGAGGGCTGTGGCTAAGGCTGTGGCTTTTCCTTGGTCTCATTTTTCCTTTTTGGCCTGTTCCCCTTGGTCCCTGTTATAGAACACTGAGGTTGTCAAGTTTAATAATGCCTCCAGATTTTGTTCGGGGCCCAGGGTTCTCTTTTGGAGCTTTCTTTTGATATCTGTGGCTAATTGGGTAATAAAGTTATATTTTAGGATCAATTGACCCTCGAGGGAATTGGGTGACGGAAAAGTATATTTTCTTAAGGCTTCCTGCAGCCTCTCAAGGAAGACAGAAGGATTTTCTTCCTTTCCCCGAGTTATGGTGGACATCATTGAATAATTCATGGGCTTCTTCCTAATTCTCCTTAGTCATTCTAGAACACATGTCAACCAATGTTTATGACTCCAGTCCCTATTATCTGAGTTGAGGTCCCAGTGGGGATCCATACTGGGGATGGCTTGCTGACTAATAGGAAATTTGTCCCTTTCCTCAGCTGTCATTCTGTCATTTACTTGAATAAGATACCAGGTATCTCTAAGCTGTCAGGCTGCAGCTAAAGCTGCATTCTTTTCATTAAAGGCCAGGGTTTGATCTAGCAATAGCATGACATCCCTCCAAGTGAGATTGAAGATTTGCCCTAGACCCTGTAGGACATCTATGTACCTATCAGGATCATCTGAAAACTTCCCGAGTTCTGCCTTGATCTGCTTTACATCAGAAGGGGAGAAGGGGACATGTACCTGGGTTGGGCCAAATTTCCCTCCACCTACAGCTTGAAGGGGACATAACCAATAGCCCAGGGGCATTTGTGGTCCTTTGGTGATTTCTTTGCTTTTTTCTTTCTTTCTGGACAGGGGAGATTACAGGAGGCTTATCATTATTAGAAGGGGAGCTATAGGGAGGCTAGGATATGGGGATAAGCTGACAGGTCCTCCTGTGGGATGTAAATAGCAAGTTTTGCATAGTTGTGTATCCACTTTCAATGAAAAGAAAGTTTGGATATAAGGTATTTCACTCCATTTGCCTTCCCTCTTACAGAAAAGGTCAAGCTGCAGGATAGTATTGCAATTTATGCTTCCCTCATGTAGCTATTTTTCTCCACCAGAGAGAGAATATTGGGGCATAGCCACATGGCAGAAAAAAAATGAGTTGCTTCATTTTCAGGGTTTGTGGGTCAAATTGGTCTGAATGACTTAGAATGCATTTCAATGGTGAGCCTTTTGATGCCTGAGTGTTTCCCATCTGAAAGACAAAACCACCCACAGTTTTGGTTTGTTTGTTTCTCCCCCTGCCCAAGAACCCACAACGGTCCCTGGACCCTGCTGATCAGAATAGTTGTGCTCACCTATGCAGCAGCAGAAACACTAGTTTTCCTCCTAAACCACAAGGACGACTAAGGAATGTCGGATTTAGTGGCCTTTACCAATGCATTCTAAAGAACCTGCACCCTTGCCTGTCCTCTTAGACCACAAAGAGGGCCAAGAAAAAATGGATTTAGTGGCCCTTACTGACGCATTCTTGGAAACCTGTTAGAGTCCTAAGGATTCTCCTGTTAGTATTGGGACTTTACCCTTGTCCTGTAAAGATGTTATGCCCCAAAAATGAAGTGGAGAGCCATACCCTGAGGGAAGAAAGGGATCTCCAGAGTTGGAAGAGTGATGCCTTTTGTCCTCACTTATATGAATAGGAAGGATAAAATTTTTGAGGCTCCTCATATCCTGACTTCAGAAATAACTTTTCTTAGGCCTGCTTGTCTGAGGAGGGATCCTAAAATTCCAGATAGACCCCCCTACAATGGGTCTTTGGGCAGATATTGTGTCTTTCTGGTTGGTGAGTATGGGTGCCTAAAGAAGGGAGCAGAGTCCTGAAGTTTATACTATAAGTCATTCTTATAGGGGAAACTAGAAAAGCAACAGAGACAAGGGGTGGTTTTTAGAAGCAGAACTAGCCTCGGAGAAGAGAGGTGAGAGGAAGTTTGTCTGACGGGCAGTAGGATCCAGGAGGCAAGGGTCAGGATGGATAGGATAGAAGGGCGAGTCTTGCTTGGATGATATGACTTTGAGAGTTCCACTCATGTCTGCAGGGTCAACCAATTTGTTGCCGGGACTCTGGAGTTGAATGGCTTTCCTCTCTGTCGACCCTCTACTCAGCCCAGAAGTATAGGAAAAGCGGAAGCTGGTTCCAGGCAAACCAACACTCCCAACTCAGAAGAGTTGGGAGTTATTAGACAGCCCTTTCCCATAAAGTGTGACACCCATGTCTTTAGTCTGGTGGCCATGCTAGTTGCTTTTAACTGGCTGACAGGTGCCTGGTATTTAGCCCCCAAATTCTAAGGAAAAATAGGACAGAACAGCAAGCAAAAGGGGTCTGATGATACTCACCACTTGGTGATTTTCCCTTCATGGTCACCAAAATGTGTATGGAATTTTTTCCTTCCAGTGGGTTCTTGGTCTGGCTGACTTCAAGAATGAAGCTGCAGACCCTCACAGTGAGTGTTGCAGTTCTTAAAGATGGTGTGTCTGGAGTTTTTTCCTTCACATGTTCAGATTTGCCCTGAGTTTCTTCCTTCTGGTGGGTTCATGGTCTTGCTGACTTCAGGAGTGAAGCCACAGACCTTCTCAGGGAGTGTTACAGTTCTCAAAGGTGGGGTGGATGCAAAGAGTGAGCAGCAGCAAGATTTATTGTGAAGAGCAAAAGAACAAAGCTTCCACAGCATGGAAGGGGACCTGAGCAGGTTGTTGCTGCTGGTTCGGGTGGCCAGCTTTTACTCCCTTATTTAGTCATGCCCACATCCTGCTGATTGGTCCATTTTACGAAGTGCTGATTGTTCCATTTTACGGAGTGCTGATTGGTGCATTTACAATCCTTTAGCTAGGCACAGAGTGTTGATTGGTGCATTTGCAATCCTTTAGCTAAAACAGAGTGCTGATTGGTGCATTTACAATCCTTTAGCTAGACACAGAGCACCGGTTGGTGCGTTTTTACAGAGTGCTGATTGGTGCATTTACAATCCTCTATCTAGACAGAAAAGTTCTCCAAATCCCCACTCGACCCAGAAACACCAGCTGGCTTCACCTCTCAATACTCTCCCCTATTACAGTAAAAGGCTTAGTAGTTTTCCAGTTGAGTTGCTGATACCAGAAATCCCTGATTTATCTTTGATTCTTTTTTAGTCTTTCTTTTCTGGAATTAAATCAATTAGCACTTTCTCTTATGTCTTATGAAGACTTCAAATATTTTGGCACTTCTTACTACGTTCACTGCTACCACCTTGCTTGACCCACCATTACTTTCACTCAGATTCTGAGAATAACCTTCAAAGTTTTTTGGGTTTTTTTTCTGCTTTCTTCGGCCCTCTTGTTGCAACTCACAGTCTATCATAGTACAGCAACCATAATAATCATTTAAACATAATTAAGATGTTACAAAAATTGCATTTTATCTCACATCACTCTACCTTTGTCCCTCTTCCACTTGTAGACATCATCATTTGATAAACCACACATTTTCCTTACTTCCCTAATCTGTATATATCTCTTTCTCTCCTACTAGAGTAAAAACAGTGTGGAGGCAGAAGTTTTGGCTCTTTTGTTTCCTAAGAAATGACTATTGAAAGAACATTACTTGACACATGGTAGACATTTGATAAATATGTGTTAAGTGCAGGAATAAAAAATGAATTGATAAAGTATACATTTAATAAGACTTGAAAATTATTTGAATGTAGAATATATATGAGGCTAATAATTTAATATGAAACAAATTTTTTCTGTGAATGACTATGAAAATTGATGGTTACATGAAATGAGAAACTATGTAACGCTAGTTTAATCAAGTGTCAGAAGAAGATGATGATTTTTTAAATATGTTGGGTTTGGGATTAATATTAATGAATTAACTTCAAATTAGCAACCGAAATTTAATATAAGAATGAAAGCTAGCCTAACACATGGATTAGCAAATGGGCAGGTCATTCCTGAATTTCTTAAAACACATAAATTAAACATTTATTTTTTCTCCTGTTATTTCCTGCATAATGTCCATATGGTAAGACAGACTTTAACCCAATTTGTGGTTATATTTGAGATAGTTACTTAAAATGTAGGCTTTGTAGTTTCCTGGATACTTACCTTGGAGCCTGAGGAGAACCTAAAAGAACTTTTAAGCCTTCCTCAAAGGCAGGTAGAACTGATGAATATCTCCAGAAGTTCATTTTGACTGTTGAATGGTAGAGACATACCAATATGTGTCTACATGCTATGGATAAACAAAACACACAGTGTTTTAAAATAGAGTCTCTAAATGAAAATAACACTGATAAGTATTTCAAATTACAAGTTCTGATTTGCAATCAGGCCTGTTTTCTCATGGAAAGGTCGAAATGTGTGTTCCAGGGTGAGGAGCAGCAGGATTTATCTACATTTGTTAATGATTCTCCCAGTAGACCAGTCAGTGATTTAATAGAATAGTTTGAAAAACGTGCATAATTAATTTATAGCTTATAGAGTTGAAGAAGCAGCTATCACAATAATTAACTTTGAACGTCAACACTTGTAGATAGATTTTAGTTAGTGAGTACCATACTTCAAAGTCTGTACACATTGCCTCTGTTTGGTTTCACTGCCACTAACTGAATAGTAATGCCTTTGTTGATGTTCAGAGGAATAACAGGTGGGACTTTGGTACATTGTAGTTCAAAACAACTGTGATTAGGCATTATTCAACAAGATTCTGTTCTTTTCTTAAGCTGCCAAAGGAAAGTCTTTAATCAGAACCTCTGGTATTTACTGCATCCATAAACCCAGGCTGCAGATATACCTCCTAGCCACCCAAATAACCTTTTTTGAATTTCACATTCTCATGTTTCATTAATATTTTGCATCAATTCAATTTGATCACCTACTTACATTTAATCAGAAAAGACATTGAGTTATTGCAACACTCTAGCACTCTTTCTGTAAAACCAGACAGTATCTATCTGGACTATATCCTCTTTTCTTCATGGTAGGCAGAAGAGGGTAAGAAAATTAAGAGTTAATGAATATAAATAACGAAATGAACATAAATGATGGAAGCACTAGAAAATGTAGGTGTTTCTCACTAAGAAAATTAAAATAAAACTAGTTATATGCCTTATAGCAATACTTTTTGCAAGATAGACAAGGGGATTTATTAGATACAATCGTAGGAGAGTAGTTTTAGAGAAAAAAACTAAGTCAAATTTAGTGTGTGGAATTTTCACTTCTCTCTAAATATTTAACTTATCTATTATGCTCTGTTAAGAATATGACTCTGTTTGAAATTATTTGAACATTATACTTCTATTTATGGTGCATAAGAGGAGGCAGAAATTACAGGGTCATTCACAAATGACACCAAATAAAGGATAAGTTAAAGTACTTTGCTATCAAAAAAATATAGTGTTTTAATTGTGTTGTGTTGCTTGATTGGAATTGTTGACTTGATACAAAGTCTATATTGCATAATTTAGCTCCTTTTGATTTTAAAATTGTTGAGGTAATGTTTATCATTCAATGCTATAATTTCTCACCTGCCATTATATGCTAGGAGTTTGGAATACAGTCAACAGTGGGCAATAATGGTAATAATTTTATCTATACCCTTATAGGAGAAAGTTACTATTTCTGACAGAGAAATTTCTTGGCATTACTATGACTTGGATATCAGAAAACCTGAACCTATACCTTCATTTTGCCTTTACCCATGTGGGTAAACTTGAGCTGATTACATAATCTTCCTAGTATTCACTTGCTTATTTACATTACCTTAAAGCTTACCTCCAGTTCTTAAAATAATTCTGATAACATACATTATTTTCTGATGACAATCATCATTTTAGCCTCTATATTGACTTTTATTTAATATCAGTAGTGACCTTTCTAGTTACTAGGGAATATTAAATGTTTAAATATGACACAAAGAAGAAACGTTTGGCACATGTTGACTTTAGACTACAATCTAGAATGTGATACTAGATTAAAGATGCTATCCCATCTTCATTTTTTTCTCCTGTTATTTCCCTGTTTCCTCTCCAAATTTTCTGTTGCATAGTGGGCTCTCACTGCATCAAAAGGGGAATAGGATACAGTCTAGAGAAGGAAAATACGTTATTCTTGCCTTATCTTTGAGTTTTCAAAACCTAAGCCTTGTGGCGATGAGGTGAGGGAGGGGAAATTAGAAATTTGGAATCTAAATAAATTGTTTCAGAGAAACAAAAAATAACATTACTCTTCTGGGCTGGAGTGACCATGTGAACTGAAAGATCCATTGTACTGGTCTAAGAATAGTGTACTATGTCGTATTTCCTGGTCAGATATTTAGGAAGTCATTCAGAAACCAAAGAGGAAATGATATGTACAATGTTAAGTAGGTAGATGAAGTTATAATGTACTCAGTAAAATTCCTGTGCCCTATAACAGCAAGGAAAAAAAAATATATATCAGCTGGATATATTGTCCTCTGTCACACAAAGTCAACTGCCATTTATACACAGAATTGTAAGAGGTTTTTATTGTATCTTTACAATTATGTCTTCTCCTTTTGCTCTTGCGTAGTTTCACTTAGCCAAGTTCTGTTTCCTTGCCCCCGTTGACTTTGCCTTGCGTTTGTTGTGAGACTTGTTTCAACTCATGGAATGTTGACAAAGAGGAATATGTATTTGTTCTTGCTCTTCTTATATTTTATTATCTGTTACAAAAAAACAAACAAACAAACAAACAAACAAACAAAAAACAGTTTTGAAGATTCTTTAGCCTGAGTCCTACAAGGAAGAAGACCTGACCTGATTTTGTAGCCTGCAGCTAAATCCAACTGAACATAGTCAAGACAGGCCAAAGCACAGCCAAGATACAAACTACTGGTTAACAATTTTTCTTATTGCCATGTACTACTAAAATTTGGGTGGTTTTTAATCACAGCAAAAACTAACCACTGCAGTAAGTGACAGAAGACAGATGTGCTGATTATATTAATGGCTAACCACATGGAAATTTTAAATTTTGATTTGAGAATTCAATATACACCCACCTAAACAAACAGAATGCTCTAAAATCTCTTTGGGATTTAGAAACTATCTTGGAAAATGGATAGTGGAAATATTCCAGTTGATCAAAGTTAAGATTCCTTCACCCAACTGAAAGACCATATTAAGTGAAAAGAGGAGAGAAACGTAAGAATTAAAGAAAACTGGAAATTTAACATCTTTAGAGATTCATTGTCCAATTTGATAGCTGCTAGCCACATGTGGCTATTTAAATTAATCACAATTAAATAAAGCTAAAAATTAAATTCCTCAATCACATTAGCTGTGTTCCAAATCTTAATGGTCATATATCATTAATGACTACCTTAATGGAGAGGACATATTATAAAGTATTCTTGTCATAACAGAGAAGGTTTTATGGGACAGTTCTATAGGACACAGATGTTGGTAATTTAGCCTTTCTATAATAGATAAATGAGATAAAACAATACTCATGTTCTCATATTGGACAGTGACGGGATTATCAAAGGTTGCATTATTATTTGCAAATATTTATTTTTGCCTCCCTCTCTATTAATGTAGGCCTTGCACCTGTAAGTTGCTTGCTCATATAAATATGAGTATCATTGGCATGTATCATGTTTGAGCAGAAGCTTTAAATTTAACTACATGGTTCACCTTCCCTCTTTGCTCTTCCTCTTTGATGTAAAAAATGGGTACGTCTCAAAAAAGAGTTGCTCCTTATTCCAGGTTCCAGAATTAGATGGCAGGTGGAGCAAAAACAAGCTAGAGCATAACTGCAACAAATAATGGATCCAGAGCCAAATTGCAATCCTCGTACAATATGAGAAATAATGTTTCTTGTAAATCACTGAATTTTGGATTATTTGATTCCCCAGCAAATCTAATGAATATCAAGGTGATTGAAAGAAAAGGGGATTTTGAAGTATACAAAACAAAAGTCTAATATGTTGAGTTTGAGCTCATAGTAAAATGCTCTAGAGAAGATTCTTAGTGGGATATTTAGTAGATACTGGATTCTGGAACTCAGGAGAAAAGTTAGGGCAAGTGATATAACATATAACCAACTGCATAGAGGTAAACAGTGAAACGGGAATAGATGCTGTTATCTATAGACTGATTCTATAGAATTCACATATAGAAAAAATTGAAAATGAAATATTGTCATAGTGGATGCATTTTTGAGACATTTTATAAACTTCCGGGTATATATTCACCTTTCTTTAGATAAAAGTTTATAGTAATTGCAATTTGGAAAAATGCCTCATGCTCTGACCTGATTTCAATAGTTTTGGCTTTATTCAAAACTCCAGAGGTGGGTTTTCTTTGAGTAAACTAATCAGGGTAGTTTATTCTCTCACACATAATCATCACTTCAGGGATAAATATACCATCCTTCATAATCAATAAGACATGAGAAAGTATGTGTGAGGCATCAGAGCAATAAATCTCTTTTCAATATGAATAAGAAAAGCTTATTTTCTCCTGGATAGCATAGTGTGGTTATGTGAGATTTGCAACTACTATAGCACTGTATAATTTAAGCAGATTTTCTGAGAATGCAGGAGTAGGAGTTACCTATGTAGAACCTAAAATGGAAATGAACACCATAATGGAAACGAGCAAATGATGAAGAAACACACACAAAAAAGCAATAATAAGGACACTTGATGGCACTGTTTGAGAACTGTATAAAACCTTATATGATCCAGTACAAGTACTCTAGTAACTGACTCAATTTGATTTGGATTTTCCATATGTTGCAACAAAATCTTATCAGATATACACATAAAACTCATGTGTTTAAAATAACCGGAAGAAACATTTTATTAAGCCTTAAAATTATGCACCACAGAAAACAAAATGAAAACAGAAAATGTAGAGTCATGGAAGAGTGTTTCAAGAAAAAGAAGAAACACTAGCTCAGATGCTACTCAAAAATACAGTAAACAGGAACCATAATGTTTACAAACTTTTCAATGAACCTAGTAACAGGAAAATATGGAATAAAGCAGGTTAAACGGTTTAGTAGAGATAAAATTGAGATTTCCTTACTTTGAAGAATGACTGGGAATTTTTGAAATAGACATGGGTTTCTTTATTTTAAATGTTTATACACAAATAACATTTGTACATATTTATGTGGTACATGTGAAATTTTTATACAAGAATAAAATGCATAATGATCAAATCAGTGTAATTGCAATATCCATTGCCTCAGGCATTTATCATTTATGTTAGTAGCATTCGAATTCAATTCATTTAGTCATGTTGAAATATACAAGAAATTATTGTTAACTATGGTTGCCCTATTGTGCTACCAAACACTAGATCTTATTCCTTCTATGTAACTGCCTTTTTGTGCCCATTAACCAACACCTCTTTGCTCCCACTCCTCACTGCTCTTCCCAGTCTCTTGCAACCACCATTCTGCTATCTCTATGAGAACATATCTTTAGTTCCCACATATGAGTGAGAAAATGTAATATTTGTCTTTCCATGCCTGGCTTATTTCACTAAACATAATGAATGTACTCCAGTTCCATCGATCTTGTTACAAATAACAGGATTTCATTATTTTTATGGCTAAAAATATTCCATTGTATAGATGTACCACATTTTCTTTATCCATTCATCCACTGATGGACAATCAGATTGACTCTGTATCTTGACTATTGTGAGTAGTGCTGCAATAAACATACATTTATTCTAGAGAGTAAAGGTAGATAAACCTCACAAAAAAATTTGGCTATGAAGGAGGAAAATCAGGTAAGGTAGAAGGTGTAGTATTTAATGATCTTGAGGCAAGCATTTTATGTTTATGCTTTTGTAATCTGTGTTGTTTAAGTTTTCATACATATGATCATTTTTAAAACTGTCATGAACCATATAATGATGTGTTGGTCAATGATGGAATGCATTGACAACGTTGTTCCCAAAAGATTATAAAGGAGATGAAAAATCCCTACTGTCTAGTAACATCAGAGCTGTACCATGATCATAGCCCAGTGCATTACTCAAGTGTTTGTGGTGATGCTGATGTACACAAATCTACTGGGCTGCCAGTCATATGAAAGCATAAGGTCATGTGTGTTGGCTAACGCCTGTAATCCCAACACATTGGGAGGCCAAGGCGGGTGGGTTACTTGAGGCCAGGAGTTTGAGACAAGCCTGACCAACACGGTGAAACCTCGGCTCTATTAAAAATACAAAAAATTAGCCGGGCATGGTTGTGCACACCTGTAATCCCAGCTACTAGGGAAGTTGAGGCATGAGAATGGTTTGAACACAGGAGGCGGAGGTTGCAGTCACAAAGATCATGTCACTGCACTCCAGCCTGGGTGACAGAGTGAGAATACATTTCAAAAAGAAAAAAAAAAAATAAGTATAGAAAGTATAGCATATATAGCACATACAATTAGTACATAGTAATAATTATACTGATAATGAAAATAAATGACTTCATGTTAGTGTTTTTACTTTTTATACTATATTTTTATTGTTATTTCAGTGTGTATGTCTTTTTCTTATTTTAAAAAAGTAAACTCAGAGGGGGCACCCAAGATGGCCGAATAGGAACAGTTCCTACCTCCAGCTCCCAGTGTGAGCAACACAGAAGACAGGTGATTTCTGCATTTCCAACTGAGGTACTGGGTTCATCTCACTGGGGTGTGTTGGACAGTTGGTGGTGGTCAGCAGGTGCAGCCCAAACAGCGAGAGCTGAAGCAGGGAGAGACATCGCCTCACCTGGGAAGCACAAAGGAGAAGGGAATTCCTTTTCCTAGACAAGGAAAACTGAGACACACAACACCTGGAAAATCAGGTAACACCCACCCTAATACTGCACTTCACCAGAGGTCTTAGCAAATGGCACATCAGGAGATTATATCCCACACCTGACCCAGAGGGTCCCATGCCCACGAAGCTTCCCTCATTGTTAGCACAGCATTCTGAGCTCTGACTGCAAGGTGGCAGTGATGCTGGGGGAGGGGTGCCTGTCATTGCTGAGGCGTAAGTAGGTAAACAAAGCTGCTGGGAAGTTCGAATTGGGTGGAGCCCACCACAGCTCAAGGACGCCTGCCTGCCTCTGTAGACTCCATCTCTGGGGACAGGGCATAGTGAAACAAAAAGCTGCAGAAACCTCTGCAGATGTAAATGTCCCTGTCTGACAGCTTTGAAGAGAGCAGTGGTTCTCCCACATGGAGGTTGAGATCTGAGAATGGACAGACTGCCTGCTCAAGTGAGTCCCTGACCCCTGAGTAGCCTAACTGGGAGACATCCCCCACTAGGTGCAGACAGACACCTCACACTTCACAAGGCAGGGTACACCCCTGAGACGAAGCTTCCAGAGCAAGAATCTGACAGCGCACTCACTGTTCAGCAATATTCTATATTCTGCAGCCTCCACTGCTGATACCCAGGCAAACAGGGTCTGGAGTGGACCTCAAGAAATCTTCAACAGACCTACAGCTAAGGGTCCTGACTGTTAGATGGAAAACTAACAAACAGAAAGGACACCCACACCAAAACCCCATCAGTATATCACCAGCACCAAAGACCAAAGGCAGATAAAACCACAAAGATGGGGAAAAAGTAGTGCAGAAAAAGTGGTAATTCAAAAAATCAGAGCGCATCTCCCCTTCCGAAGGAACACAGCTCATTGTCAGCAATGGAACAAAACTGGAAGGAGAATGACTTTGACGAGTTGAGAGAAGAAGGATTCAGTTGATCAAACTTCTCAGAGCTAAAGGAGGAATTACGTAGCCAGCTCAAAGAAATTAAAAACCTTGAAAAAAGAAAGTATGAAGGGATAACTAGAATAATCAATGCAGAGAAGAGCATAAAAGAACTGATAGAGATGAAAACCATAACACAAGAACTGTATGACAAATGCACAGGCTTCAGTAACTGACTCGATCAACTGGAAGAAAAAGTATCAGTGATTGAAGATCAAACGAATGAAATGAAGCGAGAAGAGAAGTGTAGAGAATAAAGAGTAAAAAGAAATGAACAAAGCCTGCAAGAAGTATGGGATTATGTGAAAAGACCAAATCTATGTCTGATTGGGGTGCCTGAAAGTGAGAGGAAAAGTGGAACCAAGTTGGAAAACACTCTTCAGGATATCATCCAGGAGAACTTCCCCAACCTAGTAAGGCAGGCCAATATTCAAATTCAGGCAATATAGAGAACACCACGAAGATACTCCTCGAGAAGAGCAACTCCAACACACATAACTGTCAGATTCTCCAAAGTTGAAATGAAGGAAAAACTGTTAAGGGCAGCCAGAGAGAAAGGTCAAGTTACCCACAAAGGGAAGCCCATCAGACTAACAGCAGATCTCTTGGCAGAAACTCTACAAGCCAGAAGAGAGTGGGGGCCAATATTCAACATTCTTAAAGAAAAGAATTTTAAACCCAGAATTTCATATCCAGCCAAACTAAGTTTCATAAGTGAAGGAGAAATAAAATCCTTTACGGATAAGCAAATGCTTAGAGATTTTGTCACCACCAGGCCTGCCCTACAAGAGCTCCTGAAGGAAGCACTAAACATGGAAAGGAACAACAGGTACCAGCCATTGCAAAAACATGACAAAATGTAAAGACCATCGATACTAGGAAGAAACTGTATCAACTAATGAGCAAAATTACCAGCTAATATCATATGACAGAATCAAGTTCACACATAACAATATTAACTTTAAATGTAAATGGACTAAATGGCTCAATTAAAAGACACAGACTGGCAAATTGGATAGAGTCAAGACCCATCAGTTTGCTGTATTCAGGAGACCCATCTCACATGCAGAGACACACATAGCCTCAAAATAAAGTGATGGAGGAAGATCTACCAAGCAAATGGAAAACAAAAAAAGTAGGGGTTGCAATCCTAGTCTCTGATAAAATAGACTTTAAACTAACAAAGATCAAAAGAGACAAAGAAGGCCATTACATAATGATAAAGGGATCAATTCATCAGGAAGAGCTAGCTATCCTAAATATATATGCACCCAATACAGGAGCACCCAGATTCATAAAGCAAGTTCTTAGAGACTTACAAAGAGACTTAGACTACCATACAAAAATAATGGGAGACTTTAACATCCCATCGTCAACATTAGACAGATCAACGAAACACAAAATTAACAAGGATATCCAGGAATTGAACTCAACTCTGCACCAAGCAGACCTAATAGACATCTACAGAACTCTCCACCCCAAATCAGCAGAATATACATTCTTCTCAGCACCACATCACATTTATTCCAAAATTGACCACAGAGTTGGAAGTAATGCACTACTCAGCAAATGTAAAAGAACAAAAATTATAACAAACTGTCTGTCAGACCACAGTGCAATCAAACAAGAACTCAGGATTAAGAAACTCAATCAAAACCGCTCAACTACATGGAAACTGAACAACCTGAACCTGAATGACTAGTGGGTCCATAACGAAATGAAGGCAGAAATAAAGATGTTCTTTGAAACCCATGAGAACAAAGATACAACATACCAGAATCTCTGGGACACATTTAAAGCAGTGTGTAGAGGGAAATTTATAGCACTAAATGCCCACAAGAGAAAGCTGGAAAGATCTAAAATTGACACCCTAACATCACAATTAAAAGAACTAGAGAAGCGGCCAGGCGCGGTGGCTCAAGCCTGTAATCCCAGCACTTTGGGAGGCCTAGATGGGCGGATCACAAGGTCAGGAGTTTGAGACCATCCTGGCTAACACTGTGAAACCCCGTCTCTACTAAAAAATACAAAAAACTAGCCGGGCGAGGTGGCGGGCGCCTGTAGTCCCAGCTACTCGGGAGGCTGAGGCAGGAGAATGGCATAAACCCAGGAAGCGGAGCTTCAAGTGAGCTGAGATCCGGCCACTGCAGTCCAGCCTGGAAGACAGAGCGAGACTCCGTCTCAAAAAAAAAAGAAAAAAAAAAAAAAATGAACTGAAAAAAAAAAAAAAATGAACTAGAGAAGCAAGAGCAAAAACATTCAAAAGCTAGCAGAAGGCAAGAAATAACTAAGATCAGAACAGAACTGAAGGAGATAGAGACACAAAAAAACCCTCCAAAAAATCAATGAATCCAGTAGCTGGTTTTTTGAAAAGATCAACAAAATTGATAGACCGCTAGCAAGACTAATAAAGAAGAAAAGAGAGAAGAATCAAATAGACACAATAAAAAATGATAAAGGGGATATCACCACCGACCCCACAGAAATACAAACTACCATCAGAGAATACTATAAACACCTCTTTGCAAATAAACTAGAAAACCTAGAAGAAATGGATAATTTCCTGGACACTTACACTCTCCCAAGACTAAACCAGGAAGAAGTTCAAACCCTGAATAGACCAATAGCAAGCTCTGAAATTTAGGCAATAATTAATAGCCTACCACCCAAAAAAAAGTCCAGGACCAGATAGATTCACAGTCGAATTCTACCAGTGGTACAAGGAGAAGCTGGTATCATTCCTTCTGAAACTATTCCAATCAATAGAAAAAGAGGGAATCCTCCCTAACTCTTTTTATGAGGCCAACATCATCCTGATACCAAAGCCTGACAGAGACACAACAAAAAAGACAATTTTAGACCAATATCCCTAATTAACATTGATGCAAAAATCCTCAATAAAATACTGGCAAACCAAATCCAGCAGCACATCAAAAAGCTTATCCACCATGATTAAGTGGGCTTCATCCCTGGGATGTAAGGCTGGTTCAACATACACAAATCAATAAACGTATTCCAGTATATAAACAGAACCAAAGACAAAAACCACATGATTATCTCAATAGATGCAGAAAAGGTCTTTGACAAAATTCAACAGCCCTTCATGCTAAAAACTCTCAATAAACTAGGTATTGATGGAACGTACCTCAAAATAATAAGAGCTATTTATGACAAACCCACAGCCAATATCATACTGAATGGGCAAAAACTGGAAAAATTCCCTTCGAAAACTGGCACAAGACAGGGGTGCCCTCTCTCACCACTCCTATTCAACATAGTGTTGGAACTTCTGGCCAGGGCAATCAGGCAGGAGAAAAGAATAAAGAGTATTCAATTAGGAAAAGAGGAAGTCAAATTGTCCCTATTTGCAGATGACATGATTGTATATTTAGAAAACCCCATTGTCTCAGCCCAAAATCTCCTTAAGCTGATAAGCAACTTCAACAGAGTCTCAGTATACAAAATCAATGTGCAAAAATCACAAGCATTCCTATACATCAATAACAGACAAAGAGAAAGCCAAACCATGAGTGAACTCCCATTCAGAATTTCTTCAAAGAGAATAAAACACCTATGAATCCAACTTACAAGGGACATGAAGGACCTCTTCAAGGAGAATTACAAACCACTGCTCAAGGAAATCAAAGAGGACACAAACAAATGGAAGAACATACCTTGCTCATGGATAGGAAGAATCAATATTGTGAAAATGGCCATACTGCCCAAGGTAATTTATAGATTCAATGCCATTCCCATCAAGCTACCAATAACTTTCTTCACAGAACTGGAAAAAAAAAACTACTTTAAAGTTCATATGGAACCAAAAAAGAGCTCACATTGCCAAGACAATCCTATATGCCAAAAGAACAAAGCTGGAGGCATCATGCTACCTGACTTCAAACTATACTACACGGCTACAGTAACCAAACAGCATGGTACTGGAACCAAAACAGAGATATAGACCAATGGAGCAGAAGAGATCCCTCAGAAATAATACCACACATCTACAGTCATCTGATCTTTGACAAACCTGACAAAAACAAGAAATGGGGAAAGGATTCCCTATTTAATAAATGGTGCTGGGAAAACTGGCTAGCCATAAGTAGAAAACTGAAACTGGATCTTTTCCTTACTCCTTATATGAAAATTAATTCAAGATGGATTAGAGACTTAAATGTTAGATTTAAAACCATAAAAACCCTAGGAGAAAACCTAGGTAGTACCATTCAGGACATAGGCATGGGCAAGGACTTCATGTCTAAAACACCAAAAGCAACGGCAACAAAAGCCAAAATTGACAAATGGGATCTAATTAAACTAAAGAGCTTCTGCACAGCAAAAGAAGCTACCATCAGAGTGAACAGGCAACCTACAGAATGGGAAAAAATTTTTGCAATCTACTCATCTGACAAAGGGCTAATATCCAGAACCTACAAAGAACTCAAACAAATTTACAAGAAAAAAAGAAACAACCCCAACAAAAAGTGGGCAAAGGATATGAACAGACATTTCTCAAAAGAAGACATTCACACAGCCAGTAGACACATGAAAAAATGTTTATCATCAGTCGCTATCAGAGAAATGCAAATTAAAATCACAATTAGATACCATCTCACACCAGTTAGAATGGCTATCTTTAAAAAATCAGGAAACAACAGGTGCTGGAGAGGATGTGGAGAAGTAGGAACACTTTTACACTGTTGGTGGGACTGTAAACTAGTTCAACCATTGTGGAAAATAGTGTGGTGATTCCTCAAGGATCTAGAACTAGAAATACCATTTGATCCAGGCAACCCATTACTGGGTATATACCCAAAGGATTATAAATCATGCTGCTATAAAGACACATGCACACATATTTTTACTGCAGCACTATTCACAATAGCAAATACTTGGAATCAACCCAAATGTCCATCAGTGACAGATTGGATTAAGAAAATGTGGCACATATACACCATGGAATACTATGCAGCCATTAAAAGGATGAGTTCGTGTCCTTTGTAGGGACATGGATACAGCTGGAAACCATCATTCTCAGCAAACTATCACAAGAACAGAAAACCAAACACCACATGTTCTCACTCATAGTTGGGAATTGAACAATGAGCTCACTTGGACCAGGAAGGGGAACATCACACATGGGGCCTATTGTGGGGAGGGCGGAGGAGGGAGGGATAGCTTTAGGAGATATACCTAATGTAAATGACGAGTTAATGGGTGCAGCACACCAACATGGCACATGTATGCCTATGTTACAAACCTGCACGTTGTGCACATGTACCCTAGAACTTAAAGTATAATAATAATAATTAAAAAAAAAAAAAAGTAAACTCGAAAACAGCTTCAGGCAGGTCCTTCAGGAGGTATTGCAGAAAAAGTTATTGTTATCATGGGAGATGACAGCTACACACGCTATTGCCGCTGAAGACCTTCCAGTGAGATAAGATGGTGGAAATGGAAGACAGTTATATTGATGATTCTGATCCTGTGCAAACCTAGGCAAATGTGTATTTTTGCCTTGGTTTTTAACAAAAAACTTTTAAACGTTTTTTTAAAAATGAAAAATCTTTTAAATGGAAAAAATCCTATTGAATAAGGACATTTAAAAGCATACTTTTTTACAACTGTACAGTATATGTTTGAAGCTATTATTATAAAAGTCAAAAAGTTTAAAAAATAAATGTTTACGAATTTAAAAAGTTACAATAAGTTATTTTTACTGAAGAAATTATTTTTAATAAATTTAGTATAGCATAAAGGTGCAGTGTTGATAAAGTCTATAACAGTGTACAGTAATGTCCTAGGCTTTCACATTCACTCATCATTCAATCACTGACTCACCCAGGGAAACTTCTAGTCTTGCAAGCTCCATTCATAGTAAGTGCCTCATAGAAGTGTACCATTTTTTTTATCTTTTGTATTATATTTTTACTGTATTTGTTCTACGTTTAGATACATAAATACTTATTATCATTATATTACAATTGCCTCTAATATATAGTACAGTAATATGCTGTACAGGCTTGTAGTTGAGGAACAATAGGCCATACTTTATAGCATAAGTGTGCAGTGGCCAAACCATCTAGGTCTGTGTAAATACACTCTCTGATGTTGACGTGGTTTGGCTGTGTCCACCCCAACTCTCATCTCGAATTTCCACCTGTTGTGGGAGGGACCCCGTGGGAGATAATTGAACCATGGGGGCAGGTCTTTCCTATGCTCTTCTCGTGATAGTGAAAAAGTCTCCCATGAGATCTGATGGTTTTTAAAATGGTAGTTTTCCTGCACAAGTTCTCTTCTCTTGTCTGCTGCCATGTGAGATGTGACTTTCACCTTCTGCCATGATTTTGAGGCCTCCTCAGCCAGGTGCAACTGTGAATCCAATAAACCTCTTCCTTTTGTAAATCATCCAGTCTCACGTACGTCTTTATCAACAACATGAAAACAGACTAATACAGATGTTCACACAAAGACAAAAATTGCTTAATGATGCATCTGTCAGAACATATCCCTGTCATTTTGCAAGGCATGACTGTATATAATAACATGTCAATGTAAAGGAATGGATAAACTGAAAATATATGAGAGATTTACAATAATGAAATGGATCAACATCACTAGGAAGGTGGGAAAAAAAGAGTGGCAAAACCTCAGACAGAAGGAAAGCTTTCCTTTAATTATGAAAATAGAGAGAGGGAAAAAATGGCCACAGAATGGCTACTTTCTAAATGTGGTATTAGGAAGTTAAAACAGAGCATTTGGGAAACAGCAGTGAGGGCTTGTTTAATACTGGGGAAAAAGGGACTTATAATGTGTTGTATAATGTTAGATTGTGTGTGTGTGTGTGTGTCCCACTTGGATGTGACAGTCAGCCAGAATAATAGTAAAATTTATTGCGGAAAGGACTCATTTATTCTAGGTACTGCACTCTTCAGTAAGTGAGAGGGAGTTATAATATACTTAGTAAAATGATAGTGACTAAAATCGTGTAGTTGGAGGAATAGGCACAGCCAGATGGCATAATGCTCAAAGGAACAGATGCTTTTAACACGAGGGTGGAGCAGCAATGATCCTGAAATTACATTTGGGAATGAATTGGATGTAATCTCTGCTTCCTAGCACTAATGTAGGCAGGGTACAGGATAATGAGGAAGTTTGTAATAGGAGTTATACTCTTAACAGGTAGCTAGATTTTAGTTAGTGCAGTCAGATAAGGGTAAAGTACAGTGAAAATATTTAGGTTGCAGGAGAGATATTTTAGCCGAGAATGGGAGTTCCAGAAAGCAGGATGACACATTATGGAAAAAAAGAAGGATAATGTGAGAAAGAGTTGGGATAAAGGATAAAATATTTAGTATATAACAAAAATCACTGAATTGTGTTGCTTTCAAGGAGTTAGTTTTAAGTAAGTGAATTATATTTCAATAAAAATAATTTTTAAAAGAATAAAGAAGACAGAGGATTAAAGGTGCTGTCATGAGTAATGATGCCAACAGGGAGAAATCAGCAGAAAATGATTTTTTCAAAGGAATGAATTCCATCCAAAACTTGAAGAAGAGAGTTTGCAGGAGAAAGATTTGCAGGAGAGATTGTTCACTCTCTCTGTAGTGCTGGCTCAGCTGGCTGATAGGGAAACTCTGAACACTGACAGGCACATCATCATGGTGCACAAAATAAACAATTCTGAAGGAGGTCAGAAGAAATAAGGAATCAGACACACACAAATGAAGTAACAAAAACAGTATGTGGATGTTTCTAGGAACTTTATTCGTAATTGTGAGAACTTGGAAGCAACCTAGATATCCTTCAATCAGTAAATGGATAAATAAACTGTGGCACATCCAGACAATGGAATATTATTCAAGGTTAAAGAGAAATGTGCTGTCAAACCAGAAAAGACAGAGGAAAAATAAATTAATAAAAATATTATTAAGTGAAAGAAGTGAATCTGAAAATGTTATGTACTGTTTGGCTCCAATTATGTGACATTTTGGAAAAAGTAAAAATATGGCGATACTAAAAAGTAAGTGGTGGCCAGAGGTTAAGGGAGTGGGTGTGGGGAATGATAGATGGAAAAATTATGGAGAATTTTTAGGGTAGTGAAAACACTCTAAATGATACTATAATAATGGGAACATGACTTAGTAACATTTGTATAAAACCCATAGAATCTACAACATCAAGAATGAATAATGTAAACTATGGACATTGAGTGATGAGGTGTCAAATGAGGTTCATCCATTGTAGCAAACAATCTACTTTGGTAGATTGTTTAGCAAACACACTACTTGGGTGGAGGTTGTTGACAATAACGAAGGCTATGCATGTGTGGGGCCAAGAGATATGGGATATGTCTCTACATTCCTCTTAATTCTGCTGTGAAGCAAAAACTGCTCTAATAAATAAAGTCTTAAAAAATGTATTCATATAGCATCATTATCTCCCAATGGCTAAGTAAGTACATTCTTGCTCTGCAAAAACAGAGAAGCAGATATTGTACATCACATGAAATGCATAAGCTCCTAACTTTTTTTCCTTTTGTGCCTGTCATAAATTTGTACTGTCCCACTAAAGTTCATTCTCTATAGATTCAATTCAAATCAGAATAAAATAGCAATATAAAAACATGAAAGAACAGGGATTGCAATGTACTTTTGTATATATCATCTATTATCAGCAAAAGAAAATACCTATTCTGTTCTAAGTTTAGTGTTGAATTTTGAATAGTGGAGAAAAACAGAAAATGAAGGCAGCCCTGACTGACAAAGTCCACAGAAATAAATCTGAGATGCTACAATATGGCAATTACATTGATATAATAGACAATAAGGCCACTGTAACAAATCACGGGAGCTTCAAGAGGAGGGTATACTGTGTTATCATGGAAGGAATCACTTCATGTGAAATTCATTGAGTCTTAAGGGCTGTGTGTTGAGATTTTGTTATTTTAATATAGCTAAGTTCTTTTTAAGAGGTGTTTTAAAGGCTTTGCACTTTATTCTAGAATAACAGAAAGAAAATATTAAACAAGAAGATTTAACAAGAATAAAATCATAATTAATTACAGGCATATCAGGGTCTGAGAAGATGTGTGGAAAATTGATTCCAGCAGGAATAGTCTGTATTATAGTTTCCTGATATGATTTTCTTGGTAACTGGGAGAACTGGACAGAAGATAAAGGTAATAGGGCTTAAGAGTAGAAAGAAAAAATTATATATATTTTCTGGAGAGAAAGTAAGCAACTTGGTTATATAATTTATTTACAAGTCATCAGTTCAAAAATATTAAATTATGTAAATTAATAATCAATTCATAATTTAGAAAGTCTTTGTCATTCTTACAATGTGAACAGCGTAAAAAGATTGTCAGTTTTTCATTATCCATTACTTAAGGCCCACTGGAATTTTAGTTCATGTTTTGGGCATTGATCAAAAGATTCTGACTTTGATTTCCTTGTTCTGTAGAGTTAAATTATTTAGACTCTATTTTCATCTCAAAGGAAGGCCTCAAACGCTCATAGAAATCTTGCAAGATTGCCCTCTAGTACTATTTTGTTTATCTTTATCTATCTTTGGATGTATCTTGGTTAGAAGAGAAAAAAAAAAAATATTTCAGAACTCCCCGTACCTAGTGGATTAGTACTTCAATAATAACACACAGGACAAAATTTTAGAGATGACACAATGGTCTCAGCAATTTGATAATTTATTATGCTGTTTGATCTATTTTAATTTTTCAGTTGTAAAGTTTTAAAAATGACATTAGGTATAGAGGGCTTATTTTCATTGGTGAAAAACAATAATAACCTTCAGACTTTTGTGACTGGTAAGGTTACAGAGCAACAGAGTAGATGTTTGTAAAAGTAGAAATGGCATAGCACTTCACCAATACAACTGAAGATACAAGAGGTAATGAGACATGTTAAAGAAGAATATACTGAATGGCTTTTTATGTATAAAAGAGCCATTATTTAATTTTTAGAAAATTGTTAATATTTTCAAATTATTAATAGTTTTAATAATAGATTGTTAATAATATGAATGATTAATATTAACAATATTAAATAAAATCCATTGTTATTTCATATTAAAATACTATTTATCAATATTAATATCATTTAAAGTATTAAAATTAATATTTTTTTAAAACATGAGAACATTTTCTGACTGAGCAAACAATATAATAGAATAAAATACAGTTTAAAATATAGCTTAAATAAAGTGAAATGAAATAATAGAGTAGTGTCAGAGGTGAAATCACAGATAACTCAAAACTCATGATTAATATCAAAGTATATCAACATTTAATATCTAAGGAAGAGAAACCATTTTGGAATAAATTCTGATTAAAGCTTGGCAGGAAATTGGGATAAGATAGTGAAAGAGTTAAAAATATACCACCCTGGCACATTGACTATTACAAAATAAAGGCACTTGAAAAATGGCAAGCATGAAAAGATCATGCTGACCTCTTTTCTGTTTTCTAAAAGCAGAAGATGAAATTCCTGTGTGAAAGCCACTCTTCCCACACAAGAAAGAAAGGCAACACTCTTATCTTCAAGGACGAGAAGTCAAGGCTGAGGGCTGAGAGAACACTGCACAGACCTTGTTAGAATAACTCTTATCTTTTAAGCCTCTAACATAATTTAGTTCCTTCTTCACAGCATACTACTCTGTGTCCAGTTCGGTAAACAGTACCCTTAACTTCTTCTTTGGTCTTCGCTTCTTTATGAAGGCTTTCATGCCACATAAAACTTGTATTACATAAGTGTGTATGCATTTCTCCTGTTGGTCTTTCTTATGTCAATTTAATTCTCAAGTCCAGCCAAAAGAAACCCTAAAGCGGAAGCCAGTTCTCCTACAATAGCCTTTCCTTCTGAGCTCATTTGGCAGCAGCTAATTAGGATATTGACTTATCTGTTCTGTCTGCCCCCAGCTCCAACAGGCTGAGAAAGTGAACCAAACTCTTACTCTTGGTTACTGCAGTAAGGGGAAATAGAGGATGAACTCGGAATGGTGCAATTCACAGAGAAATTCAACTTAATAAAGGGCCAAAGAATCACGTGTACACAAGAAACAAACTATGAATCAATTGATTCAAGCATAAGACAAGAGGAAGTCACAGAAACTGCGAGTTAGAAAAGAATATACTTGGTTCCTGAAGGCGTTTAAATTTAAAGGAAAATAATTAAGAGGTTCAAAACAGACAAACAAATGAAAAACAACAATAACAAAATGTGTATCTGTGGCCAGATAAAGTCCATGAGCCACCAATTAGCTTCTTCTTTATTAAAAACACAGAATAAGTCATAGACAAGATGAGGACTTGGCTTTACAAAGGAATTAATGTAGCAAATGTACTGAAGGAAAGCATATGCCAGTAATAGAAAGAATAAAAATAAAACAAAAATTTAAGTCAGAAAGGCAAACATTTGTAAGGCTAGCTAGTTTCCTAACTCTGGGGGAGAGGTGACTACAAAAATTATTCCTAAAACCTGATTTTTCTCAGGCCTTGAAAATTTGCAGGTTCCTAAAGTTTAAAGCACATTTTAGGAAACACTGTGTAACACAGGATGTCCTATTATCTACAATGTCTACTCTTAAATTTTCGTTTAAGAACAGGAACATTCTTACAGTGCTCCCAGTTTGTAACACATGAGAATACCCTGTCACCACTGTCTCTTTGTCTTTAAAGCTGCATCCTCTCAATTTCATAACACCTTACCAGTTACTGCCTTTTCTCTCCTTCATTGAGATCACTCATGTCCTGCCTGTATCTGCTGTCTTGGTCAGATATAGTTATTCTAAGTTCTTTGACCTACACCATGGTCTCATACTTCTCCATGTGGCTCATAAGTTATTTGTCCACCAAGAAGAGTTGGAGCCCCAAGTAACTGTAACCCAGAACCATGCCGTCCAGGATATACTGCTTTAATTAATATTGATATTGTATCAAGTCGGACCAGTAATTTTTATATGTGGAAAGACATTCCATCCCATGTGTTTCCATTGAAGCAGAAGGATTATTTTTATTTTTTAATGACAATATTTTCCCAGGGCTTTTTAAGTGTTGCACTGTATGAGAAATAGCCAACATTTGGTTATCCGTCACACTGAGAACAAAAATGAGAACACAGAGAACAATAGCATTGCAATCTTCATTCAGGAGAAACAAGAAATAGATACTTTCTCACTCTCATTCTACTTAACAAAATACTAATCCTGAGACAGAAGTAAAGGGAAACACCTTTTTATTCAATGTGCAACCAAAGTTTAGATTTAGATTGAAGTGGATTTCTTTTTTTGTTTGTTTGTTTTCAACTGGATGTTTTAATGCCAAATTGAATACTCTCCTTATACTCCAAATTGATTGCATTATATAATCTTCTGGGGAATCCAATGAGGGTAAAGGCAAGGAGTTAAGAAAGTCAATTGCAAGATGACAACTTATAGCAAGATTCTTTCACCTGATTTAAAAGAATAAGAGTTTGTCAGCAGATCATACATGTGGCATTATTTGTAAGTGAATTTGAATTTATTATTTAAAATAGAATTGAGGTACAAAAATGAGAGGAGAAGAGCATTATAATCATAAGAATATGTTAGCTATAATAAATGATATGTTAGTTTTAGTGGAATTAGGAGAACTTTGAAGAAGAAGGAATTATCAGGAGGTGTAGCTTTGCCTACCTGTAAAAGGTAATTTGCGTGTGGTCAAAGCAATACTATTTAGAATTTATTGGAAGTCAATTGAGTTCTTGATAGAAGTTGCATTTTAAGTAAAGTTTTCCAGAAGGTTGTTTGTGATTTCTAAAGGAAATGTTAACAAGATCTATCAAAATACTATTTTTAGATTGTTTTTATTCAAATCATATGTTTTCTAAGCACCTGGATCTATCTGCCCGCTTATCTCTCTATCTAAGCCAACTAATCAGAGAGATTTTTCTCCGTTGTTATTCACTTGACTGTAACTTTCAAATAAAACACCCACATTCCCATGGTTATGGACAGAAAATACCCTGCTTTCTTTATGCTGTTTCATCCAATCCTTAGCCGAGATGAGTGTTTAAAATACGTATTTCTTCCATTATCCTTTTTATTTCTTGTTTCTGGTTTGTTCCTCATTATGCTATCCTTTCTTATTTTCTGCTTTCTTCCACACAAAACTTCAAATTTCAATTCCAATCTTATCTTAAACTTTATTTTTCTTTGCTTTACCTAGCAGTATTTAGTTCAATTCTAAGTGTCAGTCATACGAACTTTTATTCAGTGAGCTATAGCTGATCTGAAGACTCAAGACTTGAGTCTGTAATGGAAAAGTTTAAGGCAAGAATTCTTAGATGAAAAATATCAAAAGAACTAAAACATTATTTATAATTTATGATTTATTACCCATACACTTCAAAAACAATTCAGGATGAACTGACTTTATTGAAATAAAATTTGAAAATCTTCATATATGTTCCTTGTGAACAAAGACAAAATTCCCTTTGACAAATATTATACAATAATAGGTCATTGTAGAAGGTGTGAGAAAGTAAGAGATGATCATACCTTTAAGAAGTTCTTTTGCATTTATCTGTATTGAAATCTCTCCTTGTGGACCTTCAAAGAAGCCATAATCAATTCTGGAACTGGACTGCTTCCATTTGAATACTGATTCTTCCCCACAATAGTTGTGTTCAATTGGGCAAGATATTATTTCAGTGTCAATTTCATCACCCATAAAGTGGTAATAATTGCATTAAACAAGGTCATAGTGTTATAGTGAGAATTAAATAAGTTAGTACATATTAACTTAGAAGAGTGTATGGCAATTAATAATTACATAAAAAGTAATAACATTGGCTGGGCACGGTGGTTCACAACACAGTGGGAGGCTGAGGCAGGCGAATCATGAGGTCAAGAGTTCGAGACCAGCCTGGCCAACATGGTGAAACCCTGTCTCTACTAAAAATACAAAAAATTAGCTGGGTGTGGTGGCAGGCACCTGTAATCCCACCTACTTGGGAGGCTGAGACAGGAGACTCACTTGAACCTGGAACGCAGAGATTTCAGTGAGCTGAGATTGCACACTCCAGTCCTGGTGACACAGTGAGACTCTATCTCAAAAAAAAAAAAAAGGTAATAATATTATTGTTGGGGTTATTTTTTACAAAATTAAAAATAATTCCATTGTTCATATAATTTATAAATTGGCTAATTCTAGAGTACAAATTTATTACATTTTTAAAATTTAATAATTGTATTAGGGTTCTCTAGAGGAACAGAGCTACTAGGATATATATATATATGTGTGTGTGTATATATATGTGTGTGTGTATATATATGTATACGGGAGTTTATTAAGGTATATTAACTCATAGGAGCACAAGGTCCCACAGTAGACCATCTGCAAGCTGAGGAGAAAGCAAGCCAGTCCGAGGTCCAGAGCTGAAGAACTTGGAGTCCTATGTTTGAGGGCAAGAAGCATCCAGCAATGGAGAAAGATGTAGGCTGAGAGGCTAAGCCAGTCTTGTCTTTTCACGTTTTTCTGCCTGCTTTGTATTCGCTGGCAGCTGATTAGATGGTACCCACTCAGATTAAGGGTGGGCCTGCCTTTCCCAGACCACTGACTCAAATGTTAATCTTCTTTAGCAACACCCTCACAGACACACTCAGGATCAATACTCTGCATCTTTCAACCCAATCAAGTTGACTCTCAGTATTAACCATCACAATAATTAACTATCCCTGATGCCAATAAAAATTAGATGTTTACCTAAAATTAAATAACTTAAGAAACTTAAACCTAGAGATTTGTTACATTTTCCTTTTAAACTAAGTCAAGGTAATTTTATTTTACTATGGTAAAATAAATTGCTTATAGAAATTTTATTTTAACTTGGGAGTTCTATAGTAAGCAAAGTGTTAGGTAAAGGAGAGAAGAAATAAATATTACCCTGAGATTCTAAAACTAAGAAATAAAAAGTAAAGCATAATTTTAAGTGTATTCATTTTTAAATAATAACATTCCTGATTTTATATTTAAATTTTTTATGCCCTAAAGTTTATTTTTGGCAAGTTATTTTTAAGCCAATTTCAAAGTATCAAATTTTCATGAATAGGGATATCCAAAAGTTTTAGTTCAGTACACACAGCAGTTTTTTCTTAGTGAATGGAGTATGCTCTATTTATAAAGAAAATTAAAATGATAAAACACCTCATGCCAAGGTTAATATCTAACATTAAATGAATATAACTTTTTAGCAGTTGTAGACATTACACACAAGTACACATGTAAAATCTTTACAATTATACATTATAACATATACATCATATATAATCTGGTTTATGTTTTCTACTTTGGTGTTGAATGTATGAGTCAGAAAACCACGTAATAGCCAACTTTTAGAATATTATCAAGGTTAGGCCGGGTGTGGTGGCTCAAGCCTGTAATCCCAGCACTTTGGGAGGCCAAGATGGGCGGATCACGAGGTCAGGAGATCGAGACCATCCTGGCTAATACGGTGAAACCCCGTCTCTACTAAAAAATACAAAAAACTAGCCGGGCAAGGTGGCAGGCACCTGTAGTCCCAGCTACTTGGGAGGCTGAGGCAGGAGAATGGCATAAACTCGGGAGGCGGAGCTTGCGGTGAGCTGAGATCCGGCCACTGCACTCCAGCCTGGGCGACAGAGCGAGACTCCGTCTCAAACAAACAAACAAACAAACAAAAAAAGAATATTATCAAGGTTAATATTAGCCCATGGAGTTTTAACACAATGAGAAGGAGCATTGAATAAATATAGACTTTCTAATATGACCTAGAATTATTCTCTGATATCATATTTTAAACCAAAGCTTAAATTCATAGATGATTTGCCTGTGTCAACCATAAAAAGTATATAAAATATCTAACACAGTTTTGCCCTTGACAGGAGCTCTTCTCTGTTCAGTTTTATTTCATGTGTTAAATTCACCACTACCTGCCAGGCATGGTGGCTCATGCCTGTAATCCCAGCACTTTGGGAGGCCAAGACGGGTGAATCACAAGGTCAGGAGATCGAGCCCATCCTGGCTCACATGGCGAAACCCTGTCTCCACTAAAAATCCAAAAAAATTAGCCGGGCCTGGTGGTGCACGCCTATAGTCCCAGCTATTGGGGAGGCTGAAGCAGGAGAATGGCGTGAACCTGGGAGGCAGAGCTTGCAGTGAGCCAAGATTGCACCTCCACATTCCAGCCTGGGTGACAGAATGAGACTCCATCTCAAAAAAAAAAAAAAAAAGAAAAGAAAAAGAAAAACACAAATTTGCCACTACCTATAAAGTGCATTTTAATAATGTGAAACTTAACAATATTAAAATATAATCATGATTATTTTCCGTCACAAGAAGTATTACCAATACAGAAGTGTGAGTATATCAAAATCATATGCAATAATATATTGCTTAGTTACATATGTGCATATTTGGTACGTAATTACATTCATCCCTTGATGTCTAATATATGACTAGTATTTTAGTGATATGAGCTCAAAAGAAAAGAGAATGAGTATCCTGCACTTTGTTCTGAGAATTAGAGGATTTTCTTTTTCCTTAATGATAGATACTAGGGTCTTATTGTAAAACAATCACATTTATCAGTTTTTTAAATAAATGATCAGTGTCTTAATGTGACTTATATTTCATGTACATTTGAAAGAAATTTATAGAAAGTTATAACTTGTGATGGTTAATACTGAGTGTCAACTTGATTGGATTAAAGGATGCAAAGTGTTGATCCCGGGTGTGTCTGTGAGGGTGTTGTCAAAGAAGGTTAACATTTGAGTTAGTGGACTGGGAAAGGCAGACCCACCCTTAATCTGGGTGGGCACCATCTAATCAGCTGCTGCCCTTGTAGCCAGAATAAAAACAAAGCATGAGAACATGAAAAGATGAGACTGGCTTAGCCTCCCAACCTACATCTTTCTTCTGCACTGGATGTTTCCTGCCTTGAACATAGGACTGCAAGTTCTTCAGCTCTGGGACTCTGACTGACTTCCTTGCCCCTCAGCTTGCAGATGGCCTGTTGTGGGACCTTGTGATCCTGTGAATTAATACTCATTAATAAACTCACATATATCCTATTAGTTCTGTGCCTCTAGAGAACTCTAATACATATCTTAACCAGAATATCAACTTTTTATATGCAATAAAAAACTATAATGGAATGCTACTGTTCAAGATGGTGGACTAGAAGAAGCTAGTGGCACCTCTGTCATGGAGAATAATTAAAATGAAAAGTAAATAATAGCACTTCTAGGACATCTTCTAAGTGAGTACACTTGAATTAATCAGAGAAGCAATGCAAATTATGGAAAGCAGAGGAGAACAAAGCCAGGCTGCCTGCTGAGCTTGGACCTGCGTGAAGTTGCAGGAGGCTCCCTAAAGCAGGGAAGGCATAAGTGAGAGACCCTCTCCAGGGTTCCACACTGTTGCCACGGACTGTTAGAATCCCAGCTACAGGAGAGCCCCCTCAATACCCCCAGGCCTCCAGAGGGACACAGGAAGCTACCTGGAGTCTTCACAGAGGTGACTGCTCAAGCCCAAGTGGAATCCTACAGGCTTTAAATCCCTAAGTGGCTTGGTACCAGCTGCCATCATTCCATGAAAGAGGGAGATCAGGGTAGGGAACTTATGCATGCTCCAAAGACAGATATAGCAGCAGTGGTACAAAAGAATGGGCAGACAATGCACTTCAAAACTGCCTACCTCTTCTGTTCTCCCACTAAATGGAGTCCACCTGCTTTGACATCAGATCCCCAGTGCCCACAGCCACCCTGCCCACATATGAGTACTTTGGCTATGGCATGGCATTCCTCTGACATTCCAGCCCCCTTTGGTTCCCATTGCAGTCGCCACTACCACTGCTACCACTCCTGCTGTCCCTAAGCCTGGGAGAGTGGAGAAGCCAGGCACCTTTGTGAACCCCCAACAGCAAAATACACTGCCGCTTCTGAAGTGGGCCACAAGCCCCACAGCTGCAGGTTTTCATTGTTACAGCTGGCAGGGACCTGCCTTCCCCAGTGAATGACTCACAGCACAGTCACCTTGCTTCCACCTGACCATTTTAACTGTGACCTGGAGCCCTTCTGAGGGACCAGCCCGCAGAGGCCCATAATCTGCCCTGAGTCTCCCATCACCTGAGCAGTCTGCCACCCCCTAAGAATTCTGCTTGACCCCATCTCAGACTTTTGCTGGTGATCTGGAGATAGTCCACCCAGCCCTAATGCAGCCAACACTTGAATTCTAGGGCCCCAGGAACAAGTTCATTGGCCAGGTCCCAGTCAGTATCTTCACGCATGCTGTATGGTGAGCCATCCAGGGGCCAGGGAATTGGGAGATTGCCTAGCTCAGTTTAACACTGCTGGCACCTGACCACCTCCCCCAGGGACTCAGGTCCGGTTGACCTCAGCCAACAGCAACATATCTGACACCCACTTGCACACGATAAAAGGCAATACCCCTACCCCTCTCTACATGAAGCAGCAGTGTTACTGTGTCATCAAACAGGAAAGCCACAGAGCTGCCTGGATTGAACTGAGTAAACAGATTCCACCCCCAAACCACTCCCACAGAGTGCAACAGCACAGGCATTTTCTGTCACTATGATAGACACCGTGGCCTGGAGATAGCCATCAATGTGCATTCAAACTGAGAGTCACCTGGGACAGGCGTGTGATAGGTAAACTGATCGGTTTCTATCTACCTAGAAGGTGGCGCTAACGCAGTCACCTCACCACCTGCAGAGGCCTTGATTCATTTTACCAGGAGTTCCCCGTACCACCCCTATCAGGGCTGTTCCTGAGGTTGCACTGGGCTAGTTGTGGGAATACCAGGTGTCCAAGCTGTGCCCAGCCGTGCCCTCCCTTCCAGTGAATAGGAAGTTGAAGGCACCAGGCATTCCACTGTCCAGTCCATCACCGGAGGCAACAGGGAGCACCTCACAGTAAACAAAGATCAAGCACATACGCATCTGCTTTTACCACAGCTGGTTTTACCCACAAACTCCACTGACTGGCCTGTAGGTTGAACAACACAACCCAATACAAAACATGTTGACAGAAGTGTAGAAACAAAGTCAAAAGAGCCTGCCCAGCATACTCCATAGTCACATCTTCAAGGAGAAAAAATAAATAAACCTAGAGAAAAAATCTTATTTAAACAAAAGTAATTTAAGAAACAAGAAGTACTACCTTCTCTGCATAAAAAGGAACCAGTTTAAAAATTTTGGTGCTATGAAATCTGGTATCATCAAAGTATTACACCAACTCTCTAGTAATGGTTCCTAACTAAAATATAAATTGAGAAACAGTAGATTAAAAATTCAAAGGATGGACCAGGCAGAGGGGCTCACGCCTGTAATCCCAGCACTTTGAGAGGCCAAGGTGGGTGGATCATGAGGTCAACAGATAAAGACCACCCTGGTCAACATAGTGAAACCCCATCTCTACTACAAATCAAAAAATAGCCAGGCGTGGTGCCATGTGCCTGTAATCCCAGTTACTCAGGAGGCTAGGGCAGGGGAATTGCTTGAAGCAGGGAGTCGGAGGTTGCAGTGAGCTGAGATCACGCCACTGCACTCCAGTCTGGTGACAGAGTGAGACTCCATTTCAAAAAATAAAAGAAAGAAAGAAAAATTCAAAGGATGGATTGTAAAGTAGCTTAATGAGATCCGAAAGAATGTTGAAAACCAACACAAAGAAACCACAAAATCAATCCAGGTAATAAAGGAAGAGATAGACATCTCCTAAAAAAATTAGAACTCATGGAAATAAAAAAATTCACTTAAGGAATTTCAAAATACTATTTAAAGCCTTGATATTAGTCTATATAAGTCAGGATAAAGAATTTCAGAGTTTAAGCCCTGGTCTTTCAAATTGACCCAAGCAGCAAAAAATAAAGAAAACAGAATTTTTAAAATGAAACAAAGCATTCAAGATATATGGGATTATGTAAATTGACAGTCTCTGATTTATAGACATTCTTGAGAGGGAAGAAGAAAAAGCAAAAAATTGGGAAAACATATTTGAGGGAATAATGCAGAAAATTTCCCTGACCTTGCTGGAAATGTAGACATGTAGATACAAAATTTCAGAGAACACCTGGAAGATACTGCACAGATCATCACCAACGCATGTATTCATCAACTAACCAAAATCAGCGTGAAATCACAAATCTTTTTTTTTTTTTTTTTTTTTTTTTTTTTTTGAGGCGGAGTCTCGCTCTGTCGCCCGGACTGGAGTGCAGTGGCCGGATCTCAGCTCACTGCAAGCTCCGCCTCCTGGGTTTACGCCATTCTCCTGCCTCAGCCTCCCTAGTAGCTGGGACTACAGGCGCCCGCCACCTCGCCCGGCTAGTTTTTGTATTTTTAGTAGAGACGGGGTTTCACCGTGTTAGCCAGGATGGTCTCGATCTCCTGACCTCGTGATCCGCCCGTCTCGGCCTCCCAAAGTGCTGGGATTACAGGCTTGAGCCACCGCGCCCGGCCGAAATCACAAATCTTAAAGGCAGCTAGAATGACCAGGTACCTGACACTTTGGGAAGCTGAGACAAGTGAATCACTTGAGCTCAGGAGTTCAAGACTAGCCTGGGCAACATGACTAGACTCCATCTTTACTTTATATATATATACACATATATGTATATATATGTGTGTGTGTGTGTGTGTGTGTGTGTGTGTGTGTGTGTGTATAACCTGTAGTTGCAGCTATTTGGGAGCACTGAGGTGGAAGAATCACCTGAGCCTGGGAGGTGGAGGTTGCAGTGACTCGGGTTTGCACCACTGCAGTCCAGCCTGGGTGACAAAGTGAGACAGCTATAGAGAAGTGTAAATTTTATATAAAAGGAATTCCATCAGACTAACAGTGGACTTCTCAGCATAACCTTATAAACCAGAAAAGACTGGGAGCCTATTTTTAGTCTCCTTAAAGGGAAAAAACAATGTCAGCAAAGAATTTTATATTCCGTCAAACTAAGCTTCAAAAATAAAAGAGAAATAAAGTTTTTACCAGACAAGACAAGCAAATGCTAAGGGAATTCATTACCACTAGACAGATCCTACAAGAAATGGTCAAAGGTGTTCTAAATATGGAAACAAAAAGATGAAACTCGCTATCATAAAAAGACAGGTAAATACAAAGCTCACACATTCTATAAAGCAATTACACAATTGAGACTTCAAGGCAACTATTTACCAACACTATGAAAGGAAAAAACCTCATGTGTCAATATTCATCATGAATATAAATGGGCTAAATACTTAAAAGATAGTGGGAAATGGATACTAAAAAATAAAAGTCAAACATGTTCTGCCTATAGAGACCTACCTAATGGCTAAAGGCACGCACAGGTTCAAAGTAAAGGAGTCCAAGAAGATACACATGCAAACAGAAAACAAAAGCAAGCAGAAGTAGCCATTATTTTATCAGACAAAACAGACTAAGTCAACAACAGTAAAAAATGACAAAGGAAGAGATTATATAATGATAAAGGGTTCAATAAAACAAGATTTAACTATCCTAAATATGTATTCACCCAAGACTGCAGCACTCACATTTATAAAATAAATACTACAGACCTAAGAAAACAGATTGACAGCAAGACAATAAAAGTGGGAAAATTCCATATACCTCACTGTCAACACTGGACAGATCAATGAGGAAGAAAATCAACATAGAAGGCTGGGCATGGTATCTTATGCCTTATTCCCAGCACTTTGAGAGGCTGAGGTGGGTGAATCACTTGAGACCGGGAGACTGAAACCAGCCTGACCAATATGGTAAAACCCCTGACTCTAATAAAAATACAAAAATTAGCTGAAGGTGGTGGTGCTTACCCATAATTCCAGCTACTCGGGAGGCTGAGGCATGAGAATTGTTTGAACCTGAGAGGTAGAGGCCACAGTGAGCCAAGATCATGCCACTGCATTCCAGCCTTGGCAACAGAACGTGAGATTGTCTCAGAAAAAGAAAGAGAGAAAAAAAAGGAAATCAACAACGGAAATTTGAACTTAAACTGGAATGTAGTCCAAATAAGCATAATAGGCAATTTTAGAACGTTCTACCCAGCAACATCAGCATGTACATTTTTCTTATTTGTACATGGAATATTCTCCAAAATTGACCATATGCTTGATCATAAAGCAAGTTACAATAAATTTAAAAAATCAAAATTTTATCATGTATGTCTTCTTAGACCATAGTGGAATAAGAGTAGAAATGGTAAGAGGCACTATCAAAACTACATAGGTGCATGAAAACTAAATATGTACTTGTGTAGTTTTAATAGTTCCTCTTGGTATTAATTTGTGAATGAGTTAGTGGTTTTTGGGTAAACAATGAAATTAAGGCAGAAATAAAAAAAAAAAAAAATGAAAATAGAGACACAACACACCAAAATCTCTGGGATACTAAAAAAGCAGAGCTAAGAGGAAAGTTTACAGTGTTAAATGCCTTCATCAAAAAGATAGAAAACTCTCAAATTAACAACCTAAATTCACACCTCAAGGAACTGGAAACACAAGAATAAGAAAAACAAGAACAAGCCGAATAAATTACAAAGATCAACACAAAACTAAATGTTATTAAAAGCAAAAGAAAGATACAAAGTATATAAAAAAACCAAAAAGTTGTTTCTTAGAAAGGATAAACAAAGAACAAATTGGAATCTGTTAGCTAGATTAACCAAGAAAAAAAGAGAGGATTTAAATAGTACAATCAGAAATGATAAAGGTGACATTACAATTGACACCACAGAAATACAAGTGATCAGCAGAGACAACTATGAATGTCTCTTTTCACACAAATTTAAAAATCTAGAGGAATTGGAAAGATTCACAGAAACAAACAATCTCTCAAGATTTAACCAGGAAGAAATAGAAATCCTGAGCAAACCAGTAATTACTTATAAAATCAAATAAGTAATAAAGGATCTTTCAACAAACAAAAGCCCAGGACCAGATGGATTTACAACCAAATCTTACCAGGCCTACAAGAAAGAACTGGTACCAATCTTACTGAATTTATTCTAAAATTTGAGGAAGAAGGCTTCCTCCCTAACTTATTTCTATTAAACCAATATCACCTTGATTCCAAATCAGGCAAGTGCATTACAAAAACAGAAAACCACAGGTGAATATCCCTGATGAACACAGATGCAAAGATCCTCAATAAAATATTAGCAAACTGAATTCAAGAGAACATCAAAAAGATAATTCATCATAACTGAGTCGGTTTTATTCCAAGGATGCAAGAATGGTTCAACATCTGCAAATGAATAAATGTGATTTGCCATATTAAACACAATTAAAAAACAAAAACCATATGATTGTCTTAATAGGTGCAGAAAAATCATTCAATAAAATCCAAGAGCCCTTCATGATAAAAACCGTCATCAAACTAAGCACCTAAGGAACATACCTCAAAATAATAAGAGCTATACATGACATACTCATAGTCAACGTTATACTGAACGGGGAAAGGTGAAAAGCATTTCCCCTAAGAACTGGAGCAAGACAAGGATGTCCACTCTCTCTCCTCCTATTAAACATCATACTGGAAGTCCTAGCCACAGCAATCAAGCAAGAGAAATAAAGGACATCAAATTGGAAAGAAGAAGTCAAATTATCTGTTTGCTGATGACGTGATAATATGCCTAGAAAACCCTACAGATTTCTCCAAAATTCTCCTATTCTGGCAATTGACTTGAGTACAGTTTTAGGACACAAAATCAATGTGCGACACTTAGTACCATTTCTATACACCAGTAATGTTCAAAGTGAGAAGCTGAGAACCAAATCAAGATTGCCACAAAAAAAAAAAAAAAAAAAAAAAAAAAAAAAAAAACCTAGGAATACATTTAACCAAAAAAGTGAAATATTTCTACTAGCAAAACTAGAAAACACTAATGAGAGAAATTATAGATGACACAAATAAATGGAAAACATTTCAGGTTAATGGATTAGAAATATCATTATTGTTAAAATAAACATACTGCCCAAAGCAATGTATAAATTTAATGCAATTCTTATCAAATTACCAACATCATTTTTTACAGATTAGAGAAAACAATTCTAAAGTTCACATAGAACTGAAAAACACTCCAAATTTCTAGAGTAATCTTAAGCAAAAGGAACAAATCTGAAAACATCACATTACCTGACTTCAAATTATGCTGTAAGGCTATAACAACCAAATCAGCATGGTAATGGTATAAACATAGACATATAGATGAATAGAAAATAGAGAACCCAGAAATGAAGTCATACGCCTACTACCAACTGATCTTTGACAAAACCAAAGAAAAATAAACAATGTGGAAAGGACACCATATTCAATAAATGGCGCTGAAAAAAATTGGTTAGCTATACACAGACGAATGAAACTGGACTTCTATCTCTCACCATATACAAAAATTAACACAAAGTTGATTCAAGACTTAAGCATCAGACCTGAAACTATAAAAATCCTAGAAGGAAATATAGGAAAAAACTTTTCTAGACATTGGTCTAGGCAAAAAACTTATTACAAAAACCCCAAAAGCAAATGCAATAAAAACAAAAATAGAGAAATGGAATTTAATTAAACTGAAAAAAGTTATTAAAAACCAGACAAAGGACATTAATAGATATTCCTTAAAAGAAGGCATGCAAGTGGCCAAGAAACGTTTAAAAAAGGTGAATATAACCAACCATCAGAGAAATGCAAATTAAAACCACAATGAGATGTCATCTTACACCAGTCACAATGGTTACTGTTAAAACATCGAAAACCAAGAAATGTTAGTGTGGATGCAAAGAAAAGAGAAAACTTATACACTATCAGTGAGAATGTAAATTAGTTCACTTCTGTAGAAAACGGTATGGAAAGAACTAAAAATAAAACTGCCATTCAACCCATGACTCCGACTACCAAGCATCTATCCAAAGAAAAAGAAATTATTATATAAAAAGATGCCTGTATGTCACACACATGTTTATTACAGCACTATACACAATAACAAGTCATAGAACTAGCCTGTCTCCATGGCTGGACATGGTATCCACATTAATAGTTGACTGGATGAAGAAAATGTACTACATTTACAGCATGGCATACCATGCTACATGACATGCCATATTGCATGGTATGGCATGCAGCATGGTATGCCATACAGTCATAAAAAAGAATGAAATCATGTCTTTTGCAGCAACATGGATGAAGCTGGAGGTCATAATTCTTAGTTATATAACTCAGAAAGAGAAAATTAAATACCACATGTTCTTATTATGAATGAGACATACACAATAGGTCCACATGCACATAAAGATGGAAATAGTAGACCCTGGGGATTCCAAAAGAGGGTAGGTAGAGAGGGGGATGAGGAATGAAAATTTACCTGTTCAGTACTATGTTCACTATTTGGGTGATGGGTACACTAGGAAACCCAATCCACAATTATGCAATATATCCATGTAACAAATGTCCACATGTCCCTTCTGGATCTAAATTTTTTAAAAATCATAGAGATATGCTGTAATTACATTAATAAGCCAGATATCCTTTCTAATTTAGAGGTATCTGAGTAATTCAGTTAGCGTCAGCATTGTTTTACTAGCATTTTACCAGAACAAAGTTATGTAAATACTTTTCAGAATAGTTCAGCTCCAAGAAAATTAACCCTACTTCTATATAGTCTATTTCAGGGCATCTGTTTTCTCACTTTCAATCTCATTGTCAATAAATGGTATATTTTGACTGCTGTGGCCTGAATGCTTGTGCTTAACCCAGAATTAACATGTTAAAGCCTAATCACCTGTAATGAAAATATAAGACTTTTCAAGGAGGCCAAAGAGGAGAAACTGATTCTAGTCAAATGACACAGATTGTTCAAACACCTGGACGTGATGAGTAACACATTCAGAAACTGGGTCAGGTATTTTCAAATAAGCAAACCAGTAAAAAGTTAGCATAGAAATGCCTATGATGTAAACTGCTGTATAGAGTTTGGTTCTATCTAGAGACAAGGGATTGTTGGAGAACTTTAATCGGTAGAGTGGGTTTTGTTTTTTGAATGTTTATGAAATTTGTAGTTCAGATGGAAACATTCACATGTAAAGTCAATATCCAATATATAGAAATAAAGAAAAGCTAAATTCTATGATCTGATATTTTCTGTGCTGAGTAATTTGGAAAAACTTTCTTCAATTTGTCTTGGATGTTAGCAGAGATCTCTAGGTCTTTCCTTAATCCCAGATATTGGGAAAAACTATTTCAAGATTATGTCGAGTTAAAATTCTTTGTCAAGTCCCAGCCTGTATACCTACCTGTCCCTCCTGAGCTCCTCCCTTATCCCATCTCCTTGGTCGCACACATGTATACTGATTCTGCATTAGCATCTTCTGGGACAAGCATTGTATGATGCCTGAAGACCACGGCATGTGTTACCTTGGGGTTAATATTTCCCCCATCCTATTTCAATTTCTCAAACTCTGAAGGCTCCTGTGCTTTATGGAGCTTATGATGTTTGTATTAATTTTACAAAGTGAAAATGAACACAGAAGATAGTTTGATAAATTCTTATTAGTTTAGAAGTAGATTTCTTCACATATGCCATACAAATTGACATAAAAAATAACATCACCAACCGTATATTCCATATATATCACAAAACTATTTGCATAGCTCAGAAAAAGGCTTATAGTTAGAATTTCTTCTCATTATAGGATAGTGTATAGATAATATAGATTTGTTGTCCTTTTCCTTCTCACTAACTGTACCAAAATATCCAAACTAAGCTTAATTTTATCTATCTATCCCTGTCATCTGTCAATCATCCATTATTTATCTGTCTCTCCCCCTTTTCTCCGACCCTTGTTCCTAATACAATGTATACTAGCTTCCAAACATGTCCCTCCTGTGTTGCTTGAAGATGTCTTATCTGACCCCAATGAGAACTTTCAGGTTAATTTAGCTTGAAGCAGCTACAATGTTCCATTTTCTAACAGACTCTTTCATCAGGCATTGTAATGTATTACAGATAACATGTCTCTGTGATATTTCTGTTCATCGTAGGCAAACTTCTGCTTACACTGGTGTTGCATCTTTTTCACTCCCATATTTTGTTGAGCAGGAGGAAGTATTACAGCTTTTTTATTCTCCCAGTTTGGCAAATTTTGAGTTCTTGTTTTACGACCAAGAGTAATGAAATACGCAGATGCCTGAGAGTGAGTAAGACATAGTAGAATTTTGAGTAACAGTAAGAAAGCTCTCAGCAGAGAGAAGGAGGCCTGGAAGTGGATTGCCAGCTGTGAGGCCGAGTCTGGAATATTTATGGGCTTAGAATAGGGAAATGTGTGCTGATTGGTTTATAAGTAGGCTTGGAAAAAGCACCATTCATAAAGAGGTACAAGAGTGCAAGGAACCAATCAGAGACTGAAGTGAAGGCTTGACCTGGGATCAGTCAGGGACTGAGTACACCAAACGGGAATGGAAGTTCTCACTCCAGCCTGTGGACTCTATCCCGAACTGGTAGTTGGGTGTTCAGGTTTCAGACTATCCTTGGCTTGAAGGTCTAGTTTCACTGGGGACCCATGCCTGTCTGCCTAGGAATTCGTCTGCCTCCTACTTGTATTACTGATATGGTTGAGTTTTTCTGTTTGCATGTTTGTTTTGTTTTCATTTTCCTTTGAATCAAGCACTGGCACTTCCACTGGGGATCACCAGCACCCTGACATGTTGGAGATTTTATGCAACAAAGTGGTAAAGCCTATGAAGTACTTAATGTGTACAATGTGATATGCTTCCTACGGAAGTCAATCAATTTTATTTTTCTGTGATTTTACATTGTAATTTACTGCAGTAATACCGAAACACAAAGCTTTTAAGAAAAAAGGCTATTGGGAAAGCCACAGGATGGTAGATGGAAAGGAAAATCCTAGTGGTATGTTCCAAATACTGCATTCCTAATCACTAAAACCTTCCTGTGAGTGAATGAGACTTTGTTATTGACCACATGTGAATCTTAGGAGAAATTTTCTCCAGGAAACTCTTGAGTCTTATCTTAATTAGCTCTGGCAGATCTTCCCTATCAGCTCACTGGACATTGTCAAATATGATTGAAGCTCAGCACTGACATCACCAAAGGTCAAGCTGGAAGTATTCCCTGAATTTCAGGGAAGACTCCCCTCAAAATAGTGTTGCATTCTACCATATGCTTGTTCCTTGCCAACTGTAACTTGTGACTTCCGTTTTATATTTTCTCACTTAACATTGATGAACTAAATGTTTTCCTGCTGGAGTTACACCTAGCTATCCAAAGATGAGACAAAACCAATCCAACAGTGGTGCATGACTATGCACACACAGAGAAATATGGTGTTAGGGAGGAGGGACCCCGCATGGGTGCATGAGCTTTTTAAGTTATACATTTGTACTTGTATAGTGAAACAGTTCCATCCTCAACAATGAATTCATATTTATCTTATCTAAAATCACTGTAGAAAAGAAAATTTTCTAGTTTGAAATGTGAAGTAGAACTGTATTTTCCAGAAATATTAAGAATGTCTTCAAGAATTCTCTTTTCTTTAAATGAGTTCTTAATGTGGTGTTTATTAGAAAATTTGCAGAATATTCTTTTCTACTTGGGCATTCCAAAATATTTAATATATGGGCGGTTACCTATGAAAAAGCTAGTATTGTCTTCACTTATAGTTTGAAAGTAATGGCAAAAAACACAAGTACTTTTGCAACAACCTAATACAATATGGAACTGTAGTTCTTCGTTGTTAGTTTAAGTGAATTCAAGAAGCTTTGGGTTAAAGCAAAGCTTCCCACATATAGAACTAACAATGATATATGCTAAATTGCTAGATATATGTAAATTTAATTTAACAAAGCAATAGAATAATTTAAAATGGGAGAAAAAAATAAAACTGCTTTCTACAAACATAAGCTTCTACCTAAATCCTGTTGGAAATGTGCTTAGCATTACTGTCTAGACACTGAGATCCAGCATTCATAAGATAAATAAGAAAACATGGATTTAATATTATGGAATAAGCAGAGAAAAAAATAAAATTCAAACATGAAAATACGGAAAAAATGAATAAGTAAGAAAACATCAAACTGATTTTAGAATGAGTAGAAAGAAAATATACAAATAAAAATGTATAATACAATGACATTAAAATGATAAATTATGCAAAGAAAGCTTTTAAAAGGAGAAGGCTTAAAACAGAGAAGTCTAGTTGTTAAGAAGAAAATATCCGCCGGGCATGGTGGCTCACGCCTGTAATCCCAGCACTTTGGGAGGCCAAGGCAGGCAGATCACAAGGTGAGGAGATCGAGACCATCCTGGCTAACAAGGTGAAATCCCATCTCTACTAAAAAAAATACAAAAAAATTGGCCAGGCGTGGTGGCAAGCGTCTGTAGTCCCAGCTACTCGGGAGCCTGAGGCACAAGAATGGCATGAACCCAGGAGGCAGAGCTTGCAGTGAGCCGAGATCACACCACTGTATTCCATTCTGGGCTACAGACCAAGACTCCATCTCAAAAAAAAATAAAAAATTAAAATAAATAAATAAATAAATAAAAAATAAATAAAAGAAGAAGAAGAAAATATCCCAATCAAGATTTCCAAATGAACATTGTATAGCAGAATCAAACTAGTGCTTCTTTCTCAGCCCATACAAAACTTTTTCACCATACAATATACACATGTATATATATATATTTTTATTGTCATAAATATGAAAGAATGTTAACACTGTGTTTTTCTGCAAGTGCTGTATTTTCAGTAAAGTACTAAATCGTATTCGTTATTATAAAAATATAAGTGATTCTAGTCAAGAATTTACAATAAAAGTAGAATAAAATATTTCAACCGAACGCCTATGGTCATTAATCTCTGACAAGCTGAAAGGACAAAAAACTATCTTGCCTCAAAATACACTTTATTTATCAGTATGCCCATTCAGTTCACAGTAGATAGGCTCAGCAGGGCCACTTTAATCCTCTATTTGAATGCCGATTTCTAGAAGTCAGATTTAGAATATATCAGGGATGCTAATTTTCTCTATTTAAATATCACCTTATATTCTGAAGTCCCCTTACGGTTTTGACTCCTGTGAATGGAACAGTCTCTTTACTATGACTTTGAAAATAATTCCTGAGATAAACATCTCCAAGCTATGCTTTAAAATTCATGTTTGGAGACTTACCAGTGGTTTTTATCTAATAACATATTTGAAACACAAATTATCTTCATTTGAAAAAATATGTTTTTTCTGCATTTTCTAGATAGGTTAAATAGAAAACACAAAAATATTGTAATTGCCTTTCTAACTGTCTTTGCTAGTTTTTCATTTGATAGACTTTTCCCCCTATAATTCCTCAAGATAATACTTGAAATTAGATAAAGAAAAAAACTTAATTTCCAATGTAATGCGTTGCTTATATATTCTATCACAAAGCTATTTGTATATATTCACCCTATCTAGTCTCAATTAAAAAGCATGAGGTAAACAAATATCCTTTTCTAAAATGTCCTGCAGAGAAGACAAGATGCACTTTTTAAGGTTTCAAGCCAGCCACAATGCTCCAATCAATAAATCGAGAGGTCTCTTATACGCTTCATCTTCATTTTAGTATTTCCCTTCTCCCACTTTTCCACTTTGTGATATTTCCTTTAAAATGATATTAGTTGATTTTTGCTAATTAATCAGGAGTTACTGGGGAACAGCATTCAAGTGACTGAATACAGGTAGCAGCTAATAAACCTTAATGTGTCATTTTGAGAGATCCTGTGTGAAATCCTCAATGATATAGGAAAGAAATATAATTCTGAAAGCTCTAACAAGGACCAAAGTAAATATATTGGTGTTTGTTATGAGGTGACTCGTGTTCCTCAAAAAGCTATATTGTCATTCTAAGTCCCGTATTTATGAATATGACCTTATTTGAAAATAGCATCTTTGTATATGTGATCAAGTTAAGGTGAAGTCATTCCTGACTAGTATAGATTATAGCCCAATAAGACTGATGGCCTTATCAATAGGATGAAGAGAAGAGACACAAACATACAGACAAGAGTCCCATGTGAAGACTGAGGCAGAGATTGTAGTGATTAGTCTATAAGTCAAGAATTTTAGGCAACCACCAGAAGCTGGGAGAAAGAAATGAAACAGATTCCTCCTGTGAGCAGATGAAAGGAACTAGCCCTGTCAACATCTTGAGTTTAGACTCCTAGTCTCCAGAAAGGTTGAGATAATAAATGATGTTGTTTTAAGCCATGAAGTTTGTAGTAATTTGTCACAGCAGACCCAGGAAACTAATAGAATATTTCTATTTGGTATCCTCCAAAGAGCATCACTTAATGTATACTTCTGCTCTATGGAAGACCCCCTAGAAAAACAGTAAAGATACATTTTCACAAAGTTGCTGATCTTTAAGGTCAATAAATGGGAAGAATGTTAACAAAGTAAAAGTTCCTGAAAGAAGCAGAGTGTGTATTCCAATTTACCATCTCATAAATTATTATTTTGATGACCATGCTATTCCTCCATGTGGCAATATAAGCCTATGCCAGTCTAGCACCTCTCTTAGTACTTCTATATGTGAAGTCTTGATTAAAATGATTTTAAAGGAAAGGTAGTCACACTTAAATCAAAAACAGCTATTGGATTTGCACAGTTCAAAGATGAGCTGTCATTGGAAAAATTAGCAGATGGAAGTTACCCAGGAGTTGAGAACTCCATGTTTAGTCTTGAGCTCTTCTAATCAACTAGATGTATGCAAATCTGTTTAAGTTTTCTAAGCCTAGGTTTCCTCATCTGTAAAATGAAAGTCAGCCAGGATACATTGGGTGTCTATGTGCAGCCTAAACTGCTGGCAGTAACCAACCTACTTTAGATATATATTCTTCTTCAATTTTATTTCAAGCCAGAAAAACAGGAAACAGTTTATCTTGACTTAACACTGGAAAGGCAGTTACTTACAGCTTACTTTAAACAAGGTACAATACAAGAATAGTTATTGATACTACATTAAGACTTTATTTAACTTCATCAATTACCACGTTATTTTCCTCTCCTTTAAACCCTAAATTTACTTTTATCTACATACCGTTTTTATTATTATGTTATCTTCTTTAGCTATTTTTCAGGTCCTGTGATGCCACTTTTCATTGTTTCCACGTACTACTAGAGTTATTTTTCACTTTGAAGAGTTATCTTTCATTTTGAAGAGACAAGAGACTTCCAATCTTCTCTTCAGACTATTTTTCTAAGAGTCTATTTTGGGTTTCTGTGATGTCGAATTTCCTTTTATGCTTTCTATTCTGCTACCAGAACATATGTCTTAACTACCCAACATCCTCCAATTTTAAAAACTGACTCAAGTATACACATTATATGACACTCTCTAAGATAGCATAGCTCCTTTAAGAAGAAGAATATCCACTTGAAAGAAGTATTGAATGTTACAGTTTAACATCAAGGTCAGGGAGTGGAGGGAAAGTAAAGCAAAAAACTTACACCGAATACCACATATTGTTTTTTCTTATATTCATTTCCCTCCAGTTTGAAACTAGAATTAAAACGTAAGTGAACACTGAGATTAGCAGTTTGTCAGGCTTCTAAATCTAGGTATTACTGTATGCTCTAAATTACTTTTTGATTATTATTTAGACAAGAAGTTTGCTGATCCTTTTAATCTTTTTTTTTTTTTTTTTGTATGTGTCACTCTTAAAAGATTTTCTAAACTTTTTTATTTCTTAGATCTTCCGGTGGGACAAAGTCTAGTATCTGCAGGACTCTGGGAGACTTTAAGGTATAAAAGATGCCGTTCCTCATTGCCACTTTGGTCCTTTGGCCTCTATCTACCAGATTGTGTAGTCAAACTGTAAGAATCTTTAAAAATACATAAAAATTTAAAAAGTCAGAATGATTTACCGATTACAGGAACAAAGTTTAAATTTCTAAGCAACTTGAACTTTTCACTGAATATTCCTCAGGAGAGAACTCTCAAGACATGCTCGTATCCCCCGTGTATTTCCAGGGCAAGGTTTCCTTTTCTCTTTACCTTGTTAATTTTCTCTCAAGTTCAAGTTGTCTGTTCCATTTCCATTGGCAAACTTCATTCCAATTTATTTGTGAGACACTGAACAGTTTCTTTTCCTTAAAAGAATCTGTCTATTTTATTTTATTATTATTATTATTGTTATTCTTATACTTTAAGTTCTAGGGTATATGTGCACAACGTGCAGGTTTGTTACATATGTATACATGTGCCATGTTGGTGTGCTGCACCCATTAACTAGTCATTTACTATCTATTTTCTTGGGAATAGAGATTCTTTTCTTACTCAATTCTATGTCTTGTGATCTTATACATGCCCAGGGTTTCAGCCAAAATAATACAGTTTGTTGCAGCTGTGTTTCACTCTTATGGAGGAGATGGCTCTAGCCCTGTGAGCAAAGATGAATGAAGCATTCCAGCTTTTATATATATATATATATATATATATATATTTATATATATACATATTTATATATATATATATACACATATGAAATACACACACACACACACTCATTTCTACCAGTAAAGCAGCATGCTTTCAAGTTCTTTGAGATGTCAACCAATAATTTAAGTTCCTCTCCTATGTTAAATAGGACGGTTTTGCCCTAAGTAACAGAAGATCTGACTCGAAGTGGCTTAAATAATATGTACACTCTTATAACAGAAAGCCCCAAGATAGTCAAGTTTTAGATTAAGTTGTTTAAGTGACTTCATGAGGCCATCAAAGATATGGATTCTTTCCATTCTCTTGTAGTGTCCTTCTCAATTTTGTTTCATATTCTGCTGTGGAGCAATTCCAGGCATTATATATAGCTCTAAATGTACCCTGAAAAAGACACAAACCTTCTCTTCATGCAGCAAAATCTTTTCCAGAAGACACCTTGTAGCAGCCTTCTCTCATGAATTATTGGTAACAAATAGGTCACATGTCCATTTTGAACCAAACACAAATTAGGGGAATTTGCTTCATATTGGATCAATCAGTCTCCATCTGGGGTGAGTTGAGGGGACCAGCTTCCCCTGAGACACAAGCTGAGCAAACTCGAGGCTTCACTGGAGGGATAAAAGATGAGAGGATTAGATCGCAAGTGACCTTAGATAACTGCCTTAAGGATCACTTTTCTTTTTCTTTCATTTTTTTCTTTTTATTCTCTCTCTTTCTTAGAAGTGATAATCCTTTCTAAATTTCTAAAATCACAAGGATAAGGTATCAGCTTACCTTAAATTTTCAACTTGGTAATTTCCACATTTAGGAGAATGTGTGCAGGAAACCAGGCCCAAAATGATGTCCTCAGCATATTAGGAGCCTGTCTCTCTATGTTCACAGGCCTCTCAAAATGACCCAGCCATCCCATGACTGGGTATACACCCAAAGGATTATAAATGATGTTGCTATAAAGACACATGCACACATATGTTTATTGCAGTACTGTTCACAATAGCAAAGACTTGGAACCAACCCAAATGTCCATCAGTGACAGACTGGATTAAGAAAATGTGGCACATATACACCATGGAATACTATGCAGCCATAAAAAGGATGAGTTCATGTCCTTTGTAGGGACATGGATGCAACTGGAAACCATCATTCTCAGCAAACTATCACAAGAACAGAAAACCAAACACCACATATTCTCACTCATAGGTGGGAACTGAACAATGAGAACACTTGGACACAGGAAGGGGAACATCACACACCAGGGCCTGTTGTGGGGTGGGGGGACGGGGGTGGGATAGCATTAGGAGATATACCTAATGTAAATGATGAGTTAATGGGTGCAGCACACCAACATGGCACATGTATACATATGTAACAAACCTGCACGTTGTGCACATGTACCCTAGAACATAAAGTATAATTAAATAAAAGAAAAAGAAATGATAGTCTTTTCTAAATTTCTAAACTCACCACAAGTATAAGGTACCAGCTTACCTTTAATTTTCAACTTGGTGATTTCCACATTTAGGAGAATGTGTGAAGGAAACAGGCCCAAAATGATGTCCTCAGCATATTAGGAGCCCATCTCTCTATGTTCACAGGTCTCTCAAAAGTTCAAAGAGATATTGGAAAAATATGTTATTGTATTATTTGAGAAGAGATATTTGAGAATCTGAATCAGATAAATAGTCCTTACTTTAGCCTAATTAAATCAGTTTTCTCTCATAGCATGAGGGCTCCTGGCTTATTTCAACCTTTCAAGCTAAAATAATATTTACTCAGGGCTTTGTGGGTTTGAAGGTCTCTGCTTCCCCATTCAAGTGTGGAAGCCATGCCTTCAATCTCCTTTGATCAGTGTCCCGAAGACTGAGCAAGGCATTTGAAATTTCCATCCAGCATATTCATTTCTAGTTTTCCTTCAAATCTTACTGCCTAGATTCAAAACTGGAAATCTATTCTTGTCTTCAATTTCCTCAGTGACTAATACCTAATATTTTGCATCCTCTTTATACTCAAGCTTTATAAACAATTAGCATTCTTACACTGATCCCTGATTATTAGAAGCCTGTCACCTATATATTATCAGATCCAAGATCTGAAACTGGACTGTTTCTCTTTTTATCAGTTCTGGAACTCAACAATAGTGTTGTTTCTCTATAAATGGCATTGTGGAAACAATGAACAGAACCAATGAGTTTTCCAGGGATTACCTCTTAACTTATTTGCAATTTGAGTAATATGATTTGCTCTCCCATCTGCAGAAACTATACTAAGATCCATATATAGTTCTAGGTAATCTTGGTTATATATTGAATCTGTTGTCTTTAAAATTTTAATTTCTCACTTTAGCGTCTCTTCTTTAAATATTTTACTTTTCATTTTATCTGGTTGTCCTGTGCATCTCAAAATACCTACTGTGTGAATTAATCTGTTAGGGCTGCCATAAAAAATACTAGCATCTGGGTGACTATAAAACAACAATGTATTTTGTCAGAGTTCTAGAAGCTGGAGGTCCAAGATCAGGGTCCCAGCAAGGATGGTTTCTTCTGAGGCCGCTCTCCTTAGCGTGCAGTTGGCCACCTTCTCACTGTGCTCTTACATGGGCCTTCCTTTGTGCGTGTGCCCTCCTGGTGATGCTTTCTTCTTAAAGGGCACCAGTCACAATGGATTAGGGCTTCATTCTAATGACTTCAGTGTACCTTAATTACATCTTTAAAGGCCTTGTCTCCAAATGTTGTCATATTCCAAAGTACCGGATGTTATGACTGCAACATGAATTTTAGGGGAACACAATCCAATCCACAATGCTATGTAAAAATCAGTCTTGAATACTCACCTCAAATCTTTTTCCCTAGTTTTAGTGGCACCACTACCTATGTCAAGTTGCTCAGTCTCTGTACTCTTCTCTGAACCCTTGCCAGTAACTCTTCTTCTGCTTCCCTGATCCTAGCCTCTATAATCTCCTTTCTGGACTGTTGGTCTTGATGGCTCTCTTTTTTATTGACTAAACCCCACTATATTAGCTACATCTCTCTTTCTCATAGAATAGAAACTTAAATTTGCCTGTGGATATTGGCTTGAATTTCTTTGTCCCTTGGATTTGCTCCCCAAGTCCTTAAATGTGTAGATTATTCTAATAGATACTCTCTGCTCAGAAGTCTTTATAGCTAAGGGTTTTTTCCTGATCATTCTAACCAAAGTGTATCACCTCTTATTCTCCAATTTGCCTATTTTATTTCCTTCATTAAATACAACACTCTGTGAAAGTACCTTTTTTATTATTGATTTACTTATATTTTTTCTTCTCCTCTTTTTTTTTTTTTTTTTTTTTTTTTTCCGAGATGGAGTTTTGCTCTTCTTGCTCAGGCTGGAGAGCAGTGGCGCCATCTCGGCCCACTGCAACCTCAGCCTCCCTGGTACAAGCGATTCTCCTGCCTCAGTCTCCTGAGTAGCTGGGATTACAGGCGCATGCCACCACGCCCAGACAGTTTTTCTGTATTTGTAGTAGAGACAGGGGTTCACCATGTTGGTTAGTCTGGTCTCAAACTCCTGACCTCAGGTGATCTGCCTGCCTCAGCCTCCCAAATTGCTGGAATTACAGGTTTGAGCCACTGCGCCTGGTGCTTATATTTTTTCGAACCCACCCAAGTTGTATACTCCTCCAGAGCAAGTATCTTATCTCCTTATTCACAATTTGAACAGTGACTAAAACATAAAAGGAACTCAATAAATACTGATTTAATATATAAATGAAGAACATGACCTCAGGAATGACTCTTATCCATATAACATACTACAATCTAACCAAATTACTCATTTCATGAAGGCTGTAGAAAAGAGAATTTCACAGGAGGCTTGCAACTGCTTCCCAGTGCTCCATTTCTAAACCTCCACTTGAAATTTAGACACGTTAAACTAGTTGTCCCAGGTTCACATATTAGTTGTGGAGACACGATCCCTCTCTAGCAAAACTAGCTCTGGACCCCGCATTTCTAACCGCCACACTCAAGATCTCTCCATTGGGCACAGAGAAGAAACATTTCTAGAATTTTTTTCTAAATTCCTTCCAAATCCTAAAAAATAAGTAAAAAAGTAAATAATACGTTATTATGTGAGATATTTTAAAAAATTGTTTTATGTAAATGTTTGGATTCATAAAATGACAATTGTTCTTCAAACAAATTCCAAGCACTAGGACAAAATAAACCACACTAAAATACTAGAATACCTAAGTATAAGAATACAAAGAACAACTTAGTAAGTAGGTTCGAAGAGTATCAGTTAAAGTTTCAAATGTTTTTCTGAACTTATAAAAATTAACCTACAACAAAAGAGACTTTTCAACTACAATAAGCTCTTGATCTCTGTATATTGCTTAGCTCTATCTAAATTAGGTTTACAAAGCATTAAGGAGTAATAAAGCATCATTTTTTTCCATTATGAAAACTCAACTAGGATAGTAAGATGGTTAATTTTAGCAATTTATTTATTCTGCAATCCTAAAATATGGCTAATGTGGATATCACAGGGTTAGAAGTTGATTTTGATAACAATATGTAATGATTCTGTCAATAACACAAAGATTGTATTAAAATAGTCCCAAATCCACTTAACACTGAATAACTGAAGAGCAAGCATTAATCCTCTTTGGTATAACAGTCAGGAGTTTCATATATTGAAGCTTCTCAGTCGATCTTATTGCAAAGATATTTTTCTTACTTAGTTCACTTTCTCAAGAATGTTTAATCGGAACAACGACCTGGGTTTAAATTATCAATGTTCTTGAGAACATTTTAGATTATAAAATGCAAAATATTTAAAGACCTCACATAGATCTTTATGTAGATTTATATAAAATTAATGAAGAATTCTAATCAATGGCCTGGAAAGATTTTTTTTTTTTTTTTTTTTTTTTTTTTTGACAAGGTCTCACTCAGTCGCCCAGACTGGAGTGCAGTGGTTGATCTTGACTCACTTTAGACTCATCCTCCTGGGCTCAGGTGATCCTCCCACCTCAGCCTCCTGAGTAGCTGGGACTACAGACTCATGCCACCATGACTGGCTAGTATTTTGTATTTTTGTAAAGACGATGTTTCAACATGTTGCCCAGGCTGGTCTTGAACTCCTGGACTCAAGCAATCTGCCCACCTTGGCCTCCCAAATTGTTGGGGTTACAAGCGTGAACCACTGAGTCCAGCCTAGAAAGATAGATATTTAAAACTACAAATTTGTGATTACTTTTCAAACCCAGGGCTTCCTTTATCAAATGCTATAAATATTTCTATTACAATTTTGTCTATAACAAATAATTTAAAATCCCAAGACCTATTAATTCAAATATTTACTTATTTTCAAAGTGTGTAATAGCTTTTGTTCTTCTCTATTTATATTTTCTGCCAAATGGAATCTGAGTTGCAACGTAATTTGTGTCATTTCATATGAACATTGGCTAAACTTGTTTATGCAAAAAAATTGTGATCTCATCATTCAAGGAAACCATCCATCCTCTTTAATAAAGCTCATTACCAAATTATAATTTTATATATATTCTGTTTCAGTATGAAGCAAGAGATGTGGGACCCCACAAAAATAGACTTTCAAAATTTTATTCATCTTGATTTTCCTTTATCTAGAATGTGATGAAAGTCTCTGCATGATAAGTATGTGTTAAGGAAATGAAAGTAAATACAAATGTGGATATATATGCACATACACACATGATATGTTAGAGAACCTATGACTTGTTAATGTAAATGCAGCTATATTTAAAATACTATAGAGGCTATTGTCTCACCTCTATTAAATATCTTTAAGCAATGATCATGTCCAAATATTGTAAATATAAATATATTAAGTATTATTTATAGGAAGCAAGAATTTATCTTCAAGACCAAAAAGCCTTCAGAAACATGTTGTTAGACAAAAATAGAACTATTTTTTTCCAGCAACAGTTTCCTTGATCACTAATCTAAGAAAATAATAGCCATCACCATTCTGTCATATCTTAGAACAAACTAATACATTTATGTTTAAACTTCAGAGATCCAAATTGACAATAATATATTTCCATTTTACAGTTTTAAAATTGATTACTTATATTTCCTGTTGTTTATTTTTTAGCAAAATACTCACAATTAGATCTATAAACTGAGTTTTTAAACATGTAAATGCAGAAGAACCTCATTTACTGTAATCATACACAATATAAAAAATATACATAATATTTGACTTTTTCTCTTGTAATATTCAATTTATCTCTAGGTATTAAGTCACCAACAGGTGGACCCAGGAAAAGAAAGGACACTTCAGAATTTACAGAGAAATTTTATCTCAAAGTGCATAAATACATAAAATCCTAAGTAACACAAGTTATTAGGGAAATTATTTAATTTTGAATCTTTATCTTCATACTCATCATGGCTAAGGTTTAAGTGCTGTTACAGAAGGAATATTGTCTTCTCCCAAAATTTATTTTCCTAAGCCCCAACCCCAAATATGATAGTAATAATGGAATTAAGATGTGGGGATTTTAGAAGTGACTCAATTTGTTAAGGTCAAAAAGGTGGAGCTCCAAAATGAAATTAATTATCCTAAAAAGAAAGGAAGAAATATCAGAACTTTCTCACTCCATCATATGAGAATGTAGCTAGAAGGCACCCAGAATAGTAAATGTCTGTGGTTTCAGCCATCCAGCCTATGGTATTTTGTATAGCAGCCTGAGCAGACTAAAACAAGTACCTATAATAAATTCACACTTGACATTCCTCATCAATAGCCTAGATAATGCCTCATAGCTAGCCTCTATGAGGTCAGAGATTCATGTCTTTTTTTTTTTTTTTTTCTGATCCCCACCTTCTTCCTGAAATAATATCTGGCACATATGAAGACTTGAATAAATATATGCAGAGAAAAGAACAAACACAGCTAAATAAACTGACGTTCACATAAATTAAACAAAGTACAGTTATATGAGGCCAAGAGATGAATAATGGAAATCTACTGTGCATACAACACACTTCAGCAAGGCCATGATGAATGAATTTTGATAGTGAAAAAAAGAGAAAAACAATTTTAACAGGAGGAAACATAAAGAACAGTCATGCAGTTATTGAACACCAAGGATGTGTATGAGATATTAACAGGTCCTTATTACCAGATTGTACAGTGCACAAAGGGAGATATAGTGGTAAAGTGGGAAACTGGAAAAGGATAGGAAAGATTATTTCAATGCTCCAATGAGAAATAATGCATCAGTGAACTATAATTCCGGGCAGTTATGTGCTAGTAAATGTTTAATAATGGCTCTTTGAAAAAGGAAAGGATGTATGGGATGATGCATGTGTTTTGTGTATATGTGCATGTGGGTTTGTATAACATGCATATATGTGTATGTATACCTATATATTTTAGTAAATTTCGTAATACCACTTGAGGGTTACTATTTGGCTATTTCTGTCTTTACATAATTTTATAAGTGAAAATTAAAATATATTTACACTATTTTTTAAATGTACTCATAAGTTCAGTGTGTCTATTTCTCAGAAAATGTGCTATCAGTATTTATCATTCTATCATTAACAATATGTAGCAAAATTAGACTATGCCTAATGCTTAATTAGTAATGAATCAGGAGACATCACTTAAGTAAGTGGTTAATAAGAGTAGTTCCAACATGAATTCTATATTTGACTTTTTTTTTACATTGATGGGTAAAGCAACATGAAACAGTGAAGGCCTACATTAGAACTTCAATTGTTTATTAATAGCATGAGTAAATTATTTGCTAAATTAGGTAGTTTTCAAAGTGAGGTATAAGAGTCCCTCAATTTTTGGTGTTGTTCGCAATATAATGGGTATAGATATAAAAGACTTTAAGTTGAATCTTCATTAACATGTTCTTCATTATTTTCTTAAGTTTAGACAATCAATCAAACTGTAAATCAGGCTCTGATTTTTAATGTACACCCATTTTCATGGTGTAAATACTTCAACAATGGCCAATTTCAAGCTACCAAGAGAACTGCTATTAAACATATTTGGAAGAGATGTGCAGTACTGAATCATTATGAAATATTTACACTATACATAACCACTAGACATGATCTCAAGAACATAGGCAAAAGTAGAATTTCATAAAATAATTAGGAAAAAATTAACGTTGAATATTTATTGACCTTATAATATAAATTTTAATAGCACATTTTTACTATTTAATTTTTAATAATGGCTGTGTTTAAGAATCAAAAGACAGAATTTCTAAAATATGACCATTGCTCTTATGAACCAGCTTTAGCACATCAATAATTAGAATTACAACATCTTTGTTTTAAAATTACTATACAGCAGCTTTCCATTTATGAAAGCAATAACATTAACTATCTCCATTGCGAATACACTCAGTCACTCTTCTAAGATCTTTCTCCAAGTCAATAGAGAGGTATATTTCAAGTAAACAGGAGGTAACTCAGATTATTTTTAAAATATAATAAAATAAAGTGAGATATAATATGACCACAGCTTAGACATAGTTATTATACAAAAATATTTGTAAAAAAACATGTAAAAATCCTTTCTTCAAAGGATTTTTAATTCCTTTAGAAATTAATTGTACTCAACCAGTCTACAAAACAAATAATTATTAATTTGCATAAACTGAGCTCCAAAAACATTTTGAAAGGTGGATTAAACATTAGATTGAGACAAAATAAACACATTTTAGGACGAGAGATATTAATTTGAAAATATTATACAAAATATAATATAAAAAGGAAAACTCACTCGTATATTAAACATTCAGAAGAGCATTACATTTTTATCTTCTCCTGTGGTTTAGAGAACTCAGCATGGGAGTTACTATACTAGTGGGAAGTAGAGAATGACTGAGAGAATAAGATCAGAGATAAACTATGATGATATGTTAAAATTTTTGGCAAAAAGCAAAGAGCAGAATTTAGTTTCAGACTTAGTCCTTATACAATGGGAATGGAAGAACAAGAATAATTAAATTTTTGTAGTAGATAAACCAAAAATTTATATAGATTTTGTTGCTGCTATATCCTATATCTATCATGTGATGTACTTCAAGATGCCACTACTCTGAACGTTTCTTTGAAAATACATTAAATATGCACACATGAACACAAGCAAGGACACACAATTACTTATACAATATACCTGTATTTAAGACAGTGATTATATGTATATCTTGTAGTCGTATATGTATAAGAAAATCAGCTCAGTTGAAAAATGCTGGCCAGGGGAGGAATTTTGTTTCATCTACTTTCACCTAAATCCTGTTCATGAACCCTGGGCCAAAAATCACATGGCCCACCTAAATTCTCCTATATTCCAAGAAAAGGGAGAATTAGGTTAGTGTAAATGTAAAAAGAATAATTATTGTTATTTGCCTTTACTTTTTTTTCTTTAAATACCAGATCTTTTTCTACCATGTAGAGGATAAATGCTTATGGGATTAATCTTTCTTTTATTTTCCTTTGTTGTTGTTGTTGTTGTTGTTGTTGTTGTTGTTGTTGAGACAGAGTCTTGCTCTGTTGCCAGGCTGGAGTGCAGTGGCATGATCTTGGCTCACTGCAACCTCTGCCTCCCAGGTTCAAGCAAACCTCCTGCCTCAGCCTCCCAAGTAACTAGGATGACAGGCCTGCACCACCATGGACAGCTAATTTTTTGTATTTTTAGTAGAAACGAAGTTTCATCATGTTGGCCAGGATGGTCTCGATCTCTTGATCTTGTGTTCTGCCCATCTGGGCCTCCCAAAGTGCTGGGATTACAGTCATGAGCCACCGTGCCCTGCCTCATCTTCCTTTTAATGGATGTTTACCTATTTCTTTTCTGTCATGAAAAAGCAATATAAATGCGGGAGCAAGATGGCCGAATAGGAACAACTCCAGTCTCCAACTCCCAGCGCGAGCGACACAGAAGACCGGTGATTTCTGCATTTTCAACTGAGGTACTGGGGTCATCTCACTAGGGAGTGCCGGACAATCGGTGCTGGTCAGCTGCTGCAGCCTGACCAGCGAGAGCTGAAGCAGGGCGAGGCATCGCCTCACCTGGAAGCGCAAGGGGGAAGGGGGATCCGTTTTCCTAGCCAGGGGAACTGAGACACACAACACCTGGAAAATCGGGTAACTCCCACCCCAATACTGCGCTGTAAGCATACAGGCATTCCAGGAGAATATATCCCACACCTGGCCGGGAGGGTCCCACGCCCACGAAGCCTCCCTCACTGCTAACACAGCAGTCTGCCGCGATCTATCCGCAAGGCAGCAGCGAGGCTGGGGGAGGGGCGCCCGCCATTGCTGAGGCTTAAGTAGGTAAACAAAGCCGCTGGGAAGCTCGAACTGGGTGGAGCTCACAGCAGCTCAAGGAAGCCTGCCTGTCTCTGTAGTCTCCACCTCTGGGGACAGCGCACAGCTGAAGACCAACAGGGGAAGTAGCGGGAGCCGGTGCAGACGCGAACGACTCTGTCTGACAGCTTTGGGGAGAGCCGCGGATCTCCCAACGCGGAGGTTGAGATCTGAGAACGGACAGACTGCCTGCTCAGGTGTGTTCCTGACCCCTGAGTAGCCTAGCTGGGAGAAATCCCCCACTAGGGGCAGTCTGACACCCCACACCTCACAGGGTGGAGTACACCCCTGAGAGGACACTTCCAAAGGAAGAATCAGACAGGTACACTCGCTGTTCAGCAATATTCTATCTTCGGCAACCTCTGCTGCTGATACCCAGGCAAACAGGGTCTGGAGTGGACCTCAAGCAATCTCCAACAGACCAACAGAGAGTCCTTCTGACTGTCAGAAGGAAAACTATCAAACAGGAAGGACACCTATACCAAAACCCCATCAGTTCGTCACCACCATCAAAGACCAGAGACAGATAAAACCACAAAGATGGGGAAGAAGCAGGGCAGAAAAGCTGGAAATTCAAAAAATAAGAGCGCATCTCCCCCTGCAAAGGAGCGCAGCCCATCACCAGCAACAGATCAAAGCTGGTCAGAGAATGACTTGGACGAGAGGAGAGAAGAAGGCTTCAGTCCATCAAACTTATCAGAGCTAAAGGAGGAATTACGTACCCAGCGCAAAGAAACTAAAAATCTTGAAAAAAGAGTGGAAGAATTGACAGCTAGACTCATTAATGCAGAGAAGATCATAAACGAAATGACAGAGATGAAAACCATGACACGAGAAATACGTGACAAATGCACAAGCTTCAGTAACCGACTCGATCAACTGGAAGAAAGAGTATCAGCGATTGAAGATCAAATGAATGAAATGAAGCGAGAAGAGAAACCAAAAGAAAAAAGAAGAAAAAGAAATGAGCAAAGCCTGCAAGAAGTATGGGATTACGTAAAAAGACCAAATCTACGTCTGATTGGGGTGCCTGAAAGTGAGGGGGAAAATGGAACCAAGTTGGAAAACACTCTTCAGGATATCATCCAGGAGAACTTCCCCAACCTAGTAGGGCAGGCCAACATTCAAATTCAGGAAATACAGAGAACGCCACAAAGATACTCCTCCAGAAGAGCAACTCCAAGACACATCATTGCCAGATTCACCAAAGTTGAAATGAAGGAAAAAATCTTAAGGGCAGCCAGAGAGAAAGGTCGGGTCACCCACAAAGGGAAGCCCATCAGACTAACAGCAGATCTCTCGGCAGAAACTCTACAAGCCAGAAGAGAGTGGGGGCCAATATTCAACGTTCTTAAAGAAAAGAATTTTCAACCCAGAATTTCATATCCAGCCAAACTAAGTTTCATAAGTGAAGGAGAAATAAAATCCTTTACAGATAAGCAAATGCTTAGAGATTTTGTCACCACCAGGCCTGCCTTACAAGAGACCCTGAAGGAAGCCCTAAACATGGAAAGGAACAACCGGTACCAGCCATCGCAAAAACTTGGCAAAATGTAAAGACCATCGAGGCTAGGAAGAAACTGCACCAACTAACGAGCAAAATAACCAGTTAATATCATAATGGCAGGATCAAGTTCACACATAACAATATTAACCTTAAATGTTAATGGACTAAATGCTCCAATTAAAAGACACAGACTGGCAAACTGGATAAAGAGTCAAGACCCATCAGTCTGCTGTATTCAGGAGACCCATCTCACATGCAGAGACATACATAGGCTCAAAATAAAGGGATGGAGGAAGATCTACCAAGCAAATGGAGAACAAAAAAAAGCAGGGGTTGCAATCCTAGTCTCTGATAAAACAGACTTTAAACCATCAAAGATCAAAAGAGACAAAGAAGGCCATTACATAATGGTAAAGGGATCAATTCAACAGGAAGAGCTAACTCTCCTAAATATATATGCACCCAATACAGGAGCACCCAGATTCATAAAGCAAGTCCTTAGAGACTTACAAAGAGACTTAGACTCCCATACAATAATAATGGGGGACTTCAACACTCCGCTGTCAACATTAGACAGATCAACGAGACAGAAAGTTAACAAGGATATCCAGGAATTGAACTCATCTCTGCACCAAGCGGACCTAATAGACATCTATAGAACTCTCCACCCCAAATCAACAGAATATACATTCTTCTCAGCACCACATCGCACTTATTCCAAAATTGACCACATAATTGGAAGTAAAGCACTCCTCAGCAAATGTAAAAGAACAGAAATTATAACAAACTGTCTCTCAGACCACAGTGCAATCAAACTAGAACTCAGGACTAAGAAACTCAATCAAAACCGCTCAACTACATGGAAACTGAACAACCTGCTCCTGAATGACTATTGGGTACATAACGAAATGAAAGCGGAAATAAAGATGTTCTTTGATACCAATGAGAACAAAGATACAACATACCAGAATCTCTGGGACACATTTAAAGCAGTGTGTAGAGGGAAATTTATAGCACTAAATGCCCACAAGAGAAAGCAGGAAAGATCTAAAATTGACACTCTAACATCACAATTAAAAGAACTAGAGAGGCAAGAGCAATCACATTCAAAAGCTAGCAGAAGGCAAGAAATAACTAAGATCAGAGCAGAACTGAAGGAGATAGAGACACAAAAAACCCTCCAAAAAATCAATGAATCCAGGAGTTGGTTTTTTGAAAAGATCAACAAAATTGACAGACCGCTAGCAAGGCTAATAAAGAAAAAAAGAGAGAGGAATCAAATAGATGCAATAAAAAATGATAAAGGGGATATCACCACTGACCCCACAGAAATACAAACTACCATCAGAGAATACTATAAACACCTCTACGCAAATCAACTAGAAAATCTAGAAGAAATGGATAATTTCCTGGACACTTACACTCTCCCAAGGCTAAACCAGGAAGAAGTTGAATCCCTGAATAGACCAATAGCAGGCTCTGAAATTGAGGCAACAATTAATAGCCTACCCACCAAAAAAAGTCCAGGACCAGATGGATTCACAGCTGAATTCTACCAGAGGTACAAGGAGGAGCTGGTACCATTCCTTCTGAAACTATTCCAATCAATAGAAAAAGAGGGAATCCTCCCTAACTCATTTTATGAGGCCAACATCATCCTGATACCAAAGCCTGGCAGAGACACAACAAAAAAAGAGAATTTTAGACCAATATCCCTGATGAACATTGATGCAAAAATCCTCAATAAAATACTGGCAAACCGGATTCAGCAGCACATCAAAAAGCTTATCCACCATGATCAAGTGGGCTTCATCCCTGGGATGCAAGGCTGGTTCAACATTCGCAAATCAATAAACGTAATCCAGCATATAAACAGAACCAAAGACAAGAACCACATGATTGTCTCAATAGATGCAGAAAAGGCTTTTGACAAAATTCAACAGCCCTTCATGCTAAAAACGCTCAATAAATTCGGTATTGATGGAACGTACCTCAAAATAATAAGAGCTATTTATGACAAACCCACAGCTAATATCATACTGAATGGGCAAAAACTGGAAAAATTCCCTTTGAAAACTGGCACAAGACAGGGATGCCCTCTCTCACCACTCCTATTCAACATAGTGTTGGAAGTTCTGGCTAGGGCAATCAGGCAAGAGAAAGAAATCAAGGGTATCCAGTTAGGAAAAGAAGAAGTCAAATTGTCCCTGTTTGCAGATGACATGATTGTATATTTAGAAAACCCCATCGTCTCAGCCCAAAATCTCCTTAAGCTGATAAGCAACTTCAGCAAAGTCTCAGGATACAAAATTAATGTGCAAAAATCACAAGCATTCTTATACACCAGCAACAGACAAGCAGAGAGCCAAATCAGGAATGAACTTCCATTCACAATTGCTTCAAAGAGAATAAAATACCTAGGAATCCAGCTTACAAGGGATGTAAAGGACCTCTTCAAGGAGAACTACAAACCACTGCTCAGTGAAATCAAAGAGGACACAAACAAATGGAAGAACATACCATGCTCATGGATAGGAAGAATCAATATCGTGAAAATGGCCATACTCCCCAAGGTTATTTATAGATTCAATGCCATCCCCATCAAGCTACCAATGACTTTCTTCACAGAATTGGAAAAAACTGCTTTAAAGTTCATATGGAACCAAAAAAGAGCCCGCATTGCCAAGACAATCCTAAGTCAAAAGGACAAAGCTGGAGGCGTCACGCTACCGGACTTCAAACTATACTACAAGGCTACAGTAACCAAAACAGCATGGTACTGGTACCAAAACAGAGATATAGACCAATGGAACAGAACAGAGTCCTCAGAAATAATACCGCACATCTACAGCCATCTGATCTTTGACAAACCTGAGAGAAACAAGAAATGGGGAAAGGATTCCCTATTTAATAAATGGTGCTGGGAAAATTGGCTAGCCATAAGTAGAAAGCTGAAACTGGATCCTTTCCTTACCCCTTATACGAAGATTAATTCAAGATGGATTAGAGACTTAAATGTTAGACCTAATACCATAAAAACCCTAGAAGAAAATCTAGGTAGTACCATTCAGGACATAGGCATGGGCAAGGACTTCATGTCTAAAACACCAAAAGCAACGGCAGCAAAAGCAAAAATTGACAAATGGGATCTAATTAAACTAAAGAGCTTTTGCACAGCAAAAGAAACTACCATCAGAGTGAACAGGCAACCTACAGAATGGGAGAAAATTTTTGCAACCTACTCATCTGACAAAGGGCTAATTTCCAGAATCTACAAAGAACTCAAACAAATATACGAGAAAAAAACAAACAACCCCATCAAAAAGTGGGGAAAGGATATGAACAGACATTTCTCAAAAGAAGATATTCATACAGCCAACAGACACATGAAAAAATGCTCATCATCACTGGCCATCAGAGAAATGCAAATCAAAACCACAATGAGATACCATCTCACACCAGTTAGAATGGCAATCATTAAGAAGTCAGGAAACAACAGGTGTTGGAGAGGATGTGGAGAAATAGGAACACTTTTACACTGTTGGTGGGATTGTAAACTAGTTCAACCATTATGGAAAACAGTATGGCAATTCCTCAAGGATCTAGAACTAGATGTACCATATGACCCAGCCATCCCACTACTGGGTATATACCCAAAGGATTATAAATTAGTCTACTACAAAGACACATGTACACGTATGTTTATTGCGGCACTATTCACAATAGCAAAGACTTGGAATCAACCCAAATGTCCATCTGTGACAGACTGGATTAAGAAAATGTGGCACATATACACCATGGAATACTATGCAGCCATAAAAAAGGATGAGTTTGCGTCCTTTGTAGGGACATGGATGCAGCTGGAAACCATCATTCTTAGCAAACTATCACAAGAAGAGAAAACCAAACACCGCATGTTCTCACTCATAGGTGGGAACTGAACAATGAGATCACTTGGACTCGGGAAGGGGAACATCACACACTGGGGTCTATCATGGGGAGGGGGGAGGGGGGAGGAGGGAGGGATTGCATTGGGGAGTTATACATGATATAAATGATGAATTGATGGGTGCTGACGAGTTGATGGGTGCAGCACACCAACATGGCATAAGTATACATATGTAACAAACCTGCACGTTATGCACATGTACCCTAGAACTTAAAGTATAATAAAAAAAAAAAAAAAAAAAAAAAAAAAAGCAATATAATCACAAACCAATGTAAAGGTCAATAAAAATTATGAAGTAAAGAAAAATACACATAATAGAATCTGTGAAAGATCATGCTGGTGGAAAAAGATAAAGTGGTGAACAAATAGAGATAGGGCACCTAAAACATGGCACATAAAATGTATCCAACGGGTTTTTGTAGGGGTTTAGTTTTGGCTGTAGCTATGTTTTCTTTATTTTTATTTTTTAATAACTGGATACTGGATCACATTAATGGTGTAAATGCCATGAAAAGATTCATGATCATCTACAATTGCAATGGAACCATCTAGGGCTGCCTTTATTCAGAAACATTATAAGGCAGAAGAGAATGGGGGCCAATATTCAACATTCTTAACAGAATTTTCAACCCAGAATTTCATACACAGCCAAACTAAGCTTCATAAGTGAAAGAGAAATAAAATCCTTTACAAACAAGCAAATGCTGAGAGATTTTGTCACCACCAGGAGGCCTGCTTACAAGAGCTCCTGAAGAAAGCACTAAACATGGAAAGGTACAACCGGTACCCACCACTGCAAAACCACGCCAAATTGTAAAGACCATTGATGCTAGGAAGAAACTGCATTAACTAACAAGAAAAATAACCAGCTAATATCATAAAGACAGGATCAAATTCACACATAACAATATTAAACTTAAATGTAAATGGGCTAAATGCTCCAATTAAAAACACAGACTGGCAAATCGGATAAAGAGTCAAGACCCATCAGTGTGCTGTATTCAGGAGATGCATCTCAGGTGGAGAGACACACATAGGTTCAAAATAAAGGGATGGAGGATGATCTGCCAAGCAAATAGAAAAAAAAAAAGAAAAAGCAGGGGTTGCAATCCTAGTCTCTGATAAACAGACTTTAAACTAACAAAGATCATAAGAGAGAAAGAAGGCCATTACATCATGGTAAAGGGATCAATTCAACATGAAGAGCTAACTATCCTAAATATTTATTCACCCAATACAGGAACACCCAGATTCATAAAGGAAGTCCTTAGAGACCAATGAGGAGACTTAGACTCCCACACAATAATAATGGGAGACTTTAACACCCCACTGTCAACATTAGACAGATCCACAAGACAGAAAGTTATCAAGGATATCCAGGACGTGAACTCAGCTCTGCACCAAGTGAACCTAATAGACATCCACAGAATTCTCCACCCCAAATCAACAGAATACACATTCTTCTCAGCACCACATCACACTTATTCCAAAATTGACGTGATAGTTGGAAGTAAAGCACCTCTCAGCGAATGTAAAAGAACAGAAATTATAACAAACTGTCTCTCAGACCACAGTGCAATCAAGATAGAACTCAGGATTAAGAAACTAACTGAAAACTGCTCAACTACATGGAAACTGAACAACCTGCTCCTGAATGACTACTGGGTACATAGAGAAATGAAGGCAGAAATAAAGATGTTCTTTGCAACCAATGAGAACAAAGACATAACATACCAGAATCTCTGGGATACATTTAAAGCAGTGTGTTGAGAGAAATTTATAACACTAAATGCCCAGAAGAGAAAGCAGGAAAGATCTAAAATGGACACCTTAACATCACAATTAAAAGAACTAGAGAAGCAAGAGCAAACACATTCAAAAGCTAGCAGAAGGCAAGAAATAACTAAGATCAGAGCAGAACTGAAGGAGGTAGAGACACAAAAAGCCCTTCAAAAAATCAATGAATCCAGGAGCTGGTTGTTTTAAAAGATCAACAAAATTGATAGACTGCTAACAAGACTAATAAAGGAGAAAAAGCGAGAAGAATCAAATATACACAATAAAAAATGATACAGGGGATATCACCACGAATCCCACAGAGATACAAACTACCATCAGAGAATACTATAAACACCTATATGCAAATAAATTAGAAAATCTCACAGAAATGGATAAATTCCTTGACACATACACCTTCCCAATACTAAAAAAAAAAAGAAGCTGAATCCCTGAATAGACCAATAACAGGCTCTGAAATTGAGGCAATAATTAAGAGCCCACCAACCAAAAAAAGTCCAGGACCAGACAGATTCACAACCAAGTTATACCAGAGGTACAAAGAGGAGCTGGTACCATTCCTTCTGAAACTATTCCAATCAATAGAAAAAGAGGGAATCCTCCGTAACTCATTTTATGAGGCCAGCATCATCCTGACACCGAAGCCTGGCAGAGACACAACAAAAAAAGAGAGTTTTTAGACCAATATCCTTGATGAACATCGATGTGAAAATCCTCAATAAAATATTGGCAAACCGAATCCAGCAGGACATCACAAAGCTTATCTACCATGATTAAGGGGGCTTCATCCCTGGGATGCAAGGTTGGTTCAACATATGCAAATCAATAAACGTAATACAGCATATAAACAGAACCAAAGACAAAAATCACATGATTATCTCAATAGATGCAGAAAAGGCCTTCAACAAAATTCAACAGCCCTTCATGCTAAAAACTCTCAATAAATTAGGTATTGATGGGATGTATCACAAAATAATAAGAACTATTTATGGCTAACCCACAGTCAATATCATACTCACATTCCATGCTCATGGATAGGAAGAATCAATATCGTGAAAATGGCCATACTGCTCAAGGTAATCTATAGATTCAATGCCATTTCCATCAAGCTACAAATAACTTTCTTCACAGAATTGGAAAAAACTACTTAAAAGTTCAAATGGAACCAAAAAAGAGCCCGCATTGCCAAGACAATCCCAAGCCAAAAGAACAAAACCAGAGGCATCACGCTACCTGACTTCAAACTATACTACAAGGCTACAGTAACCAAAACAGCGTGGTACTGGTACCAAAACAGAGATATAGACCAATGGAACAGAACAGAGCCCTCAGAAATAATACCATGCATCTACAGCCATCTGATCTTTGACAAACCTGAGAAAAACAAGAAATGGGGAAAGGATTCCCTATTTAATAAATGGTGCTGGGAAAATTGGTTAGCCATAAGTAGAAAACTGAAACTGGATTTTTTCCATACTCCTTACATGAAAATTAATTCAAGGTGGATTAGAGACTTAAATGTCAGACTTAAAACCAAAAAAACCCTAGAAGAAAACTTAGGCAATACTATTCAGGACATAGGCATGGGTAAGGACTTCATGTCTAAAACCCCAAAAGCAATGGCAACAAAAGCCAGAATTGACAAATGGGATCTAATTAAAGAAAAGAGCTGCACAGCAAAAGAAACTGCTATCAGAGTGAACAGGCAACCTATAGAAGGGGAGAAAATTTTTGCAATCTACCTGTCTGACAAAGCGCTAATATCCAGAACCTACAAAGAACTTAAACAAATTTACCAGAAAAAATCAACCCCATCAAAAAGTGGGTAAAGGAAAGGATATGAACAGACACTTCTCAAATGAAGACATTTATACAGCCAATAGACACATGAAAAAATTCTCATCATCACTGGTCATCAGAGAAATGCAATTCAAAACCACAATGAGATACCATCTCACACCAGTTAGAATGGTGATCATTAAAATGTCAGGAAACAACAGATGCTGGAGAGGATGTGGAGAAATACGAACACTTTTACGTTGTTGGTGGTACTGTAAACTAGTTCAACCATTGTGGAAGACAGTGTGGCAATTCCTCAAAGATCTAGAACTAGAAATACCATTTGACCCAGCCATCTCATTACTGGGTATATACCCAAAGGATTATAAATCATGCTGCAATAAAGACACATGCACACATTTGTTTATCGTGGCACTGTTCACAATAGCAAATACTTGAAACCAACCCAAATGTCCATCAATTACAGAGTGGATTAAGACAATGTGGCACATCTACACCATGGAATACTATGCAGCCATAAAAAAGGATGAGTTCATGTTCTTTGTAGGCACGTGGATGAATCTGGAAATAGTCATTCTGAGCAAACTATTGCAAGGACAGAAAACCAAACAACACATATTCTCACTCATAGTTGTGAACTGTACAATGACAGCACTTGGACACAGGGTATGGAACACCACACACTGGGGCCTGTAGTGGTGTGGGGGCCTGGAGGGGGGATAGCATTAGGAGATATTCCTAATGCAAATAATGAGTTAACGGGTGCAGCACAGCAACATGGCACATGTATACATATGTAACAAACCTCCACGTTGTGCACGTGTACCCATAAAGTATAATACCCTATAAAGTGTAATACCCTATAAAGTATAATACCCTAAAAAGTATAATAAAATGAATTTAAAAAAATAAAATTTCCTTTATATTATGTATTTTAAGCCTAGTTATACTGATTTTTTACTACTGGATTCAAGTTAATTGTTTGTCTCCCTTTTTGGAAATAAAATTTCCCTCTTCCTGTGGAATTCTTGCAAACAAAATACATGGATTAAGTAAGATGTCATGGTTCTTTAATATTCATTTATGCATTTTAAATTTTAAAAATGCTAAGGCTGTATCCTAAAAATAATTGACTCTAGACACTGGGAAAACAGTAAAAACATTCTATAATCCATCTAAAATCCTGACTATCAAAAGAACAATCACATCCTTAAAATATGCTTTAAATAATAAAAGTACACACTAACTTAATAATCTTATCACCTGTGATACAAAGAGTTTGGAGATAATTTTGGTAATGAATAGCTCCTTTGATTCCTGAGCATGTGGGAATATAGTATGCTAAAGTCCAGTTAACAATAGAAGTGGGAGAAATAGAGGTCTTCATTCTGAGGACTCCCGTATATACACATTAGTTTGTTTGCCTTTCCTTCTAGAAAAGCAAGGAAGAGGAGGAGGAGGAGGAGAAAGAAGAAGAAGAAGAAGAAGAAGAAGAAGAAGAAGAAGAAGAAGAAGAAGAAGAAGAAGAAGAAGAAGAAGAAGAAGAAGAAGAAGAAGAAGAAGAAGAAGAGGAGGAGCAGGAGGAAAAGGAAGAAGAAGAGGAGGAGGAGGAGGAAGAAGAGGAAGAAGAAGAAGAAATGGGAGACATAGGGATAAAGTGAAACAGGATACAGAGTCGTGCTGATTATTATGACAGGTTAATTCACGTTGATGATCTATAGTCTTGGGTCACAGCATTAGATGACATTTTATTTAAGTAGACAAAGTATCATTATGGTGCTCTTAAAATAGAAAACAAATATTCTACTCATTGTATTTTGGTATCGCTTATGGAATTGGGGGGCAGTAAGGAAGGAAATATTTTTAAAAAGAGTGCACTTTCGCTTGTGTAAGAAGTCTTTTTGGGAGAACAGTTTCCAGATAAAGCTAAGATTTGAGAAGGGGAACTAATATGGGTATAATTAAGAGAAATATGCTTAGATTAAAATACAAGCAAAATAAATATGCCAAAAGGAGAGAACAGGAGATAACTAAATTAGTGGAAAATTTGACTGGCAAGTGTAACTGATAGTGCCTTAACCAGTTACTGTTCAGTTGTGGGTACTCCATCCTCATACTTCTGATCACATTGACTAAGGCTGTGTGTTCCTCCTCCAACTTCAGTACTATTTATTTATTTATTTATTTATTTATTTATTTATTTATTTATTTATTAATTATGGCGAGTACTTGTAACATTCTTTGTAAAACTGTCTTCAGGCTGCAGAAACCAACTTGCCCACATATAGACAACCGAAAGTGTCTGAGTTAGATCTCCTGGGAAAGCTCTTAACAAATGTCTGATTGGTCCAGAAGTACTGAAGTTGCATCCCCTTTGCTTCCAGTTGGACACGTTTTTAAAGCATCATTTACACAGAGCCAGTCCGTGGGGGCAGGCTGAGACTAGGGCTTTGCCTTAAATGCACTTTTGCTTGCATTCTCTTCCTCCTTTTTAGGCATCTTTTACTTCTTCACCTATTTCTCCTGGGAGGAACTTCATAACAAGCTATTTACACAGGATCACCGGTCTCATGGTCTGCTTCTAAGGAATATTATTGGGATCAAAAATCAAAAATATTTTGATTGTTGTTGTGTTTTCTCCTAAGTTAAGCACAGATAAGTGAAAAGGAGAAATCTCTTGAATTCAAGTGTCTTAAAAATTGGAAAGGTTTTTAATAAGTTCACAGTTAATTAAGAAGTAAAAATTGTGTCCAAGAAAAGGATACATAATGAGAAAATGTTTGGAATTACAATTTTTTCATCAAATATAAAATTATTAAAAATCTAGTGTTTTATTTATGAATTATCTTTAAACTATTTTTAATATAAAGTAATGAGGCAAAACAGAGTTTTAGAAAGTTCTACTACTTCCCAAGTTCTAAAATCTTTCCTTCACATGCTTTGAAATTTTATAACAAGAATTGATTCAGAGAAATACCTAAAACACAAATATTCATTAAAGCAACACATAAGGACTTTAGGTCAAAATAAATTATAAATGGTTGATATACAGTTTAGCAAATGCTGTGGTAGGTTACTTCTAAGATGGTTTCCAATGTCCCCAACCCCATTTATGAGCTTGTGTAAGTCCCTCTGTGTTGAATAACTTGTTCCTCCTAACCAATAAAATATCTCAAACTTGAGGGGTGTCACTTTTGTGGTTAGGTTATAAAGATTGTAACTTTTATTTTACCAGCAAATTATCTCCCTCTCTCTGAGTGCCCACTGCAACAACCAGCAAGAAACTGAGGCTCTCAGTCCAATAACAGGAAGGAAAATAAATCCTGCCAAAACCAAATGAGCTCAGAAGTGAAACCTTTCCTAGGTGAGCTTTCAGATGAAACAGCTGTGACTGACACCTTGATTGCAGAGTTGTGACAGACCCAGAAGAAAAGGGCCCTCTTATGCAGTGTTTGGATTCCTGAACCACAGAAACTGTGAGATAATAAATGTGTGTGCTTATAAGCTGCTAAATTTGTGGTAATTTGTTTTGCAGTAATCAAAATACTAGGTATATAACTAATATACCTAGTATATTTAATACTATGTAGAAGCTATAAAGGAAAAATAATAGCCTCTGCCTTCAAATTGTTGTATAACTAATGAAAAAAACCACTAAAAATCCTAGGCAGACTGAATACAAATATTCTAAAATGAAGTTTCTCATAAAAAAATTTTTGGCACTATTGGAAGGAGGGAAAGAGAGAGCATGAAGAACAAGAAGCAGAAAGAGAACATTTAATTTGATACTGGCATTTATTACTCCTATATTTCCATTGTTTTATTTTTTAAGTATTAAAGACAGAAAACCACATTGACAAATCAAGTGAAAGGAATGGTACTCCACAGAGCAAGGTTCATTTAGTAGCAGATTCAGGAATTGACAGGATGTATTCAAAAATAGAGAAGAGTTGTTGAATGGGTGGTGGAAGAAATTAGGATATAAAGTGTTATCAATTCTGAGAAAACTTCAAATGTCATTATCATCATCATCATCATCATCATCATCATCATTATCATGATCATGGAATTTACTCTGTGAAAAGCACTAGTTTTATCAAGGTTTTGAAAATGGCGATAGCACAGATTTTCTTTTCTGTAGCTTGTGTTTAACAGATGAGAAAATGTGACGTACCTGGGCCAGTGGAGTGAGAGAGTTATCACCACAGAAAATGAATGTTTCAATAGGAAGGAGGAATGGTACACCAAAGATAAACTTGATCAATTGCATAATTTTGCTTTGATCTGCCAGTCAGTGCTAAGCAAGAATTTAACATTATGTTTTCTCCAGGTTGGATTTCAGGGTCACGTAAATCTTCAGAAGATTTATACATATGGCTCTGAATGGTGCTTTGTATTAACTAAGGTTGAAGAACTTAGCGGCTCAGTTTTCTATTAATAAAATCCCTATACAACTCAAGAATACCATGAAGGAATACTTAAAAAAAAAAAAAAAAGACTGCTTTATAACGTGTTTCTTGAAAAGCTTTTATTTCTTTGTTTTGAATCCTACTGTTTTCCCCAGAAGTTCACTTTTTTTCTTTTACTTTCTACATTCATTTACAAGTGAAGCTTTATTGCTTAGTTCTCAAGTCGTAAGTGTGGGAACACCTTTCATAGGAAATTTTCCCACATGAATTTCTTTGAAGTCGTTGTTGATAGAGACTTGCACAAATACTTGTTCATCTCCTTTTTCACTCATTTATTTATTTTCCTATTTAATATTAATAAATAAATATGTTATGTATGGTTTCATTTCTTAGGAGCATACAAAAAAGGGGCCCCCTAAAAATAATTTGGCTGAGGCTAAGAAAGTGCAAATAAGACAATGTATCATAAGAAAGAATACAAAGGAAAAAAGAGGTACGAGAGAGTTTCATATACTTTCTGCCTTTGTGTAAATTTAATTGAAACCTAATCTCACAAAATCTGCCTGAATGTATTTCAGAATTAGTTGCAAGTCTGATTTTTCTTTACCCAAGTTTGTTTCATTTATAGAATTTATGAAATCCTCACTATTACATAAACTCATTCAAATGTTATTTATTTCTGTGAATTTCTGCTATGCTCCATTGCGATTTGACCTTGATCTCTGCATTTTGAAAAAATTATTTTACTGGAGTAGGAGATACTCAAATGGACTGAAATAAATAACTGCATTATGTAGCAATAATCCCCAAATGATTAGTCACTGTTTTTCTTTCAATGTTAGTTCTAATTCCAGTTGTTTTGAGAATCATAGAGTTTTTATTGATGCTAATTATTTTCCAAATACATAAACCTGCTGAAGTCTGTTCAATTTTACTTTTTTTAATTTAGAGAATTCTTCCAGTCATTCTCTGTTTGCATTTTTGTCTTTTTCCTTCATAGAAACTTCACACATCAGTTCTATTTTCTCACTTCCCTGGAACCTTCCTTTTCCTTGGTAATTCAAGGTTATTTCTTACTCCAGTTATAAGTTACAAATATATAGTGACAAAAATACAAAGCTCTAAAAGACTATATTATTGCATTTTAAAAATGTAGAAAAGCCATATCTCCCCCTAACAATGCAAAATCACCACCTTTGGAGATAATATGGAATATTATTGAGCTTGCTAAAGATAATAATTGATTAAAAACATATCTCTGCTAAAATCATTTAACAAAGCATGTTATTTTCTGGTATTGGTATATATGGTCTCCTGGTATCTCCCCAACTTTGGCTAATATCCATATAATAACATTTAGAATAGTTTCTCAAAGAACTCAAATTCCTGAATATACAAGCTAGCTGAGACTTTGTAAGACTGATCATTTGGGAAACATATTCAAACAAACCAAATATATTCAAAGTAATTTGTTTATAATATTAATTACATTCTTAGTATAAATTTTATACTGCAAAATAGTATCCTATGCATGTTCAACTTGGTCTTTTATAATACGACAATTGCTTGTAAATGCTTTCGTTTTTTTTTTTTGCTTTTTAGCTGATTATTACAACACTTCTATCATATTGGGCAAAAGGGAACGATTCATTAATAGTGCTTTGAAAATTATTCCTGCTTTGCAATTCACATTCTCCCTGCAAGTGCAATCAAAATAAATTGCACTACTTAGCCTATAAATTGAATTTAGGCCAATTTTGTGGATTATATCTCTAGGTTTTTATCACTGACTTTATAATAAAAGCACATTGCATGTAGATGTTATAGTCCATGTTTTTATTTGATAGCAATTAACATTCCCCTAACCCCATGGTGTATTCTAAATACCAGAGCACTTTAATAACACTTCAGTTTAACACAGCTCTTCATGGCCATTGAGGCAAAATGACTAATTTGAATCAGGAACACACAAGCATTCCTGTGAACTAAATTAAACACAAAACACTTGATCTTCAAATTTTGTTTAACAGGTGGAAGTAAAGAAGATTAGAAAAACTTAGCACTTTGGTGTCTACTGAACAATGTCATTCATTACAGTGATTAAGTATGAAAAGATGAACACACTATCACATAGATAAATTAGAGTTACTGTTCTTCACTGAACTCTAACAAGATTAGCTAGACAAAGTATGAAAATAATTCATTATATCAAAACTTTAAAATAATAACAAATAATGAAAAATAAACATTTGTGAAATGTAATTGTCACTACTATTAGGGAAAACTGAATTTCACTGTATGAGTCCATTCTCACACTGCTATAAAGAACTACCTGACACTGGGTAAATTATGAAGAAAAGAGGTTTAATTGACTCACAGTTCTGTATAGGAAGCATGGTTGGGGAAGCCTTAGGAAACTTAAAATCATGGCAGAAGGGCAAAGGGGGAGCAAGCACCTTCTTCACATGGCTAAACAGGAGAAAGAGAGAGTGAATGGGAACATGCTACATACTTTTAAGCCATCAGATCTTGTGAGAACTCACTCACTATCACAAGAACAGCAAGGGGGAAATCTACTCCCAAGATCTAATCACCTCCTACCAGTTCCCTCCCCCAACATTGGAAATTACAATTCAACATGAGATTTGGGTGGGGACACAGAACCAATCCATAGCATTCACACAGAAAAAAAAGTTTTATTTGACCAATGAAAAAAATCTAAATATTCGACTAATTTAAACATAACTCTATTCTAATTACTTATTTGATATTTGTATTTTATTTCTCTTCTGAAAAATCCTATTGAAGATTCAATCAGTTTATATTGGAATATCTACAATGTGAGAGACTCAGCACTTTCCCCAAAAGCCTACTTTATAACTGAAAAGCAATTTGAAATAATTTCATAAATGTGTTGATACAAATTCATTTTACTTTAATTCCCAAAAGCTTGAGCTGTTATAAACCTGGAGCTATACAGAATAAATTAAAAATAGTACACATTAGATGCCACGAAGTACACAAAAAGGCATCTGATATATAATTTACTATCTATCCCTTCTTAAATGTATTTTCACTGCAAAATTAATCAGTCAAATATGGTTCTAACTATGTCTATTTCTAGATACAGCACCTTGGGAAGAAAACATTTTCTCTACATAGAAACATAAAATGCTATAAAAATACTTATTAAACATCTCAATTTTAGTATGTTCTTATCTGTTCTACTTTCCATGTTGACCTACAGTCTTAACCTACCTAAGGAAAGAATAAGGATTCTAGAAGATTAAGAATTTAATATAAGCCTTTGAAATGAGGAAACTATAAACGTTTAAAAGAGATGATTCTTTTACGTATTTGAGCAGAATTTCCTCATAATCTTTATCATGGCATTTGGGTTAAACTTTTTAGTTTTATCGATTCCTTTTTCTTTTCATTTTTTTTTTTTCTATTAGTGTTGTGGAGTCTTTGTTCTCTGAAATATTATTTTAACCTGGGAATAAAATCATGCCTTAGTCTCGAATTCTCATGAAGAAAAATGTGAAAGTAAGAAAAATTTTAAGTCCATGTTAAATAAAGCTATATAAATTTTATTAATGCATGCTGAGGCCATCCTTTTAGCTGTACCTCCAGTGATGACAAAAAAATTTAAAAAAAAAGAAAAATGCACTAGGATAAATATCTGTAGATGATTACTCATTTTTTATAACAACCACTTCTCAATTTTATGCATAATATTTAGTTCTATCTAGTGCAGATACTGAGATACAAAAAAATTCTATTTGTTTTTAGTCATACCTCATTCAAAAATATTATACTTCAAAAAAAAGTTTCATAGAAAAATGAGCTGGCAATTACCAGAAAGTGTAAATACTAAATTTTTGTATATACGTATTTTAGGAATAAATTGTCTAAATATAAAGTATTATTCTAAATAAATATTGAAAGCAACACATTAAGATTACAGCAAAATGTGTCCTATCTTGGAAGTAGAAATATATCTAGCAATTTTTGAATGTCCTAATGTTGGAACTGCTTATAAATTATACACAGAACCATTTCTAGTCATTAGTATATCAGAAAACTGACAAAGCTGATGATTATTAGTAATCAAATTATTGCATAGGAAAGGAAAGAGTAGAAAGAAATTCTAGAAGTCTAAATGTAAAGAAAGAATCCTCACATTTCCTTCACTCTTCATGCTTCGAATGACAAATAAATTTTTATGGGATTATATATTCCCCAAATTTTCAATCCTGGCTTAGAGTTGACTCTTTTATAGCCTTCCCACCTATGTGACTTCTAGTAACAAACTTTAACTAGATCATGTTTAATTCTGTACAAAACTAATTCTCACTACATTGACTATAATCACTAGGAGATTGCTAATTTCATGCAATTTATTCAGATTCCCTGTTATTGGCCGATATTCTGAAATAGAGAAGGAAGAAATTGTATAACTTTGCTGCTGCTATGTAAACACACAAAAGTCATATTCTATATGCCACTCTGTGAAACCCACTCCTTTGCTCCATCCCAGGTGTCTTATTTTAGCTCTCTGTAATAATGGTGATGATCAGAAGAAATGGCCATTACTCAGTTCCTTCTGCAACATCCTACGAAGAGCTCTGGTTGTATTTAATATGAAATAAATTAACTAGAAAAAAAAAGACAGATAATTAAACATCCTGTGTAGAGTTGACCTTTGAACAACACAGGTTTGATCACATAGGTGCTTATATATAGATTTTCTTTTGCCTCTGTTATCTCTGAGACAAGACCAACCCCTCTTTTTCTTTCTCCTTAGCCTACTACAAAATACGAAGATGATGAGGATGAAAACCTTTATGATGATCCACTTCCACTGAATGGATAGTAAATATACTTTCTCTTCCTTGCGGTTGTCTTAATAACATTTTCTGTTTTCTATCTTAATTTATTGTAAGAATACCATATATAATACATATAACATACAAAACATGTATTAATTGACTATGTTATCAGTAATGCTTCCAATCAACAGTAAGTTACTAGTAGTTAATTTCTTGAGGAGTCAAAAGTTATATGAGGATTTTTTACTGCACAGACTTGAGTGTCCCTACCTCTTGAATTGTTCAAGGGTAAACCGTACATTTTGATTTGTAGTATTCTATTTGTAAAACCAAGAAAAATGTGTACAAATATACAGACTATAATGTTCCAAGTTTATTTTATATTGAAACTCATTCCTTATGAGTAATTCAAATTTTAAATAGTTATTCCTTCCACCCACTTCCAGTAGTCACGTAACTCTTCCAGTCTACAGAGTATCTCAAATACTTTTAAATGGGTGAGTATTGCATATGTGTATGTATTTTTAATTGAAAGGTTTACCTTGGTATTTTTGTAAGTTTTAAGAATAGCCTTTTACTCATTTAAATAGAACAAATATTTATTTAATGAACACATTAAATCCTAGTACTCTTTTAGGTACACACAGGGGTATAATACATTTAACGTCTATGATGTCCACAAGGAGTTTTACAGTGGGTGTGTGTTTGCGTGTGTGTTTGTATTCACAGACAAGACAAATACTAAAGCAACACTAGGCATTGAACAATAAACCCTTAAGTTGTACATGAAAATATGTCAAAAGATGGGCTAAAAATAATAAGTTTAAAAGATAAAAAGACATATGATCATGAACTTTGTTTGGATTTCATTCCATACAACCACATCTCTAACCCTCTTCTAGCATATGAGAATACTGAGTAATCCACACAGAAACCAAACAACCGTGTTCTGCCCTGCCTCAATCCTGCTTCATCTGGGCCTTTCCCATCAAGTTAAAGGCAGCTCCATCCTTCTGGTTTATCATGCTAAAATAATAGAGCCATCTTTGCCTCCTCTCTTTTTCTCACCATCTGTGTCTACCCCTGTGACCAAATCTTGTTAGTTCTAATGTCAACATGCATCTGCATTCCAGTCATTTCTCACTATGCTGGATCATTGCATTACCCTGGTTGTTCCTAATCTAGCACAGTAGAGTAGCCAGAATAGTTCTATAATATTTAAATCAGATTAAAGTACTCTTCAAATCAAATCATTCTTTAGCAACTGACTTTTCTCAAAGTAAAACTATCCAATTACCTCCCAGTACTTCTACGGCATCATTTCTACTACTCTGACCGTTGCTCTGAATGATCCAGCCACACAAATCTCCTTCTTGTTTCTTGAAACAAACAATACACATTGCCTCAAGCTCTTCCCCTAAGATATTCATTACTTCCCCCCTTCTTTCAAGTTTTTGTTTTAACACAATATCACCTTGTCAGTAGGGTCTATAATGGCCATTCTATTTAACACTGAAACTTCCAGTCTTAATCTTCACTCCTTATTGCCACTGCTGCTTTATTTTTCTATATAGCACTTTTTACTTTCTGACATAATGAATTAATTACCTATTAATTATGTCTACCATTTTTTCTGTCCAAGTAGAGTGTAAAATCTTTGACAGCACATTGTTTGTCAGCTGGTTTCTTACACAGCAATACTAAGAGCAATGCCTAGCAATTAGCAGTTGGTGAGTAAATGAATGAAGTGTGCTGGTAATTAGTCTCAGCTCTGTCTTTGACACAGATGAAACTAGTAATTAAGTGAATTATAATCTATGTGAGGTAGCATTTCAGAGACAGCAGAAATTCTTTGAAAACAGTTCATTGGATTCTTTAAGGGAACATGTCTGTACACAAGAAAGTATATCACATTTTTGGATCAGAATACTGCTAAATGCAACCTGAGACGTTCAGCATTAGACTTGCTCTACCTGATGAAACAGGAGATTTCCTTGACCCCTTCATGGGCCTCACAACAGGGGTGCCTCACTTAGTCCACAGCTCTCAACCCCTCAGGCAGAGCTTGCAGGCGAGCAGGTGCAGGAGCGGGCCCCAGTGCTTTTGGTCACTGCCTGGAACAAAGCTTTGTAGGCTAGGGGTCCTGTGGCAGCATTGAGAGGGGAGTACCTGTGAACCCAAAATTTCTAGAGGATATGTGTTACAGTGCTCTTTTAACTTTTCTGTCCACTGACAGCTTTAGTGTTAAACAATTCAGTGGACCCTCTGTCTTTTGGCGTGAGGCAGTTGCTCTCCACCAGCGAGGGCAGAAAGTCAGTGTGACAGCCTTTAGCATCCACACCCGTGGCACCCGAGCTTTTGTTCAGCATCCAGGAAAAATCAGGTCACACCAACAAATTGAAGGGTGGTGAATACAGAGGATTGTATTGCCGATGAAAGTAGCCCTCCGTGGGAAGAGGAGCTGGAAGGGATATGGAGTGGGAAGCTGATCTTTCCCCGGAGTCTGGCCTTTCCCAGCCAGACTCCACTCTGAAGCAACACTATCAACCTGTCCCTCTGAAGGGAAGCTGCGTCTCTCCGACATCAAACCCGAGGCTCTGACACCAGCTGCTTCTCCCCTTCTCCCCTCCTCTGCTCTCTGCCAGTTGGATCAGAAATGTTTATGGGTACAGGATGAGGGGTAGGGAGGGCAATGGGTGGTTTTGAAAAAGGCACCATTAGAGGGGGAAAACGGGGATGTAAGTTCTTACTTTGGGCCATGGTCTCAGGCTTTTCAGCTTTAGAGTGGTGCTTCGCCAGGGACCTGCCCTTTTCTGCCTAGAATTTCTGTACTCACTGACCCCATCATTATTTTACTCTTTAAAATATTTTCTTATATTTTATACTTTGATTTTTATGAAGAAAATAATAATTATTTGAGTATGACTTAATATATAGAAAAAATCAAAGTGAAGTATTCTTAATAATTAAATGAGACAATGAGATATAAATAGTAAAGCTATAAAGTTTTAAAGAGTCATTTTAAAGATCTCATTTTAAGGACAATTACGTAAAACACAGTTTTACATTTTTATCTACAAGTTGTGCACAAAATCTCTCCTACGTCAAACCCACTATTAAAGTCATAGGTAAATTTGCTATTTAGGGAACGCTAAAATAATTATTTTGGCAAAAAAATTTCAATACAAATAATTTTCTTCTTTATCTGTTCTATGTTAGAATATTCTAATATAACATTTTTGTTACGTGAGATCTATATCCCAATTTGCTATAGAATTTTCTGATATAAAATAGAAGATTGAGTACATTTACATAGAAAATTAGCATATAAAAGAGACTTTTTTCGCTCTCTTAAACATGTCAGGATCATTTCTGGAGGAATTTTCTTGTCATCACATAATAGACAACTTGCACTTGTAATATCTAAATTAACATATTTTAAGAAACTGACTACAATTCTATAGACCTCTTCATCCCTATACACTGAATAAATGCAATATTTTTTACACAAAATGTGTCTATAGTAAATTATAGTAGTTTCTTACATCTGGATTTGTAGAAGCAGCACTAGTCCCATTAAACTATGATGATTTTAAAAGGCCTTTCAAACTGTGGTATTTAAGTGGTTATATGAGGCATATGTGAAGGCTAAAATCATGGTAGGCTCCTAATAAATGTGTCTATGCTCACTTATTGGTTGATAATGCCTTCAGACACTCAGTGGCAACATAATGCCAGCACACTGTGTTGTGATAACATCCTACCAGAACTCTTGGCTTTAAAACGCTCTCCCTGCAACTTCGTTGGATAATTCTGTTTTTTAAGATAATAATGGTGATGAAAGTGGTTAAAGGGAGCCAAACAAGCTAAGTAGACCAAGATCTAAGTGCTCCTTTCATGCTTCACTGGGAAGTTTCAATTTCTCCTTAAAAGAGTTTCCTGGGTTATAAAATGTACAAGAAACACTTTAGCCTAGAATTTTGAATTTAGTTTTCTGCTTTGCATACTCATGTTACCAACTCATAGAAATCAAAAGGCTAGGCAAAATGGAATAAGTAACTGTCTTAGTTTATTTGTTCATTGATGAACGTATATTTCCACGTGTGACAGAGAAAGAACAGAAGGTTGAAAATGAGACCCAGAAAAACATGAGATCATCCAGTAAAATGATAAATTTCCTCTGCCAATTTCAAAAGTGATTTGAAATTATTTTGGTGTGGCTTGTTTTTAATGTATATTTGGTGTCAAAATATATATTTAAATCCTTCATAAAAACAAAAACTTAGGATCTACACTATAATGTGTGAGTTTTGTGTCAATTCTTATTTAAAGTATTTAGTAATTTAACAAGTAGAAGCACATGAAACATGCTACAAACTCTTGAAGTATACATATCCTTTTTCTTCTTTGAAATGTTTTGTAAAACATATCAGAGGGCATTTCTTGATATGTACCTGTGTCTACTCAAACACTAACACCAATTTTAATGTAGTTATGTGGAAAATTTATTTACTTTACCAGACTTTTGACATGTCAAGATAAGAAGAATAACTAAATAAACAGATGGTACATTATTATCATGTTTTCTCAATACCAAAAGCATCTATATTTTTTATTAATCCCATTTGATCCTCTAACTGTATTAGGAATAATATTGTCAAGTCTCAGTTTTGATAGTTTAGAGATATTTTTTAAAATAAGGTAAACCTGGAGAGCTACAGAATTTGCCATGTTTTCCTTTTTGTGAAGTAATCCAATAGATAAAATAACACTGTGGCAAGAAAAACAGAATGCCCCTAAATATATCTACAAAAAAACTGTAAGTAAATATTTTAGGGATAGATTAATAGCTTCGGTATTCTTTCTGTGGCTTCCAGATTTCAATTCAACCAAACGGTTAGAGGGGGAATAAAAAAGAGATGTACGAAAAGAATATTTTGTACATACATTTTAATTCCCACATAAAACAAAGGTAAAGATCTGTTAAATTTACTCAAATGTATAACCTATTATCTTTTTTTTAAATGCCAAAAAGATTTTTTTTTTTTTTTAACTTTTAGGTTCAGGGGTACATGTACCATTTTTTTCATTCAAATGTGTTTTATTTTAATTATTCAAACCCTTGATTATTTTTCACTTTTTTGATTAATTCTTGTACATTTTTAAAGACATTGGACTTATATTACTACTTTATGGAGACATTTCCATTCCAATATGGCTTTTCTCTTTTCTCTTTTCTCACAGTTAATAAGAAAAATTATAAGACATAATTATCTTCACACATAAAACTCAGTCCTATGAATTCCTATGCATTTCTATAGAATCTATCCTAGGTTTGTGGGAATATGGGTTATTCCCATATAAATTGAAGTTTCAATTTATATCCACTTTTCTCTTTATAGCTGTTAATAAGTGTTTCATAAATGTAGTATTACTATTGGAACAATAAAACAGTTTTAAGAAAAAACACAGGTAAAGAATCTGATTTCACATTCATTATAAACCATAAAATAATTCTATTTCAACTTTTTTAGCTGGTAAATTTAAGTCTAAAGAAGATGTCATTTCAGGAATTTTGATTAAAGGTAGTAGAGTATGCTGTTTTGAGATTTCACAAACTGAACCTAATTTGAACAGCCAGATATACCACTCAAAATTAAAACTATATTACTCAGGAATATATTATTGAAATTATTAAAAGCTCAATTCAAAGCATCTTGGGCAGTAAAGGGAATTTATTAAAAGAATACTAAATTAACTCACATTTCCACAAGCAAGGCAGCATCTAGCTTGGGTCTAGATAACCAGTATGTTTGTTTATAACTAGAACTAGAGTAAGAAATTTAATCCATGAATGAGTGAAGCTCAAAAACTGAGAGTGGTGACCAAAAAGAGAAAGCAAAGAATTCCCTTTGACCCAATATTCTCTTTGTGTTCCTTATTACTCTCCTGGCCACTTTGCTAAGTCATCTGATAAGCTCATTTTCTCAATGTGGATATCAAAAGTTGAATTGCATTAATTTTTAATTTATTTTTTATACTTCATTATCCACACTTTTCCTAGGAGAAATCATCTTTCATATTGCTTCAATTATCATCCATACTCAAATGAGTCATATATTTCTGTCTCCAGCCCAGAATACTTCAAAGTTCCAGTCCTCAATATTCAACTTTTTAATTGACATTGTGAATTCTACATAATAAAGCCAATTCAATATCAGTAAAAGACATGATGTTTTTCTATTCCAGCATGCCAAAAAAGAAAAAAAAAAAAAAGAAAGAAAAGAAAAACAAATAAGCACAAAGTTACTGACCAGTTTTTAGTTATCTCCAAGTCAATCAATGAATTCCTCATTGGTAATGATGATGAAGCAACTGGAATCATGGAATCATTCCTGACACTTCAATTTCTCTCATATGAACCCACCACTCATCTACCCTGACACACTTAGGTCTAAATATACAATGTATCTTAGAGTATGGTCAATATGCTCCCTTAAAAAATTGTACAATTCCTCTAAATCATTCCTTCTCTACCAGCACAACTTTAGCCATCTCATATTAACTCTCAGTTATGTTACTGAAGTAAATGACTAAAAATGCTATTTGTACACATGCCTATTCTCTCCAAATAGTTCATAAGGCAGTGTTTGTGATTTGCTAAAATACGGATTTTTACCTGTAAACCACACTATGGACTTTTGCTTAAAATGTGTGGTTGTTGTCCCCCCATATTTCTTCATATAAAGAGAATTCCTTCCCCTTGAGTGAATGGCTATTACTGAAATTGCCAAGGAATTGTCAATCTCCCCATCTGGTTATACCATCTTACCCTGTCATCAGCAATGGTGGGGTATTGGTCCAGTTGTTTCTCATCTACACTTATATTTGTTGGTGAGAATTTAGTCATTTTTATTGGCTGTGAAATAGTGATTTCCTTGGGTATTTTTGGCATTTCTCTGACGATTGATGCTATTAAGAGCATTATATCGGCCAGGCGCGGTGGCTCAAGCCTGTAATCCCAGCACTTTGGGAGGCCGAGACAGGCGGATCATGAGGTCGGGAGATCGAGACCATCCTGGCTAACACGGTGAAACCCCGTCTCTACTAAAAATACAAAAACTAGCCGGGCGAGGTGGTGGGTGCCTGTAGTCCCAGCTACTCGGGAGGCTGAGGCAGGAGAATGGCGTAAACCCGGGAGGCGGAGCTTGCAGTGAGCTGAGATCCGGCCACTGCACTCCAGTCCGGGCGACAGAGCGAGACTCCGCCTCAAAAAAAAAAAAAAAAAAAAAAAAAAAAAAAGAGCATTATATCACGTGATTCTAAACATGGCCTTTACAAACTGGCACTAGTCATATCCTGGAGACCTTTCCACATGTACCTTGTACCATGTTCTTTTTACCCTTTGCTTTACACAACTTTTCTTTAATTTCCTCATATAAATCATATTCCCTTTCACTATAGGTCTTCTACACTTGGCAGTCCCTCTTTCTGGAACATTCTTTTATCAACACTTTAATATTTAGTTTATTCTTACATCTTTAAGGTCTCAGCTCAGATGTGAGATCCTCTTAACCTATACATTGCCATTCTGGCTGGGTCAAATTTTCTGTTGCCATTGGCACCATGTACCACTCAGTCACAGTGATCTACCACAGTTGAGATGCTGCATATGTATTGTTATAACTTAATCATTGTCTGTCTTCATTCAACACAGTGTAAGTTCCACAAAGGTAGAAAATGCATTTAACATTGTTTATTATTTTATCTATAGCTCCTAGCAAAATTATTGACAATTTTTTTGTACTCAGTTAATATTTATCAAATTAATAGCTAAAAGTAGAATGAATATCTACATTCAGCTATAGGATAAAAGGGCAAATAATATTTTTTCAAAAGACTGATGCCTCCTTTAAGAGAAATTAATTGCTAATCAGAAGAGCTGATTCATTCTAATGCACTGATTCAGTTACTAACAGACTCACAACAATAATCAAATTAGATTTTAAAGATTCAAAATAATCTCATTTTTGTCAGAAAGGTTATGCTATACTTGCCAGTATATTTTCCTTTTTAGCTGTAATCTTATCAATTTTATTGAACTCTGATTTACATATATAAGATCCCCTATTTTAGGTGTATATACACATACTATAAGTTCAAAGTGATTTGACAAAGTCTTACAACCACCATAACATGGAGGTATAATATATTTCCTTTTTCTTTTTCCAGAAGGTTCTCCTACTCTCCTTTATGGTCAGTCCCCACCCTACCAACCCACCCACACACCAGACAACCACAAATTTAATTTACATTACTACAATTTCATTGCCTCTTCTACACATAATATAAATACAATCAAACAGTATTTACATTTTTATGGTGGCTTTTTTGTTCTGCATGGTGTTTTTGGCAGGGAATATTTGTTCATTTTGTAGCATATGTCATTATTTTGTTAATTTTTAGTGCTAAGTCATAGTCCACTGTATGTATTTACTACAGTGTACTTATTCAGTCACCTACTGACAGTCATTTGGGTTATTTCAAGTTTGTTTCAAGCTATTATTAATAAATTTAACATAAATATTCTCCTACAATTATTTTTGCAGACATACACATTCTTCCCTCTTGATTGAAGAGCTAGTATTGAAATTGCCAAGGAATCACCAGTTTCCCCATCTGGTTATATCATCTTACTCTGTCATCAGCAAGGGTAGGTATTGGTTCAGTTGTTTGTCATCTACACTTATATTTGTTGGTGAGAGTTTAGTCATTTTTATTGGCTGTGAAATAGTGATTTCCTTGGGTATCTTTGTCATTTCTCTGATGATTGATGCTACTGAGAGCATTATATCCTATGGTTCTTGGCCATTAATGTATCTCTTTTGATGGAACTCTGTTCAAGTCCTTTGCTCATATTTTAGTTAGAGTGTTATTGATTTGTATTGATTTATAGGAACTGTTTATGTATTCTGGGCACTAGTTCTCTGTGAGATGTATTATGAATATTTTCAATCAACCTGTAACTTAACTTTTAATTTTCTTAATGATATGTCTTGAAAGGAAGGGTTTTTTTATTCCAATGAATTTCTATTTATCATTTTTCTTTTAGGGTAATTGCTTTTTGTGCCCTGAGAAATCATTGTTTACCTCAAAGTCATTAAGATGTTCTCATTTGTTTCCTTCTGGAGTTTGACATGTTTTGCTTTTATGCTTAGATATATTATATATAATATATATATATATATATATATATATATCTCAAATTAATTTTGGTGAAATCAGTGAGGTGGAGGTCAAGGTTTCTTTTTCCTTTTTTAAGTGGATACTCAGTTGTTCGAGCAAATATTTTTCTTGAAAAGATTTTCATTTTACCATAAAATTACTTTGACACTTTTGTTGAAAATGTAATAATCACATGTACACACAAATACAAAAATAGCTCAAAGTAGGCTTTGCCAATTTTGCTAGGCTTCTCAGCCCTGCCTGCTTTGTCAGACAGGGAGGGACCTATTCATCTTCCATGTCCCACAGCCTTTATTATACTTCCATACAGATGCTGCCAGCCCTACAACCTCAGAAGAAGAAAAAGGAAAGGAAGACAATTGAGGAGAAGAGGAGAAATAAATATTCAGAAGAAAGGGAATAGGAAGGGACGTTAAATATAAATTCCTCACTGATCTTTTGTCCCCTATAATTTACTGAAAGAGTTATGTTTAAGTCAACTATTAATCTGGATGCATCTTTTATTCCCTTTTGTTTTGTTAAGTTGTTAATGTATGTTTTATGTACACTGGTAGTCTAACACTAGGAACAGTCTTAAAATTGTCAAAAGTTTCTTTTATTACAATGAAATGTCAGTCTCTACCTCTGATAATGCTTTTTGTGTTGAAGCCTACTTCAACTGATAATAGTACATACATATGAGCTTTTTATAGCTACTGTTTGCATTGATACATCTTTTTCCATGCATCCCTTTACGTTCAACTTATCTGTGACTTACTTGATTCATTTTTCATTATTTTAGTAGAATTAGTTTTCTTTATTATCTTTTAGCATTTGTTCTTTGTATTATTTTATTTTACTAGTTTTATTCTGTCTAGTTATAGTGAATATTTTACCATTTCATGTAATACTAAATTAACAATATAATTTCATTTCCAGTGTTTCTTTTTTTCTAATGTTGTCATATATTTTATTTCTATGTATCTTACAAACACATTTATACAATTTTATAATTTGGGGGATTAATAGTCACTTATCCCTTACAAATGTAAGAAACAAAAAGAAAGGCTGTTTATGTGTTTATTTACAAATATTAATTCATGTGTGTACTGTCTGGTGCTTTTTATTCTTCCTGAAAATCTGAGTTTTTATTTGGTATGATGTGCCTTCAGGCTGAAGAACTTTCTTAATCATGTCTTATAGCTCAGGTCAAATGGTAACAAAGTTCCATAAATTTAATTTATTTAAGTCTATATTTTATCCTTAATTTTGAAGAATATTTTTACTAAATATCTGGGATGACAGTTTTTTTGTTTGTTTAACAAACACTGTAACAAGGTCATTAAATTGTCTTTTGATCTCCATTGTTTCTAATGAGAATCTCCCTAGTCAATGTATCATACTCCCATTCGTATAATGTCACTTTTTACCCCTCTTAGTGCTTTAAACATTTTCTGTCTGTGGCTAATAATAGTTTTATTACAATGTGCATGACCATGATTTTCTTTGTATTTCTTTTTTTTTTTTAGTTTTTTTTTATTGTCCCATAATATCTCCCCTCTTTCTGGAATTCTACTTAAGCATATCTAAGCATGCATGATACTGGCCTATAGGCTACTTAGGTTTTTTTCACATTCACCTTTTTTTGTTGTTGTTGTTTTTTATCTCCAGTGGGATAATTTCTATTGATCTGCATTCAAATTCACAAAAAGTTTTTTTGCTCTGTAGTCAAATATTTGATTAAGCTCACAGGAAATTTTAAAAATTTCAGATACTATAATTTCCTATTCTAGAATTTCTACTTTGTCCATTTAACTGTTGAATATCTCTGCTGGCATTCTCTATTCATTACTTCATTATGTCATGCTCTTCTTTTTATTTCTACAGTATGTTTATAATGAGTGTTTTAAAGTCTGTGTGTGCCAATTATAACAGGTGGGCTAATTATAACAGTGGTTCATATTGAGATTTGTTTCTATTATCTTTTTACCTCAAATGAGGATTTTATTTTCCTGCTTCTTTAAATGTATAATAATTTATGATTACATACCTGACGTTGTGTGATACACTGAGTAGAGTCTGGATTATGTGACCTTTCTTTAAAGGACATTAAATTATGTTCCTTAAAAGAGAACAGTTAAATTACTAGTGGCTTCTTTCAAACTTTTCAGGTTTGTTCTACTTTAATTTGGTAAGATGTATTTCAATTTTTCCTTAATCCTAGGGAGTATCATTCTTTCTCCTAAAATATGGTCTTTCTCAAATATCAACTAAGTGCTTAGGTACACAGTAAGATGTCTCTACTATGACTAAGTAAAAAGTCCAACATTTCCCAGCACAGTACAAATGTCTCCACTTACCTCTCAGTCTTTTTTTTTTTCTTTTTTTTTTTTTTTTTTTTTTTTATTATACTTTAAGTTCTAGGGTACATGTGCATAACGTGCAGGTTTGTTACATATGTATACTTATGCCATGTTGGTGTGCTGCACCCATCAACTCGTCAGCACCCATCAATTCATCATTTATATCATGTATAACTCCCCAATGCAATCCCTCCCTCCTCCCCCCTCCCCCCTCCCCATGATAGACCCCAGTGCGTGATGTTCCCCTTCCCGAGTCCAAGTGATCTCATTGTTCAGTTCCCACCTATGAGTGAGAACATGCGGTGTTTGGTTTTCTCTTCTTGTGATAGTTTGCTAAGAATGATGGTTTCCAGCTGCATCCATGTCCCTACAAAGGACGCAAACTCATCCTTTTTTATGGCTGCATAGTATTCCATGGTGTATATGTGCCACATTTTCTTAATCCAGTCTGTCACAGATGGACATTTGGGTTGATTCCAAGTCTTTGCTATTGTGAATAGTGCCGCAATAAACATACGTGTACATGTGTCTTTGTAGTAGACTAATTTATAATCCTTTGGGTATATACCCAGTAGTGGGATGGCTGGGTCATATGGTACATCTAGTTCTAGATCCTTGAGGAATTGCCATACTGTTTTCCATAATGGTTGAACTAGTTTACAATCCCACCAACAGTGTAAAAGTGTTCCTATTTCTCCACATCCTCTCCAACACCTGTTGTTTCCTGACTTCTTAATGATTGCCATTCTAACTGGTGTGAGATGGTATCTCATTGTGGTTTTGATTTGCATTTCTCTGATGGCCAGTGATGATGAGCATTTTTTCATGTGTCTGTTGGCTGTATGAATATCTTCTTTTGAGAAATGTCTGTTCATATCCTTTCCCCACTTTTTGATGGGGTTGTTTGTTTTTTTCTCGTATATTTGTTTGAGTTCTTTGTAGATTCTGGATATTAGCCCTTTGTCAGATGAGTAGGTTGCAAAAATTTTCTCCCATTCTGTAGGTTGCCTGTTCACTCTGATGGTAGTTTCTTTTGCTGTGCAAAAGCTCTTTAGTTTAATTAGATCCCATTTGTCAATTATGGCTTTTGCTGCCGTTGCTTATGGTGTTTTAGACATGAAGTCCTTGCCCATGCCTATGTCCTGAATGGTACTACCTAGATTTTCTTCTAGGGTTTTTATGGTATTAGGTCTAACATTTAAGTCTCTAATCCATCTTGAATTAATCTTCGTATAAGGGGTAAGGAAAGGATCCAGTTTCAGCTTTCTACTTATGACTAGCCAATTTTCCCAGCACCATTTATTAAATAGGGAATCCTTTCCCCATTTCTTGTTTCTCTCAGGTTTGTCAAAGATCAGATGGCTGTAGATGTGCGGTATTATTTCTGAGGACTCTGTTCTGTTCCATTGGTCTATATCTCTGTTTTGGTACCAGTACCATGCTGTTTTGGTTACTGTAGCCTTGTAGTATAGTTTGAAGTCAGGTAGCGTGACGCCTCCAGCTTTGTCCTTTTGACTTAGGATTGTCTTGGCAATGCGGGCTCTTTTTTGGTTCCATATGAACTTTAAAGCAGTTTTTTCCAATTCCGTGAAGAAAGTCATTGGTAGCTTGATGGGGATGGCATTGAATCTATAAATAACCTTGGGGAGTATGGCCATTTTCACGATATTGATTCTTCCTATCCATGAGCATGGTATGTTCTTCCATTTGTTTGTGTCCTCTTTGATTTCACTGAGCAGTGGTTTGTAGTTCTCCTTGAAGAGGTCCTTTACATCCCTTGTAAGCTGGATTCCTAGGTATTTTATTCTCTTTGAAGCAATTGTGAATGGAAGTTCATTCCTGATTTGGCTCTCTGCTTGTCTGTTGCTGGTGTATAAGAATGCTTGTGATTTTTGCACATTAATTTTGTATCCTGAGACTTTGCTGAAGTTGCTTATCAGCTTAAGGAGATTTTGGGCTGAGACGATGGGGTTTTCTAAATATACAATCATGTCATCTGCAAACAGGGACAATTTAACTTCTTCTTTTCCTATCTGGATACCCTTGATTTCTTTCTCTTGCCTGATTGCCCTAGCCAGAACTTCCAACACTATGTTGAATAGGAGTGGTGAGAGAGGGCATCCCTGTCTTGTGCCAGTTTTCAAAGGGAATTTTTCCAGTTTTTGCCCATTCAGTATGATATTAGCTGTGGGTTTGTCATAAATAGCTCTTATTATTTTGAGGTACGTTCCATCAATACCGAATTTATTGAGCGTTTTTAGCATGAAGGGCTGTTGAATTTTGTCAAAAGCCTTTTCTGCATCTATTGAGACAATCATGTGGTTCTTGTCTTTGGTTCTGTTTATATGCTGGATTACGTTTATTGATTTGCGAATGTTGAACCAGCCTTGCATCCCAGGGATGAAGCCCACTTGATCATGGTGGATAAGCTTTTTGATGTGCTGCTGAATCCGGTTTGCCAGTATTTTATTGAGTATTTTTGCATCAATGTTCATCAGGGATATTGGTCTAAAATTCTCTTTTTTTGATGTGTCTCTGCCAGGCTTTGGTATCAGGATGATGTTGGCCTCATAAAATGAGTTAGGGAGGATTCCCTCTTTTTCTATAGATTGGAATAGTTTCAGAAGGAATGGTACCAGCTCCTCCTTGTACCTCTGGTAGAATTCAGCTGTGAATCCATCTGGTCCTGGACTTTTTTTGGTGGGTAGGCTATTAATTGTTGCCTCAATTTCAGAGCCTGCTATTGGTCTATTCAGGGATTCAACTTCTTCCTGGTTTAGCCTTGGGAGAGTGTAAGTGTCCAGGAAATTATCCATTTCTTCTAGATTTTCTAGTTGATTTGCGTAGAGGCGTTTATAGTATTCTCTGATGGTAGTTTGTATTTCTGTGGGGTCAGTGGTGATATCCCCTTTATCATTTTTTATTGCATCTATTTGATTCCTCTCTCTTTTTTTCTTTATTAGCCTTGCTAGCGGTCTGTCAATTTTGTTGATCTTTTCAAAAAACCAACTCCTGGATTCATTGATTTTTTGGAGGGTTTTTTGTGTCTCTATCTCCTTCAGTTCTGCTCTGATCTTAGTTATTTCTTGCCTTCTGCTAGCTTTTGAATGTGATTGCTCTTGCCTCTCTAGTTCTTTTAATTGTGATGTTAGAGTGTCAATTTTAGATCTTTCCTGCTTTCTCTTGTGGGCATTTAGTGCTATAAATTTCCCTCTACACACTGCTTTAAATGTGTCCCAGAGATTCTGGTATGTTGTATCTTTGTTCTCATTGGTTTCAAAGAACATCTTTATTTCCGCTTTCATTTCGTTATGTACCCAGTAGTCATTCAGGAGCAGGTTGTTCAGTTTCCATGTAGTTGAGCGGTTTTGATTGAGTTTCTTAGTCCTGAGTTCTAGTTTGATTGCACTGTGGTCTGAGAGACAGTTTGTTATAATTTCTGTTCTTTTACATTTGCTGAGGAGTACTTTACTTCCAATTATGTGGTCAATTTTGGAATAAGTGCGATGTGGTGCTGAGAAGAATGTATATTCTGTTGATTTGGGGTGGAGAGTTCTATAGATGTCTATTAGGTCCGCTTGGTGCAGAGATGAGTTCAATTCCTGGATATCCTTGTTAACTTTCTGTCTCGTTGATCTGTCTAATGTTGACAGCGGAGTGTTGAAGTCCCCCATTATTATTGTATGGGAGTCTAAGTCTCTTTGTAAGTCTCTAAGGACTTGCTTTATGAATCTGGGTGCTCCTGTATTGGGTGCATATATATTTAGGAGAGTTAGCTCTTCCTGTTGAATTGATCCCTTTACCATTATGTAATGGCCTTCTTTGTCTCTTTTGATCTTTGATGGTTTAAAGTCTGTTTTATCAGAGACTAGGATTGCAACCCCTGCTTTTTTTTGTTCTCCATTTGCTTGGTAGATCTTCCTCCATCCCTTTATTTTGAGCCTATGTATGTCTCTGCATGTGAGATGGGTCTCCTGAATACAGCAGACTGATGGGTCTTGACTCTTTATCCAGTTTGCCAGTCTGTGTCTTTTAATTGGAGCATTTAGTCCATTAACATTTAAGGTTAATATTGTTATGTGTGAACTTGATCCTGCCATTATGATATTAACTGGTTATTTTGCTCGTTAGTTGATGCAGTTTCTTCCTAGCCTCGATGGTCTTTACATTTTGCCAAGTTTTTGCGATGGCTGGTACCGGTTGTTCCTTTCCATGTTTAGGGCTTCCTTCAGGGTCTCTTGTAAGGCAGGCCTGGTGGTGACAAAATCTCTAAGCATTTGCTTATCTGTAAAGGATTTTATTTCTCCTTCACTTATGAAACTTAGTTTGGCTGGATATGAAATTCTGGGTTTAAAATTCTTTTCTTTAAGAACGTTGAATATTGGCCCCCACTCTCTTCTGGCTTGTAGAGTTTCTGCCGAGAGATCTGCTGTTAGTCTGATGGGCTTCCCTTTGTGGGTGACCCGACCTTTCTCTCTGGCTGCCCTTAAGATTTTTTCCTTCATTTCAACTTTGGTGAATCTGGCAATTATGTGTCTTGGAGTTGCTCTTCTGGAGGAGTATCTTTGTGGCGTTCTCTGTATTTCCTGAATTTGAATGTTGGCCTGCCCTACTAGGTTGGGGAAGTTCTCCTGGATGATATCCTGAAGAGTGTTTTCCAACTTGGTTCCATTTTCCCCCTCACTTTCAGGCACCCCAATCAGACGTAGATTTGGTCTTTTTACGTAATCCCATACTTCTTGCAGGCTTTGCTCATTTCTTTTTCTTCTTTTTTCTTTTGGTTTCTCTTCTCGCTTCATTTCATTCATTTGATCTTCAATCGCTGATACTCTTTCTTCCAGTTGATCGAGTCGGTTACTGAAGCTTGTGCATTTGTCACGTATTTCTCGTGTCATGGTTTTCATCTCTGTCATTTCGTTTATGATCTTCTCTGCATTAATGAGTCTAGCTGTCAATTCTTCCACTCTTTTTTCAAGATTTTTAGTTTCTTTGCGCTGGGTACGTAATTCCTCCTTTAGCTCTGATAAGTTTGATGGACTGAAGCCTTCTTCTCTCCTCTCGTCCAAGTCATTCTCTGACCAGCTTTGATCCGTTGCTGGCGATGGGCTGCGCTCCTTTGCAGGGGGAGATGCGCTCTTATTTTTTGAATTTCCAGCTTTTCTGCCCTGCTTCTTCCCCATCTTTGTGGTTTTATCTGTCTCTGGTCTTTGATGGTGGTGACGAACTGATGGGGTTTTGGTATAGGTGTCCTTCCTGTTTGATAGTTTTCCTTCTGACAGTCAGAAGGACTCTCTGTTGGTCTGTTGGAGATTGCTTGAGGTCCACTCCAGACCCTGTTTGCCTGGGTATCAGCAGCAGAGGTTGCCGAAGATAGAATATTGCTGAACAGCGAGTGTACCTGTCTGATTCTTCCTTTGGAAGTGTCCTCTCAGGGGTGTACTCCACCCTGTGAGGTGTGGGGTGTCAGACTGCCCCTAGTGGGGGATTTCTCCCAGCTAGGCTACTCAGGGGTCAGGGACACACCTGAGCAGGCAGTCTGTCCGTTCTCAGATCTCAACCTCCGCGTTGGGAGATCCGCGGCTCTCCCCAAAGCTGTCAGACAGAGTCGTTCGCGTCTGCACCGGCTCCCGCTACTTCCCCTGTTGGTCTTCAGCTGTGCGCTGTCCCCAGAGGTGGAGACTACAGAGACAGGCAGGCTTCCTTGAGCTGCTGTGAGCTCCACCCAGTTCGAGCTTCCCAGCGGCTTTGTTTACCTACTTAAGCCTCAGCAATGGCGGGCGCCCCTCCCCCAGCCTCGCTGCTGCCTTGCGGATAGATCGCGGCAGACTGCTGTGTTAGCAGTGAGGGAGGCTTCGTGGGCGTGGGACCCTCCCGGCCAGGTGTGGGATATATTCTCCTGGAATGCCTGTATGCTTACAGCGCAGTATTGGGGTGGGAGTTACCCGATTTTCCAGGTGTTGTGTGTCTCAGTTCCCCTGGCTAGGAAAACGGATCCCCTTCCCCCTTGCGCTTCCAGGTGAGGCGATGCCTCGCCCTGCTTCAGCTCTCGCTGGTCAGGCTGCAGCAGCTGACCAGCACCGATTGTCCGGCACTCCCTAGTGAGATGACCCCAGTACCTCAGTTGAAAATGCAGAAATCACCGGTCTTCTGTGTCGCTCGCGCTGGGAGTTGGAGACTGGAGTTGTTCCTATTCGGCCATCTTACCTCTCAGTCTTATGGTAACTACTCTTTGGTAGGCCTTGCTAACTCTGTGTATACAGTTTCCAAAATTCTATTGAAGACACTGACAGTGTATCTCACACAGTACCCAAGATTTCCTGCATCACAGTTCCCTTCTCTGCAGTATGCTGTTCCACAAATTCAACTGTTGCAGCAGCCCCTAATTTATGTCTGCCTCCTCACCTAGAAGTACTGTCATCTCTGCTTAGTGTCTATCTTTAAGGGCTTTGGTCTAAAATCTACTTGCAGCAAAAGTGCAGAGGCAAGCTTATAGCTGTCTCCACAATCATTTTTTTTTACTACATATTAACTAATGTCCAAAAAAAGCTATTTCAAATGTTTTGTCTACTTTTATTATTGCATCAAAAAGGCATATTTGGTACCAGTTACTCCACCAAGATTGGAAGCAGAACCATTTTTATTTATTTTTAAAGTAAAAAGTTTATAAAAATGAAGAAATTATTTTCTCCCTTATAAAATTATGAATAATAAATAAATATGCACTCTATAATTTAATGTTTATTTAGAAATCTATTTTGTCCATTAGATCCCCTTTTAAAAAATATTTTATAAAAATGTTCAGAAAAATAATTAAAATCATTATATAATTAATATTATTATAATAATTTACCAATTGTTAATATTTTTCATTTTTGCTTTTTATAGGTCAAAAAATGATATAGATAGATAGATATAGATTTACTGGTTTGTATTTAAATTCTTATAAATGGAGTCTTCAAAACTGATTCCAATAATCTTACAACATATTACAGTTATACTCCTGTGTCCTGAAATCATTACTTCTGCTTGGCTAGTAATATATCCTCCCCGAAGAAAAATAGTAAGAAATACATCTGGAAATTACAATGTGGTAAGCTACTTGAAGGTCTTTCATGCTTTCTAAATTATTTCTATTTTATTTATTTATGTATTTATGTATGTATGCACATATGTATGTATGTGTTTACTTATTGTTTGAGATGGAGTCTAGCTCTGTCGCCAGAGTGCAGTGGTACGATCTCTGCTTACTGCAACCTCTGCCTCCCTCAGCCTCTCAAGTAGCTGGGAATACAGGTGCGCACCACCAGGCCCAGCTAATTTTTGTATTTTTAGTAGAGACGGGGTTTCACCACATTTGCCAGTATGGTCTTGATCTCCTGACCTCCTGATCTGTCAGCCTCAGCCTCCCAACGTGCTGGGATTACAGGCGTGACCCACCACACCCAGCCTACATTTTCTTTTGTGTCTAATAATAAACTATTTTTGCTTTACATAGAATTTCATTTTAATTACAGACATCGTTTAGAATAATTTATTTGATAGTACTATGCAATTTTGATTATAAAGTTTAGAGAAAGCATTTAAAAAATTATAATACATACATCATAGAACAAAAGAATAGCTCATTAGCTGTCATCAGTGTGAATTCAGTCATATGTTGATCTCATATTTTGGTGTGTGATCTAAGTCAGCTCCAAACAAATATGAAAAGAGGCAAAGAAAATTTTATTTGTTAAAAAACAAAGAAATACATATTTAAACAAATAAACTGGTTATAAATCAAACCCCTTACTTCTGGAATTGAAGGAAAGGTGAGAAAGGGAAAGTCTAACAATGTTAATAATTCCTTATAAGAATGTGAATGTAGAATTAGATTTAATCCATGTATTCACTGTGCAATAAGCTAAATTGTAACCTTCAATTTATTTATTAGTAGTTTCAATTTAGTGTATTGCATGAAATAGCTCATTTAATGCCTAATACCAATAACAATAGAGAATAATACATTATTAGTTGTATATCATTGGCACATGATATGAATGAAATAATTTCATCCAGATGATACCCAATAGCAAGCTAGAGATATGATGTAGTCATTAATTCTTTTTTTTGTTAAACTTTCTCTCTGCACTGGGTTCATTACACTCACTGAGCACATATGAGCAACACGTTTTTTCTTTTTAAAACATGTGCATGTACATGTGCATACATGAGTAAGTATACACACCCACATCTTCATAATTTTGATGCTTTTTACAACCAATCTGCTGGAATTTGTTGTCTAATCTTCATTTTATCTAGTTCCATATCTCTACTTATTCCTCAATCCATTTCTATTAGGCTGCTAGAGAGTAGGGTGCTAGAGCTGGGTCATACTGGTACTCTGTGCCAGTTGTTAAATTTTCAGGAACACTTCGAGCCTAACACAGCATTATTAAAAATAAATTAGTATATATAATTTTATAATTAAATAAATTATATTAAAACAAAGGCAGCAATTTTTCTTAACTTACCACTTCCTAATTATCTTTCTATAAGTCATTATATTATGTGCCCTTAAAGTTGTTAGTATCTATTGTATCTGTATGGCCTAAATTTCATATAATGGTTCCCCATAACGATTTGTATCTCCACAAAAATTGAGAGTCTCAAATCAGCCATGGAGGGAGTACTCACACCTTAGAATTTGGTAAATGCTGAAAGTCAGGATTTTATGATTTAGTTTGTGTATTGTCTTCCAGAAAACAGGTCATTAAACAGCACCACTTCTATCAATAGGATTCTACTGACTCATTCGCGTTCAACTGAATAATTACGCAGTTGCTGAATCCAAATGGATTTTTCACTCCTTAGATTTCTCAACTCCTTGGCAGCATATGATGTTATGGTCTATCCCTACTCCATATCTGCTGCGTTCTATGAAGACTCCCTTTCCATCTGTTCCTACTACCTCTCAGGGAAAGACTCTTCTGGTCTTTATAATAGACATACCATTGTCATCTTACTTGTCCCTTTAAAGTGGCCACTTCCCAAGTTTCTGCTCTCTTATCACTCTGTACATTCTCCCAAGATTCTGTTAACTACCTCTGTTGTTTTAATTATAATTTACATTTTATACCATTCAATGTATCTCATAAGTCAGGCTTCTATTTTGAAATTCAAACTTTGAGTTATATCTCTACTGCCATGTAGTTTAAATTTGTAAACCTGAACTCCTCTCCTTTCGTCTCTCCAAAATTGTTTCCACTGTTTCATTTCTTGGCAGATAGCATGAGGAGCCACCATGTAATTCTATCTAGATAATGGTGCCATCTAAAATTCCTCCAATTTTCTAAATAAGTCATCTAACGTACATTGATTCATATGCATTTTAAATATACATACTTTTCATATACATTTTATCTTTTCTTTTCCTGTTTTAGCTCTCTCAGTTTGAACATTCATCATTTTATCAATTTGCTTATGTCTCAAAAGTAATAAAACTAAAAAAGATAAAGTATTTTGATTGCAGGAGAGATTGGTCATATCTCTATTACAAAGTCTAATTAGTAATTGAGCTTAACACTTTTTTAGACCACTGAGAACAAAAATACAATATCCTTAAGTTCCAGTATTTCTCACTTGCCTACAAATTTTCTTAAGACAAGGATTAGTCTTTTATTTTATAGGGACAAGGCTTCTCCTTGTCACTGAGGGTGGAGCACAATGACACAATCATAGCTCGCTGCAGCCTCAAACTCATGGACTCAAATGACCCTCCTGCCTCAACCTCCCAAGTATCTGGGACTATAGATGCACACTACTATGCCCGGCTATGTATGTATGTATGTATGTATGTATGTATGTATGTATTTAGTGGAGACAAGGTCTTCCTATTTTGCCCAGGCTGGTCTTAAATTCCTGGTCAAGGCATCCTCCCACCTTGGCCTTCCAAAGTGCTGAGATTACAGGTGTGAGCTACCATGCCTGGTCCAGGACAAGGATTATCCTGTTCACCAGTGTATTTCCAGAGTTTTGTTTACAGTAGTTCAAAAATACTGTGTATATGAAAAGTCTGAGTCATGGAATTGACAGGACTCCTGATGGAAGAAACAAAGTTAAAAAGAAAAGAAGTGGAAAAAATAGTGTTTCCTTTTTTGTCAATTTCTATCAGGGTTATCTCTGATAATAACTGCTGCAGTCACAATTAAAGTCAAGCATTCCTCCTCAGACTACAAACCTGGTGGTGTTATATAATGCTTGTTTGTGTATGTATATTTGGGACAGAAAACCTTTTAAAGCTAAGGCTATGTTAATAAATGTATATCTTACATATTGAAGTTTTATATATATATATACACACACACACACACATTAAAGCTTAACTTTTTTTTAACAACTGAAAAAGTAAAAACTATCACTTTTCTGAAGGAAAAAATAAAAGACATCACTTTTGCTCCCAATGTAGGGAATATTCTGAATGGAAAGAAAAACTTATGACATGAAAGCTGGAAATATTAAGTAATAACATACATCACTAGAAATTTGAATTGGCAAATGAGACACTAACAGAATCCAAGTCCTCAAGAATGAAGTGAGGGTGTGAGAATTGCATTATATACATCAGCATTTAAAAACTCACAGTAAATAAACAGAAAACATGCTCCAATATGGAGTACTGAGTAACTGAAATAATATTGAGATGTGATATGTTACATCCTAGTCAATTTACAAATATTTTTGTTTGGATATTTCTTAGTTTGGTCTTGTACTTTAACCTAATGATAAGTTGCTCATTCTGTACCTAGACTTTGTTAAAAAAAAAAAAATTCAAGTCAAACATTTTCTTTTATGCTCAATTTTAAAACCCAAATTTGAATCAGGCAAATGCATCTTATTTATGTTCCTATGAGCATTTCTCTTCAATTTGCATTATTTTAAATATCTAAGTCAGTCTACGTGGTTAATTTATCAAATATGACTATAGAATATTTCAAATTACACAGATTTGTAAGAAAAAAATAAAATTCCCCAAATCCTTTTTATTACATGTCCCAGAAATCTAGCTTACATGGGTACTGTGTATTTTATTTATTTATTCATCAATCTATTTTATCTATCTATCTATCTATCTATCTATCTATCTATCTATCTATCATCTATCTTTCCAAGCATATTCTTTTGACTTCTAATAGATTAAGAGTGAACAATGGCAAAACCATTGCCAAGAACCTTGTTTTGTCTATTAAAATAATCTTCAATTTGAGAGGAAAAAATGTGTCTAGCTAAACCAGGCCATCATGTTCTGGAGGCAGAATGGTAACAGAATGAGGAATACTATATATTTATGGCCATTTCTAATAAATCTACATCTTTTTGTTAATATCCCACAGATTCACATGTTGCTGTCTTTTTCTCTTCTTGCCTTGAACATGGACATGATGGTTGTACCTATAGCAGCCTCCCTGAAATCATAAGGGAAAGTAATCATGACCAAAATGATTAAAAGTAAATATTAAATAAAGCAAATTTAAACAAAATTATGAAATACTATGAAGATATAGAAATCATTTGTATAAGAATATTTATTGGCAAGGAATTGATCACAATACATGGCAAAAGTTTTAAATGGTGTGACAATGTTCACAAATATGGTATTATTTTGCAAATATATGGAAGGAAACAGAAGTGTGAAAAGTCTAGGTACTCCCTGGCAGTGACATAAATAAAGTGAAAGTAAAAACAATCACAGTAAGTGCAAAGAATGATGGTACTGCACTCTCAGTTGTAGGAATTAAGAACTGTAATAAAGCCAACTAAAAGCTAATAAGCAATTTATTATTAACGTGTACCAACTAATATTTCTTTTTGTTTGTCTGCAGAAATAATATCATCTAAGAACAGAACATTTTTAAAACCAAAAATTATTAAATGTAATTTGAATTATTCCACCAAGTGCTTTTGAGTAGTTTTTGTTAACTACTCAAAATGAAGAGGTTAAAACAACAATTTATTATTGTGTTTCAATATTCTTTGAGTCAAAAGTCTGGGCAAAGCCCAGATTATCTCAGAATCACAACCTTTGGGGCCTCTGCTGGGATAATTTGAATGGCTGGGGCTGAATCAGCTAAAGCTAGTGAAGTTTCTCTGTTTTTCTGTCTTTGTTTCTCTCTCTCTCTCTGTGTGTCTCTCTCTCCCCCCATCTCTCTCTTTCTCTTTCTCTCTCTGTCTGTCTCTCTCTCTCTACCCCGTCTCCCTCTCTCTTTCTCTCTCTCTCTTTCTCTCTCACTCTCTCTTCTCAACCCACCCCCTACTCTCTCCTCTCCTTTCTCATGGTGTCTCCATGTGGTTACCTTGGGCTTTCACACAGTCTGGACACAAAGTCCAGAACTCCAAGTAAAAGAAAGTGGAAACTTCCAAGCCCCTCACAAACTAGGTCCCAAACGGACAAACCTCACTTCTGCATGCTCAAAGCCTAGATTCAAGGGGATGGAACATAGTCCCCCACTTTCAAAAGGAGGGATGTCAAAGAATTTGTGACCATCTTTAATCTGTCACAATATTTATATGTGTTTATATGTATATTATTAAATGGCCAGATATCTTCCAATTAAAATGTAACTCAATATAGTGTAAATTAAAAAGAAAGAAGTTTTAACTAAAAAGTTGAAACAGATCATATATGCCATTACGCTATTCAAAGTAACCTTTAATCATCATTTACATTCATGCTTTATGAACTGTTCTATTGGATCCAGGGCTTTCCAGCTGTTGAGAGAAGTCAGGAAAGAAGGTGCTGGCCGGGCGCGGTGGCTCAAGCCTGTAATCCCAGCACTTTGGGAGGCTGAGACTGGCGGATCACGAGGTCAGGAGATCGAGACCATCCTGGCTAACCCGGTGAAACCCTGTCTCTACTAAAAAATACAAAAAAACTAGCCGGGCGAGGTGGCGGGCGCCTGTAGTCCCAGCTACTCCGGAGGCTGAGGCAGGAGAATGGCGTTAACCCGGGAGAGGGAGCTTGCAGTGAGCCAAGATCTGGCCACTGCACTCCAGCCTGGGCGACAGAGCAAGACTCTGTCTCAAAAAAAAAAAAAAAAAAAAAAAAGAAGGTGCTGAATGATTGCCATTTCTCACCTATGCCCCAAAGCCTGTAGCAAATTCATCTGCAGACAAAAATTTGTGTGTTATTAGTATATGTGGCTGAATCATCAGGAAGATTTTATTTGAAGGAAAAAGTCCATATATATGAAAACATAGAAATTCCTAAGCTATACTGGGGTCTCTTCAAATATTAATATGGATTTAGTTATAAATGTCATGTTGTTGTAAATATTATCTGCACAATAATGCATTTACATAGATGGAGAGTCTTAAAGGAACATATGTATAATATATTTTAGTTTTAAATTATTGACAAAGGCCTTAGACCAAATAAAATATAATACTGATAATAATGAAATAAATTTCATTAATTCTGCTATTCTATTTTTGATCATCTTCATTTTGTGGTTTAGTAATTTATAAACCTTGTTATAAGTTTATTTCACAACTATATTTTAATGGCTGTCATGCCTGAAAAATATACAATCAAAAATGTACAGATCTAAAAGGAAGGAAGCTATCACTATTGATGATATCTTTCTGCTGATTAGCATATCTAACCTAAACAACCAACTATTCACAGATTTTTATTGAAAACTTAATAATAACTATTTAGAGTAGATGGGAAATTATTGAAAAGTAAATTTGTTTAAATTTCTCCTGAATCTAGTTGTTGAGATTTTACATAAATAAGAAAATTCTATTTTGAATTACGATGGGGGGGGGGTTATGTGTTACATAAGGGATTTAAAATCTAACTTACTAGCCTTATTATAAAAATAAAATTATGTGATAACTGGTACAATTTTGAACACCTGTTTTGAAAATGGCAATGTCTATAGCACAAGCTTGTTTCGAAAAGCAATAACTTTCCCACTCAGTGTAAAAAAGGTCACCTTTCTGTTGACAGAACAGAACTTTTACATTTATTCTCAATTTTATAGCACCTCATCAATAGGTTATTACTGGCAGTCACTTGTCATTCAACAAAATGTCAACAAATTCAGAGCACCATTTTTGTAAAATAAAAATACCAAATTCAGCTTTAAGATTCACAACTCTTTGAAGGACTACGTGAAAGTAGCTAGTAAAATATTGGGCTGCAAATATTTTATTGATAATAACTTAATAACAAATATGGTAAAACTTTACCATCCAAATGTGTTTTATTAAAACACTAATCATATTTAGGATATTTTGGTACATAATTATATAATATCAAAATAAGCTGAACATTTATGCAGCAGTTAGGGAACAATAACAAACCCTCTGTCCTATGAAATTCAAGTCTCCCTGAGAATACACATTTTATGAAATGAGCAAGAGTCCCAATGACAAGCCATATATTGAGTTGTAAAAACTAAATGCTCTCCTAATTTTTCTTTTTGTATAAATATATGGATTACAAGAGCAATTTGGTTACATGTATAGATCGCATAGTAGTTAAGTCAAGAATTTTAAGCTATCTGTCACCCAAATAATGTACATTGTATCTATTTTGTAATGTCTTATCATCTACCCTCCCTCCAACCCCTCAACCCTTCCAAGTCCCCAATATCTGTTATCCCACACTCTATGTCTATCTGTATGCATTATTTAGGTCCCACTTGTAAATGAAAACGTTAGACATTTGTCTTTGTTTATGAGTTTAATGAAATACATTCTTAGATGTCTTCCTTTACTTCTATAGAACACATAAGAAACACCTTGAGGTGTTTGCTTGCCACCGTGTAGACAACCTGTCCATAGTCTGCCCACTTTAAGGAACTATGTAATCTCTTACAATTCAGTCTATATAACATTACTAGAGCAAGAGTAAGGCTCCTGAAACCAGTGCTCAAAAAGCTTTATGTGCTCTCCCTTGGATAGAGACAATGTGCAGATGACATACTGTGGCAGTCAGGGCCCACTATTTTCATATCTAAATCAGCCTTTCTCCATGATCTTCCCCAGAAAAATGAATTATAGGCATCAATTATATAAAGATATTGCTTTCCACTGGATGTGGCTGTTTTCCTATCTCAGGGCTTTTACTATTTCATTATCTTCTGCTCCTCTCTTACCATAATCACTGCCTCAACAAATTCTACTTCTTTCAAATCCACCTCACCCATGACTTTTTCTTATTTTCATCCCCCTGTTTTGGGAATGTGTGTGTATTTCATCAAACATGTGTACTATATAACATTTTATCCCAATAACACAAAGGAAAAAAGACTAGCTTCAGGGCAATATGGGAAAATGCCCTTTTTCTCCTACTATATTAAAGGGAAGTATTGTTATATTTATGTTATTTTAAACACACATATCTAGATATATCGGGATCGATAGGTCTGTTAAATTTAAATTTTGCTCATTTATGAGGACTTTTATTCATTAATATAAGAAAGATATATTCAAAGAGTTTTCTAATATTCCTAGATTAGTAAAAGTATAATTGATCAATTCTAAGCTTTCTGCCAGTCTAACTTCAGAAACAATAGTAATTTGCCTTTCCTTGCTCATTTACTCTTTTATAAATTTTTATTTAATTAATATTAATAATGATTTGTGTGTGTTAATTACTATAATAAAGTTGTGATTGTCATTATTTTCCTAAAAGAGTTAAGCTAAACGTAAGAAATGATGAATACTGTTATAATAAATTTTAAACACGAAGGGAAAAATGTATAAAAACCTTTAATTGCAGAAGGAAATACTCTAGTATTTGCACACACAGTAAAAGAAACATTCTGTACCATAAATAATCACTAAGCATTGATAAGCTCAGTGCACAATTTTCCTAGTTATTCAAGCACAAAAAATAAATAAACCCTGAACTTGACATTCCAGATACCTTATAAAATTCTGGAAGACAATGATGTATTTTTAAAGCCATTTAATAAGCATTCAGCAACATTTCTTTTTTGAAATAAGCTTTTTCCAATTAAACTGTAGACGTGAAAACAGTTGATGCCTTTATTTGATGTGATAACCCCATATGTCAGAGTTATGGCATACAATTCCAGATAACACAAAGAAATAAAGACTAGCTTCAGGGCAATTTTTCTGGTATGCAATTTTATGATTATAATAAATATTTCTCTATTAAAATCTTTTGTTATCTGTTGATTGAAAGTGCATTAGGTTTTGAGTGGACATTGAAAGCTCTGCTGTAGATTTTAAATTGGGTTGTTACAAAATACTTCACTGACATGAGTATTGAATTCAGAGGCTTACTTGAGAAATCCATAGAAAAATAATCTTAAAAATTTTTTTCTGTCCTCAAGTGTAATTTTTTATTAAATGGCCCTTTTTTTATTGACGACATTATTTCCTATTGACTTCTTATTTCTAAGGTAAGCAACCAACATTTTAAAAAGCAAAAACATACGGATAGAAATAGGTTGCTTAGGCTCAACAATAGAATTGAGTTCTTCTAGTCAAAGTTATCAAAATGCTTATTTAACCAGAAAGAAGTGGTGTTTTTCAACATGATCAGTTCTTTCTTGGTTTCTTGAATCACTGGAGACCATTTAGAATGAGTCTTTAGGGGATTTACTGCTCAGAATAAGAAAGTGAGTTCTAAAATGATTATTCTAAAGAAGAAAAAGTTTGTCCTTCTCAACAGGGAATGTACTTGTTCAAAAAAGAATATCCCTATAAATACTGGCAAGTGTGTTCAAAGATTTTATAAAACTACTTTAAATGCATGTGTGCTGAAGTTACCAAAAGTAGTTTATGATCTGAGGCAAGGCTTCAGTTTATTTCAATTCTGAAGGAAAGATAAAAGTATGTAATATGAAAAAGGTGAACATAATATTCTCATTTTCTGTAATAATTGTGAAACATTTGGAAATTTATATAGTTATTGTGTTCCAATGGGAAACAGACAACTTTCTTAGAGATATTTTACTTGATCATTTATTCATCTATTAAATATTGTCTAATATATGTCAGTTGCAGTGCTTAACCTTGAAAGTCACCCCCATCACCTAATTTCAAGGAGCATCAAACCTAATGGAGGGAATAAATGTATTAATCACAAATGCAAATTTGCAGAATACATGAAAACGAAGAAGCGACAGCTATTTCAAACCCAAGTCAGTTACAAATTGCTTCCCAGAGGAAATGACAGTGGACTGAATTTCAGTAGGTGAGTAAAGATTATTTAGACACAGGGAAGAGAAAATGAGATACAATAAATGCTAATAAACCTAGCATGCTGTGCCCGCAGGGAACCAACCCAACATGGGGCTTTGAAAGCTTAAAATGCAAGGCACTGCATGACTAGGTATGTGTCAGGGAACAAGTCAGAGGGCAAACCATGGCCACCCCTGAATGTTATTGAAAGTGACCTGTAGATGAAGGTACACCCCAGAAAGCTGTTCAGCAAAAGAGTAGAGTTGTTAAATTAAATGTGAGTGGGGGAAGGAGAAAGCAGAAAGACTGACAAACAGAAACATTAAAATATGGCCCTAAATGACCATGTCCTGCCTTCTTTTATGGATGTCCTCTCCACCTTCTCCACCCAGTATACTTTGTTCCAGCCACCCTGGCCTCAGTGGTCATTCATGAACACAAAATGTACTCAAAGCTTTTGCATTTTCTGTTCCTTCATCCTGAAATGTTCTTCCCTCAGTCACCCAGAAGATGTTTTCCTGAACATCATTCAGGGCATTGCTCAAATTTCACTTTGAGGACAGTCTGTGTAAATGGCATCCCTCTCTCTACAGCCCCAGACTTCATCATTCTCTATTCATGTACTCACTTTCTTATCCGACAAAACACTTCTTGTCACCAGCCATAATCTAAATTATTTCATTTTCTGTGTTCAACTACTAGAATGTAATTTCCATGACAGAAGGAAACTTGTTTAACTTGCTGCTGAATCTCCAGAACCTGCAATGGTGTATGACGTATAAAAGACACTCAGTAACTATTATCGAGTGAATGAATGACAATAATAATAATAACAATGACAATCAATTACCATTTATTAAGCACTTACCATGTGTCACATATTGTCTTAATTATACCCTTAATATATATGATCTCAATCAATCATCCTAACCTGATGATCATATTATAACAATTGTTCATTTATGTATGCAAAAGGATTGGAAAAATGCTTAATAAAGTTTTTTTTATATTATTATACTTTAAGTTCTGGGGTACATGTGCAGAACATGCAGGTTTGTTACATAGGTATGCACATATCATGGTGGTTTGCTGAACCCATCAACCTGTCACCTAAATTAGGTATTTCTCCTAATGTTATCCCTACTCTAGCTCCCTACCCCCTGATAGGTTCCAGTGTGTGATGTTCCCGTACCTGTGTCCACGTGTTCTCATTGTTCAACTCCCAATTATGAGTGAGAATATGTGGTGTTTGGTTTTCTGTTCTTGTGATAGTTTGCTGAGAATGATGGTTTTCAGCTTCATCCATGTCCCTGTAAAGGACATATATTCATCCTTTTTTTATGGCTGCATAATATTCCATGGTGTATATGTGTCACTATCCAATCTATCATTGATGGGCATTTGGGTTGGTTTCAAGTCTTTGCTGTTGTGAACAGTGCCACAATAAACACACATGTACATATGTCTTTACAGTAGAATGATTTATAATTCTTTGGGTATATGTCCACTAATGGGATTGTTAGGTCAAATGGTATTTCTAGTTCTAGATCCTTGAGGAATTGCCACATTGTCTTCCACAATGGTTTAACTAATTTATACTCCCACCAACAGTGTAAAAGCATTCCTATTTTTCCACAACCTTTCTAGCATCTGTTGTTTCCTGACTTTTTAATGATCACCATTCTAACTGGCCTGAGATGGTATCTCATTGTGGTTTTGATTCACATTTCTCTAATGACCCGTGATGAGCTTTTTTTCATATTTGTTGGCTATATAAATGTCTTCTTTTGAGAAGTGTCTGTTCATATCCTTCACCAACATTTTGAAGGAATTGTTTTTTACTTGTAAATTTGTTTAAGTTCTTTGTAGATTCCAGATATCAGCCCTTTGTCAGATGGTAGATTGCAAAAATTTTCTTCCATTCTGTAAGTTGCCTGTTCACTCTGATGATAGTTGCTTTTGCTGTACAGAAGTTTTTTAGTTTAATTAGATCTCATTTGTCAATGTTGGCTTTCGTTGCATTGCTTTTGGTGTTTTAGTCATGAAGTCTCTGTCCATGCCTATGTCTTAAATGGCATTGCCTAGGTTTGCTTCTAGGGTTTTTATGGTTTTAGGTCTTATGTTTAAGTCTTTAATCCATCTTAAGTTAATTTTTGTATTAAGTGTAAGGAAGGGGTCCAGTTTCAGTTTTCTGCATATGGCTAGCCAGTTTTCCCAACACCATTTATTAAATAGGGAATCCTTTCCCCATTTCTTGTTTTTTCAGGTTTGTCAAATATCTGATGGTTGTAGATGTGTGGTGTTATATCTGAGTCCTCTATTCTGTTCCATTGGTCTATATATATATATATCTGTTTTGGTTCCAGTACTATGCTGTTTTGGTTACTGTATACTTGTAGTATAGTTTGAAGTCAGGTAACATGATGCCACCAGCTTTGTTCTTTTTGCTTAGAATTGTCTTTGCTATGCGAGCTCTTTTTTGGTTTCATATGAAATTTAAAGTAGTTTTTTCTAAGTCTGTGAAGAAAGTCAATGGTAGCTTGATGGGGATAGGATAGAATCTATAAATTACTTTGGGCGATATGGCCATTTTCACGATATTTATTCTTCCTATGCATGAGTATGGAATATTTTTCCATTTATTTGTGTTCTCTTGTATTTCCTCGAGCAGTGGTTTGTAGTTCTCCTTGAAGAGGTCCTTTGCATCCCTTGTAAGTTGTATTCCTAAGTATTTTCTTCTCTTTGTAGCAATTGGGAATGGGCAGTAACTCATGATTTCGCTTTCTGTTTGCCTGTTATTAGTGTACAGGAATGTTTGGATTTTTGCACATTGATTTTGTATCCTGAGACTTTGCTGAAGCTGCTTATCAGCTTAAGGATATTTTGGGCTGAGATGATGAAATTTTGCACATATACAATCATGTCATATGCAAACAGAGACAATTTGACTTCCTCTTTTCCTCCCTGAATATGCTTTATTTATGTTGAGGAGGAGTGGTGGGAGAGGGCATCCTTGTCTTGTGCCGGCTTTCAAAGGGAATGCTTCCAGTTTTTGCCCATTCAGTATGATATTGACTGGGGTTTGTCACAAATGGCTGTTACTATTTTGAGATATATTCCATCAATATCTAGTTTACTGAGAGTTTTTTGCATAAAGGGGTGTTGAATGTTGTTGGAGGCCTTTTCTGCATCTATTCAAATAATCGTGTGATTTTTATCATTGGTTCTGATTATGTGATGGATTACGTTTCTTGATTTGTGTATGTTGAAACAGTCTTGCATCTCAGGTATGAACACGACTTCATCGTGATGGATAAGCTTTTTGATGTGCTACTGGGTTCAGTTTGCCAGTATTTTACTGAAGATTGTCACATTGATGTTCATCAGGGATATTGGCCCGAAATTTTCTTTTTCTGTTGTGTCTCTGTCAGGTTTTAGTATCTGCATGATGCTGGCCTCATAAAATGAGTTACAGAGAATTGCCTCTTTTTCTGTTGTTTGGAGTAGTTTGAGAAGGAATGATACCGGTTCCTCTTGGTACCTCTGGTAGAATTTGGCCGTAAATTTGTCCAGTTCTCGGCTTTTTTTGGTTTGTAGGCCATTAATTTCTGCCTCTTTTTTTTTTTTTTCAAATTTTTTATTATACTTTAAGTTCTAGAGTACATGTGCATAACGTGCAGGTTTGTTACATATGTATACTTATGCCATGTTGGTGTGCTGCACCAATCAACTCGTCAGCACCCATCAATTCATCATTTATATCATGTATAACTCCCCAAGGCAATCCCTCCCTCCTCCCCCCTCGCCATGATAGGCCCCAGTGTGTGATGTTCCCCTTCCCGAGTCCAAGTGATCTCATTGTTCAGTTCCCACCTATGAGTGAGAACATGCGGTGTTTGGTTTTCTGTTCTTGTGATAGTTTGCTAAGAATGATGGTTCCCAGCTGCATCCATGTCCCTACAAAGGACGCAAATTCATCCTTTTTTATGGCTGCATAGTATTCCATGGTGTATATGTGCCACATTTTCTTAATCCAGTCTGTCACAGATGGACATTTGGGTTGATTCCAAGTCTTTGCTATTGTGAATAGTGCCGCAATAAACATACGTGTGCATGTGTCTTTGTAGTAGAATAATTTATAATCCTTTGGGTATATACCCAGTAGTGGGATGGCTGGGTCATATGGTACATTTAGTTCTAGATCCTTGAGGAATTGCCATACTGTTTTCCATAATGGTTGAACTAGTTTACAATCCCACCAACAGTGTAAAAGTGTTCCTATTTCTCCACATCCTCTCCAGCACCTGTTGTTTCCTGACTTTTTAATGATTGCCATTCTAACTGGTGTGAGATGATATCTCATTGTGGTTTTGATTTGCATTTCTCTGATGGTGAGTGATGATGAGCATTTTTTCATGTGTCTGTTGGCTGTATGAATGTCTTCTTTTGAGAAATGTCTGTTCATATCCTTTCCCCACTTTTCGATGGGGTTGTTTGTTTTTTTCTCGTATATTTGTTTGAGTTCTTTGTAGATTCTGGATATTAGCCCTTTGTCAGATGAGTAGGTTGCAAAAATTTTCTCCCATTCTGTAGGTTGCCTGTTCACTCTGATGGTAGTTTCTTTTGCTGTGCAGAAGCTCTTTAGTTTAATTAGATCCCATTTGTGAATTTTGACTTTTGCTGCCGTTGCTTTTGGTGTTTTAGACATGAAGTCCTTGCCCATGCCTATGTCCTGAATGGTACTACCTAGATTTTCTTCTAGGGTTTTTATGGTATTAGGTGTAACATTGAAGTCTCTAATCCATCTTGAATTAATCTTCATATAAGGGGTAAGGAAAGGATCCAGTTTCAGCTTTCTACTTATGGCTAGCCAATTTTCCCAGCACCATTTATTGAATAGGGAATCCTTTCCCCATTTCTTGTTTCTCTCAGGTTTGTCAAAGATCAGATGGCTGTAGATGTGTGGTATTATTTCCGAGGACTCTGTTCTGTTCCATTGGTCTATATCTGTGTTTTGGTACCAGTACCATGCTGTTTTGGTTACTGTAGCCTTGTAGTATAGTTTGAAGTCAGGTAGCATGACGCCTCCAGCTTTGTCCTTTTGCCTTAGGATTGTCTTGGCAATGCAGGCTCTTTTTTGGTTCCATATGAACTTTAAAGCAGTTTTTTCCAATTCTGTGAAGAAACTCATTGGTAGCTTGATGGGGATGGCATTGAATCTATAAATAAACTTGGGCAGTATGGCCATTTTCACGATCTTGATTCTTCCTATCCATGAGCATGGTATGTTCTTCCATTTGTTTGTGTCCTCTTTGATTTCACTGAGCAGTGGTTTGTAGTTCTCCTTGAAGAGGTCCTTTACATCCCTTGTAAGTTGGATTCCTAGGTATTTTATTCTCTTTGAAGCAATTGTGAATGGAAGTTCACTCCTGATTTGGCTCTCTGCTTGTCTGTTACTGGTGTATAAGAATGCTTGTGATTTTTGCACATTAATTTTGTATCCTGAGACTTTGCTGAAGTTGCTTATCAGCTTAAGGAGATTTTGGGCTGAGACACTGGGGTTTTCTAAATATACAATCATGTCATCTGCAAACAGGGACAATTTGACTTCTTCTTTTCCTAACTGGATACCCTTGATTTCTTTCTCTTGCCTGATTGCCCTAGCCAGAACTTCCAACACTATGTTGAATAGGAGTGGTGAGAGAGGGCATCCCTGTCTTGTGCCAGTTTTCAAAGGGAATTTTTCCAGTTTTTGCCCATTCAGTATGATATTAGCTGTGGGTTTGTCATAAATAGCTCTTATTATTTTGAGGTACGTTCCATCAATACCGAATTTATTGAGCGTTTTTAGCATGAAGGGCTGTTGAATTTTGTCAAAAGCCTTTTCTGCATCTATTGAGATAATCATGTGGTTCTTGTCTTTGGTTCTGTTTATATGCTGGATTACGTTTATTGATTTGCGAATGTTGAACCAGCCTTGCATCCCAGGGATGAAGCCCACTTGATCATGGTGGATAAGCTTTTTGATGTGCTGCTGAATCCGGTTTGCCAGTATTTTATTGAGAATTTTTGCATCGATGTTCATCAGGGATATTGGTTTAAAATTCTCTTTTTTTGTTGTGTCTCTGCCAGGCTTTGGTATCAGGATGATGTTGACCTCATAAAATGAGTTAGGGAGGATTCCCTCTTTTTCTATTGATTGGAATAGTTTCCGAAGGAATGGTACCAGCTCCTCCTTGTACCTCTGGTAGAATTCAGCTGTGAATCCATCTGGTCCTGGACTTTTTTTGGTGGGTAGGCTATTAATTATTGCCTCAATTTCAGAGCCTGCTATTGGTCTATTCAGGGATTCAGTTTCTTCCTGGTTTAGCCTTGGGAGTGTGTAAGTGTCCAGGAAATTATCCATTTCTTCTAGATTTTCTAGTTTATTTGCATAGAGGCGTTTATAGTATTTTCTGATGGTTGTTTGTATTTCTGTGGGATCGGTGGTGATATCCCCTTTATCATTTTTTATTGCGTCTATTTGATTCCTCTCTCTTTTCTTCTTTATTAGTCTTGATAGCGGTCTATCAGTTTTGTTGATATTTTCAAAAAACCAGCTCCTGGATTCATTGATTTTTTTTGGAGGGTTTTTTGTGTCTCTATCTCCTTCAGTTCTGCTCTGATCTTAGTTATTTCTTGCCTTCTGCTAGCTTTTGAATGTGTTTGCTCTTGCCTCTCTAGTTCTTTTAATTGTGATGTTAGAGTGTCAATTTTAGATCTTTCCAGCTTTCTCTTGTGGGCATTTAGTGCTATAAATTTCCCTCTACACACTGCTTTAAATGTGTCCCAGAGATTCTGGTATGTTGTATCTTTGTTCTCATTGGTTTCAAAGAACATCTTTATTTCTGCTTTCATTTCGTTATGTACCCAGTGGTCATTCAGGAGCAGGTTGTTCAGTTTCCATGTAGTGGAGCGGTTTTGATTGAGTTTCTTAGTCCTGAGATCTAGTTTGATTGCACTGTGGTCTGAGAGACAGTTTGTTATCATTTCTGTTCTTGTACATTTGCTGAGGAGTGCTTTACTTCCAATTATGTGGTCAATTTTGGAATAAGTGCAATGTGGTGCTGAGAAGAATGTATATTCTGTTGATTTTGGGTGGAGAGTTCTATAGATGTCTATTAGGTCCGCTTGGTGCAGAGATGAGTTCAATTCCTGGATATCCTTGTTAACTTTCTGTCTCGTTGATCTGTCTAATGTTGACAGTGGAGTGTTGAAGTCTCCCATTATTATTGTATGGGAGTCTAAGTCTCTTTGTGAGTCTCTAAGGATTTGCTTTATGAATTTGGGTGCTCCTGTATTGGGTGCATATATATTTAGGATAGTTAGCTCTTCCTGTTGAATTGATCCCTTTACCATTATGTAATGGCCTTCTTTGTCTCTTTTGATCTTTGATGGTTTAAAGTCTGTTTTATCAGAGACTAGGATTGCAACCGCTGCTTTTTTTTGTTCTCCATTTGCTTGGTAGATCTTCCTCCATCCCTTTATTTTGAGCCTATATATGTCTCTGCATGTGAGATGGATCTCCTGAATACAGCAGACTGATGGGTCTTGACTCTTTATCCAGAACTTTATCAGAACTTGTTATTGATCTATTCGGAGATTTGACTTCTTCCCGGTTTAGTCTTGGGATGGTGTATGTGTCCAGGAATTTATCCATTTCTTCTAGATTTTATAGTTTATTTGTGTAGAGGTGTTTATAGTATTCTCTGATGTTAGTTTGTATTTCTGTAGGATCAGTGGTGATATCCCCTTTATTTTTTTTTATTATTGCATTGATTTGATGCTTCTCTCTTTTCTTCTTTGTTAGTCTGACTAGAAGTCTGTCTATTTTGTTGATCTTTTCAAAAAAAAACAACTCCTGGATTCATTGATTTTTTTGAAGTGTTTTTTGTGTCTCTATCTCCTTCAGTTCTGCTCTGATCTTAGTTATTTCTTGCCTTCTGCTAGCTTTTAAATTTGTTTGCTCTTGCTTCTCTACTTTTTTAAATTGTGATTTTAGGATTTTGGTTTTAGATCTTTCCTGCTTTCTCTTTTGGGCATTTAGTGCTATAAGTTTCCCTCTAAAAACAACTTTAAATGTGACCTAGAGATTCTGGTATGTTGTGTATTTGTTCTCATTGGTTTCAAATAACTTCTTTATTTCTGCCTTAATTTCGTTATTTACCTGGTAGTCATTCAGGAGCAGGTTGTTCAGTTTCTGTGTAGTTGGGCAGTTTTGAGTGAGTTTCTCAATCCTGAGTTCTAATTTGTTTGCACTGTGATCTGAGAGAGAGTTTGTCATGAATTTTGTTCTTTTGCATTTGCTGAGGAGTGTTTTACTTCCAATTATGTGGCCAATTTTAGAATAAGTGTGGTGTGGTGCTGAGAAAAATATATATTCTGTTGATTTGGGATGGAGAATTCTGTAGATATCTATTAGGTCCTCTTGGTCCACAGCTGAGTTCAAGTCCTGGATATCCTTGTTTATTTATTTTCTATTTCATTGATCTCTCTAATATGGACAGTGGGGTATTAAACTCTTTCACTATTATTGTGTGGGAGTCTAAGTCCCTTTGTAGGTCTCTAAGAACTTGCTTTATGAATCTGGGTGCTCCTGTATTGGGTGCATATATATTTAAGATAGTTAGTTCTTCTTGTTTGATTGATCCCTTTACCGTTAGGTAAGGCCCTTCTTTGTCTCATTTGATCTTTGTTGGTTTAAAGTCTGTTTTATCAGAGACTAGGATTGCAATCACTGCCTTCTATTGCTTTACATTTGCATGGTAAATATTCCTCCATCCCTTTATTTTGAGCCTATGTGTGTCTTTGAATGTGAGATGGGTCTCCTGGATACAGCACAACGATGGGACTTGACTCTTTATCCAGTTTGCCTGTCTGTGTCTTTTAAGTGGGGCATTTAGCCCATTTACATTTAAGGTTAATATTGTCATGTTTGAATTTGATCCTGTCATTATGATGCTAGCTGGTTATTTTGCCTCTTAGTTGATGCAGTTTTTTTTAGAGTGTCAATGATTTTTAAAATTTGGTATTTTTTTTTGCAGTGGCTGGTACTGATTTTTTCTTTTCATGTCTAGTGCTTCCTTCAGGAGCTCTTGTAAGACAGGCCTGGTGGTGACAAAATCTTTACAGACAAATGCTGAGAGATTTTGTCACCAATAAAGTGTTTTTAGGAAAGACAAGAGAAAGTTAATTTTAAAACATGGATATAAACTTTGCCAGATTTTATAAGTGAGAGAAATAAAAGTTAATGCCCAGGTTGTCCATTTAAGTAACATTTGTTGAAAATTCTTGCCATCAACTTCAAGAATACAACAGCAGAAAATAAAGAGCAAAATGTATTCAATCTTTGCATATGTACAGCAAGCAGCATAAAAATTACATCCCCAACCCTAACCACATATTTGCTCTCATTCTACAATGTTGAGCTTTATTTTATTTTGATTGTGCAAATAATAACTGAAGCAAAAAACAGAACCAGTTAAGTCAAGGAATTTTTTGTTGTGAGGAATTGTTTATGCTTTAGAGATAAGGAAAATTATTATTGTCTCAGTTGGGTCATAAAAGGAAAAAAATTCAAGCCAAAATTAAAGTCAAATTTTTTCGAGTATGTATACTTCTAACTTTGGGGATGCTTTTATTATTATTATTTTTTATTGTGAAGTCTCAGTAAACCCTTGTATCTAGTGAGGTAAATTTATGGTTTGTCTTCTATAGTTGATTTTTTTTTTTTCTTAACACTAATGGGAGCTTTTGTAATTTGTGATTTTCTCTTTTTATTATTTACTTAAATTTAGGAGAAAATAAAATAAGATAGGTTAACAAATTTCAAAACAGTATTGTTCTATGTTTGTTTGTGTGTTCTAAATTAGTTCAATATAAATCACTACATTCCTAACATGGGAAGCTTGGCATAGAGTATGTCAGTATATATGAGTTAAGATTATAACATTTTTAGTTAGAAAAATTTTAACATGGGTCATCTGATAACTGAAGAATGTTGCCATTTTTTATTTGCCTTATAGCAACTTGTTCCTATTTCCGAATTCTCTGCCGTTATTCTTAGACCCATGTACACAACCCAAGACGTCACATCAAATGCATATGTTGGCTTGACAAGCATATTTGCTGATAGTTGTATCTAGTAATGTACTAGAATTCTCCCCAGCTCCATGTTTAGTGACATCACATTGGTAGCTGGAAATCAGTGATGGTAGGAAGATTTACACTAAGGAAATTAGCAAAAAAATATATAAGCAGGTGTGTGTGTGTGTGTGCGCGCGCGCGTGTGTGTCTTTTATCCTGAAGAACAGGTTGCTAAATATTACCAGCACATGACTGGCTATATCCCACTATTGATCATTTAAAGACTATACCATTATATTAATACATCTTCAAAAGTTAGAAAAGATAGGGTGATAATAGCAAAAACAGAATATTTCCAATGCCTCATAAAGTTGTGCCCCAAATTAATTGATGTGTTGAAATTAGTAAAAAGTTTGTGACACTTAGCTAAACTAAAATACACATAAATTAGTTTAAGGGGCCTGAATATATAATCTGTAAACCAGTGACTTTCTTTCTAGAAATTACTGCATTCAACAATGACAGAAGTGATTTTCAATCACACTTTTCTATCTAAAGACCACTAGTTACCATGGTGCTGTCATTTATGACTCAATACTGGAAGTAAGTTTCTGTCATTTTTTTCAGAGTCTCCCTTCATGACTACTTTCAGAAATTTCTGTAGTAAGAAGTATCATCGATGAACAGAATCTGTCAATGATTTAAAAGGCAAATACAAAATTATATTTTAATTAAAAATTGAAATGTTAAATCAAATGTTACATAATAATAGTTTTGTTCAGTCTGTTAGTGTTTGAATTACCATGTTATATATTACATTAATATTTTACATATTATCACATTGATTCCTCATGCAAGATCAGTTTACATGTAAAAATTAGGGTTAGAGTGCTTATGCTGTGCTGAGGGATTTATAGTAAAAAAGTGGTTGAATAATAATTGGAACCCAGTCTGAAACCCCAGATCTCTTTCTCTTGTCTGGTTGTACAATTTGCTCTAACGTTCTCTACATTATCTTGTGACAAAAATGGAAGAAAAAAGTCATTTGAAAATCCCACAAAGTTCAGAATAGAGTCCTGATGCAGGAAAAATTTAGAAGATAAAACTTGAGAGGCTTTGTTTAGTGATGGAGTCAGACAGATCTTAATAGATATCTTATTCCATCAATCAGGTGAACTGTGTGAATATGGTGAAATTATTTGGTCTCTCTGAGCCTCAATGTTATCACGTGTAACACAGTTATGAGAATTAGATATGAAACTGCATAAAACTCTCTAGTGTAGACTCAGGTAATAGTGAGGACTCAATAAAAGGTTAATATCACTGCTATTGCTGAAAGGTAAGTTAAAATAATAAGTGAAGAGAATATAAATATTAATATTGATTTATTTTCCAAAAGCAGTTTTCAATTAAGCCAACAATAACACTTTTAGAAATGGGTTTGACTTCAATAGCATTACACTAAGAGACATTTTGTTATATGTGTGTGTGTGTATACATATATTATATATATATGTGTGTGTATATATAGATATAGATATAGATATATAGATATATGATTTTTTGCTTAGATTAAAAACTAAGGCCCAAGAAGGGAAAAACAGAAAGAATAGAAAGGGTGAGAGAATTGAGTAGTTTTATATCACTTTTAAAAATTGTAATTTTCTTGGAAAATTGTAACAAAAATGAAAATACCATGAAATCAAATCACTATCAATTATTGTAAAATCTGCTAGTATATATGACATATTATATATGAATATATGACATAGTATATATGAATATTAAGTACATTGTTTAAAATCTGTGTAGTATATATGGATATTAAGCATATTGTTTAAAATATTAAAATATGTAAGGAAAGAGCGATTGAATAGGTTTGGCCTTTGCAAAGTGTAGATCAAGAATAAGTATTATTGCTTTATATTAGCAAATGCAAAATAAATTTACAGGAGTGAACAGTAAAGTGTAAAACTGTCAAATTATAAAATTCAATGTTGGATAAGATAGGAAGTGACTATTATAACTCAGTGTCTTCCTCACTTGCCCCCAAAATTGTTCTCAAAATTTAACATTCTGATAAATGCTTTTGCCGTTATCTCACAGTAGTTAATCATGCCTGTTGCATGTGGTCGTACCATCACTTTTCCACACTCAACACTTCCTGGGTCTTGTCAGTGTCTGCAAGCAACACCAGTATCATCTGTTGGTTCTTTTTTCACCCTAAGACAATAAATCAAGGGCGAAAGCAAAGCTACTGTTGATAATTGGCAAGATATATTCAGGACTCGTAAACCTGCTTTCTGAATTAAAACATCCATCAATGTCTCAACCACCCCGTCCATCTGTCTCCTTCCTTTAAAATAAAAATGAAAAAAATGAGTATGTGAGAGGCAAGAACTTTTTCAATCTTTGATATTTAGAAATGTGCTGATGAAATTCAAAGAATGATTTTTTTCGTTTCTTTTCTCATGTTTTCATTATCATTGAAATAGTTGTAAATGAATCAGTATTGTGATCCTGAAATCTTCACTCCATATAACTTTACTATTTAATAGTATGCATTTTATATAGAAGACATAATAAAGGAATCATAAAAATGTTTTTTTCTATGTGTGCAAATCATAATGCGAATGAACATAGTTTAATGTAATCCCTGAAAAAATACTGGATAAATTCATAACTATGCTCTACCATAGTAATAACCACATGTACAGCCCCATGCACACACAAACACTCTCCATAAAAACAAAGAAAAAAGTATCAAAAGTGTCTTGAGGCAGAGAATGTCTTTTCATAGAATGAATAGATTTGAGTAAAACTGTTATTCAAATAAATTTATTATCATTTATATTACTGTGTTTACTGAGAAGGTAAAATAAATTTCAGTACTTTCACCTAATTTTAATGCATCTTCCGTTTATTGAACTCTACCAAGCACAAAATATCATTATAAATTTCATAACCTGTGATCCTCACAACAAACTGGCAGTAGGCCAGGTATGGATATTCTTCCTCCTCCACAGATAATGAATTTGGGCTTTAGACAGTCACATGGCCAGTAAGTAGCAGTGCTGAAATGATAATCCAACACTTCTGATTCCCATATCGCTGTTCATTTTGCTTTATCAAATTCAGCTAAGCTACAATGACCTTTAAAAATGTTTGTTTAGTCAAAATATAATATTTAAAAGAATAAGAAAAATTAACATGCCAAGGCAACCCTGTCAGGCACTGAATGGGAGACCTGTATCCAAGAACAGACAGAATAAAATTAAGTCTCCAATGAAACTCAAAGGCTAATAGTAAATAAATTATATTTTAAAAATAATTACAACTCAACATATTTAAGAAAATAAAACTACATGGGTCATATCTGATACAGGCAAGAAAGAAAGAGTGATAAAATCAAGACTTAGATCATGAAAAGCCTCAATACCAATTCAAAGATTTAATTTTTTTCTTATATGTCATATAATACAAATGAAGACGTGTATGCTGAATAGTAACATAAGACTTCCTTACATAATGTATAATCAATTAAAAATTATAAATACATAATGTCTTCCAGAACATTTTTGGAGAAAATGATGGATGATGTTACCATTCCCTAAACAGGTATTATGATAAACTGAAAGACTCATGGGAAGAGGGGGAAAAAAGGTGTTTCATGAAAGCTGGCCACTCTGAGGACATAGGGACAATGAATCTCAAATCTGTAATAAAAGATAAATCAGAGAGAGAAGGAATCGCTGACAAATTGGTTTTAATAGAAGGAACTACAAATTTTGAAAAATCAAATAACCAGTTTCTAAATTTTTTTAGAAAAATAAATAGAAAACAAAGGAAAGAAACTTATTCAATAATTACAGCCAGAGATCTCAAGTGCTAAAGTTACTTTTAAGTTTTAAGTTAACCATATTTTCATCTAGGTATGTAACTTTCTGTCTTTTATTATACTTTATGTTCTGGGATACATGTGCAGAACCTGCAGGTTGGTTACATAGGTATACACGTGCCATGGTGGTTTGTTGCACCCATCAACCCAACATCCACATTAAGTGTTTCTCCTAATGCTATCCTTCCCCTACCCTCCCCACCCACCCCTTGACATGCTCCGGTGTGTAATGTTCTCATTGTTCAACTCCCACTTATGAGTGAGAACATGTGGTATTTGGTTTTCTGTTCCTGTGTTAGTTTTCTGAGAATGATGGTTTCCAGCTTCATCCATGTCCCTGCAAAAGATGTGAACTCATCCTCTTCCATGTCTGCACAGCATTCCATGGTGTATATGTACCACCTTTTCTTTATCCAGTCTATCATTGATGGGCATTGGGGTTGGTTCCAAGTCTTTGTTATTGTGAATAGTGCCGCAATAAATATACGTGTGCATGTGTCTTTATAGTAGAATGATTTATGATCCTTTAGGTATATACTCAGTAATGGGATTGCTGGGTCAAATGGTATTTCTGGTTCTAGAGCCTTGAGGAATTGCCACACTGTCTTTCACAATGGTTTAAATAAATTTATACTCCCACCAACAGTGTAAAAGTATTCCTATTTCTCCACATCTTCTTCAGCATCTGTTGTTTCCTGAATTTTTAATGATCACCACTCTAACAGGTGTGAGATGGTATCCCATTGTGGTTTTGATTTGAATTTCTCTAATTTGACCTGCAATGATGAGCTTTTGTTTTCATGTTTGTTGGCTGAATAAATGTCTTCTTTTGAGAAGTATCTGTTCATATCCTTCACCTGCTTTTTCATAGGGTTGTTTGTTTTTTTTTCTTGCAAATTTTTTTATGTTCCTTGTAGCTTCTGGATATTAGCCCTTTGTCAGATGGATAGATTGCAAAATATTTCTTCCATTCTGTAGGTTGCCTGTTCACTCTGATGGTAGTTTTTTTTTTTTTTTTTTTTTTTTTTTTTTGCTGTGCAAAAACTCTTTAGTTTGATCAGATCCCATTTGTCAATTTTGGCTTTTGTTGCCATTGCTTTTTGTGTTTTGGTCATGAAGTCTTTGCCTATGCCTGTGTCCTGAATGGTATTGTCTAGGTTTTCTTCTAGAGTTTTTATGGTTTTAGTTCTTACATTTAAGTCTTTAATCCATCTTAAGTTAATTTTTTTATAAGGTGTAAGGAAGGAGTCCAATTTCAGTTTAGAAATTTTTCCCCATTTCTTGTTTTTGTCAGGTCTGTCAAAGATCTGATGGTTGTAGATGTGTCGCATTACTTCTGAGGACTCTGTTCTGTTCCAATGGTCTACAGGTCTGTTTTGGTACCAGTTCTATGCTGTTTTGGTTACTGTAGCCTTGTAGTATACTTTGAAGTCAGGTAGCACGATGCCTCCAGCTTTGTTCTTTTTTCTTAAAATTGGCTTGGCTATGCGGGCTCTTTTCTGTTTCCATATGAAATTTAAAGTAGTTTTTTCTAAGTCTGTGAAGAAAGTCAGTGTTAGCTTGATGGGGATAGGACTGAATCTCTAAGTTACTTTGGGTGGTATGGCCATTTTCATCTTCCTATCCATGAGCATGGAATGTTTTCTCTTTTGTTTGTGTCCTTTCTTATTTCTTTTAGCAGCGGTTTCTAGTTCTTCTTGAAGAGGTCCTTCATACCCCTTGCAAATTGTATTCTTAGGTATTTTATTCTCTTTGTAGCAACCGTGAATGGAAGTTCACTCATGATTTGGCTCTCTGCGTGTATATTATTGGTGTATAGGAATGCTTCTGATTTCTGCACATTTATTTTGTATCGCGAGACTTTGCTGAAATTTCTTATCAGCTTAAGGAGATTTGGGGCTGAGACCATAGGGTTTTCTAAATATACAATCATGTCATCTGCAAACAGAGACAATTTGACTTCCTTTCTTCCTATTTGAATACCATTTATTTATTTCTCTTGCCTGATTACCTTAGCCAGAACTTCCAATTCTATGTTGAATAGGAGTGGCGAGAGAGGGCATCTTATGCCAGCTTTCAAAGGGAATACTTCCAGCTTTTGCCCACTTAGTATGATATTGCCCGTGGTTTGTCACAAATAGCTCTTACTATTTTGAGATACATTCAATCGACACCTAATTTATTGAGAGTTTTTAGTCTGAAGGGTTGCTGAATTTTATTGAAGGTCTCTTCTGTATCTATTGAGATAATCATGTGGTTTTTGTCATTGGTTCTGTTTATGTGATGGATTATGTTTATTGATTTGCTTATGTTGGACCAGCCTTGTATCCCAGGGATGAAGCCCACTTGATCATGGTGGATACATTTTTGATGTCCTGCTGGATTCAGTTTGTCAGTATTTTATTGAGGATTTTCACACTGATGTTCATCAGGGATATTAGTCTGAATGTAACAAAAAATCTATTATTTAAAACATCAAATACAGTATAATGAAGAGAAATCAGTGCTTCAGGGTCCTTTTTATGATGATATATTGGTTAAAAGTCATATAACTTGACACTTAGAAAATATGAATTGATAGTCTACTGCTTCTTTTAATAAAATTATAATTAGTAAGGATTAATGGGTGAAAAATGAGGGAAAAAATGAACTTTTTTTCTTTACCATACAAAAGGATTTAAATTTGCAACATTTGTTACTTAGAGAACAGTATGGCAAAGTAATCATCTATCATTGCCACTGTCTAAGAAACCCTGTAAAAAATTGAAAACGTTTCAGTCTTTGGATCCATCATGAAACAATTTAAAACAAATCAAATTTCCTTTTCATTCCCCCTACTCCAGAACCCTCAAAGATCCAATTTATCTTATGAATCTGTGTTTAACTATATGTATAAAAATTCCTTAAAATTGAAATTTTTTATTGCCTAGATAAATAATATACAAAACATTAGTTAGCATTTCATAGGGCAAAATGGAATTATCTCAAAGATAGAAATACTATTGCATTCTTAGAGTTTCACTGGTTAAAATCCATTTTAATTCACATATATCACTAGCTATCCGTTGTAGTACAAAATAGCTATTTCCCAGGTTAAGTTAAAATACAAAGACAAAATAGAATCAAAATATAATCATGTAAAACACAATATTATATAGTGCATAAAGAATAAGTTAAGAGAAGCAAAGTGGCTTTCTTGATACACACATTAAAAGGATCTACAATCCTGTGTGTTATAAAGATGACTGATTAATTGTACAAATTGGAAATACCTTGTTATTTCTATAAATATAGCCAGTTGGAAAAGAGACATGATAATTGACTTCAAGTCTATTGCCAAAATGACTAATGTGATTAAAAGCATTAAGAATGTTCCCTAAGTTAAAAGAGACCTAGATATAGGGTTTTGTTTTAAAGTTATGGTATATTTTAATTAATACAGAGAAAGAGAAAATAAAGAAGAAGGGCTTTGTGTCTATACAGGATGACTGGAAAAAAAAAATTCCATTGAATAGTTTCCCACTAATGAATTTTAAAACTACCAAAAACAAACTATAAATTGTCCTGGCAAAATCTCAGCACCAAGAGTCAGAACAACAAGCTATATTAATAGTACTTGAATAACAACAAGTTTACATAATAAAAGGACTGCAAAATTTTTAAAAACACTCAACACACACTTGGATTTGTTGAAATGTTAGTCATACCACTTACTAGTTTTGACTCATTGAACTATCTTTCATTTGTCCAAAACTAATTTCTCATCTGTTAAACAGGAATAGTAATACCCACCTTCAAGTGTAGTTATTAGATTGGAAATAACAAAGGTATTGTATCAAGCCACTTGCTTAATACTTAATAAACTCTCAAAAGCAAGCCCCAAATACAAAAGATTTACATGAGTATCTTGCTCTATATAGTCAATATATTTTCTTCACATAGTTTACAAATATCAAGTTGTGTAATGCCATGTATCCTTTTTGATTCATATGGCCAACTCCATCACATCCTAAAAGCCTTTGCTCAAGCTTACCTTAGCAATGCCTACCTGAATTCTAAAATGTATTGACTATTCTTATCCTTAGCATTCATCATCCCTCTTAACTTGGTCTATTTTTTTTTTCATGGCACCTATCTCCTTTTAACATGCAATATATTTTCCTATGTATTATATTTCTTATTTCTGTTTATAATTTATTTCTAGACTCTAAGTCCCAAGTAATCAAATTTATTTTGCTGTTTTGTTTTATTCACTGATATATTCCAAACAGTTTAAAAAGTGCTTGATACATCCATGCATTCAAAAATGTTTGCTCTCGAATGAGTATAATCTTTGCTTTTAAACTTAAGGATTTAAATAAGTGATCTGCTGTGAATATTACCCAGAATAGGTGTAAAAAAAGGAAGAAAATTGACACTATTTAAACATTTACAAACAAGCAAACCCCAGAACAATAAAATGTCCCACACACACACAAAAGTACTAATCTAATCTGGAATTGTTACTTATTCCCCAGTAGCATTAACAATAGCCACTTACACAACATCACTAAGTATTTCCAAGTGTTTTCCTTAACTCACTGAATTGCTTTTTGAAACTTATTTGTCTCTACTTATGTATATTTGGGGATACTGTTTAACATGTCAATCTCTTATACATAAGGTTGTTCAGAATACTTTTTTGTTAAATAAAATATTAGAAATATTTTCATGACAAGAACTGTCTATTTGAGAGCAAAAGATATAAAGTCAGAGGAGGTTTTAGATATTCAAACTCAGAAATTCATATTCATCAAACTTTCTAACTAATCTAAGAGATGTAAGACTGGTACTCTCCTTGGATTCCACAGAATTTATTTTGTTTCTTTTCAACATAGTGCTGTATTTCAGATATGTATGCCCTTAATTTTAAAAGATTCCTCACTGGGATGTGTCTTGCATTTACATAATGTACAGAAAGAGGAAACATTTAAAATTGTTGAAGACATGCATATTTAGGATTTTTCATGAAATACTGCATTCAGGGCATCTATACCCCTCTTTATCCCTGACTCTTCCAAACTGGCTTAATGTATATTTTTGGCCTGGAGGTAATATTAGCCTCAGCTAAGCCATGGACATATTTCTTAGAAAAACAAATGTTTCATAGAAATCCCAGAACAGGCAGATTCTGAGTCTCTTTGTTCTCAGGAATCTGACAGAATTCAAGTTCAAAGAAATGAGAATATAAAGCACAGTTTGTTTTTACTGAGAATAACTTAGGAGTTGATCTGTGTCTAGCTTATACATAACTATGAACAATGAAATCTGAAATAACCATTCAGACGTCTCACTTTCTTAAGTTCAGTTAAACATACCAAACAAATTTATTTTACAAAAAATAAAGTGACTAGCATACCCAAATCACTGCCACTGTTCCCAGAGAATAACAAGTTGAATAAGGAACAAACCTAGTTCTTAAGAGTCTATTATTTTTTAAAAAGCAAAGAAAAAAATAAGTTTATAGGGGTAAAAAGAGGGACTGTTTAATTCTGACTGTAGAGATAAGTAGAGACATTATAGAGAAGGTTGCACTTAAGCACAGATAAGTCTTTGTGATTTTGGTGGATGAGGTAAATGATTTTAGCTAATATAAATAACATGGGAAAGGCATATGTGGTGATGTAAATGTTGGCATCCCCTTAAAATTTATATATTGGAACCTAATACCTAACGTGATAATATTACAAAGTGTGACCTTTGGGAGAGATTAAGTCCCACCTTCATGAATGAGATTAGTGCTCTTATAAAAGAGGCTGAGGAAGCTCCCTTTCCTCTTCTTCCTCAAATGGCACAATTAGAATGTGCCATTTTAATGCAAAGAGGAAGCCATCACCAGATATAGAATCTGTTGGTGACTTGATATTATACCTCTCTCCTTCAGAATTATGAGCAAGAAATTTATGTTGTTTATAAATTATCCAGTCTAAGATATTGTTTTACAGCATTCTGAGCAAAATAAAATAGGATATAAACATGAACTTGCTCAGATTATTAGAGAATTGCGTAGATACCTATTGTGAGTGTTACAAGGAGATCTACGGACAAGAAAAAGTTGATGAATGAAACCTGAGTGAATTGGTTGAAGCCGTATATTTTTAGAAACTTAAATGACAAATTTAAGAAATTGGATTTTATAGTATGTTTACTATGAAAGTTTTGAAAGTATTTGGATAGTGTCCTTAATTACAAAAATAAATTGGCCAGGCACGGTGGCTCACACCTGTAATCCCAACACTTTAGGAGGCTAAGGCAGGTAGATCACAAGGTCAGGAGATTGACACCACCCTGACTAATACGGTGAAACCCTGTCTCTACTAAAAATACAAAAAAAGAAAAAAAAAAAAAAATAGCCGGGTGTGGTGGCTGGTGCCTGTAGTCTCAGTTACTCTGGAGGCTGAGGCAGGAGAATTATTTGAACCTGGGAGGCAGAGGTTTCAGTGAGATCACGCCACTGAACTCTAGCTTGGGCAGCAGAGCAAGACTCCATAAAAAAAGAAAGAAAAGAAAGAAAGAAAGAAAGAAAGAAAGAAAGAAAGAAAGAAAGAAAGAAAGAAAGAAAGAAAGAAAGAAAGAAAGAAAGAAAGAAAGAAAGAAAGAAAGAAAGAGAAAGAAAGAAAGAAAGAAAGAAAGAAAGAAAGAAAGAAAGAAAGAAAGAAAGAAAGAAAGAAAGAAAGAAAGAAAGAAAGAAAGAAAGAGAAAGAAAGAAGTTTAATGATTAAGGACTTGAATATCAACAAAATTTTAAGTGAATGACATCATTACATTGGAGTAATAATGATAGCACTAATGTCACATTTTTGCATCAATTATATTCTTACTTATAATTTAGTCATTAAGTAATAGCCCTTGAATGATGTTCTTTTGGTACATAAACTTGTTACTGATGTCACTCTAAAGATACTGCATCACTCATTTCAGGAAAGTAGAGATATAATTTGGTTAAAAATTCATACAAGGCAATATCAACTCATTAACCTACTGCTAAAATGCAGTAAAGTGCCAAAGTTAGGCTAAGTAAAACATTATGTGATTAGACTGTAAAGGCGAGGTTTTTCAACTGGAAGCAGAGTGATTCTTAGTAACAGATTATATATCTCCAGTATTAAGTCAGAGAGTCTAACTACAATTTATAAAAGCAAACAAAGGCTGGGTGCAGTGACTCATGCCTGTAATCCAGCACTTTGGGAGGCCAAGGTGGGCAGATCACTTGAGGTCAGGAGTTCAAGACCAGATTGACCAACATGGTGAAACTCCATCTCTACCAAAAATACAAAAAGTAGCCAGGCATGGTGGACCATGCCTATAGTCCCAGTTACTTGGGAGGTTGAGTCAGGAGAATTGCTTGAACCCAGGAGGCGGAGGTGGCAGTGAGCCAATGATTGTGCTACTACACTCCAGCCTGGGCGACACAGCAAGACTCTATCTCAAAAAACAACAACAACAACAACAAAAAGTAAACAAACAAAAAGCGTGTTTAGTACATAGAACGAAAAAATATGAAATTCTTAGGAACAAATCTAGGAAAACATGATCTCTGTAAGTCAGGGTTCCCCAGCTGCCAGCCACAGACCAGTACTGGTCCGTGACCTGTTAGGAACCCAGGCCACAGATGGTACTGGTTGGTGACCTGTTAGGAACCAAGCCACACAGCAGGAGGTGAGCGGTAGGTGAAGGAGCAAAGTTTCATCTGTATTTACAGCCTGCATTACTCCCCACAGCTTGCATTGCTGCCTGGGCTCTGCCACCTGTCAGATCAGCCGCGGCATGAGATTCTCATAGGAGCATGAACCCTGTTGTGAACTGCACATGCAAAGAATCTAGTGCCTGATGATTTGTCACTGTCTCTCATCATCCCCAGATAGGACTATCTAGTTGCAAGAAAATAAGCTCAAGTCTCCCACGGATTCTACATTATGATGAATTGTATAATTATTTCATTACATATTGCAATGGAATAATAATAGAAATAAAGTGCAGAATAAATGTAATGTGCTTGAATTATCGCGAAAACCAACCCCCCTACACCTGGTCTGTGGAAAAATTGTCTTCCATGAAACCAATCCCTCATGCCAAAAAGGTAGGGCTGCCATTCTAAGGAAAACCGGAAAACTTTGGATAAATTAAAGAAACTCTTGAGAACCTGAAAAAGAGACAAATAATTGTGAAGAGAAAACAAAATTTATAATTAGGTCTCAATAGTGTAAAAATAACAATTATCCTGAAATTTCTCTATAGATTCAATATAATCCCAATCCAAATAACCACTTTTGTGGAATTAAGCAAGTGTATTCTAAAATTTAAGAGTAGGTAAACTTTTAAGAAGAAAACAAGTGGATGAACTAACTCTACTAGGTTCTAGACATACTACAAAGTTACACAGTAATGTAGACGATGTGATAGCTGAAATAATGGCCTCACTAATATCTCTATGTTCTATGAAGATGTTGTTTTATATGGTAAAATAGATTGTCAAGATTTAAGATTAAAAACCTTAAAATAGGGAGATTATTCAGATTAGGTGGGACCAATGTAATGCAAGAGGAAGGAAGAAAAGTTGCTGAGAGATGTTGGAAAAAGAAGCAGGAGCAATTCAAAGCCTAAGAAAATCTCGACTTAACATTGCTGATTAAGATGGAGAAGAGGAGTGCAGGGAGCCTCTGGAACTGAGAACAGCCCTCAGTGCTATAACAACAAGAAACAAATACACCAACAATGTAAACAAGACAGTTGATTCCCTTCTAGACACCCCAGTAAGGAAGGCAGCCTGCCAACACATTTATTTTAGCCCAGTGAGACTGATATCAGACTTCTGATCTACAGAAATATACGATAATAAATTTTTGGCGTTTTCAACAACTGGGTGTGTGATTATCTGTAACAGCAACAGTAAGAAACTGATGCAAACACTAGGTGTTGGAGAAAACCAGATAGCATAGGAAACAAAACAGAAAGTTCAGAAATAGGTCTATATATAAGCATATATAAATGCTTCATATATGTAAGAGTTTTGAAAAGCAATGATGGTATAATCATCTTTTCAGTATATGATACTAGGGTAAATCAGTGACCTTGAAAAATATTATTATTTAGATTTCTAAATATAAAAAGCCAAGTATAGTAAAGATCCTAGAAGATAATATAAGAGAGTATCTTTATGATATATTTATAAAAAAAATTAGAATGTGAAAAATCCATCTTGGCTGAATTTAAAGAAAGCAAAAAATGTGAAAAGGCAAGGTTCAGACTGAGAGAATATACTTGCAACATATATACATATATATAGTTATATAGATATATATACTTGCAATATATTTATATATAATACATATATATAAAGAACTCCTATTAGTGTCCAAGAATTCAGACTACTCAATAGAAAATTTGCTAAGAAATATTAATTTTAATAAAGAACAAATTTAATTTACAAGTAGAAAGAATAGTAGTCGACCTCATTAGAAACCAGGAAAATGTAAAGTAAACTAAAAGCTCCTCTCCAAAATGACACACACATTAAAAAAAACAGCAAATTAAACTAAAAGCTCCACTCCAAACTGATACACACATAAGAAAGAGAAAGAAAGAAACAAAGGAGAAAAGAGAGAATGAAAGAAAGCCTGATAATACCAAGTGTTTTAGAAGATTTGGACCAAATATGTCTGTTATTTAATGCTAATGAGAAAGTGATTAAAAATCACTTTGAGAAACAGTTTATCAAATCTAATAAATGTGCAACTACACATGTGCTATGAGTCCTTAATTCTACCCCCAGGCATTAACTAGCAGAAACATGATGCTTAAACCAGAATTCATATACAAAAATGTGAACAGCAGCATAGTTCTTATGAGCCTCAAGCTAGAAACATTGAAAATATTCATAAAATTAGAAAAGATAAATATAAGATGTGCTTTACAGAGCAATGAAAATGAACAAATTACACCTACATGTAACTGCATCATAGCAGGGATGGGAAGCATCTTAAAAATCAAATTTTGAGTTAAAGAAATTTGCATCAAACAACATAGAGTTTAATTCCCACTGATAAACATTTTAAAACTAGAAAAAAAATAATATGCTTAGATATACATATTTATTTGATATAACTGTAAAGCAGTGAGGTGATTATATTAAGAGTCAAGATGATGGTTGCTCTAGGGGTGGAAAGAGATTTTGATTTGAAAGGCAATCAATGGGGAGAAATGGCAAAATTCTCCTGTGTTTACATAGGTATTTTTTCTACAATGTAGCACTTATATCTCATGCATTTTTTTCTTTGTGTGTGTGTATGTGTATGTGTGTGTGTCTGTGTTAGACGTGTGTATATATAATTTTGAAACAAATAAAGTTAAATTGTGTTCATTCTCTACAGATAGCTTGCAGTGCCTTCAGGTTTATCTTGAGTCAAGCTAGAAGTACCCACAGGCATGAGCAAGGATTTACCTTACGTGGCCAGAATTACCTTGTGGATCACATCTCCTACTGACTTGACTTTGCACATTCTACTCTTCATATAATGACCTTCTTGCGGTTTGTTGAACACATAATTCCATTTTGGGGCTTTCTACTTGTTCATTTCTCTTCCCCAAACATCATTTCCAAAGTTATTCATTGCCCTGATGTCTATTGCTAAAGTTTCCTACTTCACTTCCCTTGCCTTATATTTCTCCACACTTTATAACCATTTGGCCCACTACACATTTTACTTATATATGTAGTAATTTGTTTGTTTCTTTTCATCATTTATGTAAAAATGGAAGCTACATAAGAAGAGGTAATTCCTATCAAATCAGTAACTGAATAATTGAGTTAATATTTGTAATACATATCTTTTTCATGACTTCAGGAACATAAATTTGATGATCAGTAGGCATTTATATTTGGGTGCTTACAACATCTGTGTGGTGATATTTTTTATAGAAATGTTTTTACAAGAGATTATAATAAATAGTTTCTGTTATTTATTAGAAAAGTCAATTTAATCATTAGGATCCCAAATGCAGACTTGCGCTAAAAAAATTGAATCTTTATTGTGAATAAGATGCTGATCTTTTTGGAAACATATTTACTATGGCGTGATTGTGTTACTCTACCACAGCAATACAGCATCTCAGGATTTACCAGAGTAAGGATGTCAATAGACTGCACTTCATTCACAGAAGCCTATACTTGAACACAGACTGAATGCTATACTTGCAAAGAATAATTGTTAGTAATTTTGTGAAGAAGGAAACTTGGCATATTTCACTAGCAGAAGGAAACTAACTTTGACAGCTTGACATATTTTAATTGACTCACTATTTCAAGTACCAAAGTGAGCAAAAGAAAATACAAGAATAAAAGGAAATAGGCCGTGCCAGGTGGCTCACGCCTGTAATCCCAGCACTTTGGGAGGCCAAGGTGGGCGGATCACGAGGTCAGGAGATCGAGACCATCCTGGCTAACAGGGTGAAACCCCTTCTCTACTAAAAAATACAAAAAAAAAATAAAATAAAATAAAATAGCCAGGAGTGGTGGCGGGCGCCTGTAGTCCCAGCTGCTTGGGAAGTTGAGGCAGGAGAATGGCGTGAACGCAGGAGGCGGAGCTTGCAGTGAGCCGAGATTGCACCACTGCACTCCAGCCTGGGCGACAGAGTGAGACTCCATCTCAAAAAAGAAAAAAAAAAGAAAAAAAAAATAATAAGAGGAAATTGTAAATAAGGGGCAAAAATAATCAAAGAAATATTGGAAATAATGGAATGATGTATAGGGATCTACAGAAGTATAAATTAAATTATATAAGAGTACTGGAAGATATAAGAATGTAAAGTAGAATAATTAAAGAGGAATGGAATAATTAAAAGGAATGGAATAAACTGTGAACTGGAAAATGTGAATATCAAAAATATTAATTCATTTGTTCGAAAGTATATGAGTCTTAAAAGTAGTCCTGGCAGGAAAATAATCAGTATCTGTCATTTTCCTCCTTTAGAAGTAACATTGAAAAACAACAACTATAGAAACAATTTAAAAATCCCTTAATAGTAACGTTATAGAGAAAAATCTAAAATCTAGGATTTTGGAAAAAGTGATATAAAAGTCAAATGGGCAAAATTTATCAGCAGAGAGAAGCAGTGAAAAAGTGCCCATTTTAAAGTGCTATCTAGGTTAATATCAGGGAGTTGGGTGAGGTCTAGTAGAAGATAAGGAAAGCAAACTTGCTACTTAGAATGTGAATATATACAGAGTTGTTACTGGCAGTGTTGATATAAAAGTGAGAAAGGTCAAAATAAATTATACATGTACACACACATATTCACACAAACACACACACATATACACATGCACACAGAGTTACTATATTTTTTATCTAATGAATTTTGAACTTTAAATGATGGCAAAATCCAAGAGGTAATGATTAAAAGAGTACAATACTATAACAGCCTAAAATAGTAGAAAACATTGTTCTCACTAAATGAAAAAGATCAACAAAAGTAAATAAAGTTTAAAAATGTTGTACAGAACCTACTACTAAGCCATGTTTGCAAAATTACTTCTTGGGAGCCATTACACTCTTTATACACATGTACTATTAGTAATGTAATGGAACAGGGTACCTTAAGGAAAGTAATTTTTTTTAAAGCCCAACTTGAATTTTTTTTTTTTAATTGAAAATCATTAACTTTCAGTGCCACTACAGGTTATAAAGGAGCAATGATAAATCAGTGTAAGCCAGACATGAAAGAAAACATTTATTGATTTAGCCTATGATTTACTTCCAAAGTTTCATTACACATTTTATCCTATTATTGTGAAAAACAGCTAATAATATAGTTTTTCCATGTTCACCTTACTAAAACATGTATTCTATAAAAATATTAATAAAATATCTTATTTTAAAATATGGTACATTGCCGTGCATTATTATTAAATGCAAACAAACCAATCATTTTTGTGTCTTATGATTATATAAGGCATTGTAACAGGTGCTATGGAATATAAAACTTCTGCCTCTAGAAATTTGACACAGTAGTATGGAAGAAACACAAACACACATGTGCTTTTTAAATTTATAATTCATTGAGTGCTTGTAAGTTTTATTAAACTTCTTGTGTACATTCTCTCATGCGAATACAAACATCCCTAAAATGGTAAAGTTATAAGTGCATGAAAGTCATATCCCAAAAAAGGACACTGAAAGTTCAGAAGAGGAAGATATTTTTATTGGCAAGAGTTTATTCCAAAAAGGTGTCTCAAGATAACTTGTTTTAAAGTTTAAAAAGAGGTAGGACTTGGACACACAGAGCAAAATATAGTATTCTATTTACATGCAATATGTTCAGCCAAAGATACACAGAAATGGTCAAACAGAATTGAAAGAAGAAGTTCAGTTGGAATGTAGCAAATGTGGAGGATGGAGAATAGTAGGAGAAAAAATAAAGTCAGACTGTTTAAAGTTTAGCATACTCAATAAAAATAGGTAAGGTCATGGAATTAAATGTTTCAGCTTTTGTCATCATTGTTTTTGTTGCTGTGATTTTGCAATCCATTACTTGATATAGAAAGTCTTATCATTTATATTCTTATTACTGAAAATCAGATGAAAATGTAGTCTTTTTTTTTTTTTTTTTTTGCATTAACAGCAAAGATAAACATGTCATACTGATTATAACTGTTATTTACTGATATGGTTTGGCTCTGTGTCCCCACCCAAATCTCATTTTGTATTCCCATAATTTGCATGTGTTGTGGGAGGGACCTGGTGGAAGATAATTGAATCACGGGGGCAGTGCTGTTCTTGTGATTGTGAACAAGTCTCACAAGGTCTGATGGTTTGATAAAGAGGAGTTCCCCTGAACAAAATCTCTCTCTTTGCCTACAGTCATCCATGTAAGACAAGACTTGCTCCTCTTTGCCTGTTGCCATAATTGTGAGGCCTCCCCAGCCATGTGGAACTGTAAGTCCATCAAACCTCTTTCTTTTGTAAATTTCACAGTCTCAGGTATGTCTTTATCAGCAATATGAAAATGGACTAATACAGTAGGCACTGCTGTCAATAGCTGAAAATGTGGAAGCGACTTTGGAACTGGGTAACAGCTTCAGGGGTTAGAACAATTTGGAGGTCTCAGAAGAAAATGGGAAAATGTGACAAAGTTGGGAATGTCTTAGTGACTTGTTGCATGGCTTTGCCCAAAATGCTGACAGCACTATGGACAACAAAGTTCAGGCTGTGGTTGCCTCAAATGGAAATGAGAAACTTGTTGGGAACTGTAGCAGAGGTAATTCTTGTCGTTTTAGCAAAGAGATTGGTGGCATTTTGCCCCGGTCCTAGAGATTTGTGGAACTTTGAACTTGAGCGAGATGATTTAGCATATCTGGCAGAATAAATTTCTAAGCAGCAAAGCATTTAAGAGCCAACGTAGGTGCTATTAAAAGCATTCAGTTTTACAAGGGAAGCAGAGCATGAAACTTCAAAAAAATTGCAGCCCAAAATGCGATAGAAAATGAAATCCCATTTTCTGAGGAGAAATTCATGCTCGCTGCAGAAATTTTCATCAGTAACGAGAAGCTGAGTGTTAATTCCCAAGACAATCGGGAAAATGTCTCCAGGGCATGTCAGAGGTATTCACAGCAGCACCTCCCATCAAAGGCCCAGAGGCCTAGAAAGAGAACATGGTTTTGTGGGCCAGGTCCAGTGTCCCCATTCTGTGTGCAGCCTGTGGACTTGATGACCTGTGTTCCAGCTGCTCCATCTGTGGCTGAAAGGGGCCAACATAGAGCTCAAGTTGTGGCTTCAGAGGGTACGAGCTCCAAGCCTTGGGAGCATCCATGTGGTGTTGAGCCTGAGAGTGCACAGAAGTCAAGAACTGATTTTTGGGAGCCTCCATCTAGATTTCAGAGGATGTATGGAAATGTCTGTTTGCCCAGGCAGAAGTTTGCTGCAGGAGTAGAGCCCTCATTGAGAACCTCTGCTAGGGCAGTGCGGAAGGGAAATGTGGGGTTGAAGCCCCCACTCAGAATTAAAAAGAAGAGTTTAACATAATTGTTAAAAAATAGGTAAATAAAATAAGATGTAACCGGGCTAAATTCTATAAATAAAATTTTAATAATAAATATGTTTTACAATATTTTTACTTAAAAGTTTTTAAATATCTTTGGTAGCTATAGTCTTAGAGCATTACTAAGCTAAATCAAATGGCAGGTATTTATTGAATATCAAGATCATTTCTAAATAACGTAATGTTAAAACATAACTCAGTATAGATTTAAGCATATACAATTTGAATTCTTATTTCAAATAAAATGAAAAGCATTTGAATTTGTTAGTAAATACATCTTGTTCTACATTTTAAAACTTACTGTGGATATGTTTTTTGAAATTATAAAATACATATTCATAAAATTATTGGCACACAATTAAAATTCCTTAAATCCTAGGTTTTCACTAAAATTTGTGTTCCTAATAGTTAAAATTACAATTAGCATATGTAATTAAAGCTCTTAAAAAATAAGAAAAACAAACTATGTTTTTGGTGAGGAAAACAGTAAAGATACTTTTTATTGTTGTTGAGAGAAAATAATTTTGACTAGTGTAGTGGCTATTTAAAGCTTATTTCAGACTGAATATTTGGTAAAAGAATGATAAAAATAAATCGTTATGGAATGCTGAGAAAAGAAAAGAGATTGCAAGAAAATCTTGTGTTTTCAATCTGACAAAAATTAAATTGAATTTATTGACGGGTTTTAAAATTGAGTCTTAATGTCAAAAGTACACTTAATATAAAACTAGAATTTACTTTTCTCCTTAAACAAAATTTTCATATAGTATTAGTATGAAATAGTAAAACATTTTTGTTTGTGTTTTGAGTAAACTGCAAAAATAAAAAGAGCAAAAGATTGAAACAGATTCTGGGTGCTTCATACTGTCTTTATTAGGTCTTTTGATAATTTGGAAAACTGAGTCTACTCTCTATCAAAGAGTAAAGGTTTTTGCTTTATAAAACGTTTAAAATTATCATTTGGCTAAATAAAAAACTATTATTTTACAGGGACCTCTGATTATATTTTGAGCATCTTTTACCTTTGACATATTTGACAGGCTTCTCGAAATTTAAATTGTCCTTTTCACCTCAATCTAACGTTGGGATGTTCCACAGAGTCCCTAAAACATTTTTAAAAAGGGATAACAACAGGTTTATGTGGTATGTTAAATGATTTGTGAAGCATTGTCAAAGAAGAAATAATATTTAGCTTTTTTAAAATATTATTTGTATAAATCTGTTGTTAGTATGTGTTCCAAAATTGTCTGAGATTTCTAAAAATCTGATAGGTTAAAATTTTTGTAAATCATATAAAATAACCAAACTGTCTGTCAGTTGCATCTTTAACCATGGCCATATTAAGTCTTATTGTCCCCAATTAATTACTTTGTTCTGATGACTTACTTTCTGAAAGCTCTTTGAAAATCTTAAATTTTTGTGTTTTCAAGGAGATTCATGAAAAAGACTACAAGTCCTCTTAAATACAAATTTCCACAACTTTGAGATTATACCATTAAGCTAGGCAAAAGAAAAAAAACTTACAGAACTTTTTAAGTGGATTCATAAAATTTCTAAGCCATCACCAAGCAGAATTAATTACATGCAAATGAACTGTTTGCATGATTATTTATAACTTTTTTAAGAAATATTGTTGATTATTGAAAATGTTTTGTTTTCCAGAAGTAGCATTTTTTTCCACTTAAGCTACTATAGGTTTACAGCAATTTGGTAAAGTATACTTTTGTGAGCAGAATTGAAAGATTTACCTTCCTGTCTACCTAATCCTTACAGAATTCAGAAACATTATTCTAATATTGTCATATTATAGTCTTTTACATAAGTTCAATGAGAAACTACTCTCTTTTGTAATAGACACAATTGAAAACACTGATTATTTTATCAAGACTTTAAGTGGAATATCAGATTTTTGATATGATCAGGCTACTTTGAACGATTGAAGTTGACTTTTGTGGATCCAGTAAAAAGACTCTTGGAAAAACTGGCCTACGACCTTGTCTACTTGGTTCTTTTACAGGGTTCCTGACCTTGTGGTAAGTAAAATATGTCACTTCTGACAGGTCCAGGAAACTTGAGGTATTTTGAGAACATGTAGGAGAAAAATTCCCTTAATTTGTATAGTTCGAGCACACAGTATGAGAGTGAATCAATTGTTTTTCTTGGCTCTCTAGCCTCCAGAGCCTTTTTAACAAGTTTAGTACAAAATTCCTTAAGAAAATATTCTGGCCAGGTGTAGTGGCTCATGCCTGTAATCCCAGTACTTTGGGAGGCCAAGGTGGGGGGATTACCTGAGGTCAGGAGTTCGAGACCAGCCTCGTCAACATGGTGAAACCCCATCCCTCTTAAAAACATAAAAAATTAGCTGGACGTAGTGGCAGGTGCTTGTAGTCCCAGCCACTAGGGAGTCTAAGGCAGGAGAATCGCTTGAACCCAGGAGGTGGAGGCTGCAGGGAGCCAAGATCATGCCACTGTACTCCAGCCTGGGTGACAGAGTGAAACTCCATCTCAGAAAAATATATATTCCAACAAAGTCAACTTCAAAAGAATCTTTATAATAAATCACTAGTCTTACTGCACTTTATGCAAATAACAAGGCCAAGTATAATAAAACTAAAACTTATTTTGCAAATAAATTGGTCTTACTATGATTTATCTTTGATAGAACAGGGAAACTGGAGAAAAAAATTATGTTTCAGAAGCAAGGTTAGAGTTCACCTGTTATTAGACTCTACCCCATCCAGGGTTTTTGAGTTTTAGTTATTTCCCTATCATTTAGACTGAACTCTGACTTATTTTCTGGCTACAAGTATCTAAACTCATGCTTCTAAATTTTTCTCTCATTTTTTTTACTTAAACTCACAAAATTTTAACTACCTCCTTTCCTGAGGCCTTGAAAGCTATCACTCATGTATAAACAAGCTTGTGACATACAAACCATAGACCCTGGAAATCTGTCAGATTGCCACTGTCTGCCATGCTCCAACTGAAGATGTTTCAATTCCAACCCAGCAATTTTTGCCACTGAATTCCCTACAGATTCTAGAAAAGCTAGTTCATAGGCTACCCCAGGCATTAACATTTGGTTTTCTTCTCTCTCTTTCCATAGAAATGACTCATATTAATGATATGTTTTCCACCATTAGATACAGAGGCCTAGCTTTAAGAACCCATCTGCAATGTCAGCTTCTAAAGTAAGATGCACCTGTTTAATTGGACTGACCTCTTCCCAAAAAGGTGACATTGGTTTGATTGGGTGTGGAAAAAAACTGCTTAGATGTGTTCTTTTCCAGGTATTTATTCTCTTCCGAATCCATGTTTTTTTCTTCATTTTCCAATCTCTTGTCATTTGATTACTAATTCAGTTTATCTCTCCATAGCTACCAATCCTACTTTAGTATGTGAAATTTGCTAAAAATAAAGTTTCAAATGAGGGACTGAAGAAAATCAGAATATTTCACGCTGAAATATGGTTGAACTGAAAAAAAAAAAAAAAAAAAAAGTTTTCCAGGTTTCCAGGTGTCTTTTACTTCCCCTTTTGTCTCAAGCCCTTTGTCTCTCCCAAAGCATAGGATGATGCTGTTGAGGAATGCAACCACACCTGAACAGGCTTCTTTACAAGATAATGCTTATCTCTGGGGATCATTCAAATTCCAAAGATAATTAGATACAAGTTAATTTCTGTTTCCTAGGTCCATTCATTCTCCCTAACAATCATTTGCTGCCCTCAAAATAATTACATTCTTCATCTTTCTCTTTCCCTGTGAAAAAGGGTATATAAGCTTCTATACTCCATTGGATTTTGAGTAATTATTCTCCTGTTATTCCCCTGTGCTATGCCTGTTAAAACAGACTATGCATGTCTTTTCTTCTATTAGTCTTCTATTAGTTAGGTGATTTTCAGGGAATCTTCAGAGTGTGAAGGGAAAGTTTTCCCTTGGCCTCTACACTGTCTATAAAGTAAACCCCCTATGCTTAGTTCTTTGGTAAATATTCTGTTTTATCGAATGAAGTGTTGTCTGATTCTACAGTTGTAAATAAAAGCCAATTGATTCTTTAAATTAAATTTGTCTTAATGTTTTCTTTTGACAAAATGAAAAAAAAAAATGTACATCAAAATACAGATCCTGTACCTCCCATAATAATTTAAAATAGGCATATGAAGACCAAACAGTGCTCTCTCAGGTACATACGTATAGAACTCTGGCTTTCTTACATTTTCTGATGAAACATTGAGGTTAGCAGTGTTTTTTTTGGTTGTTGTTTTGGTTTAGTTTTTTCCCCCTGCTTGCTTTTAGGGTGTAAGCTACATATAAGTAAATAAAGAGTGAAGAAATACAAAGCAAACAAGTAACAATCAAGAATATTTGTTTTCCTGAACCAGTTTTAAGAATGTGAATAAATGTACCTATCTAAAATTGAGAATTGACTATAAAGATTTCAGCAGATGATTTCTCATGTCGTTTCAAGGTACATAGGAATTGTCCTATGTAGCCTATTGTTTAGCCACATTTTGATAAAAGAATTTAAATTGATGAAAGTTCCAGCTTTTAATCTTGTTTTTCCTGACTTATGCACATGGCCTGATTTGGCTTAACCTGGAATGAACCTTTGAGTGTTAATATTTTATATGAATGTATGTTAACTCCAAGTGGCAAGGGACCCCAGGAGAGTATTGAATAATAAATATCAACATTTCTTCTTTGTTAGTCTCTTATATCTATGCTTACTGAATATCATGCTGGGTTTCCAAAGAAAGTGTGTATTTGTGTGAAAAAGAAGCAAGATACCACAGAGCCAACTTCAGAGGATCTCATGTTGTGTCATCCAGACAATTAAATCACCACATTCCCTTGGTGAATTACGTAGAACACAGCAGTGCCTAAAAAATGAATTTAAATTCATCTTGTTTTCACTGTTTTTAGGATTATTTCAAGTAAGATTTTAAAGATTTGATTTTTAACGTTTGTTTGCTTACTTTGCTATTGTATTTCAGGTAAGTGAATTTTTCCAATAATGGCATGTAACATATTTTACTAACCCGAATAAATCTTAAATGGAATTATTATGGAATAACTGCATTGATAAAACCCTGAATATAAAAGAGTTTTACTGGGCACATAAGAAAGTAAGAAAGTAAGTAGCCCTGTAATATTAATCAACTGCTGCAACTCTACAATATGATGATCGATTATGACTAAGATCAATGACAAACTGAAACACAACAATAATGCTGCAATAATATTTGTGTATTACAGAATGGAAATAAAGAGGTTAAATATAGAAATCTTAACTATAAATAAATCCTATATCTACTATTATGTCCAGAATTGGTGGGTTCTTGGTCTCGCTGACTTCAAGAATGAAGCTGCAGACCCTCGCTGTGAGTGTTACAGTTCTTAAAGACGGTGTGTCCGGAGTTTGTTCCTTCAGACGTTCAGATGTGTCTGGAGCTTCTTCCTTCTGATGGGTTCGTGGTCTTGCTGACAGGAGTGAAGCTGCAGACCTTCGCGGTGGATGATACAGCTCTTAAAGGTAGCGTGTCTGGAGTTGTTTGTTCTTCCTGGTGGGTTCCTCGTCTGGCTGGCTTCAGAAGTGAAGGGGCAGACCTTCCCCGTGAGTGTTACATCTCATAAAGGCAGAGTGGACCCAAAGAGTGAGCAGCAGCAGGATTTATTGCTAAGAGCGAAAGAACACAGCTTCCAGGATGTGGAAAGTTACCCCAGAGGGCTGCCACTGCTGGCTCGGGCAGCCTGCTTTTATTCCGTTATCTGACCCCACCCACATCCTGCTGATTGGTCCGTTTTACAGAGAGTTGACTGGTCTGTTTTGACAGAGTGCCTATTGGCTCATTTACAATACTTGAGCTAGACACAGAGAGCTAGACAGAGAAGTTCTCTAAGTCCCTACTAGGTTAGCTGGATGTAGAGTACCAATTGGTGTATTTACAAACCCTGAGCTAGACAGAGTGCTGATTGGCATATTTACAATCCCTTTGCTAGACATAAAAGTTCTCCAAGTCCCCACTAGACTCAGGGGCCCAGCTGGCTTCACCTAGTGTATCCTGCATCAGGGCTGCAGGCGGAGCTGCCCACTAGTCCCGAGCTGCCCCTGCACTCCTCAGCCCCTGGGCCATCGATGGGACCGAGTGCCACAGAGCAAGGGGCAGTGCCTGTTGGGGAGACTCCGGCTATGAGGGAGTCCACCATGGAGGGGGGACTCCACCTTGGCTGGCTGCAGGTCCTGAGCCCTGCCCCATGGGGAGGTGGCTGAGGCCCAGGGAAAATTAGAGCCTGGTGCAAGCCCGCCGGCAGTGCTGGGTGACCAGGTGCAACCTCTGCAACTGCTGGCCCAGGTGCTAAGCCCCTCACTGCCCTGGGCCGGCGGCAGGCTGGCCGCTCTGAGTGTGGGCTTACCAAGCCCACCAGCGCTGGGTGCAGCACCGTTCCCGCCTGTGCCTCTCCCTGAACACCTCCCCACAAGCAGAGGGAGGCGGCTCCGGCCTCAGCCAGCCCAGAGAGGGTCTCCCACAATGCCATCGCAGGCTAAAGGGCTCCTCAAGCTCTGCCAGAGTGGATGCGGAGGCTAAGGAGGCGCTGAGAGCGAGGCCTGCTAGCACGCTGTCACTTCTCACTATTACGACTACATATTGAAGAATATAAACATCTAGTATAAAAAGAGCATTTTTCAACCATAAAAGCAGTCAACTATTCTTTTAAATTAGGTAAATCTAATGAATTATTATTTAAATACACTATAAAATGTCATTCACATAATTATTTCAATAATGATTTCATATCTGTTGTCGATTCTGCTTTTTAACTATTCACATTGACTCATCAATTCTTTTTAAAAATTCAATGAAATCATACGATTGAAAAATAGTTCTTTAGTTACTGGGAAAAACCAGAAATATTGGTATAATTTAATACTTTTTTGTGTTAGATTATTTTTATAACTAATACATCTATTTTTATATATTTTAATATTTACTATGTATATATTCTTCTACTCTATATTATAGGTAGTTTAATTTATATTCTAATATATGACTTTATACTAATATCCCAGCTGACATTATACTTAGAAAAAATACATTGAATACCTGCCAATTTTCACAAAGTTTGCTTAAAAAATTCTAACTTTCTTAGAATAATTGTATTATAAATTAAGTTGTTTATTATAATTATTTACCTGAATTATTTGAGTTATATTAAAGGATAATAATTGTGAAAAATTGAATTTCAAAAGAAGGTCACAATTTTGTCTCCTATGAAACAAGTTGTCTGTAATGTGACCTTACCACTCGCTCATTAAGAGATAGAATCTATTTCTCCAACACTTTTAACCTGGTAGATCCTGTGTCTGCACTGACCAATAAAATACAACAGAATTGATGCTGTGTCAGTTTCAGGGGTTAATATTAAATAGCCTGGAATCTTCTGCTACCTAATACATCAAAGCTGTTCAATTTTATGAAGTGCAATTACCCTAACACCACTATGCTGTAAAAAGTTCAAAGTTCAGATTGATGGAGAGGCTCATAAAGGGTGAGCTGTCATGTGGAGAGACAGAAAGAGAGGAAGACAGAGACAGAGAGTGGCAGAGGGAGACAGAGAAAGATAGAAAGCAAAATCATCAAGATGCCAGACATTTAAGTTTAAAAAGTCATCTTATTTTGTTGCTCTTTTGTATTTTGTTAGTCCCTATTTTGTTTATTTATGATCTGGCCTTTATGGTCTTTATAATCTCTTTTTTTCTAATTATTTGGGGTATGGATTCTTCTTGTTTTTCTAGTTTCTTGAAGTCTAACATAAATTGTTTGACTTTTTTTCACTTTTTTATATAGGTGTTTATTGATATAAACTTTATTCTTAGAACTGCTGCTGCTGTATCCCATAGGCTTGGGTATGTTGTCTTTTCATTTCATTTTTCCCAAAAAACGCAATTGATAAAAAATTACGTAATTGACCCAGTGGTTGCTCAGTGAACATTTTGTTTAATTCCTATGTATTTGTACAGTTTCTGAAGTTCCTCCTCTTATTGATTTGTAGTTCTATACCATTTATACTTGATAAGATTTCAATTTAAAAAACTAAGACTTGTTTTGTGGTTTAATATATGGTTTATCTTAGAGAATGTTCTATGTGCTGTTGAGAAGAATTCGTATTCTGCAGATGTTGGGTGGAATATTCTGTAAATGTCCATTAGGTCCACTGGGTCTAGAGTACAGTTTGACTCCTATCTTTCTTTATTGATTTTCTGTGTGAATTATCTGTCCATCACTAAAAGTGTTTTGAAATCTCCTACCATTATTGTACTGCAGAGTATCTCTCCCTTTAGATCTGTTAATATTTCATTATATATTGATGTGCTCTGGTATTGGTGCATATATATTCATAATTGTTATGCTTGTCTGTGTATTCACCCCTTTATCATTATGTGATCACCTTCTTTCTCTTTTTTTATTGTTTTTGAATTACAATCTATCTTATGTAAGTAGAGCTACTCCTGATCCTCTTTGTTTTATGTTGCATGGAATATCTTTTTCCATCTTTCCTTCCATCTTTTCATTTTTAGTTTATGTGTGTCTTTATTGGCAAAGTAAGTTTCTTGTAGGCAGCACATAGTGCAGTCTTGTTTTTGTATCCATTCAGCAACTCTGTCTTTTAAGTGGAAAAGTTAGTTCATTACATCCAAGGTTAGTTTTGATAGTTAATGAATTACTATTGCCATTTTGTTACACGTTTTCTGCTTGTTGTATTAACTCCTCTCTTCCTTTCTTCCTCAAAATCAACAAACCTTTGGCTACACCATCTATGAAAAAAGAAAACGCAAATAATGTCAGAAATTGAAAAGGAGACATTGTGACTGATACCACAAAAATATGAAGTACCATAAGAGATTACTACAATTATATGCAATAAATTGGAAAATAGAAGAAACTGATAAATGTTTGACACATACCACTTACCAAGATGGAATCATGAAGAAACATAAAATTCAAACAGATCAATAATGAATACCAATATCAAAGTAGTAATAAAATGTCTCCAAACAAAGAAAATCTCAGGACTTAATGGCTTCACTGCTGAATTTTACCAAAGATTTAAAGAACAAATAGAGACACTACTGGAACTATTTCAAAAAATTGAAGAGAAGGGAAAACCTCCAAACTAATTCAGTGAGGTCAGTGTTTCCCCCTAATACCAGTCAAGGACATAACAACAACAACAACAACAACAACAACAACAACAAAAAACAACTGCAGGCTAATATCCTGATGAACAGAGATTCAAAAATCCTCAAGAAAATATTAGCAAATCAACTTAAACAACACATTAAAGGCATCATCACCATGATCAAGTGGATTTCATCTCAGGAATGCTAGCATGGCTCAATAGACATAAATCCATAAGTGTGATACATCACATTAACAAAATTAAGGACAAAGCCATATGATTATTTTAATAAATGCTGACAGAGTATTTGATAAAATTTAGCATCCCTTTATGATAAAAACTTTCAGCAAACGTGGTATAGACAGAACATACCTAAACACAATAAAACCAATATATGACAAACTCACATCTAACATCACACTAAATGTGGAAAATTTGAAAAAGCTTGTCCTCTAAGATCTGGAACAAGAGAAGGATGTCCACTTTCATGATTTTCATTCAACATAGTACTGGAAGTTCTAGCCAGAGTAATTAGGAAAGAGAAAGAAAAAAAGGATATCCAAATTGAAAATGAGGAAACCAAATTGTGCCCGTTTGCATATGACTTTATCATATGTGCAGAAATCCCTGAAGATTCCACCAAAAACCTGTTAGAAATAATAAGTAAATTTAGTGAAGTTTTAGGTTATAAAATCAGCATACAAAAATCAGTAATGAGTTCCCTATGTTCCAACAGTAAACTACCTAAAAAGGAAATCAAGAAAATAATCCAATTTACAACAGCTACAAAAAATAGAGTAAAATACCTTGAAATAAATATAATCAAGGAGATGATAAACATCAGCTATGAAAACTTAAAAAACATTGACACCAAAAATTAGAGAGGACACAAATAGATGGAAAGATATTCTTGTGTTCATGGATTAGAAGGTGAATATTGTTACAATGTCCATATTACCCAAACCACACTCCCCATTCCTCTCAAGCCAACTTCACAAATTCAGACATAAATAAGTCAGATGAACTCTTTCTGAACCACTAACTCATAATTATTTAGGACAAATAAAATAATTGTAAATACTTATGTTTCAGAGTGTTTTGTTATTAATTACCCATATGGAACATTTTAACTGGAAGAAAGATGTTACCATAATAAGCCAGTGAGAGGAACCTGGAAGGGACTCAGGAGACTATTGGGTAGACTGGAAAGAAAGTCAGGAAATTGTATTCAGACTAGAGAAAGATGATCATGTTCAGCATTATTACAAAGTTTAGTGAAGCTGGTACCTGCGGTAACATGGAAAATAGAAAATGTTTTTAGCAAATCGATAGACCTGGAGAAGGAGCTATTCAGACAGGAGGTTTAAAGTGTCAAGTGTTTTGTTAAGCTATTAAGAAATGAAAGAATTTACAGAGGTCCTGGAGGATGAAACGTTGTAGAGAAATAACAAGTCCAAGGAGCCCCCAAGACAACTGACACATTAGTAAAAGACTCTATTGAAAGTGGATCTTCCAGCTTCAGTAGCCCCAACTGACAACATGTTCAGATACACTTCACTCAACTACCACCTTGCAAATTCATCTGCTTTAAATTGTAAGCAAAAATATATTATTTTAAGCTACTTAGTTTCAAGTATTTTTATGTAGCAATAAATAACTGATACCTAATTGTTTTATCTACATAACTATCATTTAAATAGATCACTCCATTAATTTTTTAATCTCAGAAAAGCAGTTAGAAAACTGGTTCTAAATGTACAATTTAAGGTTATGGAAATCTCTAAACCATAAACCGTATGTAGATTTAATAACTGAATAACTAGATTTCAGGACAGTTTTGTATTTTCCAAATACTATATTACTTATATACAAGAATTCATATTTTGTAATGTTATTGTCTTTATTTGTGTTTTCTTATATTTAAAGCAAACTAAGTAAAATATTAGTAAGACTAACAGGTGACACATCCATTGTAAGATTTAAAATCATGTGTACCTCTATGTATGTTTCTGTATGTTTTTCATCAGTGCTTTGCATATAGTATTCTATTTCTGCCTGGCATCTATTTTTGTTGATAAGTTTGTTTTCAGACTATCTGTCATTCTTTTATAATCAATTTTTTCTTTTCTTTAACAGTTTTAAAGAATTTTTTATTTATGTTCTGCAGTATAACTACAATGGACTAGTGATGGATTAAGTGTATTTATCCTTTCTAGTATTCTGTGGGTACTTTCAATGTGAGACTCAGATAATTCTTCAACTCTGACATTTTCACTTTACATAAGTTTTTCCACCTATTGTTCTCTCATATGGGCTATGGTTAAGTCATAGGTGTATTCTCTGCGACTATCCATTTCTCTTCCTTAATTTTTATTTCTTTGTCTTTCAATGCTACATTCTAGGTGAACTTCTCAGTGCATTCCTCCCATTCAACTTATCTCTCTTTGTGTTAGTAGAGGTGAAAAGCTATGATACTTTTCATCATCGATCGTGACTGACACTCCAATAACAAAAGATAGGTTTACAAGAGAAGAGCATAACAAGTTTATTTAATTAAAGTTTTACACAGCATGAGAGCGTTCAGAAATGGAGACCCAAAGTCCCAGGGAAAACTATCTATTTTTATGCTTAAGTTCAAAGAAGAATGGGCAGTCATGTAGAAATGTGATGGACAGAGGGTATGATCTAATTAAAAGAGACTGATTGGAGAACCCAGCAAGTCCTATCTGTTCAGGTTGTTTTTGATCTCCCTAGGCAGCATTTCTACCTCCCAGGTATAGGGCAAGGCCCCTTTGCAAAGAAGGTCTTCAAGGGAGAAGAAGAATTTTTCTAGGATCTGTGGTTTTCTTTGGGAGAGAGGAGTACTAGTTTCTGTGACCTGTCTTGTAGAAGTGGAATTCTGGTTATTATACTTCATTTCAGGGAAGGAAGACAGACAGGGAACAGGAGGATGAGAGAAAATCTAAAAGACTTTGCTTCCGAGCCTTTTAATTATTTTTAATCAAAATGCTTAGTACACCAAAGCATCATACTTGGGGTTTTATATTCTGAATCCCAATATGATGTCTATTTATTATGGCACATTAGAGAATTTTATTTTTATACCATATTTTAATATCCAAGATCTATAATTTAATTTTGATATCTATCAATTCTACATGACTTTGTAGTTGTTTTATAATTTCTCACTGTTTCTAAGAATTCTCCCTTCCCATTTCTCTTTTAGAATCTTAAACCTCTTGTAAAATCATTTCAAACTTACTCTAACATGTGCATTTTGTTGACTTACTCTTATCTTTCAACTGTTGATTTTGCTGATCTCATGTGAGAAATCTCTTTCTCTCTCTCTCCACCCCCCCCCGCCTTTTTTTCCCCACTACTCCCCTTCCTTCTTTGTCCAGCAGTTTTGCTTTTTCCTCCAACTGGCTTCCCAGATTCCATCTGGAATCAGGAATTATATTGGCTCTCATACTCTAAAGTTCCAGGGCATTCCAGATCTAGTCATTGAGGTAACTAACATACAGTCCATTCCAGGCAGGGTCTTAACTGTGCTCCTAAAAAAAAAAAAAAAAAAAAAAAAAAAAGAAAAAAAAAAGCAATAAAATAGCTCCTAGAAATGGTTTAAGCTTTTGTAGTCTCCTTTCTTCCAGAGATAGGGAGTCTTAATTCAGCTTTCATTTTTATGCAGAGCGGCTAGTTCTTGCTCTCTGTTCCAGTGATTTGCCATTCAATATATCTACCCCATAGGAGATGAAATATCGTGATGTCTCTGGCTTGCTTAGAATCCTTCAGATCAGCATACTCATGGTATCATGGTATAAGAGGTAACTTACACAAATGAATAATTTTTTTTTAAAATTTAGTTTTGTCATGTTTGGGGAAAAAAAACAGGGAAGTAAAGTATGAATTTACCATTTTGACCAGAAATTCCCTAAGAACTCACTAATGGGTGAGTTCTTAAACCATTTAAACCTCAATGCCCTGACTTCAAATATCAGGCAACATTCATTGTTTCCATATATCCGTATGCCCTAAAGGATCCTTAGTCAGAGAATGTATATGGACAATAAAAAGGTTCATTGAAAAGGAAACAGTTACACACTTACTGAAAGACGTAAAGTTCCTGGTATAAAGAGCTATAAAATGAATAATAACGATAAAATGTGTTCTAATAGCAGTCTCCATTTCCTGTTTCGTTACCAAAAACAGGGAATAGTTTTTAACTAGTTGAACTGAGAGTGTGCTTTGGAATCTGACTAGTCTCTATTTTGTACATTTGTGATCCTCTTGTGCATCCCTGGTTGTCTTGCCATATGTCTTACATTGCTTCTCTCTATAAATCCTTTCTCATTTTCGTCTGTAATTTAATTCAAAAGAAAACTTACCATTTTAGAGATGCAGAAACATAAATTACATCTAAATCTACAATGGCCTCTGAAATTATCTCTTCAAAATGTCTTAAAGTTTCATGCAATACATGGTGAATTAGTAAAATTTTAACAATTTTTCCAGATTTCATTTTCCAAGCAAGTAAGATACAAAAAGAGAAGAATTACCAGTAAATGAAGACTGGAGTGATCATTCCGTTTGTTTTTATTGTTGTTTGATTTCAATGTAATGTTTCCTAATAAGCTAACATGTGCAGTATCTCTAAAGAAACTTCAAATGAACATATTAATATGGAACTCACAGAGTCCCTTTTGTGTCCCTTTTTACCTTGATACAATAATATCCTACTGTGCAGAGTGCTCCATGGAGAATTCTTTAACACTGGGTGGCGCTATATACTAACAAAAAAAAATCTTTATTTAGCATGACTATATATATTTAGTTTCAGTTCATTTTTGCAGTCTTGATATCAACTATCACTGGATATTATTTTGTGAGTCCTTCTGATATTCCACTCACACAAATGTCTGGTGCAAACTGGCCTATTAGCAAGGAAATGTCAACCATGTTGCTCCAACTAGGTAACATGTTCATGATAAAGCATTATGACAAATAAACTGGAAGAAAATACAAATATGTGATGGAGAAGCATTTGTCCCTCATGTCGATGATTGAGGATATTTGTTGGTGGGAAACATTAAGCGACTTACAAATTTGCATAGCCAGTGAATTCCAAAGTAGCATCACATTTTCTATTACCTAGTTATAAACAGTGATGCAATAAATCATCAAATGTGATATGGAAGTTATTTAATTTACTGACCTAGATCACTTGCAGAGTCACTCACATTAATTGAGCTATTTTTTTTTCAAGAAATCGGATACCAAGCTATTTATATTCAAAAGGAATAAATATAAAGGTTTTTGGAAATTTTAACACAATATCTGTTATACAATTGAAGACAAAAAAAAGTACATTGGAAGAATTTACTGAAAAACTATTAGAATCTCTGATTAAAATGATAAAAGAAATATAAAATATATTTTATATTTTTATTTTTCTTTCTATTTTTCTTTTATTTTTCTCTTATAAGTGATATATGTTAGTATACATTTTTAAAAAATTATTGAATAAAGAACACATTAGCATGTGAATTCCTCTTCCACCAGCACCCTCCCTTGCCACCAATTACACGCCAAACTCAGAGATAAAAGTTTATGTATATATTCAATCCTTTTTACCTGCATAAAGTCCACTTTTGTATACATGCGCAGATTCTATTGTATATTAGCAAGATCATACTATGCATATTGAGCAACACATTACTCTTTCAATTAAAAACAGACCTTAAGTATCTTTCTATGTCCCCATAAAAGTTTGATTCTTTTCAACAGTAACATGATATTCTATAGCATGAATAAGCCATACATTTTAAGCTGTTTTCTAATTGAATTTTAGAGTTTCAATTGTTAGGTTTTTTTTCTCCTTTATTATAAACAATGGCACAGTAAACATCCTTGTACACACATCTCTGTGTATGTGTCTATTTCTGTTGGATGAATTTTAGAAGTAGAATTGCTGAGGCGAAAGGAATGTACACCTTCCTAAAAAGCTTGTCTAATTTCACATTTGCTCCAACAATGTAGTAGAGTGGCTTGTTGGAATCCTTCCCCAGTTCTTGGCAGCAATGAACAGTATCAATCTTTTTTTCTTTCATATTTGAAGGTTGAGGTGCTATGTCTTGGCTGTTTTCATTGTTGATTATATAGAGATTGTACATTGTTTTATATTTTCTTTGAAATTTATGGGCTTGCTTTTTAGAATTGCACATTCACATCATCTTTAAACATCTTGATACTGGGTTAATTCTATTTTTTGCATATATAGCATTATAACAGACATTTATATCATGTGTACTTACTTTATGTTAATAATAGAAAATGTAAATATTTTCCCCAGTCTATCACTTGTCTATTAGCATTGTTTACATCATTTTTGATGATCATAATGATTATGTCATCTCTACAATTTTTTCTTTATCAATTCTGACTTTGTATCATGCTTCAGAAAGCATTTTTCTCCCCAAATTGTTTAAGATATTTGCATTTTTTTACCAATACTTTTATAGTTCAGGTTATTATATTTATCTCTTTAATTCTTCTAAAATTTAATTTTGTATATGGCTTGTGGGAAGGAATTAAATTTTTTCTCAAATAAATAGCTAGTTTTCCAGATTATTTATTTAAAAGTCGATCCTTTTCCCATGGAATTGAAATACTGCTTTAATCATAAACTCAAGAAATCTTTCTTGAGGTTTTGGACAAGTATTGTTGACATTCTCTGGTTTTATTGTATACATTTTGTTTTATTTTCCTAAAACTTCTTGTAGTAACAATCAAATGATCATATCAATAGCATCCATAGGCTAATTATTTTCCTAAACTGCTTACACAGAAGTCTTATTTCTCAAATTACAATACAACTGAGTTAAGCTATGAAAGATCAGTGTTCTTCTAATGCATACTATTCAGCCTTTAAGAAGAGGGAAATCATGTAATGAAAACATGGATGAACTTGGAGGACATTATACCAAGAGAAATAAGCCAGGCACAAAACAACAAACACTGCGTGGTCTCAGTTATATGTGAAATCCAAACTAATCACTCAGAAGCAGTGGACAGAATGATTAGCAGAGGCCTAGGAGTTGGGGGGAATGAAGAGATGTTGGTCAAAGAGAACAGTGCTTCAGTTACACCAGAAGAATAAATGGTAAACATTTGTGTTAATGGATATGTTAATTACCTTTATTCAATTATTGCATATTGTGTGTGTGTATATATACATATATGTATATATCACAGCATCATTTTGTATCCCATAAACATATACAATTACAGTTTGCCAATATCTAATAAATAATAGAGAAAATGTGAAAATGACTGTTTTCCCATTTTTAAGCTTTTTGAAATAATTAACATAATGACTCTCTTCAATATTCAAAAAAAAAAAAAAATTACCTTTCTCAAGGGCTTTAAGAATGACTAGCCTAAACCTCAAAATGTACAGTTATATATTGACCTCAGTATAAAACCATTTATATTGGCAAGGAAAAGATGTAATGATTTTTGTAATTTTGCATGTATTGTATCTGTACTCAGTAAGCACACTAAAAGTGACTATATACCTTGACATTTTTTAAAGAGTGAAACTAGACAAATGAAACATTTCTGCTAACAATGTAGAAGAAACTTTTTTTTTTTTTTTTTTTTTTTTTTTTACTAAATAATTTGCCTTCTGGGACATATTCTAAATATATGATTTTTTGATGATTTCTTGACCCAAGGCCTCCTGTTCCATTTGGAATATCCTAAATTGGAGGAACAGCTCTCCACATTTACTTCTTCATGTAGAATATTTACATAAATATAATGTGAGATGTTATGAAGTGTTTTACTAACAGCAAATCGCTTATCAAATGTGGGATTTTTTTCCTCACAGCAACCAATTCTCTATTTGGACACCAACTGGGTGTACTACAATTCAATTCAATTCTGTCACTAACCACCTGGAGTTAGTACAATCCCCACAGATTAGGGGCTAAGTCCCACAAGACTGCCCCCCTACTTCAGACTCCAACTCCAAGTCTTGGGCCTCCTGTAGTTCTGACTGGCTACACATTAGGGGCTTCAACAACTCCCTCCTCAAGTTTTGGTCATTTGCTGGAACAATTCTCACAACTTGGGGAAGTTCTTTAGTTAGCACTACCAGTAAATTATAAAGGGTATAACTCAGGAACAGCCAAATGGAAGAAAGGCACAGGGCAAAATACTGGGGAGAGAGTGTTCATGCACTTTCTAGGTGTTTCACCTTGACAGCATCTTGCTCTGTTTACCAACCAGAAGCCCTCTGAATGTCATTGTTTAGGAGTTTTCATGAAGACTTAATCATGTAGACATTATTGATTTAATCATTGCCCATTGGTGATTGATTTAGTTTCCAACTCCTTTCCCCTCCCCAGAGGTGGAGGAGAGGGCTTGAAAGTTTCAGCTCTCTAATCATGCCTTGATCTTTTTGGCAACCAGCCCCCATCCTGAAGCTATTCAGGGCCCCCCACCATAACTTTATCAGCATAAACTCAGATATGGTTCTTAGGGACTCATAAATAATAAAGATGATCCTATCACTCAGGAAATTCCAAGAATCTTTAGAAGCTCTGTGTCAGGAACCAGGGACAAAGACCAAATCTGTATTTCTTACTGTATCACCACATGCTTACACAATAAATGTCCACAGTGCAATTTTCTAATAATAGATTCAAGTTTCTAATATTAATGTTTGTGTGAGAAAAAATTAAATAACATAAAATTGATTTTTGCAATTTTTAGAAAGTATTATATATTTAAAAACATTAAATCTGATTCCTTACAAGCATGATCTCACTGTAGATCATAATAAAACAATGTAATAATCTTTATGGTAAAATGTATTGATTAAGCTATTAAATCTACCTAAGTGCTGTTTGAGTATTTTTCAAGTATGAAACACATTCATAAACAGAATGGACTATAATCTTGTCGTAATACATATTTTACTGATTCATAATTGAAAGTTTCCTTCAACTTAAATTCATTTTTTAAATAATAGATGCCATTAAGCTCTATGTTTTAAACAATATATATGGCAGTCGATAAGTCCTAAGAAATAAAAAGAAATCCAATGTGTAAGATTACTTTCATTGAATTAAATGTATTGTCTGAGATATACCTAATTGAAAATAGTAATTAATTACATCACACTTATGCTTTTTATTCCTATCACAATTATTATTGAATTAGGAATTGTGGGATCTATACACATAGCATTCAAATATGAACAATATGAACTACTCTATGTTTGTTATATTGCAATTATTTTCTACACTAGCATGTATTCAATATTTCTATTTAAACTCTAGAGTATCTTTATTCCACATAGGCCTTTACAGAATCTGGACTTTCTTATATTTAATTTTTAAGTCAATAATAGTCCACTCAAATTTGTATCAATATCCTTTTTATTCACTAAGTCTGTGTAGATTTTAAACAGGAACAATGTAAAATTTGATTATTTTAATTCCTGCACTAACATTTAACTTTACTACTAATTATTATTCCACGAAGAAGAAAAAGAGAAAGGATTGCTAACTAAAAATATTTGCATTAATTTTATTAATTGTTGCCAACGTATGATAAAGAGACTTGAATGATTGTATGTGTGTGTGTGTGTGTGTGGACATATGATTAGATTTTAACAGACCTTAATATTCATATGTTTAAGGAAAACATATGACTTCAATGTGAACATGTCTATACTTGATTTTAATGAATAATTTCTGCAACAATTTATCATGTTTGCTAACATGAAATTTGAGGATCCTTAAAGGCGAACTTTGAGGCTATTAAAGTACATTTAATATTTTTAAGGTATGCCTTCATGTTTATATATGCATCTTTTTGCTCCAGTATATTTCCCAAAAAATGTGGCTTAATACATACACTTGAATGAATGATATGGAGAGTATAGCCATACAGATTTATTCTGTTTCCAACAAAGACTTCTCTAATAAGATTTAATATGTTACTGATACTTCATATGCCTTTATTAATTTTTAAACTAGTCCTATTATTCTATCTAGCCTGATCCTTCACATTTCCCATTTCTAACCATCTTGTAAAGGCTAGAGAATGCCCCACCTGCCATATAGCCTTGCCTTAGATACATGGGACTTCATACATTGATATAATTAAAGCCAGTTTTTGTATCTAAGCAATCTCTAGGAGTTACAATTAAAGAAAAAAAGTAGATAAATTTTTACATTTGTTTTTAAAAGTTATAAAAATAATTATTTCATAACATTATAAAGATTAATAATACATGTAAAGTGGTGAAAATACAACAGTGAATGGCACACAGTAAGTACTTCCCATGTGATTGCTATTTTTTTATTTTTATTTTTATTTTATTTTAAGTCCAGGATACAAGTACAGAACGTGTAGGTTTGTTATGTAGGTATACGTGTGCCATGGTGGATTACTGGACCTATCAACCTGTCATCAAGGTTTTAAGTCTGCAGGCATTAACTATAATTAAGACAAAATAAGTTGATTTCAGAGGTTAGTCGTCAATAGTATGAAGGGTATTAAAGTAGGTATCAATCAAGACAGATATTTGCTTGCCTAAAGAACACAGCACTTTGCCGGGGCTAAGGGGGGCAAATCACTTGAAGCCAGGAATTCAAGACCAGCATGGCCAGCATGGCAAAATCTTGTCTCTACTGAAAATACAAAAATTGGCCGAGTGTAGTGGCATGCACCTGTAATCCCAGCTACTCTGGAGGCTGAGGCATGAGAATCACTTGATTCTGGGATGTGCATGTTGCAGTAAGCCAAGGTTGGGCCACTGCATTCCAGCCTGGGTGACACAGTGAAACTCTGTCTCAAAAAAAAGAAAAGAAAAGAAAAAGAAAGAAAGGAAAAACAAACAAACAAAAAACACCTGTCTCTCTCTCTCTCTGGTATTTTTTTATAGAACAAAATAGAGATTTAATTACCTTTAATTGATTTTGGTTGTTGTGTTCTCCTTTGAATACTAGGTTGAGTTTAACTTGGACAATGTTGTTTCCAGGTTTTATTCCAACTTATTTGCAATAACCAAAAATTCTTGATAAAAAGAAACAACTAATATATTTAACAAAGGAATACAAGAAAATTTTGCAGAGCAGAAAGTTAAAGAAAATGGAGGTGGGGTAATGAAAAATATTTAATAGGAAGAAGTTAGAAAAGTCAGCCACAGCTGAATGTTTTGTAAATTTCTCCAGTTTTGTTCCTCTGCATACTTGAGTACCTGGTAAATTTTCTGTTGGTCTTAATCAGTCTCTCTTCAATGGAACTGTATGCAAGGATACTCAACTGAACTTGTATTAAGGAAATTGCACATGGTTTAATAAGGCTAGAGTTTTGGATGAGTGGTAGGTACGAGACCAATCATGAGAGACAGAATAACACAAATTAAAGAATATTTCTACCAGTAATGTGGAGCCACTGTAAGATTTTAAGCAGATAGTAACATCAGATTGCATTTTAAAGAACGTACTTTAGGCCCGGAGCGGTGGCTCACACCTGTAATCCCAGCACTTTGGGAGGCTGAGGCAGGTGGATCACCTGAGGTCAGGATTTCAAGACCAGCCTGGCCAACATGGTGAAACCCCATCTCTACTAAAAATACAAAAACTTAGCTGGCTGTGGTGGTGTGTGCCTGTAATCCCAGCTACTCAGAAGGCTGAGGTAGGAGAATCACTTGAACCCGGGAAGCGGAGACGGCAGTGAGCTGAGGTTGTGCCATTGCACTCCAGACTGGGCAATAAGAGTGAAACTTTGTCTCAAAAAAAAAAAGTACTTTAATTCAATTGAGTATATTCTTTCATTTAACAAATGTTTACTGTGTTGTTATATATGCTGTGTACTGCTCAAGATGCTTGAGACAGCAAGTTAACAGGACAAAAACCAATGTTTCTCATGGAGCTGACAATCTATCAGGAAAACTTGACAAGAAACAAGTAAATATGTAACTAGTAACCTTCTCCATAGTGATAATATCATAAAAGAAATAGCCAAATTAAGTGGTGGTACAGACTGCTTAGTGGGAATAACCAACACTAAATAGTGTGGTAAGATCTTTCAAAGAGAACTATCAGATTTGAGACTGCAATACAGAGAAGGAAGTCACCACTTGAAGGACTGAAGCAAATGCGAAGAACTGGATGGAAGAAAACGAGCTAGGCATGTTAAAGGAATAAAAAGTGAGCCAATGTGGTTACAGCAAATTGCATGAGAATTAGATTTGCACAAGTGGAGGTTAAAAGCTAATTAGGACACAGTTTATGTACTGTGTCATAGCATAAGACATGGGGAAGACTCCAATTTTATTTTAAGGATGTGAATCTACTGATTGATGTTTTAAAGTGGAGCAATATCATTTTAATTTTGTGTTTAAAACATACTTTCAGCAACTGAATGGATTGTGAATGAGCCCATATGGAAATTGGGAAATTAATGAGGTAGCTACTAGAAGCCTCCAGGTGAGAGATAGTGGTGGTTTGTCCTAAATGGTAAAGGAGGAGATGATTTTCATCTCTACATGTGGTTAAACATAGAGATAGAGCTGCAGGTACTCACTAATAGGATTGACGGTGTAGATGATAGAAAGAGAGAGCTCAAAGATGATTCCAGAGCTTTGAAATAGGAAAGAGTATGAATGAGGTGTGTCATTAACCGAGGAATGTAAGTAAATTTAGGTATCTATAGTTAAGGCCACATCAGATATGTAATGTGTGTTTATGAAACATTCAAGAGTTACTTCAGGGCTGGGATGATGGAAGATGGGTCCAGGTTGTACTCAAGACTAAAATGAAAAAGGTCATAGCAATGTCTTTCTCCATTTCCCAAGTTTCATTTCCCAAGATTAAGTGTTCTCAAGTCGACTCTCCCATTGATCAATGCTCTTACGGTTTATAGTTTTCCCTTAATAGTAATACATTCCTCACTGTGAGAAATAAATTAGATAAAAAAGGACATTATATAGTTATAACTGTCAAAACAGCCATTTTTGTAAAAATATTGGCATCTTTATATGTTTCAACACAGTAATACATAAAGTTATTATTAAACGTTAATAATAAATGTTATTGTTATCCAGAAGTATTTGTTTGTTTAATAAATTTTTAATTTTCATGTATAATGTGCTAAGTACTGCTCTAGGTGTGTTTAAAATAGAAGTGAAAAAACAGAAGTAGTAATTACCCTGCACTTATAGCGTATTCTGTCAAGAATTCTATTAGGTTTAGATAAAAAAGCAGAACAGGTAAATAATATGCAAAAAATAATTCATTTAACAAAAATTTACTTATCAACATTCTGAGCATTGTTTACATGCTCAGGTGTAAAAAATACATATGGTAACATAACAGACAAAAAATCTTCACCTTTATGAAAATTGTATTTAGGCAAACAAATAATACATCTGACTAAATCATAGGTGAAGATTTATAATGTGGTGATGTAATAGACTCAAGGGTGCCAACACTGATTGCTTAGATGGCAAGTCCCAGATTCCATTTGTAATCAAGAAGGGATTACACAAGGATGTGAATCCTTTGAGGTCATCTTAGTGTATTTCCACAGTCCCTAAACACTTAGCCTAAAAGTTGCAGATGTTCTAAGACATATAAGGATGCTCAAAAATATTAATGCATTTTCAATACAGGCTTAATTTGTATACAATTTTTACAAATAGCATAGTGTGACATTAATAATATTTAATAAGATTCAATCTTATCTCTTTAAATGAAAGACAGTTTTCACAATGATAATAGTATTTGACTTTCAAGTAAAATATCTTACATTTAAAATGATCAGACATTATTTTAGAGAAAAATTTAATTATTTTTATTTACCTAAGGGGAAATTACAGTATTAAGGGCATGAAAGAACCCAAAAGATCAGTAGTGTCTCATTGTCATTCATTTCTTTTCAAAAGTAAAAGGAAACATTGCAATTAATATTTCCTTTACCAACTCTCTTTCCACTGATACACTTCAAATAGTCCTGACTGGTGACACATAAGTCACACCACTGAGGACAACTGGGATAAAACCACCAGTCAATTACATGATGCAAATTAACATAACCTAAGTCCCTTTCTCAAGAGGAACAGCATAAAGTGATGAAAAGTGAGTTGACCTTAAATTCAGATGGATGTGACTCGAATTACACTTGTTAGCTGAGAGAGCTTGGTGAAATTCTTGAGGCTTAAATTCCTCATCTGGAAAATGGAAACAACATTATCTTCCTTACAGAGATCTGGCCAGTCTGGAATGAGGTAATATATGTAATTCATTGGACACAGTGTCTCACACATAGAAATACACCTCAATAGGTTTCAGATTTTCTCAGGAATTAATAAAACAATCCTTGTACCAGCTTAGTCTCCATCTTTCTATGTCCTCTATATCAGAAAATTGTGATAGTTAATTAACCATTTAATCTTAGCTAATAAATCACAGACATATTATGCCTCATCATTTTTCAATTACTACAATGGCAACATTTTAAATGAATAGTCATTTGAAGTAACATTAGAAAAATAATTTTGTTTGGGTACACTTATTGCTAGATTCCAAAATAAATGATTTTCCATAGTTGCTTTTAGAAACAGAAAATACAAAACCTTAACTTGGCAGATATCTCATTTTATTGATTTTGCCCAGTTTCATTAGCAATATTTTTCATAATTATTTCACACTCATAGCAAATGCAATTCGATTTTTCTCATTGTGCTATTGCTCTGTATCTCCGTAGATACTATTTCCTTTTTCTACTCCTCCCTCTCCACTTCTCTTCAGCTGTTTGAAGCACATTCTTTTCTCTAAGTATAGTGCATATGTGAATTTGTGTTCCCAGAAAAGCAATTACGTTGCTATCTCGCAGAACAGTGTCTGCCAGGAGTTTCTTGAGATGGGAGTTATTTCCCTATCTCTATCCTCTCACATTTAGGATAAAGCCTAGACAATCAGCACTAAATAAATAATTGATGAAATAAAATTAGAAGTGTTCAGAGAGAAATACATAGAACTCTTCTGACATGCTTTACTAGTGTGTAGGATTACAAATAATTTTTTGAAATCTGAAACGGACTGAATGTTTGTGCCCTTCTTAAATTCATTTGTTGAAGCCCTAACCCCCGATGTGACTCATTTTGGAGATAGGACCTGTGAAGAAGTTATAAATGTTAAGTGAGATCATAAGGGTGGGACCCTAATTTCACAGAACTGATGTCCTTAAGAAGAAGACACACTAGAGTTCTCTCCCTCTCTGCCATATGACTAGGCACCTTGATTTTAGATTTCCCAGCCTCCAGAACTGTTAGAAAATACATTTCTGTTGTGTAGGCCACTAAGTCTATGACTTTTTTAATGGCAACCAGAGCTGGGGCAAACCCAATTAAACTTTATATAATATGGTGGATTTTACACTCTATATAATACTCTTCAAGAATTAACCCCACACTAAAATAACTCTGTTATGTGTATAATTAGTTTACCAAAGCAAAATTAATATTAATAAATTGTGGAGGAAAACTGCATTTGGCATTTAAGACTTAGCTAAATGATGTGCAGATGCAAATGCAGAGTCTATTAAAAATCCCACTGGTTGCCAACGATTCTACTTAGAACTGAGCCACCTCCAGTTTTATACATCCATTACAAAATTTGTTCTACTTAATGTATTTTAAGAAAACAGAGTGTGTTTTTGTTTGTTTGTTTGTTTGTTTGTTTGTTTGAGAGGAGTCTCTCTCTGTCGCCCAGGCTGGAGTGCAGTGGTGCGATCTCAGCTCACTGCAAGCCCTGCCTCCCAGGTTCACGCCATTCTCCTGCCTCAACCTCCTGAGTAGCTGGGACTACAGGCGTCCGCCACCATGCCCAGCTAATTTTTTTGTATTTTTAATAGAGACGGGGTTTCGCCATGTTTGTCAGGATGGTCTCGATTTCCCGACCTCGTGATCCGCCAGCCTCCGCCTCCCAAAGTGCTGGGATTACAGGCGTGAGCCACCGCACGCGGCCCAGAGTGCATTTTTGAGACCCAAATTATATCACTTAAGAAAACTTTGAACCACAAAAACATAGCTACAGCTCCTCCAAGGAACCTACAGTGAGAACAGCATCTAAGAAGATATTTCTTTCATAAAGCTACTCTGAGATTGAATCTTCCTAATATTTTATTGATAAGTGAATTTGGACTTCAAATTTTAAAATAAAAACAAAAAGAGCTTCAAGCATTTAGTAGGAATTATTCCTGAAAAGGAGACCTCTACTTCTATAGTGAATTAACTATATTGTCCCATAATTTTTCACAGGTAATTCATTTGCTATTATTTTAAGCTCTTGCAGTTTATCTCCATACTGATCAAAATAAGTGAGCCAAAAAAAAAAAGTTTTTGTCATCTAGCTGATTTATTAAAGGGAATGTCTTTTTTCATAATTTCTCAACCATGATCTGAGCCTTAAAGACACTTATAAAATATGCATATTGAAAGGAACCCTCATATTAACTTAAGGTACACAGAAGGCAATTATAAAGGCTAAATATTCTTATATCACTCTCACACCCATCCTAAAAAAGTTGGTGTTACCCCTGTTTTATAAAACAAATGAGTGGAAAAAGCACTGCTAAGTAACTTATTTAAAGTGGTATTAGTAGTGAGTGGTAGGACCAAGATTCAAATTGCATTTCCTTTAGAAAGTCTGATATTTTAACAAAACTGAGGAGTAAATAATAATAACAATAATGAAATGGTTTCCCCTCTTTCTCAAAAGCTTTTATAACAATGATAGAAAAATAAGTCTTTTACCTGATCAAAAATGTATATAAAAGATATTAAGTTGTGTTTTCATAAATAAAATTCAAAGTCAAAAACAGAGAGAAAATACATTACTAAAGCCATGGAAAGGTTCACACGTAAACCCATTGTGCCAACATTGTTTATTTTTCATCTTAAACAGCATGATATGTTATGTGCAATGTATCAATTTTTTCCCTTGAATTATACAGAGCCAGGATGTGTCATGTTTTTCTATTTTGAGTATTACCTTAATCTCAATTTTAAAATGAAGAAACACTTTAAGTGGTTAAGTGACATGTTCAAGGTGACTTAGCCAAAATATGTCAGTGCTAGGTCAAGAAACTTTTCCACTACTGTCCCAGAAACCTTTTCCTAAAATCTTCAAGGCCAGAACAAATGACACTTCTTCCTCCACAAAGCTGCACTTAAAATTGCCCTCAAGCTGTAAGTAATCCATACATCTTACAATAAGAAATGCTAATATTCATTAATCAAAGCACTTGTTTATTGGATTTGATACCAAGGTAAAAGGCGTACATTAAATATTTAATTTCCTCCTCGGGGCACAGAACAAATAATACCATCTATCTTCTATCCCTTGTATATACAGGCAGAGAAAGTTTGCTGAGAAATAAAGAGCTTGCAAGGCTCAATATTAGACTGTTTAGACTTACAAATGATTGATGGTAACAATGTTAGTAAACATAGGCTATTTGTCACCTTTAATTTTAATCACAGAATGAAAAAATACCTCTTACTTCCTGTAGTACATGCTGAGTTATGAAACCAACAATCCTGAAATCAAATATTAAGTAAAAGGACTGACATAAGCAGAACAATGGATCTAAAGTGATATGAATTTACTAAAATTTAAACTTGAAATAAAATGCAAAGAAAAAATATCACTGAAACTGTTTAATACTTTCAGAGTACAATCTCATTTTCAGTTACATCCCCAACTATAGGACTAGGATAGAGATGCTACATGAGTGTGTTTGTAATAGGTTTAAAAGGCATTTAAAGGAGGCATTAAAGTCTTATATGGTAAAGACAGCTTTAAACACTTTAAAAGGCTGCCAGCTTGTGTTTCGTACAACATTTCCAAACATAGAAATGGTATAAAACATTATACAATCTAATGATGACTTGTATTATTTGTAAACTGGAAGTTTTTTACTCATTAGGCAGATGCTAAAAATAATTAGCAATTAGGATACCAATAAAGTTGTGCTGCTTCCAATTCTTTTAGTAAATTCGTATTTTGATTAATTTCATTTTCTTTCTTTTTGATGCTTTTATTGCCCAGAAGAATGTCTCTTTTATTACTATGTATTACTAAGTAGCAGCAAGCTAAGGAGAATGTATTAATGTCCTTCTTTTACAGGTTAACATTTGTACAGTTAAATAACCAATTTACTGCTGACAGTTCAACACATTGGATTAATTACACAAGATAAGAGCAAGGCTTTATTTTATCTTAGCCATTTCTAGTCATTGTTCATTGAGTTAAAAAATACATGTAATTGGTAATGATACTTGTTGCTACCTAGACAACAATCCCAGAGTTCATTAAAATCTATAATGTAAATTTTTATTTTAAAACTTCTATGAAATTTTAATTATGTTATTTTTCTCTGTATTTATTTATTTACCTAATTATACTTTTTGTAATTATAATCATTATATCTTCCATTGTTGCCAAAGGAAAGTTAACCATTAAAACTTGAAAGATGATAAAAATCCAGTGATCTCATTTTATTCTTTTATTTCTATAGAGCAGAATATTGTCATTTTAAATGGATTTTACACATTTGACATGCAAAAATAAAAGTATTTTAAGATACTGAGTTATAGGCTGGGTGCGGTGGTTCACGCTTGTAATCCCAGCACTTCGGGAGGCTGAGGCGGGCAGATCATGAGGTCAGGAAATCCAGACCATCCTGACAAACACGGTGAAACCCTGTTTCTATTAAAAATACAAAAAATTAGCCGGGCATGGTGGCAGGCGCCTGTAGTCCCAGCTATTCGGGAGGCTGAGGCAGAAGAATGGCATGAACCAGGGAGGCGGAGATTGCCGTGAGCTGAGATCTCAACGCTGCACCCCAGCCTGGGCGACAGAGCGAGCGAGACTCCGTCTCAAAACAAAACTAAACAAACAAACAAAAATACTGAGTTACTAATAGGGAGTCAGTTTCTACTAACATTTTTTATCTCTGGAATTCATATTAAATAAGACCTCAGGTCCTATATATGTAAAATGGTAAAATATAAAACATTCAGAATGATGTAAAGTCAATGAAATTCTATCAAGAAAAAATACTTAATAGATAAACATTTCTAATATTTTCTATTCTCATTCTTTGTGAGTTAAAATTATTTTAACCGAAGATCAAATATTCTGCGTGAATTTTATGATGGAGATTTGATTAATCACTCCATATCTATTGCAAAATTTTAACAATTTCTACTTCCGTTATTTTTAAGTCATTATTTATTTGAAGTAAAATTTTGTCTAAATACATTGGGCAGATTAAGATAATATATAATAATTTTCTTCTATTTACAGTCATCAGTAACTATTTTTGCTCTTTTAGTTGCCTGTTTTATTTTATATTGATTATGCTTACCAAATGTATTTTACCAGAAAATTGTTTGTACTTTTTAACATTACTAATTACATGAGACTTTTCTGTCCGTTTTAATTCTATTAAGAATTTTCCCAATGCAGTTTTAACTTTTATCAAGATTATTTTGAATAGCTTATATTGTTCAGGAAATGAATAATACCTTTTGTGCATTCCTAGGGAGGATCAAAGAGTATGCCTAGAGCAAAGGTTTACAATCCAAACATAGCCAAATGAGACAATCCAACATACTGAGACATTGCTTTCTATAAAGTAAACTAGAAGGAGGTAAAGAGTTAGTTACCTTTATATTCAGATTTAACCCAACCCATTAGTCCAAATAGAAGATATAACTTGTCATATTTTACCCTTATTACTCATATGCTTTGTAACCGTATAAAACATCCCATTTATTTAAGGTAATCTATTTATGCATATAATCCATAGGTAATTCCAGGCAAACCCTTGACAAAACTATTAAAATGGGAAAATGAGAAGCTTAATTTTCAAATACTTGGCTTCTCTTTTCATGTAAATATTTCATAATTTATAATCCATCATAGTTTCAAAACTCTCATTATTTTCTTCCTCTGTCTCACAGATGACGTTGTGTGAAATTAAGTCAGCATGAATATAAGGATATATTAATTTAGTATGGCTAGCATGCCAAGCTCTGACAGGTTCAAATTATTATTATTCTCACAAGGAAAACAGATGGCCTACAAAGTTTCAGGGAGGCGCCCAAGATGGCCGAATAGGAACAGCTCCAGTCTCCAGCTCCCAGTGTGAGCAACACAGAAGACAGGTGATTTCTGCATTTTCAACTCAGGTACCGGGTTCATCATACTGGGGCATGTCGGACAGTCGATGCTCGTCTGTGGGTGCAGCCCAACCAGCAAGAGCTGAAGCAGGGCGAGGGATTGCCTCACCTGGGAAGCGCAAGGGGGAAGGGAATTCCTTTTCCTAGCCAAGGGAAATTGAGACACACTACACCTGGAAAATCGGGTAACTCCCAACCTAATATTGCACTTTACCAAGGGTCTTAGCAAATGGCACACCAAGAGATTATATCCCACATCTGGCCTGGAGGGTCCCACACCCATGGAATCTCCTTCATTGTTAGCACAGCAGTCTGAGATCTAACTGCAAGGCGACAGGCAGCAAGGCTGGGGGAGGGGCACCTGCCACTGCTGAGGCTTAAGTAGGGAAACAAAGCCGCCTGGAAGCTCAAATTGGGTAGAGCCCACCACAGCTCAAGGAGGCCTGCCTGCCTCTGTAGACTCCACCTCTGGGGACAGGGCACAGCTAAACAAAAAGCAGCAGAAACCTCTGCAGATGTAAAAGTCTCTGTCTGACAGCTTTGAATAGAGCAGTGATTCTCCTAGCATGGAGGTTGAGATCTAAGAATGGACAGACTGCCTGCTCAAGTGGGTCCCTGACCCCTGAGTAGCCTAACTGGGAGACATCCCCCACTAGGTGCAGACAGACACCTCACAACTCACATGGCTGGGTACACCTCTGAGACAAAGCTTCCAGAGCAAGAAACAGACAACAACACTCGCTCTTCAGCAATATTCTATCTTCTACAGCCTCTGCTGCTGATACCCAGGCAAACAGGGTCTGGAGTGGACCTCAAGCAAACTCCAACAGACCTGCATTGAGGGTCCTGACTGTTAGAAGGAAAACTAACAAACAGAAAGGACACCCATATCAAAACTCCGTCAGTAAATCACCATCATCAAAGACCAAAGGCAGATAAAACCACAAAGATGGGGTAAAAGCAGTGCAGAAAAGCTGGAAATTCAAAAAATCAGAGCACATCTCCCCCTCCCAAGGAACGCAGCTCATCACCAGCAACGGAAGAAAGCTGGATGGAGAATGACTTTGGAGAGTTGAGAGAAGAAGGCTTCAGTCTATCAAACTACATAACTAGAGCAAAGAAACTAAAAACCTTGAAAACAGAATAGATGAATGGATAACTAGAATAATCAATGTAGAGAAGACCTTAAAAGAACTGATAGAGATGAAAACCATGACATGAGAACTGCATGACAAATGCACAAGCTTCAGTAACCTACTCGATCAGCTGGAAGAAAGAGTATCAGTGACCGAACATCAAATGAATGAAATGAAGCAAGAAGAGAAGTGTGGAGAAAAAAGAGTAAAAAGAAATGAACAAAGCATCCAAGAAATATGGGATTTTATGAAAAGACCAATTCTACATCTGATTGGTGTGCCTGAAAGTGATGGAGAAAATGGACCCAAGTTGGAAAACACTCGGCAGGATATCATCCAGGAGAACTTCCCCAACCTAGTAAGGCAGGCCAACATTCAAATTCAGGAGATATAGAGAATGCCAAAAAGATACTCCTCGAGAAGAGCAACTCCAAGACACATAATTGTCAGGTTCACCAAAGTTGAAGCGAAGGAAAAAATGTTAAGGGCAGTCAGAGGAAAAGGACGGGTTACCCGCAAAGGGAAGCCCATCAGACCACCAGCAGATCTCTCGGCAGAAACTCCACAAGCCTGAAGAGAGTGGGGGCCAATATTCAACATTCTTAAAGAATTTTCAATCCAGAATTTCATATCCAGCCAAACTAAGTTTCATAAATGAAGGAGAAATAAAATCCTTTACAGACAAGCAAATGCTTAAAGATTTTGTCAACACCAGGCCTGTCCTACAAGATCTCCTGAAGGAAGCACTAAACATGGAAAGGAACAACTGGTACCAGCCATTGCAAATACATGCCAAAATGTAAAGTCCATTGATGGTAGGAAGAAACTGCATCAACTAATGAGCAAAATAACCAGTCAATATCATAATGACAGGATCAAGTTCACACGTAACAATATTAACCTTAAATGTAAATGGACTAAATGGTCCAATTAAAAGACACAGACTGCAAATTGGATAAAGAGTCAGGACTCATCAGCTTGCTGTATTCGGGTGACCCATCTCACATGCAGAGACACACATAGGCTCAAAATAAAGGGATGGAGGAAGATCTACCAAGCAAATGGAAAACAAAAAAACAAAAACAAACAAAAAAAAAATGCAGGGGTTGCAATCCTAGTCTCTAATAAAACAAACTTTAAACTATCAAAGACCAAAAGAGACAAAGAAGGCCATTACATAATGGTAAGGGGATCAATTCACCAGGAAGAGCTAACTATCCTAAATGTATATGCACCCAATATAAGAGTACCAGATTCATAAAGCAAGTCCTTAGAGACTTACAAAAAGACTTAGACTCCCATACAATAATAATGGGAGACTTCAATACCCCACTGTCAACATTAGACAGATCAACGAGACAGAAAGTTAACAAGGATATCCAGGAATTGAACTCATCTCTGCAGCAAGCAGACCTAATAGACATCTACAGAACTCTCCACCCCAAATCAGCAGAATATACATTCTTCTCAGCACCACATCGCACTTATTCCAAAACTGACCACATAATTGGAAGTAAAGCACTCCTCAGCAAATGTACAAGAACAGGAATTATAACAAACTGTCTTTCAGACCACAGTGCAATCAAACTAGAACTCAGGACTAAGAAACTCAATAAAAACTGCTCAACTACATGGAAACTGAATAACCTGCTCCTGAATGACTACTGGGTACATAACAAAATGAAGGCAGAAATAAAGATGTTCTTTGAAACCACTGAGAACAAAGATACAACATACCAGAATCTCTGGGACACATTTAAAGCAGTGTGTAGAGGGAAATTTATAGCACTAAATGCCCACAAGAGAAAGAAGGAAAGATCTGAAATTCACACCGTAACATCACAATTAAAAGAACTAGAGAAGCAAGAGCAAACAGATTCAAAAGCTAGCGGAAGGCAAGAAATAACTAAGATCAGAGCAGAACTGAAGGAGATAGAGAAACAAAAAACCCTCCAAAAAATCAATGAATCCAGGAGCTGATCGTTTTAAAAGATCAACAAAATTGATAGACCACTAGCAAGACTAATGAAGAAAAAGAGAGAAGAATCAAATATACACAATAAAAAATGATAAAGGGGATATCACCACGAATCACACAGAGACACAAACTACCATCAGAGAATACTATAAACACCTATATGCAAGTAAAATGTAAAACCTACAAGAAATGGATAATTTCCTGGACACTTACACACTCCCAAGGCTAAACCAGGAAGAAACTGAATCCCTGAATAGACCAATAGCAGGCTCTGAAATTGAGGCAATAATTAATAGCCTACCAACCAAAAAAAGTCCAAGACCAGATGCATTCACAGCCAAATTCTAATAGAGTTACAAGGAGAAGCTGGTACCATTCCTTCTGAAACTATTCCAATCAATAGAAAAAGAAGGAATCCTCCCTAACTCGTTTTATGAGGCCAACATCATCCTGACACCAAAGCCTGGCAGAGACACAACAAAAAAAGAGAATTTTAGACCAATATCCCTGGTGAGCATCGATGCAAATATCCTCAACAAAATACTGGCAAATCGAATCCAGCAGCACATCAAAAAGCTTATCCACCATGATCAAGTGGGCTTCATCCCTGGGATGCAAGCCTGGTTCAACGTATGCAAATCATTAAACGTAATCCAGCATATAAACAAAATCAAAGACAAAAACCACATGATTATCTCAATAGATGCAGAAAAGGCCTTTGACAAAATTCAACAGCGCTTCATGCTAAAAGCTCTCAATAAATTCGGTATCGATGGAATGTATCTAAAAATAATAAGGAATATTTATGACTAACCCGCAGCCAATATTATACTGAATGGGCAAAAACTGGAAGCATTCCCTTTGAAAGCTGGCACAAGACAGGGATGCCCTCTCTCACCACTCCTATTCAACATAGTGTTGGAAGTTCTGGCCAGGGCAATCAGGAAAGAGAAAGAAATCAAGGGTATCCAGTTAGGAAAAGAAGAAGTCAAATTGTCCCTGTTTGCAGATGACATGATTGTATATTTAGAAAACCCCATTGTCTCAGCCTAAAATCTTCTTAAGCTGATAAGCAACTTCAGCAAAGTCTCAAGATACAAAATCAATGTGCAAAAATCACAAGCATTCTTATACACCAGTAATAGACAAACAGACAGCCAAATCATGAGTGAACTCCCATTCACAATAGCTGCAAAGAGACTAAAATATCTAGGAATCCAACTTACAAAGGATGTAAAGGACCTCTTCAAGGAGAACTACAAATCACTGCTCAGTGAAATCAAAGAGGACACAAACAAATGGAAGAACATACAATGCTCATGGATAGGAAGAATCAACATTGTGAAAATGGCCATACTGTCCAAGGTAATTTATAGATTCAATGCCATCCTCATTAAACTACCAATGATTTTCTTCACAGAATTTGAAAAAACTGCTTTAAAGTTCATATGGAATCAAAAAAGAGCCTGCATTGCCAAGACAATCCTAAACCAAAAGAACAAAGCTGGAGACATCACACTACCTGACTTCAAACATTATTACAAGGCTACAGTAACCAAAACAGCATGGTACTGGTACCAAAACAGAGATATAGACCAATGGAACAGAACAGAGCCCTTAGAAATAATACCACACATCTACAGCCATCTGATCTTTGACAAACCTGAGAGAAACAAGAAATGGGGAAAGGATTCCCTATTTAATAAATGGTGCTGGGAAAATTGGCTAGCCATAAGTAGAAAGCTGAAACTGGATCCTTTCCTTACTCCTTATATGAAAATTAATTCAAGATGGATAAGAGACTTAAATGTTAGACTTAAAACCATAAAAGCCCTAGAAGAAAACCTAGGTAATACCATTCAGGACATAGGTATCGGCAAGGAGATCATGTCTAAAACACCAAAAGCAACAGCAACAAAAGCCACAATTGACAAATGGGATCTAATTAAACTAAAGAGCTTCTGCACAGCAAAGAAAACTATCATCAGAGTGAATAGGCAATCTACAGAACGGGAGAAAAATTTTGCAATCTACTCATCTGACAAATGGCTAATATCCAGAACCTATAAAGAACTCAATCAAATTTACAAGAAAAAAGCAAGCAACCACATCAAAAAGTGGGCAAAGGATATGAACAGACACTTCTCAAAAAAGACATTCATACAGCCAGCAGACACATGAAAAAATGCTCATCATCACTCACCGTCAGAGAAATGCAAATCAAAACCACAATGAGATACCATCTCACACCAGTTAGAATGGCAATCATTAAAAAATCAGGAAACAACAGGTGCTGGAGAGAATGTGGAGAAATAGGAACACTTTTACACTGTTGGTGGGACTGTAAGCTAGTTCAACCATTGTGGAAAACAGTGTGGCGATTCCTCAAGGATCTAGAACTAGAAATACCATTTGATCCAGCCATACCGTTACTGGGTATATACCCAAAGGATTATAAATCATGCTGCTATAAAGACACATGCACATGTATGTTTATTGCAGCAGTATTCACAATAGTAAAGACTTGCAATCAACCCAAATGTCCATCAGTGACAGACTGGATTAAGAAAATGTGGGACATACACCCCATGGAATACTATGCAGCTATAAAAAAGGATGAGTTCGTGTCCTTCGTAGGGACATGGATGCAGCTGGAAACCATCATTCTCAGTAAACTATTGCAACAACAGAAAACCAAATACCACATGTTCTCACTCATAGGTGGGAATTGAACAATGAACTCACTTGGACACAGGTAGGGGAACATCACACACCGGGGCATATTGTGGGGAGGGGGAAGAGGGAGAGATAGCATTAGGAGATATACCTAATGTAAATGATGAGTCAATGGGTGCAGCACACCAACATGGCACATGTATACATATGTAACAAGCCTGCACATTGTGCACATGTACCCTTGAAGTTAAACTATAATAAAAAAAAAAAAAAAAAAAAAAAAAAAAAAAAAACAGATGGCCAAGGAGACACAGCTGATAATAGGCAAAATAGGCATTTGAACTCAGGTCTCTTTGATTAATTTATCTTTGAACAACTGAATGCTTCTGTTTTTTAAAGGAATTTCCGACAGTGTGAAGCCTAACAAGTCAGGATCTCTCCTCCTCAGTATTCGTAAACATTTACAACTAAATGAGTCTACACACACACACACACACACACACACACACACACAGAGAGAGAGAGAGAGAGAGAGAGAGAGAGAGAGAGAGAGAGAGAGGAAACATTCTTATTTTCAAAATATACAATAGTAAGTAATAGCTATTGATCTTCTTTTTATCTTAAAAAAGTCCGTTTCTGACTCCTCCATAAATAATAGCTGAAAGTCTGAGAGTCTGAAAAAAATTAGTGGATGAGTAGTTGAGCAGCTAAACAATGCTTTCTTAGTGTCAGTTCAGAAAGGAAAATAATTCAAATTCACACACACACACACACACACACACACACACACACAAAATGGTGGAAGTTCAGTCTTTAAATTGTGACTAACAGCAAAAGCATACCTACCACCTAGGTCTTGGTGTTTTAATACTATTATTTACTAAAAGGGACTAGAACTCCTTGGAGAAATGCCTAATTCCAAGACTGGGGCTGGGAAAGAACAAGATAATCCTGGAACATCTTTTTTGTTCCCCAAATTAAGGAATTGCTTAAGAGTGATGGAAACATGATTCTGAAACTAGCTTAAAGGTGATCTTACTTGTCAAATCTGGAGGAAAGTTAGCTTCGGAATAGTTAAAAACAATAACTTTGTACTTCAATGAATGAAATATAAAAATATGAATCAATAATAAAAAAATTAATTAATAAACAGAAAGTCTGAAAAAAAGGAGATGCTCCCAAAGATTCATGTACCTCACCATGAGGTGAAAAGTAACTTTACACACACCTCTGCTATACAAGCACTTCCACCATTAAGTGTTGATGTGCCAAGCAAACAGATCTGCTGAGTGAAGTTCTGGATGTCCTCCTGACATTATGAAGTGGAAGCCAATTAGATAAGGCATTGCATCACATTCCTGTGAGTATTGTCTTGCCTTGCCTCCCCTTTTTAAATCATCTCAAAGTTCTGGCCTTATATCTCCTTCGTAAAGCCTAAGCATTTCAATCATAGTCTAAACACTGCTGTTTCAGGACACTATAAGACATTTGGTTTTACACTTATAGATAAAACATACGGCCGGGTGTGGTGGCTCACGCCTGTAATCTCAGCACTTTGGGAGGCCGAGGAGGGTGGATAACTTGAGGTCAGGGTTTGAGACCAACCTGGGAAACACGGTGAAACACCATGTCTACTAAAAATCCAAAAATTAGCTGGGCATGATGGCGCATACCTATGGTCCCAGCTACTGGGGAGGCTGAGGAAGTAGAATCGCTTGGACCTCGGATGCAGAGATTGCAGTGAGTTGAGATCATCCCACTGCCCTCCTGCCTGGATGACAGAGTGAGACTCTGACTCAAAAAAATAAATAAATAAACATAAATAAAACATACAACTGCCACATCAACAAAGTCAAATAGAGCGATCTACATAATTATCATGATAGATTAAGGAAACACATTTAATAAAATTCAAAATTTAATTTATAATAAAGCTGTTAACAATCTAGTAATAGAGATAACTTCATTAGCATAATATTGAATGTCTGGAAATGAGTATACACAAATAACAGCATAGTTGATGTTAAAAAAGGATATTTTGTCTAAGTTGAAAGTATAATAACGCCTATCAGCACCTGTAATCAATATTATATTCAATGTTCCATGAAATGTAAGACAAATAAAAACAAGAATTTCAAAGAAATAAATTAAACTGTCATCATTTGTAGCTGGGATGATTATTTATGCTAAAAATGTATTATCTTAAATTACATCAATAGGCAATTAAAAGGCAATAGAGTAAGGTCATTTTACATAAGTTCAATATACAAAAAGCAACTATGTTTCCACATACCAGAAAAAATATTTAAAAAATTAAAATATAATAGTATTTGTAATTCATTCAATGTCACAAGACCCTTGTGAACAAATCTTTTTGTTAGGAATTTCACACACATGCAATACAGAAAACTGAAAATTTTCAAGAAAGATTAAACTTCTTTAAAAGTTTAAGAATATAATATGTCCATGGATAAAAAGATTCGGTTTTATAAAAAAGTGATCAGCAGATTCAATGCAAACACAAACAATGTAGTTTTTTAAAACATGTGTGTACATATGTGTTGAAATTTGTTTAGTTTTTTTTTCTAAATTTATATATAGATGAAATGGATAAAAAATGCCAAGATAATATGATAAATCAAACATTGATAAAAGACTTAAAATGGTGTATATCAAGATATATTTTATTACTTTATTAATTAGGACTGAAGCTGTTGATGTAAGGAGAGTCAAAATGAACTAATGAAATACAACATTTAGCTTGTGTCAAATATGGCATATCAGAGCAATGGGAGAAGTCTTTACAATAAATCGTATAAATGGACTATATATCATTCATTCCTGACTCTCACCATATACAAACAAAAAATTAGTTATATGTCAATTGTACATAAACATGTGAGCGTCAAGGCACCATGCTTCTAGAAAAATAGCAATAACAAAAGAAAGTAGTAGTAAATGAGTGTATATAAAATTATATATTTTGAAATCTTTTGCTCATCCAAATGTACAATTAAGAGAGTAAAAAAAGCAAGTCATAGAATGATAGAAGATATTTACAACATATGTAACCAACAAGGTATAGAAAACTACAAAACCTCAATAGAAAAGAGGGCAAAACTTTTTTGGGGGTAGGGGAATATTAATTTTATTAGATATAATTCATACACAGTAAACTCACCTTGTATACTTTTATAATGTTGACATATATAAAGTTTATTTTTAAACATCACAAAAATTGCTGTTTATAAGAAAAAAAACTATAATAAACTGGACTATGTAAAAATTTGTAAAACTCTGATTTTCAAAAGACATTATTAAAAAGTAAAAGGTCAAGTCACAGAATGGAAAAGAAAGTATTCGCAATGCTTATATCCAGCAAAGTATTTGAATACTAAAAACATAAAGAAAATTTCCTAGGTGAAAAAATAAGCAAAAATAAAAGAAACGATATGAGCAGACACTTCAAAGCAAAAGATGTTAAAGTGGCAAACAGCTGGGCACGGTGGTTCACGCCCGTAATCCCAGCACTTTGGGAGGCCGAGGCGGGTGGATCACAAAGTCAGGAGTTCAAGACCAGCCTGGCCAAGATGGTGAAACCCCGTCTCTACTAAAAATACAAAAAAAAATTAGCCGGGTGCAGTGGCAGGCGCCTGTAATCCCAATTACTCGGGAGGTTGAGGCAGGAGAATTGCTTGAACTCAGGGAGTGGAGGTTGCAGTGAGCCAAGACCGTGCCACTGCATTCCAGTCTGGATGACAGAGTGAGACTCCATCTCAAAAATAAATAAATAAAATAAAGTGGCAAACAAATTAAAGTATGCTCGAACTCATCAGAGGAATGCAGCTTAATATCAAACATTTGATCCTATCTTACACTCACCAATGAAAAAATAGACAAGTCTAGCGTTAGGAAGATTGTAAAGTAACTAGAACTTTTATACATTGCTGATGGGAGAATAAAGTGGTACTAACACTTTGGGAAGCTGATGGTTTACTAAAGCTAAAAATATATAAGCTCTATAACCCAGTAACTCAACTGTCAGTATATACCTAAGAGAACTACATACCAAAATATGTACCTGAGAATGTGCCTAACATCAGTAATAAATACCAAAAGTCTTCAGATGACTCAAATATCCATTCACAGAAAAATGAATAAACAAATAAGGAAAGGTAGCATGTTCACCCAATGCCCCATTATGCAATATAATAATTGAGCTATTCATTGACTTGTATGCAACTGAAAAATATGATGTGAAAGAGGCCAATAATAAAAGAATATATACTTTTTCATTTAATTGAAATAAAACACAAAACAGAAAAAATTAATCTATGGTTTGAGAAGTAAGGCAGTGTTTATCTTTGCAGACGAGACTATAGGGAGACTGAAGGATGGTTAAGGAATTGCTTCATGCAAGTTAAAGAGTGGTTCAATTCATAATAATTCATCAAGCTTTATACTTAGGATTTGTTTACATTTCTTTAAGTATGGAATGCAGAGATAAAATATTTATTAAATTGATTGGTATTTTAGTCTCCTCCATTAATACAAATATAACCTGTTAACCTAAATGTCATAAAGAAAATTTGGCATTCACAGAAAATGTACCAGGTTTATCCTATGGTTTGGAATACTCCCTGTACTACCATTTCAGTAGTCCCGAAATTGCATGTACAACAGTTTGAGAAAATGGTAATTAAGCTATCTTCAGCTAATCTGAACTTGTTAGATAATAACATAGCAGCAAATAGTAAGAGAGTACAGTGGTCACCAATGTGAGTGTCAGTCCAGCCTCTCTCCTGGGGACTGCCTGTCCTAATTATAAGGTTGCTTGTGTCAATGTTTCTTCTCTTTGATTCTATTCCCCTGGATGCACGTGACTGACTGTAGGAAGAAATAACACCCAAATTGGGACATTTTTATTCTGTCTCTTGGAAACTTAAGTTGGAAAACAGCAAGCCCATCATGAGTTGGTATTTTAAGTGAAGATAATCTAAACCTGGAAGCCATTACTGGGCTAGTTTTGCACCCCCCTCCCCCCCCCCCCCGCCCTTCGCTTTGGACAAAGAAGCAAAAAATGCTGCTCTACTGAGAAAGAAAATTGAGAAAATATGCAGAAAGTAGAAAAATTGAAGTCCAGGGAGAAAGATTGGCTAACTTTCCAGTATAGAATTTCAGTTTCTTCTTAAGAATCAACCTAATTTCTGCCTTGCATTACACAATTAATTCCACTATTGTTGTAATTTATTTTGCTCTTTTTATTTTTTATGACAAGCTTACATGCATTTTAATTTTATATAGGATAATGTATATTTTATATTTGCATGTGTATACATGACAGGTAGTGGAAAGGAGGGGTAATGCAAGACATTTTTTTCTATTTCCTTTTTTTTTATTTCCTTTTTCCTTTATCATGTGACATAAGATTTATTAGCTTCATACCAGCATTTAAGTATGGTTAACTTTATGTGATAGTATTTGGGTTGAGGATTGGTGCATTTGCAGTTTTATGAAGGATAGTTGGATTACGTTAGGCATAATTATGATCTTATTGTTGTCTTTATTTAAGGATTATAATCTCAGGAGATGTGTATGTGTTCAATCTGACAAGGTGTGGACTTGTGATGGTTAATATTGAGTGTCAACTTGATTAGATTGAAGATCATGAAGTACTGATCCTTGGTGTGTCTCTGAGGGTGTTGCCAAAAGAGATTAACATTTGAGTCAGCGGGCTGGGAAAGGCAGACACGCCCACAGTCTGGATGGGCACCGTATAATCAGCTGGCATTGTGACTAGAATACAAAGCAGCCAGAAAAATGTGAAGAGGCAAGACTGGCCTAGCCTTCCAGCCTACATCTTTCTCCTGTGCTGGATGCTTTCTGTCCTCAAATCTCAGACTCCAGGTTCTTCAGTTTGGGGACTTGGACTGGCTTTCCTTGCTCCTCAGATTGCAGATGACCTATTGTGGGACCTTGTGATAATGTGTGAACACTTAATAAACGTATATATATCATACCAGTTCCGTCCCTCTAGAAAACCCTGACTAATACATTCAGTTTTCAAAGGGAATGCTTCCTGCTTTTGCCCATTCAGTATGATATTGGCTGTGGGTTTGTCATAAATAGCTCTTATTATTTTGATATGTTCCATCAATATCTAGTTTATTGAGGTTTTTTAACATGAAGAGATGTTGAATTGTGTTGAAGATGTTTTCTGTGCCTATTGAGATAATCATGTAGTTTTTGTCATTGCTTTTGTTTATGTGCTGCATTATGTTTATTGATTTGCATACGTTGAATCAGCCTTACATCCCAGTCATGAAACTGACTTGATCATGATGGGTAAGCTTTCTGATGTGCTGCTAGTTATGATTGGCAGTATTTTATTGAGGATTTTCACATAGATGTGCATCAGGGATGCTGGCCTGAAGTTTTCTGTTTTTGTTGTATCTCTACTAGGTTTTGGTATCAGGATGATGCTGGCCTCATAATATGAACTACAGAGAAGTCCCTTGTTTTCTGTTGTTTAGAATAGCTTCAGAAGGAATAGTACCAACCCCTTGTTGTACGTCTGATAGAATTAAGCTGTGAATCCATCTGGTCCTGGGCTTTATTGGTCTTTTCAAGGATTCGGCTTCTCTCTGGTTTAATCTTGGGGGGATGTATGTGTCTAATAATGTATCCATTTCTTCTAGATTTTCTAGTTTATTTGCATATAGGTGTTTATAGTATTATCTGGTGGTAGTTTGTATTTCTGTGGGGTCAGTGAGGATATCCACTTTATCATTTTTTTATTGTGCCTATTTGATTCTTCTCTCTTTTCTTCTTTATTAGTCTAGCTAGCAGTCTATCTATTTCAGTACTTTTTTCAAAAAATCCGCATGTGAGTTCATTGTTTCTTTTGAAGGATATTTTTGTGTCTCTATCTCCTTCATTTCTGCTCTGATCTTAGTTATTTCTTGTCTTCTGCTAGCTTTTGGATTTGTTTGCTCTTGCTTCTATAGTTCTTTCAGTTGCAATGTTAGGGTGTCAATTTGAGATCTTTCTAGCTTTCTGATGTGAGTATTTAGTGCTGTAAATTTCCCTTCTAACACTGCTTTAGCTGTGTCCCAGGGATTCTGGTACATTGTCTCTTTGTTCTCATTGGTTGTAAAGAACTTTCGATTTCTTCCTTAATTTCATTATTTACCCAGGAGTCACTCAGGAGCAGGTTGTTCAATTTCCATGTAGTGTGGCTTTGGGTGAGTTTCTTAACCTTGAGTTCTAATTTGATTGAACTGTGATCTGAGAGACTGTTATGATTTCAGTTCTTTTGCATGTGCCGAGGATTGTTTCACTTCTAGTTATGTGATTATTCTTAGAGTAAGTGCCATGTGGCACTGAGAATACATATTCTGTTGTTTTGGAGTAGAGAGTTCTGTATATATCTATCGAGTCCACCTGATCCAGAGCTGAATTCAAGTCCTGAATGTCCTTGTTAATTTTCTTTCTTGATGATCTATTGACAGTGGGGTGTTAAAATCTCCCACTATTATTGTGTGGGTGTCAGTCTCTTTGTAGATCTCTAAGAACTTGCTTTATGAATTTGGGTGTTCCTGTTTTGGTTGCATGTATATTTAGGATAGTTAACTCTTCTTGTTGAATTGATCCCTTTGCCATTGTGTAATGCCCTTCTTTATCATTTTTTTCTTTGTTGTTTTAAAGTCTGTTTTGTCAGAAACTAGGATTTCATCCCCTGCTTTTTTCTGCTTTTCATTTGCTTGATGAATTTTCTTCCATCTCTATATTTTGAGCCTCTGTGTGTTTTTGCATGTGAGATGTGTTTCTTGAATACAGCACACTGATGAGTCTTCACTCTTTATTCAATTTGCCAATCTGTGTCTTTTAATTGGGACATTTAGCCAATTTACATTTAAGGTTAATATTGTTATGTGTATTGATCCTGTCATCATGATGCTAGCCTGTTATTTTGTACATTAGTTGATGTAGTTTCTTCACAGCGTCATTATGAGGACACTAAGACATTGTATTTCAGTGTGTTTTTGCAGTGGCTGGTACTGGCTTTATTTATTTATTTATTCATTTATTTACTTATTTTTCCCAATATTTAATGCTTCTTTCAGGAGTTCTTGCAAGGCAGGCTTGGCAGTGATTAAAGCCCTCAGCATTTGCTTGTCTGGAAAGAATTTTATTTCTCCTTCGCTTATGAGCTTAGTTGGGCCAGATATGAAATTCTGGTGGAATATTGAATATTGTCACCCCCTCTATTCTGGTTTGCAAGGTTTCTGCTGAGAGGTCCACTGTTAGTCTGATGAACTTCCCTTTATAGGAGAACTGGCCTTTCCCTCTGACCGCCTTCAGCACTTTTTCCTTCATTTTGACTTTGGAGAACCTGAAAATTATGTGTCTTCGGGTTGATCTTCTCATGGAGTATCTTACTGGGGCTCTCTGTATGTCCCGAATTTGAATGTTGGCGTGTGTTGCCAGGTTGGGGAAGTTCTCTTGGATGATATCCTGAAGTGTGTTTGCCAATTTGGTTCCATTCTCCCCATTTCTTTCATGTACGCCAATCAGTCGCAGGTTCAGTCTTTTTACATAGTTCCGTAGTTCTTGGACGTTGTGTTTGTTCCTTTTCATTCTTTTTTTCTCTAAGCTTGTCTGCCTGCCTTATTTCGGAGAGGTAGTCTTCAAGCTCTGATTTTCTTTCTTCCTCTTGATTCGGCTATTGATACATGCGTATGTATCAAGAAGTTCTTGTGCTGTGTTTTTCAGCTCCAACAGGTTATTTATGTTTTTCTCTAAACTGGTTATTCTAGTTAGCAGCTCCTATAACCTTTCATCATGGTCATTAGCTTTTTTGCATTGGGTTAGAACATCCTCTTTTACCTCAGTGAAGTTTGTTATTACTCAACATCTGAAGCCGATTCCTGTTAATTCGTTCATGTCATCATCTGTTCAGTTATGTGCCCTTGCTGGAGTGGTGTTGTGATCATTTGGAGAAGAGGCACTCTGGCCTTTTAAGTTTTCAGTGTTTTTTCATTGATTCTTTCTCATCTTCATAAGTTTGTCCAGTTTCAATCTTTGAGGCTGCTGACCTTTGGATGAGGTTTTTGTCGGTACTTTATGGTTGATCCTGTTGCTGTTGCTTTCTGTTTATTTTTTGTTTTCAATAGTCAGTCCCCTCTTCTATACGACTGCTGCAGTTTGCTGGGGGTTCATTTCAGGCCCTATTCATCTGGGGCACTCCTGCACCTGGAGATGTCACCCAAGGAGGCTGGAGAACAACAATGATGGGTGTCTGCTCCTTCTTCTTCTGGGGTCTCTGACCTCGAGGGGCACCAACCCGATGCCAGTAGGAATGCTGCTGTATAAGGGTGTCTGACAATCCCTGTTGAGGGGGTCTCACCCAGTAGGAGGACACGGGAACCAGGACCCATTTAAGAAAGAACTTTGGTTGTCTCTTGGTGGAGGGGGTGTGCTGCGCTAGGGGGAAACCCACGCGCCTGGGCTGCCTGGATTCCTCAGAGCTAGCAGAGGGAAAGACTAAGCCTGCTGGTCTGCGGAGACTATGGCCAACTCTCCCCTACAGGCTCAGGCCCACGTATATCAGAGTTCTGTCCCTAAGCCCCTGACTTGAGTTCCTGTAGGGAGGCCCCACCCAGTGAGGAGGGATGGCTCAGGTTCTGGACTAAAGAGGCAGTCTGGCCACTGTCTGCCATAGCCAGTGTGCTGTGCTGTGGGGAAGAACTCTCCGGACCACGCCATCCAGTCTCCCCAGCTCCAGCAGGGGAAAATCTTGTCCTGGAGCTATAGTGATGGCTGCCACCCTTCCCCCTCCAGGAGTTCAGTGACTTAGGCAGTTAGTGGCCACAGTGATGCTGGCTGTCCCTCTCTTGGGATCTCAGAGCCCCTACCCCAGGAAACTCAGAGGGCTTAGGCAACAGGCACTCACAGTGCCGATGGCCGCCCCTCCCTCCACCAACTTGGTGGCCTTAAGCATACTCCAGCTATGTGACTGTTGAGAATCTGCAAGGTTCTGTGTTTGGAGCCCAAGGCTCTGGTGGAATGGGCTCATAAGTGGGATCTTCTGATCTGTGGGCTACACAATTCTGCGGAAAAAGCACGGTTTCCCAGGTTGGGTAGCATGCTCACTCACCGCCTCCTTTGGCTGGGAATAGGGACTCCCCTGCTCCATGTGGCTCTCAGGTGGGCCCAGGCACCGCCCTGCTTTTCCTTGATCTCCAAGGGTCACGCCAACTGCCTCCTCAATCATGATGACAGAACCTGGATAGGTTTGTTGCCAGTGCAGGATTCGCATTTTATTTTGGTTCTTCTCCAAATAAGAAGTGGGAGCCTCTGACCACCACTTCTTCTAGTCGGAAATTTTGGCCCCATCCCCCCACACATTTTTTTCTAGTGAAGATATTTATGATGGGTTAAGAATTAAGAATTTAGATTTTAAAAATTAGAGTGTCTTGGTTAACTGATTATTTTTATAACTACTAGAGAAACGCATTGAAATCAAAGAAAAACTTAAATGACAGAAATTTAGGCATAAAAATAGAATACACCAGAGTTAAACCAATAACTATTTGTCCTTCATTAACCAATAATGTTATCTGAAATGTAAATTTGCACTCCGACAGACCACTATGTTGTGATGAAAGCTTGTACCAATATTGTGTTTATACAGAATGAACATCCCTGAATTATCTTCACAAGTCATTCATTACTGTTGTATAAAAAGCACTCCTTAAAGTGGCTTATAATTTAGCTGCAATTTTCAGTTTACAAGTAATCTTAATGACAGTGTATAATGCTAACTATGGACATAACACAAAGTTTGAAGAATAATGTGCATGTCACAAGATCAAAATTATACTACAAAAAATTTATTCATTATATATTTGTGCATTTGACAATTATAAAGCTCCACTTCTTCAGAAATTAAAACAAAACAAAACATGCTTCAAAGGAAGGAATTAGGGAAAGGGTGTGTGTGTGTGTATGTGCATGTGTGTGTGTGTTTGCATAAGCAAACTTGCTTCAGATAATATATGAATTAAATGTTATAAAAATAAACATAAAATGAAAAACATTCTACATTAACCAAAATTATTGGTTGAAATACATCACCTTTTTACCCTAGTTTTTTGTAGAGAAAAATTATCAACCAAATACAAGCTTTACATCAGAATGTCATTTTAACTCTTATGCTATAGGCACCTGGGTTAATAAGAAAAACTAACTTTTTCTGTTTTGCATCCCTTGAAGAATTTTTACTAATATCCAGTGGTCATTAGTGACTCAAATAGATATCTTTCCTCTTTCTTTTTTCTCATCCAGTAATTGAGCCAATGTTATTTTCATAGGCAATAATTGGGTGCACAGGGTTCAAGTCAGTATAATTCCAAAAGTTCTGAATTTGAGATGAAAAGACTTGGGGTTATATCCTTGTTCTTTGATCAGCTAGCTGTGTGACAAATGGGAACTTACTGTTTCTCTGAATGTCATTTTTCTAATTTAAAAACAAGAGTGATACTTTTTTATTTGCAGATCTCTTAATAATTAACTAAAATATTAAAGATATTGTTCCTGCCAAAAAGTATGTTTTTAGATCGCATTTTCTTCTTATTTGTAGAGATACTACTTGAGATTCTAGTAATACTGTCATCATTAATTCAATAGTTGCCAAATATTTAATTGAATATCTCCTATGATTTAGGTTTTGGAAATATGGTGCTGAACACAACGTTATTTTCTTGAAATTTACATTATAGTGAAGAAGGTAATTAAACAAAAACAAAGATATAATTATTTGTAATGAATTTGGTAAAATAGTAATACAGGACAAGATTATAGACAACAAGTAAGATAATTTGGTCAGGAATGGCCTTACTGAGTAGATGATATGTGAAGGGAAAAACACAAAGGAGTTAGGCATGTGGAGACTTTGGATAAAAAGAAATAGAAGGAAAGTGTTGCTCTATTGTAGTGAGAGGAGAGATTGTGAATATATTAAAAAGATAGGTACAAACTGAGAACCTTGTCATCCTTATTAAAGAGTATGATCATTTCATATGAAAATAGAAAGTTATGTGAAGATTTTTAAGTAGGGCAATAGCATAATCTCTTCTACAGTCAGGTTACAAATCCTTATACAATCCGTATTTGGTGTGCTCATGTATTAGAAGAAGGTGAGTAGGAAATCTGGACCAGTTACGGTATTGTTTACACAAACCACAAATGAAGCATGTCGTCCAGTATTAGAAGTAAAGAATATTAGAATATACCCCAAAGAAGAAATTTAAAAATCAACCCAAAAAATTCAACATTTACTTTCTTCTTGTCTGTACCAAGAAGTCTATTTTATTTCATTTATTTATTTATCTTTGTTTATTTATTTATTTTTTTTTACAAAAAGCTACACCCTAAGAACTGAGAGCATACAGTTTGTTACCAACCTCACAAGTAGTATCTGTCTTACACATGTTACTGCAGCCGTCCAAAGTTTCGTCATTTCTAAAACAATGCTCCAAATTTATAGAGAATATAAATGCAATCATACTGGTATAATTTGATTTTCCTGAAACAAAGTGCTACATCATTCTCTTGTGTTAAGACAGATAATTGGTTTACTTTCTCTAAAGCTTATCCTGTTTCTCAAGTCCAGAATTTTTGCCAACTTTGCTATGTACTAATCCTCTCAATTTGGACTATACTAATATTACCTCAACTATGTATCTCAATAAATTGAATACCTAGTCAAATTTCTCCCCTTAGTGGCTTTGATATAATTCAGGCCAGAGATGAAAGGAATTTGGGAAAAGGCAATAGCAAGAGAATGGAGGAGAGTGTGTCTGTACATGTATGTGTATATACAAATATGCATATAAACATGCTTATGAATATGTTTTATATATATAGAATATATTCAATAGATATATGGAAAGCATAAATAATCAAACTTGACAAATCAAGAAACAGAAAGAAAAAACAGTGGTGATAAAATTCAATGTTACAGATAATTTTAGAAGAAGTTCTAAAAAAATAGCAGCTGCAGAAATGGAGTACGATAATACAAAGTACAGGAAGGAGAAATGAACATAATTTACCCTTGCAAAGAAGTTTGGCTATAAAGATAAAGTAAAAGGAAGATAAAAATCAGAAAAAAAAAATTCAGTTGGAGTGGGATTTTGTAAATAATGATGTTTTATTCTGCTGTTGTCATTGTTGGACTTCAAATATTTATGTACTTACCGGAAGAATTTGGTAGAACAAGAGATGTTGAAGATCTGGCAAGGGGTTTAAGGAGCTAAATTTGAGTCACATTCATAATGTTGCATACAGACTTACACAGAAAAGTAGTTGGTAATATTCAGTAAGATAAACATTTCTTTGAATACTGAAAGAAAAACATATGAAAATGTGTGCAAAAGCAGTCACTTATTATAGATAATAGCAGACATTTGAAGGAATTTCAAAAGGATGATGTTGCAGCCATAGACATGCATAACTCATATCTTTCTTCGAGAGGAAAACTGCTGTGAGAAGTGTAGTTAGCTGATCATCTCCAGTCACTGCCAATTCAGAATTCACCGATGTTTACTCCGAAGTCACCTACTGCCTGGATTGTTTCTAGCCAAAGTCTGAGCACTGAGACCGTACCACAGCCTGTCATTCAGGCCCAATGCAGGCCTATTCTAATGAGCAATCTTTGTTCTGAAGGTCCCCATCCCCACTGGCTTGGCCAAGACTTCCTCAGAACTGCATCACAACCTGAAGTTCTTTCTACTCAATTTTTTCCTCCAATCTCTCTTGTTTCACGAGTGTCAGATCTGCATTGCAGTTTGAAGATTTTCTCTACCTACTTCTGTTCACTCTGTCTTTATCATTCACAAGCATGTCCCCAACTAAATCCTTTGTGTTCTTAATTCCATCTAGGTATCTATTTCTCAGAGAATTTGAACTCACAGTGATAGACTATCAATCTTTGATGTAGGATTGTATTTAAAAATGACTTAGAAAAATTTAAAAGGTAAACTACAAAGGACATTTTATGCTTAGTTACTAACATATTAGTTATGAAACATATCAATAAACTATAAGCTATGATAAAATGCACAGGAGTAAGGCACATGAATTAAGTGTTATAAGCTTTTCAGCAACATATTCTAATATTATTAAACTATTTCTTATAATAAAGAGAATGTTACAGATGACATTGAATCTGCTTCTATTTGAACAAAATTGACTTGATTTTCAGCTCAAATTATTAGCTATACAACATCACAAATGAAATAATGGAATGAAAAGTATAAAAAATTAAAATAAAGACAAAATGTGGTGGTTATATAAAATAATCATTGGAATGAGGAGTTGCATTTAATCTTAAAGCAATGAAACATTGTACAGAAAATTATTGATATATACAATTATAATAAAACTTAAATGTCTGTTTATTGCAAAAATTCTAAACAAAACTTAAAGACAAAGAACAATATTAATGGGTACAAAAATATAGCTCGATAGAAGGAACAAGATCTAGTATTCAATAGTGCAATAGGGAAATTACAGTTAACAATTTATTGTATATTTCAAAATAGCTAAAAGAGAAAACTTGTAATGTTTCTAACACAAAGAAAAGATAAATGTTTGAGGTGATAGATATTTCAATTACTCTAATGTGATCATTGTATACATGTATCAAAATATCATATGTACCCCAAAATATACACAACTGTGATATATCAATCAACCAATCAATAATATGTAAAAAAATTCAATAAACATTCATACGTGTTAATATTTTCAGTATAACCATTTTACTAAAATTTGTATTAAAGAGATGACATCAGCAAGATGGAGGACAAGGAAAATTCAGGCCTTTTTCCTTCACATGCGAACTGAGTTAACAACTATATACCAACAAAAATACCTCTGTGAAAACTCTAGAGATCAATTGAGAAGCTACTGAACCAAGGCCATTGTAAAACCAAGAAAGTATTCCAGCAAGAAAGTATAAAAATTAGATGCTTTTTTCACACGATCTGTGCTCCTCTTTCTACATGGCATAGCATGCACACAAAACATATTATAATAAAACTAACTCAAAAACAAAAAGAGAATCTTGAAAGCAGCAAGGGTGCAGTGATTCATCACATACAAGAAAGCTTTCATAAGATTATCAGCAGATTTCTCAGCAGAAAACTTGTAGTCCAGGAAACAGTGGGATGATATATTCAAAGTGCTTGAAGGGAAAAAAAAATGTAAACCAAGAATACTGTGTCTGACAAAACTGGTTTTCAAAATTGAGGGAAAAATTAGGACTTTCTTAGATGAAGAAAAGTTGAGGGAGTCCATTAACACTAGATCTTCTCTGAAATACATGATAAAGGTACTCTTTTAAGTTGAAAAATGATGCTAGATAGCAACATGAAACCTAATGAAAACTTATAGCTCTCAAGTAAAGATAAATTACTGACAAATATAGTAATCTGAATTATTATAATTTTGGTTCATATAATTTGAATGACAAAATATTTTAAACTATAAATCCAAGTTGATAAATGTAATATATAAAAGCATTGTTGGGGACATTAGTAACATCATGTGGTGGAAATGGCAATGGAAAAGTGTAGAGATTTTGTATGCAATTAAAGTTAAGTTGCTATAAGTTTAAAATTGAATGCTATAAAGTTAAGCTATTTTATGCAATTGCAGTGGTAACCACAAAGAATATATCTACAGAAAGCTTATCACTACAAAACATCAACAACACATAAAGAAAGGCAATATATTAGTCTGTCCTCATGCTGCTAATAAAGACATACTAGAGACTGGGTAATTTCTAAAGGAAAGAAATTTAATCGACTCACAGTTCCATATGACTGGGGAGGCCTCACAATCATGGCAAAAGGTAAATGAGGAGCAAAGTCACATCTTACATAGTGGGAGGCAAGATAATGTGTGCAGGGGAATGCCCCTTTATAAAACCATCTCATAAGATCTCATAAGATCTCATAAGACTTATTTATTATCATAACAGCATGGGAAAGACCCACTCCCATGATTGAATTAACTCCAACTGGATCCCTCCCATTACACTTGGGAATTATGGGAGCTACAATTCAAGTTGAGATTTGGGTGGGGACACATCCAAACCATATCAAGCAGTAAAAAAGAAGAGAAGAACAAAATGTTACAAGACTAAGAGAAAACAATGAACAAAATGAAAATGGTAAGCTCACTATCAGTAATTAAACTATTCAATCAAAAGACATGGGTGGATGAATAAATTTTTTAAAAAAGAAAACAGGATTTAAATGTATGTTAAGAGACATATATAAAGAGACTCATTTTAGATCTGAGTACATACCTAGGCTGAAAGTGAAAGGATAGAAAAAGATGTTCTACAAAAATGTTAATCAAAAGAGAGCAAGGGCAGCTATACTAATGGCAGATAAAATTGGATCTAAGTTAAATTAAAATAAATAAGGATATTATATAATAGTAAACCAGTCAATTTGCCAAGAAGATATAACAAATATAAATATGTATGCACCAAACTTCAGAACTCCTAAATAAATAAAACAAACAGAATTAAAGGGAGAAACAGACAGCAACAGAATAATAGAAGGATACTTTAATACTCCATTTTAAATATTGAATAGAACAATCAGACAGGAGATCAATTAGTAAATAGAAGACTTGAACAATACGATAGACTAATTGGACCTAGCATCCATATCCAGAACTTTCCACCCACCAACAGCAGGTAGTACATTTTTCTAAAGCATGCAGGGAATATTTTCTAGGATAGACCACATTTAGGCCACACACACAAAAAAATCTTTACAAATACAAGAAGGTTTAAATCACACAAAATATCTAGTGTGATAAAAATAAAATGAAACTAGAAATTAATAGCAAAAAGACAACTGGAAAATCCATAAATATGTAGAAATAAAACAACACAGTCTCACATAGCCAATGGGTCAAAGAAGTCGCAAGAGAAATTAGAAAATATCTTGATGCAAACAGAAACATAAAAACATGACATATCAAAACTTGGAATGCAGTGAAAGCAGTGATAAGATGAGAGTTTATAGCTATAAATATGCACATTAAAAATATAAATACATGGACAGTCCCAGACTTAATATCAAAACATAACTTTATACTCAATAAATCAGAAAAAGAAGAACAAACTAGACCCAAAGCCTAAAGAAGAAAGGTAATAATAAAGATTTGTGCAGTGACAAATGAAGTAGAAAATAGGAAAGCAATAGAAAAGATCAAAGACATTAAGAGTTTTTTTCTGAAAAGATTGACAAAATTGTCAAGCCCTTAGCTAGATTAACTAAATCAGAAACAAAAAGGGATATTACAATGAATGCCACAGAAATAAAGTGGATTGTAAGAGAATACTATGAACAATTATATGCCAATAAACTGGATAACCCATAAGAAATAAAAGCCTAGAAATATAAATCTTATTAAGACTGAATTTTGAAGAAAGAGAAAATCTGAACTAGTAAGGCATTTGAATGAGTGCTCTAATAGTCTCCACACCCCCCCAAAAAAGTTCAGGAATAGGTAGACTCACTGGAGGATTTTATCAAACATTTAAGGAAGAATTAACACCAATCCTCCTGTAAATCTTCAAAAACTTAAGGAGGATGGAATACTTGTAAGCTCTTTCTATAAGATGAGCCTTAGCCTGAAAGAAAGAATGAAAGAAAGGAAATTGTCAAACACCTAATGCTAATTAAAGTTCAATAACTCGCATGATTGCATTTTTACCATCATTTCATCATGACCACAAACACTGTTGTTTTACAACATATCTATCTATATACTAAAACTTCATCACATTTTGTTAACTCTTATCTTTGGCCTTGGAAATTTAGCTGAGTTGCTGTTGAAACTTATAGAATTTTAACCATAAACAATACTGAATTCCTTAATTTTTTGTTGTTTTTTGAAGACTATTCACAGTGTTAATTTAATAAATGGACCACATCACCTTTAAAACAAAATTATATTTCTTTTTTTTTTTTGAGACGGAGTCTCGCTCTGTCGCCCAGGCTGGAGTGCAGTGGCGCGATCTCGGCTCACTGCAACCTCCGCCTCCCGGGTTCACGCCATTCTCCTGCCTCAGCCTCCCGAGTAGCTGGGACTACAGGCGCCCGCCACTGCGCCCGGCTAATTTTTTGTATTTTTAGTAGAGACGGGGTTTCACTGTGGTCTCGATCTCCTGACCTTGTGATCCACCCGCCTCGGCCTCCCAAAGTGCTGGGATTACAGGCGTGAGCCACCGCGCCCAGCCACAAAATTATATTTCTAACATTAAAACATTTTAACACACTACTAGAGCATGACAGCCCCAACAGTTAAGTAAACAAATATGTATAAAAGTTTTAATCCATAAATGGCAAATAACCACTCACTAACTAGTTCAATCTCCTTAGCAATCAAAGAAATTTGAATTAACATAACAAATGGTACATTTCAAATTAGAAATTAGCAGAACATTAAAAATTGGCATCATTCAAATCCAATAAGATTGTGGTACAACAAAGTCTAAAGAGAATGTAATTCAGTCATATTTTTGTGGTGAAAGTGTAATTTTGTAATAATTTCAGGGTAGGTTTCTACTCTTCTGCCCTAGTGAAGAAGCAGAGACTGACCATCACAGACTTAATAGTGCTGAGAAAACAAGACAACTATTGTACTCAGCTGGTTATACAAAGCATGAAAATGAAGGACAGAATTACATTCAGAAGCATAACATTTGGGCCAAAGGTCACATGTATACATATGTAAAAAACCTGCATGTTGTTCACACGTACCCTAGAACTTAAAGTGTAATAATAATAATAATAATAAAACATTTGGGCCAAATGTGTTCACTATAACCCCGGTACAGAAAAGCAGGTAGCATATAAATTAAGAGTAAAATGAAACAGTATTTGGAGCAATACAGCAGTTGGGTTCTTTTGAGCAAGATAATTGAATTAAATATGAGAAAATCTATTTGAAAATATCAATCAAGGACATAGAAAAAGAAAGTGAATCTTCAACTGATACAGAAAAGTTGATGTGATACAGAAAATAAGCACTGGTAGGCAGATAGCTGTCAAGAGGATAGGCTACAGAATCAGATAGTCAAGCTATGAATCAAGTTCCAACATGTTATGGCCAATAATGCCATTTTTATCTTTGTTAAGGCATACTGGTTGGCTTTTATACTCTAGAAATTTTGTCCATTGACCTTATTCAACCAGAAATGTTTTATTTTCTAAAGGATCAATATTTCAGTATCTTTATTTATCTTGTCTCATTTCCTTTTAGTTATAATTTCAATTCCCGCTTTAAAAAAGTGTGCCTTCTTGGTAGGATTCAGATGATAATGGGGAGAAAATGTTTATGTTGGACAAAAGAAACAGTAGAGTTTTATATCCCTGGGAAAGGGTGCAGTAGGACTAGAAAGTTATGGAACCTCATGAATAATATAAAAACTTCAGATTTTCTTGCATTATTTTTATTTTGCAAAAAAAAAAAAAAATACAAGTTAGTAGGAAGGTTTGGACATTATTTGTGGAAAGGTGCAATTCTCAACTAGAAGGCATATATAGAATATAGAATATATATAGAATATAGAAGGCATAAATTTTACATAATCTATATTTTGCTTACGAATACTACCTTTTAACAAGATCAGAAGCTAGTCCTCACATTACTTGGAGCATGTGTATGGGAACTTTTATGAAAAAGTATTGAATAAAACCTAGATGCATTGCTTGAAATTGATTCTGATATTGAAAAGATTGTAATTACATGCTACGCTGCTATGCGCAATTGTTTAGTTTTTCAAACTTTAGTTGAGAATCCATATTAATGATGACTTATTAGAAGAAGGGATACATCGCTTAAGGTAAGCGTCATCTCAAGAAGATTGGAAGATTTTCATGGTTCTCTCTCTAACTTCTGTCTCTACAATCCCCAACCTATATCGGTTATGTGTAGAATACAAATTAGATAGCCAGAAGTTGTAATTTCTGACAATGAAGTATCACTGAGTTGAGTTTAAGAAACATGTGAACATAATTTTATTCCAAAATTTCAGTTGCCTCTAGTCACCCTTAAGCAATTGCCACTCTGATAGGATAGTATTAGATAATGAAACTGCATTTTGAAACATAAGTACCAGATGTGTAAAACCTTCTCTTATTCAAACTTTTGTCTATATTCAAACACAGGGCAAAATTTAGGGGCTAAGAAAATAACATTTGGATTTCTCCCAACCTGGACTTAAATGCCAGCTCTGTTACTTCACCATTCAACGAGATTTATCACGTTACTCAAACTTTTAAATCTGTGTTTTCATCTAAAAAATTTGGAAAAAAAAATTCTACCTCATGGATAGATAAAAGGATTACCTTAACTAGAATAATGTGGGTAAGTTTCAGAGCAAATATTTAATGCATAATAGCTATTATTAAGGGGGTAGTAGTAGTAATATCTATTACTTTGAAAATTTACCTCTATCATATCTGAATAATGATTTATTGAACTAGCAATAGCACATTATAGACCCCACTTAATATCACCATTATTATGAAAGTGAAATGTAGTAATTTGATTAGTGGAAACAGAGAATTAAAGTTTTACTAAACCACTGAAACAGTTTCACTAGGAACCCATTATTTACTTGGCAAAAGTTAAACCTAACCTTAGTGAACACTGTCTAATGGACCAAGTACAACTGCTTGCGGTGTTGACAATAGCTAAAATTTATGTTCAAGCTATTGAAAAATTTTATTTTTTCTACCCTGTGGTCATGAGCTTCTGATTGAATACCAGTGGGAATAAAGGAAGAAAAATTGTTCAGCAAGAATTGAATTGAGTCCAAAACTGTGTAAACACATCTAATGTCAACTTTAGGTGACATCCAAGTCCAAGAAATGGCTTCCAGAATCCATGAAGGAGGCAGCCAAATCATAAAGATTAAGATCAAAACAGTTTTCTATACAAAAATTAGCCAGGCGTGCTGGCAGTTGCCTGTAATCCCATCTACTCAGGAGGCTGAGGCAGGAGAATCACTTGAACCTGGGAGGTAAAGGTGGCAGTGAGCAAAGATTGTGCCACTGCACTCCAGCTTGGGCAACAGAGCAAGACTACGTCTCAAAAAACAAACGAACAACAAAAAACAGGTAAAAGCCACAAGGTATGCTAGAGAATTGAAAAGTGGTCACTGTTGCTAAATGTTCTGTAAATAGTAACTACATAAGTATATTAGCTTAATCAAAGGCATTCAGTAAATCCACATGTGGATGAGCTAGTGGGGATGCTGTGTTGGGCATTGTGAACAAGGCAGCCTAAAATGTAAAGAGTCTTACACTCCTTGAAACAAACAAACTGTAAATGTGGCACTAAAGACAAATGAAATAGCATTAACCAAACATGGTAATAAGAAATGTATGTGTCTTTTGTGTAAGACAGAAAAAATTAAGAAAAAATCTTCATATTTCAAAATAATTTTATATCAAAGATATCTCTTTCATTGTTCCTTTAAAGAAATAATTATCAATGCACTTACATCAAAAGAAGTTTGATTCAATCCCAATTTGAAATGTTTCATTAATGACATACACTGTGACATATTTAACAGATGTCATTTGAGCACATTTGCAAAAGCCGGAGGAAGTAGTCAGTGTAGGGTACACTCAGCAACCCACGAATTTCAAAATTGTCATCTTCAGAATTATCAGAATAGAAAGATCTCTGTATGTTCTTACATAATGGATTTTCATATGAGTGGTTGCCTTTATTACAAAATATTTTAACTAATATTTCACATTAGCAGGATATTCTAGCATGTATGTGTATGTGTGTGTGTGTGTTATAGTAAGCGTGTGTGTCTGTGTTTGTAAAGAGGGCTGAATCAATGTATCTGAGAACAGGAGATAATTGTTCAGAACATTCAGAAGTCTGTGTCCTGCACTTAAACATGTCTTTGAGTCAAAATGCCAAACACTATGTATTATTTTAAAAGAGATGCCTAGAAGAACTAATCAAAAATCTTCATAAAATCTTACATTTTTAACAATATTCTAATTATATATGGAGAATACCAACCTCACTTTTATTTGCACATATCAGTTCTCATGTTGTGAGATGTCATTGAAAACATACAGAAAATGTGCAGCTGTTTTATAAATGGATACACTTTGGTTTAAAATGTTTCTTTTATCCTCAGGTAAAGAAAGATAGTATCAACCAATCAAAAGAAGAAGCAAGAGCAATTCAAGGAGAAACTTTTTTATTGCTAATTTCCAGAGGGAATTAACCAATTTTCTGTATTATGATAGAATCAGCATATTGAGGATTGGACCTATAGATAATGTCAAAGCAGAAGAGGTGCTTTCAGCTTTGTGTGCCTGCTGAATCTTAAATATGAGCAACTGCTGAGCTTCTGTTTGCTCCATGATTTCCGGTCAGGTTTCATCAGATCAGAGCCTGCTGTTTAAGCTATATTTAGGACATGACCCTAACAGCTGGCTCTACTGAATGAGCCACTTCAAGGTGGTTATTACTATGCATGTAATAACTAAAGAGTTTGGAAGAGCTAAGAAAAGCATTTATCCGCGTGTATTTTATTGAATATTTTGGTAGAGTTGAAATCCAACTAAGAAAGGCACATATGAAAAATAAAAGTATGGTAATTTACACTAAATATAACTTTAATATTACCATCTGGATGAGAAAAAATGCCATCTGACTATGTCAGAGTAAAAAGAATCTATTTTGTAAATACCCACTACTTAAAAGAAGTTTGAAAGTTTTTACTAAGTTTCATAAATTTGAAAGCATATTTCTGTAAGTAATTGATTTTTGAATATCTGACAAAACAAAACAAAGTCAACATACATTTACCATTATATTTACTGTCTATAAGAATGAACATTGTAGCTTATTCGCCATGTAATAATAATAATTCGAATGTAATGACATTCCTGTAAAACATGCCGTAATTTAGGATGTTTTATCCCTGTAAGACATACCATGTCATAGTCACCAATAAATGTTTCTTGAATTTACTGTTGTCTTTTGACATTTGAAAATAGAAAATGAGAGCTTTGGAGAATGTCTAATGAATTTTTAAAGCACTAAAAAAAACACATTATAATCTGAAAAATCCTGAATACTCAAGTAAACTCAGTCTTGTATTTTCTGTGAGAAAGACTAAAAATGAAAATACAGCCTAATGATAATTATTATATTTCCAATATTATAGATGAAGATCATGAACCAAAAGTAATGACTATATTCTTGCCAGGTCTTGTAATATCTATGTGACTCCAGAGAAAACAAGATGTGAGAAGGACAGTATCATTTTTTCACATGGGTAAACAACTTGAATGCTATCAATATAGTCATCTGTGCATGCATACATGCGCGCGCGCGTGCGTGTATATACATCAAATACTTCTGTACCTGTATATATTACTCACCAAATACCATTATCAAGGTTATCAAACAATGTGAAAGTTCATAATAACATCTACTGAAAATAATTTCTAAGTATTTCCATGTAAGGTGGTGAATACGATGGTTTTAGGGTAATATTCAAGGGTGGCTTAAACACTAAAACAGTCATAGAAGACCCCAGGAGGCATTGTGTCATTAGAAACAAACGTGAAACTAAAATGTTGGACTGAGGGAATGTGGAGAATGTAATAAGGAAATTTTATCAGCACTGAAACTTGGATATCAGCCATATTTTACGACATTATGATTTTAAAAAGTAGTATTGTTTTCACCTTTTTAAATATGAAAACCACATAATTTAAAATATTTCTCTCTCACCCTTTCACTAAGATATAAGTGAATATTCTTCTGGCCTCTTTCAGTCACCCTACCCTATCTGAATAATATACCAGAACTAAATTATATCGGATCAAGAGTTGTTTGGAGTTGGTCTCTGATAGTAGACTCAATTTCTAGATTCACAGGTATCTCCATGACTTTATCCTCAGTGTATCCTATTATATCAACAGTGTCACTTGGGTGGGGATATTGTAATCTCCCTGTAGGGAATTACTATAGTGTGAACATTAATCTTCCCAAGAAATCTAGGGATAATATTTAAGTATAAAGCTACCCTTACATTTAGTTTTACTAAGAAAATTCAGAAATAAACATTTTGTATAGGAATATAAATATTAATAAATGCTTTGAGTTAATAATTCCCTCTTTTGACCTGTCTCTATTCAACACAGACAATGGATTCATTTCATTTCCACACAGTTATTTCCTATTCATTTCAATTGCTTAATGCAATTGCAGGTCATTACATTGGAATTATTCAATAAGAAAATACTTTGAAATAAATAGGAGTCTATAAAATCATTTTGGATTATTTCATTTATAACCAAAAAATAACTGCATATACAATTATTATTTTAAAAAACACAACACAATAAATAGAAAAACTAGGCTTAGATTTTTTTTATGTAGATTGCTAAAACTGAAATACGAACAGTATCATTTGTTCTCTCTTTATATCAGGCTAAATGTGAAGAATGTGAAGAATGTAGTTGCCAGACAGCAATGAATTTAAACTCATTTATTCTACTGCAGCTTTCAGCAATTATATGTTAACATGTCCACATTTACTAATGTATTTTTGTTTATTTTTATTTTACTAGAACTGCGTCAGGACAGATAACACTTTTCAAAGTCATAATTTTAAACAATTATTATAAAAAGGAAGCATGACATTTATATTTAATAAATTAGTAAGTATATTTAAACAGTTCATACTCAAGATTCTGAAGATATTTAGTATATCTAGCTTCTAACTTTTAAACATATTTGAATGACTGTAATTTTCAATTGTACATAGCATGCAACTACATAGCATTTTCAAGCTCATACTAATAATTAAAAAAGGAATATTCATCTAAATAATAAAAAGGCATTATAGACTGTTAAAGTGGTCAGTATTGTGATGAACACAAGTATCAATTTCTGTTTCTTTTTCTTTACATATAAATTTTCTGCATGATCCCTGATATTTTGTAATTGAATATAAGATATGTTAAATTACTGCTGTTGAAGATTTAATTTTCATATCATTTCAGTATCTGTAAAGAAATGACAGATTTTCAAAAAGTTGTTCACTTATGATAAAGTCAAACATGAGATTGTCCCATTTAGAATCAGGGCCTCATTTTCTTTCTCCTATACCCCAAATTTATAGGATGGTCCTATTTGCTCTTCCTCTTCTAATCAAAGTAAAACTTATACTGTGGGTGATGGCTTCCAGCTTTATCTATGTCCCTGAAAAGGACATGAAGGCATGATCTCATTCCTTTTTATGACTGCATGGTATTCCATTGTGTATACGTACCACATTTTCTTTATCCAGTTTATTATTGATGGGCATTTGGGTTGGCTCCATGTCTTTGCTAATGTGAATAGTACTGCAATAAACATAGGTGTGCATGTATCTTTATAATAGAATGATTTATATTGCTTTGGGTATATACCCACTAATGGGATTGCTGGGTCAAATGACATTTCTCATTCTAGATTCTTGAGGAATCACCACACTGTCTTCCACATTGGTTGAATTAATTCACATTTCCATCAGCAGCGTAAAAGCGTTCCTACTCCTCCACAGCCTTGCCAATATCTGTTGTTTCTTGACATTTTAATAATTGCCATTCTGACTGTCATGAGATGGCATCTCATTATGGTTTTGATTTGCATTTCTCTAATGATCAGTTATGTTGAGCTTCTTTTCGTGTGTTTGTTGGCCATACAAATGTCTTCTTTTGAGAAATGTCTGTTCATGTCCTTTGCCCACCTTTTGCTGGGGTTGTTTCTTGTAAATTTGTTTAAGTTCCTTGTCAATTCTGGATATTAGACCTTTGTCAGATGGGTAAATTGCAAAAATTTTCTCCCATTCTGTAGGTTGCCTGTTCACTCTGATGATAGTTTCTTTTGCTGTGCAGAAGCTCTTTAGTTTAACTAGATCCTGTTTGTCAACTTCAGCTTTTGTTGTCATTGCTTTTGGTGATTTCATCATAAAATCTTTGCCCATGCCTATGTCCTGAATGGTATTGCCTAGGTTTTCTTCTAGGGATTTTCTAGGGTTTGGGGTTTCACATTTAAGTCTTTAACCCATATTGAGTTAATTTTTGTATATTGTGTAAGGAAGGGGTCCAGTTTCAGTTTTATGCATATGACTAGCCAGTTTTCCCAGCACCACTTGTTAAATAGGGGACCCTTTCCCCACTGCTTATTTTTGTCAGGTTTGTGGTAGATCAGATGGTTGTAGATGTGTGGCATTATTTCTGAGATCTCTATTCTGTTCTGTTGGTCTATATGTCTGTTTTGGTACTAGTACCATGTTGTTTTGATTTCTGTAGCCTTGTAGTGTAGTTTGAAGTCAGGTAGTGTGATGTTTCCAGTTTTGTTCCTTTTTGCTTAGGATTGTCTTGGCTGTGCGGGCTCTTTTTTGGTTCCATATGAATTTTAATTTTTTTTTTTTTCTAATTCTGTGCAGAATGTCAATGGTAGTTTGATGGGAATAGCATTGAATCTAGGAAGAGAAAACCAAACACTCATAAGTGGGAGTTGAACAATGAGAACACATGGGCACTGGGAGGGGAATAGCACACACCAGGGCCTGTCAGGGGGTGGGGACCTGAGGAGAGGGAGACCATCAGGACAAATTGCTAATGCATGTGGGTCTCAAAACCTAGATGACGGGTTGATAGGTGCAGCAAACCACCATGGCACATGTATACCTATGAAACAAGCCTGCATGTTCTGTACCTGTATCCTGGAACTTACAGTAAAAAAAAAAAATAATAAAAATAATAAAAATAAGTAAGTTCTTTCATTTCAAAGCCTTTAACACAATTAGGGTGCACAGGAAACTAAATGCTAACTATCATTGTAGTTTTGATGCAAATTCTGACGGTAAATATTAAGAACGCTATCAATCCATTGGTAGGATGGTGGTCAATGGCTTGGTAATATCCCTTTATTAACATCAAGTTTGAGATAGTAACTGTCCTATTTTGTAAAGGTTGTATCCTGTCATTTTGTCACCGTCTTCACAATTTGAATAGCAACTATTTCAAGTAATTGAGTTTATCTGCTTAAGAAAATTACTAAAACAATTAAAATCATATCTCTAAGAGGCAACAATAAATGGATACAAAAGAGAAAAAAAAGAAAAGAAAAACTTTTTCTAGGTTTTATTTCTTGCCCAGTTATCATAATAAAATAATAATGAGCAAGTAAAATAAAGCAAAGCACTAAATGAAAAAGGGCCATGGTACCAAAAAGAGTAATTTGAGATCAAACCACTCACTTTTTGGAATGGCATATATAAAACTGTATTGAAATACCTCAGGCTGGTACTTAATACATGTTGAAACCACATTAGGTTAATTTATCTTTAACAAAGTATTTAAAATTCAATCAGCAACCATGATCAAGTGGGATTTATCCCTAGGATACGGAGATGTTTCAACATACACAAATCAATAAATATGATACACCACAAAATAATGAAGGATAAGAAGTCACATGATTATCTCACTGATGCAAGAAAAAAAAAAAAAAAAAAGCAGTTGACAAATTCAACATCTTTCTATGATAAAATCTTCCACAAATTGTTTATAGAAGTACTGTACTTTAAAATAATAATGTCCACAGCTTTATTATATGAGAGGCCCACAACTAACATCATATTGAATAGTGAAAAACTGAAAGCTTTTCCTGAGATCGGGAGCATGAAAAGAATGCCCACTCTTGACACTTCTATTCGACATAGTATTAGAAGTCCTAGCCAGAGTAGTTAGAAAAAAAAAAAAAAGAGTATCCAAGTTAAAAAGGAAGAAGTAAAATTGTCTCTTTTTTGCAGATAATGTAATCTTACATAGAAAATCTTAAAAACTCCAGCAAAAAACTGTCAGGACTAATAAATGAATTTAGCAAAATGGCAAGGTACAAAATGAACCTACAAAAATCAGATGCATTTTTATACACTAACAATAAACCATATGAAAAAGAATTCAAGAAAACAATTCATTTACAATAGCATGAAAAAAATAAATTTAACCATGGAGGTGGAACATTTATATACTGCAAACTATAAAATATGGATGAAAGGGAACTGGGCATGGTGGCTCACACCTGTAATCCCAGCACTTTCGGAGGCCGAGGTGGGCAGATCACCTGAGGTCAGGGGCTCGAGACCAGCCTGACCAACATGGTAAAATCCTGTCTCTACTAAAAATACAAAAATTAGCCAGGCGTGGTGGCACATGACTATAATTCCAGCTACTTGGGAGGCTGAGGCAAGAGAATCACTTGAACTCGGGAGGCAGAGGTTGCAGTAAGCTGAGATCATGCCACTGCACTCCAGCCTGAGTGACAGAGTGAGACTCTGTCTCAATAATAACAATAATAATGAAATAATTTGTTGAATACACACATGAATGGAAAGATATCTCATGTACATAGATTCAAGAAATCAGAATCATTAAAATGTCAATACTATCCAAAGAGATCTAAAGATTCAATGCAATCTCTATTAAAATTCCAATGGCCTCTTTTTACAGGAGCATAAAAATAAACCTAAGATTTGTATGGAACTAGAAAAGACCCTAAATAGTCAAAGCACTCTCAAGCATAAAGAATGGAGTTAGTGACATCATACTATTTGATTTCAAAATATACATCAAAATTATAGTAATAGAAACAGTATAATACTCCCATTAAAAACAGACATGTAGACCAAGAGAACAGAACACAGATCCCAGAAATATAGCCACATATTTATGGACAACTGATCTTTGACAAGAATGCGAAAAGCAAACAATGAGGAAAGGGTTGCCTCTTCAATAAATGGTGTTGGGAAAACTGACTATCCATATGCAAAACAATAAATATTGGCCCTATTTACACCTCATGTAAGATTCAACTAAAAATGATTAAAGATTTAAATGTAAGACCTGAAAGTATAAAAGTAGTAGAAGCAAACATAGGGGCAAAGATTTCTTCACTTGATCTTAGCCAAAAGGCCGAGAAGCGATATTATTTTTTTGGATAAGACACCAAAGCAGAGACAATTATAGCAATGAGAGGCAGGTTTAACCCCATCAATTAAAAAGCTTTGCACAGCAAAAGAAATAATTGATAGACTGAAGAGACAACCTATGGAACAGAAGAAAATATTTGCAAGCCACAAATCTGTTAAGTTCTTAATGTCCGATACAGGGACACAAGTAATTCAATAGCAAGAAGCAAATAACCCAATTTAAAAATGGGCTAAGGTCCTGAATAGATATTTTTCCAAAGAAGACATACAAATAGCTAACACGTAGATGAAAAAATGTTCAACAGCACTAATCATCAAAGAAATGCAAGTCAAAACCACAATGAGATATTAACCTAACACCATTAACAATAGCTATTACCAAAAAAGATAAAAGATGAGTGTTGGCAAAAATCAGAAAAAGGGGAACACTAATATACTATTGGTGGGAATGTAAATTGGTACAGCCATTATAAAAACAAGTATGTAATTTCCTCAATAAAATTAATAATCAAACTACAATATGAGTCTTCAATTCCACTTCTGAATATATTCAGAGGAAATGAAATCAGTATGTCAAATCGTATGTATATTGCAGCATTATTCATAATAGCCAAGATATGAAAACAACTTATGTATCTTTTGATGGATGAAAGAATAAAGAAAATGTGACAAATAAATATTTAAAAATTACATATATATGTGTATGTATATATATATATAAAGTAATGTTTTCAGCCTCTTAAAATAAAAAGGAAATCTTGTCATTTGCAAGAACATGGATGAACCTGGAGGATGTTATGTTAAATGAAATAAGCCAGACTCAAAAAAAAGAATGATCTCATCTATAGGTGGAATCTAAAACAGTCAAACTCTTACAGGCAGAGAGTAGAAGGGTTGTTGTCAGAGTCTGGAGAGTGAGGAAAATGGGTGCATGTCGGTCTACAGTTACAAAGATTCAGTTTGGATAAACAAGTTCTGGAGATCTAATTACAGCATGGTGACCTAGTTAGCTATAATGCATTGCACACTTGAAATTTGCTTTCAAGCAAATTTCATTTTTAAACATTCTCCCTACACATGCACAAAGGTAATTATGTGAGTGATGGATATGCTAATTAGCTTGATGTGGTGATAATTTTACAATGTATATGTATAGCAAAAGGTAGCACTGTACACCCTCGGGGAGCCAGGAAAAGCCACACCCAGAGATGTGCCACTCTTCAGAATTTTCTGTGAATCAAATCAGAAGTGTGCTAGGGAAAGCTACTGACTGCTGAGTGCTGCTCGTTGCCTTGAACTGCAGAGCCAGTTGCTACCAAAGCCCCAAGTTGAGAAGAACACAGCGGACCAGTAAGAGAGAACCCCCTTCTCCTCCAGCATCTCTTCAGGGCACGCTACTGGCAAAGCTTAACATCAGCTCAGCTGGCAAAAGAGGCTTGCATGACTTGGAGGTAAATTGATCAGCATCCCAGTTATTTATCTTATCAATACGTATATCTCTTTTTACCCACTCACCTTTTCTAACTAGGTTTGTAACACCAATTCTCCTAATAGTTTTGTTTTCCTTTCTTAACAGAATGTTAGAAAGTATCAACTATAAGCTCTTATGATTTTTTATAAATCTTTGTTCAGTTTCCCCATTATGGGAACTGAACAAATTCTGTTACCCCATTACGGGTAACAGAAGAAAGTAGTTTTATCTTTATAATACTTTTCAATCATAAGCAAAGTTTAGTTTAACTACCATTGACAACTGCAAGACAGATGTAGGTCTCAAGGCTTTCTAAATTCTTCATTTCAGTAATAATCAATAATATATATTTTATAGCACTATATGGATTTAAAAGTTTTTCTTTCTTAACTTTTAAAACCAACAGTAAGATGGTAAAAGCTATTAACCCCATTACACAGGAGACAAATCTGAAGCAGCCAATCCAATCCATTACTGCACTCTTCTCACAGTAAGCTCTCCCCTTCCACCGCCACCCTCACCGTTAGGAAAACTGCTTAAAATGTACGTAACTTTTCTTCTTCTCGGGTAATGAAATCTAAACTCCTTAATTTGGCAAATAAATCTTCACATTCTGAACACAACTGACATTTCTTTTTTGTCCTTTATTTTCTTTGAACATATCGCACTCAACATTCACTCTTACAACAGAAAGTTGTTCCTCAATAAGCCACGTCTTTTTGACCAATGTGTGACTTCGTATAGCTTAGTTCGTCTTGCGGTTTAAAAAGCCAAGGCTAATAAACGGATATATTATGTCAACCTGGTGGAAGTAGAAAAACAAAATTACTTTTTTGTTTTTAAATACAGTAAATTAATACATGTAATATGTTCAGAGCACTGCTTTGTATATGATAAGTACCCAACAAATGTTAGCTCTTATTATTTGCTTAACTTCTGTTTTCTCACCTCCAACATTTGTGAAGTAAGCTTTTATATAGCTACTACAGTTTCCAGTTATCCTAACTCTAGAGTGAATAGAAATTTAAAAATAAATACTAGGCGGTAGAGGTAGGAAAAATGCCAAGTTAAATGCGTAAGTGCCACTTTCAGTTCTTACAACCAGAAGTGTCTCCTAATCTTTGAGATCTCTGCCTTCTTTCTAGGCCTTCATCATTATATATAAATGTAAAAAGCATTGAATCTTACTAATTTTGATGTTACCTGAATCAATCACTGTGGTCAGATAACATAATATTAAAATCGGCCAAGATTAAGCTTAACACGTCCCTGTACCTATTGAAATTAAAGGAACTGAGTGTAGGATGGTAGCCCACAGAGGAGAAACCGAAATATCAAAAGAAGGCTGGATGGATGCTGGAGGGCAAAACAAAGGGACGTATATCTATAGAAAATTGTTTATTTTAAAGAATTATATAGTAACAGAATACCCGATATACATTGACAATTTAGGTACCTTGATCATCACTTTCTACCGTATTTATATTTTACTTTACTTTCTAATTGTATTATTTTACATGAAATACAACAATGGCTCAAAGGTTGTATATTTAGTCCAAGATCAAATGTTGGAAAATATCAGACCCAGGAGTAGAACCTAGTTATTTTAATTAGGTTTATTGCTCTCAAAAAGAATTATTCTCTAGAAAGGTACTTTAACAAGCCAAGAAATGTAACCAAATTAGTAGCATCAGCAAAGAAAACTAATAATTTACAAACTGCTGCATACTAAACAGCAAAGAAGGAGTAACCTACTGAATGCTCCATCAACCCTTCAAATCTAACCAAAGTTCAAAAAACATCCTAGGAATGCATTTTTCTAACTTTTCTCTAAACTCATTTATTCAATAGTGTATCTTGGCTTCATGGTTCTCATTAGCTAAGTTATTATTTTCATGTTGTGCAGTTTTAGCATAGCTATTTGTGCTATGCTCTTCAGCACTTCTCAGGAATGCTGATGCTCTTTGCTTCCTGACAACATGTTTTCTATTTTGACATTGATGATAATATTACATAAACTGTATGAAACCAAACAAGTAATCAAAAATGCAGTAGATATTACAGATTTGCAAGTTCTCATACAATTTTCCTACCGATAAAGCATTCTAAAATTCAGAAGATTTTATTAATTCACAAGTTCTCATATAGAATTTCTTCACCAATAAGGTGTTCTAGAGTAGGTCTTAACACAGAGGCTAAGATGTTTGTCTCAGGATTCAGATTTGAGTTCAAATCCCAGCTGGAATTTAGAAGTTTGGTGACCTATGGCAAGTTAATAAACACTTTGTAACTCATATTACACATCTTTCAAACAGATATAATATTAACATCAAACCTATAGTGTTAATTTTAACATAAAAAAATAAAAATATATAAAGCATTTACTACATTACATTGCCCACAGGATTTACACAATTAATGTTGAGATTGTTGTTGTGGTAGCTATTCACGGTCTGTAGGGTAAGTCAAGGAGTGCAGTGAGGCTAGTAGTATCACCACAGTCAGAAAATTAAGTGACAGAATAAAACACAGGGACATCAGCCCTTATTAGTGGGAATGAAAAGGTCAGCATCAAATGAGCCAGATATCAAGGCCTGTAAGGTCAGAGGGAGCATTTATAATAAGGAATGTCTCAAATATGAATTAATTACAATAGCTAGCAAAATCTCCTTTCAGCAACTCATCTCCCCTAAACTTCAGCTTCTTCTCATATCTAAAATGACATTCACAGTTGACATTCACTGAGGGAAATTCTTTGGAAGGTACTATTAAAATATTCAAAACAACCTTATGAGTTAAGTTTAATTATTATTCTCTTTTCACCAATGAGGAAACAGAGGTCAGAGAGGTGACATAAATTCTCCAAGATCAACCAAAAAAAAAAAAAAAAAACAATAATAATAGATGTTGGAGTAGGGCCATGCAGTTTGGATCCAGAGATCACACTCTTAGTCATTTGCCAATTCTTTCAACTATGCCAGCATGAAAGGTTCTTTGTAAGGTTTGTCTAAAGATAAAGTATAATGCTGCACATAAAATAATAATCACTAAGCCTGTCACACAGATAAACTTGTAATAAATTTTAGCTATTGCCACAATAAAACATTGGAATAAAAAGTCCACTGGAATTGGATGGCTTTGTTATGCAAAGATAACTTAAATGTATTTGTTTTACATAAATTAAAAAGTTGAGATAAATTCAATATTCAAAGAAAAAAATGTATACTTAGGTGACTGACTATCTTAAAAAGCAACACTTTCAATATTTTCATATTTATTATATGATATTATTAGTAGTATTATATTTATGATTAGTATTATGTCTTATATATGGTTATAAAATTATTTATCACATATAGTTTCCATTTTATTTTTATGTCATTTGTCTGTTATAAGAATAAAGAAGTAATATATCCTTTAGATGTTATATTACCCAGACTTTTTGTACCATTTTTTTGATCAGGCCTTCATAGCTTATTAGCACGAACTTGTGTACTTACAAAAATTATTTAGGCTTCTTGAGACTGGTTTCTAAATTCTATAACATAGAAATCATAACTAGCCACTTTAGAATGGTTCTAGGCAACAAATTTGATGGCAGATTTGAAAAAAAAAAAAAAAAAAAAAAGTATTACATGGCCGAGTGCTGTGGCTCACTCCTATTATCCCAGTACTTTGGGAGGCCAAGGCAGCAGGGTTGCCTGAAGCCAGGAGTTCAAGACCGGCGGGGCAACAGAGCAAAACTCCGTCTCTACAAAAAATACAAAAATTAACCAGGCATGATGGCGAGTAGTTCCAGCTACTCATGGGGGAGGCTGAAGTGGGAGGATCATTTGCCCACAGGAGTTTGAGGCTGCAGTAAGTTATAACTACTGCCACTGTATTCCAGCCTGGACAACAGAACAAGACTCTTTCTTAAAAACAAAAAACTTACAAACTAACATTCTTTCTAAAGCTAGAGAAATTTATCAATTTATATTTCTAGTATGATGGCTACAAAAGATCAATTTCAAAAGCAGAATTCTAGTCCATATTTGAAGACCATTGAATCCATGAGCAAAAAAGATACCTCCAGTTTTTAAAGTGTATAATTCTAAGTTCCATCTTTAATGCATAGAAAATTTACATGAAAAGCCACGGTTAACAGAATCACCTCTTTCAAGCATACTTTTCTTTAAAATGTAGCAAAAATAGAAGAAAAAAAAAAAAACTACCTTTCTAAGAATGTTTTAGTAAACCTTAGGTCGCATAAATTACATTTGGCCCTTCCTACCTGTGAGTTCTGCATTTAAGGATTCAGCTAACTGCAGATTAAAATGGTGGCTCACGCCTGTAATCCCAGCACTTTGGGAGGCCGAGGCGGGTGCATCACCTGAGGTCAGGTGTCTGAGACCTGCCTGGTCAACATGGTGAAACCCCGTCTCTGCTAAAATACAAAAATCAGCCGGGTGTTGCGGCATGTGACTGTAGTTGTAGCTACTGGGTAGGCAGGAGAATCGCTTAAACGCGAGAGGCGAAGGTTGTAGTGAGCCTCGCACCACTGCACTGCACCCTGGGCGACAGAGCAAGACTGTCTCGAAAAATATGTGTGTGTGTGTATATATATATATATAAATTGTGTCTGTAGTAAACACGTGCAGATTTTTTTCCTTGTCATTATTCACTAAACAATACAGTATAGCAATTATTGATATGGCTCCCTTCCTTCCCTTCCTTCCTTCCTTCCTTCCTTCCTTCCTTCCTTCCTTCCTTCCTTCCTTCCTTCCTTCCTTCCTTCCTTCCTTTCTTTCCTTTCTTTCCTTCTTTTAGACAAAGCTCTGTCGCCCAGGCTGGAGTGCAGTGGCAAGATCTCAGCTCACTGCAATCTCCGCCTCCCGGGTTCAAGCGATTCTCTTGCTTCAACCTCTCAAGTAGCTGGAACTACAGGTATGCGCCATCACTCCCAGCTACTTTTTGTATTTTTAGTAGAAATGGGGTTTCACCATGTTGGCCAAGAAGGTCTCGATCTCCTGACCTTGTGATCTGCCCACCTTGGCCTCCCAAAGTGCTGGGATAACAGGCGTGAGCCACCGCACCCGGCCTTATATAGCGGTTTCAATAAAGTAATCAAGAAATAATTTAAAGTATACAGGAGGACATGCATAGGTTATATACAAATACTATGCCATTTTATGATAGGGACTGTGCATCTGTGAATTTTGGTATCCTGTGGAGTACCAGGAACCAGGGATGCCAAGGGACAATTCTGCAATCAAAAGTTATTTATTATAAAGAGAGTTTTATATAAATAAACTAAATTTTTTAATCTAAATGTCTATTATTTTGAAGTGCATAATGTTTCATTAAAACACATCCCTATAAGAAGCTGTTTAACACATTTTCCTTTTTTTAGTTTTCATTTGTCAAGTTCTCTGAATGTGAATCACTGTAGTCTTTCTCTGTTACATTTCTACATATTTCCAAGTCTTCGTAACAAAATTTAAAATTCAATATGCATATTTATATGTTTGTAGATATATGTATTAAAAGATCTTCTGTGAAGTATTGCTTTGCTACCATACATCATATAATAATATATATCAATTTAATGTTTTATAATGACAGCTCTAGCTGTTTTCCATTTTTCTGTGCCTCTGTTCTTCCTGCTCCTCTAAAATACACACCATGGAAAAGAAGTGAAGCTATTAGAATACCCACTTTATATTAGCACCCATAGTACACAGTAAAGTTGAATAAAGAAATTGGCAAAGGATAAGAGTTTGACAGGGTTTTTTCTGTTCTTTGCTATTTTTCCTGGGCACATGCAGATGGCTGTTTAAGAATGGGCACAGTGTTCACCCTGAGGTTTGATGACAATGTAGACTTAGAAGGTAGAATAAAGGGAGTCATCAATGAGCATAGTAGTGGCAGGAAATGGTTCCAAAGAGAGCCCTGCGTTGCATACAGAAATATCCTAAAAACCTAAAAGAAACTTGAGTAATCATTAATTACAAAATGTAGGTTTTCAAGTTTGGCAAAGTGTGTATAGCTGAAAATAAAAATTAGAGCTGAATAATTTAGGTATCTAAAAGCTTTTGGAAACTAATATTTATAACTAGGATATGATTAATACATTTATTTTCATGTATAACACCAACTAATACTTGTAGCATGTTAATGATGTGCCAGACACTATACCTGAAACTAGCGATAAAATGCTGGGCAAGGTATCTTGGTTTTGGTCTCATAGAACTCTCATCAAAGCAAAATAAACATACAGTTAAACACACAAATCTATTAATAATTAAGAATAATATGTTCCATAAAGTATTTTATCTAGGGAGCTGTGTGGTGTACTGGAGAGACCCTGAGCTTTGGAGTCACAGATAATTGCTTTTAGGATTCTCTTTCGAACGTGTGCTAGTTTAGATATCTTTAAAAGGTTATTTAACCCCTAAAAAACTGTTTCAGTAACGGGACAATAACTAAATCCATTTTGTTGTGTGAGCTCAAGTATTAAATCAGACAGTGAATATAAAGACATCACATCTGGCTCAATATGAGTAATTGATATTTTATATCTGTTGTGCTACATTTTCAATAATAAAAGCAGAGATTATTGAGGTCCTGACATTTTATCTAAATTATTCTCAGAGAAATTCCGTGGGCCATTCCAGAGTCATTACTGTAGTTAAGGTGAATACTTTGAATCTGTGTAATGTTATTCCAAGGGTATTAATTATATTCTTTCTCTTTATTCTGTTATAAGAAGGAATACTACAAAACAGAGTTGATCTTTAATATTAGAAGAGACTATATTTTGCCAATTTGCCTAGTGGTTAAAATTTATTTGTAATCCCCAAAGCATTGCTTTCAGCACTTTGAGGTCATTTGCTAATGTAGGGGAGAAACAAGAGCATAATTTTTTCATTTATTACAAAGCTCGTGGATGACACTCCTATAATAAAAGATGAATTTACAAAATAAAAGCACACAAATGAATTTAACCAAAATTTTACATGTCATAGGAACTTTGAAAATGCAGATCCAAAGACAAGGAAAACTGTGTATTTGTATGCTTTGGTATGATAAAGAATGGACAGTCATGTAGAAGTATGATAGGACCAAAAGGGTGTATGACCGAATGGAAATAAAGAGGGTAAGGGAATTTAGCAAGATCTGTTTATTTTAAATTCTTCTTCACTTCTGGGTATTGGGCAAGGCCCCTCTTGAGTACAAGTCTTCTGACCTACTTCCAGGTGAGGTAGTTCAGATAATTCTATTATGACTGTGCTTCAGGAAAAAAAAAGGCAGGAAAATGTCAGAGTGACCTTCTAACTTCTGTAGCTTTCTCTATTACTAAGGTGCCATATTTTGCAGTAGTGTGTTCTGAGGCCCAAACTCTGACATATGTAGAATGGAAAAAAAAAAAATTGAACTGTCCAACTTTCACATTCCTATCTGATGTCATATTAGGCAATCCTTTGCCTTCTTGTTTTGTTTTCATATAGAGATGACCAGAAGCTAGGGGTTGCAAATGGAAGTGTAATGCAAGGGTCTCCTGATCTCGGGCCAACAAGAGAGTTTGAACTCCAACTCTGGCACCTGTGAGTATAGCAGACTCAGGCAAGTCACTTAACACATATGAACTTTATCTTTTCTTTCATATAATAAAGAAAATGTAATCTACCTGTTGAAGTGTTTTTAATATAATCTATGAAGATATGTGGGTATGGAGATGAGAGATAGATGATTGATAGATAAATGATAATAAATGAGAGATGATTGATGATAGATGATAGATAGGTAGGTAGATAGATAGATGATAAACAGATATGTACAAATATCTCCTAGGAGCAACACCTTTAGTACTTGCTACCTCAGTGTTTGTGGAGATTTTACAAAACATAACTACCATGAATAATAGAATAGATTGTAATTTTTGTTTTCAAAACTTTATCTTAAATTTTGTGCTATTAAGACAACTATGAAATAATAAACTACTTCAAAACATAACTTAAGTATTTGGGTTAATTTCATTATGAAACAGAAAAAGGCATAAATATTAGTGTTAGATGAAAATGAGCTCCACTCAGAATACAGAGAAGTTTATTTTTTATTTTAAAGCAATTAAATGGCTTCCTATTTATGACATGGTAAAGGAATTCAGGATTGAATTTGCTACTTCTGTGAATAAATTTTTAAAATTATGACATCTTGGGAAAGTTTAATTTTCCAATTTGTGAAACCAAAAATTATCAGAGTCTGTCACATTCCAATTACTTAAGTAAACAAAACCATAAATGAAATTACAATGGACGTAAGACATCCTCAGTAATCTGCCACATATATTTTGTGGAAATAGGGACAATTCATATAATCTCTGCTTAGACTGATTACAAATAACTGTATTTCTATAATTAGATATACCCATTGTAAATTGTAACCCCATTATTTGAAATTTAAATATTAAAAGAAATCCTATGCAGTTTCTATGAGCTAAATAAATATGCATTTTGTATCTGAAATACACTTCAACACAATACTCTTCCTTTATCTTCCATGATACAAACACCTCAGAGGGAATAGTTACAACTTAAGCTATAAATTGCTCAAAATTGTGGTCTCAAACAATAAATTCTGAAAAAATATACCATGATAACTTAAAAGTCTTCCTGTGTTAAGCATGAGGCTCTTTTATATAGTACCCAACGAGATCTGTCAGGCAATGCAAACTGCAGTTGAAATTATAATCTTCAAATATACCAGAGATATTCTAAGCAAAATCAGATGCTCAGAACTAATGTTCACATACATCACTATGTATTTTAAGCCAAGTTCATAGCTAAGAAACTGATAGAAGAGAATAAATTTTAGTGCTCAGAGTGACCTGCCAGCCTGACCCAATCTTTCTTCCTCTTTCTCTTCTTTCTTGAACAACTAATTTTCAATATTTATTAAAACATATGTTGTATATATAAATGTTCATTTTAAAGTAAAAGAAAGTGTACCTATGTGGAAATGTATTGCATTCTTCTTTAGATGTTTACCTAAAATAAATTGCCATTTTCTACAAAGAATAATTTGTGATAGTGTTGTGACCCTGATTTTACCAACTCACAATATTTTCAGATGTTCTGCCAGTAGGTGTGAAGAGCTAAAATAATCACATTGAAAGGGATAGGAATCACAAATGCAATACAATTCTTATTGTGCAATTATATGATTCTTATAAAAAAGACATAAAACTAAAGAGGCAGATATCTGAATAAGATTATATAATTCCCTTAGTGGTCATGTAACCTGAGTACAACTTCTGGGGTTCCTCTTTTCTCATATGGATGCAAATTGTTCAGGGATCACAGATACTTTATTTTTTGAATCCTACCACACAAATAGAACTCTATGGATATCAATGCAGGAAATAGAACTTGACATTGTTTAAAATAACATGAGCTAGGTCTCTGGCTCCGTGGATTTGCCACAGAATTGAACAAAATGAAAGTAAGAAGAAAGCATCTTGATATTAAATAAGGCTGAGACATTTTAAGAGTAAGTTCAGCATTAGCAATTCTAGAAATCATTAATAATAGTAACTAAAAATCAGCTTATTTGATCACTGCTGCCAGGCATTTTCTACCATGCGACTGTCCTTCCTTGAAATGGATTTGAAGCACAGTTCCAAATTTCATAAATATATTAGCATTTCATTATAGCAGAGTTCATTATTAAATGTATTGAAATACATGTTGGGTCAAATCATGTCCCTTAAACCTCAACTTCCAGCAAAAAATGTCCTATAAAAAAGAGGATAAGCCCATAGTTGACATTCAATCTATAGCCGAAGAAAAGCAGAATAGCAGTATTATTTTATTTTTCAGAATTATAAACCAGGAAAATATAAAAGACGAAAAAAGTACTACATTTTCAGAAAAGCAGAGTATGTAAAATGTGCTGTGGTAAACAGAGTAATGCTTTCCTCCCAACCCCCAAGGAAGTTCATGTCCAAATCTCCAGTCTCACAGGTTCACAATATGCAAACACATGTGGCAACCACTATGCAACATGATAGAAGGAATTTCTCAGCTGTGATTAAATTGAATATCTTAAAACAGAAGAATCATTCTGAATTATCCAGGCAGGCCCAATGTAATCAACAGACTCCTTAAAAGATGGAAGTTAGAACTCTCAGAACCAGAAGATAGTCATATGAAAAGAGCTCAAATTTGCTAGCTTGGAAATGGTGGAATAAGCCATCAGACAAAAAAAGCAGATGAACTCTAAAGCCTGAAAAAGGAAAGATAGAAGAGTCTCCCCTAGGGCATCCAGAAAGAACTACCCTGACAACATCTTGATTTTAGCCTAGTGAGATCTACTTTGGATTTTGACTCTCTAAAACTATAAAAGGTGTGTGTGCATGCATGTGTGTTAAAGCAGGTTACTTTTGAGGTACTGGAACTGTCCTGTATCTTTATTTTGTTCGTAATTATATGTTAGCATGTGTTTGTTAAATCTCATAAAACTAGAAACCAAAAGTACTAAATTTTATATTATAGGTAAATTTAAAAGTTTTTCTAAACTCTTTTTGCTTTAATACTGAGGCAATGCTTCACATTTCTATGTAAAGTTTTCCTGATTTCTCTTTCTTGTTTCCTATGTATATTATTTTACTTTAATACAAACTTCAGAAAGTAAATTAATGTATTATTTTCTCATTAAAATACTTTTGAAATATTTCTACTGATTAGATCTACCTCTTATATTAGACTTTTAATACTGTGTGGGAAGAATAAAATGAATTATACTTAACTATTTATTTCCTATGTAAAAATTTAAGTGCATACTCCACTTCATATGTTTGAGTTTTGACAAGCATGAATGGAAAGATGGTGCCTGATACAGTTTGGCTGTGCTCCCACCCAAATCTTGTCTTGAATTGTAGCTCCCATTTCCCTTGTGAAAACAGTTATACCCTGCAAAGCCACAGGGTGATTCTGCCCAAGGTCCTGGGAGCCAACATCTTGCATCAGTGCAACCTGGATGTGAGATACAAAGTCAAAGGAGATCATTTTGGAGGTTTATGGTTTAATGACTGCCCTACTGTATTTCAGACTTGCATGGAGCCTGTACCCTCTTTGTTGTGGCCATTTTCTCCCATTTGGAAAGGGTATATTTACCAAATGCCTATACCTCCATTTTATCTAGGAAGTAACTAACTTGCTTTTGATTTTGCAGGCTCATAAGAGGAAGGAACTTGCCTTGTCTCAAGTTAAACTTTGGACTGTGGACTTTTGAGTTCATGGTGAAATGAGTTAGGACTTTGGGGGACTGCTGGAAAGACATGATTGTTTTTGAAATGTGAGAACATGCAATTTGTGACGGGCCAATGGTCAAACGATGTGGATTGACAGTGTCCCAACCCAAATCTCATCTTGAATTGTAGCTCCCATAATCCCCACGTGTCATGGGAGGTTCCCAGTGGGAGATAATTGAATCATGGGTTGGGGGAACCCATGCTGTTCTCATCATGATGAATAAATTTCACTAGAACTGCTGGTTTTGTAAAAGGGCAGTTCCCCTACCTGCTATCTTACCTGCCACCACATGAGACGTAGCTTTGCTCTTCCTTTGCCTTCTGCCATGATTGTGAGGCCTCCCCAGCTATGTGGAATTTTGAGTCCATTAAACCTCTTTTTCTTTATAGATTACCCAGTCTCGTGTATTTCCTCATAACAGTATGAAAATAGACTAATACAATGTCAAATTGTAAAATATCTCTAGTAGATATCTCAGACAGTTGCAACTCAGGAATAATGATAAACTATTCAATAATTCAGCATTTGTGGAATTTATGCACATTAGAACCCAATTAAGAATAACTGTAGGCAAAGAAGCAGAAAAAATAAGAGTCAGAAGATAAAGAAAAATAGTCAATTGAAACACCCAAAAATGACAGAGATGATGAAATTAACAGGCAGGAAATCAACAAAGAAATTTTGGACTTAAATTGGACTTTAGACCAAATTAACCTAACAGACATTTATAGAACATACTACCCAACAGCCACAGAACACATACTCTTCTTATTTATGTGTGAAACATTCTCTAAAATTGCCCATATGTTTGGCAAAAAAAGCAAGTCTCTATAACTTAAAAAAAATCAAAAATTTATGAAGCATATTTTTGGACCACAGAGAAATAAAAGTGGGACCAATACCATGAGGAACTCTCAAAATTATACAAATACATGGAAATTAAACAACGTACTCCAGAATATTTGCATCAATGATAAAATTAAGGCATAAATTAGAAATGTTTTGAAATCAATAAAAACAGAGACACAACATACCAAATTCTCTGGGACACAGCAAAAGCAGTACAAAGAGGGAAGTTTATAGTGTTAAATGCCTCCAAGAAAAAGAACAATCTTAAATGAACAACATAATGTTGTACCTCAAAAAACTAGAAAATAGCAAGAATGAATCAAACCCAAGTTCAGCAGAGGAAAATGCAAAGATTAGAGCAGAACTAAATGTTTCTGAGTCAAAAAAAAAAAGTTTTAATCAATGAGTTATGTGAAAAAATAAACAAAATTGATAGACTGCTAGCACGTGAACAGGGAGGCAAAAATCCTCAGCTAATACTAGCGAACCAAATCCAACAGCACATCAAATAAACTATACACAGGATCAAATGAGTTTTATACTCCAGAGAAGCAAGGAAGATTCAACATGCACAAAGCAATAAATATGATTCACCATATAAACAGAAGTAAAAGCAAAAAAAGATGTTATTATCTTAATAGATGCAGAAAAAGCATTCAATACAATTTAGCATCCTTTTTTAATAACAATCTTCAAAAAACTAGACATCAGAGAAACATACCTTAAAACATAATAATGATTATGACAAACCCACAGCCAATGTCATACTGAACAGGGAAAAGTTGAAAGCATTCTCCTAAGAATGGGGAAAAGACAAGGATCCCCACTTTTACCACTCCAATTCAACATAGTACTGGTAGACCTAGTTAGAGCAATCAGACAACAGAAAGAAATAAAAGGCATTCAAATTTGAAAAAACAAAATCAGATTATCTTTGGTCACTCATGATATAATTTTATACCTAGAAAACCCCTAAAGATTTCTCCAAAAGACTCTCAGATTTGATAAATGAATTTAGTCAAGTTCCAGGGTACAAAAACATTGTACCAATATCAATACATTTCTATATAATAATTATAATCAATCTGAGAATCAAATCAAGAAGGCAATTCCACTTATAATAGTTACAAAAAAAATCTGGGAATACGTTTAAACAAGGAGGCAAAAGGTCTTTACAAGGAGAAACACAAAACACTGATGAGAGAAATCGTAGATGACAAAAATAAATAGAAAAACACCCCAAGCTCATGGATTGGAAGAATCAATATTGTTAAAATGGCCATACTACTCAAAGTAGTCAGATTCAACATAACTTCTATCAAATCACCAATGTCATTTTTCAGAGAATTAGAAAAAAAAAATTCTACAATTTATATGGACCCAAAAAAGAGCCTGAATAGTCACAACAACCCTAAGCAAAATAACAAACCCAAAGGCATCACATTATCCAGCTACAAACTATACTCCCAGGCTATAGTAACTAAAATAGCATGGTACTGGTATGAAAATATACACATAGATAAATGGAACAAAATTGAAAACCCAGAAATAAAGTCACATTCTTACAACCAACTAATTTTGACAAATTTGATACAAATACACACTAGGTAAATGATACCCTATTCAATAAATGGTGCTAGGAAAATTGGATATCCATATGCAAAAAAAATGAAACTAGATGCATGTTTCTTACCATATAGAAAAATTTATTCAAGATCAATTAAACACTTAAATGTAAGACCTGTAGCTGTAAAAATCCTAGAAGAAAACCTAGGGAAAACTCTTCTGGACATTGGCCTAGGCAAAAAATTTACTAAATCCTTGAAAGCAAATGCAACTACAACAATAATAGACAAATGAGACCTAACTAAACTAAAAAGCTTTTTCACAACAAAAGAAATAATTACCAAAGTAAACAGACTGCATATGTAGTCTGGAGAAAATATTTGAAAACTATGTTTTAACCAAGAGCTAACATCTAGAATCTACAAGGATCTCAAAAGACTCACCAAGAAAAAAAACAATACCTTATTAGAAAGTAGGCACAAAGTACATGAATAGACATTTTTCAAAAGAAGACATAGAAGCAGCCAAAAAACAGAAAAAATCTCAGCATCACTAATCATCAGAGATATGCAAATTAAAACCACAATGAGATACTATCTTTCACCGGTCAGAATGGTTATTATTAAAAAGTCCAAGAAATAAAACCAGATGTTTGCAAGGATGTAGAGAAAAGGGAATACTTATAAGTTGTTTGTGGGAATGTAAATGAATACAACCTCCATGGAAAACAGAATGAAAAATTCTCAAATAGCTAAAAATATAACCATCATTCAACCCAGCAATCCCACCACTGGGCATCTACCCAAAGGAAAATAAATCATTATATTGGTCGAGTGTCATGGCTGACACCTGTAATCTCAGCACTTTGGGAGGTCAAGGCAGGCAGGCAGGCAGGCAGACTCCTCACTGAGGTCAGGAGTTTGAGACCAGTCTGGCTAGCAGGGTGAAACCCCGTCTCTATTAAAAATACAAAAATAAGCTGGGCATCATGGTGCATGCTTGTAATCCCAGCTATTCAGGAGGCTGAGGCAGGAGAATGGCTTGAATTCAGGATGCAGAGGAAGCTGCAGTGAGCCAAGATCGCACCACTGCACCCCAGCCTGGGTGACAGAGTGACACTCCACCTCAGAAAAAAGAAAAAAGAAAATGATTATATCAAAAAGACACCTGTACTTATATGTTTAGTGTAGTACTGTTCACAATAGCTGAGTCGTGGAATCAACCTAAGTGTTCATCAACTGATGGTGGACTAAAAAAATGTGATATATATGTGTGTGTGTGTGTGTCTGTGTGTGTACATACACACACACACACATATATACAAACACACCATGGAGTACTAGTCAGCCACAGAAAAGAAGGAAATCATGTCTTTTGCAACAACATAGATGGAATTGAAGGCCATTATCCTAAGTGAAAAAACTCAGAAACAAAAAGTCAAATATTGCATGTTTTCACATATATATGGGAGCTAAACAATGTATACCCATGGTCATACAGAATGAAATAATAGACACTGGAAATTCCATAATGTGACAGAGTGAGAAGGGGTAAAGTTTGACAAATTACTTATTGGGTACAATGTTCACTAGTTGGACAGTCAAAGGCTACAACAGTAATAATAGACAAATGAGATAGCATCAAACTAAAAAGCTTCTACACAGCAAAGAAAACAATCAACAGAATGAAGAGACAACTTACAAAATGTAGAAAATATTTGCAAGCCATATATCTGACAATCTCTAAATATAGAAGGAACTCAATAGCAAGAAAACAAACCAGTTGAAAAATGGGCAAATAACCTAAATAGACTTTTCTTCAAAGAGGACGTACAAATGGCCAACTGGCATATGAAAAATGCTCACATCATTAATCATTAGATAAACACAAGTCAAAACCACAATAAGATATTACCTAACACCATTAAGAATGGCTACTACAAAAAAAATAAATAAATAAGAGGTACATTTTGGCAAAGACGTAGAGAAAAGGAAACGCTGTGACACTGCTGATGTAAAGTAAATTGGTATAGCCACTATGAAAACAGTGTGAAGATTTCCCCAAAAATAAAAATAGAACTATCAGATGATCAGTCAATCCCATCATAGAACTATCAGATGATCAGTCAATCCCATTGCTATGCATATATACAAAGGAAATAAAATTAATATGCCAAGGAGATATATTTATTGCAGTATTTTATATATGTGTGTGTGTGTGTATATATATATATACACACACGCATATGCACCCACCCCCCCACACATATGCAATAGAATATTATTCAGCCTTATAAAAAGAGAATCCTGAAAAGAAGAGAAAAAGAAAAAGAAAAAATAAATAAACAAATAATGGGGAACTGAAAAAAAAAAAAGAAAATCTTGCGACATACAGCAACATGGGTGAATGTGGAGGACATTATGGTACGTTAAATAATGTCTCATGATCTCCTTTATATGTGGAATCTAAAAATGTCAAACTCAAGAGAAGTAGAAAGTAGAATGGTGGCTGCTGGGGCCTGAGGGGAAGGGGAAATAAGGAAACGTTGATCGAAGAGTACGAAGTTTCAGTTAGACAGTGTGAATACATTCTGGAGATCTACTGTGGGGCATGGTGGTATTTAATAACATATACTTGAAAATTGCTCAGAGGAAAGATCTTAAGTGTTCTCACCATAAAAATAGTGATAAGTGTGTGAAGAGATGAATACATTAATTAGCTTTATTTACTCATTTGATAATGCATATATATCAAATAATTGCTTTGTAAATTAAAAATGTATAAAATTTTTGTTTGTCAAAAAAACATCAATTGAATGCCTATAATTTAAGAAGAGAGGTCTAAAATCAATAATCTAAGTCATTACCTTAGAAATCTAGAAAAAGAAGAGCAAATTAAATGTAAGAAGAAAAAAGAAATAATAAGAAGGAAAGTAGAAATCAATGAAATTGAAAATGGAGAATTAATAGAGAAAATCAATGAAATGAAAATGTTTCACTCGCCATCAGAGAAATGCAAATCAAAACCACAATGAGATACCATCTCACACCAGTTAGAATGGCAATCATTAAGAAGTCAGGAAACAACAGGTGTTGGAGAGGATGTGGAGAAATAGGAACGCTTTTACACTGTTGGTGGGATTGTAAACTAGTTCAACCATTATGGAAAACAGTATGGCAATTCCTCAAGGATCTAGAACTAGATGTACCATATGACCCAGCCATCCCACTACTGGGTATATACCCAAAGGATTATAAATTATTCTACTACAAAGACACATGCACACGTATGTTTATTGCAGCACTATTCACAATAGCAAAGACTTGGAATCAATCCAAATGTCCATCTGTGACAGACTGGATTAAGAAAATGTGGCACATATACACCATGGAATACTATGCAGCCATAAAAAGGGATGAGTTTGCGTCCTTTGTAGGGACATGGATGCAGCTGGGAACCATCATTCTTAGCAAACTATCACAAGAAGAGAAAACCAAACACCGCATTTTCTCACTCATAGGTGGGAACTGAACAATGAGATCACTTGGACTCGGGAAGGGGATCATCACACACTGGGGCCTATCATGGGGAGGGGGGAGAAGTGAGGGATTGCATTGGGGAGTTATACATGATATAAATGATGAATTGATGGGTGCTGACGAGTTGGTGGGTGCAGCACACCAACATGGCATAAGTATACATATGTAACAAACCTGCACATTATGCACATGTACCCTAGAACTTAAAGTATAATAAAAAAAAAAAAAGAAAAAAGAAAAGATAAAATAGTCAGCAGAACCAGACCCAGAGGTGACTCAGAAGTTGGAATGACTAGAGACTACTAGAGACTCAAGAAAGAAACAACAAAAAGAATAAAACGACATATGGCTTTCAAAAGAGTAGGAGTAATTCTGTCTTCTCAGAGAAACAGAAGCCAGAAAAAATGAAATAGCATCTTTAAAGGCCTGAAAATAAAACAATAGCAACAACCTGGAATTAAATTCCCAGCAAAAAGTAAGAGAGTATCACAAGCAGAACTCCCCTAAAAGAAATCCTAAAGGAAGTCGAGTAGGCAAAAGGAAGGTGGTCACAGATGGATCATACTGACAGAGGAAAGAATGAATATAGCAGGAAGGATAAATATGTGGGATAAAGCAAATGAACATTGACTGCATTTTAAAAATAGAATACATGAAACAAAAAGTGTATTTTATTCAAAACGAACATATCTATTGTAATTGAAAGTTGAATGACTAGAGCTAAGTAAATAAAGCATAAGTTTGAGGAAAAAAAAAAAAAAGAAAATGTTTCTCTGAATTATCAATTAAATCAATAAGCCTCTAGTCAGGCTAATTAAAGAAAAAACAGAGAACACAGAAATTACTAATGTCAGTAATGAAAATGGAAACATTGCTATAGATTCTATGAGCATTAAAAAGATAACTAAGGAGTACTATGAACAACTCTATTCTAATAAATTTGACAACCTAGATGAAATAAACCAATTGCTTAAAGGCACAATTTGTCAAAACTTACACAAGAAGAAATAGACTACATTTGAAGACATAATTATATTAAAAACTTAACGAATAATTAATACATTTCCAAAACAGAGAGCAAGAAGACTTAAATGGGTTCAATTGTAATTCTACCAAACAATTAAGGAAGAAATTGTATTAATTCTTAGTAACTTTTCTTAGAAGATCAAAGCAGATGGCACACTTACTAACTCATTCTACAAGACCAACATTACTTTGATATGAAAGACAGACAATTGCATTAAATAAACCGCAGGTCAATTTAGATCATGAACATAGATGCAAACATTTCAACAAAATATTACCAAATACAATCCAACAATATACAAGACAAATTATACACAGCAACTAAGTGGAATTTATCCCTGATATGCAAAGCTGCTTCAACATTCAAAAAATCAATATAATTTATTATAAGAACAGGCTAGAAAAAAATTACACAATTATATTTATATATGCAGAAAAAGCATTTGACAAAATCCATCACTCATTTATAACATGTAACAATAGGGTCTATAAAAGGTAATTAAGGTTAAACGAATGGTCACAAGGTGGGACCCTAATCCAATAGGACCAGTGGCCTCTTAAGAAAGGAAAGAGTTGAGATACATCTCTCCTGTCTCTTTCTGCTTTTGTCTCTCTGTCTCTCTCTCTCTCTCTCTCTCTCTCTCTCTCTCTCTCTCTGTCTGTCTGTCTCTATCTGTATGTGCACATTCAAAGGCCATGTGAGAGCACAACAAGAAGGCGTCCATCTACAAGCTAAGACGAGAGCCCTCACCAGGAACCAAATCAGCCGGCACCTTGTTCTTGGACTTCAAGTCCCCAGAACTGTGAGAAAATAAATTTCTATTGTTTAAGCCACCCAGCCTATGGTATTTTGCTATGGCAGGCTGAGCAGGCTAAGGCAGTATTTATTTCCTAAGTCTTAATTTGCTGACTGATAAGACATGTATGTCTCACTCAGTTTCATGCTAGAAGAAAACATTAACAGCAAGATCATAATTCTTAACAGTCTATGGAAAAGATAATCATATTTTTTAACTCAAACTGAAATTCACAGTATGCTACAAGTTATTATCATAGCTACAATCAGTTTTCTGTTGCCTTGAATGGGTTTTCTTCCTATTCTCTGGGTATAAGTTTCCTGTCCTTACAAAGCTAACTTTAAATCACCAAAAGGTGAGTTAGATTGATTGACTTAAAATCAGGCTTACATGTTGGCTCTTCATGTCTAGAATGATATGCTTATTTGTATTCTTCATATATAAAATAAATTTTAGCAGAATAGCAATGGTTTAAATATACAAAATAATTTCTATTTTTACATAAATTATTAAAGATAAAAATATAGTTCTTCATTTGGTATTGGCCAAGGACCCCAAATATTGATCAAGCAAAGTGCCTGAGGGAAATGTATGTATCTATAATATGAATACAGGAGCTTAATACGAAGTGGGAATATATTTTAAATACACATCATCAATTCTCTGAATCGTGTGGTTTTTAATCTATATGACATATTTAGTTCTAGGTCTGCATTAATACCCAACAGATCATCTCACTTCATATGTCATTTATTTTATATTTATTGATAACATATTATTTTACATATTTATGGGGTACATATGAGTATTTATTGCATTCACAGAATGTATAATGATCAAGTCAGAGCATTTGGAATATCCATCACCTTGAGCATTTAGCATGTCTATGTATTGGGAACATTTCAAATCTTCTCTTTCAGCTACTGTGAAATATTCAACACATTGTTGCTAACTATAGTCACCCAAGTTTTTCTTTTTATGAAATTGGTGATCTTCATTTTTGCTAATGTAGTTAAAATTCATAAACCTTCTATGTGAATCATTTAATCAATAAAGATATTACAGTGGACAGATTTGTACATATGTAAGAATGAAATAGGCCGGGCGCGGTGGCTCAAGCCTGTAATTCCAGCACTTTGGGAGGCCGAGGCGGGCAGATCACAAGGTCAGGAGATCGAGACCATCCTGGCTAACACGGTGAAACCCCGTCTCTACTAAAAAATACAAAAAACTAGCCGGGCGAGGTGGCGGGCGCCTGTAGTCCCAGCTACTCGGGAGGCTGAGGCAGGAGAATGGCATGAACCCGGGAGGCGGAGCTTGCAGTGAGCTGAGATCTGGCCAGTGCACTCCAGCTTGGGTGACAGAGCGAGACTCTGTCTCAAAAAAAAAAAAAAAAAAAAAAGAAATAAAATGTTTGTATTTATATACATGATTATATATATGTGACTTTTAACTAAAATCATCAGCATAAAATTATTTTTTACCATGCAGTTCTCTAGGTCATTTTCTTTCCATTCAGAATAGTCTATCATGAGCATTTCAAGTGATGATCCATACAAAATGATAGTAAGAAATTAACTTTCAAAAGTAAAACTTCTTTAATCCTAGTGATCATGCTTTCTATAAAAAACTAAAATGATATGTTAAGAAGAAAAGAAGATTGAGCAATACACTAGACATGTTAGCCTCTTAAGAGCTAATTACATATATAGACATATATACACACATATATGTTTTATATACATAATTCATATATATAAATCTATATGTATATTACATATTATTATATATTAGTATACTTACATGTATATTAATATATAACATAAATATATATGCGCCTACATTTAACGTGCATACTCACAGAGCACACATTTTGTTCTTTTCTAATATTTAACATATTTAGGATCACTATAAATATTACGTAGCATAGTGCAAAGACTTTATCTATCTAGATCTCCTCATCCAAATTTATGTAGCATTTTCACATAAGTCTGTTAACAAAAATCATATCTTTCATCAAAAAAATTGTTCATAATTAAAAATTAGTGAAATTACAGGGATAGAGGTTAAACTATAAAATGTACATATTCTGATACTAAAAATATTCTGTGATTATTATTTTCATTATACCAATATTTATTTCATAAAAAAATTAGTAGTTAAGTAATCATTATAATTATTTTATTTAAAAATAAAGATTGAACTGTATTTAGCCAAGACAGGACTCTCTGATAGAAATACAGTGTGAGCCATATATTTACCTGTACATTTTCTAGACACCACATTTAAAAAAGCAAAATGAAAAAGGTAAAAACTTTTAATAAGATTGTTATTTAATCCATTGTATCAAAAGTATTCTCAAACATATATTCAATAAAAATGTTATTCATGATGTGTTTCACATTCTTTTTTCACACTAAGTTTTTAAAATCCAGTGTGTATTTTAAACTTTGAATACATCTCAGGCCATATACAAATTGTACTGGAATTATTTCAACTATATTTAGATTTTATTTTTTCATTTCATTTTGTTTTTCTCAATTTAACCTTTCTATACACCTTCTTGTTATTGGTTACCCTACTAGGCAATGCAGAGCTAGAGGCTACTGAACTTAAGGCAGAATTTGTGTTATTTCTTGAGTCTACTTCGTAGTTTGATACTAACACATCTCTTGTTTAAAATGTGGTTGAGGTGCATGAGTTATTTTTTTAGGTGTGAGAACCCAGTTCTATATCTGAAGGTAAAATATTTGCAGAAATAGTGTTGCTTAGTATCAGCAAATAAAATCTAACAACAATAGAAGTAAACTGCAATCATATTCTGAATCTAAGTGCGATAAAAGCTATGAATCTGGAGGAAGATATCAGGAGTATCAAAACCAAAGGTGCGTCTTGAGGAATACGTCTGATACAGTATCAAGAAGGAAGGGAGACGAGTTGAAAAAGATATTAAGATATTATAATATGAGATAGATGGTTGAAATAAATCTGAACTATTGTGAGAAAAAAGTAATTTCTGATACACGCACCGGGAAAATTGGAAAGGGAAAAGACAAGAATTTGTTAACTTCTTAGCACAAATCCCTAATCTAAAAAAACAACATAAATAAATGAAAGATAATTGGGTAAAAGCAAAAGTTTAAAAGAAATATGGCTGCAACTTTAACGTATTTTTATTAACTTGAAAGTTGACTACCATAATAGTTAATACTTAGTTAACATCGTAACAATTGTAATGCAATAATATTGTGTTAATATCATAAAGATACCAATTAGCTTAAATAGATTTTAATTGAAAATTGAACTGTCTCATTAATCTCTCATAATATCCTATGCATTGGATATCAAAATAACAAATTTTTAAAGAAAAATATTTTATTTCTAATAAAACCAACAGAAGTCAAATGTGTCAATTTTTAATATGCAGTTTAAGACCTATCAAACAGTAAATCTCTTTTCCCTTTTTTGTTGTTCTGGTAAAATATACATAACATAAAATTTACCATCTTAACCATTGTTAAGTGTTCAGTTTATAGGTATTATGTGCAGCCATCACCACCATCCATCTCCATAACTCGTTTTGTGTTGTGAAAATAAATCTCTTGCATTTTAAACAATAACTCCCCATTTTCACCTGCTCCCAGCCGCTTGTAACCATCATTCTACTGTCTGTCTCCAGGATTTTGATTATTCTACATGTATCATATGAGTGGAATAAAATAATATTTTTCTTTCTATGACTGGCTTATTTCACTTAGCATAATGTCCTCAAGATTCATCTATATTGTGACATCTAGCAGAACTTTCTTTATAAGGCTGAATAACATTCCATTGTATGTATATACCATATTTCTTTAAACTATTCATCTGTTAGTGAACATTTGGGTTGGTTCCACATTTTGGCTATTGTGAATAATGCTGCTATGAGCAAGGGTATACAAATATTGCTTCAAGAACTTGTTTCCAGCTGGAGTGCCTGGGAGCCAGTGATTGGGGAACAATTTCTTTCTTTCTTTTTTTTTTATTATTATAATACTTTAAGTTCTAGGGTACATGTGCATAACGTGCAGGTTTGTTACATATGTATACTTGTGCCATGTTGGTGTGCTGCACCCATCAATTCGTCATTTACATCAGGTATAACTCCCAATGCAATCCCTCCCCTCTCCCCCCGCCCCCATGATAGGCCCCGGTGTGTGATGTTCCCCTTCCCGAGTCCAAGTGATCGCATTGTTCAGTTCCCACCTATGAGTGAGAACATGCGGTGTTTGGTTTTCTGTTCTTGTGATAGTTTGCTGAGAATGATGGTTTCCAGCTGCATCCATGTCCCTACAAAGGACATGAGCTCATCCTTTTTTATGGCTGCATAGTATTCCATGGTGTATATGTGCTGCATTTTCTTAATCCAGTCTGTCACGGATAGACATTTGGGTTGATTCCAAGTCTTTGCTATTGTGAATAGTGCCACAATAAACATACGTGTGCATGTGTCTTTATAGCAGCATGATTTATAATCCTTTGGGTATATACCCAGTAATGGGATGGCTGGGTCATATGGTACTTCTAGTTCTAGATCCTTGAGGAATCGCCATAATGTTTTCCATAATGGTTGAACTAGTTTACAATCCCACCAAGAGTGTAAAAGTGTCCCTATTTCTCCACATCCTCTCCAGCACCTGTTGTTTCCTGGCTTCTTAATGATCACCATTCTAACTGGTGTGAGATGGTATCGCATTGTGGTTTTGATTTGCACTTCTCTGATGGTCAGTGATGATGAGCATTTTTTCATGTGTCTGTTGGCTGTATGAATGTCTTCTTTTGATAAATGTCTGTTCATATCCTTTGCCCACTTTTTGATGGGGTTGTTTGTTTTTTTCTTGTAAATTTGTTTGAGTTATTTGTAGGTTCTGGATATTAGCCCTATGTCAGATGTGTAGATTGCAAAAAATTTCTCCCATTCTGTAGGTTGCCTGTTCACTCTGATGGTAGTTTCTTTTGCTGGGCGGAAGCTCTTTAGTTTAATTAGATCCCATTTGTCAATTTTGGCTTTTGTTACTGTTGCTTTTGGTGTTTTAGACATAAAGTCCTTGCCCATGGCTATGTCCTGAATAGTATTAGCTAGGCTTTCTTCTAGGGTTTTTATGGTATTAGGTCTAACATTTAAGTCTGTAATCCATCTTGAATTAATTTTCGTATAAGGAGTAAGGAAAGGATCCAGTTTCAGCTTTCTATTTATGGCTAGCCAATTTTCCCAGCACCATTGATTAAATAGGGAATCCTTTCCCCATTTCTTGTTTTTGTCAGGTTTGTCAAAGATCAGATGGCTGTAGATGTGTGGTATTATTTCTGAGGACTCTGTTCTGTTCCATTGGTCTATATCTCTGTTTTGGTACCAGTACCATGCTGTTTTGGTTACTGTAGCCTTGTAGTATAGTTTGAAGTCAAGTAGCATGATGCCTCCAGCTTTGTTCTTTTGACTTAGGATTGTCTTGGCTCTTTTTTGGTTCCATATGAACTTTAAAGCTGTTTTTTCCAATTCTGTGAAGAAACTCATTGGTAGCTTGATGGGGATGGCATTGAATCTATAAATTACCTTGGGCAGTATGGCCATTTTCACGATATTGATTCTTCCTATCCATGAGCATGGTATGCTCTTCCATTTGTTTGTGTCCTCTTTTATTTCACTGAGTAGTGGTTTGTAGTTCTCCTTGAAGAGGTCCTTTACATCCCTTGTAAGTTGGATTCCTAGGTATTTTCTTATCTTTGAAGCAATTGTGAATGGAAGTTCATTCATGATTTGGCTTTCTGTTTGTCTGTTACTGTTGTATAAGAACGCTTGTGATTTTTGCACATTAATTTTGTATCCTGAGAATTTGCTGAAGTTTCTTATCAGCTTAAGGAGATTTTGGGCTGAGACGATAGGGTTTTCTAAATATACAATCATGTCATCTGCAAACAGGGACAATTTGACTTCTTCTTTTCCTCACTGAATACCCTTGATTTCTTTCTCTTGCCTGATTGCCCTAGCCAGAACTTCCAACACTATGTTGAATAGGAGTGGTGAGAGAGGTCATCCCTGTCTTGTGCCTGTTTTCAAAGAGAATTTTTCCAGTTTTTGCCCATTCAGTATGATATTGGCTATGGGTTTGTCATAAATAGCTCTTATTATTTTGATATATGTTCCATCAATACCGAATTTATTGAGAGATTTTAGCATGAAGGGCTGTAAAATTTTGTCAAAAGCCTTTTCTGCATCTATTGAGATAATCATGTGGTTTTTGTCTTTGGTTCTGTTTATATGCTGGATTACATTTATTGATTTGCATATGTTGAACCAGCCTTGCATCCCAGGGATGAAGCCCACTTGATCATGGTAGATAAGCTTTTTGATGTGCTTCTGGATCCAGTTTGCCAGTATTTTACTGAGGATTTTTGCATGATGTTCATCAGGGATATTGATCTAAAATTCTCTTTTTTGTGTGTGTGTCTCTGCCAGGCTTTGGTATCAGGATGATGTTGGCCTCCTAAAATGAGTTAGGGAGGATTCCTTCTTTTTCTATTGATTGAAATAGTTTCAGAAGGAATGGTACCAGCTCCTCCTTGTACCTCTGGTAGAATTCAGCTGTGAATCCATCTGGTCCTGGACTTTTTTGGTTGGTAGGCTATTAATTGTTGCCTCAATTTCAGAGCCTACTATTGGTCTATTCAGGGATTCAGCTTCTTCCGGGTTTAGTCTTGGGAGAGTGTAAGTGTCCAGGAAATTATCCATTTCTTCTAGGTTTTATATTTTACTTGCATATAGGTGTTTATAGTATTCTCTGATGGTTGTTTGTATTTCTGTGGGGTCGGTGGTGATATCCCCTTTATCAATTTTTATTGCATCTATTTGATTCTTCTCTCTTTTCTTCTTTGTCTTGCTAGCAGTCTGTCAATTTTGTTGATCTTTTCAAAAAACCAACTCCTGGATTCCTTGATTTTTTGGAGGGATTTTTGTGTCTCTATTTCCTTCAGTTCTGCTCTGATCTTAGTTATTTCTTGCCTTCTGCTAGCTTTTGAATGTGTTTGCTCTTGCTTCTCTAGTTCTTTTAATTGTGATGTTAGAGTGTCCATTTTAGATCTTTCCAGCTTTCTCTTCTGGACATTTAGTGTTATAAATTTCCCTCTACACACTGCTTTAAATGTGTCCCAGAGATTCTGGTATGTGATATCTTTGTTCTCATTGGTTTCAAAGAAGATCTTTATTTCTGCCTTCATTTCGTTATGTACCCAGTAGTCATTCAGGAGCAGGTTATTTGGTTTACATGTAGTTGAGCGGTTTTGATTGAATTTCTTGGTGCTGAGTTCTAGTTTGATTGCACTGTGGTCTGAGAGACAGTTTGTTGTAATTTCTGTTCTTTTACATTTGCTGAGGAGTGCTTTACTTCCAGTTATGTGGTCAATTTTGGAATAAGTGCGATGTGGTGCTGAGAAGAATGTATATTCTGTTGATTTGGGCTGGAGAGTTCTATAGATGTCTATTAGGTCCACTTGGTGCAGAGATGAGTTCAATTCCTGGATATCCTTGTTAACTTTCTGTCTCGTTGATCTGTCTAGTGTTGACAGTGGGGTGTTGAAGTCTCTGATTATTATTGTATGAGAGTCTAAGTCTCTTTGTAAGTCTCTAAGGACTTGCTTTATGAATCTGGGTGCTCCTGTATTGGGTGCATATATATTTAGGATAGTTAGCTCTTCCTGTTGAATTGATCCCTTTACCATTATGGAATGGCCTTCTTTGTCTCTTTTGGTCTTTGATGGTTTAAAGTCTGTTTTATCAGAGACTAGAATTGCAAGCCCTGCTTTTTTTGTTCTCCATTTGCTTGGTAGATCTTCCTCCATCCCTTTATTTTGAGCCTATGTGTGTCTCTGCATGTGAGATGGGTCTCCTGAATACAGCAAGCTGATGGGTCCTGACTCTTTATCCAGTTTGCCAGTCTGTGTCTTTTAATTGGAGCATTTAGTCTATTTACATTTAAGGTTAATATTGCTATGTATGAACTTGATCCTGCCATTATGATATTAACTGGTTATTTTGCTCGTTAGTTGATGCAATTTCTTCCTAGCCTTGATGGTCTTTACATTTTGGCATGTTTTTGCAATGGCTGGTAGTGGTTGTTCCTTTCCATGTTTAGTGCTTCCTTCAGGATCTCTTTCAGGGCAGGCCTGGTGGTGACAACGTCTCTAAGCATTTGCTTATCTGTAAAGGATTTTATTTCTCCTTCACTTAAGAAACTTAGTTTGGCTGGATATGAAATTCTGGGTTGAAAATTCTTTTCTTTAAGAATGTTGAATATTGGCCCCCACTCTCTTCTGGCTTGTAGAGTTTCTGCCTAGAGATCTGCTGTTAGTCTGATGGGCTTCCCTTTGTGGGTAACCCGACCTTTCTCTCTGGCTGCCCTTAACATTTTTTCCTTCATTTCAACTTTGGTGAATCTGGCAATTCTGTGTCTTGGAGTTGCTCTTCTCGAGGAGTATCTTTGTGGTGTTCTCTGTATTTCCTGAATTTGAATGTTGGCCTGCCCTACTAGGTTGGGGAAGTTCTCCTGGATGATATCCTGAAGAATGTTTTCCAACTTGGTTCCATTTTCCCCCTCACTTTCAGGCACCCCAATCAGACATAGATTTGGTCTTTTTACATAATCCCATACCTCTTGCAGGCTTTATTCATTTCGTTTTCTTCTTTTTTCTTTAGATTTCCCCTCTTGCTTCATTTCATTAATTTGATCCTCAATCGCTGATACTCTTTCTTCCAGTTGATTGAGTCGGTTACTGAAGCTTGTGCATTTGTCACGTATTTCTCGTGTCATGGTTTTCATCTCTGTCATTTCGTTTATGGCCTTCTCTGCATTAATTATTCTAGTTATCAATTCTTCCACTCTTTTTTCAAGATTTTTAGTTTCTTTGCGCTGTGTACGTAATTCCTCCTTTAGCTCTGAGAAGTTTGATGGACTGAAGCCTTCTTCTCTCATCTCATCAAAGTCATTCTCCCTCTAGCTTTTTTCCATTGCTGACAATGAGCTGTGTTCCTTTGGAGGGGGAGATACGCTCTGAGTTGTTGAATTTCCAGCTTTTCTGCACTGCTTTTTCCCCATCTTTGTGGTTTTATCTGCCTCTCGTCATTGATGATGGTGACGTACTGATGGGGTTTTGGTGTGGGTGTCCTTCCTGTTTGTTAGTTTTCCTTCTAACAGTCAGGACCCTCAGCTGTAGGTCTGTTGGAGATTGCTTGAGGTCCACTCCAGACCCTGTTTGCCTGGGTGTCAGCAGCAGAGGCTGCAGAAGATAGAATACTGCTGAACAGCGAGTGTACTTGTCTGATTCTTGCTTTGGAAGCTTCCTCCCAGGGGTGTACTCCACCGTGTGAGGTGTGGAGTATCGGTCTGCCCCTAGTGGGGGATGTCTCCCAGTTAGGCTACTCAGGGGTCAGGGACCCACTTGAGCAGGCAGTCTGTCCGTTCTCAGATCTCAGCCTCCGTGTTGGGAGATCCACTGCTCTCTTCAAAGCTGTCAGACAGAGTTGTTTGTGTCTGCAGAGGTTTCTGCTGCTTTGTTGTTATTGTTGTTGTTGATTAGCTGTGCCCTGTCCCCTGAGGTGGAGACTACAGAGACAGGCAGGGCTCCTTGAGCTGCTGTGAGCTCCACCCAGTTTGAGCTTCCTAGCCGCTTTGTTTACCTACTTAAGCCTCTGTAATGGCGGGCACCCCTCCAATTGGGGAACAATTTTAAGGGAAAAAAGGAAGAACCTGAAGCATGTTGAAAAATTATTTATTGTCTGTTGTTCCTGTGTATGAACTGCTTGCTGGTTTATGCAATGTCCAGTAATTAAAATGTCTAGAATGCTTTTCATATTTAAATAAACATGAAGGTGACTCAGAGGCCTAGAGCTGGAGCCAACTGGAGGGGTATTCACTGATCTTACCCTGGCTGCCCCTTGGCTTGGCATAGGTGAATCATATCTGGCTCAGGAAGAGGGGGTGCAACAGGGAGGTGTGAGGACTTCAAAGGTGTCAGGAGTTGTTCCCACTCCTCCCCCAGGTGCATCCAGTTGCATGCCTCTAGAATGAAGGTAGGCATAAGTTACACACCTTCTGGAAGTCTGCAGTAATTAGTGGTCATGCCTAGGAATGATAAACAATGTTAAAGATATCCTCTATTAAATATCTGCCATTTGCCAGGTGCTAATTGTGTAGAATATATATTTGAGTCCTTTCACATTTAATCTACTTATCTATTTGGATCTAAAGTGAGTCTTGTGTAAACAATACATAATTAGATAATTTCTTTGTATCTACTCTGCCTCTCTCTTTTGATTAGAGAGCTTAATTTATTTACACTCAAAGTAATTACTGATAAGCAATGATTTGATTTTGTCTTTTTGTTGTTTTCCATGACTTATAGCTTGTCACTCATTTTCTGCATTATTGCTTTCTTTTGTATGTTTTTTTGTAAATAAACATTTTAAAATTCTTTCAAATTTCCTTCTGTATATTCTATAGCTATTTTCATTGTGGTTACCATAGAGATTACAATTAACATTTTATAATTATGACAACCTAATTTGAATTTATACCAGTTGAATTCCAGTACCATACAAAAGTTCTTCTCATTACAGCTTCCTCCCTATCCCTTTGGATTGTTTATATCATCAATGACATATTTACGCATTGTGCACCCTAGAATATAAACCAGTAATTCTTTTTAATGTATTAGTTTCTTAACGTTACAATAACATTAGCTTTTAGAAGAATTTTTTCTAACATATCAGTGTCATCAATTATGTAGAAAGCAAAAAATTGGAACTACAATCTGTTCTTATAACAGTACTAGCTTTTATAATTGTATAATTGCCCATGTATTTACATTTATTGAGATCTTTATTTCATTTGTATGGCTTTAAGTTACTGCCTAGCATCCTTTCATTTCAACCTGCTGAACTTTCTTAAGCATTTTTTTCAGCACAGATCTAGTGGTAATCGACCTTCTAGGCTTTTATCTGGAAAAGTCTTAATTTCTCCCTCACTTTTGAGGAATACTTTTCCAGATATAGAATCTTGTTTTACAGCCTTTGCTTGTTTGTTTGTTTGTTTGAACATTTGAATATGTTGGTCCACTGTCTTCAAAGTTTCTGATAAAAACATTTCTGCTTATTATGTTTTTCAGGATCCCTGGGTCAAGTTGCTTCTCTCTTGCTGCTTCAAAGATACTTTCTTTTTGTATCTTTCTTACAAATGTTTGATTATAATATTTCTCTGTGTGGGTTTCTGTTAATTCATCTTACCTACAGTTTATTGAGATTTTAGATATTTATGTTAATATGTTTCATCAAAGTTGGGAAGTGTTCTACCATTATTTCTTCAAAGATGCTCTGTGCTCCTTTTCTCATTCTTCTCCTTCTGGAACTACACAATGCGTATTTTGGTCTACTTGATGGTATCCCACAGGTCTCTTCGGCTCTGTTTACTTTGCTTCAATATTTTTCTTTCTGTTCCTCAGACTTGATAATTTCCATTGTGATATCTTTAAGTTTGCTGATTCTTTATTCGGTCTGCTCAAATCAGCCTGTGAATCCCTCTGGTACATTTTTATATTAGTTATTTTTCATTACATCTCCAGGATTTATTTTTGGTTTCTTTCTAGATTTTCTCTCTCTTGAAATATTGATATTTCCATTTTGTTCATACAATGTTGTCCTGATTTTTTTTCACATTTTTCTTTTGTAATTTGAGTTTCTGTAGGACAGTTGTTTTAAAGTATTTGTCTAGTATCTCTATAATCACACCATTTGTGGGACAGTTTCTCTTTATTTTTTTTCCTTTGAATAGGCCATACTTTCCCTTTTTCTTTGTATGACTTATGACTTTTTATTGGAAATTTGACATTTGAATGTAAAGATGTGATAACTCTGGAAATGAAATTCCCTCTGTTTCCTAGAGCTTGCTGGGGTTTTTGTCATTTTTATATTATTATTATTTTATTTATTTATTTATTTTGCTATGGACTCTCTGTACCAAGAATGAACCTGAGATGTAAACTTCAGAAAAGACTTCCCAGGTCTTTTCTGAGCCTGCATCTTTCTCCAGGTTTGTTGAGGAGTGGGGGATGGGTAACAGCTACTGTGCTGAAAGTTGAAATTGACTAAAATTTACTGCAACTTAACTTACAAGCCTTTCTCTGGAAGTTACAAGTCTTCAATAGTCTCTAGAGTTATGAAATAGTTATATTAGACAGATTCTTCCAGGGCAATTGTTGACTAGATGGGGAAACAAATTTCCTGGAGTCTTCTATTCCACTATATTCCCATTAACATAATTTGTCTTTTACAATTTCTTATTAATTGATCAACTATTTTCTTTATATTTAAAATTATTCAATTTCCTGAAAATACAAAATGTTAAAGATACATCTTGTATAGAGACAATTAACATGGAGATTCATTAGAAGTAGACATACACTTGATTGAGCCAATTGTTTGGGAAATAATGTTTCATTTCCTTTCAAAGATATTAAGGTAAAGAAAATGAAAGAAAAGATACAATTAAAATGCAAAACTGAGGTTACTCTTCATTGAAGCAAGTAACAGGCTATGTAAACACTAGAATAAGAATATTTTAGCCCATAGAGTAAGTAGATTTATCATTACCCATCCATGGGAAAACACACGCTCCAACCTAATGAAATCATACTTGCAAAGGACAAAGCCTATGATTTGGAATACTTTCAAAAGAAACGAAACAGATGCAGGGAAATTAGCAGTGTATCTTTATAGCTCCCAGGATGCTCTTTAGAAGTTCACTGAATGCATCATTGATCTGTCAATATTTGTTAATACTATAATACATAAAACTATATGGGAAACCATGCAAATACATCAGACTACAGAATATAATTTTTCTTCTTTTGTGTTTATAGCCATTTGAATCTTTGTCATATTCTCTCATTTTTCTTCATTTGATTATACCTTTTTAAAGTTTTTTATTTCATCCTGTCAGAGCTATTATATAATAACTTTAAAACATGATTGTAAAAATATCTCATTGCTTAGATTTGCTTTTGTTCCCAAATTCAGTTTTTGTTTTTAAGAGACAATGGCATCAGTTTAAAAGTCTCACAGCTATATCCTCGTGACATTATCTTTTGTCATTAGCACAGAAAAAAAAGTAGAATGTATTATTGTAAATTTTGTCTATGTGACTATGGACAAGAAATTTTTTTTCCTAAGATAGTTCATTATAAGTGTCTCAGTGTTTGTTTCCCTCTTTTTGTGATAGATGTTGTGTGTATGCAAAGTGTGAAATAATGGTTATCAGTTTCTGTTACATTTCTCGGATGTTTCTCTTCTTCAGAAACTGTATTTATTGTAGGTTTATTAGTCAGATCCCTTATGTGTATTATAAATAATTATGCTACATGGTGGCATACCTAATAAAATAATACACATTGCTCTGCACTACAGCACCTTTGTCCTTGTTTGTTTATTTTAATGTGCCATGCTTATGCAAGTTTGTAAAATACTGCAAAGGTAACAATGTTTTCTCATATAATAACATTTTTAAATCACATGGATACCAATAAACTCAGTAATGTTCCATGTTAATGAACTTCTACTGCTCAACAACAATGTACTGATGAAAGGCCCATCTCATAACTTTCTTTATATGTCTTACAATGCTGCTTTACAATGGTTAGCATTCGTAGATCTCACTTTGGTCTGTTGTATTACAGATCACCAGAATCACTGACTGAGTGAGTAGATATAGAAGTATTTTCTCTTGCTCAGGAAAAAAATAAATAAATAAACATAAAAATAATAATAAAATATAAGCTAAACTAAACCCAAAGTGAATAGATTCATCATTGTAAGCAAAGAATTAATTTTTCCTTATTGTATTTAGTATCTTTTGCTAGAAAAACAAAACTTGGTGTGACAACTAACAAAATATCTCGTTTGGCAAAATCTCTGGATTTTTTTTCTTTTCTATTTTGATTTTAGGTTCAAGGGGTGCATGTGCAAGTTTGTTACACAGGTAAATTTCATGTTGCTAAGGTTTGAGTGTTTTAATAATCTTGTCATTCGGGTAGTGAGCATACTACCTGATAGGTAGTTTTTCTCTCCTCTCCCCCTACCTAACCTTCCCCCTCAAGTAGTCCTCAGTGTCTACTGTTCCCACCTTTATATCTCTGTTTACTCAATGTTTACCTCCTACTTATAAGTGAGAACATGCAACATTTGATTTTCTGTTCCTGCATTAATTTGCTTAGGATAATGGCCTCCAGCTCTATCCATGTTGTTGCAAAGGAAATTATTTTGTTCTTTCTTGTGGCTGCGTGGTATTCCATGGTGTATGTGTAGCATATTTCCTTTATCCAGTCCACCACTGATAAGCATCTAGGTTGAGTTACTGTCTTTGTTATTGTGAATAATGCTAATACAAACATAAGAGTATATGTGTCTTTTTGGTAGAATAATTTATTTTCCATTGGTTATATTCCCAGTAATGGGATTGCTAGGTCAAGTGATAGTTCTGTTTTAAGTCCTTTGAGAAATCTCCAAATTACTTTCCACAGTGGCTGTACTAACTTACATTTCCACCAGTAGTGCATAAGCAATCCCCTTCCCTTTTCTCTGCAACTTCATCAGCACCTGTTTTTTTTTTTTTTTTTATCTTTTCAATAATAATTATTCTGATTGCTATGAGATGATATCTCATTGTGGTTTTGATTTTCATTTTTCTAATGGTAGGTGACAATGGGTACATTTTCATATATTTTTTTGCTGCATGTATATGTCTTTTCAGAAGTGTCTGGTTATATCCTTTGCCAATTTTTTGATGGGGTTGTTTAGGGTTTGCATATTAATTTGTTTAAGCTCCTTATAAATTCTAGATATTAGAAGTTGTCAGATGTATAGTTTACAAATATTTTCTCCCATTCTATACAGTGTCTGTTAACTCAATTTTTTTTTTTTCTGTGCATGAGCTCTTTAGTTTAATTATGTTCCATTTGTGAATTTTTGGTTTTCTTCCAATTGCTTTTGAGAACTTCATCTTAAATTATTTTCAAGCCTGATATCCAGAATGGTAGTTCCTAGATTTTCTCCTAGGACTTTTATAGATTTTGGTCTTACATTTGAGTCTTTAATTTATCTTGAGTTAATTTTTGGTTATGCTAAAAGTAAGGGGTCCGATCTCAATCTTCCACAAATAGTTATTTATCCCAGCATCATTTATTGAATAGGGAGTCCTTTTTCTATCGCTTACTATTATCATTTTTTTTAAAGATCAGATGGCTGTAGGTGTGTGGTTTGATCTATGGGTTCTCTATCCTGTTTGTTTGGTCTACATGTCTATTTTTGTACCATTGCTGTGCTGTTTTGATTACAGTAGCTAGTTTAGTGTAGTATAGTTTAATGTCAGGTAATGTGATGCCTCTTTGCTCTTTCTGCTTAGGATTGTTTTGGCTATTAGCACCGTTTTCTTTTTTTTTTGTTTTGTTTTCATACAAATTTTAAAATAGTTTTTTCAAATTCTGTGAAAAATGGCATTGGCAGTTTGATAGGAATAGCATTGAATCCGTAAATTGTTTTGGGCAGTATGATCGTTTTAACAATATTGATTCTTTCTATCCATTATCATGATTTTTTTTATTTGTTTGTGTGTTTTCTTTGATTTCTTTGTAGTTCTCATTGTAGAGATCTTTCTTCTTCCTGGTTAACTGTACTGTTAGATGTTTTATTCTTTTATGGCTATTGTAAATGGGATTACATTTTTTTATTTGGCTTTCAGTTTGGACAATACTGGTGTGTAGAAATGCTACTAATTTTTCTACATTGACATTGTATCCTGAAACATTACTGAAATTGTATTTCAGTTTGAGGAGCCTTTTGGCAGAGCCTTTAGGGTTTTGTAGGTATAGAATTGTAGTATATGCAAGGAAAGATAATTTAATTTCCTTTTTTCCTATACGGATGCATTTTATTTCTCTCTCCTGCCTGACTGCTCTGGCTAGGACTTCCATTACTATGTTTAAAAGGAATGCTGGGATTAGGCATCCTTCTCTCATTCTAGTTCTCAAGAGGAATGCTTCCAGTTTTTGCTTGTTCAGTAGGATGCTGGCTGTGGATTTGTCATAAATGGCTCTTATCATTTTGACGCTTTGATGCCCAATTTGTTGAGGGTTTTTAACATGAAGGAATGTTGAATTATATTGAAAGGCTTTTCTGGGCCTATTGAGATGAACATATTGGTTTTGTTTTAAATTACGTTTATGTGGTAAATCACATTTATTGATTTGCATAGGATGAATCAACTTTGCATCCCAGGAAGAAAAGCCTTTTTGATTATGGTGAATTAAATTTTGATGTGCTTCTGGATCTGGTTTGCTAGACTTTTATTAAGGATGTAGGCATCTATTTCATTAGGGGCATTGGTCTGAAGTTTTTGTTTGTTTGTTTGTTTGTTTGTTTTATCCATTGCATCTCTGCCAGGTTTTGGTGTCCAAATGATGCTGGCTTTGTAGAGTGAGTTAGGGAAAAAGTCTTCCTTCTCATTTTTTTTGGCAGTAATTTTTAGTAGGATTGGTACTAGTTCTTTTTTCTATGTCCAATGGAATTCAGCTCTGATCTGTCTGATCCAAGGCTATTGTTGTTGTTGTTGCTGGTAATGCTTTTATTACTGATTCAAGAACTCATTCAGTACTGTTACTAAAACAAATTTGCTATTATTATGGCAAGATAAAATAAATTAATATATTTATTGAAAAATGTTTCAGAGCTTGAAGATTGCTCTCCAAATCAATGCAGGCAGACAAAAATAAAGAAAAATGAATTTTAAAAAGTGAACAAAACATCTGAGAAATATGGTATTGTGTAAAGAGACCAAACCTACAACTCATTGACATTTCTGAAAGAGAAGGAGGGTGAGACAGGAAGTTGGAAACATATTTGAAGTTATGGTCCATGAAAACTTTCTTAATCATGCTAGAGAGGTCTATCGGAAAAATTAAAGGAATTCAGAGAACCCCTGTTCAGGCCTTCAATTTCTTCCTGGTTCAATCTTGAGAGGTTGTGTGTTTCCAGAAATTTCTTCTTTCTTCTACATTTCCAGTTTGTGTGTGCAGAGATGTTCATCATAGTCTCTGAGGATTTTGTGTTTTGCTCTGGGGTCAGTTGTAATGTTACTTTTGTCATTTCTGATTGTGTCTCTCTGAATCTTTATCTAGTTAGTGGTTTATCGATCTTATTTCTTCTGTCAAAAAAAAACAATTTTGGGAATTGTTGATCTTTTCTTTTGTATAGATTTTCACATCTCAATTTCATTCATTCTTGCTGTAATGTGGTTATTTTTCTTCTGCTGCTAGCTTTTGGGGTTGGTTTGCTCCTTTTTTTTTCAGTCCCTCTAGGTATGATGTTAGGCTGTTAATGTGAGATTTTTCTAGTTTCTTGCTGTAGACATTTAGTAGCATAAACTTTACCCTTAACACTGTTTTAGCTGTGTCTCAAAGGTTCTGGTTTGTTATGTTCTCTGTTTTATTTCTGCTTTAACTTTGTTTTTTATCAAAAAGTCATTTAGAAGGATGTTTAATTTCTATGTAATTGTGTAGTATTGAGAAACGTTGGTATCAATTTCTACTTTTATTGCACTGTGGTCCAAGTATGTGGTTGGTATAATTTTGATTTTTTTGAATTTTTTAAACTTGCTTTATGGCTGAGCATGTGGTTAATATTAGAGCATATGCTGTGTGCAGATGAGAAGAATGTATATTGTGTTGTTGTTGAGAGATGTATTTTATAGATGTCTACTAGCTTCAATTGGTCAAGTGTTGAGTTTAATTCCAGAATATATTTGTTAGTTTTCTGCCTCAATCATCTGTTTAACAGTGGCAGTGTGGTGTTGATGTCTCCCACTATTATGGAGACTTGTGTGGTAATCTCCGACTCTTCTGTGGTTATCTAATTCTCTTTGTAGGTTAGATTCTTGAATTCTCCAATAATCTGTTTTATGAATCTGGGTGCTCCAATGTTTGCTTTGTATATTTTTATGATAGTTAAATCTTCTCATTGAATTGAACCCTTTAACATTTTAAAATGCTTTTGTCATTTTTTATCATTGTTAGTTTAAATTCTGTTTTATTTGATAATAAGAATAGCAAAGAAGTTCTGTTTTGCTTTCTGTTTGCATAATATATCTTTCTCCATGTTTTTATTTTGAACCAATGGGTGTTGTTATATGTGAGATGGGTCACCTTATGACAGTGGACACTTAGGTTTTGCATCTTTATCCACCATGACACTTTATGCCTTTTAAGTGGAGTGTTTAGCCCATTATTATTCAAGGCTAATACTGATATGTGAAGATTTGATCCTGTCATCAAGTTTTTAGTTGTTTCTTGTGGGGGTCTGTCCCACAGACCCTAACCCAACGACGGATGAATAAAGTACACTGACACACAGATATTCTGCTTTGCCAGTTCAGCTGAGCATTTGGGGCATTTACAGACTCCCAGGACAGTGTGGTAAACAGTTGGGACCCTGGCCCAACCAGTTAGTGAGACCTGCATTTATTCAGTAAAGATTAATCAACAAAGGCTTGAGTCAACACCACTAGAGGGTAATTGACATTGTGGACTTTACGAATAGAAAGCAATTAAGCACCCACAGTAAATCAAAGGTTAGCCTTAGGACCCCATGAGCAAACAAGTTAGTTAAATAAACTTCTCACATTCCTTTGTTTCTACTCTAATTTATTTAACTAAAGGGACAAGGCTGCCTTCAGTCAAGTTCATTACTGGAGCTTATGCAAACACCGCCAGACCTTCCAAGAGGGTTTGTGTCTATTATAATTAAAATTTTTCCCACCAACTTGACTAAACCCCCACAGTTTCTTACCTAGGCTTGATTGGGTAGTTGCTTTATAGTGTCAGTGGGCTATGTGCCTAAGTATGCTTTTATGGTGGCAAGTATTGTTCTTATGTTTCCATGTCAGCATTCCCTTAGGACTGCTTGTAAGGCAGGTCTAGTAGTGACAAGTTCCCTTAGAATTTGTCTGTCTGAAAAAGATTTGATTTTTTCTTCCCTCATAAAACTTATTTTGGCAGGATATTACATTCTTTGTTGGAATTTTTTTAAGAATATATAAAATAGGACCCTAGCCCCTTTGTGACGGGAAAGTTTCTGCCAAAAGGTCTCCTCTTGCCTAAGGGAGCTCCCTTTGTCAGTGACCAGCCTCTTCTCTCTGTTGCATTGATCTTGAGAGTCTGATGGCTATATTTCTTGGGGATGGTCATCTTGTATAGTATCTCACAGGGGTTCTCTGAATTTCTTTAACTTTTGCTATAGACCTCTCTAGCAAAATTGAGAAAGTTTTCATCAACCATATCTTCAAATATGTTTCCAAGTTCCTATCTCATTCTCCTTCTCTTTCAGGAATGCCAGTGAGTGTAGGTTTGGTCTCGTTACAAAATATCATGTTTCTCAGAGGTTTTGTTCACTTTTTAAAATTAGTTTTCATTTATTTTTGTCTGCCTGTATTGATTTGTGGAGCAATCTTCAAGCTCTGAGAGATTTTTCAATAAATATATTGTTGTATTTTCTCTCACTCTAATAATAGCAAATTTATTTTATAACAGTATTTCACATACATATTTAATGCACAAAATAGTAAATGACAAGCACTAAGCTAGGTGCTGTAGATACATTATTTCTAATCTTTACTATAGACTTGTAAGGTTTCACCCCCACTTCAGATTAAATCCCAGCACTTTGGGAGGCTAACATGGTGAAACCCCGTCTCTACTAAAAAATACAAAAAACTAGCCGGGCGAGGTGGTGGGCGCTTGTAGTCCCAGCTACTAGGGAGGCTGAGGCAGGAGAATCGCGTGAACCCAGGAGGCGGAGCTCGCAGTGGGCCGAGATCCGGCCACTGCACTCCAGCCTGGGCGACAGAGCAAGACTCCGTCTCAGAAAAAATAAATAAAAAATAAAAAAAAAAAGTTAATTAATTAATTAAGCTTAAAGAGGTTGAGTGACTGGCTGGAAGCTTATGAATTGCCCAAAATGGCTGCTGGGAAGATCACTAAAGACACTTGAGTTTAGAGTAATTAATCACTGAACAATGTGATAAAAGCACATAAAACATTTAAAGAGTTATTTCCCCTAAAATAGAAATTGAACATAAAAATGTTCATAAAATATAAATTTCCTTAAAATATGTTTTATGAAATAGGAATATCTATAATTATGACAAAATAAATTAATAATGAAAATTTATTTTTACAGTTCCTATTTAATAAAGAGAACAATTTCAAGGACTTAAGAGTGTTGCAATTATTTTAGCTATAATTTTAAACATAAAGTAGAAATTTTCCTAATGCTATATTGAAATTAGTTTCATATTCCTGATTTGTATCCTCAACTTTTTATTTCAAACAGCTATTACCAGTAGATTCATAATTTTCTTATGAAAAGATATTTTAAAAATATCTACAAGTAAACATAAGAACTAGAAGTTTTAACCAATAATTCTACTTATGAGAACTCACAGATGAAATTAACATGTCAGCATGATGCTTCAAAAATCAGTTTTGCAGTGCTTTGTGAACTTGTTTCTGACTTGGGGTCTAACCATTCTCAACTTTCTATAACATAATTTGATTATGAGCCACAGTTGAAGTGACTCGGACATATGAACATTGTGGATGCTAACTGGAGAGCAACAAATATGGTTGTTGAATCAGAACATAAGTCATTACTACTTTTCTATATAAGACAAAGTATTTTTCCTAAATATGAATACAAAATTACTCAAATAATAAGATGTTTGATGACAGACTGAAGAAATACACGGTGATGAATACACTTTGATTATATTATGATTTCTATTATTCATCCTACCTTTAATATATGCCTGTTTCTTCTACCCTTTGTATACAGCCTGGCTTGACACTGTTACTGGGTCTTGACCTCCTGATCAATAGATTGCTTATCTTGGTGTGAGTCATCTAGACATACCCTAGACCAGGCAACCACCATAGTGTGTATGGGAGTGGGGTTGGGGGTTGTTAACGCCCAAGCTGGAGTAATTGTCCTGTCCAAAATTTTAAATGACTGTGTTATTTTACTTTCTATTTTCTACATTTTGTTTCATTATCTCAGTAAAAGTTCTTTTGCTTTTCGGAACAATGCCATGGTTTGTTTATCACATTTAGCAGGTAATTTGAACTTTTTATTAGAAACAGAGGACATCAAACCAAGAAAAAAAGGCAAGAATCTTAAACTATTGAGAGAGAGATAAAGAAGTTTTATTTTAGTCTCAGAAAATCTCCCTCAAAGTGGAAATTAATCTAATTATTCAATTAGGTTTGAAATAAAAAAAAATTGCAATAACTTTTGTTTTTTTTCCTTGATGACATTTAAGATACTTGATAAAACAAAAGATGAGATATTTGACATCCACAGAGTGTATGGATGTAGTATGTAAACTACTAATTAATATTAATTTATTCCTCTTAATAAAAAAACTTTAAACATCCAAAAGATTTTTAAATTAATTAACGTAAGTCATTCATTTTAATTTTAAGAGAATTTGGCCTAAATAACCCATACCCATTCAATGTGAAGACTATATGTCAAGAGAAAAAAAACTTGGTTAGTCTACACAAATAATGTTCACCCATTTTTCAACAAACACTTATAAGGCTTCCTTTTTTAGTTACGAATGGTAGGTGATGCTGGTTAAATACCTGGTAAAAAAATAATAGTAATAATTCAAGATGGATTAGAGACTTAAATGTTAGACCTAAAACCATGAAAACTCTAGAAGAAAACCTAGGTAATATCATTCAGGACATAGGCATGGACAAGGACTTCACGTCTAAAACACCAACAGCAATGGCAACAAAAGCCAAAATCGACAAATGGGATCTAATTAAACTAAAGAGCTTCTGCACAGGAAAAGAAACTACCATTAGACTGAACAGACAACCTAGAGAATGGGAGAAAATTTTTGTAATCTACTCATCTGACAAAGGGCTAATATCCAGAACCTACAAAGAACTCAAACAAATTTATAAGAAAAAAATAAACAATTCCATCAAAAAGTGGGCAAAGGATATGAACAGACACTTCTCAGAAGAAGACATTTATGCAGCCAACAGATACATGAAAAAATACTCATCATCACTAGCCATCAGAGAAATGCGAATCAAAACCACAATGAGATACCATCTCACACCAGTTAGAATGGTGATCATTAAAAAGTCAGGAAACAACAGGTGCTGGAGAGGATGTGGAGAAATAGGAACACTTTTACACTGATGGTGGGACTGCAAACTAGTTCAGCATTGTGGAAGACAGTGTGGCGATTCCTCAAGGATCTAGAACTAGAAATACCATTTGACCCAGCCATCCTATTACTGGGTATATACCCAAAGGATTGTAAATCATGCTGCTATAAAGACACATGCACACATTTGTTTATTGCGGCACTATTCACAATAGCCAAGACTTGGAACCAAGCCAAATGTCCATCAATTATAGACTGGATTAATAAAATGTGGCACATATACACCATGGAATACTATGCAGCCATAAAAAGGGATCAGTTCATGTTCTCTGTAGGGACACGGATGCAGCTGGAAACCATCATTCTGAGCAAACTATCACAAGAACAGAAAACCAAACACCACATGTTCTCACTCATAGGTGGGAACTGAACAATGAGAACACCTGGACACAGGAAGGGGAATATCACACATGGGGCCTGTTGTGGGTTGGGGGAGGGGGGAGGGATAGCATTAGGAGATATACCTAATGAAAGGGTACATTAATGATGAGTTAATGGGTGCAGCACACCAACATGGCACATGTATACGTATGTAACAAATCTGCACGTTGTGCACATGTACCCTAGAACATAAAGTATTTAAAAAAATTATGGAAAAAAAATACCTGGTAATATATGGATTTTATTCCAGTCTGTGAAATTCCAGGTTTCTCCTTGTTTGACGACTAGACTTGACTGTTTCTCCCATCTTAACCTCATCTACTGTAATCAAAAGTGAGAAAGTCCAAGGGTAAAAAGGGTAGAAGTATTCTTCCTGTTTCCTTCACAAGCCTATCTCAGGTTTTGTTTATTTTTAGCTAAAATTCCTAGACGTAAAATCTAACCCCTTAATAAGAAGCATTTTTATGATATACTCTGCAGATCTGAAAATTATTAAAAAAGATTGTAATGAAAAAAGAACAAGAGAGCGCTTTGGAGGATATTCTGAGAAGAAAGGGAAATAATAGTAATAAACATCTGGCCTTGAAAGCTGAATCACTAAAGAAAATCACACGTTTATTAATGAGATTTTTCACTATAAAAAGCACATTTTATTATCATTTTAGGGATGAATTAATATTGTTTACAATTATTTTTATCTTAAATAGGTAATTATGTGTGTAGCCAGATGAGTTGATAAAATTTATATAAGTGGTTCTTAGTTTCCTATCTTCCTTTCCTCACTAACAAAATGAAATTGACATAACAGTCAAATATACTATCAGAGTCAAAAGTAAAATGAGAACAAAAGAGATTTTGTACAAAACATCTCTTCCACTGTTTCAATACTATTATAACTTTTCTTTTATTCCCTTTATTTTTTCTTAAAATTGTTTTAGTCAAGAAAAATCTGACAACGAAGATTTACTTTAGAAAGTTTATACATTCAGGAATATCATAATAAGTAGCACACTTATACAAATAAGTTTTATTTAGTATTAATACTATAATTAGTATATCATGCTTATATGAACTGGTACTAATAATGGTTAAGAGAATTGCTTGGGTTCACTTTGCATCCTCTGCTAGAAGTCTTACGTGACCTGAACTCTGGTAAGATGCCATCTTTTGCTTTTAAATGCCTATTAATAAATCTCAATGTCTGCACATGCTTTGCTGAAAGTACCATTTTGTTAATTCCAGAGTTGACTGCATAGGGAGGTAATATGCAACCCTTCTAACCCAAGTATGCTATTAATATATTTGGGTATTCTTTTTTATCTTTTGTCTGCTTTATTAGCATTTTTTATTTTTTATTTTTTTAAATACTTAATTTTATTCATTCAAATGCACACCAATGAATATAATAAGATTCATGTTAAAGACTGTATATTTTATTAGGTGATTAAAAAGTTGATAAACAGATCTTTAATCTCTTGTGTTTCATTGAATGAGCTAAGTAAGTAACACTTGTGAGGGAAATAGGCAACTTTTCAGATTTAACCATAGCAAACTTAGTTTGGGCTGCTATTACAAAGTAGCATAGTCTGGGTGTCTCATAAACAACAGAAATGTATTTCTTACAGTTTTGGAGACTGAAAGTCTGAGATTAGGGTGTCAACATGGTTGCCTACTAGTGAGGACCCTCTTCTGGGTTGCAGACCGCTGACTTCTCATTGCTTCCTCACAGGGCAGGATGACAGTGAGAGAGCTCTTCAGAATCCCTTTTACAAGGGCACTAATCCCACTCATGATCTTATTACCTCTCAAAGGATCAACATCAAAATACTATCATATTGGGGGTTAGAATTTTAACATATAAATGTCAGGGGAGACACAGACATTCAGTCCTTAACAGATTATACTGTTAATTAGCATTTTTTATTGGCTTTGATGAAGGAAGAGCTTCTTAAGCCCTTTTAGAGGAAAAGTCATTTTCAGGTTGAAGAGAAGTTGAAATAGAATTACACATTTTTGAAGCATAGATGACTGAGTCATGCAAGATGACACTAACATCGCAAGAAGGAGAAAGTCATAATATTCATGCTGAGGCATCTTACAGTCAAAGGGTCAAGAGAGAAGTAAAACCAAAAATGAAGCCAAATTATGTATATACCTATCTCCAAAAAAAGTGACTTAACTTATTGAATGTGTTCATATAATTGTCTTCTAAAATTAAGATTAATAGGCAAAGACTACATGAAGATTCAACTGTAATGATTCTAAGAATCGATTTTGAAAACAGCAAAATATCAAAATACGGCAATTCTTAAAGAATTTAAAAATATTCTTATTTTTAAAATGTTACATACCTCTATATTTTGTATATCTGATTTGGAATCAACACACAAGTGACTTACAAAGTTATGTCGTTGTATTTTAAAAATTATCAATAATTCTCAAACTTCCTTGCTCCTTTTATTTGTGCACAAATAAACCAAGTTTCTTAGAAATAGATACTTCCTCTTACTCTAGTCTCTCTCACATAACCTTGGTGAAGGTTATGAAGTAACTGGATGAAGTAACTGGATGATTTTGAACACAAGGCTCAATGCCTCACCCCATTTCTCATGATTAAGTGCTTTTTCAATGTGTTCACTCAAGTACATGCATACTTTCCTCATTGTTATTATCATGCAATGATGAAAATATTTACTGGCCCATCTCTCCCATTAAGTGTGGAACAATAAGAAAACACAGGCTGCACATTTTAACTCCTTATGATCAGTGCTCAATACAATTCCTTTTACAAAATCTACACTTACTGTTACTGAATAGATAAAATGTTACAACATAACCTGACAGAATACTTTTGAGAGCAGGAAAAGTATTTCAATCATATTGTAAGACTGATCTTATTCAGTTACATTAAGTGTTGCAGACAACAGAACCAAGCAATTTATTCCAAGTCCTACATGTACTGATAACGTTAAAGGGCCACACAGAAGAAAAACTTTCCATGAATTTCTGGCTTCGACATAAGTGAAGGTTACAGTTAAGACTGAATATCTAGTTTAATTCTCTCCACCGTATTAAAAAGACTTTCCAAACCTGTTTAGTTTTTTACTGAGCCTGCCTATTTTTCTTACATTAATAAAAACCCAAGTTGTCCTTGTTTTGTTTTGTTGTTTTTCTCTATAGTTGTTGCTGTTATTTTATTTGTTGCTGCTGAGTCCATACTTGGAGGTTTTTTGGTGAGGATACCATCTTCTCAGCAGAAAAATGGGGATACATAATTAAACTATTAGGAAACCGTCTAGTATTTTTATCCTTTGCTTTAGAGAAGTTTCAGCTTCTCCACAATCCAAGTTGATCTGTTATTTTCTATGACGGTGTTTATTTAAGGACAGTAACACAATAAGCTGCAGTGTGAAATAGCACGTTAACAATTAGCACTGGGTTCAGTTTTCACACAGCCAATGATGCAGTTTTAAGAGTTCCCCAAAGCATTTTAAAGCCTGAGAAAAAAAAAGTGTATCATCACAAAGCCACAGCTTAAAGCTTATGAGCATTTTACCCTACTAAGAAAAGCTTTAAAGAACACACAGAGGAAAGGATAGCCCAAAAATAGGTGGGTCTGTAATTAATAGGAGCATTCTAATGCTTCAGCATACAAAATAAGATCATTCATTTACCTATGGATATTTAATGATAAAACTTTTTTTTAATAGGTAACCACTAGTTGTCAGTTTTTCTAACCTTATCATGCCCTAGAATTTTTGACTCTAAAAACTTTATGAGGCATGCAAATATAACTATTTGGTCAATTTGTAACTTATTTTTACCTTTCAAGCAAAATCTGGTTTAAAACAATATTTCTGTTTCAAATAAATGGTTTTTGCCTTACTAAAAGATTGGGTCCAAATTCAACTGTTCTGGTAGAACATTTTTACTAGTATTGCCGTGGGTTAGCTCATATCTTCTCATTTGGACTATTGTAATACCCACCTGGTCTCCTTCCTTAAATTTGCTCTAAATATTCTAAATGAAGCATCTCTTAATAAAATACAACTCTGATCATCTTAAAAGATATTGTAGTATAGATTTTAAGATTGGGAGTTCAGACCTTGGTGTCTCCACATATTACCAAAGTGTTTAAAACATCTATGACTAAATTTCCCTCCTTGTGAATTGCAAATAATAATAATATAGACTACCCCATAGGACTGTTAAGGGGATTAAGAGTTAATTCATTTAAGACACTTATATCAGGGGTTGGCAATTTTTAAGGACCCCCAAAAATGTTAGTTATCAGTGTTAATACCCTGTTTTAAAATACGCAATTGTTCCCCACTGTCTACAGAAGTAAATCAAGAATCCCTGTGTGGAACTGGCACAAATTGGCCTTAACCTACTTTTAAAATGTATCTCAATGTATAGACTGTACCCTTTCTATTACAATACCAGACCATATTGAGATATATTTCAGTATATTGACATATAATTCCATATACTTATATTGAGATATATTTTGAATAACATAAAATCAACGTCTTTTAAAGTACACAATTTTGCTATTTGTAGTATAGTCACAAATTTGTGTAACAATCACCACCATCTAAAAATGTTCTTTTAGAACATGTTTTATCATTCTGTAAAGAATCTTCACATCTATTAGCAGTCACTCGATTCCAAATTCTCTGCTTACCTCAGCTCCAGCTGCCACACACAAATACACACACACACAAACACACACACACACATGCACACACAGTCCGTGGCACTCATTAATATGCCTTCCAGATTTGCCTGTTCTGGACATTTCATTTAAATGACATCATGTAATATGTTGCCTCCTTGGCCTGACATCTTTCCCTTGGAATAATGTTTTTAAGGCTCATCCATGTTGTAGCAAGTTTGAGTAGTACATGCTTTTTTATGGCCAACCAATATTTTATATATTCACCTACTGAACATTTGCATTGTTTCCAGTTTTAATTACTATGAATAATATTGCTATAAATTCTCATGCATGAGTTTTTGCATAGGTATTTGTATGCACATATTTTTTTGAGTATATGCCTAGGAAGGGGTCATATGGTTATTCCACGTTTAAGATTTTGAAAAAAATCCCATTGTTTTCAAAAGTAGCTACATCGTTTTACAATCCTGCTAGCAAGGTATGAAGCTTCAAGTTCTTCCACATTCTCACCAGCACTTGTTGTTATCTGTCTTTTTTTGTTTTAACCATCCCAGTGGGTACAAAGTGGCATTTTATTATATTTTTTAACTCACTCTGTACTGTAAAACCTCTGGCCATTAACTCCTACTCTTCTTTGTTATAAAGTTCCAGTCCCCTTTTTCATACCTGATTTGTGGCAAAACTTCCATTCCTCCTTGAAGGTGTACAGTTGGCCCCTGAAAAACATGGGTTTCAACTACGTGGATCCAATTTTATGTGAATTTTCTTCCACCTCTGCCACCCCTGAGATGACAAGAGCAACTCTTGCTCTTTGATCTCCTCCTCACCCAACTTGACATGGAGATAAAAATGAAAACCTTTATAATAATCTACTTCCACTTAATGAATAGTAAATATATTTTCCCTTCTTTTTTTTTTTTTTTTTGAGACGGAGTCTCTCTCTGTCGCCCAGGCTGGAGTGCAGTGGCCGGTTCTCAGCTCACTGCAAGCTCCGCCTCCCGGGTTTATGCCATTCTCCTGCCTCAGCCTCCCAAGTAGCTGGGACTACATTAGCTGGGACTACAGGCGCCCGCCACCTCACCCGGCTAGTTCTTTGTATTTTTTTTAGTAGAGACGGGGTTTCACCGTGTTAGCCAGGATGGTCTTGATCTCCTGACCTTGTGATCCTCCCGTCTTGGCCTCCCAAAGTGCTGGGATTACAGGCTTGAGCCACCGCGCCCAGCCTTTGTTTTTTGAATAACATTTTCTTTTCTCTAGCTTACTGTATTGTAAATATATCGCATATAACGCAAATAACATACAGCATGTGTTAATTGACAGTTGAAGTTATAGGTAAGCCTTCCAGTGAACAATAAGCTATTAGTAGTTAAGTTTTTAAGCAGTCAAGAATTGTATGCAGATTTTTAACTGTGTTGGGGGTTTGCTGCCCCTAATCCCTGCATTGTTCAAGGGTCAACTGTAGTTATTAATTTTACTATTCATTTTTTTTTTTTCTTAATGGACTCTTGCCGTAGCCCAGGCTGGAGTGCAGTGGTGCAATCTTGGCTCACTGCAAACTCTGCCTCCCAGGTTCACGCCATTCTCCTCCCTCAGCCTCCCGAGTAGCTGAGACTACAGGCACCTGCCACCACACCCAGCTATTTTTCTTGTATTTTTAGTAAAGACAGGGTTTCACCATGTTAGCATGGATGGTCTCAATCACCTGACCTTGTGATCTACCCGCCTCGGCCTCCCAAAGTGCTGGGATTACATGAGTGAGCCACCATGCCCGGCCAATAATTGTGCTATTCTAAGACACAATCTATCACTAACAAAATAAATCTCCATCTTCCACCTACTCCTATAGAACACTGATTAATTTTTGTCACCGCACATGAAATGTTGTGCTTTATGACAAAAGCAAGTATTTTATTTTTATCTATTTCTTTAACTGACTCCAAAATTCTTAATAAAAATGATGATTGTCTAACATAGTATTTTCAACATAGAAGATACTCACTGTTTTCCAGATTTACATTTGACAAGGCATTCATTTTGTTAGATAAACTAACAATCTGGTCATGCACGGTGGCTCACACCTGTAATCCTAGCACTTTGGGAGGCCAAGGTGGGTGGATCACTTGAGGTCAGGAGTTTGAGACCAGTCCGGCTAACATGGTGAAACCCCATCTCTACTATTAGTAAATACAAAAAATAGCCTGATGTGGTGGCACCTGCCTGTAGTCTCAACTATTCAGAGGGCTGAGGCAGGAGAATCGCTTGAACCCAGTAGGCAGAGATTACAGTGAGCCAAGATTGTATCACTATACTCCAGCCTGGGCAACAGAGCAAGACCCCCTCAAAAAAAAAAAAAAAAAGAAGAAGAAGAAGAAAGAAAAGAAAAGAAAAAGAAATTAGCATCCTTTTCTCCAAGGCACTCCACATGTTTTCCAATAAAATACTAAGAGTTTTACAATAAACCTGCTTCTTGGATTACCTAAAGATAAGATTAATTCACATTTCACAATGTTTATTAATAATGTGTTTATCTATCAAATTTCCTCATTTTATTCCAATTTTCTTGAGGAAGAATGTCCAAATGCCTAGAAAAATTCCAGAGCTTTAGAAAGGGTGGGGACTTTTGTTTATCTGTACAGTTACAATGAAATAATGATTATTATAGTTAACAATTTCTCTGTAGGCAAAGGACAATAACGCAAAGGCTAAAATACTATTGATTTTCCTGACTCTCCCAAATTCCGCTATGAGTCAAAATAATGTGTCTTTTAGAATCATGTTAGGCTACTTGTGAATACTCTGGAACCATTAATGGAGCTAACATCCAGACATACTCATATAAAATACAGAGATGTGGGCTTTGATTCAAGTTTCTTAAGTAGAAAGAGAAAATAATCAATTATTCATTTTTTGACATTGGTTACAGCTTTTACTTTGCACTATATATTATTGGACTTGCAGGTATATAACCATTAGAACCTTGGTCTTCAGATAGGACACTCTTGTTCTATATCAAATATTCTTTAAGAAATGTACTACAGAAAATTTTCTAATCATTATTTTCTTCCCTTTCAACAATAATAGCTATTATTATATATTAATTCATCTTATACTCTGGACCAGATATTGTATCAACTCCATTATATAAATTACCTTATTTGATATTCATAAAACCTCAAAGAGGTAGCACAATTTCTCTCATTTTAAACATGTGCAACTGGGGCAGATTAGAGAAGTTATTTGCCCAAGATTTTACAACTAGTTAGTGGAGTGAAGCAAGAATTTGAACACACACTCTCTGGTTCTCTTGAAAGCCCTATGTCGCCCTTGAATTAATTCCCAGTGTCATGGATACAGCAAAGTGTCCAGAATAGAAAATAAAAGCAGTGACTTTTAGCATTTGGGATAGTTCAGGACTTTATCATTAAAGCAAAATTGTTCCATTTTCTTCTACACAGCTGTCCACTCATCTCCGTAAACTCAGATCTCTCATTTTATTTTAAATATATGATAATTAAATTAAGTTTTAGTGCTTTACAGCATTAACTGTAGCAATTGGTTACTCATGGATTATCTAAAAACCATAGCTAAGAATTACTTGAAATTTTACAAAACTAATTATGATACATGACATATAATAAATACAGAAACTTTGAAGAATGTGAAGGACATCTACATCTGTATCAGACAGAGAAACAGAACTATCTACTGGGTGCTATAGCTCAAAAAAAGCGGATCACACTTTCACTAAATATAATCAGTCCCACATTATAGCCATCTATCTTCAGTCCTCATTATGATAAACTCCCTTGACTTATTATGACTCCATAAACTGCTAAATATATAACCATTCTTGTAAACATTTTTTACTAGAAAAGCTAGCGAGTTTGGCAAGGTTTAAAAAAATGTGTTGGCATTTACATATAAAAGTTTTCTTCAAAGAATGCTGCATTAAAGCGTATTATGGAGAGGAGGGTAAATTTTTACTTTTATTCCCAGTATTTGTTGCTTGATTCTTGGAACAGTAATGATGTCACTACCAATAAGAACCACAGAATCCATGGGGATGTGAAGAATGAGCAATATTTTTTTTCTCTACACACTACTCCCTGTATCCATATTTTTTAGCAGAATCTTGAAAGAAATCACTGGCATTTAATATCTCATAAATTTGGTTTGAAGCTACAGATGCCTACTATAAAAATGATAGCATTGTTTTTAGACTTTTTAAAGAAAATGTACTGTAAATTGTCTAGAGTCTTAGCAAATGAATAAGTTTGGGTAAACCACACTACTTTCAAAAATAGAGCAATACAAACATCAGCAATAAAGTCAGTTAGCAATTTGATCTCTGCATGTTTTCACAGTAATCATTCACCTACTGAGACCATCCCCTTCCACACTCCAACTGCGCCTTCTGTTTCCTTACCAAAAGAGTTTCTCCTGGTTTATTTGGATTGATTTTCTTGATTTAAGTTATTCTCTAATATTAATGCCACTTCTCTAAATATTAAACAAAAGAAATGCCTGCAAATATCAAAAAGTGGAACATACACTAACAGTTCAGAGTTCCAGATATTTTTGGAATGTAGAATAGACACATCAACACATGTATTCATTCATTCAACCAATCAATATTTATTGAGAGTCTGCTATATGTCAGATATGTATTAGATACTGAAATTTCTCTTAGAAAAAGACATAATTCTTGGTAATATACAAAATGTTGAAAATTGTGTGTTTCCACCCCCACAACCCCCTTTGTTAGTTTGTTAGCTAGTTAGCCCCCTTTGTTGTCCAACAATTGTTTTCATTTTTTAGTGCAAGTCTTTCCTAAGACTCATATTTTTATGATCTAGTACAAGCAGGATATACAATCATAGGGAGGAATGATGTAGCAATAAATTTAACTTCTTAATTGTCTTAGCAATCAAATCACCAAGTTATTTTTTAAATCGTGATTACAGATAATTTTAGCACATTGTAATTATTTTTTAAACTAATTACTTAAAAATAATATAAAAACTTTATTGCATAAGACCTAGTTATTTTCAACTCTTGAAGATCATATTGGCTGCATTTGTGGCATCATGACAGATGGTATTTTCTTTTAAAGAGTTTTCTTTTAATATGAAAATATGTGCTAAATGTGGATAACCTGCTTATTCTCCTTGAAATAACAGTTTTATAAGCTTTCTGTCGAAAGTTTAATTAGCTCTTCCGCACTTTGTCCCTTTTTCAAAATTGCAGTTATTTCCATTTTTATTTGGGTTAAGAAAAAGGTTGAGATGTATGTTTAAAACATTAGCTAGTCACCAAAGAGTAGAACTGCCTTCTATGTTCTGCCAAGGAGAGTAAATTACTTGGAAGTATGTCAACACTGGAAAACTGTCAATAACTTTTTTGGCTGCTGTTGTTCAAAACATTTTATTAGTGTTTGATCAGTGTTTTAAAACAGATCAAAATACACTTGGAATTTATAGACTTGGGAAATTCTATGGTAAGCCAAAATTGTTTCATTTCTCATTATATTGTTTCTATTCAAAAGTATGAATCCATATTTGAGCCCTGGCATTTGATATGAGGCATGTTCTACCTGAATCCTATTCAGATAACTTTAATAATTAAAGTACCAGTGAAGCATCAATAATAGTGAGAAAAAAAAATGCAACAAAGATTTAGGGGGCCTTGATCCAACCATCACAGTATTCAGATTCCCTAGGTATCAGTTCTGAGAAGTAAGGAGAGTAACAATTCCTGAAGTATATAATTCAAAGGATAGTTGTTGACATAAAATAAAATCAAAGGCTAAATAAACTTTTATGAATTAGAAACATTCCATAAACGTGGGTTCTTTTGTGTTATAAACACCTAGTGCCAATAAAAATGTATCAAAGATAATTATACAATTTTATTAAAACCCATGAAAATGTATTAAGTGTTAGGAACAGGATAGAAATGTATACATGTAGTGCACATTCAACTGTATAAAAATGTGCTTAGAAATTACAAAAGGAAAAAGTAAAATATTAACTATAATTCTCTCTGGATGTGGTTACTATGGATAAATATTTTCTTTATAAATTTTATTCATTTTTTTCAAATTTTCAGTTTAGAGCATATGCTAGTTTTATAAAAGAAATGTAAATGTAAAACTTGAGAATTATCTTTTTTCAGTTATATTTCACTTATTTGACTAACAGTGAATATTGAATTTAAACTTTATCTTACATTTCTGGTAACTACCTGAAAAATCAAGATTGAATTATTCATATCAAAGCTTTCATGATTCTTGCCCTGGATCTCTCTTTTAAGCATCTTATCTGCATTTTCCATCCACTAAGAAATAAAGAGGATGATATTTGATATCTTACATTGTTTTTAAAGTATAGCTTTTAAAATTGTTTCTTTTCCTTCCCTTTCCTATAATATACAAAATTTCCATTATATCTTCTAGTTTGATTTTCCATGTGATTAGCCTTTCTTGATCTGATTTTTTCTCGCAAAGGGTGCCATGTTTCTTTAGCTCTTTCTGTACCATTTTTTCTGAATGTTAGCCAGGAAGAGTAGTGATGTCTTACATGCTCCTGCAATCCAGAGATGAGACAGGCTCACAGTGTTTTACTCCTTGCAGCTCTTGGAAAATAATAAATTGACTTTCATAGTGAAACCCAATGGGAAAACATACATTGAAAACACAGTTTTGAATATGAGGCCCTCTTGAAAAGTAGGCATAACAAGTGTGAAGTTGTTTTAAATAGTTCTGTGATACTAGTAAGGTGAAAATTGAATCAGTCTCCCTTCGCATATTAGTTCCACCTTATAATGTCAAACACTAAATATGTTGTTGAAATTAAAGCTTGATACTTCATCATTTAGGTCTCCTCTTTTTAACCTTATGTGAGGAGTTCAAGAATTCAGAAGCAAAAATTAGGGTGGGAAAGGGAATTTTTGATGGTAATAAAGATAGTTTTTACCCTAATATATATCAGCAAAAATATTTTGAAACAATTTAAAAATTGAAATGTAGATCATGTATGCCTTTTATTAGTACTCTTTCTCCCTCCCATGTAAGTTCCACAAAGCAGTAGATTAATTATTTCAGTGGTACCTGTGTTATTCACACTAAGGTAAATTGGACTCAAAAGACAAGTCCTTCAATAATCTCATTCAAAGGTTATGAAATACACTAAGTAATGAATAAATAAAGCACTTTGAAGACCATCTAAAGTAAAACATATAATTGTCTACCATTAGTGTAACATATAAGAGTTTTACTTTCATTTTTTAAACAGCTGACTTCAAGCCAATTTCTCACTTTGTTTCATTTTTCTTTTCTTCCTCTGGCTTGCATTCAGAGCTCCCATTGACTTCCAGAAGGATATGTACATCTGGCTCAGCCTTAATAGTAGAAAACAAGATACTAAGCGGACCTTTACTGATGCTGAGTACCTCTAAGAGAACAATGCTGCACCCACATATTGGCTACTGCACAATTTATTTCTTATCATGAACTTTAAACAGTTTGAACAACACTATGTGTAACATTGTTATAAGGTGAATTCATAGAATATAAATAAGTTCGCCTACTTTTTCATGGAACTTTTTCATTTTCTAAGATATTTCATAGGTATTACTTTGTGTAATCTTTACATTAGTCTGTGAAATTCATAGGATAGATCCAAGCTTCTCCACTGCACAAAGGAGAAAACACGGCACAGAATTATTCACCGTTTTATAATAACTCCTAGCTGTAGCCATTTTTCCATCAGCAATCTCTGTATTTCAGATTCCTGGAAGGTTGTGGCATTATTGAAGGGAGTTTTACAGATCAGTATAGTGCACCATTTCCTGTAGAATAGAAGTATTTCTTACACATATATGAAGTATAATTTTAAGCTATGTTTACATGCTGTGGAGGCCAAAGCAACTCAATCTCGGATGTTAATACACTATGTTGACTTCTGATGAACACCAGTCTGGAAAGGTCTCTACGATTTCCAGTCTTTCTGTTGTTTCCAATGTAAGAGCAAGTACTTACTGTAAATCCTGCCTTTGTTTCAAAAGACCTTGATATTGTATTACTTTTGATGTCCTTCATATCCTTTCTGCATCACACTTCACTATGGTATATAAGTCCTGGGTCTAGGTTATAATGGTATAGGGATCCACATCTTGCCATTGTCTGGGACACAGACATGGCTTCTCCTTTTCAGTTGCTACTAAGTGTTTCTTTCTAAGAAACTGGATTTGTCAGCCTCTTTCTTCATCCTATCAGCTTCCTTGGACTTTTAGGGATGGGTTTAGACTTGTTTACCTCAAGACAGGGGGCCATATAGAAATACTATATATGCCAGCAATACAGTATTTCTATAGTCATAACATTTTGTCATTTTATAAAGTCTCATTTCATGGATGTGAAACAACAATTGCTCTTACATATTAAGTCATGAAAGTTACTTTAAGATATTAAAGAGGAGTCTTAGGTGTAAAGAATTTGAAAAGCTTTGAATTAGCTTATTCTGATAGTAAAGTTACACTATGGATTAGGACATTATCAAGCCAAAAAAAATTTGCCTCTAAGAGACTGTATTAGTTCGTTTTCATGCTGCTGTTAAAGACGTACCTAAGACTGGGAAGAAAAAGAAGTTTAATTTGGACTCAGTTCCACATGGCTGGGGAGGTCTCAGAATCATGGCAGGAGGCAAAAGTCACTTCCTATATCACGGCAGCAAGAGAAAATGAGAAAGAAGCAAGAGCAGAAACCCCTGACAAATCCATCAGATCTCCTGTGACTTAGTATCACAAGAATAACACAGGAAAGACCAGCCCCCATGATTCAATTACCTCCCCCAGGGACTCTCTCACAACACGTGGGGATTATGGGAGCTATAGTTTATGCTGAGATTTGAATGGGGATACAGCCAAACCATATCATTCCACCTCTGGCCCCTCCAAATCTTATGTCCTCACCTTTCAAAACCAAGCATGCCTTCCCAACAGGCTCCCAAAGCCTTAACTCATTTCACCATTAACCCAAATGTCTACAGTCCAAAATTTCATCTGAGACAATGCAAGTCCCTTCCTCCTAGGAACCTGCAAAATCAAAAGCAAGCTAGTTACTTTGGAGATACAATGGAGGTACAGGTATTGGATAAGTAGAGCTGTTCCAAATGGGAGAAGTTGGCCAAAACAAGTGGTTACAGGGCCCATGCAAGTCTGAAATCCATCTGGGCAGTCAAATTTTAAAGCTCCAAAATGATCTCCTTTGACTCCATGTCTCACATCCAGGCCACGCTGATGCCAGAGGTGGGATCCCATGGTTTGGGCAGCTCTGCCCCTGTGACTTTGGAGGGTACAGCCTCCTCCTGGCTGCTTTCATGGGCTGGTGTTGAGTTTATGCCGCTTTTCCAGGCGCATGGTGCAAGCTGTTGGTGGATCTAATATTTCGAGGTCTGGAGGTTGATGACCCTCTTCTCACAGCTCCACTAGGCAGTGCCCCAGTAGGGACTCTATGTGGGGGTTGTGACCCCACATTTCTCTTCCTAACTGCCCTAGCAGAGGTTCCCCATGAGCCCAGCCCCTAAAGCAAACATTTGCTTGAGCATCCAGGTGTTTCCATACATCTTCAGAAATCTAGGTGGAGGTTCCCAAACTCAGTTCTTGACTTCTGTGCACCCACAGGCTCAACACCACATGGACGCTGCCAAGGCTTGGGACCTCCACTCTCGGAAGCCATGGCCCAAGCTCTATGTTGGCCCCTTTCAGCCAGAACTGGAGCAACTGGGACACAGGGCACCAAGTCACTAGGCTGCACACAGCATGGGAACCCTGGGCCTTGCCCATGAAACTGCTTTTTCCTCTTGGGCCTCCAGGCCTGTGATGGGAGAGGCTAATGTGAAGGTCTCTGACATGGCCTGGAGACATTTCCCCATGGTCTTGGGGATTAACATTAGGCTTCTTGCTACTTATGAAAATTTCTGCAGCCAGCTTGAGTTTCTCCTAAAAAAAAAAAAAAAAAAAAAAAAAAAAAAAAACAGGTTTTTCAGCCGGGCATGGTGGCTCGTGCCTGTAATTCCAGCACTTTGGGAGGCCGAGGTGGATAGATCATGAGGTCAAGAGATTGAGACCATCCTGGCCAACATGGTGAAACCCTGTCACTATTAAAAATACAAAAATTAGCTGGATGTGGTGGCACACATCTGTATTCCCAGCTACTCGGGAGTCTGAGGCAGGAGAATCACTTGAACCTGGGAGGTGGAGGTTGCAGTGAGCCGAGATGGCGCCACTGCACTCCAGCCTGGGTGACAGAGCAAAACTCCATATCAAAACCCAAAAGCAACAACAACAAAAAAAGCAAGGGGGAGGGAGGGTTTCTTCTCTACTGCATCCTCAGGCTGCAAATTATCAGAACTTTTATGCTCTGTGTCTCTTTTACAATGGAATGGTTTTAACAGCACCAAAGTCACTTTTTGAATGCCTTGCTACTGAGAATTTTCTTCCACCAGATACCCTAAATCATCTCTCTTAAGTTCAAAATTTTGCAATTCTTTAGGGCAGGTGCAAAATGTTGCCAGTCTCTTTGCTAAAACATAATGAAAGTCACCTTTGTTCCAGGTCCCAATAAGTTCCTCATCTCCATTTAAGACCACCTCAGTCTGGATTTTATTGTCCATATCGCTATCAGCATTTTGGGCAAAGCCATTTAACAAGTCTCTAGGAGGTTCCAAATGTTCCCACATTTTTCTGTCTTCATCTGAGCCCTCCAAACAGTTCCAATCTCTGCCTGTTTAGCAGTTCCAATGTTGCTTCCATATTTTCGGGTATCTTTTCAGCAACACCCCACTCTACTGGTACCAATTTACTGTATTTGTTTATTTTCATGATACTGATACATAGTGGAGACTAGGTAGAAAAAGAGGTTTAACTTGTCTTACAGTTCCACATGGCTGGGGAGGCCTCAGAATCATGGCGGGAGGTGAAAGGCACTTCTTACATCACAGCAGCAAGAGAAAATGAGAAAGAAACAACAGCGGAACCCCCCTGATAAACTCATCAGATCTCATGAGACTTATTCACCCTCACAAGAATAGCATGGAAAAGACCAGCCCCCATGATTCAACGACCTCCCCATGGGTCCCTCCCACAACATGTGGGAATTCTGGGAGACACAATTCAAGTTGAGATTTGAATGAGGACACAGCCAGACCATATCAGAATCATATATATGTATATAAAATATTATATACATATATAATATTTTACATATATATAATACATATATATAACATATAATTACATACATATATATAGCCAGATATATTCTAACTATTGAAGCAGTTAAGAGAAGTCAAGAAAACCTCTACCTTAAAATACAGTTTTATTGATTTCCTTTTTTTTTTTCTTTTTGAGACAGAGTCTCGCTCTGTCGCCCAGTCTGGAGTGCAGTGGCTCAATCTCAGCTCACTGCAAGCTCTGCCTCCCGGGTTCACGCCATTCTCCTGCCTCAGCCTCCTGAGGAGTTGGGACTACAGGCATCCAGCACCCGGCTAATTTTTTGTATTTTTAGTAGAGACGGGGTTTCACAGTGGTATCGATATTCTAACCTTCTGATCCGCCCGTCGCAGCCTCCCAAAGTGCTGGGATTACAGGCTAGAGCCACCCTGCCCGGCCGATTTCCATTTTTTCAATAAGAGGTATACTATGCAACATATCGCTTTCAGTTGAGACATACCCCAGGGGTAAAGAGCCCCATACTCTTAACCTTACGTAATTAAACAAACTTAACCTTAGGAAATTAATCCAAACAGAAGTAACAGGTCTTACATTTCAGTGTAGTATTGTAGAGATTGACCAATAAACTTTTGAAAGATGCCATTCTAGGAGACATTTTGCACTGTCTCAAAGACCATGAGAAGAAGGGGACTGTCTCATTGTAACAGCAGCATCTTCAATAGCTATGTCACTATGACAGTAACACAAGAAGCCATTGCCATGTGTGAGGAAAGGAATCATACATGAAATAATACACGTTTGAATTCTCTAATTTATTAATAAAATATTGGGTCCCATAAAGCTACTCTAATTTTCACATCTATTGTTAATAGTATACACTATTGTCTTAGAATTATGGGGTGGAAAGATGACATATTAAATGGTGGCAGAGGACAGAATATGAATAAAAAAGTTTGAAAGAGTAAATAACAAATGTGGTATGAAAAGAAGGTTAAATCAAAGTGCACACAAAAGAGGGACACTTATGAATGAAAGGCAACAATTAAAAGGAAAGAAGATATTGATTATATTATTTGACAGATATATTGTCATATACACATATAGTTATATATAATATATAGTTATATATAGCACAGTCATAAATAATATATAGTTATATATAATATATTGTTATACATTATATAGTTATATATGTAGTTATAAATCGATGTGTATATATGTGTTTTTATGTATAATATAAAGTTACATATACACACATATACATTTATGCATGCATACATATACATTTATGTATACAGGTAATATATAATCAATACAAAAACAGATATATACACACATATTAATAGCTATATGTAATATGTAATATATAAATATATGTCATATATATGTGCTATTTATACATATGTGTATATATGTACTGTATACATGTCATGTATGCATGTATGTCTATACAATATACATATGTATGCATATATAATGTATGTATATTATATACATGCATGTATGTGTAACATATATGTATATAGTACATATATGTATATACATAATATAATAGACATACATACATATACATAATATAATATACATGCATACATATATATGTAATATATATATACATACATGTATATGTAATATAAAGACATACTGGAGACTGGGTAGAAAAAGAGGTATATGTATATGTATACATATACATGTATCAGAGGATATATCATGTCCTTCAGAGGGAAATAACACCACTCTGCTTTCAATTTCGATACAAGTGTGTCCTCTGGTCCTAGTAACTTCTCAGCATTAAACATGGTTCTGACTCTATCAATCCCGGGAAAAAGACAATGTAATACTTCAGTTCATATTCCATGCTGCTGACAAATATTTCTCAACAAGTATTCTTACAATATTACCAATTATTTTTCCTCTTTTTCTTCAAGACTTGACAGAAATAATACAATAAGCTATCAGTGTTTTGATAAGAATCTTTATCAGATGCATGAGATTTAGATAAAATATGTTTTCACATTTAAGGTATCACAAAAAAGCCCATTTTCTTCTGTTTGGATGACATTTAATGTCATTTTTCCCAAGGTAAAAATTTAATTTCATAGAAATATAATAGATCTTTTAAGTCTGATAGCTGCAGCCTAACATTCAATCAGTGCTGAAAAGATAAAGGTGACTTTTACAGTGCTATATTAAAAACAGTATAATTATCATTACAACACATCTATAACAAGATATATTTAGGCACTACAGCTGTATAATGAGGTCATAATGACTAATAATAATCATCACCATAGTTCATATATAATTTCAAACTACACTCATACATCAGATCACATTGTGGCATTTTTATTAAAAAGGAAGTACCAAAATAATTTAGAAATTATAAGGTGGATTTGAAGAAATAAAGGGACATGAATTACTTTATTGTATAAATACATACAGAGAAATACATTGAATTGTGTATGTACATAGATATATGTATATATGTCATGGTATACAAACACACACACACACACACACACACACACACCACACACACACCTTACTGCTTCTATTCCTCTACAAAAGCCTGCTGAATACACTGGGTAAAAGGTATACAAGAATTCCCTGTAGTATCTTTTAACTTTTCTTTAAATCTAAAATTTTTCTGAAAAAAAAATGCAACAAATAAACTTAAAAATTGGACAATCATATAATCGTAAGTTTCACTTGACTTAACAATTCTGATCATTCCCAATTGTCAAGGATTGGAAAAATAAGAACACCTATTTGTTGTAAGTGAATCTTTAAAACGACATTAATCACTTTAGAGTAATATAGCCATTATGAGTATCTTTGACTTCATGTAGCAAGATTCTAATAAAAAGGAATTTATAATTTATGGGTTTATTTAAGACCTATATGGTAAACATTAAAATATGTCACGTGGATCTTCAGCTACAGAGAACATAATTTCCTCAACTGCTGTATTCACCAATTTGTTCTATAGATATGCTGCCCAGGAAAAGAAACGAAAGACAGATTATTCCTGGATTATGTGAGATGAGGCTCCTCTGGTGAATTAATTTGCTCAAAAATTTTACATCAGCCCTTCACCAAACGTTTTTAGATCTGCATTGAACTCTACAACTCCCTTTCATCCAACTTAAATAAATTTTTTTCTCCATCCTAAAATACTAGACCTGCATTGTGATCTGCTATCTCTCTCTGCTCTCTCCACAATTTCCCTCACAGGTGCTTACTCTAAAATTTATCTCTTATGTTTTGGCAAATCCCACCTTGGAGCCTCCTTCTCATTGGACTCAATAATGCAGCCTTATCGCAATAATCATTCAGTGGCAACAGGCACTTCTAGCATCCAGACTGTGGTTTCTAAATGCCATATTTCATTAAAAAAAAAAAAAAAAAAAAAAAGCTCAGTGGGGGCAAAAAAAAAAAATGGCTGATTTCAGGTATGCAGCACTGAAAATAGAAAAATACAAAATAAAAAAATGAAACATCTTTTCAGAAAGCAAGAATATATATCGAACACTAAAGAGAACATTTCAAAAAGAAAGAGTTATGAACTTGGAGAAGCTTTCATTGACCAATCTACAATCCGAGACAAGTTGATTACCCAAAAAAAAAAAAAAAAAAAAAAAAAAAAAAAAAGGCAATAATAGGATGTAATACATTGACTAATAAAATAGCTTATAAGCCTATAGTGATAATCAAACACACAAACAAACATAAAACTGAAGCAAAAAGTTCTGTTTTTACTAAAGAATGTCAATTAGTAAATGAAGCCAAATTGATCGCATTAGAAAATGACTATTTTTAGTCATAAATAGAATAAAACAATGATACAGGCTAGTCTTCTTAACGGATGCTAAAAATATTTGGTGAAAAATAATTGAGTAGGAAATCAACTTCTTGATTAACAGCACAAAGAATACCTACAGGGCCACGCCCCAGTGAAACCAGTAGAAATTCATTTTTAAAAACCCAATGATTTAAAGCCTATGGGAATGATCATAAGGGCATACAGCAAATAAACGTCTATTCAAGAAAATACACCAAAAATGTAGTAATAAAAGTGAGAGTGTGTGGTATTCGAAGGAAGACTGTGCCCTTCTTTCCCCATCCCATATCACTGAGATGGAAGCTCCATTCTAGATTGGTACAAACAAGAACACAGGTTTTCCTCTTCCTCAAGATTCCCGTGAGAGGATTATCTTCCAGAAGGAGCATGACCTCAACAATTCTCATTCTTCTCCCAACTACCTACTGCTGAGGCTAAGTTCTCGGCAAATGCAGTCGAATGGTAAGGATTCCCTTCTCTGCCCAACCCCCACTCATAAATTAGGGCCTCTATTTTGGGTACAAAGAGGCTGAGAATATGAGAATCCCCATTTCCTTTGCTCGGGCTCCTAACGCAGTTTTCCATCCCAGTGGAAATAAATCAAGAAGAGCCCAGGCTACTATCTCCCACTCTACACTGAGCGTTCAGCTTCTAAAGCAGGAACATTACTCAGAGAGAAATGCACCATTGTCCCCACCCCCGGGTCCAGAGCTCTGGCTCAGAGATTTTGCCTGAAAGAAAAATCAAACTGTAAAATATATAGCTCCTAATATTTTTCCAAACGAATTGATATTAATTGCACCAGAAGTTTAAGCTGTGTGCTCTTAAAAATATTATAGGCTGTCAAAGTGGGGAATAGTGAGGAAATTCGTGGATTCCATTAAGATACATAATAAACTGTGTGCTAGATAATTTTGGGGAGAGTCAAAGAAGGAGATAACTGGGAGGAGCACCTTTGGGGTCAGGAACAAATAATAAACATTGACCTTAGGAACTATTTTTTCGAGAAGCCTAAATTTGATTGAAGAAATTTGTCAAGGAATTTATTCCCCGGGAGATTGCTGAAAGCAGAACATTATCCAGCAATTACTGGAGGCTAACAGGGAAATATATGAAGAGAACCTGGCCAAAACCCTCTATTATTTCAGGGTGGCTAGGTATACTCAAAGATGTGCCTGACTAAGGAGTAACATCAGAGGGTTAACACTTCAGATGGTGGGGGAAAAATATATAGACTTCTATTTAATGAATAAACATGAAAATAACAATAACAGGTTCTGGAGATGGGGAGCAGTACTCATAGTTCTATCATATACAAAATAAAAGTATGAAATGTAAAGACACAGGAATGAATGTCCCAAGCTCTAGAAAATTAAAAAAAAAAAGTAACCGAAAATGTCTGTAGTGGGGACCAGATATTGGATTTATCACAAACTTCCAATTAGTCATTATAAATATGTTCAAAGAAGTAAAGGGAATTATGATTAAAGAAGCAGAAGAATGATAACAGTGTCATATCAAACAGACAATATTAATAAAGAGAAAACAATTAAAAAGAGAATCAAATGAAAATTCTATATTTGAAAAGTATAATAAATGAAATAAAAATTTCACTTGAGGGGCTCAACAGTAGATTTGAACTGGTAGAAGAAGAAATTGGCCAAGTTGAAGATAGATTAATTGAGATTATGCAATCTGAGAACAAAGAGAAAAAAGAATAAAGAAAAATAAACAAAGACTCACTCAGAGAAATGTGAAATATCATTAAGTGCAAAATATATATGCAATAGAATACAAGAAGGAAAAGAGACAGCAAAAGTAACAGAAAATATATTAACTAAATAATGACTGAAAATTTCCTAAATTTATTGCAACAAACTAACCTAGACATCTGAGAATCTCAACAAATTCCAAGTATGATAAATAAAAAGAAAACCAGAAACAGACACAAAATAGTAAAAATACTAAACGTCAAAGATAAGGAGGAAATCTCGAAAAGAGCTATTAAAAAAAATTCATCATTTGCACTGCAATTTCAGTAAGATTAACATCTTACTTCTTAACAGAAACAATGAAGTCCAGAAAGCTGTGGAGTGACACATTCAAAGGGAAGAGAAAAAGAAAGAGAGAGAGAGAGAGAGAGAGAGAGAGAGAGAGAGAAGAAAGAAAGAAAGAAAGAAAGAAAGAAAGAAAGAAAGAAAGAAAGAAAGAAAGAAAGAAAGAAAGAAAGAAAGAGAAAGAAAGAAAGAAAGAAAGAAAGAAAGAAAGAAAGAAAGAAAGAAAGAAAGAAAGAAAGAAAGAAAGAAAGAAAGAAAGAAAGAAAGAAACTCATATCCAACAAATTTGATTTTGAAAAGTGAAGGTAAAACATACATGAGACTGCTTGTATTATTGTTTCAGCTTCTCAGTTGAGGCTGCAGTGAGTCATGATTACACCACTTCACTCCAGCCTGAACAACAGAGTGAGACCTTGTCTGAAGAAACAAAGATTCACTTAATGCAAAAGAAAACAATAAAGAGAATTAGAAGAAAGACAACAAAAAAAGACATGAAACACACAAAAACAAAAGCAAAATGTAAGATACAAATCCAAACATATCAATTATAGCATTAAATGTGGATGTTTAGACAATGAAAGCAGAAGGCAGAGATTGTCAGACTAGAATAAAACAAATAATTTAACCACATGTTTTCTACAAAAGACACACTTTAAATTCAAAAATCCAAATAAACTGAAAAGATGGTGGAAAAGACATGTCATTCAAACAGCAACCACAAGAAGACTGTATTGCCTATGCTAATATCAGACAAATGCACTTTAAAATGTAAAATTCTGTTAGAGATATAGACATCTTATAATGATAAAAGGTGCATTAGCCAGGAAGATAAAGACTATTATATGTGTGCCTAATAAGAGAGAAACAAAATATATGAAGCAAAACTTATACATAATAAGATGATGGTTAATGCCTCACATTTGATAATGAACACAACAACTAGGCAAAAGATAAGCAAGAAAATGGAAGGCTAAAACAGTAATCTCAGCCAACTAGTCCCAACAAGTATCTATGATATGCTGCATCCAGTCATACAAAATATAAAAAGATTTATTTTTCTCAAGTGCACATGGAGCACCCTCCAAGATCAACTACATGTTAGGCCATAAAACAAACTTCATTAAATTTAAAAGGATGAAAATAATATGAAGTGTATTCTTTAAAAACATTGAGGTAAAATTAGAAATCAATAACAGAAAAGAAATATTTGGGAAACTCACAAATGTGTTTTTCATTAAATAACACTGCTAAATAACCAATGAGTGAAAAAGAAAACAAAAGGGAAATCAGAAAACACTTTGAAGATATGAAAAGTAGGATACAACTTGCAAAACCTTAATATTCAAAAATCAATTTGTCTCCAGGCGCAGTGGCTCACGCCTGTAATCCCAGCACTTTGGGAGACCAAGGTGAGCAGATCACGAGGTCAGGAGATCAAGACCATCCTGGCTAACAGAGTGAAACCCCATCTCAATTAAAAATACAAAAAAAAAAAAAAAAAAAATTAGCCGAGCATGGTGGTGGGCACCTGTAGTCCCAGTTACTCGGGAGGCTGAGGTAGGAGAATAGTGTGAACCCGAGAGGCAGAGCTTGCAGTGAGCCGAGATTGCACCACTGCATTCCAGGGTGGGCGACAATGTGAGACTCCGTCTCAAAAAAAAAAAATCAATTAGTGTAACATGTTACGTAAATAGGGCAGAAACAAAAATCATACGTTCATCTCAATGGAGGTGGAAAAAAATTGAAAAAACATCTATTATTCTTTTGTGATTAAAAAAACACTCAACAAACTAGAAACAGAAAGTAAATTTCTTAACCAGATAAAGTCCATTTACTAAAAAAAAAAAAAAAAAAGAAAGAAAAGAAAAACACAGTTAAGGCCATGCTTAATTGTGAAAGAGTGGCTGCTTGCAACTAGGCAAGAAAAAACTTTTTAAAGGCATCCAGATTGGTATCAAAAAATACAACTCTCTCTATTGGCAGATGGCACTGTCTTGTATATAGATTATCCTAAGGAATTCACAAAACAACTATTAAAATAAATGAGATAAGCAAGGTTACAGGATACAAGAATCAATTGTATTTCTTTACAGTTGCAAGGAATATCTCAAAAGTGGAATTAAGAAAACAATTCCATTTACAACAACATCAAAACCAACAAAATACTTAAAAATATTTGTTAAAGTACAAAACTTATGCTCTGAAAATTACAAAACACCATTGTGAAAGGCTACTAAAAGACATCGAATTAACACGATATCCTTGTTCACAAATTAAATGACTTAATCGTCTTAAGATGGCAATACTCACAAAATTGATCTAAAATTCCTATAATAATTTCAAATGACTTGTTTTTAGAAATTAATAAGTTGACTCTAAATTCATACGGAATTGCAAGAAACCCAGAATAGCCAAAGCAATTTTGAAAACTAAGTAAATAGTTGGAGGATTCACGCTTACCAATTTGAAAACATTACAAAACAACAGTGTTCAAGATGGGATAGTACCGGAATAAGGACAGATTTAAAACTCAATAGAATAAGATTGACAGTCCAGATGCAGCTGCTATGGAAAACACACACTGGCAGTTTCTCAAAAGAAGATAAACAAAGAATTAATTTATGATCCAGCAAATCTACTCCTATGTATATACCCAAGAGAAATGAAAACATACGTCCACACAGAAACTTGTATGTCAATGTTTACAGCACCATGACTCATAAAAATGAAAAGTTAGAAACAACCCAAGTGTCCATCAACTGACAAGTGGATGAATAAAATGTGGCCTATCCATATAATGAAATGGTGTTCAGCAGTAAAAATAAATGAATTACTGTAATATGCTGCAACATAGGTGGATCTTGAAAATACTCTGTAAATGAAGGAAGTCATTCACAAAAGACCATAGGTTGTATAATTTCATTCATATGAAATGTCCAGAATAGACAAATCTCTAGGGACAGTAGATTAGTGGTTGCTTCAAGTGAGAAAGGGAAGAGGGACTGATAGCTAAAGGGTATGGGTTTCTTTTTGAGGTGATGAAGGAAGTTTCTAATCGACTATATATCTGTGAATATATTAAAAATCATTTAATTGTACATTAAAGGATAAATTGTACAATGTTAATATATCTCAATAAATTTTAAAATGATTAAAAAAGATATCTGCATGCTAATAAAATAAAACATTGCAGATAATTTATTACAAAGTAAAAAAGTGTTTCTGATATTTTGCCAACTGAACAAATATAACATTTCTTTCAGTAAGGCAAGCACATGTTTCTGATGTAATACAATGGGAAATACAAACAATGTATTTGTATACAAATAGTGTACACAATCGAAATCCAAATAGTGCACAAAAAGCTCGTGTAGTGTTCTTCCAAATACATTTAATATGAATTGCACCAAAATAAGTAATGAGATAAATGCAGCTTTTTGCCATTTTTAAAGATAATTTGACTGACATCTTCTAAATGATCAATGTCATAAGAAATATTTTTAAAAAGTATTAAGACTGTTCTAGATTTAGAGACTAAAGAAACATGAATTCTAATAAAATACTAGGAAAAAGACATTTGGAGACAAATTAGGGAAATGTAAGCATGGTCAATGTATTAGATAATACTATTTACCATCAATAAATTGCTTGGATATAGCAACAGTGTTGTGGTTTTATAAAAAATGTCATTATTCTTCAAATGTAAATGCTGACATGCTAGGTGTAATGTGTCACAGTAACTGAAATTTACTTTTAAATAATTTATAATAAGGATAATTATATGCATGTATGTGTATGCATGCAAAAGCAAATTTTCAGAGTAAGCATGTATGAGCTAGATAGCAAACAAATTCTGCAAAACTGAAAAAATATACATATTGGTTTTAGCTATAATATATGCAATATATACACATTTTCATTTATAGTACTTTTAACTTTACTATGGATTTAAATTTTTTTATTAATAACTTCTGGGGAAAGATTTATTCTTTCTTATACTGTAAGAAGTCCATCAGATAGCTACTAAAGAGATTAGTTCAACTGTTCAATGGTACCTCCAAAAGCTAGTCGTTTCCCATCTTTGTTATATGTAGCATGTTGGCATTTTGCTGTTATGTTTGGTGTCTAATAGCACAAAGATGGCTCTGCAGAGTCAGGCATCACCAGTAACTTCCATTCTTCTCATTATCAATCCAAAAAATACATTGAAGAAGCTCCTATGGACTTCCTCTTACATCTTCCTGGCTATAACCATTTTACATAATCTCGCTTAGCCATAATGCTAGAAAAAATAACCTTTTTTTCTCAGCCTCTATTACAAAAGCAAGTGAAAAAATACCACATTGACTATGGGTGTTTGCTTAACATATTGTGTCTGAGCTGAGGGTACTTGAATCTTTTTGTAAGCAGTAAGCATGCTGCCTTATGCTCTGGAAAGAGACAATATCTCTGTCTTCCAAGAAATGTTTGCTATAAAAATAACCTTAAAAAGATAGCCTAGCACAAAGGCAGTCAGTGCTTGTGCTCACAAGATGTGCAGAAGATTGAGAAACCCATAGAGGATTGGTTCCCAACAGTTCAAATTTGCATGCATTATATAATTGTTATACAGTTAGTCATAATAGTATAATATCATTCTCTGTATATTTATGAAAGTCTAAAATATTTTGACTTAAAATAATGTTTAAAGCATGCCATTTTTTTAAAGCAATACAGTTTCTGTATTTTCCTAACAGGTCAGTAGTGCCAAAACCTTGAGGAACTCCTCTATGCAGTACTAGAATTCCTAAGGTGAATTAAACCTGAAGTCAAGATTATATAAATACATAATCTTGAGCCACTGGTGCTTACCAGTTAGCTGGATCAGTTAAGGTGTTCTTGGTTGCAATAAAAAATATCTTATAAAACTTAAGCACAATTTTTGGAAGAATTTTGGTATCTCCCACACTTGACAGGAGATTTTGAAGCAAACTCTTAGAAGCCAATGCCATATATATATAATCCTTTTATTGCCAGCTAATATTTGCTAAATTAGAGGCATATCCATCATTTCTATTTATGTAAAAGATACAAAAATGTACATGAAGAATGGTTTATATATTGTTTGTGATCAGAACCTGCCATGAATATATGCATATATGTGTGTAATATAAACATAAGTTTTTGTATGTATGAGCATAATATATAGATTAACAAATAGAAATGTTATAGTTTTAAATCATCACATTCATTCAAATTATATATTTGTTCTATATACATTTATATTTGTTCTATATATATGTATATATTTTCTATATATATTTATAACTTTAAAAGCTCTATAAAGAGTTATATATGTAAATTTTAAAATAATATGAAATCAGCCTAAATGCCCGTCAATGGGGGATTGGATAAAGAAAACGTGGTATATATATACCATAGAATATTACACAGCCATAAAAACTAACAAAATCATATCATTTGTAGCAACATAGATGGAACTAGAGGTCATTATCCTTAGCAAATTAATGCAGATACAAAAAACCTAATACAAAATGTTCTCATTTATAAGTGGGAGCTAAACATTTACTACACGTGGAGACAAAGAAGGAAACAATAGAGAACGGGGCCTACTTAAGGGTGAAGGGTGAGGAGGGTGAAAACTGAAAAACTACCCATAGGGTTACCATGCTTATTATCTGCATGATGAAACAGTCTGTTCGCCAAACTCCCACATCGCACAATTTTCCCATATAACAAACCTGCACATGTACACCCTGAACCTAAAATAAAAGTTGAAAAGAAAAAAAAGTCTGATTTTGGGATTAGAAAAATCAGCACAGCATCTCACTATTTTTGTATGAATACATTCATCACTCCTTTATTTATTTAATAAACTTAGAGTAGGGCTCTGTTAAGAATATGGTCATAAAGATACATAAGACATATTTTCTAGTCAATATTGTTTTATATAATTATAATAGTGAGATAAAAGCTTAATAAGAGACAGTTAAAAACAAGTTACTGCTGAACAAATATGTGTGACTATTCCTATATAATAAATTTTGAGTACTTTCACATAAGTGTTATATGATAAAACTTTAAAGTTTACAAGGTGCAGAGAGTGGATATTATTTTTTAAATGGGAAAAAAATGTGCTCAATTAACAGTAAATATAAATTGTCCACTAATGCAGAACACATTTTCATCATCTCTGTCCTAAGCCCTACAAATACACTCAATCTGACACCAAATTGCATTGTTTTTACAACCTAAAGCTACGATGCATTATTTTCCAAAAGCGGGTATTTCAAAAGAATGTTAATATCACTGTAAAACTGTTATTTAGTATCAGTTGCACTCATAAATCCTTGTATATAGGATTTTAGTGAATCATTGATAAAGAAAGATTTAAAACAATAAGAAAGACTTTTGCCATAGTAAGGCAGGATGGGAAATTTGTAACAACTCTCCTGCTGAGAACAACTAAAAACATGAACAAAAGGAAATCTATCTTTTTGAAAGCTTTAGGAAGCTTAAAAATGAAGTGAAAAATTATAGAATCAGAACCCAGAAGCATAAAATGCAGAGAGAAAAACCCAGCGTTTCTCATCATTCCAATATTACAAGTTCACTGCTCTATAATTACTTCAGCTCTGCTCTCATGAATGGATTAATGCCATTGGCACTCAAGTGGGTTGCTTTTTGCAGGAGTTTCACCCCCTTTTCCTGTCTGTTTCATGCACTCACTTTTACCCTTCCACCATGGAATGACCCTCACCAGATGCCAGCAGTATGCTCTTTGGACTTCCAAGTCTCCAGAACCACGAACCAAATAAACCTTTTTTTCTTTTTTTTTTCTTCTTCTTCTTCTTCTTTTTTTTTTTTTTTTTTTTTTTTTTTTTTTTTTTTTTTTTTTTGAGACGGAGTCTCGCTCTGTCACCCAGGCTGGGGTGCAGTGGCCGGATCTCAGCTCACTGCAAGCTCCGCCTCCCGGGTTTACGCCATTCTCCTGCCTCAGCCTCCCGAGTAGCTGGGACTACAGGCGCCTGCCACCTCGCCCGGCTAGCTTTCTGTGTTTTTTAGTAGAGACGAGGTTTCACCGGGTTAGCCAGGATGGTCTCGATCTCCTCGATCTCCTGACCTCGTGATCCGCCGGTCTCGGCCTCCCAAAGTGCTGGGATTACAGGCTTGAGCCACCGCGCCCGGACAACCTTTTTCCTTTATAAGTTACTCCATCTGTGGTATTCATTTATTGCAGTAGAAAATGAACTAAGACATCTCCGGAGTAGGGTGAGGGTGAGCTTTTATATCCTTAGTAGAAACCCTCTCTTAAATAGCTGTCATATGCTATTTTGTTAGCAGAGAAAGTTGGTTGAAGTTTAAGCCCATTTGGATTATGCTACAACTACAAATACCTACCTATATCACTCTCGTGCCACCAATGTTCTCTACCTGAAAATTAAAATTTGAAAAATTTAAAAGTTCTCCCACCTCCTTCCTTTGTTTAACTCATACTCATATTATATTTAGGACAAAGATATTCAGTAAACAGACTCATTGGATGCCCTATTTTATTTTATGCTTTCCTCTGAGCCACCAGGGCTATAGTTCTCTATATTAATTTATGAATTATTTAAAATACACCACAAAGAACATTTTTATGATGTTTGTTATGTCAAAATCTATTAACTTTGTGACGTGTTACTTTCTTCTCTTCTATTTTTCATTCATTTTGTTTGTATCTATGTTGTCTCCTAATTAAGGTTCTTAGTAATTTCTTATGAAATGTTCATTATTAACTGAAACTACTAAGGCATCAAAAATTAAATACAGAGTCTAGGCTTATAAATTTGGTGTTTTCTTCTTTCTAAAACAAACATCAACACCAATTGAGAGAGAAAGAAAGAGATGCACAGAGAGAGAGAGAGAGAGAGACAGAGAGAGGAAGAGAGATTAGATAGAGTAATAAAGAACAGGACAATATATTTTTCTATGATTTTTGGCCTCGTTACTTTAGCAGCTCCAAGGCTAAGGAGCTGAAAAAAGGATACACTGCACAGAATTAAATATAAAAAATTCTGCAAATCTGTTCCATTCAGAAGAGGATTATCCATGATTTATATTCTTTTGATTGCCTAGTAATGAAGTGGCAATGACTATTCATTCTTACTTTATAATTGTCTGTGTTTTTGCAAGTAGAATTTATGAAAACAACTCACCTATTTTCTTTGGGATATGGGCTATTCTGTTCTCCCTTTCTCTCTCTCTCTCTTTCATTGCTCTCTTATCCTCTCTCTAGCTCTCTACTGGATATTTTTAAATGAAAAATCAACATCTTTCTATTTTTAAAGTTCCATGTATAAAAACCCACACTCCAAAGCAAAGTATTCATCTTAATCTAAAGTAGATGTCATTATGATGAGAGTAGAAAATAGCAGTCCTCTGCATTAAATATCTCCATTGAATAAATAAATGAAACGTGAATGAATAAAACATGAATTCTAATCCCCATCCTGCAATGATCCTAGCTACCTAGGTGATCCTGGAAAGGTATCCTAGAGTCTTCACAACTTAGTTTGCTTTCCAAAAATAGAGATATCATTTTCCATTTCCTCTCCTTCAGATGTTTATGAAAATAAAATAAAATAGTGCAATGGAAATCTTTTGTCATTCATAGATCATTTTCCCCCAAATTTAGAAGATATTTAGATTGAACTTAAGGGAAAAATGGTCTCTACAAAACCAAACTGTGTTTGAGTCATTTCTTACTGACAACTGGTTTTGAGAAAAAAAAAAAAAAAAAATATATATATATATATACACACACATATATATATATATATATATAATATGCCATTTCTAAGCACCACATATTTGACTCTTTCCCTCAAAGTTTAGCACTTCAGTGATCAGTTCTACCAGACTATGTTGAGGGTAGGTATAACAAGAAATGAAAAAAAAAAATGCAATTTAAGTTATTCTCATTCCGTATTATATTAATTTAAATATGAACATTATGAAATACCACTGACTTTTGATTGGAGATCTAAATAAGCCTTCCAATGTGAAAGGAAAGTGGCAGCATGATAACATTATGTTATTCGTATGAATCCATTTTACTAGAATATTATTTCTAAAATACATCCACTTGGAAAATAATCCTCTAAATTATATTATCTGAGGAAGAGATTTAGTAAGTAGTACAATCATTGAACTTCCTTTACAAATTAGCTTCAGAAAATAGCGTGAATGTTTACAATAAAATCTAGAACTGAAAACTAAAGGTTAGATTCCTAATGAATCTTCATGAAAATCAGTAAGAATACTATGAATGTAAAAGTTATTCATTGCACCGCACCCATTATCAGGATAAATTCAAACAAGACAGTGTAGAAAACATAAACATTATGGAAAAAAACTCCCACAATGATCTGCATGAAAAAATACCAGCTATCCACAGTCCCTTTGGCAACTTGGTAACTATCAAGACGTGGAAGAGGGAGACAGGGCTTGGAAAGTTTTCATCCATGCATCTTGTAGCACTCTAATAATTATTGTCATCAAACTTCATTAAAACCTGGTATACAGTTGCTACATCACAAACATCAACTATATTCATCACTTTTGCTACTTTGCCACAAATTTCAGTCACTTCAGTTACCAATATCCTGCAGCGTTAAGGGTCAAGAAGACCCTTTTGATATATGGCATCCTCGTAATTTCAAGGAGACTTTTCCCAAGCCAGCACCATTGCTGTCTACCTCGTGCTCACTCCAAGTTCTTTGTAGTCCAGAATTGTTGGTTTATATTATCTGAGCAGCACCAGAGAGATAGCTGATGCAATATATTTACCTCCTCAGCAGACTATATCAAGGGAAGTGGTTACTACAGGGTATATTCGTTTCCTAGGGTGGCTGTAACAAAGTACTACAAACTGAATGGCTTAAAACAACAGAAATTTATTGTCTTACAGTTCTGGAAACTAAAAGTCCAAAATCAAAGTGTTGTCAGTGCTATGGCTCTCTCTCCCTATAGGGGAGAATCCTTTCTTGCCTCTTCCTAACATCTGGTGGTTTTCAGTAATCCTTAGGGTTCCTAGGCTTGCCCCTGCTCCACTTTAATCTCTCCCTCTGTCCTCACATGGTGTTTTCCATTACTTACAAAGACACTAGACATATTGGATTAGACCCCACTCTAATGATGCCATCTTATTACAGCTACAAATGTCCTATTTCTAAATAAAGTCATATTCACAGGCACTTGAGATTAGGACTTGAACACATCTTGTTGGGGGGCACAATTCATCCCATAGCAAGGAGCTAAGAACATTTTCCTCAGCCATGAGATGCCATGTTTTGTTTTTGTTTTCTTTTTCTTCTTTTTTTTTTTTTTTTTTTTTGTTTTGTTTTTGGACCTTACAAACCTCAATTCTCATGGGACAGCCAAATAACTGTCTCATGAGAGCCAAATGCTCCTCAATTCTCTTTATTTATTTTGAGATAGAAGGGAGAAGTACAGATTCTTTATCTCCAAGCACTAACAGTACATACCCACGGCCTTTGCTATATAATTTTGCAGTATTATCCCTCTGTCAGTGACATATATTTTTCTGCACCAATGAGCTAAGGTTTGGCCATATGATTTGCTTGGGACAATTAAGTTTAGCGGGTGCACTATAAGCAGCAGACCAAACTGTACTTGCTTCATTTGGCTTGGCTCTTGGACTTCTTCCATAACCCATGAGGATAATATGTCCTGGGTAACTATGGTAAAAAATAATAATAATAATTAGAAATATGTCTTCATTCCGTCTTCAACCTGTTAACAAGCCCAGTGAATCTATAGATTGGAGCTGAATTAGTCCTGCTGACCCACAAAACTCTGAACAAGAGAAATAAGTCCTGTTTTTGTAAGTCACTGAATATTGAGATGTTTCATTCCACAGCACTGTTATGGCAATAGGTGACCAATTTGCTGTGCTGACTTAAGATCCATGCCCACTGCATCATTTCCTCATCCCTGCAATTGCCCTGATTATTTTTGCATATTTTTATATTTAAACTTATGTAAGGTTTAATTTATTAAGAAAACTAGTCAATATTAATAGAAATGTATCTGTTTTCTGTATCATTTATTTCAGAAACCACACTTCTTAACCCATTTGATATTATGATGTCTGACTTTTTATAAATTCTCTTGAAATTAACTTCCCAGATGATGCCAAATACAAGATTCTAGAGCCATGGATATGTGAGAAATAAGTTTACAGACCTCTTATAAGTAAGGTGAGCATATATAATTAATCATGCACTCAGGGAGATCTTGAAGAAAGGGGATTTTGAAAGGGGATTTCTTGAAAGGGGATTTCTTAATTATGCCAGGATCAGGCATAAACCAGATGTCCTGAAAACAATGGCTATGTGATCATTGTTTTTTCAGTAAAATGACATTAAAGCACATAAGTAAGGTTTGTTTTTTGGTCATTGCTCAATTTAGCTACTTAATGCCTCCCCTTATTCATGGGTGTACATTCCAAGACTCCCAGTGGAAGCATGAAACTACAAATAGTACTGAATCTTATAGATACTATAGTCTTTCCTAATATTTGCTGTGAAAGGAAATATTAAGGACCCCAAAATCACTAAGTCAAAGATAAATCAAGCTGGGAACTGCATCAGCACACCTGCCTTCCATTTTATTCCTAAACAAGATAGCTACAAATCTCTCACAATTTGCCCACAAGGAAATTCCTTATGAACAAGGGATAGACAGAACTCAAGTTATCCCTCTGCTTATGTGAGACAAGTGCATATCTGACTGCTTCTTCTGCCCTATTGTCTCATTGAGCCAGACTAAGGCATAAGTGACTATTCCTGTACCTTCCACTCACGTGTAAATTGTACATTCAGTGAAAGTCTAATCAGACACTGAAAAGAATGCAACCTTTTGTTTCTTACTTACCTATGACCTGGAAGCCCCCTGTCCAGCTTCAAGTTGTCCTGCCTTTCCAGACCAAACCAATATACATCTTACACATATTGATGAATGTCTCGTGTCTCCCTAAAATGTATAAAACTAAGCCGTGCTCTGACCCCCTTGGGCACATGTCATCAGGAATTCCTGAGTCTATGTCACAGGTGCATTCTTAACCTTAGAAAAATAAAGTTTCTAAATTGATTGAGATCTGTCTCAGATACTTTTGGGTTCACATTACATACCAATGATGAAGTTTAATTTATAATAACCACAGTAAGAGATTAACAACCACAACTAATAATAGATTAAGTATAAAAATATGCCAGCATCACTACTCTTGCACTTTGAGGCTATTACTAAATAAAATAATGTTTTTTTTTTTTTTTTTTTTTTTTTTTTTTAACATAAGCACTCTAATACCACCACAGTTGATCTGATAGCGAGAGAAGTACTAAGTGCTTAACAGGCAGGGAGCATAGAAGATGGGAATACACTGTAAAAAGAAATGATTCACGACATGGTTTCGTTATGTGTCACCACCCAAATCTCATCTCAAATTGTAATCCCCACATATCAGGCAAGGGAACTGTTGGGAGATTATTGGGTCATGGAGGCAAACATTTTCATAAGTAATGAGGAGCAGAATGTTAATTGCCAATACAACGGGAAAAATGTCTCCAGTGAATTTCAGAGATCTTCACAGCAGCCCCTCCTATCACAGGCCCAGAGGCCTAGGATGGAAAATGGTTTTGTGGGCCAGGCCCAGGGCCCCATTGCTCTGTGCAGCCTCTGGGTGCCCTGCATCCCAGTTGCTTCAGTTCTAGCTGTGGCTTAAAGGTGCCAATGTACAACTCAGGCCATGGCTACAGAGGGTGCAAGCATCAAGACTTGGTGAATTCCACATGGTGTTGGGCCTGCAGGTGCATAGAATGTAAGAGCTGAGGTTTGGGAGACTCTGCCTAGATTTCAGAAGATGTATAAAAAGGCCTGGATATCCAGGCAGAACTCTGCTGCAAGGGCAGAGCCCTCGTGAAAATGTCTACTAGGGTAGTGCAAAGGGAAAATGTACCATTGGAGCCCCAGACTCACCACTGGGGCATTCCTAGTGGAGCTGTGAGAAAAGGGCCACCATCCTCCAGGCCCCAGAATGGTAGCACCACCAACAGCTTGCACTGTGCATTTCGAAAAGCCACAGGCACTCAACGCTAGCCTGTGAAAGCAGCTTCACATACTGTATCCTGAGAAGCCACAGGGGTGGAGCCATGCAAGGCCTTGGGAGCCCACATTATGCATCAGCATCCCCTGGATGTGAGACCTGGAGTCAAAGGAAATTATTTTGGAGTTTTAAGATTTAATGACTGTTCTGCCAGGTTTCAGATTTGCATGGGGCTTGTGACCCCTTTCTTTTGACAATTTGGAATAGGAGTATTTTCCTGTATCCCCATTGTATCTTGGAAGTGACTAACTTGTTTTTGATTTATACAGGCTCATAGCAGAAAGGACTTGCCTTGTCTCAGATGAGACTTTGGACTTAGACTTTTGAGGTAATGCTGGAATGAGTTAAGACTTTGGGGGACTGTTGGAAAGGCATGGTTTATTTTGAACTGTGAGAAAGACATGAGATTTGGGAGGAGCTAGGGAAGAATGGTATTTTTTGGCCCTGTGTCCCCACCCAAATCTTATCATGAATTGTTATTTCACCTATATCAGGGGAGGGACATGGTGAGAGGTGATTGGATCATGGGGGCCATTTTCCCCATGCTGTTCTCATGATAGCGAGTTCTCATGGGATCTAATGGTTTTAACGTGTGGCACTTCCCCCCAGCTCTCTCTCTCCTGTAGTAAAATCTCATATATAGACATATGAAAACATATATGTATATGATATAGATATAGATATACAGGATATATGTATATCTCATTAGTTCTGTCCCTCTAAAAGAACCCTAATACAACAGCTAAAATGCTTAAATTACAGCAAAAACATTTCCATTTAATTGCACAGAAAATTCAAAAAGTTTGTACTCAAGGATTAAGATTTATTAAAATCAATATATTTACTGCTGAATTAAAGACATCCTCAGTTGAAATTTTCATTTTTTTCCATTGCAAGAGCATGATTTTGAAGAAAGCAATGACTGCTTACACAGTTTTCAGTCACTGCTTTGATTTTTGTTAAGCTCTTTTACCAACAATTTTACCAACCTTCGCTTTTCCATCCTCAATGTATTGTGAACACATTGAAAAAACAAATAATGTCTTAGCATTGTTATTAAAGTAGTTTCATCATTTTTTAATAGTTCTATTATTAAAATAGCTTTATCTTTATTTTTTTTCTATGCCCAAAACAACAACAACAACAACAAAAAAAAAAACACATTGAAGAATCCCTAGGAATCCCAAACTACAGAGTGAAAATTTGTGGACTAGAGCAGGAAAACAAAAATCAACATCTCAAATCATCTTTTCATTCTGAAAATCTGTGTTGAAGGCTTTAGGAATAGCTAGGGTTATGTGTTTTAGATTTTCTATCCTCTAGTCACCAAAGAAACCAATTCTATCTAGTCCTGGAGGTTGAAAATATCAACAGGCTATATATATATATATATATACACACACACTCACACACGATAGTTTATTAAGTATTATCTTACACTATCACAAGGTCCCACAATAGGCTGCTACAAGCAGAGGAGCAAGGAAAGCCAGTCTGAGTCCCAAAACTGAAGAACTTGGAGTCCAATGTTCAAGGGCAGGAAGCATCCAGCATGGGAGAAAGATGTAGACTGGCAGGCTAGTCCTGTCTTGACTCTTCATGTTTTTCTGCCTGCTTTATATTTGCAGCAGTTGATTAGATTGTGCCCACCCGATTAAAGATGGGCCTGCCTTCCCCAGTCCACTGACTCAAATGTTAATCTCCTTTGGCAAAATACTCACAGACATACCCAGGATCAATATTTCATCCTTCAATCCAATCAAGTTGACACTCAGTATTAACCATCACAGCTATATAGGAAAGTACAAGAGTTGTCTCTCACAGAAATCTTGTATAAAAATTTTAGTACCTGTGCGATTGTTTAAGCCATAGCAAGAAATTCTTTTCATAAAAGACTGTTATTACTTGACAGAATGACAGACAAACCATGGTTATGCAGACTTGAGTCTCTAGTGGACATTTTCTCAAAAAAGAACAGAGTGAGCTTGGCATGTGAAGGAAGGCAAGTGACAAGGTAGTTGCCATGATTCCAAGCAAAAAATTGAATCTAGGAGAGTCTGTATTTATTGCATGAGCGTAACAGTTTCTCAATAGATTTGAAACATTCTGATGAGATCAGAGGTGATACAAATGAAGGCGATATTTTGATATTTAATTTATATTATGAAATATACCAACATTTGTAAAACTTTCATTGCTCAGTGAACAAGTATTTTCCAAATGACCAATGCATGACATGACAAAATACTGCATTGGTAAATGATAATATCGAGTATAAAAAATAAATAGAAGACTTTCAGGTAACAGTGTACAGAAAGTACACTGATATTATTTAATATTCTACATAGTAATTGACACAAGAATTACTACTTTTTCATTTTGATGTAGAATCAAAGAAGAATATTCTAAAATATCTGAAAAGATTATTGAAATAATTTACACATTTTTAAATACATATCTGTGTAGGGCCAGATTTTCTTCATGTTTTTCAGCCAAAATAACATGTTGTAGCAGTTTGAATCCAAAAACAAGTAAGAAAAGCTATGTGTCTTATTAGTTCATTTGAGTTGCTATAATAAAATACTATAAACTTACTGACTTAAAAACAAACAAATAAACATTTACTTTTCATGGTTCTGGAATTTGGGAAGTCCAAGATGAAAGCACTGACAGATTTGGTGTCTGTTGAAAGCTTTTTCCTGATAGACAGCACCTTCTAGCTATGCCCTCATGTTGCAGAAGGGACAAGAAGTCTATCTAGGACTTCCTTTATACAAGCATCAATTTCCTTCATAAGAGCTGTGGTAAAGGTGATTAGGTGATGACTTTATCACTCTCCCAAATGTCCCATCTCATACTACTATTATATTGGGCATTAGTTTTCAATAAATGAATTTTGTGGAGAGCAGAAACATTCAGACCATAGCACCATAGGCTATTATGCCAGATATGAAAAAGATTTGTGATAATATCTCTGTCTCTTTCTTTTGGAGACAGGGTCTTACTCTGTCACCCAGGCTGCGGTGCAGCACAATAACCACTCATTGCAGCCTTGACCTCCTAGGCTCAAGTGATCCTCCCCACTCAGTCTCCCAAGTAGCTGGGACTACGTGAGCATATGTCCATGCCCAGCATATTTTGTATTTTTTGTAGAGATGAGGCTTAACCATGTTATCTGCCTGGTTTGGAACTCCTGGGCTCGAGTCATCCACCTACCTCAGCCTCCCAAAGTACTGAGATTATAAGCATGAGCTGCCACACCCAGTCTGCAAAAATATCTTAACATTATTTTTCACTAATTATGTTTCACTTACTTCAAAAATAGTAATTTTAGGCCAAGCACAGTGGTTAACTCCTGTAATCCCAGGACTTTGGGAGGCCAAGGAGGGTGGATCACGAGGTCAAGATCATCCTGGCTAACATAGTGAAACGCCATCTCTACTAAAAAATACAAAAAATTAGCCAGGCGTGGTGGCGGGTGCCTGTAGTCCCAGTTACTCGGGAGGCTGAGGCAGAAGAATGGCCTGAACCCAGGATGCGGAGCTTGCAGTGAGCCGAGATTGCGCCACTGCACTACTGCCTAGGAGACAGAGTGAGACTCCATCTATTTAAAAAAAAAAAGTTATTTTATTTAAAATATATGTTTATGTTAGCACAATCAACATTATTAATTTTAAACAAATGTATACTTAAAATTTTGTTTTAATTTGCAACACAAAAAATATTAATGGACATAACTCATTTGAATAAAAGCTTTTAAGGTACTCAATAATGTGTTAAGACTATAAAAGAAAACTAAAAGTGAAAGTTTTTAACATAACTGCTCTAGTCAAAAGCTTACTGCCTTTTCTGGATTCCTTTTTTTTTTTTCTTTTTAGCTGATGAAGATACAAAGATAAAAATCATCATTTATTTCCTAAAAACACTGCTGTGCATAATCCCAATTTTATCCAACTCCTATTTAATTCTTATTTTAAGATGAACATTAATGAAACCCATACCATAAAGCTATCTTTTTGAGACCCTGAATTGGTAGTAGAAAAATCAATTTGTTGAGGTTTAGGTAAAGTACAGGCCAAAGTAAAGGGGTAGTGATATGATTATGATTCTTCTGTTCTGTCTTTTCTTTGAAGTATTATGTTAAATTAGAAGAGTTACACTGTGAATTTCTTCTCTGGATGAGATTATCCACCCATTTCCATCTCCTTATCTGTTGTGAGCTGCTTTCAAATTACTACAGTAATGGGTTGCATAGCTAATGTATTCGCTCCGAAAAAAAGGGAATTGTTTTTGACATACATGAAGAGAAATAGTTCTGAGGTTTTCTTAAAATTAAACCTATTTATTTGTCTTCCCTATTTACTGATAATGACTTTTACCTGTTTGAGTTTTACTTTTTTGTTTTGGTCATTTTTATTTTGGAGTTTGAGGAGTTGGTGATTTTTAAATTAATTTTTTATTTGTTTTTAATTGACAAATAATCATTGCATATATGTGAACAGTGAGTTTTAAAATAACTCACAGTTTCTTTGTGCTCTGATTTAAAGTTTTCAGATTTTACTGAGGAATTTATTGTGCCCTAAAGACTTACTGCAGAGTCATTTTCTGTGAAAAATGAAATAACTTTACCTAATTTTAGGCATATCCTATTCACTGAAATTTCACAATATGACTCACTGTATAGTAAATGTAAAAGACAAAAATGCCTGTAAAAACATTAGAAAAACTACCAAAGACATAAATTAGTTTAAAAACATGATAGTCAAATATGAAACCCAAGAACAAATTCTTTCATAGATCAACAAGCATATTCTTTGACCATCTGAAAGTTTAAAAGTGGCTGGGAAGCACCCCTTATATTGGAACCTTTAGCTCTTGTGGTCAAGGCAAGAGATCTTTGAGGAATAAAGGGACTGGGTAATTCTAGTAAGAGTAATAATAGTAAAGGATTTTTTTCTCTCTTTATGGCTCAAGCCTCTCAATTATATTACAAATTAATATCTATAAAGATATTCAAGGTAATGATCTTTCCTAATTTTTACTCAGTATCTATCAGACTTCCTTGCACATAGTAGAGCTGAAATAAGTTTGTCGAATAATCATTTGGTTTTAGTTTCATGTTAATAACACTTATTATGCAAAAATAATTCTTCCAATAACCAGACTCCTTACTTTTTTTTTTCAAGAAAGCATTGCCAGTCCAACTCTACTAACTCTAACCCCAAAAACATCCCCAATATTTTTTTTCTGTTCCAATTCCAGTTATTTGAGTAATAAATTAAATGCTTGTGTGATCTGGAAATATAACAGCAACAAATTTTGGCTGCTCTACCCAGATATGGGAGAAGTTAAGTAATAAAATGCTAACAGTGTACCAGAAGGACGAGGGCTCTTTTCTTCCTCTCTAATATAGAATGACAGCATGTGGTAGGGTACAACTCAGAAGAAAATGTGTGCCAGAAGTTTACAGAATAAAATATCCAAAGCTCCAGATGTAAAATAAAAGCTGCCTAGAGAAAGAGAGTGGGGGATATATTTCCTCTGAACTCTTTGAAAGTCTGCCCTTTAAATCCTTTGTGGGATGTTTGGCTGTCAAAATGGCAAAGGAGACACAACTTAAGGGGAAAAAATGATGGGAGAGTTGTATTTTATACCTGCAACTTGGGGTGCCATAGAAGCTGTGGTAAAGAGTGAACTTCACAGCAGTATAGGGTAAACATTGCTTGCTGTGAGGTTCTCACATTTCCAAGCTCAGCTGGAGGTGACTATTGGCATAACAGCTCAGTGTTATAGACATGATGTGCAAGATTAGAACAACTCATTCAATATTCCCATTCAGTAACTGTGAAAGTGTAGTTCTAAGTCTTGCAATTTCCTTTAACAAAATAAAGATAATATGATATAGTTGATCTTGCCAGTGTAGTTGGGAATTTATATCAATTAAATCAGATCACAGTGAAAAAAGATCTACTTTAGATGCTCTGCACATATAATTTGAGATTATATGAATACCCAGTAGAGGGGGATCTGGAAGGAGTTCTTCTTGGACCCTAGGAATAAAAATCAAGAAGTACTGAAATGCAAAATCAAGAATATTCTGAAGATCAAAATAACTTACTCTAAAACTCAAGGCCTAAATTATTTAGATGAAAAATAAATTTTAAAATATAAAATTATTTTGAAAAAACTACTTAATTTTAATTACTCCCATTAATTACAATAGAGAGCACTACTTCATGCTAACAAGTCTAGTTCACTTTAAAATGTCACAATTCTAATTTGGAAATTCTCTTTTCTCAAAGGTTTCTGAAGCTTTTAAGACTCTGTTTTTGTTTATCAGTGTGTACTAGTGGGAACAGGTTTTATTTCCCTCATATGGCTTTATTTTGTTTAATCTATGTAATCAGAGACAAATTTATTTCAAATTTTATGAGTTCTCAAAGTTTATTTTGTGTTGTTACTAACAGTCTTATAAATAATTATAGTCAAAATTCATTTTATTTTTTACAAATAAATACTTAAAAGAGAAATTAACTAATGGTGTATTTTCCTGAGGAAAGTACATGTAGTAGTAGACTAAATTTTGCTTAACTAAAAATTTGATTAGTAGGTTAAATTTTATTTAAGTAAAACTGTATTTATCTTGAACTGCGTAGTATATTTAATATACTCTAAAATATCTCTTAATGTATATCAGATAGCACCTTATTTTTTAAATATCTTTTTCCTATAACACACACTAGTTTATAGATCCAATATTTATAATTTAGTATGTGATAGTAAATAATAGTGACAATATAGATGTTACTAATTATTTCCACAAAAAGGAAAGAAAGCCTGGAAATGGAGGTATAACTTTTACTGGACTGACTTTTGTGTGGATAAGCATTACCGCTGGATAAAGTATAAAAGGCATCATAGACTTACCAAAATCAGACAGTAATTAAAGGAAGTTGACTCTTGAAAGAAAAAAAAAAAACTGCATTGAATTAGATCTATGTGTATACATATTTTCCCCGAGGGCATTTCCAAATCTGAATGGTATAGGGAAGCTACAATTAAAGAAAAATAGCCACAGACTTATTAAGTTGAGGTATCACAAGACAAAGTTTGGGGCTGCCAAACTTCTGATAAAACTGAAAAAGAAGAACACACAGTTGGCAACCCTAAAACCTGTATATAAAAGTTCAAGAAACTGTACTTGCATGTGGGAGTCTTCAAGGACCCCAACAAAAAGCAATATGCTGCCCCTCAGCACTAGAGAGGCAGAAATTGGTACACATTAGCTATTTGGTAAACATATTGGATTTTCCACTGATATCCAAGAATGGCCATTCCTGTTGCGCTGGTCTAAGAAATTTACTGTGGGATTAAGGGCAAAATAAATACAGACCTGCTTTAAGAAACCATCAAACTAAACTTCAGGAGTTAAAGGTAGTCAGCCAGTTATTTAACTATTATGTTGAACATAAATGTTTCAGAGGAAGGTGACAGAAACCAGTGCCTAAAATAAATCATCCAGATAGCATAAAAAAGAATAAATATGTGGAGAAAGAATGAATAAACATGAGAATAAACTATTGGAAAATCTAACCTGTAGCAAAGAAAAGAAGTAGCACAAAGAAATAAACCCTTAGATAACATAGATGTTAGAGTAAAAGCATGAACTTTAAAGGAGCTACTATAAAATGTTCAAGGAATTACAAGAAAATCTGGTCATAATAATCAAACAGATAAATAATTTCTACAGATAAATGGAAATTATAAAAAGAAACAAATGGAAATTCTAGGATAGGAAGTACAATATTTAAATTTAAAAATTCAAAATCTTAAGAGAATATTAAAGTTGAAAGAGAAGGAAAAAGAGAAGAAATATAAAGAAGTTGAAAAAAACATGTGATATAGAAAACAGAGAAAAACAAAATTGGGAAAACAGTCAAATGAAGATATGTGTAATATATATTCAGAAGGAGAAGACAGAGAATAGAAATGTAAAATAATGTCATAATATTTGAAGAGATAATAAAATATATAACTTACATGTCTAAGAAGCTCAGAGAACTTCAATCTTTATAATACAAATAAACCCATATCTGGTCACATCATAGCCAAACTTCTGAAAGCTAGACATGATAAAAATTGTGAAATGTGTTAAAGAAAAAAAGACACTTTACAAAAAGGAGAATATTCATAATAATGCTAGCTACATTCTCATTAAAAACAGAAAGGAAAGAAGTCAGTGATATCATATATTTAATGAACTGAAAGAAAATACACACACACACATATTTTTTAACGTATACATAATATACATATATATTCAATACTTTCCAAAACAAAGATTAAGATACTTTTAGGTAAACATGACCAGAGAGAATCTAACCTCATACGGCCTAAAGTATTAAAAAAAAATCTAAATGAAGTTCTTGAAACTGAAATAAAATGACACAAAGTATAATCTCAGATTTACAAGAAAGAAGAAATAGAAAATGTATGAATAAATATAAAAATGTACAAATACCATCTTTATCTTCTTTATTATTAAGACAAGTAACAGTTTAAAATTATAACATTGTAATGTAGACTTATATATAAACCCATACTTTATATTACATTATATTAAATGTAAATAAGAGTATCACTAATATTGGATCTACTGCATGAGCCTTGCATTTTTACATTCCTTTTACAAGATGAGCTCTGAGTAGACTGATAAATTATAAACATGTATTGTGATACCTAGACCACCACTAAAAATGCAAAAACTGGAATTAAAAGAAAATAGATTAAAATGTACTCAAAATAATAGTAACTAGATAAAAGGCAGTGAAGGAAGAAGAGAAAAGCAGAATCATGACAAATACAAAAATACAGACTAGTAGAACTAAATGCAACTACAAAAATAATTATAATAAATTTCAATGTATCTAAAAAAAGGCAGAGATTATTACACTGAATTGAACAAGGAAGAAACTGTTTCTATAAGATATTTGCTTTAAATAGGACAGAGTTGGCTAAATATAAAATAGAAAAAATATATTATATGCAAATATTAATAAAAATAAACCCAGAATGCATACATTTCTATAAGGAAAACTTAAATTAAAAATGAGAAACATTACAAGAGATGAGAGGGACATTAATGTGAATAAAATATCAATTCACCAAAGGGGCATAATCATCCTAAATAAGCATCAATTAATAACAGAATCTTGAGTTACGTGAAAGATACAGACAAATTCACAATTAGAGTGGGATAATTTAAGACCTTACTTTGACAGTTGATAAAACAACATGATGCAAAGTCAGTAAATGTATATAATACTTAAATAATAATACCAAGAGGCATGACATTTATGGAACAATGCTGACCTACAAATATCTTATTAAATTTAAATGATTAAATTTAAGAAGTATGTTACATGACCACAGGGAATTAAATTTGAAATCAATAACAAGGTATTTTAGAATTTCCCAAACATTTAAAATTAAATAATATACTTCTAAATAATCCATGGGGGAAATCAATCACAAGGGAAGATGGAAAATACTTTAAAATGAATTCTATCTAAAATGCAAAATATCAAAATGTTTGGATTTGATCTAGAATGCTACTAAAAAAAATATTTATATGCTGAGTTTAGAACACAGGAAGTGTTTTAAAAAACTAAATTTCTAACTTGAAACTCTATTTAAATAAGAGCAACTAAACATAAAATAAGAAGAAAGTAAAAGATAATGAAGGTTTTCAAAATCAAACACAGAAATCAGACATATAAAGGAATATATTAACAAAGCCAAATTTTAGTCATTTGAACCTCTAAGCCCCTAAAAATATATTTTAAAAAAAGAGAGAGAAAACACAAATCTGTAGTAAGTGGAATGAAGAGAAGGCTAATGAGAATACATTTGATCTTCATTATTTGTGGATGTATATTTGTGAATTCACTTCTGTGTTAAAATTTATTTGTAACCCCAAATCAATACTTACAGCCCCCTCATGATAATTTAGACATGGACAGCGCAGTGAAAATTGGAGTTAAGCAACCAGCACATTCCAGCTGAAGTTAAAGAAGACAATATTCTGTCTTTTTATTTTAGCTCTCATACTGCAAACAAGTGTTCTTTTTGTGGGTCAATTTGGTGCCATATATTTTGCTTTTTTGTGCTTTTTGCCAGTGATTTCACTTTTTAAATGGCTTCATGCTTAGTTCTAGTTGTCTGGCATCCCTAAGAACAAAGATGTGACGTACCTTACAGAGAAAATATTTATGTTAGATAAGCTTCATTCAGGTATGAGTTATAACAATGTAAGTAATGAGTTCAACATTAATGAACCAACAGTATATATTAAATAATCTGTCTTTTGACAAAAACAGTTAAAAATATATTTATGTATTAATTAGTTGATGAAAATGTGACCAGAGGCTTGTAAGAACCTAACCCTTCATGTACCCTAGGAGCAATGGCTCAGTATTTGCTAACAGTGTTTATGGTTAATTTATACAACATAACAACCCTGAATAACAATTAAATTGTGAAAACATTTATAGTAATACATTTTACAACAAAACAAGTACAATAATAAATTAAAAATTGGTATTGCCTTACATCTACTTAACAAATTTAATTCATTTTATAAAAGAAAACATCCCCCAAAGAGAATCGCAGAACCAGATTATTTTTAGGGAAATTCTCTTCAACATGTAAAAAGAAAATAAAGGAAGTACTAAAGAATTTCTTCCACAAATAGAGAAGCAGGAAACCCTTTAAGACTTGTTTGTTTCACAAGTTCAGTATAATCACCCACGCTCGACTAATTTTTTGTATTTTTAGTAGAGACGAGGTTTCACTGTGTTAGCCAGGATGGTCTCGATCTCCTGACCTCATGATCCACTCGCCTTGGCCTCCCAAAGTGCTGGGATTACAGGCGTAAGCCACTGAGTCTGGCCAGAAACAAATTTTTTTAACGAAGAATTAAAATAATCAATCTATCACTATATAAATGATAATTTATGATGACTAAGTGAAATTTATCTCCAGATAGTTAAGATATTACAGAAGGCTGGTTTAGCATTGAGACAGAAGGCTGTTTTAGCATTGAGACAGAAGGCTGGTTTAGCATTCAAAAAATCAATAAATATAACTATCACATGAACAGAATCAAGGAGTAAGATTACATGATTTTCTATTTTTAGCAGAAAAATTAGTTTGCAAAATTTAAGAAATAAAAATTCTCAGCAATGTAGGCATAAAAAGGAATTTCCTCAATTTGATAAACAGCATTAACACAAAAAAATAAAGTTAACATTATGTTCAGTGGTGAATGAGGGAACACGTTCCTTCTTATAATCAGAACAGGGTAAGAATGCCTGTCTACTCTTAGCTTTTCTATGCAAAATTGTTCTAGAGTTTCTACTTCCTGAAATAAATGAAGAAAAAAATAAAAGTTCTACATATTGAGAAGAATAAAATTGTTTCTACTCACAGACAACATATCTGATTATACAGAAAATCCTAAGGAATCTATAAAAGTAATGACAAAGATAAATGAGTTTATTATAAAGTTTGCAAAGACCAATATACAAAAACAATTGTGTATTTATATACTTGCATCAGACAATTGCAAATGGGAATTTTAAAATAATATTTAAAAACATACTTAGAACGCACTTAGTTAAAAGCTTACAAAACTCTACATTGAAACTGAAAACTACGAACACTGCTGATAGAAATTAAAGGCAAATAAAGAAAATATCTACCACTTAATAAATTAGAAATCTTAATACTGCTACAACATCATTTCTCCCCAAACTGATCTATAGATTCGATGCAGTCCTGAGAGTTTTTGTAGAAAATAACACTATAAAAAGTACATTTTCAAAAGTATACTAACATGCAAAGGACCTGTAATAATTAAAATAATCTTTAAAAGCAGGAACAGTTTGAGTACCCACATTACCTAATTCAAAATTTAGTAAAAAGACACATTTTTAAAAACAGCATATCACATGCAATTACAGACAGACAAATCAGTTGAATATAAGAGTCCAGATATAGATCAACAAATTAATTATTTTCAACAAGATACTAAGATAATTCAATTGTGGAAAGTATAGTGTTTACAAAAAGGTATTGTGGAACAGTCAGGTAAACATGTAAAAAAATTAACTTGAGTCCAGTCTCCATACCATGAACAAAAATTAATTTGATATAGATCATAGGCCTACATGTAAAACTGTAAAGCCTCCAGGAGTAAATGTAGGAGACTTTTTTGTGATCTTAACATAAGCAAAGATTTCTCAGGACCAAAATTACAATTTAAAATTATTGCTATTTTTGCTCATCAAAAATACAACAAAGAAAAAAGAGGAAGAGAGAAAGAGGAAAGAGAAAAGAAGGAAAGGAAGGAGAAAAAGAGAGGGAAAGAAGGAAATGAAGGAAAGAAGGAAGGAGGAAGGAAGGAAAGAAGGAAGGAAAAGAAGGAGAAATGAAAGGAAGAAACCATCATTAAGAATATGAAAAGGCAAGTCACAAACTAGAAATAACCATTTATAATCCATACTGCTGAAAAATAACTTTTATCCAGAATATATAAATAACTCCTATGAATGAATAATAAAAAGTAAAATTTAACAAATAACATCCAGATATTTCAATAGACACTTCACCAAAGATGATATACAAATGATCAATAAACATAGGAAACATTCTCAGCATCATTGGACATCAGGAAAAATAAAATTAAAGCCATAATATAATAATATTTTACAGTCACAAAAATGACTAAAAGTTTAAAGATTGACAATGACAAATGTTGAGCAAGGATATAGAAAATATATTAGCAATATCTTATAAAAGTCAACAGACTTGTAGACTTTTCCTGATCAATTCCATTACTAGGTATTTACCCAAGAAAATTGAAAACACTAGCCACTAAATGAATCATAGCAATTGTGTTTATTATATCTCAAAAAAGAAAACTCAATTTCTCAAAAACAGGAGAATATATCTACAATATAAATATGAGTATGCTAATCAAAAATCAAAGGGGCTGAGCTACTTGTATGTGCATTTATATATAATACATAAATATAAATGTACACATGTATTTGGCTTCTCTTGATATATATAAACATACACATATATGTGCATGTGTGTGTTTGTATCAAAAGGATTCAAACATAAGAGTACATACTGTTTCATTCCACTTATTGTGTTACTGTGAAATGCCAGAATAGACAAATATAAACTGTAGGGACAGAAATTAAAACAATATTTTCATATAATGGTGAGTAGTGACTAGAAAAGTACATGAGAAAAATTTCTGGAGTAATGAAAATATTCCATATTTAATTTAGGTGTTGGCTATAGTTTTTATGAATTTACTGAAGCTTCCTGATTTGTATACTTAAGATTTATCCATTTCACTGTATGTAAATTTTACCACAATGAAAAAAAAAAAATCACAGGTACCAAAGTATATCAGAAACAGTTACACATATGAAAAGATTTCACTTATTACTTGTATGTATCTTTTGAGCTAAATATCATTACTTTTTAATATGAAGAAATGTATTTTAAGAGAGGTAAAATGATTCTTTCAAGGACACAGGATTAGTGACAGAATCAATATTCAAACTTAGTTTGATATTTTTCTTCTATTCCATACTCAAATTAAAAGATCCTATGGAATATAATATTATAATCTCTCTTATAAAATCATATGCCATTAATTTTTTGTTTTGCTTCTTTATGTTTGTCTCCTTCATTAGGGATCAGTGAGTAATGCAGTTGCTGTACACTCAAATGTTTAGGTCTTCAGCATGGCCATTTTCAAAAGGTATTTGTTAGAAGTGGAAAAGCAAAGATAGCAGCAATAAGCTTTTCAGTGATCATTAATATGTGGAGCATTTCAAGAATTACAAGTCCTACCTAGAAAAGAATATACAATAGTTTAATTGTACAGACTAACCTTATTGAGTCATAAAGCACTTGAGAATCTTATGATGTGCCAGGGTCAATCAGCATTGTAAATATTTGGATTATCATTGTCTATCATAGACTGTCTGAACTTTCAGTTTGTTGAAATTCTACATTTAAAAAGTTTATTACATTTAGAAAAGCCTTACATTTTAATTCAATTGATAATATTCTTGCTTTGAATTTATCAGCAATTTATATATTGCTCATATTGTGATACTTTATGTTTTCCGAATTTATTGCATTATTTAACACCCATCCCTGATTTAGTATTTGTTCATTCAGTCACTTATTCATTCACTTTATTCACTTTCAGATGAGGACATTATTTTTATTTCACTGCAAAAACAAAGCAATCAATCAGAGATCTTCCCATCTTCCCTCTTATGCCAAACACCAGAGCAGCCAATGAACCTATATTAATGTTTATATATTCCACCTGCACTGCAGATGCAGTAGGCAATCACTCCCAACTGTGATTTGGATCCTAAGAGCAAACTCAATGGCAATTCTCCTACAATTTTGAGCTTTCTACATCATTACAATCTTTGCTTCCACATCTGAATCATGGCTTAAAGATAAATCATGCATTAACATCTCCCATCTTAAACCATAAACTCTCCCCGATCTTACATCCTTCTGCAGATAATAAGCTTTTTTCCCTATCTTCCCTCACAATAAATCTTCAGAATTGTCAATACTTGTTTCTACTTTCTGTCTTTCTGTTCTCTCTTGAACTCTTTCTCTCCAGTCATCACTTGCCACCACCATCCCCCTAATAACACTGTCAAGGTCACCAATAATTACCACTGTATTAAATTCCATGGTTAATCCTCGGCATTTATGTTATAAGACCTATTACCATCATTTTGTCAGTTTATCACTCTCCATTTCTTGAAATACATTCTGCTAGGATGCCAGTTTTTCTTGGTTCTCCTCCTGTGCTTCTCTATGTTGTTCTGACCTATATCTATAATGCACAAAACAGTTACTGTAATAATGTATACATTCAATAAATATTTTTGCAATAAATGAATAATTGTGTTTTAAAAACCACTGTTGCTCTTCAACTATAGGTAATCTGAGCAGATTCAAATCTAAGCATTAACAAATTAATGCCAATAATTTGTCCCTTCTAACAGTATAACATGAAGAGAAAATGTTAGTATAAATATAAAACACACAGCGTAATGATAACTGTCATGCATTTTTGTATCATGTTAAAACACAGTTTTTTTTTATAGTTTAATTTAGTGGATATTGCTGACAAGATGGCCGAATAGGAACGCCTCCGGTCTGCAGCTCCTAGCGAGATCCATACAGAAGGTGAGTGATTTCAGCATTTCCAACTGAGGTACCTGGTTCATCTCACTGGGACTTGTTGGACAGTGGGTGCAGCCCACAGAGAGTGAGCTGAAGCAGGGTGGGTCATCACTTCACCTAGGGAGTTCAAGGGGTCGGGGAATTCTCTTCCCTACCCAAGGGAAGCTGTGAAAGACCAAGCCTGAGGAACAGTGCACTCCAACCCAGATACTTCTCTTTTCCCATGGTCTTCACAATCCGCAGACCAGGAGATTCCTTGCAGTGCCTATGCCACCAGGGCCTTGGTTTTCAAGCACAAAAGTGAGCAGCCATTCAGGCAGACACCAAACTAGCTGCAGGAGTTTTTTTTGTTTTGTTTTGTTTTGTTTTGTTTTCTCGTACCCCAGTGGTGCCTGGAATGCCTGTGAGACAGAACTGTTCACTCGCCTGGAAAGGGGGCTGAAGCCAGGGAGCCAAGTGGTCTGTCTGGGCAGGTCCCACCCAGACGGAGCCCAGCAAACTAAAATCCACTGACTTGAAATTCTAGCTGCCAGCACAGCAGCATTCTGAGAGGGGTGCCCGCCGTTGTTGAGATTTGAGTAGGCAGTTTTACACTCACAGTTGAAGTTTGAAATGGGCGGAGGCCAGGGCAGCTCAGCAAGGCCACTGTGGCCAGACTGCATCTCTACATTGCTCCTCTCTGGGAAGGCCATCTCTGAAAAAAAGGCAGCAGCTCCAGTCAGGGACTTATGAATAAAATCCCCATCTCCCTGGAAGAGAGCACCTAGGGGAAGGGGCAGCTGTGGGCGCAGCTTCAGCAGATTTAAACATCCCTGCCTGATGGCTCTGAAGAGAGCAGCGGACCTCCCAGCACAGCGTTTGAGCTCTGCTAAGGGTCAGACTGCCTCCTCAAGTGGGTCCTTGACCCCATGTATCCTGACTGGGAGATATCTCCCAGTAGGGGCCAACAGACACCTCATACAGGAGAGCTCTGGCTGGCATCTGGCAGATGCCCCTCTGGGACGAAGATTCCAGAGGAAAGAAAAGGCAGCAAATTGTGCTGTTCTGCAGCCTCCACTGGTGAGATATTATAATCTATCTTACAAAATCATATGCCAGGCAAACAGGGTCTGGAATGGACCTCCAGCAAACTCTAGCAGACCTGCAGGAGAGGGACCTGACTGTTAGAAGGAAAACGAATAAACAGAAAGGAATAGCATGTACACTTGGAGATCCTGTCTGAGGTCACCAATATCAAAGACCAAAGGTAGATAAATCCATGAAGATGGGGAGAAACAAGCGCAAAAATGCTGAAAATTCCAAAAACCAGAATGCCTCTGGTCTTCCAAAGGATCACAACTCCTTGCCAACAGGGGAACAAAACTGGACAGAGAAAAAGTTTAACAAATTGACAGAAGTAGGTTTCAGAGGTGGGTAATAACAAACTCCTCCAAGCTAAAGGAACATGTTTTAACCCAATGCAAGGAAGCTAAGAACCTTGAAAAAAGGTTAGAAGAATTGCTAACAAGAATAACCAGTTTAGAGAAGAACATAATGACCTGATGGAACTGAAAAACACAGCACGAGAACTTCGTGAAACATATGCAAGTATCAATAGCTAAATCGATTAAGCAGAAGAAAGGATATCAGAGAGAGAAGATCAACTTTATGAAATAAAGCAAGAAGACAAGATTAGAGAAAAAAGAATAAAAAGGAATGAACAAAGCCCCCAGGAATCATGGGACTATGTGAAAAAAACGAATCTATGTTTGATTGGTGTACTTGAAAGTGACGGGGAGCAAGGAACCAAGTTGGAAAACACTCTTCAGGACGTTATCCAGGAGAAATTCCCCAACCTAGCAAGACAGGTCAGCATTCAAATTCAGGAAATACAGAGAACACCACAAAGATACTCCTCGAGAAGAGAAACCACAAGACATATAATCGTCAGATTCACCAAAGTTGAAATGAAGGAAAAAATGTTAAGGACAGACAGAGAGAAAGGTCGGGTTACCCACAAAGGAAAGCCCATCAGACTAACAGCAGATCTCTCTGCAGATACCCTAAAAGCCAGAAGAGAGTGGGGGCCAATATTCAACATTCTTAAAGAAAAAAATTTTCAACCTAGAATTTCATATCCTGCCAAACTAAATTTCATAAGAGAAGGAGAAATAAAATCCTTTACAGAAAAGCTGTCCTGAGAGGTTTTGTCACCACCTGGCTTGCCTTAAAAGAGCTCCTGAAGGAAGCACCAAACATGGAAAAGAACAACTGGTACCAGACACTGCAAAAATATACCAAATTGTAAAGGCCATAGACATTATGAAGAAACTGCATCAACTAGGAGGCAAAATAACCAGCTAGCATCATAATAACAGGATCAAATTCAAACATAACAATATTAACCTTAAATGTAAATGGGCTAAATGCCCCAATTAAAAGACACAGACTGGCAAATTGGATAAAGGATCAAGAACCACTGTTGTGATGTATTCAGGAGACCCATCTCACGTGCAAAGACGCACATAGGCTCAAAATAAAAGGACAAAGAAATATTTGCCACGCAAATAGAAAGCAAAAAGAAAAAGCAGGAGTTGCAATCTTAATCTCTGACGAAACAGACTTTAAACCAACAAAAATCAAAAGAGACAAAAAAAGGGCATTGCATAATGGTAAAGGGATCAATGCAACAGGAAGAGCTAACTATCTTAAGTATATATGCACCCAATACAGGAGCACCCAGATTCATTAAGCAAGTTCTTAAGAGACCTACAAAGAGACTTAGACTCTCACACAATAATAGTGGAAGACTTTAACACCCCACTGTCAATACTAGACAGATCAACAAGACAGAAAATTAATAAGGATATTCAGGACTTGAACTCAGCTTTGCACCAAGCAGACCTAATAGACATCTACAGAACTCTCCACCCCAAATCAACAGAATATACATTCTTCTCAGCACCTCATCACACTTATTCCAAAATTAACCACATAATTGATAGTGAAAAACTTCTCAGCAAATGCAAAAGAACAGAAATCATAACAGTCTCTCAGACCACAGTGCAGTCAAATTAGAACGCAGGATAAAGAAACTCACTAAAAACGGCACAACTACATGGAAACTGAACAACCTGCTCTTGAATGACTACAGAGTAAATAACGAAATGAGAGCAGAAATAAAGATGTTCTTTGAAACAAATGAGAACAAAGACACAACATATCAGAATCTCTGGGACACATTTAAAGCAGTGTGTAGAGAGAAATTTATAGCACTAAATGCCCGCAAGAGAAAGCAGGAAAGATCTAAAATTGACACCCTAACATCAAAATTAAAAGAACTAGAGAAGTAAGAGTAAACGAATTCAAAAGTTGGCAGAAGACAAGAAATAACTAAGATCAGAGCAGAACTGAAGAGATAGAGACATGAAAAACTCTTCAAAAAGTCAAAGAATACAGGAGCTGTTTTTTTTTGTTTGTTTGTTTGTTTGTTTGTTTGTTTGTTTGTTTGTTTGTTTTCTGAAAGATCAACCAAATATATAGACCACTAGCCAGACTAATAAAGAAGAAAAGAGAGAAGAATCAAATAGATGCAATAAAAAATGAAAAAGGGCCTATCACCACTGATCCCACTGAAATACAAACTACCATCAGAGAATACTATAAACACTTCTATGCAAATAAACTATCAAATCTAGAAGATATGAATAATTTCCTGGACACATACACCCTCCCAGGTCTAAACCAGGAAGAGGTCGAATCCCTGAATAGACCAATAACAAGTTCTGAAACTGAGGCAGTAATTAATAGCCTACCAATCAAAAAAAAAGTCCAGGACCAGACGGATTCACAGCTGAATTCCACCGGAGGTACAAAGAGAAGCTGGTACCATTCCTTCTGAAACTATTACAAACAATAGAAAAAGATGGAATCCTCCCTAACTCATTTTATGAGGCCAGCATCATCCTGATACCAAAACCTGGCAGAGACACAACAAAAAAAGAAAATTTCAGACCAATATCCCTGATGAACATCGATGCAAAAATCCTCAATAAACTACTGGCAAACTGAATCCAGCAGCACATCAAAAAGCTTATCCACCACGAACAAGTTGACTTCATCCCTGGGATGCAAGGCTGGTTAAACATACACAAATAAATAAATATAATCCATCACATAAACAGAACCAATGGCAAAAACTAAATAATTATCTGAATAGATGTAGAAAAGGCCTTTGACAAAATTCAACACTAAACTCTCAATAAACTAGGTATTGATGAAACGTACCTCAAAATAATAAGAGCTATTTATGACAAACCCACAGCCAATATCATACTGAATGGGCAAAAACTGGAAGCATTCCCTTTGAAAACTGGCACAAGACAATGATGCCCTCTCTCACCACTCCTATTCCACATAGTATTGGAAGTTTTGGCCAAGGCAATCAAGCAAGAGAAGTAAATAAATGATATTCAGCTAGGGAAAGAGGAAGTCAAATTGTCTCTGTTTGTAGATGACATGATTGTATATGTAGAAAACCCTACCGTCTCAGCCCTAAATCTTCTTAAGCTGATAAGCAATTTCAGCAAAGTCTCAGGATACAAAATCAACATGCAAAAATCACAAGCATTCCTATACACCAATAACAGACCAACAGAGAGCCAAATTATGAGTGAAGTCCCATTCACAATTGCTACTAAGGGCATAAAATACCTAGGAATAAACTTACAAGGGATGTGAAGGACCTCTTCAAAGAGAAATACAAACCACTGCTCAAGAAAATAAGAGAGGACATAAACAAATGGAAAAACATTCCATGCTCATGGATAGAAAGAATCAATATCATGAAAATGGCCATACTGCCCAAAGTAATTTATAAATTTAATCCTATCCCCATCAAGCTACCACTGACTTTCTTCACAGAATTTTACAAAAGTACTTTAAACTTCATATGAAACCAAAAAGAGCCCAAAAAGGAGCCTGCATAACCAAGACAATCCTAAACAAAAAGAACAAAGCTGGAGGCATCACGCTACCTGACTTCAAGCTACACTACAAGGCTACAGTAACGAAAACAGCATGATACTGGAACCAAAACAGATATATAAACCAATGGAACAGAACAAGAGGCTTCAGAAATAATACCAAACATCTACAACCATCTGATCTTTGACAAACCTGACAAAAACAAACAATGAAGAAAGGATTCCCTATTTAATAAATGGTGTTGGGATAACTGGCTAACCACATACAGAAAACTGAAGCTGTACCCCTTCCTTATATCTTTATACAAAAATTAACTCAAAATGGATTACATACTTAAATGTAAGACCTAAAATCATAAAAATCCTAGAAGAAAACCTAGGCAATACCATTCTGGACATAGGCATAGGCAAAGACTTCATGATTAAAACACCAAAAGCAATGGCAACAAAAGCCAAAATTGACAAATGGGATCCAATTAAACTAAAGAGGTTCTGCACAGCAAAAGAAACTCTCATCAGAGTGACCAGGCAACCTACAGAATGAGAGAAAATTTTTGCAATCTATCCATCTGTCAAAGGGTAATATCCAGAATCTACAAAGAACTTAAACAAATTTACAAGTAAAAAACAAACAACCCCCATCAAAAAGTGGGCAAAGGATATGAACAGGCAATTCTCAAAATAAGACATTTATGCGGCCAACAAACATATGAAAAAAAGCTCATCATCACTGGTCATTAGAGAAATGCCAATCAAGACCACAATGAGATACCATCTCACGCCAGTTAGAATGGTGATGATTAAAAATTCAGGAAACAACAGATGTGGGAGAGGATGTGGAGAAACAGGAATGCTTTTCCACTGCTGATGGGAGTATAAATTAGTTCAAACGTTGTGGAAGACAGTGTGGCAATTCCTCAAGGATCTAGAACTAGAAATACCATTTGACCCAGCAATCCCATTACTGGGTATACACCTAAAGGATTATAAATCATTCTACTATAAAAACACGTGCACATGTATGTTTATTGCAGCACTATTCACAATGCAAAGACTTGGAACCAACCCAAACGTCCATCAATGATAGGCTAGATAAAGAAAATGTGGCATGGAATACTATGCTACATTTATACACCATGGAATATACACCATGAAATACTATGCAGCCATAATAAAGAATGAGTTCATGTCCTTTGCAGGGACATGGATGAAGCTGCAAACCATCATTATCAGCAAACTCACACAAGAACAGAAAACCAAACACCACATGTTCTCACTCGTAAGTGGGAGTTGAACAATGAGAACACACAGACACAGGGAGGGAAATATCACACAATCGGGCCTGTCGGGGTGGAGGACTAGGGGAGGCATAGCATTAGGAGAAACACCTAATGCAGATGACAGGTTGATGGGTGCAGCAAACCACCATGGCACATGTATACCTATGTAACAAAACTGCACGTTCTGCACATGTATCCCAGAACTTAAAGTATAATAATAATAAATAAATAATTTAGTATTGACTTTTCAATCAGCACATAATTTAGGCTGCCTGTACATAATGTTAATATTAATATATTCATCTATATTGTGGTTCGTGAATTTTACAAATACTCTTCTCCCTCCACATGTAAGGATTTATGTGCAAACCACATTTTTGTCTAAAAAGACTTCTCCAATTAAATAATGAGGACAAATAGCTACACAGAAAAAATTCCCATCTAAGGACCACTAAAAAAAACCTTTACATTTCTATTTGTAAAACAGCAAATAAAAATAAAACTGCTCATTGTCCAAGAATTATTAGTTTATTTAATATAACCCCTAGAGACACAGCAGAGTCTCTATAAAACCATAAGTGGAGTAGAAAAAAACAGAATACTATATAATTTGGAATGCATATTTATATTTTTTCTTTGGTTAAATAATAGCTTTATTATAACAGAGGAGATTATTCTAGCCAAAGTATTTTAGAGGCATCATCATCTAAGAAGACATAATATTGAAAAGGAGAATTATTTTATTTTTTAAAGACAGACATACTTGAAGTATGCTCAAGTAACATAATTATATCATTTAAGGCTGACACTGTTTTACCTAGCAAACTTAGTCTCTTTTAAAAAATCATTATATAATGATAATCAGACAGATATGATTTAATAAATATTTGAGAATAAAAGCACTGAACAATTTTAATGGATCTGTAATTGTAATTCCCAAGTATCTTTCCTTTCTCAAATAATTGGGTAATGGCACTGCTAGAATTAATTCAAGGTCATCAGCGTGCACAAAGTACAGATGGCTTCACCATTTTTGGGTATACAGGGGATTCAACATTACTGTTGCCTGCTGCTTTTCAAACTAATTTTTATTCTTAAAAATTCACATTTTTACTGCAGCTGAACAGTTAAGCTATATATTGCATTGTGAATACTTTAAAATATCTGGTGCATGTAATTGTTACACTGAAACTACCATGCACTGGTAGTTTTCAATTTTGTTGTAAGGAAAGGACACGTATACTACTGCTGTGTGCCTGTGTGTGTGTTTGTGCGTGTGTGTGTGCGCCTGTGTGTGTGTGTGTGTCTGTATTTTCCCTCTAAGTACCAAGCTTTAGTTTCAATTATGGTCCCAGTGAGAATTTCAACCTGAAATACACTGTATTGCTGATCTGCCTCCTGGTGTACAATCTACTGCAGTATGCTTCCATATTGCCTAATGCTGTTTGAGATACTTTGCTAATCCATCTCAAAGCTAAAAGGCCTGGCTTTAAAATACCTTTCCACTTTTCCCTTGTGGTAGTCATGACAAGCAGGACTGAGGTATTTCTGTGTTTTTGTCAGAATTCTGATATGGCATTGTCATGTTTGCCAATCTAGAGCTTTGAGGAGCCTTTTTATATAGTGTGACAGATGAAATGTCCTTATTAAAAAATAGTAACAGTAATGACCATTTTTGTCTGTTAATATTTAGCACTCGCCAAAATGTTTGCATATGAAATATCTTCTTTACACAAAATCAATATCAAAAACCAGAAGCCAGATTTTATCATCGTTTTGCACATGAAAAAACTCAAACTCAGAAATCTTCATTGACTTACTTAAGATCACATGGCCAATAAGTGACAAAATGCTGTTGCTTTGGTTTCTCTGGAGCCTATCTTGCCCCAGCAGGTGAGTCCAGTGTCCTGTCTTTTTGTGTTTCCCTTATTCCATTTGTAGGATAGTAACAAGTCTTGCAGGGCTGAATGGAAAGATAAATCTGTGTTAGAGCTCTCCAGAAAAACAGAACCAATAGGAGATCCACTACATATGAAAAAATGATGTGTTTCAAGGAATTGGCTCACACTGTTTTTTTTTTTTTTTTTTTTTTTTTTTTTTTTTAGACGGAGTCTCGCTCTGTCACCCAAGCTGGAGTGCAGTGGCCAGATCTCAGCTCACTGCAAGCTCCGCCTCCCGGGTTCCCGCCATTCTCCTGCCTCAGCCTCCCGAGTAGCTGGGACTACAGGCGCCCGCCACCTCGCCCGGCTAGTTTTTTATATTTTTTAGTAGAGACGGGGTTTCACCATGTTAGCCAGGATGGTCTCAATCTCCTGACCTTGTGATCCGCCCGCCTCGGCCTCCCAAAGTGCTGGGATTACAGGCTTGAGCCACCGCGCCCAGCCTGGCTCACACTGTTATGAAGATTGACAAGTCCCAAGATCTTCAAGGTGGGTCGGCAAGGAGGAGACCTAGGCAAGCCAATGGTTTAGTTTCTGTCCAAACGTAGGCAAGCTTGAAACCTATGAAAAGCCAGAGTTTCAGTTCAAGTGTGAAGGCTGTTAGTCAGGAGAAATTCTCTCTTACTTGAGGAAGGACAGCCTTTTTGCTCTATTCAGGCCTTCAACTGATTGCATGAGGCCCACCCACATTAGGAAGGTCATCTGCTTTACTCACTTGATCTGTTTAAATGTTAGTCCCATCCGAACGCATCCTCACAGGAACGTCAAGAATAATGTTTCACAAAACATCTGGGCACTCTGTGGCCCAGTGAAGTCGAGACATAAAATGAGCCATCACAAATCAAACTAGATTTGTGCTATCATTGCATTCTTTCCTATCCACTTTCTTAATACCTATATACTTTGTTAAGATAAATTTTCATAAATCATTTTGTCAGTAGAATAAATCCCTACATCAACAGAAACTATCTATAAGTTAAAAAGTCACCAATATAGTGAAGCAAAAAAACATAAAACTAAAAGTTTATAGCAGACACTGTACAGTATCTGAAAAGTGCCACACAAATATTTGATCCTCTGTGCTCCATCATCATAGGACTTGAGTGTGGAGATAAAGTGTGACCTGAGCTGAACTCTGAAAGATGGGTGGTGATCAGTTAAAATGGATTAAGAAGTCTATTCCAAGCCTAAAAATAATCTGAATTAACCAAACAGATACAAATTTGGCAAGCAAATTTGACGAACCTGTTGAGTACAATCAAATAATCAAATAAAAGAGATGAATTAGTAGGATTTTAGATATTATCAAAGTCCTGAAATTGGCAGGATTTGATTCAGATAATAAAGAAATCAACTGATGATTTGGAGCCAAAAGTGATGTAATGAAAGTAGTCGATTTTCTGAAAATTTTCCTTGAGGTAATGAGTGAAATGAATTAAAAATAAAAGCATAGAAGGAAAAAGTATGACAAATGAGAATTCAGATTTCCTGGCACAAAGTTTTGAATGTATGTAACAGGGTAGTCGCATAAGTGTAAAAAAGAAAGCAAACAAAGGTATTACTAAAAAAAACTAAAAATGAATGAATATTTGAAAATGTAAAACAGGAAAGTTGGAAGATTCAACAATACATCAAGCTTTTAAGGCAAGATAGCTTAGAAAATGATGGAAGGAAAACAAACAGCTTGGGATGAATCAAGGAAGTGGTGACATGTACGTGGGTTAAACACTCAAATGGTAGTTGAACAAATTGGGAGCAAGAGCTAGAGATTTTAGCATCATCATTTAGTGAAAATGGATAAATTCTTCTAAGAGGTAGTTTACAGAAACTGAGAAGCAGGGACTGAGTTTTTGGCCTCACTCTCAATTAAGAGTGTATGTGAAAAAATGAAAACCAGATAAGAAAGAAAAAAAAGATTATAAGAAAAACAGGACAAAACTGGAAAATTAACCTGGTGATCTAGAGAGGAGAATGTGTCTAAAAAAGACATGTTCTAGAGAAAAACAAAGCACATAAAAGACAGAGTAGTCTGAAGTTCCAAAAAGAAAGTAATTGGTGGAACTGTTTATAGCCTGTCTACTAATCAATTGCAGAGGAAAACATTGTCACTGAATTCTAATTGCTAACTTTCACTACTTAATCTCTCTGTGGAGATTAGAATTAGTTATGGGGTGTTTATGTAGATGACAGTCATCTTGTTTGCCACAAACTCATTTGCACGGAAAAGCACACATCAGTTAGACTCCTGTCAAAATAATTAGCTAAGCATGAGATAAGACCTTTTAGGTTTTAGAACTGTCTAAGCATGAAACCTTTTTTTTAATATGAGGGCACTCAACATGTTTTACGGAAATAATAAGCATGTGTATAAGTCTACATTTTCCATCATGTTACATTTTTCTTGTTTTTTTTTTTATCTATTTAATAAAGTACAAAATTTACTAAAATATAAAATTAGCAACTGGTAATCACTGAGATAAGGGGAAATAGAATTTCTTCTCACTTTTCTCATTTCTTTCATTTTATGTTAGGCATTATGAAATTAAAATAAAATCCATTTCAATTAAAAGAGATCTGTTCTTTTAGTATAGAGCTTGAAAAACAGCATTACTGAATTCAGGTCAGTCATAATTTAATCACCATGCATCAAAGACCTAACACAGATTCACAAGAATATATCCTTTTCATTCCTAGATGAAGTGAAAACCCAAAGTTGAAGTGTAGATGTTTGAAAGCTGCTTGTTACTAAGAGCATTCTCTATCTTGCTCTTCCCCATGAGTGAGAAAAAGGGAACCAGAAATCAGTGCTTATACTTCTGGGAGATATTATGTGATACATTGATTTCTGCAATAAGGTTATTTTACAAATAGTTAATCTGATTCTCTCAGTGAATTTACTGTCCTCAATCAAAGTCTGGAAAATATGAAGCTGACATTAGTTCCTTGCATTATTTGCCTTTTGGATTAATGAATTTCATGAAACCATAGTGATTTTAGTAAATGAAATCCCCTACTTTCCATGTCTTGAGACTATTTTAAAAGTCAAACAAACTTTTCTAGAGCCTACTATTCTCAACACTATGGATGTGAAGATGAGTGAGAAGCAGTCCCTGCCCTCAAATGTGCTCCACAGTGACTAAAGCATTTGTAGTTAATGCTCTACTAATTAAAAGAAAAGAAAATGATTTGAATGTTACTTCACACATAAGTGCTTGCCTTTCTGACTTACACTGTGTAAGTGAAACAGTCCTGAGCACACAGACATTATACACAGACATTACACTCCAATGCAAGGTGTCTCAACTTTGATATTATCGACATTTTGGACCAGAGAATCCTTTGCTGTGGTAGGCTGTTCTGTGCATTGCAGGATATTTAGCAATGCCCCTGGTGTCTACTGACTAGATGCCAATCGTACATCCTGAGGCCTGACAATAAAAAAAAAAAAAAATGTGTACAAACATTACCAAATCGCTCCTTTTTGAGAACCACCACTCTGACTGTAGAAGAGAACACCAGCATGAAAAAGGCGATTAGAGGAATGAGAGCCTTCACAGGAGACTCAAAAAGAAATAGAAAGACCAACAGGAGAAAGTCTGAGAAACTGAGAGGGAAGAATTTTAAGAAGGGATCTGGTTAGTGGTATCACATACCGTGCCCAACAATAAAGATTAGTTCTGAGAACGGAGTTCAAACCAAGCATTTCAGAAGTGATTTTTAGATACTGACCTTTATCAAACAGTATACTTCTCCAGCCTACTAGTTCTTACATGACTGTGCCTAACTGTGTCACCTGGACTTATCTACTGCCAGAGATTCAAATTCAGTCACTCTGTAGTGTGTCAGCATATACAAAATTACCTGCATGATCCTGGCATACCTTTCTGTTTAACATCCACTTCTCTAATTTCATTTTCTATTTCCTTTGTATTCCCTATAATTTTCTGCCTGTCTTTAGCAGTGCGGGATAGTATAAGAAATATTGAACTGAACTGTTCTGGTCAGAGTTCTAGTTCCTAATTTGACACTAAATTAATGTGTTCACCAGACAAAGTCTCTTAAACTCTTAACCTCAACTTAATCACCTGTAAAATTGGATTGGATAGTCCCTCCAACACTAATTTTCTATAAGCTGATAAAAAAAATAACACACACACACACACACACACACACACAATAAACAGACCCCCAGTATAAATATTAGCTGATCCAGTCTAATAGATACAAATATATGTAAATAAAGAAGTAACAGATTATAAAGTGCATTATACTCTAATAACCATCACATAATAAATATTTAATAATATTTCACGTTATAATATATTCTGGACACAGTTGAGAAAACACATAAAATAGTGTACTACATGTCCAAATATAAACGTTAATTCTCAAGTCAGTGTCTGATTATATAACTCTATATTCTGAGGAATGGAATCTTGCATATTTTCATATTTTATAGAATGTCCCCACACATGAGATAATTCTACACATTTAATGTGTAATTTTGCTTTTCATTTACATTGACTGTGGCTAGTTTATCATTATGGAAGCTGTCACCTCTGAGGTGACCACCAGAAATATTCAAGAAGCAAGAAGCTTCTGCTGCCCCTGTTGCCACAACTGCTTCTCGAACACAGGAGGCTTAAGAATAGGCAACCAGAGCTGCAATTTATTGATTCATCAGTCTGATTAACATGTGCTATAGCCATAGCTTCTTAGTTACATGAAGGTGGGAGAATGGATGTAGAAATGCCGGTACTAGATACCTGCACACTTTCAAACTTTGTTTCAAAGAACCAAGATCTCGGGAAGAAAGATTCTGCCTTATTGTCACCCTCCAGAACTCATAACAGTGCATCTTATTAGTGGACACTAATCTGTGCCCAGACAAGAGGCATCTATCAGCTTTTAAACATCTCCCAAAGGAAGAAGAAAAGAATGAGAATTGAGATCATTTAAAGAATTCACCACAGTGTAATTGTGAATTTTCCTCTTCAAATGGGGTGAAAAGAGCAACAGTAATCTCTTTGAGTTAGTAAACGTTATCCTTGTTCATGTTACTCTATCAGCAAATAACTTAGGCTATTTTTTAAACAGCTTTATTGAGGTATAATTGGTATACAAAGAACTGCATATATTTAATGTGTACAATTTGATGAGTTTGGACTTATGCAAACACCCATGAAACTTGGGCTATTTTAAGGTTTAGTAGATGTCAATGTGATTGATTTGACTTGAAGGATGGCAGAATATGCCCCTCCCCCCCAAAATATGCCACTTTGGCATCAAGATTATTTTGAGTTAAAGGCACTTAAAAAAAAAAAAAAAAAAACAACAACAACAACAACTGCAAAGGGCACCCTGATCTTCCTTTTTCTTCCTAAAGCAGGAGATGAAATTCCTAAGGGGAAATGTGTCCTTCCTGTACCAAGAGGAAAGAAATATCCCTATTATCAAAGATGAGCAATCAAGGCTGAGGGAAATCTATACAAACAAACCTTGTTAAACTGACCCTTATCTACCTAGTTGTTTCTCAGTAATTAACTGTCCTGACCCAAGACTCTCTATCTTGTCATGTTTTCAAAATTGTGTACTCTTTGTCCAACTTAGCATACCAGCATTCAGCTCCTACTACTTCTTTGGGGCTTTATTTTTCTAGGGGAGTCCCCAGGTATGTGTGAAAATCTGTATGTTTCTCTCCAATTGATCTGTCTTATGCCAATTTTGCTAAGAGGATAAAGTTTTCTTCCTCTACACACTACTTAATAACTAATCAGAAAAAAAAAAATGGTTTATTTAGTTTAGTTTTTTTTGTTTTGTTTTGTTTTGTTTTTGTTTTCATTCCAAGACAGCAGATTACAGGCAGTGCTAGCTTATCTCTCCTACCTACTTGGAAGAACAAAATAGTGTGTAGCAATTCACACTGGGATCCATAGACCCTTTGAAGGGGGCAGCAGGCTGCTGCCTACACTGTGAGTAAGGCAAGGGACTGTGAGTCCTCAGAGTGTGAGAAGGGGAGAGGCTGCCTCCAGAATACACATACCTACCAGGGACCCTGAAAGCCTTGGCCAAGAGGGGAGGCCTTAACCCTACCCAGCGCAGGAACTGACTTAGATAGGGCCATGGAATATTAAAGCAGGAGCAATGGTGGGAAGACCCTTGTGTGCACTCCCAACCTCTAGCAGGGACTAAAGGAAGTAATTTCTTATTGCTCCTCACAGGGAATCCTGCAGAGGCCAATCAAATAGTTCAGGCAGCGGTTTCAGGTTGAAAGAAGCCCCCAACTGGGTTTCACAATATAACTTCGGGGAGACAAACTTTCTTTGCCAGGGATGGTGGGAGGGTGAATGAAAAGCAGGCTGCAGCCATATCCATAGGCTTTGCCAGTCAATGGGGAGGGGTGTGACCTGAACGCCACAGTTCCTATCTCTGAGACAAAAGCTTATGACCCAGGGCATTTGTAAGTTCTGAGTGCAGGATGTGTGGAACTTAGCTCACTGCTGCCAGTGGAACACTGAGGGAGTGGATCTGCCTCACCTAGTGTGTGGGAACTGTGTGGGTCTCACCACTGCCTGCTACTCCCCACTCCCTGTGCAACCTCTCCTGTGCAGCAGAGGAAGCAACATTCTTCTCTGGGACATCCATCCAGTGGCGTGAGAACCACCCCTGGCATTCACAGGGCTGCTGCTTGCCCTGCATGCAGAGAGTCAGAGGCATTAACCCACCTGACACAGCCCCCACCTGGATTTGCCCCATCACCTGCCCTAGAAGCTTAACCCAGTTATGCTGGAGGTTGCAAATATTTTTTTGTGAAAAATCAGACCTTGGGGATGACCTTGAGCTGTAGGATATAAATAATTCCCACAAGTTTAGCATTCTAATAATGGAAATCTAGGCATAAATGGGTTAACACAAAGGACAGAAACTATGAGGAGCTATATGGCCCCACCCATTGTCTAAGAAACCAGAGTAGCTCCAACCACGGCAATGTAAAGCAAGTAAAAATCCCACTGCTACTACCATAGATAGTGTTCTTTTGCAAGCACCCACTTCTGGCTGAAGGGCAATCGACACAATCCATTATAGCATTTCCTGGTAGAATAGCACTGCACCTACGAAGAAGAAAACAACTGAAGAACCTCAGCTATCACAACTGCCTGTATCACTCTGGCTAACCAGGAGGTCCTGAGTCTATCGAAGTGGCCAGTTCATTAGTACTATAACTGGCATTCCCAAATACACTAAGACTATCTATAACAAAGGAATCTCACAGAGTCTATGTCATCCCCCTGCCACCCCCATTAGAGCTTTTCCTATTGGGGGTAGGGGAGGCCTCCATGTACTTGTAAAAATCTGTATGCTTAGCAGTTTAGTGCTACTAATCATTGCTGGGAGACTTGAGGACCGGTCACATCACTAGATTCCCTGCAGACATTTCCCAGCACCAGCCTGGAGTATGGCAACTTCACTGAGTGGCTAGACCCAGAAGAGCAACAACACTCATAGTATTCTGGCGTCCAGGAGAAAGAAGAGTGCACAACATCAAGGGAACACCCCATGGGACAAAATAATCCAGACAAAGGGCCTCGAACACTAGATGTTTCCACTGATGGGGAGTTTCTTTCAACAGAGGCACAGTTGGAGGACTGGGCTCTAGGAAAGTTTGCAGCTCTAACCCAACAGTCTGACAGATCATGAAGGCAAAGTCAACAAAGAAACAATGGACTTAAATGACATGCTAGAAAAAAATGGACGTAACTGATGTCTACAGAATATTCTAGCCAAGAACTACAGAGTATACATTCTTCTCATCACCATGTGGAACATTCTCCAAGATAGAACATATTATAGGCCACAAAACAAGTCTCAATACATTTTATGAAATCAAAATCATATCAAATATCTTCTCAGACAACAGCAGAATAAAACAAGAAATCAACTCCAAAGGAACCCTCAAAACTATACAAATACATGGAAATTAATCATTTGCTCCTGAATGGCTTAATGATAAAATCAAAATGGAAGTTTTAAAATTATTTGAATTGAATAATAATAATAATGATATGAGTTATCAAAACCTCTGGGACACACCAAAAGCAATGCTAAGAGCAAACTTTATATTGCTAAATGCCTACATCAAACAGTCTGAAAGAGGAAAAACTGATAACCCAATGTCTCACCTCGGGAGCTAGAGAAGCAAAAACAAACTAAACCCAAAGCTAGCAGAAGAAAATAAATAATAAAGATAAGATTAGAACTAAATGAAATTCAACCAAAAAATACAAAAGATAAAGTTGGTTGTTTGAAAAGATAAAACCAGATTAATAGACCATTAACTAGATTATCCAGGAAAAGAGGGAAGATCCAAATAATCTCTGTTCGAAATGAAACTGGAGACAGTACAACAAACACCACAGAAATATAAACAATCATTTGAAACTACTGTGAACATCTTTATGCATACAAACTAGGAAACCTAGAGGAAATGAATAAATTCCTAGAAACATACAACCCTCCTAGATTAAATTGAGAAGATATAGAAACCCCAAACAGACCAATAACAAGCAGCAAGATTGAATCACTAATTAAAAATTGCCAAAAAAAAAAAAAAAAAAAAAAAAAATCCCAGGACCAGATGGATTCACAGCTGAATTCTACCAGACATTCAAAGAAGAATTGGTACCTATCCTATTGAAACTACTCCAAAAGATGGAGAAAGAGGGAATCCTCCCTCAATCATTCTATAAAGCCAATATTACCCTGGTTCCAAAACCAGGAAAGGACACAACAAAAAGAAAAGGAAACTACAAACCAATATCCCTGAGGAATATTGATGTAAAAATCCTCAACAAAATACCAGCTAAACAATTTAAACAACACATCAAAAACATATGTCATGATCAAGTGAGTCTCATCGCAGGGATGCAGGGATGGTTTAACATATGCAAGTCCATAAATGTGATACATCACATAAACAGAATCAAAAACAAAAACCATATGGTCATCTCTCAGAACTGAGCCCTTGGGAACTATAATAATTAGAGTCTGAATAAACCAGTAGGAAACGAAGAGAAAGAAAGGGTCAGTCGGTGAGTCAGTAGATGTATCAAGGAAGTATGAAATCATGTAAACAAATTAGAAAAATTAGCAGTTAAATAAAAAGTGAATATCTAACTCCATCAAGAATGATTAAGAGATTGAGTAAGATGAGGCCTGAAAGACATCCATGGGCTTGGGCAAAATGAAGTAGCTAAATCAGCAAAGTTGGTATGTAAATTTAAGCAGAGCAAAAAAGTTACTGCCAAGTTGAGAAGCTACATTAAAGAATGTTCACTTTCTTCACTCCTATTTAACATAGTTCTGGATGTTCTAGCCACAGTAATTAGGCAAGAGAAAGAAATAAAGGGTATCCAAATTGGAAAAGAGGAAATCAAACTGTCATTGTTTGCAGATGATATATGATTTATACCTAGAAAATGCTAGACTCCTCCATAAGACTCCTAGATTTGACAGACGAAATCAGTAATGTCTCAGGTTATAAAATAACTGTATACAAATTAGTAGCACTGTTATGCATTACCAACAACTAAGCTGAGAATCAAATCAAGAACTCAATCCCTTTTATAAACTGCACAAAAAATAAAATACTGAGGAATATATACTTAACCAAGGAGGTGAAAGATCTCTACAAAGAGAACTACAAAACACTGCTGAAAAACACTGATGACACGAAGAAATGGAAACCCATCCCATGCTCATATATTGGAAGAATCAATATCGTGAAAATGGCCATACTGCCCAAAGCAATCTACAGATTAGATGCAATTCCCATCAAAATACCAACATCACTTCCTACAGACTTGGAAAAAACAATCCTAAAATTCATACGGAACCAAAAATGAGCCAGGGTAGTCAAAGCAATCCTAAGCAAAAAGAACAAATCTGAAGGCATCACATTACTGGAATTTATACTACATAGATATAGATACCAAAACAGCATGGTGCTAGCATAAAAGTATGCACATAGACCAATAAAACAGAATGGAGAACCCATAAATAAAGCTAAATATGTACAGCCAACTGATCTTTGACAAAGCACACAAAAACATAAATTGGGGAATGGGCAACTTATTAATAAATGGTTCTGGGAAAACTGGCAAGGCACCTTATACAAACATCAACTCAAGGTGGATCAAAGACTTAAATCTAAGACCTGATCATGAAAATCCTAGAAGACCATGTTGGAAAATAAATAAATAAATAAATAGAACCTAATTAAACTAAAAAGCTTTGCATATCAAAAGAAATAATAATCAGAGTAAACAGACGACCCACGAATAGGAGAAAATAATTGCAAGCTATGCATATGACAAAGGACTTGTATCCAGAATCTACAGAAAGCTGAAATAAATCAGCAAGAAAAAAAAAATCCAATCAAAAAATGGGAAAAAGACATAAATAGGTGATTCTCAAAAGAAGATTTACAAATGGCCAACAAACATGAAAAAAAAATGCTCAACGTCACTAATCTGGGAAATGGAAATTAAAATCATAAGGAGATACTACCCTACTCCTGCAAGAATGGTCATTATTAAAAAGTCAAAAAACAATAGATGTTAGTATGCATGTGGGGAAAAGGGAACACTTGTATACTGCTTCTGGTAGTGGAAATTAGTACAACCTCTATGGAAAACAGTACGGAAATTCCTTAAAGAACTAAAAGTACATCTACCATTTGATCCAGCAATTCCACTGCTGGTTATCTGCCAAAAGGAAAAGAAACGATTATATGAAAAAGACACTTGCACGTGTATGTTTATGGCAACACAATTCATAATTGCAAAGATGTGGTACCAACTTAAGTGCCCATCAATTAATGAGTGGATAAATGAAATGTGGTATATGTACAACATGGCCTACTACTAAGCCATGAAAAGAACAAAATAATGTCTTTTGCAGCAACTTGGATGGAGCTGGAGGCCGTTATTCTAAGTGAAGTACCACAGGAGTGGAAAACCAAAAACCGTGTGTTCTCACTTATAAGTGGGAGCTAAGCTATGAGTATGCCGAGGCATACAGAGAAATATTATGGACTTTAGAGACTCAGAAAGGAGAGGGTGGAAGAGTGGCTAGGGATAAAATACTACATATTATACTACATAATAGGTACAGTGTACACTACTCATGTGACAGGTGCACTAAAATCTCAGAATTCACCATGATGTAATTCATCCATATAACAAAAAACACACTTGTATTCCAAAAGCTACAGAAATAAAACTTTTAAAAAATAATTTATGTAAACAGAAGCAGGATAGATTTATTAGTTAAATGTTAAAACTCTGTAGTAAAAATGCTAAATGGAAATATTATCTCTATCATTTTACTAATTATGTGACTGTGAGCAAATTAATTAAACTTCCTGTTTCTTTGTTATTTTCCTATTCATAAAGTGAGAGTAACAGCATTACCTGCCTCATGTTATTGTGAAGATAAAATGAGAAAATCTGTGGACAGCATTTAACCCAGAGATTGACATTTGGTATAAACATTGCTGATGATACTGTTAATTGAGTCAAACATTGTATTTTCAGCCATATCCAGGACACCATGAAGAACTTTTGAAATTACTATAGTATCCACCCATCTGTATACATCCAACTTGTCAATAAGTAATAGTTCAAATGCTGTGTATTCACATATGCATGTGCATATGATTTATTCTCAGGCTAATCTGTTGTATAATGATGGCCATATTTTATAGCTTAAAGTTAACTATATTTTGTTATGCAAGAAAAGTCCATCATCCAAAAAGATAATATAAAAGTATTTGTTATTGATGTTACAGATCTATATCTCTATTGTTATTTATAACTTCTTTCCATAGTGTTCCCGAACCAAACTGAGGGTTGGGCTGCTATTTCTCACAGTCCAATAACGAGATGCAGATGAACTGAGGAAGAGGAGAGTTTTTATTTCTGCAACCAGTTACAGCGAGAAGGCCTGGAAATTGTTGCCAGACCAACTCAAAATTCCAATGTTTTCCAGAGCTTATATACTTTTCCAGCTATATGTCTATGTGTAAGTGTGCACTCATCTAAAGACATAAGTGATTAACTTCTTTTAATCTATAATGAAGATCTGAGTCCTGAAGACCTTCCTCTAGAGCCTCAGTAAATTTACTTTAGAATCTAAATGGGTCCAGGTGCTGGAGTGATTACCCTTATATTGTCTCCTGCTAAATCATGGAGGTTTGGGGAGTTCCTTCAGATCCCCAATAAACTTGTTTGTGGAGGCCTGGGGAGTTTCTTCAGACCCCCAATAAAATTTGTTTAACCCTCAATGGGTCCTGTTAAGAATTCCTTCATTATTTTGTCACGCAGCCCAGGAAAGGCGTAGGCAAAACTCTTGGTGGGCTTTTGTTACATTCCAGCCTTTGTATAAGGGCACTGGCTCTATCACCTTTTAATATCTAAATTAACCACCCAGTCAATGCTGAAACAATTGTTATGGAGGCCTGCGTTTGTGAGACCTAGCCTGACACAACAGTACTTGATTTGAATTTTAAAATGTAACTTAACCTGATTAACGAATTTCAGACTGCATGAAGAGCATTATTCCCCAGATTACTAGCTCTCTAATATGATTATTAAGTAATGGGAACTTCCTAGGATGGTGCTTAGTATGGAGAAGGTCCTAAATAAATATTAGTTTCCTTTTGTTTCCACAGTTGCGCAAAGGCTTGGACCATGTTTGTCTCTATCTTGGAATTAATAAGAATACTCAGTGAAAATGTGCTATGGTAGAAACAAGCAATATTATATAATAATTTTGAAAAGTACGAGTTAAGTTCTCAAGGTAGATTAGAAAACACTCACAAATTTCTCCCTTGCTCTATATCTGTTTCTTTGTGCCGTCATTTGGCCTCTCTTCCTATTAAAAAGAGCATTTATCTTTCCTTTAAATCTGGGCTTGGCCATATGACACGCTTTACCTTCTGGGACATTAATAAATGTAGTGTAGAGTCATAAAAACTGTTTGCAGACTGAGTTGCTACTATTTCTTGCTGTTAGAAACCCTCCACCAGGTGAACAAGTTGGAGATGACTTCTCAAATGATGAAAAACCATACAGAGAGAGCTCAAAACCTTACCAGCTACCCTCTCCCATCTCAGATATGTGAGTGAGGTTGCCTAGATTATTCAGTCTCTTTCCAAACAAACTGGTTCAGACCAGAAGAACTGCCTAGGTAATCCACAGAACTATGAGAAAAAAACAAGGGTGTATTGTTTTAAGCCACTTACTTTGGAGGCCACTTGCTGAACAAAAATATGAAAAAAAACAAAACAAATAAACCTAACTGAAAGGGTTCATATTGTCATTCTACCATTTAACATAGCTGTGTAAACTTGGGTAGCTTACTCAGTGTATTAAAAATTCAATTGGCCAGACACGGTGGCTCATGCCTGCAATCCCAGCCCTTTGGGAGGGAGGCAGGTGAATCCCGAGGTCAGGAGTTTGAGGCCAGCCTGGCCAACATGGTGAAACCCTGTCTCTACCAAAAATATAAAAATTAGCAGGGCGTGGTGGCGGGTGCTTTTAATCCCAGGTACTAAGGAGGCTGAGGCAGGAGAATTGCTTGAAACTGGGAGGTGGAGGTTGCAGTGAGCTGAGATTGCACCACTGCACTCCAGCCTGGGCAAAAGAGAGAAACTCTGTCTCAAAAAAAAATATATATATATATATATATGTGTGTGTGTGTGTGTGTGTGTGTGTATACACACAAACACATTATCTTACCTGGAAAATTGAAACAATAACCTGCTCCTATATGGTTGTGATGAGAATTAAAAGAGATAACTCGTTTAAAATCCTTAACACAAGAGTTGGTACATGCCAGGGATTCAGTAGCATTCACTGGCTTTGCTTTCCTTCCCGCTGACAGTTTCTTTCATAAACTGTGTTTAAAGCCCCATTGTATGTTTGTGCAAGAGGTGCCAAGCACAAAGTACCAAGCCTAAAGAAGAACTAGGATCTATAATACAGTCTGTTCTCTGTTCCCTAAGCTGTGCACTCTGGCTTGAGGATTTCTCTGCCCAGAGAAAGGGCTGCCTCTTTCTAATTCATACAGAGAGGTTAGAAGGTCTTATACTTAACAAATTTTTGTTGAATTAAATTGAATTGTGTTAAATTATTCCATAGCGAAAAGGTTGAGTTTTAGAAAATAAAATAACAAAAGTTATCTTGACTGATTTCAAAGTCTAAAAGGGTCATCCAAACAAGTCCTCACCTTTCTTTGATCTCAAGTGAATTTTACATCTATCCCATTTCAATACTTAGAAACAGGGCTACAGAAATGCAGAAATGTTTCAGCTTCAGGAAAGTTAAAATGTAATACACGGTACTTTGATAGTGTCTCTTATCTTTGACCATTCTGTTTCTTTATTGTGCTACATTTGGACTTCACCTCTTGATACCATCATTTTCTCCAGTCTATCAACAGCCTCTTGCAATATTCACTTTTTAATGAGCGGTATTGTAAATGACCTAAACTGCTTGCTCATAAATACCCTCAATTTCCTTAATTCCCTTGCGCTTTTTTCTTTCACCTCATCTGCATATCAAAAAAGCCCTAATGCTGGATGAAGACCATGCCTCTTTTTATCTTCGTATGCCTTTCTCTAGCTATCCTAAAGAGGCGGGGGAAAAAGCACAAGTATATGCAAGTCTTACACATTAATATTTTCCAGCCATAGCTGGACCTTAAACATTGCTTGAAAATCCTCGCCCATTTTTCTCTGCCTTTCCTCTAAGAGTTTCAAATCTTCATCACACTTTTCAATTCCCTAATGCAAACCCATTCATCTACTTATTAACCCATTCATTCAAAAATGTGAATGGAGTTTCTACCATGCAATGTATATTTTGATGAGACCTGGAGATAAAACCGTGACCAAAATATGAATGATCTCTGCTATCACATGGTTTATATTCTAGTCATGGAAAGAGAAAATAAACCAATAAACAAAATATTACAGTTTTTGGTAAGTGTTATAGGAAAAACAAAAAGGATCCTCTGAGAAAATTACAAATTTGAATAGAACAAGAAGGATGGTTAGTATTCTTAAATGTTAGAGAAGGATGCCTGAAAGAAAAAAAATTTAAACGGAGAGACAGTCTGAAGAAGAGTTGTGAAAAAATGCCCAGGCAGATAGTACACCATCAGCAAATGCAAAAAGCAAAGCGAAAGAAGAAAGAAAGAAAGAAAGAAAGAAAGAAAGAAAGAAAGAAAGAAAGAAAGAAAGAAAGAAAGAAAGAAAGAGAGAGAGAGAGAGAGAGAGAGAGAGAGAGAGAGAGAGAGAGAGAGAGAGAAGAAAGAAAGAAAGAAAGAAAGAAAGAAAGAAAGAGAGAGAGAGAGAGAAAGAAAGAGAGAGAGAGAGAGAGAGAGAGAGAGAGAGAAAGAAAGAAAGAAAGGGAAAGAAAATTAGAATATAGTGTAGCAAATTAAAGTAGCGAAAGGTTTTATTGCAGCTTATTAGATAGCTCATTGACTTTTTGGAAGGGCAGAGGAAACAGGCTTGGAGGTCACACATGATTCTACATCCAAAATACACTGCAGTGTTGTGCCAGTGAAGAACTTCTGTCACTGTTTCTAGGATCAGAAACTTTATCTGGCATCAGTGACCATGGGCACTGGATACCTGATTTCTCATCACTGCCCCTGAAAGTCTCCACTGCCATTCTCAACTAAACATAGATTTCATGTGGCACCTGATTTCTCATGTTTATTACTTCTTAATTGAAGTTCATTGTAAATGAGCCTCATTAGCTTAGCAGATACTAGTTTACCAGTCTGAGCCTTTGTTGTAAAGTAGCATAAAAAGTGAATCCTTGATTGACTTCTACATTGGACTGGAAGAATTCAATTAGTGAGAAATTCCCCAAATATAAGAAGTGTGTTTGACAGCTAGATACCATGATATATTTACACTGAGAAACATACTGAAAGACTTTCCGGAAGCCTGGAAGCTGGTGAGGGATGAATAACTCCTCCTTTCTCAGGCCCAGTCCCAAGGCACAAGACCACCTGCGCCAGCAGCGTGCATCAACAAGATAGCCAGAAGCAGGAAGAGAGCTGGCCGGAAGACATATACCCCCTTAAGACCAAGAGAGAGGCCGTCCAGGTAGCACGTAGCAGTTACATCAGACTGAGACACTTCCTGTTTACAGGAGACTATAAAACCCCTGCCCCTACCTGTGTACCTGGTGGCACACTCTTGGGGTTCAAACCAATACAAAAACCTTGCACATACATCCCCCAAATTTCAGAAACTTACAATGAAAGTTTATTTCTTGCTCATTTTGCATATATATACTGTGGATTCTCTGAGTCTCTGCTTTTTGCTGTTCCTTGACTTTTCTCATTCATACTGAAAGAACCACCTGTATATGAATCACACCTTTCTTGTGATAGAAGCAAAACAAGGAGGCTAAGCTGTTCCATGCAACCACATTTAATGTTTCAGTTTGCTAAATATCATGGCCATCCATATTCTTTTGGCCAAAATTAAGTCTCATGGCAAGTTAAGAAAAAAATGAAATAAAAAAAAAATACTTCTCCCATGGGGCAGGTGGTTGAAAGGGTAAGAATGGGTGAATATTAATAAATGATAATCTATTAACACACTATGCCCCTTAGTCACAAATGTTTATTTACTACTGCACAGAAAACACACCTTCAAAAAGATACTATGGCATCAGACTCTAAGTCCATCATTTTCTGATAATCTCTGCTTTAAGTCTAAATGCGGATACTCCTCTGGCTTACACATCCATCATAAAATGGTGGAATAGTCACCAAAAAAGCATTGCTGTTTTAAGAAAGAATAATGGGAGACACAGGGCAATCAATCAGTGGTACATAAAAATCTGAAATTCAACCAGATAATGTAGGGGAGAAAAAGTAATAGTTTTCTTCCTTAACTATTGAAAGGTTAACAGCTGACATCCCTGTAACAAAAAATACTAGTTTAGCAGATACTAGTTTACCAGTCTGAGCCTTTGCTGTAAAGTAGCATAGACTAAAAAAGAAAAGCATAAAACGTTTACTTAACTAAAATTTTATCTGACATGGGAGAGCTCAGAAATGAAGACCCAAAGACCCAAAGAAAACTGCATATATGTATGCTTAAATTCAATGAAGAATAGACAGTTGTGTCGAACTATGATGGGACAAAAAGGCATATGATCTAATAGGAAAACTTAGCAAGGCCTAAGTCAGAGTCTTGGAGTCTCTATAATTTAATTCCTTTCTTCTGGGTATAGTGCTGGACACCTGTTTGATGAGGGTCTTATTTCAGAATCTTGCTAAAAGCTACGAGGTGACCTAACACACAATGCAACACACTTACCTTTTCTGAACTGCCCTCAGGCTTGGAAAGCATGTGGTTCCTGTTCCAAATACTTTGTCATGACATAATAAAGGCTTTATTGATTAGGACAATATTTTCAGGTGCCAATTTTTATGTTAGTTAGCTCTTGAGGGTTTATGTTGTGTAACTAACAAGCCCAAAAGCTCAGTGACTGACAGCAGCACAGGTCTATTTCTCATTCCCTTTTTGTGGATTCTGTGGGATGTTTGTGCCTCAGATCTAGTCTGTGGGGCATATTTGTGTCTTCTACAATTGTCCTTTTAATTTAGACTAGGGGAAAATGTATACCCTCAATGTAGGACATGACTTTTCTCACAGAAGGGGGGAGAAACAAGAGAAGCTAAGCCAAATTATTCTATTGTATTTGTAGCTCTTGCTCAGACATGGCACGTGGCAGACCTGCTTACATTAAGCTAGAAAAAGTGTCACTTTGCCAATGGGATAAAAAATTATATTTCTTTAGAAGGCTGAGAGTAAAAAAAGAAAGGGAAAATAAATATTGGTATACAATAACACAACTTACCACAGAGGGTATGTAGAAACAAATCTCAGAGCCAAGCCCACAGGAAGTATAATAATTAGAGTCTAAATAAACAAAAAGTAAACAAAGAGAAAGAAAGGGTCAGCCATTGAGATAGTAGGTGTATCAGGGAAGTATGAAATCATGTAAACAAATTAGAAAAACTAGCAGTTAAATAAAAAGTGAACATCTAACTCCATCAAGAACCATTAAGAGATTGAGAAAGGTGAGGGCTGAAAGATGTCCATGGTTTTGGGCAAAATGAAGTAGCTAAATCAGTAAAGTAGGTATGTAAATTTAAGCAAAGCAAAAAAGCTACTGCCAGGATAAGAAGCTACGTTAAAGAAGGAATAGATTTTGCAGTTACAAAATCTATTCCTTCTTTAATGTAGCTTCTTAACCTGGCAGTAGCTAATTTATCAGTACAACTGATAAATTACACTCTTTTCTTCCCTACCAAATTCAGAATCAAATGAGGAATAAGCACAGGAGTAAGATATACTGAGATCAAAACAGCAAATCTATAGCTAGTAAAACTAAACTGCAGCTAGACCTTAAGCCAATATGGACTTCTTAATTTTTTCCCCTTTTATTACATGGCTAGGATACATTCTCAGGGCAAATTGGTTCTACAGAATTTCATTTCTCCAGTCAGGTGCAAGAAAAGAAATGGTTGCCCCAGCCACTTCCATCTCATAGAATGAGTATAGAAAGAAATTGGCTTCTAGGAGTCATTAAAGACAGGCCCTTGGCCTCACTCCAAGTATATTTTCTACACAGAGTATGAATAGTAAAAAAGAATGCATCCATGCTCTGCTTAGATGTGGCAGATGATTAATTGTCTCCCAATATCACAATTCCTTCCATAACATTAGAAATGTGCCTCCTCCCCGTGGAATTTCAGCAGGGAAAATGAATGCCTAGCTAGAGGCCAAGGCTGTCTTGCTTCTTGTACCATCCAGATGCAATGATAAATGAAGTGATATAAACAAATTCCAGGTCACATCCTTAAAAAGAAAATATACTACCATCTATTTTGTCTTTCTTCCTGTCTGGATCCAAAGACATGGTACAAAATAGTACATTAGACAAAGTCACTACTTTCTAAGGATAACAGAGTGACTCCACCAGCCTGGATCTCTGGATAACCTTTTGGTTGAGTCACCAAGACATTCTAAAACCTTCATATTCCTCTAGAATTTTACATGAAAAATAAATTCTTTTTTGTTTGACTGACTGTATTTGGGGGACTAGCAGGTATAGTAACTTATGCTGCATTGTAATTAATAATTGATTTGGAACCTACTAATATAATGCTGCCGTAATAAAAATCACAAATTAAGCATCAGCTTTCCAGGTGGGCTGTACACATCCGGACATAAAATTTTCATTTTAAAAATCTGGTAACCTTTATTGTGTCATGACAAAGTATTGGGAAAGTGAACCACATGCTTTCCAAGCCTGAAGGCAGTTCTGAAAAGGTAAGCGTGTTGCATTATGTGTGACTTCACCTTGCGGCTTTCGGCAAGATTCTGAAAGATGCAAATGAAGATAGGAAAAAATAGCCAGATTGCAAGCAGAGTTGGAATGGAACATATTTTTGTCAAAAGAAAAGGTTTTTTGTTACCTTTGTCTATTTATGCTGTTATAACAAAATGCCATCAAGTAGGTAGCCTATAAACAATAGAAAATTATTTATTGTAGTTCTGGAGGCTGGGAAGTCCAGGATTAAGATGCCAACAGATTTGGTGTCTGGTAAGGGTCCACTTTCAGGCTTATAGATTGCCTTTTTTTTCTGTATTCTCACATGGTAGAAGAGGTAAAGGGTCTCTCTCTGGCCCTTTTTTATAGGGCCGCTAATCTCATTTGTGGGATATATCCCCATGACCAATCACTTCCCAAAGGAAGAGATTATTCCCCAACTCCTAACCACTCCACACCTAATACCATAACCATGGAGATCAGAATTTCAGCGTATCAATTTTTAAACCACAGCACACACAAACTACAAGCCACCTACATTTAGACTGTAGCACTTGTCCTGTGTCTCCAATTGACATTGACTGAGTTTAGTGATGTATTGGAAACAGCAGTGTTGCAGTTTTTTCTACATGCTGCTACCAAAAGTATCCCAATAACTTTTCCCAATGTTTCTTCCTAAGATTTCTCAGCCAGATATAGGAGGAAGCCTAGTAATGGAGACCATATTATGGTTTCTTTCCTAGCCAAGACTGTTTATTCTCTTATATAGCCTCAAGTCACTTCAGCTAATTTAAGGAAAAAGTAGACCTAACAATGTAATAAATAAAAAGCCTGATTGATTAAAAAACCATTATAATATAACGGTCATGTAGGAACCTTTCAGAAAGCAAGCCAAAGTCAAGGATGACAATGGATAAATCAGACACGACTAGAGTCTAACCAAGCAGTTTTTCCACTGATAATTCGAAAAGGCTTTATAATTCCTGCCCAGCAGTAGTTTGTCATTGCCATGCATTAGTGACTGCTACGCATTCTTCAATTCCAAATGGCCAAAATTGGCCTTTGGTTATCAATACTCTATTTCTGTTTCCCATTTTTCTGTGTATTAGGGGTGTGTGTGTGTGTTTTGTGAAAATTGGGGAGAAAGAGAAATGATTTATTTATTAATTTATATATCACCACATTTTGAGGTGTAACATCCAAACTCAACAGAGAGCATTGCATATTACCCAGTGACTCTAGACTTTGTGTAGAATGCAGTGACTACATGGAAGGTTGTATTACATATTTGGGTATAAGAGTGGGGAGAATGTTACATATTGATACTTGAGTAGCCAGAGAGGAAGAGATTGTTAATCATTTCTTAGCATCCACTCATCCATTTGTTAACAACCATCCCTCTCCCCTCAATTTTGAGCCACAATACCCCAAATATAAGGCACATTTCTGAGCTTCTCTTGAGACTAAGTGGCCACAAGGGCATATTGCCCTCCATTTCCTTTTTCCCTGCTGGCTGGAAGATGGTGACAACTGGAATAGCCACCCAAAAACAAGAAATGTATGCTAGAAATTGAAGGTAACAGATGCTCTCTCAGCCAACAGGCCTAATACTCTTGAAACTACTACCAGCCTCTGGGCCAACAAGTAAAAGAGAAATAAACTTCTGTTACATACAATGAATCTTTATGGCTTTAAAACAAACAAACAAACAAAAACAAACAGAAACTCAACCCATACCATAACTAATTCAATAAGCCATTTGTGTTTGTTCTGCTCTATCTCCCAAAATCAAGAATCACGTAGGTCATTCATCTTAAGTGAAACATCGAGTGAGGTGAACTGGAAGTATAAAAGTTATCCTCCCAACATAGTTTTCTTCTAGTTGGTGTAGCAAGAGTATTGATCTTACTTAATTTAGATGAAGTAGACACTGTTTATGCAATAGCACTCTCAAGAATCAGTGACAGTAAGGGGAGTAAAGAATTTAAGCAGTTTCAAATAACGGTGAGATATTTTTTAAAAGACTAGAAGATATTTGTAAGCAATGTTATGATAGGGATTCTGATAGATAGCTCCATAGAACTGGAGATGAAAGTTTAAAAATGCAAATATTTGATGGCTCCTTCCTAGATACATTAAGTCAAATTTGTTCAGGAGAACTAAGCAAGTGATGGAAAAGTTTTTTGTTTGCTTTGTTTGGCTTAAAATTTTATTTTTTGGGGGGCAGTTTTAGGTTCAAAGCAAAATTGAATAGAATGTACAGAGATTTCCCATATACCCTCTGCCCCCATACATATATAGCCTCCTCCAATATCAACATCGCCCACCAGAGTATTACATTGTTATAACTGATAAACATATATTGACATATTATTACCTAAAGTCTGCAGTTTACATTAGGGTTCACTCTTGGTGATGTGCATTCCGTGGTTTTGAATAAATGTGTAAAGACAAGTGTGCCCCATTGTAGTGTCATTTCAGGGTATTTTCACTTCCCTAAAATTCCTCTGTGCTTTACCTATTCATCTCTCCCTCCTCCCTATATTCTGGCATCCAATTATCTTTTTAGTATCTTCATAGCTATACCATTTGCAGAATCCTATAGATGGAATTATACACTATGTAGCCTTTTCAAATTGGCTTCTTTCACTTAATATGCATTGTTTCCTCCATGTCTTTTCATGTCTTGATTACTCATTTCTTTTCAGTACTAATAAGACTATCTGCATGAACTACAGTTGTTTTATACGTTAACCTACTGAAGGACATATTGCTTGCTTCCAAGTTTGAGCAATTACAAATACAGTGCTATAAGCATCTGTGTATAAGTTTTTGTGGGGACGTAAGTTTTCAAATCCTTTGGGTAAATACCAAGAAATGTGATTGTTGGGTCAAATGGTTAAGAGTATGTTTAGATTTGTAAGAAACTGCCAAACTGACTTCTAAATTGACTACCATTTTGCATTCTCACCATCAATGGATGAGAGCTCCTGTTGTTCTTCATCTTCACTAGCATTTGGTGTTTGGTTAATGTTCTGAATTTTAGCCATCCTGATAGGTGTGTAGTGACATCTCATTTTAATTTGCATTTCCTTAATGACATATGATATGGAGCATCTTTACAAATGTTTATTTGCAACCTGTATACCTTCTTTGATGAGGTTTCTGGTAAGGTATTTGGCCCATTTTTTAATGTTGTTCATTTTCCTGTTGTGAGTTGTAACAGTTCTTTGTTTATTTTGGAAAATAGTCCTTTGTAAGACATGTCTTTTGCAAATGGTTCCCCCAGTCTGTCATTTGTCTGATCATATTTCTGGTAGTGCCTTTCATAGAGCAAAAATGTTCATTTTAATAAAGTCTAACTTATAAGTTCTTTTTAACATGAATCTTGTCTTTGGTATTGTATTTAAAAGTTCACAACCAAACCCTAGATATCTAAATTTTCTCCTATATTATCTTCCAGGAGTTTTATATTTTGCCTTTTACAATTAGGTCTATAATTCATTTTAAGTTACTTTTTGTGAAGAGTGTAAAGTTTGTGGTTAGATTCTTTTTTTTTTTTTTTTTTTGTACATAGATGTCCAGTTGTTTCAGCATCATTTGTTGTGAAGACTACCGTTGTTTCATTGCATTGCTTTTGCTCCTTTGTCAAAGTTTAGTTGCCTATACTTATATGGGCCTATTTTGGAGCTCTTTATTCTGCTCCACTAAATGATTTATCTGTTTTTTTGTTGCCAGTTCCACACTGTCATGATTGCTGTAACTTTATATTAAGTCTTAAGTCAGGTAGCGTTAGTCTTTGTTCTTCTTCAATATTGCGTTGGCTATTCTGGGTCATTTGCTTCTCTATATAAACTTCAGAATCAGTTTGTTAATATCAACAAAATAATTTGCTGAGATCTTTATTGAGATAACGTTGAATCTATCCATTAAGTGGGAAGAACTGACATCTTCATAATATTGTCTTCCGATTCATGAACATAAAATGTCTCTTATTTTAGTTCTTTAATGCCTTTCAACAGTTTTATAGTTTTCCTCATACAGTTCATAATATCTTTCTTCAGAGTTTTGTAGTTTTCCTCATTTATATTGTTCACATATTTTGTTAGATTTATACATTCCAAATGTTTGAGGTGTTAATGTAAATAATAATGTATGTTTAATTTCAAATTACACTTATAAATTGCTAATGTATAGGAAGGTGGTTGACTATTGTATGCTAAACTTATGTCTTGCAACCTTGCTTTAATACTTATTAGTTTCAAGAGTTTTTTTTACCAGTTCTTTCAGATTTTACACATAGAATATAATATCATTATGATCAAAGATACTTTTATCTTTTTCTTCCTAAACTAAATATCATTTATTTTATTTTCTTCTCTTACTGAATTATAGAGTAATTCATCTAAAATGCTGAAAAGGAGTGATAAGAGAGAACATCCTTATCTTGCTCCTGATCTTAGGGGAAAAGCTTGTAATTTCTTATCATTAAGTATGATGTTAGTTGTAGGTTGTTTATATGTTATTTAGTTGAGGAATTCCCATTTATTCCTAGTTTATTGAGAGTTTTTATCATGAATGGGTGTTGGATTTTGTCAAATGCTTTTCCTGTACCTATTAATATGAGCATGTGATTTTTCTTCTTTGCTTTGTTGATACGATGAAATATATTAATTGACTTTTGAATATTGAACCAACCTTGCATACATGGGATAAATCTCACTTAGCCATGGTATATTTTTATTTTTATATATTCTTGGATTTTAATTGCTAATATATTGTTGAGAATATTTGCATCTCTATTCATGAGAGAAATTGATTTGTAGTTTTATTATAATGTCTTCCTTGGGTGTTGGTATTACTGTAATGCTAGCCTCATACAATGAATTAGAAAGCATTTCCTCTACTTTTGACTTCTGCAAGAAATTGTTGAGAATTGGTATAAATTTGTCTTTAAATATTTAGTAGAATTACTGGTACATTTAGGCCCAGTGCTTTACGTTTTAGAAGGTTATTAATTATTAACTAAATTTATGTAATAGAATTAGGCCTTTTCATATTGTCTATTTCTTTTTGTGTGAGTTTTATTGTGTCTTTCAAAGAGTTGGTTTATTTTGTGAAGGTTATTAAATGTGTTGGCATACATTTATTCATAGTGTTACTTTGTTGTTCTTTTAATAGTCATGAGATCTGTTGTGATATCATTCTTTCATTATTGACATTAGTAATTGTGTCTTGTCTTTCTTAGCCTGGTTACAGGCTTATTAGTTTTATTAATTTTTTGAAGGAAACAGCTTTTGATATTTTTTATTTTCTCTACTGATTTCCTGCTTTTAATGTTATTTATTCCTATTCTAATTTTTATTTCTTTTGTTCTGCTTAGTTTTTATGTAATTCGTTCTTCTCTTTCTAGTTTCCTAAGTGGAAGCTTGGATTATACATTTTTTTAGTTTTCAAATATTTGGATTCTATGGTATAAATTTTTCTCTAAGCACTGTTTTTCCTGCATTCCTGTGTTTTTACTTTCATTCAATCTAAAATGCCTTTTAATTACTCTTTAATATTTTGAGATTTTCCAGCTACATAGCTATTATTGATTTCTAGTTTAATTTCACTGTGGTCTGAGAGCAGCCATATGATTTCTATTATTTTTAATCTGTTAAGGTGTATTTTATAGTCCAGGATGTGGTCTATCTTAGTGAATAGTTCATGTGAAGTTCAGAAGAATTTGTAATATGCTATTGTTGCTGTTATTTGGAACAAACTATTATCTGTCAGATCAATTAAGAGTAAGTAAATTAAAAAGTAAAAGTTTTCTTTTTTTTAGATGGAGTTTTTGCTCCATCGCCCAAGCTAGAGTATAGAGGTGGGATCTCAGCTCACTGCCATTTCCACTTCCCAGATTCCAGCAATTCTCCTACCTCAGCCTCCTGAGTAGCCAGGATTATAGGCACCCACCACTATGCTCAGCTAATTTTGTATTTTTAGTAAAAATGTGGTTTCACAATGTTGGCCAGGCTAGTTTTGAACTCTTGACCTCAAGTGATCTGCCCGACTTGGACCCCTGAAGTGCTGGGATTTCAGGCATGAGTCACTGACCCCAACTAAAACCTTTAGTTTACTTTCACTTATTTATTCTCTGATGTTTTTCCTTTCTTTATGTAGATCTGCTACAGCATGAAAGTTTGTGTCTCCCCTAAGCTCCTCTATTGAAACTCTAACTCCCAGAGTAAGAGCATTGGAGGTGGAGACATTTGGAAAATGACCAGGTCTGAGGACAGAACCTTCATAAACAGGATTAGTTCCCTTATAAAACAGGCCTAAAGAAGTTCATTTGCTCCTTTCACTATGTGACGACACAGCAAGAAGGTGGCAACTATAAGGATTGGACACTCACTAGACACAAAAACTTCTAGTGACTTGATCTTGATCTTTTCACACTCCAGAACTGTGAGAGGCAAATGCTTGTTGTTTGTAAGCCACCAAATTTGTGGTATTTTTTGTTATAGCAGCTCAGGTAGACTAAGACCAGATGAAACTGTCTGACCTACATAATTTTCTTTCTCTCTGAAGAAAATGAAATCTTTTTTTTTTTTTTTTTTTTTTTTGAGATGGAGTTTCACTCTTGTTGCCCAGGCTAGAGTGCAATGGCGTGATCCTGGCTCACCGCAACCTCCACCTCCCGGGTTCAAGCGATTCTCCTGCCTCAGCCTCCCGAGTAGCTGGGATTACAGACATGCGCCACCATGCCTGGCTAATTTTCGTATTTGTTATTAGAGATGGGGTTTCACCATTTTGATAAGGCTGGTCTTGAACTCCTGACCTCAGGTGATCCACCTACCTTGGCCTCCCAAAGTGCTGGGATTACAGGCATGAGCCACCATGCCTGCCCTATGAAATCTCTTTTGATATTTCATACAAGGCAAGTTCTGGTGGCAACAAATCCCTCAACTTCTGTTTGTGTAAGAAAGCCTATTTCTGCTTTACTTTTGAAGAATCATTTTGCAGGGTCAAAATCCTAGTTAGGTGACTTTTTTCTCTCAACACTTCAAATATTTCACTCCACTCTCTTTGTGTGTGCATAATCTCTAGGAAGGTATTGGATGTAATTCTTACCTTTTCTCCTCTGTAGTAAGGTGTTTTAGTCACCCTCTGGTTTCTTTCAAGATTTTTTTCTTTATCTTTGATAATCTGAGGGTCAAATATGATATGTCTATGTGTAGTTTTTGGGGCATTTATCCAGCTTACTGTTTCAAGTAAGCTGGATCCATGATTTGGTGTCTGAAAATAATTTGAAAAAATTCTGTCCTTTTTTCTTTAAATATTGATTTTATTTATTCCTTTCTTCTCTTTCTGGTATTCTCATTACACATATTAAACTTCTTTCTGTTGTCTCACAATACTTAGATATTTTATTCTATTTTTTTCTTTTATCTATTTGCTTTTAAGTTGGATTTCCATTGTCATATTCTCAATCAAGCTCAGAGATTGTTTCCTCTGGAATGCCTAGTCTACAAATGAGCCCATCAAATGCATTTATTATTTCTGTTGCGGTGTTTTTGATCTCTAGGATTTCTTTTAGATTCTTTCTTAGAATGTCTATCTCTCTGCTTATATTGCCCATCTGTTCCTTTACACTGTCTATCCATTACAGCTCTTAATATATTAATTATTGGTGTTTTAAATTCCCAGTCTGATTATTCCAATATTCCCACCATATTCAAAGCTGGTGCTGATGCTTGTTTTGTCTCTTCAAACTGTGCTTTTTTGCCTTTTGCTATGTCTTTGTTTTTTAATAAGCCCGTGCCCCCGGACTGTGAATGTTACACATTCTTCTTGTTATTTTCCTCCTCTTAGGTGGAACAGGGTGGGTAGAATGGGTTGGCATTGGGTATTTCCCTTCCTCCACGTAGAAGACTAGAGTAGGTGGAGTTAGGTATTTCCCTTCCCTCAGGTCAGTTAGGCTATAATTAAACAGTTTTTCCTGAGGCCATCCCTTGTTAAGTAGAATAGAATTTTTTGTTGTATTTCAAAATAACTACCTTTCCCCTTCCCCTGCCGGAAGCAAGAGGGTATTTTTCTTCAATACTTACTCTGAGAAAGTTGTCAAGATTCCAGAGGTAGAACTCAATAGTGTGGGGAACCCCCTAATCCCCAAAACTGGGTCCACCTGGAGCTTCTAAGTCTCCAGCAATTTATCAATTACAGTTTAGATTTCCTACCTTGGCACTGGTTCCTGGAGAAGTTTCTACTTATGAGTTTCTATTCCAGGAAGTTGTAGATCTCTGTATGCACCTATCTATCTCTCCAATTTGTGGGGCAGGGTTTTGCCTTGTGACATTGCTTCTCTTACAGACCTAAGATCTGTTAATTTTTCAGTTTGTTCAGCTTTTTTACTTGTCCTTAGGATGAAGTGGTGACTTCCTACCTCCTTACATACAAAAAAGCGTTTTTTTAAAAAATAATACAATGGATGATGACTTATTAAAAAAAAAAAAAAAGGAAGAAAGAAAATGGTTGATTCAGAGATCCTGGGTGTCAGAAATTAAATTTAGGTTTCACTGGCAAAGATATAGGAAGCTGTTGCCAGTAGGTAGGATCTGGAAAGCATCATTGATGTGGCTGGTAAAACTTAAGAAGAGACATAACTCAACTAATGCCAGTTTGAATTTCAGTCAGATTGAAGACACAACCAGTTATTATGTCAAGGGCAAGAATCAACTGTCCATAATCAGAAAGCAATCTTGTTTTCCTTGGCTGGATAAGTGAAGCACTGTTTAATTAGTAAGTGTAGTTGTAATACTGATATGAAAGTAAGAGATAATTGAATAAACTGCATGGAATTGATAATGTATGTCAAAATCATGTGTAGACATAATGATAAGCATGAAGTCATTGAAACACATTGTGGTATCGCATTTGTTTTTTAAATATATTTTTTGAGATTTTTTGAGAGAATCAAGCATATAAAATCTGTAATTTAATAAATTGAGTAAAAACTTAAATACAAGAAACATTCAGTTTCTTTTTCACAAAACACAGTATGGAAGTGAAAAGGTAGAAAGAGAAAGACATATGTTACAGCAGATAAGTGGAAAATAGAAGATGTATAACTTACAAAGACAAGAAAAAATAGGATCAAGTGCACATGTGGAATAATTGGGCTTAGAAGAAGTGAGGTGCTTTCACCATTTTAGTAAAAGTGGAGAAAGTGAACATGAGTGCAGCTGCAGGTAGATGTATAAATTTAGTAACGGGAAAATGAATGAGTCCCATTTGATGTCTTCAATTTTCTTAGTAAAGTGTGTGGTGACACTATTATTTTGGAAAGAAGAAGAGAGTAAGCAATGTAAGTCAGTTAAAAAGGGCTGGACATGGTGCCTCATGCTTGTAATCCTAGCACTTTGGAGGATTGCTTGAGGTCAGGAGTTTGAGACCAGCCTGGTCAACATAGTGAGAACCTATATCTAAAAAAAAAAAAAAAAAAAAAAAAAAAAAAAATTAATGAGCTGAACATGGTGGTACACATCAGTAGCACCGGAGGCTGAGTCAGGCGGACCACTTGAGCCCAGGAGTTCCAGACTACAGTGAGTTATGATCATGGTACTGCACTCCAGGCTAGGTAACAGAGTGAGACCCTATCTCTAAAAAACAATAAATAAATAAAAGAAAATACAAAGAAAAATTACAATCTTAGAAGATGAGCAAGAAAATTTTCTAGGTAAAAATAATTGGGTTTCTGGTAAGTGTTAAGTTGCAACTTGAATTTATATTCATGAATTTAAAATGAAATCATGCAACCTTGCCCGATGTTATTGTCCGCTAGCATTCAGTAGCATTAATACATCATAAATAAAGAAGATAAGTATGCTGAACTAATGTTGTTTCCTACCAGGCATGTGTAAAAGAAGCATAAGAGACCGAGGGAGTTGAGAACCCTTGACAATAAGTGATTACAAATATAATGCTATGGGGTAAGAAAGGAAGTGAAGTAAACAGGGGACTGATGAATGGCAAGAAAACAATAGTCAGTGGGTTAGAGATCTTGTTGAGGTTGAAAAATTTCTACTATTTTATGAAATAGTAGACACCAATCTCTTTATTAGCATCCAATATGTATTTCACAATTCTCACTTTCTGGTAATAACTTACTTCTGTTTTATTCATATTTATCTGGAGGAAAAAAAGAATAACACAGTCAGAAGAAAAGTTCACAAACTTCTCAATTATCACCACCACATCTACCAGCTGACCTGGCTCAGCACATATATTTTATTAATTCACTCCTGTTACAAGAGATAAACTGCTCAAAATCCTATCCAAGGCCAAACCCTTCACTTTTACACAGGATGCATCCCTGCTTTGGCTGCTTTTCTTCTCTCTCTTGCATTGTTAATTTCCTTTTCTAACCTGGAACATAACCACCAGCCAAAAACATGCACTATCATTTTTATATCACAAAAGAGGTTTTCGTTTTTCTTTTTTTTTTAATTTGACCTTACAAACCTTCCACCTACCAACACATTTCTCTGCCTTTTATGAAACAATAAAATGCTTTGAAAGCAGCACCTATAGCCATCATCTCCAATCTGTCTCCTTTCCTCTCTTCAACCCAATCCAATCACATTTTTATCCTTCCAACTCCACATTAACTATTATCTTCAATGTCGCTATAGACCTTCAGATTGCCAGAACCAATATTTACCTGGGTTTCTCAGTCACTTGGATATGGTTTAGATATTTGTCCTCTCCAAATCTGATGCTGAAATGTAAGAGGTGGGGCCTGGTGAGAGGTGTTTGGGTCATGGACATGGATCCCTCATGAATGGCTTGATGCCTTCCCCACAGTAATGAATTCACACTCTATGAATTCACACCAGATTAGGTTGTTTAAATGAGTGTTACACCTCTCCCTCTCTGTCTTGCTACCCCCTCACCATATGACGCATCTGCTCGCCTTTTGCCATCCGCCATGGGTAAAAGCTTTCTGAAGCTTCACCACCAGACGATGCTAGTGCTATGCTTGTACAGCCTGCAGAACCATCAGCCAAATAAAATTCTTTTCTTATGAGTTAACCAGTCTCAGGTATTGCTTTATAGCAATGCAAAATGAACTAACACACACTCAGACCTGAAATTCTTTCTTTTCTTAGCTTCCAGGATGCATGCCTATTTTGGCTGTTCTTGCTTCGTTGTAGTTAACTTTTTCCCAGGTTCCTTTGCTGGCTTCTCTTAATCTTGTGAGCTTTGGAAATCAGACTACCATGAAGCACCATCCTCAAACTCCATCTCTCCTTTATCTACACTTACTCCTTTGGTTATCTCATCTAATCCATGACATTAAAAGACACCCACATGATGAATAGACCTACATCTGTATCTCCAAACTAGATTTCCCTTAAACTCAGGCTCACCCTTCCTATATGATATCTCCATTCAGATGTCTGCTAGAGCAGCAGTCCCTAAACTTTTTTGTACTGGGGACCAGTTTCATGGAAAACAATTTTTTCCATGTACTGGGTTGAGGCACTTAGTGGAAGGGTATGGTTTCAGGATGAAATTGTTCCACTTCATGTAATCAGGCATTAGATTCTTACAAGAAGCGTGCAACCTAGATCCCTCACATGCACCATTCACAATAGGGTTCACAATCCTATAAGAATCTAATGCCACCGCTGATGTGACAGGAAACAGAGCTCAGGCAGTAATGTTTACTCACCTACCTCTCACCTCCTGCTGTGCAGCTCAGTTCCGAACAGGCCATGGGGACCAGTACCGGTTGGGGACCCCTGTACTAGAGACTTAAAGCTTTCTATGTCCCAAACTAAATTCCTAAGTTTCAACCCCAAATCCTGTTGTGAATGATTTTTAGTAGTAACTAAGATAAAAAATTTTGGAGTTAACCTGCCTCTATTTCTCCACACCAACATACCTTTTCTCTTACCTTTAAAATATGTATCTAATCCTATCACTTAGATCTCTTGGACTTCTACAACTGTAGTCCAACCTAGCTTAATCTTTCCTGAATTATTGCAAGAGAATTCTGTTTTCACTGCTGATATCCTTAATCTGTTTAGTCTTCTCTCTGCACCACATAAAGTGATTATTTTAAAATATATGTTGTGCAATTCCTATACACCCTTCAATGATTTTCTGTCATAATTCAAAGTAAAGTTCAAAGTCCTTGCAGTGGATTACAAGGTACTGTAAGACTGAGTTTCCTTCCATCTCACTAACCTCACAGCTACCCAACAGTATAGACGTTTTCTTTTGTTTCATTTAAAGGCTTTAATATTTTGCCCAGGGTTCTCATTCTTAATACTGGGTACAGTAGGGGTTTTGAGGCTTGACTCCTCTAAGGGACATAAAAGAAGTATTTTTTTCACTCCCAGCAGAAGATCTAATGTACCTCACTGGGAAAAATAACATTATCAAGCATGGTCTACAACAAGCATGATCTGGAACCACAAGCATGATCCTATTGATCCCTAAACATTTAACCTGGAACATAAGCATCAACCCAATACCCTGATGTTATTATTATTATTGCTATATCAAATATATTTTTTGGCCGGGCACATTGACTTACACCTGTAATACCAGCACTTTGAGAGGCCAAGGTAGGAAGATCACTTGAGCCCAGGGGTTTGGGACCAGCCTAGGCAACATTGTGAAACCCATCTCTAAAAAAAAAATACAAAAATTAGGTAGGCATGATGGCTGGTGTCATTAGTCCCAGCTACTCAGGAGGCTGAGGTGGGAAAAACGATTGAACTTAGGAGGTCAAGGTTACAGTGAGCCATGATTGTGCCATTGCACTCCAACCTGGGAAACAGAATAAGACCCTGTCTCTTAAAAATTTTTTTAATTAAAAAAATATACATACACATATACACAGACACATATACATATGTATTTATATATATGAGATATAAATCTGATATATAAGATATATATCTTATATATAAATGCATATATTTATATATTTTATATATACATATATAAATTTTATGTATACTTTTGCATATTTTATAAAATATTTTATATATTTATATGAAGTATCTCTAAATATACATTTCTGTTATTATTGCTTATATCAAAACAGATCTTTTTTAACCTCGACCACTCATCCTCTTTCAGCTACCAATATACTTATCTGTTTTACCTTATGTACTCTCATTTTTTTTTTTTTTTTCCAAAATACCTTTATCTCCTTACTTCCACTTTTGGAAGAAGATAACATGCCTTTTCGGATGCCCTATTTCTATTCAAGGACAATTCCTCCACCTTCCTTCTTATCTCTTTAAACTACATTTATCTATCAATTAGCCCTTTTCTATATTTGTGTTTGGTCTCTCTCATTCTGCTTGCTCTTTTTTTCAACTTAAATATCAACAAAATGAGTCCATTGTGAAAAAAAAACCAAGCACATTTCCTTTGACTCTATTTCCCCTACAGCTTTACTTTGTTTTTTTCTTTTCACTACAAAGGTCCTTAAACAAATATTGAGTCTTCTTTTCCTTATATTACATTCACTTATCTATCTATTGTTAGTTGTCTTTACTAACACACTCAACCTAAATCGCTTTAGAAAAAGGTAACCAATGATACTCTTATTGTTTAATACAACAAAAAATCTTTCTTTTATCCCCTTTCTTTCTTCCTTCCTTCCTTCCTCCCCTTCCTTCCTACCTTCCATCCATCCTTCCTTCCTTTCTTTTTTGGCAAGACCTATCACTAGTGCCTGGTAATAGAGTGTTTTGATTTTATGTTGCATCCAATGCAAACCCACAAACTCTGTGAAAGTGTTTTCAGAATTGACAGGTATTCTGTCTAGCCAAAGAGTGGGCATGATATTTGGCAAGAATCAATGGTTCTAAAGTTGAGGATCGTAGTCAATTTTAGATCATTCATCAACACACTTTGCAGCAATTACATCCTATTGGCCACAGACCAAAGTGATTTGTTGTTGTTAGAAAATACATGCCAACACACAGTGGTGCTTCTGAGACCTCCAGGGGGCACTGAGAGGGTTCTTGGAGGGTAAAAAGTTGGTTGTCATGGAAACAAGATAGATCCTCAGGAACAGAGAGAGCTTTTGAAGAAGGCTTCTGTTTTTCCTGTCTCTGTTAAAGGGAGAGAAACCCATATTCCAGATAGCTCAGGAGGATTTTCATAGAAACAAACTCCCAGGCAGAAACCAAAGTTTTTTTTTTTTAAAAGAAAAAGCACAGATAAACTTCCTCTATAGAACTTAAATTCCACCAAATGAATTTACAAACAAAACAATGTTAGCAATTATCAATTTTCACCCAACCGTACCTGGTACCACCTGCTCCATCAGACAGGCATTGTACTAGAGAGAGGCAGCATTAACTGTTCTTTGAGCAGCCACCTGGGGAGTGGGCACACTTTGCCTTCTTGCTCCAGCCTGTCTGTCTCATCTTCTCACCAGCTGTTTGCCATTGGAAATCAGTTGCTGAAGCCAAACTCAGCTATTCACCACGAATCCCTAGCTCTTTGTTGTTCCTGGAAGGCTGCCCACCTCCTGCAGTGCTCTCTCCACCTCCTCTCTGTTTGGGAATATTTTCTCCATTCTTTGAGGATCTAATCAAGTCTTTTAATTTCCTAGAAGACTTCCCCAACTATGACTGCGTTTGCTAACATCTTTAAACCTTTAAAACTACGGTAGCTTCTTTTACTTACTTTTTTTTTTTTTTTAACTATACTACTATCCTCCCTCATTAGAGTTAATTTCCTTAAAGGACCAAACTGGCTCACCATTAAGTCCATACCACAGACAGTCCATGCTTATGAAAGACAGAAGAATAAAACACTAATTATGAATTAATAATAATAAATATGATATAGTACAATCATTCTTTTTGGTGGAAATTTCTGTTTTTATTAGTAATTGTCAAACATGTGCCATGAGTGTTTAAGATTTACTTCTGACTCCTGTGGTCTATTCAAGATTCATATATGCTGTATCTTCACCTTCATGTGTATCAGGCCTCTGAGCCCAAGCTTGCACGTATTCATCCAGATGGCCTGAAGCAAGTGAAGAATCACAAAAGAAATGAAAATGGCTAGTTCCTGCCTTAACTGATGATGTTACCGTGTGAAATTCCTTCTCCTAGCTCATCCTGGCTCAAAAGCTCTCCAACTGAGCACCTTGTGACCCCCACCCCTGCCAGCCAGAGAACAATCCCCTTTGACTATAACTTTCTACTACCTTCCCAAATCCTATAAAACGACCCCACCCCATCTCCCTTTGCTGACTGACTCTCTTTTAGGACTCAGCCCACCTGCACCCAGGTGAAATAAACAGCTTTATTGCTCACACAAAGCCCGTTTGGTGGTCTCTTCACACAGACGCGTGTGAAATTGTGAACATTTTTTTACCTGTGGCCTCATTTTATTTTTTTAACAATAATCTGAATGTGGTTAACCAAAAACAAAATTTCATAGGTGGAATAGTTGGAGTAGTATAGGTCCTGAAGAATTCAAAACTCTTAAATTACATGTGGAAAGTATTTGGCAACAGATATCTTTCTCCAATTCTATCTCTTTAAGGTGATTCCTTTGAGTAAAATATAATACTTTTTAAAGCAATATGTAATAGCATTGCTTTGATAAATTATAGAGGTGTTCATATTGAGAATATCACACTTTGTTGGCATGCTATATTTTCTGACCACAGTGGTTCTATTATGGAAACCAAAAATAAAATTTGAAGTCCCCCAACTAACTGAATGGACCCCTCCTCTCAGCTAAGGGCATTCTAAAGTAAACTTGAAGCACTAGTTCAGGCCATGATGGGAATGGGTGGTCAAACAGGCTTCATTACACGTTTCTCCCTTTGGAATTCAAGCACAACTGATCAGCATTAACATTAAAACAGAGAACTTAAGACTGACAAAACAGACTCTTTTTAGCAATAGACACCAAAGTGACAAGACAGTAGGCCCTGAAAGAAATTGAGGTATTTTACACCAGAAATATATTTCCTTGACGTATTTTGAAATGGCCCTGCAAAGCTGTGTTTTGTGGGGGAAAAAAAATGTACATTCTATAGAGAATTCCTTTCCTTTTCCAGGTCTTTTTCCTGATCCAGGAGAGAATTAACTAAGGGTCTGGCAAGTTTTTAAGTCTGATAAGAAACATTTACAATCTATTCTGTTTGAAGCCTGCTACCTGAAGGCTTCAACTGCATAATAAGAACCTTGGTCTCCACAACACCTTACTTAACTTAATCCAAACACTCCTTTCTATTGATTCCAGGTCTTTAGATAAACTCTGTCAACCAATTGTCAATCAGAAAATCTTTGAATCCACATAGACCCTGAAACCCCTTTCCTCCACGTTGAGTTGTCCCACTTCTCCTGACCAAACTAATGTACATCTTACATGTATTGTTTGATGTCTTCTATCTCCCTAAAATGTATAAAACCAAGCTGTAGCCTGACCACCTTGGGCACATGTTCTTACGATCCCCTGGGGCTGTTTCATTGGCCATGGCCACTCACATTTGGGTCAGAATAAATCCCTCCAAATATTTTACAGAGTTTGAATCTTTTCTTCTGCAGTTACAATTTAACTGTGGACATTTAACACCTCGGCTAGTATACATGCAGCACATATCAGTAGTTTACTTCCTACTTGCTCCTAAATGTGGCCACTAGGATGATATGAAATTTCCAGGAATCTTCCAAATGCCTGAAGTATTTTTCAGCCACACTGAACATGACCTTTCCTTTCTTATTATGTTCAGCTAATGTTTGGAACTACTCCATTGGTATTCATTAAAAGAAAGACTTTAGACAAAATAAATTTAATGGAGTTTATTTGAGCAAAGAACAATTTATGAATCAGGCATCACTCAGAACTCAGAAGAGGTTCAGAGAGCTCTGCTGCAACAGCAAAGTGGGCAAATTTGTACAGGCTGAACAAGAAAGGAAGGCAAAGAAAATAAATTTTATTGGTTGGAGTGGAAAGTTTATAGAGGTAGGTTAGCAGTTTCTGATTGGAGAAGTCTCTAGTTTCATTTTACTGTTTATGTTAGATGTACATTTTCTTATGCAGAAACTTAAAGTACTGGCATTGACTAAAGGTGTCCCAATTTAAATTTTTCTTTACATAGTAAAGTTCAATTTTTTTCTGCCAAAATAATGTTTTAATAATAATTCTGATAGAAACTTGATGGATAGTTCTCTTAGTTCAAAGAGAAAAAGGGATATTCCAAGTGTTTCTGTCTGCCTAAGAAAAGTTTCAAAGATCTTGAGGTGGAAGCTTATATGAAATAGGCAGGGAGAATGACTATGTATAATCAATACAGGGTGATTTTCATTTTTATGAAAACTATACTTATAGCTATGTGCAATAAATCTATTTGGGTAGAGAAGAGTCAAACTGAAAAAAAGATAGCTTTGTACTTTTGTGTATTACTGAACTTTATTATTGCTGATATGATTGTTTTAGAAACAGCAAAAAGTAGCCAATTTTCACAGCAAATTCAGGTGATTCAAAAATAGCTGTAACATTGTAAGCACACAACAATGGACAGCATCTATTTTCCCCAAAATATCAGGATAGAAAATCCAAAATGTTATTCTGTTATTTAAAAGCCTCTGGCATTAACCAGAGATAAGGGAGGGGAAGCCATTTCTATTGATCTATGGATAAAAACAAAATAGTGTAGTATTGAGTTAGCAATATTGGTGAGAAGATAACTTCTTACATTGGAGAAGAGAAAAATATCGAGTACCGTGGGTAGATAAAAAGTAGATTAGATTAGCAAATTTAGAAGAGTGTTAGCATCAATGTGACCTTTGTATAGGAACAAAGAAAATAGTAAAGGAAAAAGAATTCTATCACATTTTACTTTCTTTAGATTGCATAAGGGAGGGAAAACGAACATGGCTCTGGTATAAAAAAGAAGGTTTTCAAACTAACAATACAATCACAGTTCATTGGTGAATTGGTAACAAATTTCTCCCCCATCTTATAGGAATTATAATAAGAAATAAATATTGCATGTAAATTAGGTAATTATGACTCAAGCAAAAACTGTGCCTAGCTAGTTCCACCTTAAAAGAAAGGCTATCTGGGGGAAAAAAAAAATGCCTTTGAGATTTCTTTATGTCATGGCACATATAGAAAATGCATGTGTGGTATACATAGAAAATATTTTTGTCATGGTGCTATGGTTTCAATGTGTCCCTCTCCAAAATTCACGTGTTAAAAACTTGATTATTATTGCAGTAGTATTGTGGGGAGGAGCCTTTCAGGAAGTGGTTATGTCATGAGTGCTGCATCCTCATGAATAAATGAATGCCATTGTCTGTGATCCCAGCACTTTGGGAGGCCAAGGTAGGTGGATCTCTTGAGCTCAGAAGTTCCAGACCAGCCTAGGCAACATGGCAAAACTCTGTCTCTACAGAAAATACAAAAATTAACCAGGCATGGGGTGAGAGACAGGACTAGCTGGACTTCCTAGGTCAACTAAAAATCCCTATGCCTGGCTGGGAAGGTGACCGCATCCACCTTTAAATACGGGGCTTACAACTTAGCTCACACCCGACCAATCAGAGAGCTCACTAAAAGGCTAATTAGGCAAAAACAGGAGGTAAAGAAATAGCCAATCATCTATTGCCTGAGTGCATAGTGGAAAAGACAATGATCGGAATACAAACCCAGGCATTCAAGCCAGCAATGGCTACCCTCTTTGGGTCCCCTCCCATTGTATGTGAGCTCTGTTTTCATTCTATCAAATCGTGCAACTGCACTCTCTTCTGGTCAGTGTTTGTTAGGGCTCGAGCTGAGCTTTCGCTCGCTGTCCACTACTGCTGTTTGCTGCAGTCACAGACCTGCCGCTGACTTCCATCCCTCTGGATCTGGCAGGATGTCCGCTGTGCTCCTGATCCAGGGAGGTGCCCATTGCCACTCCCAATTGGGCTAAAAGTATGCCATTATTCCTGCATGGCTAAGTGCTGGGGTTTGTCCTAATCAAGCTGAACACTAGTTGGTGGGTTCCACGGTTCTCTTCTGTGACCCACGGCTTCTCATAGAACTACAACACTCACCGCATGGCCCAAGATTGCATTCCTTGGAATCCACGAGGCCAAGAACCCCAGGTCAGAGAATTTGAGGCTTGCCGCCATTTTGGAAGCGGCCCACCACAGTCTTGGGAGCTCTGGGAGCAAGGTCCCCCTGTAACAGTGGGATAATCTTACTTAGTTGGGAGGCTGAGATGGGAGGATGGGTTGAGAGCAGGAGACAGAGGGCACAGTGAGCCAAGATCATGCCACTGCACTCCAGACTGGGCAATAGAGAGCCCTGTCTCAAAAAATAATAATAATGATGACATTATAAAAAAGTTTACAGGAATGGGTTCAATCACTTCTGCTTTTCTGCCCTGTGAGAACAGAACATTCATCCCCTTTTTGTCCTCCTGATTTCTGCTGTGTGAAAATGTAGCTAGAGGTCTTCATCAGATACCAGTGCCTAGATCTTGGACCTCCCAGCCTCCAGAACTGTGTTAAAAAATTCCTAATTTTTATAAACTCACCAGTCTCAGGGATTCAGTTACAGCAGCACAAATAGGGCAAGAAACATGGCACACTGGTATAAATGGACAGGTTGGGCAATTGGCCCAGGCTCACTGGCTCTCTAGGCCTTGCACAACCCTTTTGTGGCCTGAGGGGACTACATTAATTCATTTTCATGCTGCTGATAAAGACATACTCAAGACTGGGAAGAATAAGAGGTTTAATTGGGCTTAGAGTTTCACATGGCTGGGGAGGCCTCAGAATCATGGTGGAAGGCAAAAGGCACTTCTTACATGGTGGCAGCAAGAGAAAATGAGATGAAAAAGTGGAAACCCCTGATAAAACCATCAGACCTCATGAGACGTATTCACTACCATGAAGACAGTACGGGGAAACTGCCCCTGTGATTTAAATTATCTCCCACCAGGTCCCTCCCACAACACATAGGAATTATGGGAGTACAACTCAAGATGAGATTTGGGTAGGGACACAGAGCCAAACTATATCATATATCACCCTGGCACCTCCAAATCTTATGTCCTCACATTTCAAAACCAATCATGCCTTCCCAGCAGTCTCCCAAAGTCTTAACTCATTTCAGCATTCACCCAAAAGGGCACAGTCCAAAGTCTCATCTGAGACGAGGCAAGTCCCTTCCACCTACGAGACTGTAAGATCAAAAGCAAGCGAGTCACTTCCTAGATACAATCAGGGTACAGGTATTGGGTAAATATAGCAGTTCCAAATGGGAGAAATTGGCCAAAACAAAGGAGTTACAGGGCCCATGCAAGTCTGAAATCCAGCAAGGCAGTCAAATTTTAAAGCTCCTAAATGATTTCCTTTGAGTCTAGATCTCACATCTAGGTCACGTTGATGCAAGAGGTAGGTTTCCTTGGTCATGGGCAGCTCCCCCCACTGTGGCTTTTCAGGATACAGCCTCCCTCCTGGCTGTTTTCACGGGCTGGCATTGAGTGTCTGTGGCTTTTCCAGGCACATGGTGAAAGCTGTCAGTAGATCTACTATTCTAGAGTCTGTAGTGTGGTGGTTCTCTTCTCACAGCTCCACTAGCTGGTGCCCCAGTAGGGACTCTGGAGGCTCCCACTCCACATTTCCCTTCTGCACTGCCCTAGTAGAGGTTCTCCATGAGAGCCCCACCCCTGCAGCAAACTTCTGCCTGGACATCCAGGCATTTAGATACATCTTCTGAAACCTAGGCAGAGGTCCTCAAACCTCAGTTCTTGAATTTTGTGCACCCACAGGCTCAACACCCTGTGGAAGATGCCTAGCCTTAGGGCTTGTACCCTCTGAAGCCACAGCCCAAGCTTTAGGTTGGCCCCTTTCAGCCACAGCTGGAGTGGCAAGGCACCAAGTCCCTAGGCTGCACACAGCTTGGGGACCCTGGACCCAGCCCACAAAACCACTTTTTCCTCCTAGACCTCCAGTCCTGTCATGGGAAAGGCTGCTGTGAAGACCTCTCACATGCTCTGGAGACATTTTTCCCTTTGACTTCGGGGCTAACATTTGACTCCTTGTTACCCATGCAAATTTCTGCAGCCAGTTGTAATTTTGCCTCAGAAAATGGGATTTCATTTTCTATCACATTGTCAGGCTTCAAATTTTCTGAACTTTTAATGCTCTGTTTCCATTTTAAAATGGAATGCTTTTAACAGCACCCAAGTCACCTTTTGAATGCTTTGCTGCTTAGAAATTTCTTCTTCCAGATACCTTAAAACATCTCTCTCAAGTTCAAAGTTCCACAAATCTCTAGGGCAGGGGCAAAACGCTGCCGGTCTGTTTGCTAAAATATAACAAGAGTCATCTCTACTCCAATTCCCAACGAGTCCCTCATCTCCATCTGAGACCACCTCAGCCTGGACATTATTGTTCTAATCACTATCAGCATTTTTGTCAAGCCATTCAACAGGTCTCTAGGAGGCTCCAAACTTTCCCACATTTTCCTGTCTTCTGCTGAGTCCTCCAATCTGTTCCCACCTCTGCCTGTTACCTAGTTCCAAAGTCACTTCCATATTTTTGGTGATCTTTTCAGCTGCACTCCACTCTACTGGCACCAATTTACTGTATTATTCTGTTTCCATGCTACTGATAAATATATACTTGAGACTGGGAATGAAAAGAGGTTTGCTCGGACTGCAGTTCCACATGGTTGGGGTGGCCTCAGAATCAGGGTGGGAGGTGAAAGATGCTTCTTACATAGTGGTGGCAAGAGAAAATGAGAAGATGACAAAGGGGAGACCCCTGATACAACCATCAAATCTCATGAGACTTAATCACTACAATGAGGACGGTATGGGGGAAACCACCCCCACAATTAAAATGGTCTCCCACCAGGTTCCCCCCACAACACATGGGAATTATGGGAAGACAATTCAAGATGAGATTTGGGTGGGGACACAGAGCCAAACCATATCAGGTACCTAGAATGCCTTCACTGCAAATCAGTACACTCCGGCTCATCTTCAGACGATGATTAAAACCAGTAAGGAAAGAACCTGTGTTTTTAGTAAACGGGTCAAATTGGGCCTGTGTGCTCTTGAGTTTCTGGATAACACCTGTGGAATCTCCTACTGTTTTAGTTGCAAACAGCTTGAATAGATCAAATAATTGCACATTAATATTTCCTGACTAGTTCAAACTTGGCATTACCTTTGGAATGGGATTTTGGATTGAAAAACAGAAATCATCTTTCTGTGTATTTTGGCTTGTTCTTGTAGACATTATAGCAACTTGTTTCTTGGATTGATTTCTCTACCCTATGCTATCAGGCAAAAGATTAGAGGTGGCCTAGAGTCTCAGAGGATAAATGTAGCAAAAAATTCAAAACATAATAGCTAAATTCAAGTATTTACTTTCATAACTTCTAATATTTTCTTCCATGTCACACTATCCATCCTTCTGAAAATCAGAAACTTATTAAAGCTTTGAGTTTAATATTGAGTAAAAAGTTAATTATTACATTTGTAAATTGCCTTTGCAATATAATAAAGCATAGGTAAAAAGTGCCTTAATTCAAGAATAAAAGATGTTAACATAGCTCATAAAATGGTAATCTGTTGCCAAAGCTAACACTATACTACATGAACCACAAACTCCTCTTTTATTGTCATAAATGTCTTGAGATACTTTACCTCAGCCTTAGCTCTCTGGCTGACAGTATCTCAGAATGCTTGTCACAGGATAGCTTTCTCTTTTCTCCTAAGCCTATACCAAAAGATCAGCCAATTGATAAGTAACAAAATCATTTCACCAGAAGTCTTAAATTATAATAAAATAAGTCAAAGGAGGTCCAGTTTGTGACCAGCGACCAGGTTAGTCATTGTTTATTAGAGCCAAAATACACTGGTACTTACTAGATGGAGATGTTGCCAGGGTCCTTGTTCTAAGAGTTCCCAAGATGGTAGCAGGCCGCTTCCAAGATGGCAGCAAGCCTCTTGTTCTTTGACCTGGGGTTCTTGGCCTCATGGATTCCAAGGAATGCAATCTTGGGCCATGCAGTGAGTGTTATAGCTCTATTACAAGCCATGGGTCATGGCAGAGAATCGTGGAACCCAGCAACTAGTGTTCTGCTTGATTAGGACGAACCCAGGCACTTAGCCGTGCAGGAACAATGGCGAGCTTTTAGCCCAGGAGCGGCAATGGGCACCTCACTGGATCAGGAGTGCAGTAGACACCCTGCAGGGATCTGGAGGAGTAGAAGTCAGTCGCAGGTCTGCGACAGCGGCAAACAGCAGTAGTGGACAACGAGTGAAGGCTCAGCTAATGTGGTAACAAACACGGACCAGAAAAGTGTGCAGTTGCAAGATTTAATAGAGTGAAAACAGAGCTCCCATACAATGGGAGGGTACCCAAAGGCGGTTGCCGTTGCTGGCTTGAATGCCTGGGTTTATATCCTGACCGCTGGCCCTCCCTCTGTGCTCTCAAGCGGTAGATGATTGGCTATTTCTTTACCTCCTGTTTTTGCCTGATTAGCATTTTAGTGAGCTGTCTTTACTACCTGATTGGTTGGGTGTGAGTTAAGTTGCAAGCCCCGAGTTTAAAGGTGGATGCGGTCACCTTCCCAGCTAGGCTTAGGGATTTTTAGTCGGCCTAGGAAATCCAGCTAGTCCTGCCTCTCAGAGATGTGACAGCTTTTCCCTTTCATATTAAAAACCTAATCTGTAACTCAGACTCAGGATCTAGGACATTTGTAGGTTCACAGTATGAAACTATATAGTTTGAACATGGCAAGGATTGACATGCATGAATTGGGCTTTAGGCAGTTCATTTCCATCTTTGCATTTCTGTCTAATAATATTTTTTGTGCTTGCATTTGTTTTTCTCTTTTTTATGTATTTTACATTTTTCACCTTTTTAAATTTATCTTTTCCTTCTTTTTATTTAAGACAGGGATCAGATTCAGTATATGCTGTCCCAAAACACTGACATCTGAGAAAACAGCAGAATCAGGAAGATTACTCTCACCTCTCCCACTTTTCCCCTGAAGTAGGTCAAAACATCTTCATTGTGAAGTGCCTTCCTTACACTCACAGAAAGGAAACATCTTTACCTTTGAAGGAACAGGGACACAGGAAAGAATCCAAGTAAGTCTTATTTTATTTATTGTCATTAGAGCATACCTTTTTATCCAATCATACTTCTCCACGACTATTCCCTTTTTCATCAAACTTAGCGTAAAAAACACACAGGTTTGCCTGTTTATTTTGGTCTTCATTTCCTTGTGAAGACTCCCATGTCACTTAAAACTAATATTAAATAAATGTGTATGCTTCTCTCTTGTTAAATTGCTTTATGTTATAAGGCCCACAGCCATGGATCTAGCGATGGGTAAAGAAAAGAAATCTTTTCTCCTCTACATAAGCAAATAAGCTAGTACTCACACATATGAAAGAAAACACTTTTGTACTCTGTAATTTATTTTCCTTGAGGAGTGGAGGCTATTATGAAATTACTGAGGTTTAGAAAGACCTGGATGAAAAGTTAAGCATTTTCTGCACAAGCAATATGAGAAAGATATTTTCTTTATGATTTTGCCACTAATTCTTAAACACAAATCCAGCCTGGTAACTGTTTTCTTCCTCATTAATATTAATTTACTTTGGGGAGCTATACTAGAAATATTGAGAAAATAAGTACACTCAGCCAACCCTATACGTGCTTGCTTCAACTGTAAGCTAACAAACCAAAACCCAAAAATGAGTATCTGCATTGCCTGATGTACCAGCATAGATTGAAAATGGCACATAAGACAACTGAAAGATGTGCTATATATTAACAGAACCTCTCCAACAAGAAAAACAAAATACTCATTTTGTTTTGTGCTTAAAAGTCAGTCACAAGATGTCTATCTAGTGCTATCTGAAAAATCTTTACTACAATGGCAATGCAACTTCTCATAAACTCTCAGTAGTGCTGATAGAACCAGATATGCCGACAGACCATAACAATAGAGCAAATCAGGAAGTGAGCAGAACAATGGCTCTCTGTTGTTGAAAAGGAAAGGGAAGAAAAGCAAAGTAAGAGACAGGAAGGGAAAGGATGACAGGTAGTCTTTAATACAATGAATTGGTTACAAAAAGATACTTAAAACTTGATGATAAAATGGATTGTCTGAATTGTGATCAGTATTTTTATACTGTTAAAACGGATAATAACTTGGTTCTCTTGTTACACCTTATAGGTATCATTAATAATCAGAATTATATTAAGTTTTAACCATATCAGAATCATATTAAGTTTATGATGTTTTTCAAAATAAAGTGTGCACATATATATGTAGGGGGGCTGTATTGCAATAAAAAAGTCAATACAAAATATTACCATTTTTTTTGGTCTGATATAAAAAGTAGTCCTACCCTTACATAATCACGGACTGGCTCAGAATGATTTGCTTCACAAAAGTGATAATTTAAAATTTTTAAAATATTTTATATATAATGTTTTCCAGTTATCTATCTTCATGAAAACTACTCCATATTAGCTCTTCTGCCACCCTTCTTACACTGCAAACTTTAACAAAACAGTGTTCTAATGTCTTAATACTAGATCTTTTGATATTTTTTAAATAGTTTTATGCTTGGGCAAAATTCAATGGAAACAACATAAAATTTACTCTAAAATTTGTCTTGTCTTTTACAACAAGTACCAATGAGTGTCTGACATTTGAAAATTTTTCTGCTGCACCTAAAATGTCTCTTAAATATGTCTCCTAAATGAGCATCATATTCTTTGCAGGTTTTTAAGAGAGCTCTCTATTCAGAAAGCACAAATATTAAATGTGAATTGAGAAAAGTAATGAAATCAGTTACTTTGAGTCTAAGTACTCATATATGTTCAAGTTCACCAAAGTTTTACATTTTCAAAACACAAGAATAAAATTACTTGTCATGAGGAAATCCGTATTTGTTTTGGCTCTGTCTACTATTTGGGATGTTGTTGATATCTCTAGGTTCTTTACTATTTATTCTTCCAAATGCATACCCCTAATACAATTTATTAATGCTATTTTGTAGCTTAATCATTTAATATTGTTACAAATAGTCAAGTTCTAGCTATGAGAATAAAAAATGCACCACAAATGGGAGTACCTTGTTGAAACATAATGGATATATCCACCAGCAGTAAATGCATTAAATTGGGTAGCAGAGAACTGTCTTATATCACGATCTGAAATATGTATGTCATCAATGCAAAATTCTGTGTTTTGCATCATAGAAAACAGACTTTTGAAAAGTCAAAAGGGATATATCCAAAAGAAGCATTCTTTTATATTCTACTCTCTTGCCATGATATCTTGTAATGGCCAGCTTCATCCATGATTTCACATGTCTGCAACTCTACAACAGTACAAGCTTGCATCATTTCCTTGCAAGGAGTCATTTTCTTTGATGTTAATCCCTCACATGACAGCCTATTAAAATTATTATTTTAACTATTAAGTGTACTTTTAAAAATTACAACCTAATTTTTTCAGAAGATTTACCCATTTATGAGTGCCCTTCTTATACCAAAACATCTTGTCTGGTATCCAACAGTGTCTGTACCACTCATGTTAAAATCAGCCTTATGTTATAAGACATAGGATCTCCAAAATGTCACTCAGTTGATAGAAGGTTCAATTTATTTACTGATTAATATCTAATTTATAATAAAGAGGGACCTAGTGGAATTGGCTACAGGTCAGGTAAGAATTTATTTGAAAAAAAATTATGACAAAATTTTGGGAAAGTTGAGCTGTCCTAGAAGGGCAGAGTGTAGTGTCTAAGACAATAGAATGAAAATATTGAGAGAACGAGGTAAAAGAAGATGTAGGAAAGTGTATTATGAGGGTGGAAAAGAGAAATGCATTAAGTTTACTGAATAAATAAAAAGTAAGTTAACTTAGTAAATCTAAAAAGGAATGTTCATGGTAACATAACTGTCATATAGAGGCACACAATATAGGAGAGACACATAGAAGAGTAGACTGTTTTATAGTCTTTTGAACACTGAAATGAGGGCACTGGTGGGTTCCACTTTGTCCCCAGTCCCCTCTTGTTCTGCAACCAGTTTATCCAGCTGCCGATTTCACTAACCAAAATCAGCCCCCAAACTACCACCACATACTTGGCAGCGGCTTCCACAGAGGGTGATGATTTTCACAGATGCCTCCATGACCACCTTCTTCATGATCTCACTTTCATGAGCAGATGATCTTACCTTCTCAGACATTACCACAAGCTGTCACTGTTCACTTACCCACCCATATGAGTAATTTGAGCTAAGATGTTTACTGACTATTTCTCTGTTCCTTCAGCTTCTCACCTCCCCAGTTCCTCCCACATTTGTATCACTTTAATTCCTATATTAAGCCTCTCATTTCCAATGCAACTCACAATAATTCTGTATTCTTAATTGAATACTGACAAAGACATTGATACCTGAGATGGACCAGTTTTTTACTTATGCATGTCTCACTGTATCCACTTCTTTCACAGTACACTCCCACACTTACACTCGACTCATTATGACTTGCTTTGGCCAATGCACAGAAGCAATTTTGATGGAAGCAGAGGCTTGAAAAGATCTTGAACATATCTGCTTTTTCTCATGAAGCCTTGCCACTGCTATGTTAACATGCCGGTTCTCCTGCAGGAGAATAATGTGGAAGAGAATGAATTTATGCAAGCCAAGGTTATCCTAGGTAAGTTAGAGCCCAACAAAGACACCAGCTGACCATAGATGTATAAAGGATGAGATCAGCCAAGCCTCATATAAATTGTCAGAACAGCCAGGCAACCAGCAGAACCATGAAAAATAATACATGCTTGTTGCTTTAAGTCATTCATTTTGGGAGGAAGTTGGTGCAGAAATAAATAACTGATACAATAAAATAAGTAAAGTTAAAGAGAACACAGCTTTAAGTATAGACATCTGGAAATGAAGAATGTATACAGAATTAAGGGCACTGGCAAACGCCTCATCTCAGTGGGTTGATTGCCTCATCTTGTTGATTGGGACTTGGGGGAAAGGTCATGGGTAAAGAAGTTTAAGGTAAAAGCATATTGATGAACTTACAAAAGTAAGCCTAAAGCATGACTATGAAAGTAAGCATAAAGTTGCATGTTGATGTCCGTGAGTGAAAAATCACTGGGGGGCGGAGCAAGATGGCCGAATAGGAACAACTCCAGTCTCCAACTCCCAGCGCGAGCGACACAGAAGACCGGTGATTTCTGCATTTTCAACTGAGGTACTGGGGTCATCTCACTAGGGAGTGCCGGACAATCGGTGCTGGTCAGCTGCTGCAGCCTGACCAGCGAGAGCTGAAGCAGGGCGAGGCATCGCCTCACCTGGAAGCACAAGGGGGAAGGGGATCCGTTTTCCTAGCCAGGGGAACTGAGACACACAACACCTGGAAAATCGGGTAACTCCCACCCCAATACTGCGCTGTAAGCATACAGGCATTCCAGGAGAATATATCCCACAGCTGGCCGGGAGGGTCCCACGCCCACGAAGCCTCCCTCACTGCTAACACAGCAGTCTGCTGCGATCTATCCGCAAGGCAGCAGCGAGGCTGGGGGAGGGGCGCCCGCCATTGCTGAGGCTTAAGTAGGTAAACAAAGCCGCTGGGAAGCTCGAACTGGGTGGAGCTCACAGCAGCTCAAGGAAGCCTGCCTGTCTCTGTAGTCTCCACCTCTGGGGACAGCGCACAGCTGAAGACCAACAGGGGAAGTAGCGGGAGCCGGTGCAGACGCGAACGACTCTGTCTGACAGCTTTGGGGAGAGCCGCGGATCTCCCAACGCGGAGGTTGAGATCTGAGAACGGACAGACTGCCTGCTCAGGTGTGTCCCTGACCCCTGAGTAGCCTAGCTGGGAGAAATCCCCCACTAGGGGCAGTCTGACACCCCACACCTCACAGGGTGGAGTACACCCCTGAGAGGACACTTCCAAAGGAAGAATCAGACAGGTACACTCGCTGTTCAGCAATATTCTATCTTCGGCAACCTCTGCTGCTGATACCCAGGCAAACAGGGTCTGGAGTGGACCTCAAGCAATCTCCAACAGACCAACAGAGAGTCCTTCTGACTGTCAGAAGGAAAACTATCAAACAGGAAGGACACCTATACCAAAACCCCATCAGTTTGTCACCACCATCAAAGACCAGAGACAGATAAAACCACAAAGATGGGGAAGAAGCAGGGCAGAAAAGCTGGAAATTCAAAAAATAAGAGCGCATCTCCCCCTGCAAAGGAGCGCAGCCCATCACCAGCAACGGATCAAAGCTGGTCAGAGAATGACTTAGACGAGAGGAGAGAAGAAGGCTTCAGTCCATCAAACTTATCAGAGCTAAAGGAGGAATTACGTACCCAGCGCAAAGAAACTAAAAATCTTGAAAAAAGAGTGGAAGAATTGACAGCTAGACTCATTAATGCAGAGAAGATCATAAACGAAATGACAGAGATGAAAACCATGACACGAGAAATACGTGACAAATGCACAAGCTTCAGTAACCGACTCGATCAACTGGAAGAAAGAGTATCAGTGATTGAAGATCAAATGAATGAAATGAAGCGAGAAGAGAAACCAAAAGAAAAAAGAAGAAAAAGAAATGAGCAAAGCCTGCAAGAAGTATGGGATTACGTAAAAAGACCAAATCTACGTCTGATTGGGGTGCCTGAAAGTGAGGGGGAAAATGGAACCAAGTTGGAAAACACTCTTCAGGATATCATCCAGGAGAACTTCCCCAACCTAGTAGGGCAGGCCAACATTCAAATTCAGGAAATACAGAGAACGCCACAAAGATACTCCTCCAGAAGAGCAACTCCAAGACACATAATTGCCAGATTCACCAAAGTTGAAATGAAGGAAAAAATCTTAAGGGCAGCCAGAGAGAAAGGTCGGGTCACCCACAAAGGGAAGCCCATCAGACTAACAGCAGATCTCTCGGCAGAAACTCTACAAGCCAGAAGAGAGTGGGGGCCAATATTCAACGTTCTTAAAGAAAAGAATTTTAAACCCAGAATTTCATATCCAGCCAAACTAAGTTTCATAAGTGAAGGAGAAATAAAATCCTTTACAGATAAGCAAATGCTTAGAGATTTTGTCACCACCAGGCCTGCCTTACAAGAGACCCTGAAGGAAGCCCTAAACATGGAAAGGAACAACCGGTACCAGCCATCGCAAAAACTTGGCAAAATGTAAAGACCATCGAGGCTAGGAAGAAACTGCATCAACTAACGAGCAAAATAACCAGTTAATATCATAATGGCAGGATCAAGTTCACACATAACAATATTAACCTTAAATGTTAATGGACTAAATGCTCCAATTAAAAGACACAGACTGGCAAACTGGATAAAGAGTCAAGACCCATCAGTCTGCTGTATTCAGGAGACCCATCTCACATGCAGAGACATACATAGGCTCAAAATAAAGGGATGGAGGAAGATCTACCAAGCAAATGGAGAACAAAAAAAAGCAGGGGTTGCAATCCTAGTCTCTGATCAAACAGACTTTAAACCATCAAAGATCAAAAGAGACAAAGAAGGCCATTACATAATGGTAAAGGGATCAATTCAACAGGAAGAGCTAACTCTCCTAAATATATATGCACCCAATACAGGAGCACCCAGATTCATAAAGCAAGTCCTTAGAGACTTACAAAGAGACTTAGACTCCCATACAATAATAATGGGAGACTTCAACACTCCGCTGTCAACATTAGACAGATCAACGAGACAGAAAGTTAACAAGGATATCCAGGAATTGAACTCATCTCTGCACCAAGCGGACCTAATAGACATCTATAGAACTCTCCACCCCAAATCAACAGAATATACATTCTTCTCAGCACCACATCGCACTTATTCCAAAATTGACCACATAATTGGAAGTAAAGCACTCCTCAGCAAATGTAAAAGAACAGAAATTATAACAAACTGTCTCTCAGACCACAGTGCAATCAAACTAGAACTCAGGACTAAGAAACTCAATCAAAACCGCTCAACTACATGGAAACTGAACAACCTGCTCCTGAATGACTACTGGGTACATAACGAAATGAAAGCGGAAATAAAGATGTTCTTTGAAACCAATGAGAACAAAGATACAACATACCAGAATCTCTGGGACACATTTAAAGCAGTGTGTAGAGGGAAATTGATAGCACTAAATGCCCACAAGAGAAAGCAGGAAAGATCTAAAATTGACACTCTAACATCACAATTAAAAGAACTAGAGAGGCAAGAGCAAACACATTCAAAAGCTAGCAGGAGGCAAGAAATAACTAAGATCAGAGCCGAACTGAAGGAGATAGAGACACAAAAAACCCTCCAAAAAATCAATGAATCCAGGAGTTGGTTTTTTGAAAAGATCAACAAAATTGACAGACCGCTAGCAAGGCTAATAAAGAAGAAAAGAGAGAGGAATCAAATAGATGCAATAAAAAATGATAAAGGGGATATCACCACTGACCCCACAGAAATACAAACTACCATCAGAGAATACTATAAACGCCTCTACGCAAATCAACTAGAAAATCTAGAAGAAATGGATAATTTCCTGGACACTTACACTCTCCCAAGGCTAAACCAGGAAGAAGTTGAATCCCTGAATAGACCAATAGCAGGCTCTGAAATTGAGGCAACAATTAATAGCCTACCCACCAAAAAAAGTCCAGGACCAGATGGATTCACAGCTGAATTCTACCAGAGGTACAAGGAGGAGCTGGTACCATTCCTTCTGAAACTATTCCAATCAATAGAAAAAGAGGGAATCCTCCCTAACTCATTTGATGAGGCCAACATCATCCTGATACCAAAGCCTGGCAGAGACACAACAAAAAAAGAGAATTTTAGACCAATATCCCTGATGAACATTGATGCAAAAATTCTCAATAAAATACTGGCAAACCGGATTCAGCAGCACATCAAAAAGCTTATCCACCATGATCAAGTGGGCTTCATCCCTGGGATGCAAGGCTGGTTCAACATTCGCAAATCAATAAACGTAATCCAGCATATAAACAGAACCAAAGACAAGAACCACATGATTGTCTCAATAGATGCAGAAAAGGCTTTTGACAAAATTCAACAGCCCTTCATGCTAAAAACGCTCAATAAATTCGGTATTGATGGAACGTATCTCAAAATAATAAGAGCCATTTATGACAAACCCACAGCTAATATCATACTGAATGGGCAAAAACTGGAAAAATTCCCTTTGAAAACTGGCACAAGACAGGGATGCCCTCTCTCACCACTCCTATTCAACATAGTGTTGGAAGTTCTGGCTAGGGCAATCAGGCAAGAGAAAGAAATCAAGGGTATCCAGTTAGGAAAAGAAGAAGTCAAATTGTCCCTGTTTGCAGATGACATGATTGTATATTTAGAAAACCCCATCGTCTCAGCCCAAAATCTCCTTAAGCTGATAAGCAACTTCAGCAAAGTCTCAGGATACAAAATTAATGTGCAAAAATCACAAGCATTCTTATACACCAGCAACAGACAAGCAGAGAGCCAAATCAGGAATGAACTTCCATTCACAATTGCTTCAAAGAGAATAAAATACCTAGGAATCCAGCTTACAAGGGATGTAAAGGACCTCTTCAAGGAGAACTACAAACCACTGCTCAGTGAAATCAAAGAGGACACAAACAAATGGAAGAACATACCATGCTCATGGATAGGAAGAATCAATATCATGAAAATGGCCATACTCCCCAAGGTTATTTATAGATTCAATGCCATCCCCATCAAGCTACCAATGAGTTTCTTCACAGAATTGGAAAAAACTGCTTTAAAGTTCATATGGAACCAAAAAAGAGCCCGCATTGCCAAGACAATCCTAAGTCAAAAGGACAAAGCTGGAGGCGTCACGCTACCTGACTTCAAACTATACTACAAGGCTACAGTAACCAAAACAGCATGGTACTGGTACCAAAACAGAGATATAGACCAATGGAACAGAGCAGAGTCCTCAGAAATAATACCGCACATCTACAGCCATCTGATCTTTGACAAACCTGAGAGAAACAAGAAATGGGGAAAGGATTCCCTATTTAATAAATGGTGCTGGGAAAATTGGCTAGCCATAAGTAGAAAGCTGAAACTGGATCCTTTCCTTACCCCTTATACGAAGATTAATTCAAGATGGATTAGAGACTTAAATGTTAGACCTAATACCATAAAAACCCTAGAAGAAAATCTAGGTAGTACCATTCAGGACATAGGCATGGGCAAGGACTTCATGTCTAAAACACCAAAAGCAACGGCAGCAAAAGCCAAAATTGACAAATGGGATCTAATTAAACTAAAGAGCTTTTGCACAGCAAAAGAAACTACCATCAGAGTGAACAGGCAACCTACAGAATGGGAGAAAATTTTTGCAACCTACTCATCTGACAAAGGGCTAATATCCAGAATCTACAAAGAACTCAAACAAATATACGAGAAAAAAACAAACAACCCCATCAAAAAGTGGGGAAAGGATATGAACAGACATTTCTGAAAAGAAGATATTCATACAGCCAACAGACACATGAAAAAATGCTCATCATCACTGGCCATCAGAGAAATGCAAATCAAAACCACAATGAGATACCATCTCACACCAGTTAGAATGGCAATCATTAAGAAGTCAGGAAACAACAGGTGTTGGAGAGGATGTGGAGAAATAGGAACACTTTTACACTGTTGGTGGGATTGTAAACTAGTTCAACCATTATGGAAAACAGTATGGCAATTCCTCAAGGATCTAGAACTAGATGTACCATATGACCCAGCCATCCCACTACTGGGTATATACCCAAAGGATTATAAATTAGTCTACTACAAAGACACATGTACACGTATGTTTATTGCGGCACTATTCACAATAGCAAAGACTTGGAATCAACCCAAATGTCCATCTGTGACAGACTGGATTAAGAAAATGTGGCACATATACACCATGGAATACTATGCAGCCATAAAAAAGGATGAGTTTGCGTCCTTTGTAGGGACATGGATGCAGCTGGAAACCATCATTCTTAGCAAACTATCACAAGAAGAGAAAACCAAACACCGCATGTTCTCACTCATAGGTGGGAACTGAACAATGAGATCACTTGGACTCGGGAAGGGGAACATCACACACTGGGGTCTATCATGGGGAGGGGGGAGGGGGGAGGAGGGAGGGATTGCATTGGGGAGTTATACATGATATAAATGATGAATTGATGGGTGCTGACGAGTTGATGGGTGCAGCACACCAACATGGCATAAGTTTACATATGTAACAAACCTGCACGTTATGCACATGTACCCTAGAACTTAAAGTATAATAAAAAAAAAAAAAAAAGAAAAAAAAAAAAAAAGAAAGAAAAAAAAAAAAAAAAAAAAAGAAGACAAGTGTAGACATACTATGAAAACTGCCTATTCACTTAAAGTAATATATGCATGCTACAGCTTTACCATATTGCAATTGTAACCTTTTACATGCTTGCCGTTGGAGAATAAAGTCACTTTTTGTTTTAAGAAAAAAAAAAAAAAAAAAAAAAAAAAAAAAAAGAAAAATCACCACATAAAAAGCCTAAAAAGAAAAATCAATATAATGACATAGCCAAGTGATCTGAGCCACCATCTGACATCAGTTGATATCAGCCAGCTTCTGATACTAACTACCCCATTGGTGACACACTGGGTTTATGAAGAGACAATCTACGATGATGAAGATATAGCATATGCATGGCACTACAGCATGGACTCCTACTCACCAAGGCTGTTCTAGCTACTGTTACTGCCCAATGTCCAACATGCCATCAGTAGAGACTGAATCAGAGCCCCTAATAAAGTCCTGTCTAGAGTGACCAATAATCCCAGTTTGTCTACACCTGAGGATTTTGCCAGGACAGAGGATATTCAGTGCTAAATCCAGTTCGTTCTCAGGTAAATTATCCCTAAGGAAACCAAACAATCAATTGGTGGCAAGTTAACTACATTGTAATCCTATAACCCTGGAAAGAGCAGTGAGTGCTCTTAACTGGAATGTTCATAAATCTTTGGTTAGGTTTTTCTTTCCTATCCACAGAGCCTCAGTTAACTTGCAGAATATTTAAACAAATGTCACATCATTATGCAAAACATCATCTCAAACCAAAAGAGCCATTCTGTAGCAAAGGGAGTGTGATAGTGGGCATGTGGACACAGGATACTCTGGTCCAATCACATATGGCACCACACAGAGGCTGCCAGCTTAAGGTAGCATTGAGACAGCATTTTGATTATACAGCTGAGGTGTTAAATTGCAGATGTGACTCTGCAAGGATGGGACACCAAACTCCAGATGTGGTTTTCACCCTAAATCAAGAGCCATTAAATGGTGCCACGTCCACAGCAGATAAAATACATATGTCTAGGACAAAGGATGGAGTTAGGAGTGACTTTGCTCATTGTCAATTCCATCAACCCACTGAAAGAATTCATGCTTCCTATGCTACAACATTAGATTCTAGAAACCTTCAGGTATTCTTTTAAGAGATAGCTGATCAACAGTGTCAATAAAGTTTAAGCTACACATGTTTCTCAATGATTTTGGGCTCCTGATGCCAAGGAAAGTAGTCACCAGCCTGGCAGAGATGATTGATTCTGATCACCAAAAGGAAGTAATGAAGCTGAAAAAAGTATGTTGGGCACCCAGATGATCCAATAGGGCATCTATTAATACATCTTTCCACAATTTTGACAATAACAAGTGCAACAAACCACCCAAAAATATCTAGAATGTGTTGTCCCCTGCACAGAAATTTCCTTCCCTCGCTTAGAAACCTAGTGAACTAACATTCATTTTACATGTTTTCCTTGGCACTCTTAGTAAAGGATCTCTTTCTCCACTACCTCGATAACTTTAAGCATTTATACTAAAAATTAACACTGTCATTTGTTATTTGTATGTGCATTGCTCTTCTGTAACTGTAAGCAATTTAAATTGAGAAAATATGCATTATTCCCTTTTCCATTCAGGATTTAGAATTGTTCTTGATAAATAGGTGATGATCAGCAAACACTTGTTAAAGGAATAAAAAGGAGGAAGGATTGTCACTTTTTCTCTGAAATATTTGCTTTACCCCCACCCTATCCTTTATCAAGTATGCAGAACTCTATTGATTTCTTTGTTATGAAAAGAATCTTCTCTTCTGCTATATTCTAAGCAATTGGCATGCAAGGGATTTTTTGCCTTTCATCTCCTATACTTAGGAGGGTGCATCACTCAGAATAAATGCTCAATACATATTGAATGAAGGAATAAAAATATTAAATTTCCTACTGTTACCACCTTAAAGCAAAACTTAAAGCATAGCATAGTAATATCAAAAAGACTTGTTAGAAAACCCATTCAAACTTGACCTTGTAAAAGTATCTGTCAAGATGGTTATTTTAAAAGAATCTGAAAATCTTAGAAATACTAAGGAAAGGATGTATGTTCTAAGCCATTGAGAGTTGTGTTTGAACTTCAGTTTTGATGCTAGTAATGTGAATTCCGGATTTTATTATACACTCTAAGCTTCTATGTCCTAATTTTTAAAACATAGATAAAAATCTACTTCACAAGAATTTTATGAAACTGAAATGAGAAAATGAATTTAAGAACACGTTAATATACAGTAGACACTTGGTAAACAGCTACTATTATTTTTTCATTGTTTTTAATATCATCATCATCATTATTAATATAAACCTACTTGGAGCTCACACTCTGCCATAGTTAATATTGCTGTTTTTAAAAGGATTCATCTTAAATTTGGACAAGTGGAAAGTCATATGGATTGTGGTCATGTGTGATTTTTAAACAGGCAACTGAGAATTCTTTTCCCTCTTACAATAAACACATTTCCATCTTTCCAGTACTGTCAAGGAAATTTTTTTTTTTCCTTGAAATCTAAGTCCTCCACTAAATGTCCTATTAAGCTATGTAGTCAGCCGGGCATAGCCTGTAATCCCAGAACTTTGGGAGGCCAATGGCGCCACTGCCCTCCAGCCTGGGCGACAGAGCGAGATTCCATCCCCCAAAAAAAATTAAAAAAAAAAAAAAAAAAAAAAAAAAAGAAGCTATAAAAGCTATCTAGTCAAAAGACTGACCCATTTTGGAAGTATTCTTTCCCTATTTGTCTAGGAAGAAGTAAAGATTCTTCTTTTTTTTTTTCTCTTACTATTTTAAAAAACACTAACATATTATTGTCTCATGCGTCTGTGTAAAGAGACCACCAAACAGGCTTTGTGTGAGCAACAAGGCTGTTTATTTCACCTGGGTGCAGGTGGACTGAGTCCAAAAAGAGAGTCTGCAAGGGTGGTGGGATTATCATTAGTTCTTATAGGTTTTAGGATAGGTGGTGGAGTTAGGAGCAATGTTTTGCGGGCAGAGGGTGGACTTCACAAAGTACATTCTCAAAAGTGGGGAGAATTACAAAGAACCTTCTTATGAGTGGGGAAGATTTTAAAGAATCTTCTTAAGGGTGGGGGAGATTACAAAGTACATTGATCAGTTAGGGTGGGGCAGAAACAAATCGCAATGGTGGAATGTCATCAGTTAAGGCTATTTTCACTTCTTTTGTGGATCTTCAGTTACTTCAGGTCATCTGGATGTATGTGTGCAGGTCACAGGGGATATGATGGCTTAGCTTGGGCTCAGAGGCCTGATAATTATCATATATAACATATTCCTGCATTTTATCTTATAGATTTTCTGGGACGGAGTAAGCACCCACTGTCCATTTACTTACTTGTATTTATTTTAATGTAAAGGAATTCAGAACATATCACCCCCAAATATGCCATTTTGGCACATGAGTTATTTTGAGCTTAAAAAATTGAGAACCAGCCAACACAGTAAAAGTTCTTTACCTCCCCCTCAACTGCCTAAAATATAAATTTCCCCTTTGTAAAGGAAATGTACATCTATTTTAAATTTTTCATTAGTAAAAATATCAGTACCAGGAAAAAGATCTGTTCTGAGATAACTTTATCACCTGAAAGACTTTTGTTTTCATAACAATGCAATTTTTATTCATCATCTTCTTCCCTTCACCTTCCTGTAACTTGCCTTCATCACGTTCCAGAAGCACCAAACCACAGTTATTTTTTGTAGCTCAGGATGTTATATAAGCCTCAATTAACTGGTCTTTTCTCATATGAACTTCTGTGCATATACACATAATATTGTTTTTCTCTTGTTAATCTATCTTATGTCAATTTAATTCCTAGACCAATGAATCATTTTTTATCTTTTTCAAAAAACAAACAAAAAAATATAACTCGTGAAAATAAATTAAAACCGTTCAAATGAGAATAAGCAAAGACTGTTTGTTCAGAGCTTGCCATAAAGCAAGGGAGTCAGCCACCATCAATTGCTTTTGGCAAAGATTCAAAGTCCAGCAGGGGAGTGAGAAATCTTCAAAGTGAAATTGTAGGTTGTTGGCCTTGGGTAGCTGGAGGCAGGCTAACTAGAAGTGAAAGTACCTATTTGGCTCTCTCTGTTTAATCCCGAATTGGAACCAGAAGCAAAATTAGGGAAGCTGTTATTTACTGATCAAGTCATGACCATTTTGCACAGTTTGTAATTTGGCTTCCTGAACTGTCGCTACAGAGTTTGCGATTAGCATTTTATTTTTACATATGGTCTGGTCATTGTTGGTGTATTTATCCCTCTTTTTCTCACATAGAAAGACAACACACTCAGAATACTAGCATTTATTTGCATGCTCGTCCCACTTATAAAAATGAGTTTCAAAATATATTTATAAATTTAAATATATTTCTACACTAGAATTAAAGCATACTTTTTTCTTTCTTTCTTTCTTTTTTAGACAGTCTCACTGTGTCACCCAGGCTGGAGTGCAGTGGCACCGTCTCGGCTCACTGCGACCTCCACCTCCCAGGTTCAAGCTATTCTCCTACCTCAGCCTCCTGAGTAGCTGGGATTACAGGCATGCACCACCATACCCAGCTACTTTTTTTTTCGTATTTTTAGTAGAGATGAGATTTCACCATGTTGGCCAAGCTGGCCTCAAACTCCTGATCTCAAGCCATCCACCGGCCTCAGCCTCCCAAAGTTCTGGGATTACAGGTATTAGCCACTCTGCCCAGCCTGAGTTAAAGCATACTTTAAAAAAAAAAAAATTGTGTATAGATTTCTATGTAAAATAGATGTTGACTTAAGCTTTATGTTGTTGTTTGTTTTGGGAGAAGTCTCAATAATGCCACATTGAATTGGAGATCTTTTAAGGACAGTTTTGAAAACAAGATGGAAATACTTTAAAGGCTACCATTGACAGAGTAGGAGCATCGCCGTCTTGTACAAGCCCCTCATTCTAAAGTTCACCTTAATCAAAAACCCCCTAAATCCAAAGGACATCAGCTAAGGTCAGCACAAAAATAAACCACAACTAAAATCTCCAACCAGAAACATTCCAAACTCCTCCTTGGCCAGAGTCATGCTAGCCCAGAAGTAACCTCCCTCTGACAGGGAAGGTTTCAGCCTCAAGATAACCCCCTACAGCCAGAAAGATGTCAGTCCCAAGATAACCCTCCCTCCTCTCAGAGACATTCCAACTCTGCCATAAAGCTTCTCGCTCACACAGAAACATTCCAAGCTTGTGATAAGCCCCCTCACCCTAAAACCAATATACACTGCTAGTCTGTAAGAGAAGGTGCTCCTGACCGAAATTGGCAAGAATCCCCTCTCAGGTTTATTTTCACTAAAATAAATGTGTCTTTAACTGTCGAGCTGCATTTCATGTTTCTTCCCTCTTTCTTTAACTCTTACAACCATAACTAGCAGAAACCTGATAGTTTACTATCAGTGTTCCTTACACATTGATGACAATCCCCAAGAGAAGAGCAATCTTACTGTGAAAGTGGTTTTTTTTAAAAAAAAAAAAAACTGGAAATAATTAAATCTGATACATAAAATAATTCATGAACCATACAAGGTCTTCAAAAGCAATTTTGTTACATGAATAAATTATTTTTATCTTTAGAAAGGGGTCACAACAAATTCTAAAGTATGCATAAAAATAATTTCAAATAAAGAAATGATTCTGTGTTCTTACACTTGATTCTGGGTAAAACAAAAGTTTTGAATATAGCATCATGTTACCTTTAAGAAGTTGAAAAATAATCAACTTCTGAATAAGAAATTATAAAAGAAAAGTGTATAGTACAAACAATTTCTTGACTTAAAGAAGGATCTGCTTTAAGTACAAATGTTTAATATAAGTTAAATAAATTGTCTTCTTCAAACCATTTTTTCATTCTTTTCAATAAATATTTATTGAATACGCAACAGAAGAAAAGACTGAGGATGAGAGCTCAAACAAGACCATCATACATAATATATTTTGCCTGAACTACATTTTATTTTTTTCTTTCATCATTGAGATTTTATTGGTTGAGGGCCAGTACAGACATTTCAATTTGTACACAATTCTTAACATAAGTACCGAAAATCTAAAAGGCCATGTATTGTAATTCTTTTTTAAAGTTATTCCAGTGACTTTCTCCCTTAAAATTTGGAGGCAAATTTTCCTTAAAGGCTATCAAGTACCAGTACCTTCATATGTTGATAAGCTGTTAAATGCCTCCCACGAATTCACAACTGAATAGCAGATACCCTATATATTCACATTTTTAATCTTTCACAGCACAGTAACAAAGTTATTAGGACATCAGGACTACCACAACCAAAGATGTTACAGAGTGCACACAGTTCTCACAGGGAGAGCTATGATCAAGGAGTGGATATTTTAAGGAAACAATTCTACTACAAAACATGGGAATAGAAGTAATTTAAAATGTTCAAGACATTAAACGCAGGACATACTCTATATTGCCATTTAATCTGGTTTGTATTATAGAATATAAAAACTAACCTCCCCAGCTATGGTATGTTAAGTTGACACCCAAGACAGTCAAAGCCTCCCATAATTCAATATCCCACAGTATTTTTTCAACCAGCAAATAATTTCACCTCTTAAAAAAAAAGCATTTACACTTAAAAAATGGGATGAGGTGTGATTCCCTCCTTTTTAAAAATGTTTCTAGAGCTACTAAAAACTTGCATTTACAAAATAGTTGATAATAAATATTCCTCTGGATTGTACAAGAAGGGAGACAGGGACCGCTGATAAGACATGGTATATGGTATTAATCAGACTTGACTTCTTAATCTCCTGCTTCATCAGAGGCGGGACTCTCCTCAGTTTTCGTTCCCCATTTTCTGCAGGTAAATCTTCAGTTTCTTGGTTGGCCACTTCAGCCTGTTTTCCCTTTGCTCCCCTTTTCCCTTTTGTTTGCCCTTTTTTGTCTGAAGATTTGTCTTTCACTGCTGCCCTTTCCAGCTTCGCTTCCACTTTTGCAGGAGCAGGTTTAGCTAACAGCCGCTGGAATCTCCTCTTGGGCTCTTTCTTGGCGGCCCCTTCATTGGAGCTGACCTTCCTCTTGGGCATCCTGGTGGCAGGGAGGACAAGTGCCAGGTTCCTTCGGGCTGGAGCTTGCCTAGAGCCTTTGCGAAGCTGAGCTGTAGCTCCTCTCACCGCCCAAGCCGCTGAGACCCACTGCCTTAACTACATTTTGAAAACTTGAACAAACATTTCAAAATCAGGACATTTCATATACAAGTCTGGATTTCAGTCTTCCCTTGAACAACCAGGGCCTGCATTTGTGTAGATCAGCTCAACAAAGGAGGCAGAGAAGGGTATGTGATGTTCACCACAGCTCTGACCACTCCCCAGTGACACTCTGCCTCTCTCAGTTGTCCTTTATCAGAACCCTGCCACCGTTTTTATAAATACTTTTTATACCTTCCTGTCTACAAAGAATTGAAAAACGAAAGACCAGTAAAGTATCACATTTTGCTGAAAAAGTCCCTTTTACATTTCAACTGCCTTCTTTAATTTAAATTAAATATGCAAAGACTTTCTGTAATGAAGACAAAATCCAGCCCACTTCAACTGCTTTTAAAGGTTTAGTATTAGGTAGTGGTTCATACCTATAATCTCAATGCTTTGGGATGCTGAGACTTTAGAGGATCACTTGAGCACAGGACTTCAAGACCAGCCTGGGCAACAAAGCAAGACCCAATAAATAAATAAATAAATAAATAAATAAATAAATAAATAAATAAATAAAGTTAGCAAAGCAAGACCCAATACATACATAAATAATAAATAAATCAATCAAAAATGTTAGCCATACATGGTGGCATACACCTGTGGTCCCAGCCACTTCAGGGACTGAGGTGGGAGGATCGCTTGAGCCTGGGAGGTCAAGGCTGCAGTGAGCTGTGATCTAGCCACTGCACTCCAGCCTGGGTAACAGAGTGAGATCTCATCACCAAAAAAAAAAAAAAAAAAAAAAGAGAGAGAGAGAGAGAAAGGTTGAGTATTTCTTATCCAAAATGCTTGGTACCACGAGTATTTCAGGGTTTCTTGGATTTTGGAATATTTGTATATATGTAATGAGATATCTTGGGAACAGGACCCGAGTATAAGCACAAAATTCTTTAGTTTAACATACACCTTATAAACACAGCCAGAAGGTAATTGTATACGCTATATTTTGGTAATTTTGTGCATGAAACAAAGTTTGTGTACACTGAACCATAAGAAAGCAAAGGTGTTGCCATCTAAGCGACCCATGAGGACAATCTGTGGTTGTTTGGCATCGCCATCACTCTTATGACATCGCCATAAGACTTTGAACTTATATACTATTAATAAGCAATCATTTTCTTACTCACATGTAGGTGTTTAAGTAAAAAATATGACATATCATTAATACGGTGAATAAACAATGTGTTCAGGTAACTGAACAGCACAGTAGCATATCAGAATACCTCTATCAGCTGTTAAACAACAGCAACTATAAACACCAGCAGACTGAATAAACTGCATTGTGCACCTGTGTTTTCACTGCAACCTATCACATGAGGCCAGGTGTGGAATTTTCTACTTTGTGGCATCATGTTGGCACTCAAAATGCAAAATTGAATCAAATATAAAATGTGGACTTCAGACATTACAATATTCAATCCTTCTTTAACTCTCTTGCTATAACTTTGTTTCCTGCACAGATTTTGGAGCATACTGGATGTCAGATTTTCAGATTAGGGATGCTCAACTGGTATTATTCTGGCCCCTGCAAAGCTTTCAGTAGATTCCCTACTATGTCATACCAGGGACTATGCGAGTTCCTGGGAATAGCACTGTAACTCATTCTTGAGTGGGTCCTTGAATTCATTGAGTTTATAATCTAATAGGAAGAAGGCTATGAAGAATTCTAATAAAGTAAAACAAGCAATCACAACAAACCTTCCTCTTTAACTTATCAAAAATGGAAACTTTGAAGAGCTGCTCTTTAATAAATCACTGGAAGGCACCAGGACCCAGGTGTTTTGACTCAGCCTCATTTCAGACTGAGATCTGAGGCCACAATACCTCATGTGCCTATATATGCTAATAATCACCATTTCTTGTACCACTCTTTACATATTCTCATCTACACAATCATCTTCAACTCTTTCTCATGCACTTCAGTCTTACAATTTGTGATCAGCAATCTCCCCTGTAACTTCCACCTTTTCTCTGAATGTTCTTTTCAGTGGCTGAGTTCCATTAATCCTGGCTTCCTTTTGTGTAAATTCTTCTGCTGAATTGCTTTTAACAGAAAGTCCTTTTATTCTTTCTCAGCTTATAAACCTCAGGACAATGAGATGTGATAGGTGTCCTCCTTTCTTCTTACTGCCATATCCAATTAATTAATTCCCCCCTGTACTTTTGAGAAAATTAATGCTAAAGCCTTTGCCATCCATCTATAAGAGTGACACCCTTTCTTATGTCTTAATGCCTTCTGCTAAGCTATTACTCTTCATCATTTGTTGAAGGTTTCTCTCAGGGCAAAGAATTCCTCCCTACCTGATTATCATTATCAACTATTTCAACATTAACATAAACGAAGTTGCCATACCCTCATCTCTTTGGTTCTTGAGCTCTCGTCTCTACCTTACATACCCATTCCCACACTCAGCTTTCATTTCATTAGAAATTGAATCAAATATAAAATATGGACTTCGGACATTACAATATTCAACCCTTCTTTAACTCTCTTCCTATAACTTTGTTTCATGCACAAAATTATCAAAACCTTCTTTAGCTCTCTTGCTATAACTTTGTTTCATGCGCAAACTTTGTTTCATTCACAAATTTTGTTTCATGCACAAAATTGTCAAAATATAGTGCATGAAATTACCTCCTGACTATGTTTATAAGGTGTATGCTAAACTAAAGAATTTTGTGTTTACACTCGGGTGCTGTTTCCAAGATATCTCATTACATATACACAAATATTCCAAAATATTGGCCCTTTCCTGGTTTTCTTTCTTTTACTGTCCAGTTTAATTAAAGTATGCCATTATAATCACTCATTTGCAAATACTCAACTCTTTTGCCCTTTTTACCACCTTTGTATACTTTAAGAAAATTCTTATTGAATTCTAACTTATACAATTTTTCTCCCTGTAATTGAGAACCGGAATATTCTGGGAAAAAGAAAAACATACAACCGGGCATTTTCACATTAAAGTCAAAATGAAAGACTTCAGATGAGCACAAAACAAGTATGTGCAAACTCCTGTGATGTATCCCTATTGCATTTGTTTTCCAGGATTCTGAGATGATATAACATGCCCTCTCCACGTTTTTTTTTTTTTTTTTTTTTTTTTTGAGACAGAGTTTTGCTCTGTCACCCAGGCTGGAGTGCAGTGGTGAAATCTCGGCTCACTGAAACTTCCGCCTCCGGGTTCAAGCAATTCTCATGCCTCAACCCCCCAAGTAGCTGGAATTACAGGCATGTGCCACCACTGCCGGCTAGTTCTTGTATTTTTAGTAGAGATGGGGTTTTGCCATGTTGGCCATGTTGGTCTCGAACTCCCAGCCTCAAGTGATCCACCTGCCTCGGCCTCACAAATTGCTTGGATTATAGGATGAGCGACTGCACCTGGCCCTCTCTCTGTCTTTTCAACTCCATTGTGTTAAGTATTAATGATCTACTTAATGTTTTATGGAGACAATTGAATGCATCCAACATAATCTCTTCAGCAGAGACTGCTAGTAACCATACAATATACATTGAAACCTTATTTTTAATGACAGAATTCCATTCTTTAGATAAGCGCATTGCCACCTTGCAAAAGGATTATTTCTCATCCTTCCTTGAACCTAAGTTCAGCTATATGAATCAGTCCTGGCCAAGGAGACGTAAATAGAAACTTTATGTAGTGTCTTCATCATTAGAAACCTCATTAGCAGGTATGCAAGTGGTCTTCTTTTTCTACTTTCTCCAACTTTCTGCCTGGATTTTTTTAATTTTTTTATTTTTTTAGTTTCTAGTGTGTTTTATGCTAACAGGCAGAAATCTGCCAAGAAAAACAGAGAAGGATCAGATAAAATTGAATGACACTGCATGTCATGATGAAAAACCATCTGGGGTCCTTATCCAGTATTGTTCCAATGGAGTGGAAGAATTAGACAATGTTTCCATGTCTAATGTGAGTAAAAAGACAAGAATTAAAGATGGGTAATATATAAAAATCTTTCAAGAAGTTTGATTATGAAAGGTATGATAGAAGAACAACAAGGAAAAATTAAGAATTAGGAATTTTTTTTAATGGGAGGTGCTTGATCATTTTCACTTCATTTTTATTTACTGAAGAGGAATCTGTTGATTTTAACAAGTTAATCAATCTAAAAGAAGAATTAATGTTCTCTCCACACCTCTCCTTTTCCTTTGGCCCCCTAAACAACCTGTTCTTTATTTTTCTTACCATTTTTTTTTAAACATGACATTGTTTTAGTTTTCTCTCCTCTAAAGTGGGAATAATAGTAGTACCTACATCAAAGATTGCTAAAGATAACATATGTTTTTGTTCTTTGGCTATTGGACCTGTGATTAATTTGTTTACTCTTGGGTTCATTCCCTGATCCCCATTACTCTGCTTGTCACCACAAATATCTGACTCCTTCATTTCCTAGGACCCTTGTCTATTGACTTCTAATTGGTTTCAGTATCCTGAATGTACCAGCAGAACACTAGGGAGAAAGAAAAGGAGAAATCAGGATATTTATCTTTCTTCCTCTCTCTTTCTGTCTGTTCCATGCTAGATCTCAATAGAACCTCTCCCTTCTTCATGGTTTGAGCTCTCCTTGAAGACTTTCAGTCTCTGAACTTGAGAAGCATCATCGTGTCCCATTTGTACTTCCAGCTATAGGGGTGATAATACCTTTCACATGTCGCTAAGCTCAGGGTTGTCTTACTATGACCCATTTGGTTTTTCATCTCGTTTTTCATGTTTACAACTAGGTTCCCATGTTATATTCCTCTACTGAACTACTTGGCATGGGTTCTGTCTTCCTGACTTCGTCCTGACTGATACAACTATTATTATCATCATCGTCATCATCATTAACTGAGTAAGTCAGTAAATAAAAAGTGGTTAAATGTGAAAAAAAAAAAAAAAAGTGCCTCAGAAAATAAGAGATGGAATACAAAGCCCAGGTAAGAGGAAAAGCCTGCAATTGGAAAATGGAAATAACTTCATATTTAAAAAATTAAATAAATAAATAAATAAGCATCTAAAAGCATGTGAATAGCCAGTCAAGATTATTCTGTAATTTATGTTTTGTTATTTTTATTCCATCTGTTTATCTTGGACATGTTTGAGGCAACTAAGACCATAGTCCAGTTGTACCCTGTCTCCCAGTAGCACCTTAACAAGGTAGTGTGTCTCCAGAAAAAGGTGGCAGAAATATGTGTTATACAATTAGAACCTGAGAAGTGTCAGAGAGCTCTTTGTGTCCCAGAGTGCACAGAGGCAGCAGAAGGAAATCCATGCAACACAAAAGAGAGCAAAAATAAAAACAGTTACATAAAATTTCTGAGCAGATTGGAGATGAATAGAGCTCAAAAAGTCCCTAAGCATAATTTGTTGTGGGAGCAACAGAATTTCTCTTTGCCTAAGAGTGGTACTAAAGAAGAAAGAGATTTGCTGAATTTAATGCATCAGATGAGAGCCCAGAATAATTTAGTAGCAATATGTACAGACTGATCACTAAGAAACAAGCAAGACAATATGTGACTCAATGGAAGTCAATGAGGACAGAGTACATTTAGGACTAGATGCCCAGTCCCACCCTCCGATGTCTTTAGACTATGTAAGATACATGGACCCTTGACACAGTTCCTGGAAAAGGAGAGGGGAGACTAAGTAATAATAATTGGGATTATGGTTTTGACATTCTGACAGAATAGGGCTAAAAATAGAATATAAATTCAATTTTAGAAAAATAATTTTTTGTTTATTACACATCTGAATTAGAAAACTGAGATTTCTATCTATGACAAGTGAATAAAAATAGTTGAAGGTTGTTGCAAGATCAGTTTTAAAGTCATGTTGGAAAAATAAGCTCATAAAATATTTAGAAATTTTATGAAGCATAGTACTACATTAAAAATACGAATGGGCTGGGTGCGGTGGCTCACACCTGTAATCCCAGCACTTTGGGAGGTCGAGGTAGGTGGGTCACCTGAGGTCGGGAGTTCAAGACCAGCCCAACCAACATGGAGAAACACCGTCTCAAATACAAAATTAGCCGGATGTAGTGGTGCCTGCCTGTAATCCCAGCTACTCGGGAGGCTAAAGCAGAAGAATTGCTTGAATCTGGGAGGTGGTGATTGCAGTAAGCCAAGATCGTGCCATTGCACTCCAGCCTGGGCAACAAGAGCAAAACTCCGACTCAAAAATAAATAAATATATTCATTCATATATATATACAAATAGATATATGTATATATATCTATGTAGCCATATGAACATATATATGAATAGATTCATTCATAGATGTGTGTGTATATATATACATATATATCTGAATTAGAAAATATACATATATACACACACATATGAATATAAATATGTATGTATGTATATGTGTGTGTATATATACACACACACACACACACACATATGAATGAATCTATTTTGCTCAAAAAGAGAAAGCCAAGGTGGAAAAAAATTCTTTGTTTCAAAATGCTTAAAAATGTTTTTGAATAATTAGTTGAAACACTGAAATCACCTAGAGTATAATCTTGAAATTTTAGAAGTAGTTAGCATTTTGGTCATCTTGCAGTTTTGTTTTGTTTCTCCATGTATACAAAATTATTTGTGAGGACAGAATTAATTATGAAATTACTTATAATGAAAATTTTAAATATTTATAGTAGTTTAATTTCAACTGGATAAAATAGAGATATATGCTTATATGCGGCTAAAACTATAACAGGTAAAAATATAAGAGTGGGGTTCACTGCGCCCATTTCGTGTCTGGAATCCAGACACAGCAAGTCATCTTTCAGCTTAAATACTTTTTACCCTAGTTTTCTCAGTGTTTTCAAATGAGTGGTAAAATGGTAAATTAAGAAATAATAACTTAAACACTTTTTGGCTATATTTGTGATGGAATTTGAATTGGCATAAACTTTTTTCATACAAGAGATAAATCATGACTTGGCATGTAAAATGCCCTGGTCAAAATTTATTTGCCGCTTTTCTTCAAAGAGAAAAATAGTGATGTTCTGGCAGAGTATACATGCGAATAAAGAGAAAGGATTCATTGTTTATCTAGCAAGTTGCTCACAAATTCGAAATACTTAGCAGTTATCTTTCAAGACTGAACACTCACATCAACAACTGTAAGCAAAACTGTTAATTGTTATACTGTATTTGACAATATCCTTATAATGGGAATTAAGTTTAAGAATGGGAAAAAGAGAACTGATCACTGGTAACATAAGCAGTTTTTCACCTTAAATTACATGTGACAAAAAGTGTGGTGTTAATAGTTTAAGAAAAAAGGAAAAGAATGAGTTATCTTTCTTTACTGAACATGGCCCTGCGTGACATAGCAAAAAAGACTAATGAGTCAGTGACTGTTTCATGACACAATTAACTAAATTTTCCAGTAATAATATGTATTTATTGAAAATTTCAACTTCGTATAGTACCACTTCTTTGGCAAATCACTTTTCTACAGAGATTTTCATAAACTTTTAAGAACGGAGCAGCAGTGGGCACCAAGCAGTCTCTAGACGTCCATGGTTTATTGTTCTGTGGCATTAGAAATATTTTGGCAAAAACTTTGTGAAATGTAGCCTACTCTATAATTTTTTGGTCACTGATTTCACATCTTTTTGATAATTTAAAAATTTTGCCCAACTTTGGCCATTAGATAACAATACCTTCTAGAGAAGCCACGAGCCATAACTCTTCATGAAGTTCCTCTTGCTCTAAAAACAGAGGCCCATGTCCTGGACCCAGGTCCAGATAAAAGGGCCAGGCACTATGTTGTCTGTATCAATTGCTAATTCATAAAGGTCTTAGCAGGGGTCTTTGCAAAAACCAGCAGAGAGTACCTCTGTCTCGTTTTCTTTCTTTTTTATTTATTTTTTTGTTTTCTCAGCAACCTAGCTCTCAGGGAAAGAAAAAGACTCTTCCAAAGTGTCTGGCTGCAGCATGCCAATAATCGTGTAGAGTCAGTAGCAGTGCAACAAATCACTGACAAGTGATGAAAATATAAACATGGTAATTCTAAAGGGCTTAGATAAAAGGACAACATGATATTTGAGGACGGCTTTTAACTTCCCAATGAAAAGAGAAGACAATTATTTCCTCTCTAGGAATTTTGGATACAGAAATAAGTGGGAATGTGACTTTATCTTGCTTCTTTGAGCTGTCCTTCCATAAAACGATAATATTCTGATTAACAAGCTGGCTTTTGTAAACTCTAAAACTAAGTATGTTTACAGATTAATTATTCTCTGGTTATGAGAGAAGAAGCAAGCCTTGTCGAGAGCAGCAGTAACCATCTCCTTTATATCACTGCAGTAGGGGTTGGTATTTTAGGCTTCTTTTGCATTCATCCCCATAGCATTTTGTGAAGCGTGTCATGAAAGACAGCAGTACAAGATTTCCTGCAGATTTCTCTCATTGATTTATTAACTGATCTATACAGTGGTTGTCTTATCACACTCATCACTAATGATGACATAGAGAATAATTGCCATCCTATGACTGATCAGAAGAGTCATTTTAAATATGAAAGTAATAATATTTTATTATTAATAGTCTACATAAGCCAGTTCTCTCCTTTCTAGGATCCATACTAGCAGAAGTTGTAAAGCAGTGTCTTAAATACTCATTCAGGGTGTTTAATATATTTTAAATCAGTGGGAGATTCAAACATTATCAACCTTGCATTTTCTAGGGTTTTTTCTTAAATTGTCTTTATCAACAGAATTGGCTGAAAGGATATCACCAGATCTTGCAACAATATGACCAAAATATTCATAACTTGATCTTAATAAGTTGCATTTTTTTAAAAAACACATTGAGTCTCAACAGGAAGATATCAAACTACAATTTTACCTAAAAGGTCTTAATAGGTGCTATGTAAATATGACAGTATATTATTAGAGGAAAATATTACCTAAAATAAATTGTGAATCACTTTATGGTTAGATGAACTGAAATTAATATTGATACTGTGTGCTTCACTCTTAACTAGAAGAAAAATAACATTGCTGGAAACATTAATATGATGATGGTGCTTCAGGTAAGCAACTCACAGTGGCTTTTTGCCATTTAAGCAAATAACAGTGGCTGTTTTTTTTTTTCTCCTGAATGTTAAAATTATATTTTGGTGTAGAAAAATGTATGATTTAACAATTATTTTCATTATATATAATTTTCCGGTAGTTCAAAGTCTACATTTGAAACTTATTTATGCTGACTTTTTTTTTTTTCCTGGATCAATAGTATCTCTGGAAATTAGATATCTCCACGGAAACTTTTCTCTTCTTCTTGATTTACCTTCGTCATTTTATAAATATTTTTTCCTTCTGTTTTAGAGATAAGGGCATGAGATAAAATGCATATGTTATGGGGAATATATTTAATATATATTTGTATTTTCCAATACAGCATTCTAAAACAGTTGTCTGCCAAGCATGTAAAGTTAAGAATGCTTACAATTTCCATATCACCACAAACTGTTACAATCTGCAAGTCTCTCTCCTTTCCTTTGAACATGGCCATTGTGATACCATGGACCTTTTAATGACAACACCGTGGCATACAACATGATAGTACACCATGACCAAATAGAGCAGTTTTGTTTTTAATAACATAAGATTTAATAATTTTCATTTTTGTAATTCATTTTAGTTTGAATTCTTGGTTTGGATGTTTTAGGAATTTGGACACTTGAAAAAAAGGTTCCCCTCTGTAAGAACACAAGAGTTCTACTTTTGCCAAATTGAGTTAGAACTTGTGTTTTTCTATCTCCTCTTTCTTCACTCCTTCCTTTTCTCCTTCCTTCCTACTTTCCTTCCTTCCTTTCTTCCTTTTGTCCTTTTTTTTTTTTGCAGACTAAATCCTTAGAGAATCCTATTTATATATTCTCAGTGAATTTTATTACATTTCTTTAAGTAAACAGCATTTCACATTATGTGTAAGTAAAATGCGCATGAACTACAAAGACATAATAGTAATAATTCAATTTTACCCACATAGTTCTATTTTAGTTGATTCTTTCTTCCTTTGTTAGTATTGGTAAATATATTACCTCACAAAATGTTATTAAAATCTGCACTTCACAATAATTTTTTCCTCAAACTATGACATGTATTTTATTTGATTCCATTATACATTTTATAATTTTGTATTGGAATGCAATAATCGCATATATCATAGGGGTTCAAAAGTGATGCAAAGCAGATGTGTAAAATAATAGTTATATAGTTAATATATCAAATAAGTTTATTTTACATCATAAATGTTAGCTATGACTTTCCTTAATGGATGAATTATATTCATTTATTATTTTAATTATCTGTGTTTCAAAATGTTCAAATTGCAACATGATGACACTTGTAATGATAATATTAAACATGTATTTCCTAATAAAATTGAGATTACAAAGATTAAGCATTAAAAACTTGCAGTTTTTTCTCTCACCAATTAATATTGAAATTCCATCTTCTCCTAAGGAAATTTTCGCAAAAGTGTTACATAATATATTAATTATTCATTTACTGTCATCACAATTCTTATTGTACTTTATCTATTAAGAGAAAAGTATAATTACATAAAAGGAAACTGTGGTCTATTTTTCTATTTTAAGAAATATTACTGTTTAGAATAAACTACTTCACTGAATATTTTTTGGTATGGAGTATAAAAATGTTACTCAGGTAAAAACATAATAATAACGATCATTATTTATTTAGCAATATATAATGTGAGTGATATTTGCAACCATCACTTTGTTTTTAAGCTAGTTTTATTTGATTGGTGTATAAATTGTAAATGTTGAATTTTCTGTAATAAGGTTTAATCAGGTATATATCATATATACACATATAAGTTTCTTATAATTAGCTGTCTTTTCTATAGAAAATATAAGTAAATAAAAATGTTAAGCTGGAACTAAGATTGCATGACCTTGCTACCAATTAACTTAAGGAATTGTTAAAGGCTTTATCATTTTTCTGTAGCACAGATTTTTATAAATTAAAAGAAAACTTAAACAAGATATGTATCTGTTGTCTTCATTATGCTGGATAAGAACTGACAGAACAGTTAAAACAGGGCTCTGCTTCTAGTAGGAAGATATAAACAAAACCTGAAATCCAAGTAGTGAGCTACTGCTTTATTTTCAAGATTTTAAGTATTTTGCCAAGGGCAGACTGTTACTTTGGACAGAAAGAAGAGCCAAACATAAAGGAGAAAGGGAGAACTCAGGACATAGAAAGAAAATCTAAAGTATTTGACAGTACTGATACTGCCTAAGATGAACATATTTGACAACATTTACATTCCCAAGGATGAAGCAAGCACTGAGCTTTGCAAAGGATATTGAAGACAGTAGATACAAGAGGCCCTACTGGAAGGAACTATGCAGGAGTTCATCAAGAGTGAGAATAAGAGTCTACTGCAAGCAACTGGCCATATCAATGGGGGACAGCAGGGAATGCTTGAAAGATATCTAGCAAAAACATATATAATCTTCACTAAATCAGAATTAAAAAATTGTCCTTCATTTATTAAGGACTTTTGGCTGAGTACAGCAGATGGCGCCTCCAGTCCCAACACTGTGGGAGGCCAAGGCAGGATAATTGCTCAAGGCCAGGAGTTCGAGATCAGCCGGGGTAACACAGTGAGAACCCTGTCTGCACAAAAAATAATTTTAAAAACTTTAGCTGGGAATGGTGGCATGCCTGTAGTAGTACTAGTTACTTAGGAAATGATGACTTGAACCTAGGAGTCCAAGGTTGCATGAGCTATGATAGCACCATTGCACCCCAGCCTGGACAACAGAACCAGACCCTGTCTCTGAAAACTGAATAAATAAAAATAAAATAAAATAAGAATTGTGCACTGACTATCAGAGTAGAATGAATGAATTGTGACTCTACTTACTTTGTGGTTTTATTTTTATAATAATATATATTAATTTTTTGGTATTTCCCTTAACAGAGTATGATCTATTCTCCATAATTCTGTTTGTTATTTACAAGACAACATAATTTTTAAACCCTACAAGTATGTTATATATATGCAATTGGGGAAAATTTATTACAAGTTTGAAAGTCAAGTGAGCCAAAAGAAATAAGTAGCACCACTTACAAAATCCTGTCAATGAAAGATTCTTTTCTGTTTGGATCCCTTACAGTGCCTATTTAAAGACTATGGTTGATTTTGGCAAAAGAAACACCGTGCAAATAATAAATGAAAGTAGAAATGTGTATAGACACTGATAACAAAAATGTATAATTATACTCAATTCTAATTATTTCATTGGCTGCCCTTCAAAGTAATTGCATTTTTTTTCTTCTTCCTATGGAGTCTCTACAAATTGATCTTACCAGTGACACCACATTACACACACACACACACAAAAATGTCTGTGAAAAAATGTTTGAGGAATCTGTCTTCTTTGGTTATGAATTAGCTCTTTTCAAATAACTATTGACAATACCACTAAATACAAACTGACCAAATGAATTGTGTTATGTGATATAAAGCAAATAATTCACTTACAGCCTTACTTCACTGCCTTTTCTTTCTCTCATAAAACCTGATTGCTTGGTAATCAGCATTTCTGACACCTTCCTGAGAAGAAATAGCATTGTATCAAGAAAAACACAAAATGCACACCTATCTTTTAATGGGCTCATTTAATGTTCTGTCCCCAAGTCACCCAAAAATGTATTTTGTGGTTGTAGAGAAGAAAATCAAGCCTAATACTCTACTCTGGTAATCAACTTCCTACATAAATTCTCACTTCAGTTAAGTTTCCAGTCAGGCAAAGGTAAGTTAAAATCTTTGAAACACTATTCTCCTTTCCTGACAAAAAGACACATAAAAGCTGAGTTCAGCTCTCCTGCAGTTTTTGGAAAGAGAAACATTCTATTTATATATAATTAAAGGGGTTTCTAAAATAGCAAACAATCATAGAAGTTTTCACAGTTACTATTGTACTATTATGGCTACTATTCAAGTTTTAATTGAAGTTATTCAAAATTAAAAATAATTAGCAGATAAGTTAAGAAAACATGGAAACGCAAGTTTTTAAATAGTTTAGGAAGAAATGACGGAAGATAACTTGATTTGAATGCATGTTTGAGTTTGTTGCCTATAAGGGTAGGGAAAATGGAGATACAAAAATTACAAAGTGAAGAAACTTGCAATGATATTTCAGAGGCACTGGAAGTTCCACAACAAAGGGGACACCAAACTGATATGAAGTACTTTGAAGAAGAATTGATGAGTGCATCCTCCTGAGATAAGATGAACTTTATAAAGAGAAGAGGTAAAAGGGGTGATCCATCAGGAAATAATGACTTATGCATGTAAACATGCCCAATATTGTGCTGGATTTGTAGAGAAAAATGAAATTTGAGGGGGACATTACAACAAAATTATCACTCATTATCTACTATTTATTATACTAGACCTTATTGATAAAATATGGGCAAAAGAGAAACAGCACGCACCATTTATTGGCCAATAAGAAGAGAAAGCAAACAAATAACACAGAAATAAACTCATGCTTGGAAACTAATGCTGTCTATGAAAGAAAGGAACCCAGTGTTCTGAGCAGAAAGCAACTTATTTCAATTAGAGGACTAAGAAACTGACTTTTAAGCCAAAATCTCATTGGTAAGTATGAATTAGCTGGGCAAAAGAACATTGAAAATTAGCCAGGCATGGTGGCAGGCACCTGTAATCCCAGCTACTCAGGAGGCTAAGGCAGGAGAATTGCTTGAACCTGGGACGCAGAGGTTGCAGTGAGCCAAGATCGCACCACTGCACTCCAGCCTTGGCAACAGACTAAGACTCTGTATCAAAAAAAAGAAAAAAGAATATTGAGCAAGCAGTAGAGGGAGCTGAGTAATGGAGAGGTGTACTTCAATGAAAGAGAGATAAAAAAGTATAAAGGACTGAAGGAATTTTCCAGGCATTGGATAGCAAAGAGTGAGGGTAAGAAGGCCTGGAGAGTAAGAATGACTAGAAAGGCATCATGAGGGCACGGTCAAATTTTAAAATTAGTCCTGAATGCAATGCAAAGCTTTGGAAAACATTTAGTCAGAGAAATAACATCACCCGATTTATATTTTAGGATTATTTTGGTTGTTATAAGAAGATTGGATTAGTTGGGAGTGAGAGTGAAAGCAATTATTACACAAGATAAGAAATTAGGATGATTAAGAAAGAGTGTTGGGGTGGAAATTGAGAAAACTTGTAAAATTTAAGATATTATTTTAAAGACAAAATTGGCCAAATTTGGTGTACAATCATATGTAAGGGTTACTCTGCTTCATTCCTTGAGTAACTACCGGATGGTAGTGTCATTTATTGAAACAGTGAGGGCTAAAAGAGGAGTAGATTTGTTTGCAGAGCTAAGGCAGAATGATTTTGATCATGATAGAATTAAGATGCTTAAGATATATTCAAGCAAAGAAAGATGAAAGGATAAAGGGCTAAAGGAAATTTTAGATGGGTAGTAGATTGTTGCTTACAGGGCTTGAAACTCAAAGATAGTGTCAGAACTGGTGATACTGGTGATATATTTCTGGGAGATGTAGACATATAAAATTTCTAAAGGCATGCTGACTGTCTGAGCTAGACAAAGTAAGTGTATATTACATGAGGCGAGAAAACAAAGAACAACAACAACAAAAAGCACTATACAAAGTTCTTAGGTTGTATAAAACAGAAATAGCCAGAAAAGAAGAAAACATATTAAAAAAGTAAACTCAAAAGCAAAGAATAAGAAATCATGAACTGAATTAAAGACTTTTTTTTTTTTTTTTTAACTCAGAGACCGGTCAAATGTATCAAATAAATAAAATACTGATGAGAAATCAAGTAAGACAAAGAAGGAAAAATGTGTATGGATTTGACAACATGGAGGTCACCAGTGACCCTAACCAGAGCAGAGACCAAATAGAGTTGGAGCCAATAAAATCTGCTGTACTTTTCTATGAAGAGAGAAAGCTGTCTGAATAAATCGATGTAGTATGCTTAAATTATAAAAATAAATGAACTATGTATTTATTTACAGGTAAAGTCAATATATTTAATTTCTTACTTAATATAACAATTAAAACTAGAATCCACATGGTTTACTTTTTTTAAACGTTGATGCTTAATATCATATTTTTAAAATGCAATCTACTTTTTATTTTACAATGCTGTATTAGTCTTTTCTCACAGTTCCACATGGCTGGGGAGGCCTCACAATCATGGTGGAAGACAAAGGAAGAGCAAAAGGATGTCTTCCACGCGGAAGGCAAGAGGGCATGTACAGGGGAACTCCCCTTTATAAAACCTTCAGATCTCATGAAACTTACTCATTATCACAAGAACAGCACAGAAAAGACCTGACCCCATAATTCAATTACTTCCCTCTGGCCCTGCCCTTGACAAGTAGGGATTATTATAATTCAAAGGAAATTTGGTTGAGGACACAGTCAAACTATATCATTTCTCTCCTGGCCCCTCCCAGATCTCATGTCCTCACACTTCAAAACATAATCATGCCTTCCCAACAGTCCCTCAAATTCTTAATTCATTCCAGCATTCACTCAAAGGTTCAAGTCCAAAGTCTCATCTGAGACACAGCAAGTCCCTTCGCCTATGGGCCTGTAAAATCAAAAGCAAGTTAGTTACTTTTTAGATACAATGGGGTTACAGGCATTGTATAAAAATACCCATTCCACATGGGATAAATTGACCAAAACAAAAAAACTACAGGCCCTATGCAAGTCCAAAATCCAGTGGGACAGTCAAGTCTCAAAGCTCCAAAATGATCTTCTTTGACTACATATCTCATATCCAGGTCATGCTGATTATTGATCATGATGTAAGCGGTGGGTTCCCATGGTCTTGGGCAGCTCTTCCCCTGTGGCTTTTCAGGATACAGCCCCACTCCTGTCTGCTTTCATGAGCTGTCATTGAGTGTCTGCATCTTTTCCAGGCAAACAGTGCAAGCTGTCAGTGGATCTACCATTCTGGGGTCTGAATGATGGTGAATCTCTTCTCACAGCTTCATTAGGCAGTGTCCCAGTGGGGGCTCTGTGTGTGGGGAATCCTACTCCACATTTACCTTCTGCACTGCCCTAACAGAGGCTTTCTATGAGGGCCCTGCCTCGTAGCAAACTTCTGTCTGATATTTAGGCATTTTCATAAACCCTCTGAAATCTAGGCAGAGGTTTCCAAACCTCAGTTCTTGACTTCTGTGCACCTGCAGGCTCAACACCATGTGGAAACTTTTAAGGCTAGAGGTTTGCACCCACTGAAGCCACAGCCCCAGCTGTACCTTAGCCCCTTTTAGCCATGGCTGGAGCAGCTGGGACACAAGGCGCCAAGTCCTTAGGCTGCCTACAGCACAGGGTCCTTGGACCTGGTCCACGAAACCATTTTTCCTCCTAGGCCTCTGGGCCTGCGATGGGAGGGCTATTGCAAAGGTCTCTGACCTGCCCTGGAGACATTCCCCCATTGTCTTGGTGGTTAACATTAAGACTCTTTAACACTTATAAAAACTGTGGCAGGCTTGAATTTCTCCCCAAGAAATGGGTTTTTCTTTTCTATCACAATGTCAGGCTGCAAATTTTTCAAACTTTTATGCTCTGCTTCCTCTTGTACACTTTACCACTTAGAAATTTCTCAACCAGATACCCTAAATCATCTCTCTTTAGTTCAAAGTTCCACAGATTTCTAGTTTAGGGGCAAAATGCTGCCAATCTCTTTGCATAGCAAGAGTGAGCTTTACTCCATTTCCCATCAAGCTCTTCATCTCCATCTGAGACCACCTCAGCCTGGACTTTATTGTCTATATCACTATCAGCATTTTGGTCAAAACCATTCAACAAGTTTCTAGGAAATTCCAAGTTTTATCACATCTTCCTGTCTTCTGAGCCCTCCAAGCCTCCAGGAAGTTCCAAACTTTCCCATGTTTTCATGTCTTCTTGTGAGCCCTCCAAACTCTTCCAACCTCTGCCTGTTACCCAGTTCCAAAGTTGCTTTCACATTTTCAGGTATCTTTACAGCAGCACCCCACTCTACTGGTACAATTTACTGTATTAGTTTGTTCTCACAGTTCTACATGGCTGGGAGGCCTCACAATCATGGTGGAAGACAAGGAAAGAACAAAGTGATGTCTTACATGGTGGCCGGCAAGAGGGTGTGTGTAGGGGAATTCTCCCTTATAAAACCATCAGATATCATGAGACTTACTCATTTTCATGATAACAGCATGGTAAAGACCTGTCCACATAATTCAATTACCTCCCTCTGGCCCTGCCCCTGACATGTGGGGATTATTATTACAACTCAAGGTGAGATTTGGGTGGGGACCATATCAATTGCCATATAATTGTTCTTGAAAAATAAAATCATATGTATTTTAGTAATATTAGAGGAAAATAAAGAATGAAAGTCAATAAATATTTGAGCTACAAGGATTTTATACATTTTGAATTCTTCTCATTTTACAGATAAGGAACTTGAACTACCAGAATAACAGCCTCTTATTAGACCAGATTTTGCAAAAATAAACTAAAATTTTCTGTGGTATTCTAGTAAAAAATAAATTCCATGAGTTTAATAAATATTAACAATAATGCTGCCAAGAAGTTAGCCTTTTCATTTACAAACATAGAAAATGACAACCATAACTACTGTTGTTTTTAATGATAGTTAAAATAATGGTTAATAACTATTAAAATAACGGTTAATAACTGAGTTATCTGTCTCAGTCTAGTTGGGCAGCTATAACACACTACAATAGACGGGGCAATTTATAAACAATAGAAGTTTATTACTCACAGTTCTAGAGGCTGAGATGTCCAAGATAAAGGAACCAGGAGATTAAAATCTGACGAGGGTTCACTCTGCTGCCAAGATGGGACCTTCTGGCTCTGTCCTCACATAGCAGAATGGCAAGACAGGTTTATGGGGCCTTTTTCACCTGGACATTATTCCCATTTGTGAGGGTTCTTCCCTTAGGACCTAATCACCTCCCAATGGCTCCCTCTTTTAATACATCACCTGGGAGTTAGGTTTTAACATGAATTGTGGGCAGATATGTACATTCAGATCATAGCACCATCTAAAGCATCCTTAGAAGTCTGATTTATTTGCCTATTTGACTATAAAATTTTAAAAGTGTATATTTTTTACATGTAAGATAAAGTTCCCCAATGAGCTCTGATGACCTGGAATTTGCCAGTTTACTAGGAAGGAATACTCTCCTTGCTTCTGGTTTTCATTCATTTACTACAGGAATGCTGGGGGTGAAACCTGATGACACTGTATGTACTGAAGCTTTTCAATAAATTGTGTTTCAGTTTTAATAAGATCTGGCGCATTGTTTTGTCTGTTCTCACTATTGTTAACCAGATTTTCTTCTACATTTGAGTAGTTCTTAGGTGGACTTTCAGCTACTAAATGTGGTAATTTATAGAAAAGTACATGTCTTGTCTGCTGAAGCATGTATCATTGCTATGCATTACTTATCACTTAATAATTTAATGTAAAAGTACTCATCAATAAAATTATTATTTTCTAGCTTACACTTGATAGTTTTAAGAAAAAGAACAAGGAAATAAACCTATCAGTATTAACAATGGAAGTAACACTGTTTCCATAAGAAGTTAATTCTTCATACATTCAAGAAGATTGTATTATTGAAACAGGAAAGAAGGCGAAAGAAAGGAAGACAGAAGGGACAAAAGAAATACCAGTGTGAAAAATATATATTTTTTAGAAAATTCTTTTCGGTCTCCCTTCCTTGTTAACCCTTTTCATGATTAAAAAAAAAAAAAAATGAAATAATAATGAAATACATGTGAAGTACTCCTGATACTATGATTGGGAAACATAGGTTAAACATGGTTCCACAGATGATCGAAAGATTACCTTTGAGACACTGAAAGTGAAGGATAAGAAGAACTTTAAAGAGACTGAAGTACAGATGAAAAAAATACAGAAACTACAGGATGGCCTAAACATTTCAAAAGGCAAGATCATCGTACACAGCGGCGACAGTGAAGATGAAAATTGATATGTCCACAATGACAAGGAATTAGTCCTTGTACAACTGTGAAAACTTAAGCCTATGCAGCATCCCATAACTTAACTCAAACTCACCCTCAAGGCCCTGATAGAGATTGTTGAACAGCGTGAAAAGATTTGTAAGCTTGCTGAAATATGTAGAAAATTTGAATCTAAGAAAGAAAAAGTGCTCCATTTTTGTCAGTATTGACTCTCTAAGGAGCAGGAGGAGATTGAGGAGGATAACCTAGAAGACCTGAGGAGCTTGCCAAGTTGATGGTGGACTACATAGGGATGGAGAATTTCCAGAAATAGTATGACAAAGTGAAAATGCAGCAACTGGCCTTCAACACAGACGAGTCCACTGTTAGAAATCAGTGGGAAGTTGTGGGAGATGCTGAAGGAGTACTTGAATGGCATCTCAGTGAGTGACGAAGTGCTGGGCCAGATCAACCCACTGTTCATAGTCATCCATGGATGCAGCTTACCCTAGCTCTTGTCCACACCTATAGCCCATCCAAGTAGCAAACAACATTCAACCACTTATCATGTCAATGAAGCAGCCCACATGATCTCTCACACCCTGTGATCTAAGGAAAATCTCTTTTCAACCCACAGGGATTTTTTTGAGACCTAAGGACTTTGCTATTAAAAACTTCCAATGGGGCAAGGGCAAAACTCTGGTTGGTAGTTGGGTAACTTTGAGCAAGTAGACAATTTTTCTTAATTTGAATTTAATTTCCTCACATTGTGTGAGAAGAATAAACACCTCATAAACATAAAATATTATATTCATGTGAGGTATAGATTACCATTCTTTAAATTCTCTATTTATTGGAAAGATAAGAACAATACCTTTTAAAGGAAATTAATTAAAACTAAATTGACTGATTTGCATACAGAATCTTGTCATATTGATTCATGACTAGTCTGATGTTTACTTACCAATCTAAGAATTTTTCAGGCAGATTGAGCAAAAATAGTTTTGTTTCAGGCAATACTGACATGAAACTAGATTTTTAAAAAACAGTCATTATATATAAAAGTTGATACAATTACTTTTATCTATATTTATTTTCAAAATTATTTATGTCTTCAAATGTGGCTGTGCTGGGGCAGGGTAGATTCTAAAATGGCTCCAATAATTTCTACTTACTAGCATTATCTAGAATTCATTACTTTGTGTAATTCTCTCCTCTTGATTATGACTTCCTTCTAACAGAGTATGACAAAAGTGACGATTTATCATTTCCATGATTAGGTTAATGTGTGAAAATAAAACTTTCCTAGATTTCTCAGTGTTCAGGTAAATAGCTCTAGCTGCTATGACATGTTCACATATCATGAGAATTAGATCTATAGCCATTTGTCTAGTTAATTATTCTAATTTAAAAGAGTAATAGAGCGTCTCTTATCTTCTTGGGGGCTAAATGGCTATAGCTAGGAGTAGATTTCTTGCTTGAGTCCCTGAGGTGCCAGGAAAGACTGCAAAAGCCATAATCCAAGGAATTTACATTTCAATTTGGAATGAGACCCAGGACCTTGGAGACTCTTCTAGGTTGTAGACTAGATACAAAGGTTATCTGTCTCATAGAGAAATTTTATTTACAGAACAAAAGGCTAAAGAAAGGAGGAAACCCCTTCTAGGAGCTGAAAGGAGAGAGGAAGGGAAAGTACCTTCTTGCCCTTTATAACAGAAAACTATCATTTTTTCTTCACCACTCATTATGGGGGTGGATGGGGAGTCAGGCTTTTCTTAGAACAATTTGACTGGCTCTCAGTTTGTAACTCTAGGAAAAAGAACTAGGACATAGGGTGCCAACACTACCTAAGGTGCCAACACTGCCATTTACTGTGCAATACTTAGTAAGAAATTTGTCACTGATTTAGAACGTTTATAATGAAATCAAGAAAGATGACAAAAACGCAGCATCTACATAAGATTGTAACTTGGCATTCATTATTGTTTTCCCTACTTGCACACTTCTGTCAGAGATGTGTGAACCAGAGCAACTTCATCTTGAATGGGGGCCATGTAATATAAAGCTGAGACCTGCTGAGTTGCATTTCTAGTACGTTAGGCATTCTTAGTCACAGGATGAGATAGGTGATTGTTTCAAGATATAGACCCTGCTGATAAAACAGATTGCTGTAAAAAAACCGTCCAAAACCAAGATGGTGATGAAAATGACCTCTGGTTGTCCCCATTGCTCATTACACACTAATTATAACATATTAGCATGCTAAAAGACCCTTTTACCAGCACCATGACAGTTTACAAATGCCATGGCAACATCCCAAAGTTACCCTATATTGTCTAAAATGGAGAGGAACTCTCAGTTCCAGAAATCGCCCACCCCTTTCCCAGAAAACTCAAGAATAATCCACCCCTTGTTTAGCATGTAATCAGGAAATAACTATAAGCATACTCAGTGGAGCAGCGTATGCTGCTGCTCTGCCTAGGGAGTAATCATTCTTTCTTCATTTACTTTCCTAATAAACTTGCTTTCACTTTACTCTAGGGATTTGCCCCAAATTCTTTCTTGCAGGAGGTCCAGGAACCCCATCTTGGGATCTATATCTGGACCCCTTTCTGGTAACACTTTGAGGAAGAATGCAGCCATATTGGAGAGGCCCAGAAAGTAAAAGAAGGAAGTCTCCAGGCCAATGCCAGCTAGAAACTGAGAGCAACAGTTCAACACACTGCAAGAAATTGAATTTTGTCAAAACTACAGAGCTTAGAAGCAGACCTTAGACTCCAGTCTTGGACAACACCTTGACTGCAGCCTTGGGAAAGATCCTGGCAAGCCACGATGAGATCCATGACTCATAGACATGGTGAGGTAACAAACACATGTTGTTTTAAACAGCCAACTCTGTGATAATTTGTTACTAAGTAGTAGAAAACTAATGCAATGACCAAAAAATCTAAAGTACAGATATGGAATAATTTCATTAGTGAAAGGATTCTTATATAGAGTATTATTCAATGTGAATTTTGTACTTAACAATTTTTTTTAAATAAGGAACCTATTGTTTTGGAGAAGTCACTTAAAAAAAGCTTCTATGAAATATAAGATCTTCTAAGATCATATGTAAGTGCAAATCAATTTGAAAAGTAATGTTTCAGAGTCAAGATAATTTTTAAAATAATTTTAAAAACACTGACTGAAACACCTCATTTAAAAAAAAAAATCATTAGTTTTCAACATGGTCCCAAATTTATTAAGGTCAGGAAATCTCTTCAAAAGTCATTTATTTTATGAATAACTTAAATAAAAAATGGCTTCAATTAAACCGAAATAATACAAAAATGTATGACTTAGCTAAAGAATTATTAGAAGGGTATCAATTGAAAAGAGGTAAAATCTCACTAGTAAATTTAGCATATCTGTCCAGTTTTTGACCATTAAGCAAGAACAGTCCACGTATTGCTTAAAGGCACACGTGTATGCCCCAGGCATACACAATACATGCTATTTCACAGTTTGGAAGAAAAATAAAAGCGTCATTAGGAAGCCTGCCACTAGCAAAAGAAAAATAAAAGAAAAATAAGCCTTTATAAAACATAAATTGCATTGTTTTTAAATTCCTTGTGTGAATTTCATCACATAGAATATGAAATCACTGGAGAAAAGAAAATGTAGCAACCTAAAATTCTAGGCAAAAAAGTACAAATGTAAATAAATACAAATTTATAAATATTTTATGCATTTTCTATCACAGATTACAGGTTATAGATTATATTTGAAGGGATTTTTTATATATTGTGTAAATGTACTAATACTATTGAGCATAAAGAAAATCAAGCATGAAAAGCAGATAAAAATATAGACGATATTGAGAAACATGGTTTTAACTTTCTAAAATCTTATTACTTTTTATCCTCAGTTGATTATGAATAAATACTAATGTGTTGCATACGAACACGGAACAGCACAATAGAAAACAGCAAATTATATATAAATAGTTTGTGTCTTTTCAAATTGGCTACTTGTTTTATGCAATTATACACTGGATATAAATTACATAACATATTAAATATGCATATATTAAAAATAAAGCTGTAGGATCAATTTCAAAATGGTGGTTAGAGAAGGAAAAAACTTATAATCTGTATATTTACTTACAGGAGAAAATTATAAAACAATTTTTGAGAAATACTAACAAAAGAAAACATGGTTTTCTGGGTGTTTAAAAAACGCATCTAATCTTTTTTTTTTTTTTTTTTTTCCATTTGTATTATTTCAAGACAGAAAGCAACTGCAAGGATATTCTGCTGATCTTAAACTTGCTTGAGATGGTACTCTTTTCCACTTTACACAAGCAATATCTTCTATATACTCATATCACACCTCCATGTAGAAAAACTAAGAAATACTTCCTGCTTATGTGTGGCCGTTTTAAGCAAGAAAGTGACATTAGCTGATTTTTGTTACTAACGGTAAGTTGCATATATGTGGAGAATTGATTTAACAGGTACAAAAAAGTAGTAGCAGGTCCTGTGTTAGGAGTTTACCGGTGAGGTTTAGGAGAAAAAATATGTTGGTATTTGTAAAAGACAAAGGAAAAGGAGAGAAAGAAAAGGATTCAAGATACATAATACAGCGGGGCATGGTAGGCGCACCTGTAGTCCCAGCTACCCCTGAAGCTGAGGTGAAAATATCGCTTGAACCCAGGAGGTCAAGATTGCAGTGAGCTGTGATTGAGCCACTGCACTACAGTTTGGACAATAGAGTAAGACCTTTTTTCAAAAAAAAATAAAGATATATTATATAGGTGATAAAACCAGTTGGACTTCTCATGTGGAAAGAGAAAGAAAAAGGAAAGATAAATTCAGGTTGACTCCTCGGCTTTTGGACTGAGCAAACAGGAAGACGATAGTGACATTTACTGATATTGGAATAACTGATAAAGAAACTGGACTTTGTTTCTTGGTTGATGTGGAAGATTTTATTTTCCAGAATAACTATAGCAACATTTCCGATCCCACAACCATTTCCAGAATCTTGCAACTCCACATCTAGAGGAAGAGTCTATTTCTCCTCCTTTAAACCCAGCTGGATCATGGTGACTACATTAACAAATAGACTGCAATGTGCAATGGTCATAAAAGGCAGTCTTACTCACAGGAGATTCACCCTTGGAAGCTAACCATCAGGTTATATGGAGGTTAAGTCTACATGGAAAACTGTGTAGGTGTTCAAACTGACAGCCTCAGTTAAAATTGCAGCTGAAAGCTAACAACCAAATGACAAGACAATGAATGCCTTCAGGTGATTCCAGATCCTAGCTTTTGGAATTATCCTAGCTGACAGCAAATGCAGCAGAGACCAGCTATCACTACCAAGCCCTGCCTAAAGTGCATATGTATGAGCAAAATATGTATCATAATTCTTTAAGACACCAAGTTTTGGTGTGATTTGAGTTGTGTGTTATTAAGCCATAGTAACTGGAACAGTGGATTAGTGTTTTTGTTACTATTGTATGTGTGTGTGCACGTGTTTTTGGAGAGAAGGGAGTTTATGCATCTGATCAAAAGTTCAGTTTTCAACATAGGCATGAGAGATACACAAGTTGGTATGTCAAATACGCAGTATAATACATGAGTTCAAAGTTTAAAGGAAAACTTTAGAACAGAAACATAAATATAAAGATGTTTGTACAGATTATAAAAAATATGTAAAATGAGGTTTAGGAGGAAAAATAGTGTAGATAAGTTAGTTTCTAAAAAGCTAACAAAATATACAGAGTAACTGCGAAATCATCAAAATCAAGGCTTTGGTCTTCAAATGATCAGGTCTCAGGTGTTAGGTGTTAGCACTCAATATACTTCTGCATTGAGAATAAATAACAATAAGAACAATAGCAATCATTTATTTAGTTTGCTTTATGCCAAGTATAATACGATAGAACTAAGTTAAACACTTACATGACCTATTTTTGTCATTAGATTAAACCCATGAAAGTTTTTTTTTTTTTTTTTTTTTTTTTTTAATTTCCCTCAGTTAAGAGATATAGGACAATAATCAACCCATAGTCACATAATCAGTGACTGGTAAAATCTTAGTTTTGGCTTAATTCTGTGTGACTCTGGCTAAACTATGTTTCCCCCTGCCCCCCTTATAAATGTTTTAAGCTGTTCATATCTAGAATGAATTTCCTAAGGCCTATTTAAGTATGTTTTATTCCAGAATTTTCATACAATAAAACAAAATGTCAAAAACAAAAAGGAAGTAGTTTTAGAGTATTTTATAGCATATTGCTTGCTCAGACTATCCAAAATTTTCATTTTCTGTCAATTGCTTCATCATTTTGAAACTTGAATCTTCTAATGGTTAATTAAAAAAAAAATTTGAAATAATACCTTTAGCAAAGTTCAGAATGCATAGGTAGTTTTAAAATAATAAATAAAAACAATACTATCTCTTCTGTCTTGAAATTATATTGTATTTTTTCTCTAATGATTAAAGTAAAAAATGTAATGTTACATGTTGTATACTTAAGAGTTTACCAGTGATAGAAATGATTTAAAAAATTGTAGGGAAATATAATGCTCTGAAATTGGATAATTTATGGTTCAAAACAAAGATTACAAATTTGATATTCAAATACATCAGGTGCAGTAATCTCTACAATGTTAAGTTATAATAATGAATAATGAGATTTTAAACAAAAAAAAACACAAAAATTCACATTTTTTACATCATTTCAAATAATTCAATCTCCAAACACATAAAAAGTGAGACGGACAGGGAAAGTGGAACAGGGACCCCTTCCCATTTTTCTTACATGCTCCTGGTTGTGCCAGTCTCACGGCCTTGTGGCCACAAGCACTTCCACTCATTGAATCAACCAATCAGATATGAAAGAAACAGAACACTCTAAAGACAAACATACAGGCTGTCAACCATAGGGATTTTCCAAGAAACCCTCTGCAAGTGCACAAGCAATGTAATATCATAGCTTGTCCTAACCTAACCTTTGCTTCATTTTAATAGTCCAAATCACATCCCTGGTTGGAAATTTAAGATGCTAATGAAACGTGCAATGCATGAAGAAGCATGACACAAGACTGTGAAGGTGCAACCAACAGATCACCCCAAACATGCAAAGATGTCACCTGGAAAACATTCAAGAAAGCATAAAAACCAGACTAACTTGTTTTGGGGGAGTCAGCAGCATATCCCTTCCTGTTGTCTCCCTTTCTGCTAGAGCTGAAAGCCCCAATAAACTGCCTTGTTCAAGTCCATTTCACACTCTTGATCAATTTTTATTTACTGAGGGTTGAGATTCCACCACCAGTAACAGTACACAACTCTGAGAATTCTGAGTACATCTCCCTTTCTGCTATTGATCCAAAAGAATTGCCAAGCAATCAAGAAAAACTATAACTGCTTTTAAAATGCAGAATCTCCTTTTATCTTTTTCTCTCTAAACCCAACTTCATGCTGTGATCAGTGGTGAGTTGAAGAATTTTTAGGCTTTACACATGTGTAAACCTAACACTGTCATTTTGAGGACAATTAATTCCTGCTCTTTTTGTTCAATTAAGTATTTCACCCATCCTTATAAGGAAACATCAAAGATTAAGCTATAAAATCAGCTTCACTGAAAAAGGATTCAAACTTGCTGAGTTTGACTTTAGACTTTAAGTCCAAGCCACTCAACAATTTATATTGTTAAAAGTGAAGGTGTCTGTGTTTGAAAATTTTGGATTTCCAGTTATAGTTTCATTTAGTTCTGCATTTTACTCTTCCAAATTTTGATTTGAGGACAGCAATGCAAATGGTGGTGAATATATTTAATTGTATTTTTCAAGAAAAGTATTTTTTGTAATTACTCTTTTATTCTAATATATTATTTTTCCTTCTACTGATCATTATTTATACTTATCATATATGTAGTCTTCCTTTATGTGAGATACTAAAGATAAGTAAAAAGAGTCATAGATGTAGTATGCTGGAAAAATGCCATAGTATTTCTATTTTTCTATTTATTATATTTTAGTTATTGGGAAACAGAGCAATGGATGTTAAATGCTCTCAAAGAGATGGAAAAAAATACATACAAATGTTTTTGCTATAGTGCTAGACTGTAGTAATATAACATCAAAATGAATATTGAAAAATACATTTAAGAAACCTATTGATTTCTCCACATGATGTCATATGGTGTTATTGGTGGTTTTTTCATTAAATTATCCAAATTCTGGTTCATAGCCATAACAGCTTCTATGTTATAAAGAACTAGTATAAATTTGCTTAACTAGCTATTAATAATCATGTGTAAATATAAACAAATATAGTCAATCCATCTGATTTGGTTGAAAAATTTGTCAATGGATGAAGTCTAAAGATCTATTTAACTTTTTTTTTTTAGTATCCACTGCTTATTTATATATTTGTCATAGTATATTCTGAACCATTTAAATAATAATTATCCTCATGCTTGCAATAATCCTTTTAATGTTTTCATACTACATATTATTATCTTTATCATTTTTTTCTTATTTATATGCATACATAATTAGTTTGGAGTCAGAAAAAAATGGATATACCAAAATATCACAAGACAAAGAAGCTGTAAAAAAAAATAGCCCACAAAACCAATAAATAAGTTAAATTGTCTGATTCAAAAAATTAATTCCATAGAATTGGGTTTAAACAGACAAAGCTAAAATTTTCTTAGGGAAGCTTTATAATCTCCAGTTGTTTTGAAATGTCTGAAACCAGTTATTTCTGAAAGAGAATGCATGAATTTGATTCTTAAAACTTTAGCTTGACATTTTCAGATCCCAATAGGTAGTAGGAGGAAGTCAACCAACAGATCCAATTAAGAGCAATAATGACTCGACCAGTTCCCCACACACGTGACCCACATTGTGCTTTATTTCTGGCAATAATATGACTTGTAGCAGTACAACATGGTGTTAGAAATTATGGATTTTGGAGCTGGTTAAACTTGACTTTCAAAGTCATTTCTTCCACTTTCTAATTTCATGCCTTTAAGACAAATTACTTATCCTCAGCCATCTACTCAGTCACCTACTCTTGGAACTTTGTATTGATTTGAAATCATTTCCCCAGATTCCTGACACCAGGTCAGGCAGCAAATCCTCTTCCTTCTTTACTAGGAATACCTCTTGAATTCTTCCCTTTCTATCAATATTAATTTATTCTGTCACTACACTAGTCAAGGCTCTCATCACCACAAGTCTAGATTGCTGCAGTAGGTCCCCAAACAGTCTCTTTCTATGTGGTACATTTAATCCTTGTTCCCAATTCTTCAGTCCCTCTCCGGATCACAATTATGCTGCCACACCCTTTGCCATGTGACATTGTAGTATCACCAGAATGAGCAAAGAATATTTTCCCACCCCATTGATGCTTAGCTTGACCAATGAAAGGTGAAAGGAAGTGACAATAACTACTTCTCCACTGAGGCTTTAAGAGTCAGCAGGTGTTTTTTCTTGTGCTTGTGTCATTGTCATGAGAAAAAAAAAAAATGTGCCTTGTAAACTCTGGTCCCAGGATGACACACTGTAGAATAGATTTGAACCCAAACTGCAGTCAATAGCAAGCCCAGAAGATTTGCGATCTGAAAACAAGCTGCCTCAGCTGACCTACAAAACTATGAAAGAGAAGCTATAAATGTTTCTTGTTTTGAGCCACTGATATTTTGAGGTCCCTTGTTATATAACAAAAACTGACTAATAGTCTGCCTTTAGGCTTTCTTTCCTCTGATAGAATGCACCCCTGCCAGTTTTAACCTCTTGTAATAATGCTCAACTCTCCCTTTAACTGCTCAAATGTTTTATTGTTCCCAATCACGTAATGAAAAATCCAAACGTTTTAACCTGATCGTTCACAATTGAGCTACTACTTACCTATCCAGACTTATGTTCAAATACACCTAAAATTGAACATATTCATTTTAGCATAAAGATGCATTTATTGTTCCAAAAGCATTTGTCATTAATTTTGTAGTCTACCCTACAGTTCATTACTAACCTCCTTTCTTAAAGCTCATTCCCCATCCTTTTCTTTGAGTAATAAATATTTTAAAGTTTAAAAAGTATTTATAAACATTGCTTCAGAACATCAAAGATATTGTGTAACTTTGTAGTAGAATTGAGTTGTTGATGTCTGTGTAAGAACTAAGATGTTAGTCACTGCCTCTAACTCCTAAAATCTTGTAAGCTGTAAGTGCTGAGTGACCTTTTAAGATAGTTTAAGTAACTTCCACAGACATTACATGTTTAGGCTGCTCCAGGTAGATGCCATTCCCTTAACTGTGTTCACCATGTTACCTAAATGTTTAAAACGCTGTAACATGGCTGTATATCTGAAGTGAAAACAGAAATAACACAGAAGGTAAAGACTGTATATTTAATCTTAGTCCAGAAAATAATTTAGTATGGCATTTTCTGTTTCAATTCATAAAGCTAAATACTTTTGTTTTTGTTGTTTCTTAGTATTTGGATCCATTCTTGAGATTTTCAGATCACCCAGCACTTACTGCAAATCTTAATTGTTTTATTCCAAATCTCAAAGACCTACCCAACTGCCCCAGTCATGAATATGCTCTCCTATAATATTTCCCCCTTATTAGAATGATTCCTTTCATAGTCTACCTTTTATACGAATTTGCTGTTTATATATCCAAGTCTTCCAGCTAGACATTAACCTTTGAGAAGTCAACCTAGACCTTCGTAACTTGAAAACGTAATTGAAATACTAATTATCATTGGCAGAACAGTAGAAGAGAAAGAGCACATTATTTGCACCCATGAAGACCTGAGGGCAAAATGTGACTCTACCAATCACCAACTATGATAGTGCTATTTATTTAGCACTATCCACATTCTAGATTAATCTCATTTAAAAGTGTGGGAAATGGGAACAGTGTCTGTGCAGGTATTCTTAACCTAAGAAATTTGGGAGGGAGTATTTGTTTTAGCAACTAACCCTACTTCACTTTCTTCGAACTTTAAAATGTATGAAAGTTTTCACATGCTGGGTCTGGTTTATTCTGAAAGCCCCCGTGTCTACCAGGTTGCTCCAATTTATGATTGAGATCTATTATGTTTATTACTTTTTGAACTGCTTTTCACTGCTTTTAAATGGAGCATTTTAGTTCCCCATGACTATCTCTAGCAAGCCCAATCAAAAATCAAAGAACTCAGATCCAACTGGACTGTCCCTAGAAATGTAGAACAGATAACCTAGCATCACAGCACAGAACTATGTTATGTATCTTCCAAACTTAGAGAGTGAAATACATTCTAAATTAGAAGAAAGATTGAAAGGGAAATGAGCACACCATTTTTGCTTGATTTTAATTTAGATGTTCTTTCCTAGTGCAGATTAGAATTGACAAAAGTTATATTTTATCTAACTAGGTAACAGCCTGAAAGTCCAATTTAAAGATGGCTGCTTTAAGAATGCTCTGTCAAATTCAAAACTCCGAAATTCATAGTGTGATGCCACAGTGGAGGTTCGATAACTCAGACTGCCTGCTAGGCACTCAGTAAATTATATGACAATAATTGATTAAACTACAGATGCAGTTAAATGATTAAGCACCATACACCTCCTATGCCATATCTGTAACAAACAGCTGTTTGGTTACTTTCTCAAAAATCATCAATTTTAGCATCAATATGATAACCATATAATATATGTCATTTTCTGGAAACTTGATGTTAGGTTTTCAGGTTAAAAATGAAGTCTAACTAGCAGTCTCTGATCCAACTTTTTAACTTTCCCCTAGATGCCTGTAAGTGGGAAGGAGAAAATAATTTTATATAATGATGTCAAAACTAAATCACTAAGCTTACTGCCAAAATTAAAGAGGAACTTAAAGTAATCAAAGCCATGGAGCTTCATTGGCAAATTCAATTAATTAAACCACATTTGTGGCTCTATCAAGTGAAACAAAACAAGCTTGCTGTTTCTCAGAAGTAGGTAGGCAGGAAGTGGCTCCAGTCCACAGTTAATTTCTTGATCAGAAGGCAGCAGAACTGTAATCATCCGTGTAGATGTATTTTGGTGTTGGCCAGAATAACTCATAGCCATTTCCTAACTATTAGCAGAATCTTTCTTTCTATATTTATTTGGAAGCTTTCATTCTCAGTCAACACTCTAAATTATACAACACAGTGCCTCCTGGGCAGCATAGTCCCCCAAAAGTAAAGAACTAGAGAAAAGGATAAAAGGAAAAAAAAGAAAAGAAACAAAAGGAAACAACGGGCTATTTATTTGGGAGATTTTCATTTTCCATGTATTCAGTTGATATAAATAAACTAATCTGAAAACATCAGGAAAGACATAGCCTCTGTCAATTAATGCCAGATGAAATGTTTGCATGTTATATAAGGTAGAAATTTTCCTAGTATTTGTGTAATACAGCTTGCCTTGTAGTGGTAGCAATACAATGAAGAATTTATCAAAATTATAAAGAACAGTAAGCAAAACTATGGATCACATGCATGTTTCCTGAGTGCAAATGTGAATTCTAAACAAAAATAGTTTCAAAATAAACGAATTTGAGGATATCAAAAGAAAAAAAGTCTACAGCATAGAGTAAAAAGAACATTATCTAAAAACTCAAAAGCCAAGTTTTTGTATCAGAAAGAAATGTTATAGTGTAACCATAACAAATGTTAGAAAACTTTTAAAATTGTCCTCAATATGTTAGAAGGAGATATGACTGCTGTGAAATAGAAGTAAGAAGCAGGAAGAATTATACACAAAGACAAGCCAACAAATGAGATTCAAAGACAATACTCTGGACTTAGAAGATAGCAGTTTTTCTTGAGGAAGGATGAAAGCCAAATCTGAAAATACTCATGAAGCAGTAAGAAAATTATTGACTAGAAATCATCATCAAAGATCTGGAGTAGAAAACACAGAAAAAATGAAGAAGAAGAAGAAAGATTTTGAAAGGAAACATGAGAACTCTGAAAGGCAGAGAATGGAAATCTGATATAAAAATTATGTGTTTATAAGGATAAGCCAAAAATATTGAATGGAAGAAAAATTCAAGATAAGTGTAATTAGAAAGGGTTCTACTAACACGTAAGATATTTAAATCTGAAACAGAATGTCACTCCAAACGTAACTATGAGAAAAGTCTGGATAACCTGTAATCTTTTTTTTAGCTCATCAAGGAACTGAGATTGTAAGATAATAAGGAAAACCTAATTCCAAAGGGTGACAAACCCTTCCATAGGCTAAAGTGACCATAAAGAATACATAAGAGCCCCATATACAAAGAGTTTTTTTCCATTCTGCAGCCCTTTTCTAGAAGCCTCTATCATGGGAGGGCAAGAAAACGGAGTGAGGCTCCCTTTGTGACACTGGCCTACAGGGACTGCCAAGGTTTGAGAATGGAATGGTCATACCTAGAGAAGGACATCAATGGCTCAGGCTGCCCATAAATGCAAGGTGGTGATAAGTTGCTCCCCAGGAAAAGGGTAGAAACCTGCCGGACCACTTTCTGAAACAAAACAAAAGCAAGCTGCTTTTAGAGGAGGTGGAAAATCATCCACTCTTTTCAGGAACCTAATCGTACTTTGACAGGAAAAGTTGACTATAGCAGTGGGAGGGGGAAGGAAATCCTCCCTTTCCCAGGTCCAAGGCAAAGACTGGCTTTCACTGATGTGAGTGGTAGATGCTAACGCTATCTTCTGATTGAAGTAAGAGTAAATGTCCTTTCCCTTGGATCCAGACAAAGGTTGGATGCCTCTGACAGAGGGGTAGAAAAACCTGTCACTTCCCTCCAATTCCACCCTGAAATAACAGGCCAAAACCATCTCCTACTGGGCATGCAGAAAATCTGCTTGTGTCCCAGAACCCTACATGGATAAAACAAAAAAAGCTGTTGCGACTGGAGCAAAAGCAGGAAATTCACTCACAGCCAAGATTTTTCTCTGACACAAGGGAGAGTTTGGATGCCATGGGTGGAGGAGTGAGAAACACACCTGCTGTATAGACCCTGCATCATATATAAGAGAAAGTTTGTCTGCTATAAGGGAAGGAGCAAGAATTCAGAGATGCCTCACTCCTGAGTGTCAGTCACACAGGACCCGCTTAAGGCTGTGGCAGGAGCAGCAGAAAAGAGAAACACATCTGCCCCCTAAACAAGCCTTGCATCAAATAATAAGCAACAGCAATCTACCACTTCTGAAGAGCCAGAAGCACAGAGAGAGAACTCTGTGTACACAGGTGTGTAGGACATGCTGAAACAGAGGATGGAGCACAGAGTAAAACACCTCTCACCCCCATATCCACTGTTATGGTTTAAATTGTATCTCACCAAAACTCAAAGGTTGAATCCCTACCCCAGTTATCTCAGAATGCAACATTATTGGAAAATAAGGTTGTTACAGATATACTTAAGATAAGGTGACATCATACTTTAGCAACAGTTCCTAATCTTGTTGATGACCTTATGAAATATAAATAAATATAAATAACTAATAACCTTATGAAAAGGGGAAATTTGAAGATAGACACCCACAAGGAGAGACCACCATGTAAAGATTGGAGTTATGCTACCATAAGCCAAGGAACTATCAGAAGCTAAGAAAGAGAACTGGAACAAATCCTTTGCAGTGCTTTCAGTGGGAACATGGCAGGCTTCTAGCCTCCAGAACTATAGACAATAAAATAGTGTTACATGAGTCATTCAGTTTGTGGTACTATTTTAGATCAGTCCCAGAAAATTAATACATCTACACTAAGCACAAGGTAGCAGTGACCCACTACTAGAGGAATTTGAATTTCTTAGTACACTAAGGGTAGGTATACCAAGAACAAAACTCCAACCCAGCTCCAACTCAACTGCTGACGAGTTTAACACAACCAACCATAGTAATGTCTTGAGAAGAAGAGGTGTACCACCTGCTAGTCATAAGTGTTTTTACCTCACATTCTACTTTTATTTTATACATATCATCCAGTTTTCAATTAAGTATTATGAGACATATAAAATTGAACAAATAGTATCAATTTTTAAGAAATAAAACCATCTACAGAACCAGTTGAGAGATACCCCAGGTGTTCAAACTACAAAACAAGGACTTTAAGATAACTATGATTAACATTCAAATAATCTAATGAAAAAAAGTGGAAAAATCCCTTAACAGGTGGGGAATTTCAGCAAAGAAATGGCAAGTATTAAAAAATAAGTCAGATCAGAGATGGCGAGTAATACGCCTCATGCCTGTAACCCCAGCATTTTGGGAGGCTGAGGCAGGAGGATTACTTGAACCCAGGAGTTCAAGACCAGCTTGGGCAATATAGTAAGATCTTTCCTCTACAAATCATAAAAAATAAAATAATTCAAATGGAAATGTTAGAAAAAAATCAGAGATGATAAATATATTAACAGGTTTATTATAAAGCTTGGAATAGCAGTGGAAAGAATTAGTGAACTTGAGTGAGATTAATAGAAATTATTCAAATTGAAATACAGTCTTGTATTGGTTAGAGACAGAGATATGTTCTGAGAAATGCATCGTTATACTGTGAGATCATAGAGTGCACTTACCCAAACCTAGATGTAATAGCCTATTACACACCTAGAATGTATGTTATAAGTTACTGCTCCTAGGCTTCAAACCTGTGTATCAGGTGACAGTAATGAACACTGTAAGGAAATGCGACACAATGGAATTTATGTATCCAAACATATCTAAATATATAAAAGGCACAGTAGAATACACTATTATAATCTTCTGGGACCACTGTCATGCACATGGTTTGTTGTTGACCAAAATGTCATTCTGCAGTGCAGGACTACACAAACAAAAATAGAAACAATCAGCAACGGCAGAAAATGAAAAAAATAAAATAAAAAAATAAAAAAGAACAGAGCATCTAAGACCTGAGAGAATATCAAAGGGTCTACAATATATGTCACTGGAATGCTGGAAAGATAGAAAAGTAGAGTAGGAGAAACTTATGAAGAGATAATGGCTGTCTATTCCCTCAATTAGAAAATGATCACTTGCAGTCCCAGCTAATTGAGAGGCTGAGGCAGGAGGATAGCTTGAGGCCAGGGATTGGAATCTACAATGAACTATGATGGCACCAGTGCACTCCAGCCTGTGTAACAATGTGAGAGCCTTTCTCTGAAAACAAACAAAAATAAAAACAAACCAGAGATTCAAGAAAGAAGCTCAGAGAACCCCAAGCACAATAAATACAAATAAAAGTACACCTGGATAAATCAAATTGCTGAAGGCCAAAATGAAGAGTAAATCTTGATGGCTTGAAGGAAAGAAGGAAGGAAGGAAGGAAGGAAGGAAGGAAGGAAGGAAGGAAGGAAGGAAGGAAGGAAGGAAGGGAGGGAGGGAGGGAGGGAGGGAGGGAGGGAGGGAGGGAGGGAGGGAAGGAGGGAGGCAGAGAGGAAGATGTACCCAGTAACATGAGTATACACATTCTTTTCAAGTGTACATAAAACATTCACCAATACAGACAATAGCATGGACCACAAAACAAATCTCAATACATGTCAAAGGACTGAAATCTTACAAAGTAAGTTTTGTGACCTCAGTGGGATTAAACTGGAACTCAATACCATAAAGTTAACTGAATTACTAAATAATTAGAAATTAATCAATATACTTTCAAATAATTTATGAGGCAAAGAACAAATTAAAAAATAATTTAGAAAATATTTTGAACTACATTTAACTCAAAGAAAACCCTATGTACCAAAATTTGTGAGACATAGTAAAATCTTCAAAGGAAATTTATCCATTAAATATCTATGTTGGAAAATTAGGTCTCAAATCAACAATCTCAGCTTCCACTTTACCAAAAAAAAGGATACAAAGCTGAAAATAGACAGAAGGGAAGATATAAAGATAAGGGAAAATATAATGAAATTGAATATATATATTATATATACACACACACGCACACACACACACACACACAGTCAAGAAAATTAATACAACCAAAGGTGGTTCTTTAAATAGAGCAAAAAAATTGATTAATCCTTAGCCAAAATGATAAGAAATATTACTGATGAAATAATTCAAAATATTGGGAATGAAAAATGAGATGTCCCAATTGCTTACACAAGCAATCAAGGCAAAATATGGGAATGTTTTGAACAATTGTATGTTAAAAAATTCAACAGCTTAGATAATTTGGTCAAATACTTTGATTAACACAAACAAATAATGCCCACTGAGTAAGAAATAAAAATCTTATAACTGTATCTATTAAAGAAATTACATTTTTAGTTCCAAACAGAACCTTCTCATAAAGATATAATTTGAAAAACAATATTCTAGACTTCCCTAAGCTTTTCAAGTACACTGATTTAAAACACACTTCATGCTTCATCTTTAACTACATAAAAGAGCTATAGCTACATAAGACAAAACAAAAACAAAAACAAAAACTGTACATTGCAAGTTAAAAAAAAAAAAAAGAGAGAGAGAGAGAGAGAGAAAGGTACATAAAAATTGTTACCTGAAAGCAAAATCTAGATAACCCCAATGCTTGCCATCTGCAATACTAAATGTTAGGCATACATGAAACAATTTATATAGAATTTTAGAGACAAAATTAGCTTGTGGCTTAAGAATTCCATACAAAGCTACAGCAGAGATTGCTAGTTATACTCCAACAACATTTTTCCTTCTATAGTGTGGTAGATAGTAAAAATGTCCCCACATATTTATCCTCCTTATAGTCTTGTCTTTCACCATAAAACTTACTAGTGTCCTCCCTTTCTTATTCTGGGGTTGTCCACATAACTTATGATTTTATCCAGTCTGTCATTGAGGGGCATTTGGGTTGATTCCATGTATTTGCTGTTGTGAGTAGTGCTGCAATGAACATATGCATGCATGTGTCTTTGTAACAGAATGATTTATATTCCTTTGGGTATATACCCAATAATGGGATTGCTGGGTCACATGGTGTTTCTGGTTCTAGATATTTGAGGACTGGCCACTATGCAGCCTTACAAAAAGAAAAAGATCATGTTCTTTTCAGGGACATGGATGGAGCTGGAAGCCATTATCCTCAGCAAAGTAGCACAGGAACAGAAAACCAAACACCGCATGTTTTCACTTATAGGTGGGAGCTCACCAAGGAGAATACGTGGACACAGGGAGGGGAAAAACACACACTGGGGCCTGTCGGGGATAGGGTGAGGGGAGGGAGAGGATTAGGAAAAATAGCTAAGGTATGCTGGACCTAATACCTAGATGATAGATTGATAGGTGCAGCAAACCACCATGGCACATGTTTACCTGTGTAACAAACCTGCATATCCTGCACATGCATCCCAGAACTTAAAATAATAATAATAATATTTTAGTGCATTGTCCAAATGACCAGAAACTATGTCTTTATAGAGCTGTATCCCAAAGAAGAGTGGACGTTGCTTTTTGGCTTTTGGAATGAACTGAAACGAGGTAAACAGAATCCCACAATATTTTTGACGAAGCTATAAAGGCAAAAGCATTGGCAGCCTGGACTAAAAAAGACTGAGACTATTAAAAATATAAAAACTCTCTGGGACTCCCAACTTGCTAAGAGCAGATGGCAGGCTCAGAAAGCTGTTCAAATGCCAAGAGAGCAATGTCTTTAAAAGTAGCCAAGGAGTGGCCGGGCGCGGTGGCTCAAGCCTGTAATCCCAGCACTTTGGGAGGCCGAGACGGGTGGATCACGAGGTCAGGAGATCGAGACCATCCTGGCTCACATGGTGAAACCCCGTCTCTACTAAAAATACAAAACCTAGCCGGGCGAGGTGGCGGGCGCCTGTAGTCCCAGCTACACGGGAGGCTGAGGCAGGAGAATGGCGTGAACCCGGGAGGCGGAGCTTGCAGTGAGCCGAGATAGCGCCACTGCACTCCAGTCTGGGCGACAGAGCGAGACTCCGCCTCAAAAAAAAAAAAAAAAAAAGAAAAGAAAAAAAAAAAAGTAGCCAAGGAGGGTGATGAAAAAAGGAATGTATGAAAGGGGATAACCAAGAATAATAGAGCAAGATGAACTGAGAGGCCAACCCCAGGAATCAGAACCAGAGACTAATTTGTTATGGTTGAAACAAGAGATGTCATACGCTCGTTACATGATGTGGTAAAGCATTTTGGCAATAAATAACAAGAGCTTTAAAAATGGTTATACACTTTTATCCAATAATTTTATGTTTTGGTATGTTTCCTAAGGTAACAGCCAAAAAAAGTGAATTATATGCAGGATTTTGAAAGCCAGAGTCCTATAATACTAAAATGTTTAAACTTACACATCATCTATAGGATGAAATATTATTCACTTAAAAACTATTATTAATGTTAAATGTTTATAAATACACTTACAACACAGTATTAAATGATAAAAACAAGAAAAAAGCAAAAATGCTTGTGTGGTATGACTCTATTTATTCCTTTAAGAATAATACAATATACAAGTTTAGAAGACCAGAAAGAAACATGCATGTAGTAACACTGAATGGTGGCCGGGCCTCACGCCTGTAATCCAAGCACTTTGGGACGCCGAGGCAGACGGATCACGAGGTCAGGAGATGGAGACCATCCTGGCCAACATGGTGAAACTCCGTCTCTACTAAAAATACAGAAATTAGACGAGTGTGATGGCGGGTGCCTGTAGTTCCAGCTACTCAGGAGGCTGAGGCAGGAGAATCGCTTGAACCCTAGAGGCGGAGGTTGCAGTGAGCCGAGACTGCACCACTGCACTCCAGCCTGACAACAGCGCTAGGCTCTGTCAGAAAAAAAAAGATAAGAAAGCATTGCGAGGTGATCTTTACCATGTCCATGTGTATAAGTACTAGAAAGATCACTACACCTGCTTGCTGTTCCTGACTCATAATGTGCTGCGGCATTTTGCTTTAAGTTCAGTTCTTTAATGTGTCAGAAACAATGATTTAAAAACAAAAAAAAAAAACATTTTATTATCACCTATACATGTTGTGAATATCTAGAAAAAAATAATTTCAGTATGTCAAATATTTAATCGGCCAAGAAAGAATTTTAGTTCAACTAGTAATTAACTGATTTTTTTAAATTTCATGTATAAAGTTGGTTGTTTTGTTGTGATGGTGATTATTTTGTTTTGTTTTTAAAAGTCATCATTAAAAAGATGGGGAGATCCTTTCCTACTAGAAAAAATAGAAGGTGTGGTTTGCTTTAGTGTTAGACAATGGGAAGAAAACCAAAGGTCTCCTGTACAGGGAAAAGGAGCTCTATATATCAACTTGTGATCATATATCCTAAAAATCATTAAAAGTTCAGAAGTTTTATATTAAAAAAATTGAAATGGAGAAATGGATTTTTTAAAGTAATTATAAGAGGATCAGTTTTTGTTTAAGATTAACACCAGAAGAACAACAAGAAGAAATCATGATATATTGAAAAAATGAATAGAATAAACATGGAAAGAAAATTAAAATTCCAAAAAGGGTAAACATAAGATCAATCAAATTTTGTAAAAGCTAAGACAAAATTAAAATGAGAAGCACAAGGTAACTACATAAAAGTTTCCTTCATTAAACTCTTAGCAACTTTTATCATGGTTGAAAAAAAAATATCTTTCTTTCTTTTTTTCAACTTTTAGTTTCTAAGGGCACATGTGCAGATTTGTTACAAAAGTATATTGTGTAATGCTAGGATTTGGAGTATGACTGAACCTGTCACCCAGGAAGTGAGCATAATACCCAATAGGTAGTTTTTCAACCCTTGCTTCCCTCTTGTCTCTTGTATTCCCCAGTGTCTACTGTTTCCATGTTTATGACCACATATAGCCAGTGTTTAGCGCTCACTTGTAAGTGAGAACATGCAGTATTTGTTTTTCTGTTTCTGCATTAGTTCACTTAGAGTGATGGCCTCCAGATACATCCATGTTGCTACAAAAGACATGATTTTTTTTTTCGTTTATGGATGTATGGTTTCCATTGTGTATATGTACCACATTTTCTTTATCCAATATACCCTTGATAGGAAATGAGGTTAGTTCCATGTCTTTGCTATTGTGAATAGTACTGCAGTGAACATATAAGTGCCTATGTCTTTTTGGTACATTGATTTATTTTCCTTTGGGTGTATACCCAGTGATGGGATTGCTGGATCAAGTGGTAGTTTTGTTTTGTTTTTTGAAACAGAGTCTTGGTCTGTCACCCTGGCTGGAGTGCAGTGGTGCGATCTCAGCTCATCGCAACCTCCGCCTTCTGAGTTCAAATGATTCTCCTGCCTCAGCTTCCTGAGTAGCTGGGATTACAGGCATGCACCATTATGTCTGGCTAATTTTTATACTTTTAGTAGAGACAGGGTTTCACTATTTTGGTCGGGCTGGTCTCGAACACCCAACCTGATGAACTGCCTACCTTGGCCTCCCAAAGTGCTGGGATTACATGCATGAGCCACCGTGCTCGGCTGGTAGTTTTAACTTTTTTGAGAAATCTCCAAACTGGTCTCCACAGTGGCTGAACTAACTTGCATTCAGACCAGCAGTGTATGAGCATTCCATTTTATGCTGCAGTCCTGCCAACATCTGTTATTTTTTGACTTTTTAATAATAGCCATTCTGACTGGCATGAGATGGTATCTCACTGTGATTTTGATTGGTATTTCTCTGAGGATTAGTGATGTTGAGAATTTTTTCATATGCCTGTTGGCCACTTGTGTGTCTTCTTTTGAGAAGAAGACATGTCATTTGCCCGTTTTTTAATAGGATTGTTTTTTATTGCTTGATTTGTTTAAGTTCTGTATAGACTCTAGATATTAGACCTTTGTCAGATGGATGCAAAGTTTGCAAATATTTTCTCCCATTCTGTAGATTGTTTATTCCATTGACAGTCTATTGCAGAAGCTTTTTAGTTTAATTAAGTCCCACTTGTCAATTTTTGTTTTTGTTGCAATTGCTTTTAAGGACTTAGCCATAAATTCTTTGCCAAGGTCAATGTCCAAATGGTTATTTCCTAGATTGTCTTCTAGGGTTTTTATAGTTTGAGGTCTTATGTCTTTAACCCATCTTCAGTTAATTTTCATATATGGTGATAGGCGTGGCTCTAGTCTCATTGTTTTGCATATGGATAGCCAGTAATCCCAGCTAAAAGGGAGTCCTTTTCGCATTACTCATTTTTGCCGACTTTGTTGAAGACCAGATGCTTGTAGGTGTGTGCCTGTATTTCTGGGTTCTCTATTCTGTTTCCTTGGTCTATATGTCTGTTTTTATACCAGTGTTGCTGTTTTGCTTAGTGTAGCCTTGTAGTATAGTTTGAAGTTAAGCAATTAAGCAATGTGATACCTCCACCTTTTTTTTTTTTTTTTTTTTTTTTTTTTTTTTTTTTTTGCTTAGGATTGCTTTGACCATTAGGGGTGTTTTTTGGTTCCATTAAATTTTATAATAGTGTTTTTTTTTTTTTTTTTTTCAATTCTGTGAAGAACTACATTGGTAGTTTGATAGAAATAGCATTGAATCTGTAAATTGCTTTAGACAGTATGGCCACTTTAACATTATTGATTCTTCCAATCCATGAATATGGAATGTTTTTTCCATTTCTTTGTGTCATCTATTATTTATTTCAGCAGTGTTTTATAGTTCTCCATGTAGAGATCTTTCACTTCCCTGGTTATGTGTATTCCTAGGTATTTAATTCCTTTTCTGACGATTATAAATGAGATTGCATTCGTGATTATTAGCTTGAATATTATTGGTGTATAGAAATGCTACTGATTTTTGTGCATTGATTTTGTATCTTTAAATTTTATTGAATTGATTTATCAGTTCAGGGAGCCTCTTGGTGAAGTCTTTAAAGTTTTCTAGGAATAGAAACATATTGTTGGTATAGAGAGATAGTTTGACTTCTTTTTTCCTATTTGGATGCCTTTTATTTCTTTCTCTTGCCTAATTACTTCACTAGGACTTACAGTACTATGTTGAATAGGAGTTGTGAGAGTGGGCATCCTTTTCTTGTTCCACTTCTCAAGGGAATGCTTCCAGCTTTTGCCCATTCAGTATGATGTTGGTTGTGGAGGAAATGGATAAATTCCTGGAAACACACAACCTCCCAAAATTGAACTAGGAAGAAATTGAAATCCTGAACAAACCAATAATGAGTTATGAAATTGGATCAGTGATAAAATAACCTACCAACCAATAAAATTATCGGACCAGATGGATTTACCACCAAATTCTTTCAGACTTAACAAGAACTGGGGTAGTAAATCATACTGAAAGTAGTCCATAAAATAGAGTAGGAGGGACTTCTCCCTAACTCGTTCTATGAAGCCAGTGTCATCCTGCAGCCAAAATCTGGCAAAGACACAACAAGAACAAAAACTACAGGTCAATACCCCTGATGCACATAACACTCAATAAAATATGAGCAAACCAAATCCAGCAGCACATCAAAAAGTTAATTCAACATAATCAAGTAGGCATCATTCCAGGGATGCAAGGTTTGTTCAACATATGCAAACCAATAAATGTGATTCACCACATAAATACAATTAAAAACTAAAACAATATGATCATCTCAATAGACACAGAAAAAAGGCGTTTGGTAAAATCCAACATCCTTTCATGATAATAACTGTCAATAAACTAGGAATCAACTGAAAATATCTCAAAATAATAAGAAATCTTATTTTCAAAACACTCTCTTCTCTTGGTTCTGATGACAATTCAACCTCTAACCTTTTTTCTAGCTCTAAGACAGTACTTTATCACCTTTGTTCTGCTTTATCTTACTCCATTAAAAGTGAAAATTGCTCAATCAACATTGTTTTCCTGAGCAATATCCTCCACTCCATTGGTTTGAATTATGATGTGTTTATGTGTGTGAATCACAAATATATTATCCTCTGTCCAGTCCCCATAACTATATTCCTGAACTGTGGAAACAATAATCTTCAGTTGAATGTATCCATGGTAGCAAAACACAGTAGGTCTATAATTAAACCCAAGATTTTTTGCCCCTTATCCAGTTTCTTCTCTCTCAGTTTAGGCCTCCATCTATGCATGTCAGGGTTTATAGAAACAGTGATGCTCAAGCTTACTTGATCAGCTATCATTCCAAACATTGACCATTTCTTTCCAACTTTTCCTCTGGTAAATTTCTTTAATTTATTTACTTATTTTCATCTTTATTGTACAACATTGGTCCAAACCATCTCTCCTAGCCTCTGAATTTATCTATTTAATTATATCGAATCAGTTCCTCTCATGGAAATCAAAATTATCTTTCTGCTTTAAAAGAAAATCAATAAATCCCTAGGAAAGATTCCAGGTATTCCAGGGTAGAATAAAATAATTTCGTGTGAGATAACATTTGAAACCTTTAACATGGTGTATGAGGCCTTTCACAGTTGCTTATCTTTTAAGGCTGTCTCTTGTTGCTAGTCTCACTCTCTCTTCTCTTGACATTGCAGCCGTTTCCATTTCTGAAACTGACTGTGGTAATTTTAATATCACCACCACCAACACCCACATGTCCACATCCTAATCCCAGAAACTTTGACTATGTTATCTTACATGGCAAAAGGGACTTTAAAGATGTGATTACATTAAGAATCTTCAGATGGGGAGATAATCCTGGATTATCCCTGGAGGTTCAATAAAATCACAAGGGTCCTTATGAGTGAAAGAGGAAGGCAGAAGAGTCAGAAAAAGAGAGGTTGGGGTGATGTGATTGCTGGCTGCAAAGAGGCCACAAGCCAAGAAATATGGACAACCTCTAGAAGCTACAATGGTCAAACAAATGAATTTTTCTCTAGAGTCTTGAGAAAAAACACAGTCCTATTAACACCTTGATTTTAGTCTAGTGATACTGACTTGAAACTTTTGACCTCCAGCACTGTCACATAATAAATTTGCATTGTTTCAAGTCACTGAGTGTGTGGAATTTGTTACAGAAGCAATAGGAAGCTAACACAGTCACCATGCTATTTCTTGCCTCAAATTCTTTGTATATGCAATATTCTTCCTACCCAGAAATTTCTGCTTCTCTTTACCTGACTAGTTTTTGCTTTTTCTTTGTGCTTCAGATTAAATATATTTAGTGTGGAAAACCACTCACCAAAAAAAATATTAGACCACTGTATTAATTTCCTATTTATCACACAGTAGCTTAAAATAGCACATATTTATTATCTCACAGTTTTGGAGGTTAGAAGTCCAAAATTAGTTCCAATGGGCTAATACCAGTGTCCTCAGGGTGGTTTACTGCTGAAAGACCTAGGGGACAATCTGCTTCCATGCCTTTTCCAGTTTCTAGAGACCACCTGCAGTCCTTGGACCATGGCTTCTTTCTCACATCATTTCAACTTCTTGTTTCTATGGACACATCTCCTACTGGTAACTCTGATCTCCTCCTCTTATAAGGATCCATTTGATTATATAGAATCCCACAAGATAACACATTATAATTGCCCTATCTCAAGATTCTTAATTGCAACGGCAAAGTTCACTTTGTTATATAAGGTAATATTTCATAGGTTTTGTTGATTAGAATATGGACATCTTTGTGGGGGTGGGAGGCACATTATTCAACTTATTGTAGTTGGGTATTATATGCTTATAATACAGTATTATAAAAACACAGTTTGTTATAAAACATCTTATAATTGTTTGTATCATCAAAATTATTTATTTGTAATAATTTTAATATCTACTTATCTTTCTTGACTGTATTCTTATTCTTTATTAGTGCACTGGAGATATATATATATATATGCATATCTGGCATATAGAAAATGAATATTTTTGATAGCTGTCACTTTTATATTTTAAAAGTTTAAAATTATGTTCAAAGCACAAAAATACACATAGTGTACATTTTTAGGTACATTTTATAAAACCTGTGTTCAGAGACAATCTTTGTCACTTTTAAACCTGTAGATACATGTCTACCTGTTGATGCTAGCGTTTGAAAAAAAAAAAGAATCAGGCAAAACCATGCCATATGTAAACATTACAAAAAGAATGTGCAAGCTGTCAGAGCTGAGTTTAAGTTGAAGATAAGTTTTAGTTCACAGAAGGAGGCTAGTGGCCCAGGTTGCAACAGTAGACATTGGCTTTGAATACAGAGAAGTTGATGGGAAATAGAGGTAAAAGGGGAGAGTCCAGAATTAGGACAGAATATCAAACAATGTTCTAAATATTCATTGATACTACATTCATTCAAACTACATTTAACAAAAGACCACTTTTAATATATTTAAATTAATAATGTATCATGGTTAGAGAGCTTTGCAAAATATAACAGTAACTTAATACACAAGACCAAATTCCACTGACATAAGCAAAAAGAACTAACACATCTTCACATGTTCATTGACTGTTCAAAAGTGGTAATGTAGAGAATCACTAATACACCCTACCTTTCTATTATGTCAAAGTATACATGAATGACAAGTTACAAATGAAACGGTGACTCTCCATATTAAATTTTTTTACAGCCACTTTGATTAATACCATGCATATTAATACTTACAGTATTTAATGTGATAAATGAGCTTGTTTCATGCTTGTTAGCTTATCTGATCTATGTGAGATTGATGATAGTGTTATTTGCCTGAGTTAATGTATGTCTAAATGATATTTATATTTTGTTTTAATAACATGGGTGGAGAAGCCAGTCTCATACAGGTTTGTTGAGTTGAATGGAAGGTGAGATTTAAAGTGATTTCAGTCCATCTCAGAATATTTATTTTTAACTTTTACCAGAAGAAAGCAAAATACGTTGATTTTCAAAATTCATTTTCCATCACTATCAGTAAGCAATTTCAATAACTTATCTTATAAAATTATAATTAACTTTAAGCTATCTTATAATCAAAGAGAACAATTCCTGATTCAAAGATTTTCTGTATGTGGATCCTATTCTTTTGGAATATTCAATTCAAATATCTCTATAAAATTCTTAAGTTGTTCAGTGATAAGTCTATTAGTCTGTTCTCATATAGTTATACAGAAATACCTGAGACTGAGTAATTCATAAAGAAAAAATTATTTAATTGGCTCATGGTTTCACAGGCTATACAGGAAGCACGGCTGGGGAAGCTCCAGGAAACTTGCAATTGTGGCAGAAGGTGAAGGGCAAGCAGGCACTTCTTACATGGGCAGAGCAGAAGAAAGAGAGTGAAGGTGGAGATGTTACAAACTTTTGAACAACTAGTTCTCGTGAGAACTCATTCACTATCACATTGTTTAGTTCACTTGGGGCAATGTTAGTCTTGATCCCTGTTCTGAAAAATATCAAAGGTTAAAAAATCCCTCACTCTTTTGTGTTCCAAAAAAATTGGCTTACTTCAAAGAAATACCCTTTCCCATATGATTTAGATAAGAATCACAATTGCTTTTCTTGTTCACCTATGACAAAGCTAGACACAGACCTTCCACATTCCCATTGCTTGTCTCATGTTTGATTAGCTGATTGATGTACACCCAATGGCCACTCTGGACAAAATGTCTGCTAACTAGACTAGACACAACTTCAGTTAAGCTTCTGACCTCTCCTCAGAATCCTGAGCTTCAACCCACCCTATGTCGGGGCCATCATCAGAATGTGGAATGACTCTTCTAAGCCATATGTCCCAAGAATCAGTTAGCCCCAAATAAAGAAGTTCCCCCAATGAATGGTACAGTCATATCACCTGCTCACCACGTTCCCTCATACCTGATTCTCTCTAGCCTTATTTACTCCTCTCGATAAAGAAAAATCCCTTTCTTCTCTACCTCTGTGAATCTTAGATTTTGTGGTCAGAGTCCTCCTATTGCAAGTCTCCTTTACCCTATTGCAATATTCCCCTCCCCCATCACCTATTGCCCATTTAAATCAAGTTTCTCTTGACCTAAAGCAGATCAAAAACAAACAACTGTCATTCTGAAGTATTTAGAAAAGTTTAAACTTTTCTTGAAAAAGTAGTTGAGAGAAGAATGTTTCATTACCTGTAAATTAAAACTCAAAATACATAATACAAATGCCACTTCCTTACTTTACTTAATACTATTAAACTATTAATTTATAGCCAGACTTAACTAAAACATAAAATGATGTAGAAATAGCAAAGTATTGAAGATAAGCAAATAATACATTTTTTTCTGATTTGTATGTCCTTTTGAGTTATATTAATACTTTGCAAACTAAAATACGTGTTGCATTGTGATTCTACTGCACATAAGCTTCCTACCCAACAGGATGAACTATAGTTGTTCCTGAGTATCCATGTGATCCATGTGCGATTAGTTCCAGCACCTCTTCTCAATACCAAAATCTGCAGATGCTTAGGTTTCTGATATAAAATGACATAATATTTGCAGATAATCTATGCACATTCTCTTATATAAATTATGTCTAGATTTCTTATATTACCTAATACCATGCAAATGCTATGTAAATAGTTATTATCCTGTATTGTATAGGAAATAATCACAAGAAAAAAAAGTACAGATGCAATTTCTTTTATAAATATGCTGAATCCATAAACATAAAAGCCACAGATATGGAGGGTAGACTGTACACCAAAACCCATCTAAATTGTTCAATTAGATCAGTCCACAGATCACATGCTTGTATATGGTAGTTTGTTAATTTGCTATAAAAATTCCAAACTCTTATCAATTTATTTATTTATCTGCGATCACACCAGCAACAAATTGAATAGCACTCAGTTTGAATTCAGAAGTCCTGGGGTTTGGTTCATAGGCAGTTACTTATTGATGATACATATAACTTTGTCACCTATTGCAACAATGGCTGGACTTGGGAGTGAGGATTTCCTGTTGTTCACTTGCTCCTCCACTCTGCTATTTGACTTTAAGTACAGAATCAAATAAGACAGGAAGTTAATGGATAAGATGTCAGTCTTAAGGTTGGACATTAAAAGTACTCCCATATTCAATAATTGGCCAAATAAAATTAACCAAGAGACATCCATTTTAAAAATAATTCTTTTTCTAAATACCTTTTTTTTCTTTTTTTTGGAGACAGCGTCTCACTCTGTTGACCAGGCTAGAGTGCAGTGGTGCAACCTTGGCTCACTGCAACCTCTGCCGCCCTGGTTCAAGTGATTCTCCTACCTCAGCTTCCAGGTAGCTGGGACTCCAGATGTGTGCTACCACACCTGGATAATTTTTGTCGTTTCTGGTAGAAGATGGACTTATGCCATGTTGGCCTGGCTGGTCTCGAACTCCTGACCTCAAATGATCCACCAACCTCAGCCTCCCAAAGTGCTGGGATTACAGGCATAAGCCACTGCACTCAGCTCATTTTCTAAATGAATTTTTAAGGTAAGAGAGAAATAGGTATGAATCCTGTACCTTTGAAGAACAATAAGTGAATTTCTAATCCATGTTTTGTCAAATTCATTTCTAGAGTTTTACATATTTTCCTATGTGCTTTAATGTGATTTTTTAGTTGACATTATCTCATTGGCGTATTCCTTCAACAACTAAAAAGTATAACCAACTGGTAGGAAATTAATCTGAGTATCAAAGGTAAAAAATTTGTTACAAAATCTAATTAAGAAATCTTATTATCTAATCTTCAACATTGAATATTTTATTTTATCCCTGAAAGATAGGCTTAAGTAATTTAACATACAGAATCTATATGGTTGATATGCTACTGAGGAAATCACTTGAAATATGTGAATGTTCTTGAGGGACAATATTGAATAGAGTCTGTTAATATCAACAAGAGTTTCAAACAGTCATACAGGTACTTACCCAAGGCAGAGAGGGTCTACTAACTTGGCAAAGCAAATTTTTGAACTCACTGCTCACTTTTTAGTGACAGATTTAATAGCCGCAATGGGACTGAATTAACATTTTTACTATTTCTTGATACATTAAGTCAGAAAGCATATGAATGTCCACAAAATATTCTCGATGAATAAAGTAGAATGTAAATTAGTACTAAAGCACTCTCAACCCCATTCACACAATCCCTCCCTTTCTCCTAATCCTCCTTTCAAGACCACATAACAAAATAAATGGTAACCAAATAGAAAATATCTTAACTGCAGTACTGATTCCTCACTGATAAGCAGAACAAAAACTCATCAACTATGATGCCCTGATATGTGCACTGTGTATAAGCTGAGGGTTTATTTAGTTTGTACATCGATTTCATTAAACTGTCAAGCAAAATAACTGCAGGCACCTACAAGGTAGTAAATATTCTTCTTTCTTGAATATGCAATTAATATTACACATCAACTTAGAACATCATTCGATAAAATATTTTTGACAATAGCTTCTTCTGCTTTCTCTTTAAGCATAGTGTTTATTATTCATGTTGCCATTGGTTTTATATTTTCATTAACAGTTTTTGCTACAAAATGAAACTTGCTGTGCTTCTCCTACTTTGGTCTCTTCTATACCACTGGCAACAAAATTCATCAATTTACTGAAAGAAATTGGCAAAGCAAATTTTTGAACTCACTGCTCACTTTTTAGTAGTCTACGCCGGTTATTTTAGGCCTGTTATTTTTAAAAACCTTTCTCAGTGTACCAGAATAAAAATATCAATGGCTTTAAACTAGGGGTCCTATGTTCACAGATGTCGCAGGTCAAATGAGTTTCCAACTTTTTCTTTCCAGTTCTCCCCACCTCCATTCCTGCAATTAGAGAGTATCCCCACCACCACTATCACCACCATCCCACCAGAATGACAAGGTATCTAAATTCTCCTCTCTTGTAGGGGTGTACAAGTGCCTCACATTGTAAAATCATGAGTCACTGGGGTGTGGGCAAAACTACGGCAGAATGTCTAGTTTACAGAACAGTTTTACTGCAACCAGGTGTCCAAATCAAAGGGCTATGGTTAATATGTTTGTGGGCCTCACAGTGGGAAACAAAAGCAAAGCTCAGTAGTTAATCCAGATTGATGCAGGCTTCTGGTGCTCAAAAGCAAAAGTATTTTCTTCTTAATCCTTACTCCTCAGACAAAAATCAGGGACTTTTAAGACCCCCACTTATTGCCTCCTTTCTTTCTCTTTTCCTTCTCTGTGTTCTCCTTCCCTTCTCTCATCTTCCTTACCATTTCTTCCCTTCTTTTTTCTTCCCTTCCAGAATGAGCTTAGATTTTTTTGCTCATGATTCTGAAGTGGATGATTACCCTTACTCATGTGGTCTAGGAGTGGGGAAAATGTTTAGAGTACAAGCCAGAGACTTCACAAGGAAGCAGAAGAAACACACTAATCTATACTTCAAGTAATAGTTCTGGCCGGGCGCGGTGGCTCAAGCCTGTAATCCCAGCACTTTGGGAGGCCGAGACGGGCGGATCACGAGGTCAGGAGATCAAGACCATCCTGGCTAACCCGGTGAAACCCCGTCTCTACTAAAAATACAAAAAAAAAAAACTAGCCGGGCGAGGTGGTGGGCGCCTGTAGTCCCAGCTACTCAGGAGGCTGAGGCAGGAGAATGGCGTGAACCCGGGAGGCGGAGCTTGCAGTGAGCTGAGATCTGGCCACCGCACTCCAGCCTGGGTGACAGAGCAAGACTCCGTCTCAAAAAAAAAAAAAAAAAAAGTAATAGTTCTGACAGATGTTTATTCCCCTGTTTGGCAAAGCTTTATAACTGAAAATGAACTGGGGAAGAGTGGCAAATGAATTTTCAGTCAAATATAATTCAAATTTGTTAGATATTCATAAACATAATACCTGTTTGCACTTTTTTTTTTCCTGCCACATCTGTGAAATCATGACACTTGCAGGTTTATTTTTCCCTGCATATACAGATTTGCATCTCATATTCACCACTGGAGACCAGTTCGCTCTTTGTTTATGATGTTATTTTGGGTTGCACTATGTATGTTACTCTTAAATTCATCACTTTTTATGCTTGAGTGAACCCCATTTTAGTCGTGAGTTCATTTTTGAGAATTGGGGATATAATGTAGCCCAAGCATGAAAACAAAATTATGAATTTAATAATGTTAAAAATGGCATGCAAATATATTAGGGTGAGACAAACTGTGTTCTATTAGTTAAATATTTGCAGGCAAACAAACCAATATGCTCCTTAAAAGGACATGTAAAACTTTATAGGACAAAACAATCAGTAGTTGTATGAGTAATGGGATCTTTATGCAAATAAAAATTAATCTTACATTGCAGATTTGTTTAAGGCTGTGAACAAAATAATTTCATGGATTTTTCCTCAAGCTGACAGATAGCCTCCATTAGGGCTACACACCATACTTCAATACTTCTCTGGCTGTCAGAATATCATGTCTCCTCTCGCATTTCTTGTCTCCAAATTCATTATACATTATACATATTTTTTGCCTTTTTCCTCTGAGACTTAATACATGTACACACATACATACAAACATATACACATATAATAATTATGAAATAAATTAAAAGGACCCTTGTGTTTTGCCCTCTTTTCATAATTTAAAGCAATTAATAAAGAACACAGGACCATAAAAACTTATCTTAACCTCAGAATGCTTATCTCTAAGAAGCCAGATAAAACACAGCAGTAGTTTTCATTTGTCCACAGTTAGCATCTTCTCCATGGAATATTCAATGAACGCATCCTTACTCAAGAGGGATTCTGTGTTATCTTAAGATCGCAAAGAAACTGAAGGAGGAAGACTGACGCTACAGTAAAAAAAAAGGTTATTGCTGATTACAACAATAATAATATTGCATATCAATTTAGAAAAATGCCTCTGGAAAGACCCAAAATTCACCTGTCTGACTCACACACAATACTATAGTAATTAATCATAAATATACATAACAATTATTTGATGAATTACCTGAACATAAATATTTGGCAAATTAATTTTGTTGCAAAAATAACTGTTTCCTACCTTAGAACCAGTACACACATTTGTTCATACTAATTTCAATCTCCTTCTCTTCTTCTATTAGTCTTAGTAAGACTAATACTACCTTTCCCTCATACTGGTATGTTGTAGAGATCAAAGGGAAAAATGTGAAATGAATTTGACAGTTGAAAGTAGCCACATAAATAAAAAGTTTTGACATAAATAAACCTTTGTCCAAATAAATGAATCAAAGATCATATTTGAAAATGAAAGAGATTACCCAAATTAATTCATGATAAAAATTAATAATTCATTCAATTAACTATTTAATCTTAATATTAAAATAAAATGCTAATTTCTTCAAATAAGCTTAAACATATGCTGAAGGGAGTACATAGCATTGATATGTAATTATATACAGATTTTTACATTAATACTTGTAATACCTGTGTATGAATTCAGTAACTGTACATAGATTTTTTCAGCATGGATTTAACACATACCAGGAACAGGATCCTATTCTACTTAACAATACTTGTCCTGACTCTCTGCCCATGCTATGTAGTGGAATGTTGACATGGATGCTACTGAAAAAGTTACTGTACTAATATTTATAGAAGGCAGAGGGAAGGACAGCATTTACTGAGTCCTCACCATTTGGGTTTATATTGTATCATTAACTTTGTATGTAACACTGATTAGTAGAGTTTATGGGAGGATGAGTTATATATCTTGAAACCGAATGGTAGAAGGGGATAAGCATGCTGCAGGAATTGCCTTTATAGCAGGAATGGTGAGGCAAGCCCTGTGTTGCTGCCTATGAAAATTTAGCAATGCTGATAGTTTCCACAGTCACCAGCAGACAATTCCTAAGCAAAACTTGCTTTCTATTGTCTGAAGACACCCTATTCTCAGTTATAAGGTTTTTAATGTGTTTGGTTTCATCCATTTGGGCCTGCTACAAATCATGAACTTTCTAACATATCTTTTGTATTTGATAGAACTAAGAATTCTCAGTTCCATTATGATGTTAAAATGATGTCATCTGTGTTAAAAGTCAGCTATTATGGTAACTATATGTCTTACATATGAGAAGAGGGACATATTTCAAACTTTCTGGCTATCATTTTGAAGAACTACAGGATTCCTAAGGCAGTCAGTCCAAAGAATGAATGATCTGAAAAGGTGGATATTTTATCAAACTTTAAAAAAGTAGAATAAAGGGAAAACAAAAGGAGTGCCTTTATTGTGACAACTAAAAAAAATGTAGACCCTGACAAATGTAGACTCTCTCCTAAAAGGATAAATTATGTAGATATTTTTAAATACTCATAATATTTCTTTGTATGTAGTTTTAAGTAGCATGGTACTCTTAAGGCCATTGCTATACATATGCAACTATGATCACTTTTGTCACTTAATACTCGGCAGAGTACTTTAAAATCATTCACCAGTATGCTTCATAATAGAAGCCAGTATAAGGAGATGAAGACACTGAGTTGCATGTTGTCAAATACTGCACTAGAGGTCGGCTTTAGAACCCAGTGATCTCTTCTTGACATAAAGTCTGATCGAAAGACATGTAGACTTAAAAATAATGAGAGATTTAGAGACACAGAAAAATTGTTGAAATTGGTTATAAGAAAGCAATAAGTCAAATGTTAAAATAAAAACTAATGAACATATATGAAACTAAAAGTTTGAGAAGACAAGTTTTGACTTTGCCTTGAATGAGTTACTTAATTTCCTCAGACCAAACTTAATCTAAAGGGAGAAAATCAGCATAAATTACCCCTAAGAAAGAGTCCTCAAAACATAGAAGGCAGCATGATAATACAGAAAGACTAGATTTTAAAGTCATTATTGCCTGGAGTTTAATCTGTAATTCACTACTTATTGGGTGGTGGAGCAAAGGCAAATGTATAATTTCATGAGCCTAAATTAACTCTTAAAATAATAATTATCTACCTTGCCAGACTGTCATGGAGATTATATGAAATAATGAAAATTAAGTACTTGGCACAGACCTGTCATGTAATAAGCACTAAAACTTATTTTCTTTTTACCTATTCCTCTGTATTAAATCTAAAATTCTATGAATTATAGAAGCCAGATTACCCAGGTTATAATCTAAATTATTGTCTCTAGTAGCTAAGTGAACCTATGCTAGAAACTATGTTTCTTCATGTGTAAAATTAAGATTCAAATATATGCTTGGTTTTCTTGTTTGCTTGTTGTTACAATAAAATAAATAATGTGAGAATATGGTCACTTAAAGAGCTACAGTCATGGACTTGGTAAAAACTAACAACGGTATCTAGAGAATTTCTGCTTCTTGGCATGCAGTATGATTCCATCTTCATAACAATATCGGGAGATATTTATTTCACAAGTGAGAAAAGGCAGAAAGGGCAAGTAACTTATCCAAGGTAACCCAACTGGTAAGTCACAGAACAGCAAAGTCAATCCAGGTATACTGTTAGTAAGAGGAAAGGATTATTTGTTCTTAAAATGAGAACTATGAAGAGAAGAGTAAAGAATAACATGTTCCCTGAGGAATTATTTAAATGGTGCTCATTAGCATAATAAAAGAAAACTCAATAAGCTGAAGAGAAGTAGTTGCAAATAAGTAAACAAATAACAATTATAAAAGAAATAATTACTAAACACAAGTTGGCAGTTTAATGCGTATGTCTAACTGTACTTTTTCTATTATCATGAAACTGACAGAAAAGGAAACAAAGTCTATATTAATTCATTATATATTCTCATAAACTTCAGCTGTAGATTGTAAGAGCCATGCCGGTTGCTCTGACTCCACATAGAGAACGAAGAAATCCTCTACGAGCCCCATGGGTTTACAGAAGTCTATCAATCACTCTGTCAGTCTTTCGGATCATAATTCAAGTTGCCTTCCCGAATTTTGTTGGATATATCAGATCTACTCTGGCTCCATAGGTAATTTTTCTCCCTAATGGGTTTGGAATTTGTTCTTTATTATCTTTGAGCTAATGTGCTGCTCAAAGTTTTTGAAAATGGTAGTAAAAATGTTAGTCATTAGTTCTGTGTGTGTGTGTGTCTATATGTATATATAATTTGTATGTGTGTGTAGTGTGTATATGCATATATGTAAGTATATATAATTCACAAACAGTTATCTTACTATCATGGCACAGGGAATTGAAAGGTATAAATAGAACAGTTACTTAGTACTACTTATGTTCATTGTGAGTATCATGGTTTCTTGTGCTTAATATAATTGTTTTATATATGTATTTATCTATTTTAAGGGTCTTTACAAATAGGAAAAAATAAGTGTATAGGGTTTCATGTTGATGTAGAAATTTGGTAGCTGTCTAGGCATTTGATCAATGAAGACTAATAGACCAAAAAATTGAGCTGAGCATTTACCAAAATTCAGTCAGCAAAACAGATAAATATGTTGAAAAAGTAAAGTTAACTCTTGGATATATTTGCAAATGAAGTTTATTATTTCATTCAACAAACCTATATTATGCACATGTGTAAGGCCTCAGATTGGCATGGATATGCATACAAAGCAGACTCAGTCCTGTCCTTAAGAACACTAACAAAGGTAAAGAAATATGTTAAATGTAATAGTAGAGGCATATATAGGCACACAAGATATGAGGCCATAATGAGACTGCAAGATACAGGAAGCCTTTGAAAAATTGAAAAATGTGAGAATTAAACAGCATATTAAAGATTAAGAAGACTCCCAAAGTGCTGGGATTACAGGCGTAAACCCGTAGATCACCTGAGGTCAGGAGTTCAAGACCAGCTTGACCAAAATGCGGAAACCCTGTCTCTACTAAAAAAAATTAAGTAGGTGTGGTGGCAGGCACCTGTAATCCCAGCTACTCGGGAGGCTGAGGCAGGAGAATTGTTTGAACCTGGGAGGCAGAGGTTGCAGTGAGCCTAGATTGTGCCACTGCACTCCAGCCTGGGCAAGGGAGTGAGACCTGCTTCTCAAAAAAAAAGATTAGTAAGCATTACAAATGGAAGAGTCATAAGTGAAAAAAAAAAAAAAAAAATTGGTTTGTGTGAGATCCATAAGCTTTTTAAATATTTCCCACTACAATTTCACTTTCATGGGGAGTAGGACTCCTCATCATTTTGGTTACTGATGCATCCCAAGTACCTAGAACTGTGCCTGATACATAGTAAATGTTGGTTGAATGAATGATTGAATTAATAATTAAATTACAAAGTGCAAGTCAGACAAGAGAAACATGAGTTTGGAATAGGATTAGATCACAGAGTATCTTGAAGTGTTCTTTAGTGACACTTTATCTACTTTGTCTCCTTTAGTCTCCTCTCAGCTCTAGGAAATCTAATGATAGCATAGTATGTCATAATCAACGCTTCAATTCACATTTCCCTCCAGACTTTGGCCTCATAATGTGAAATTTTCTTGATGCAGTTTCCCATCATAACTTTCTCTGTGTCCACTCACCATGGGATATATTTTTGCTGACAGGAACTGATTTAATTTTCCTCATATTCTTCATGGAAGAAAATCTTTCTAGATACCATTTTCAGTCAGCCATAGCTACCTGAAAACACCACTGCTTATGCCCATTAGAGTTAAAGCATTGGGTTCATATCTCAGTTCTGACATGGCCCAGGCTTACAAGTATGAAATAATTATCTCCAATATGCCTAAGTCATGGGTTTGAATAAAGCTTAAAGTAAATAATATATGAAAAAATATCTTGTAAATTTTAAGGCATAAGACAAATGTAAAGAATTATCAATTTATTAGCGTCTACATGGTCTTGAAACTAAGAAATTAAATAATATAATAATTTCACATGTCACCATTGCTAATTTTGCAAATCATAGATAAGAAATTTTGGCAGTTTTAAAATCACATCATGTAGGCATGTGTCTTTTCCATTTATATTAAAACTGGCATTAAACTAAAACCACAGAGATATTAAAGATTATGATTTACTCTCAAATAACTCTTAATATGTTTGTTCCTTAATCTCAAATTTGGAAGGAATAGCATCCTTTGATCACTATATAAACATCTTTTCAATTAATCCTTATAATAACTAATGCTAGAAGGTAATAATCATCATCATTCATACTTCATGTAATGAAGCAATTGTGAAACTTGCACAAGGTCAAATGTACTATCCCTGGTTTCACAATCTTTGGGCTTTTTAGCATATACTGCCTCCACTCTCTCCTATGCTGCTTAGGTAATGAATCTGAGACAAAGTTATTGAAAAGGTATACTTGTCATTATAATATAAACAAAATAAGTATATGATAACTACTCTCTTTATTCTGTACCAAAATAGAAAAAAAATTGTTCTATGAGCAAGGTGGATAATTTTTTTTTTTTTTTTTTTTTTTTTTGAGATGGAGTCTTCCTCTTGTTGCCCAGGTTGGAGTGCAGTGGTGTGATCTCAACTCACTGCAACCTCTGCCTCTCGGATTAAAGCAATTCTCCTGCCTCAGCCTCCCAAGTAGCTGGAATTACAGGCATGTGCCACCATGCCCAGCTAATTTTGTATTTTTCATAGAGACGGGGTTTCACCATGTTGGTCAGGCTGATCTTGAACTCCTGACCTCAAGTAGATCCACCCATCTTGGGCTCCCAAAGTGCTGGGATGACAGGCATGAGCCACCGTGTCCAGAGTGAGGTGGATAATTGTTATGTGGATTATGCTTAATTTGTTAATCTCATACTACTAATTTACATGTTTATTTTATGTGCATATATGTCATGTATTGCATTTATATGTGTGTACAGTTACATGTGTGTATATACAACTTATAAGTGTGAGCATAAATGTGTGTATCTCTGTGTATTATACATGTATCCATATGAGCACACGTATATGTACTTACACTTATATAATAAACCTACATCTCCTTACTTCACTCTACATATGGAAAGTTCTGTTTTTTTTTCTCATTTTAAAATAAAATGGCAAGTCATTTTATTATTTACATTAAGTTTACTTCTTCCTGATCTTATGTATGTTATTAAAATGAAAAATGGCCTTTTAAATCAGATACACAGCAAATTAGATGTAATAAACATATTAACATTAGTTAACATAATTTTTGTGGACACATCCTTCTGAAGAGAACAACTGTAGTGGTCTGGCACAATGAGTAAGGCACGACATTATGAAAAGGGCACTTGAGATCTACATATAAAGTGAGGTTTGTGATACTATCAGAAAGGAAGTCTAGTAGCTAAATTACCATGGCTTTCTGCAGAAATGAAGTCACAAACTCTCAAAATCATCATGTTGAGTGGTTAATAAACATGAGATTTCATGAATTTTCCTGTGTGTTTTAAGACAAATGCTATTATACTATATATACTATATATTGTTTACTATTTGTAGATATAATAACACCCAGTAAAAATGATTGCTTGTATTATTTTAAACTACATTTAATAATGATCTTATTTATTTCCTTTTCTTTAGAGATGATCAGTGTGCTTTTTTCCTATTTTTAAAGACAGCAAAGTGGAAAACTGGTGGATATTATAAGGACATCCTTAAAAGTACATTGTTACTATGACAATAAAAATGAGAGCAAATGTCCAAACTCTTCTTGGTAAAATTCCATTTTTCTGTTTGAAATATTTTAGTTCCCTGCATTAAGTGTAAGCAAATATTCTTCGTGTAACATTTTCAACTGAATTAAATATTTCCATTTAATTTACATGCATGAAACAAATACCTACTGTGTTCTTGGCAATTCAGGATAAAAAGATGGCTAAAATATCTCGTCTGGTCTCCACCACATTGTAGCCTATGGAAAAATTTAGGAACTGATAAACTCAACACAAAGTTGCAAGTAGCATGATAGAAATTGGCACAGGACACAAAGCACCTAATGCTTCTGTTCCTCCTCCCCCATGTCCTCTCCCTCCAACTTATTTTTTTTTTTTTTTTAGATATAGTGATATAGATACGTTAGGGAAAGGGCCATAGAGGAAATCCAGGATTTAAGGATCCTCCAGGAATTAGAAGTTAAAGCCACTGAGAAATATAGGTGACTTGAATTGTGTAAAATGAAGTCAATATTCCATGATTCCAAGGTTACATAATCTTTCTTATAGAAGTTATATAATAATAAAGATGTTATTTGATTATTTACTGCTGTACAATAATATTATCACAAATTTAGTAGCTTAAAACAACACACATTAATTATCTCTCAGTTTCTGTGGATCCGGAGTCCAGGCATGCTTTATTTATCTGGGCCCTCTGCCGTGCTGCAAATTGTCAGCCAGGGCTAGATTCTCATCTGGAGGTTGAACTGGGTAAAAATCTGCTTCCTCTCTTATGTGGTTGTTAGCAGCATTTAGTTCCATGTAGTTATAGGGCTGAGAGGTTCAGTGTTTTGCTAGCTGTTGTCTGGGGCAGACTTTACCTCCTAGAGGATACCAGTAGTTCTTTGCCATGTGAGATTCCCCTGTGCAGCCATTTTCTTTCTCACAGACAGCAAGGGAGAGAGAGAGGCCGACAGACAGGCACTATGGGCTTATGTGACATAATCACATGCACATAATCACATACATCCTATCACCTTTTATGTATTCATTTGGTTAGGAGCAAGTCATGGGTCCCACCCACATTCCAGAGGAAGGGCATAAACTCTAAGTGTTAGGCATCATAATCCCACCTTCAGAGTTGCTCTGCCACAGCTATTATCAATAGAAAAGATGTAAGTCCCACCACAACAGCTTGAAGCCATGATCCAAACTCATGAAAAATTAACATATTGTATTGGATTTAATAGTGCTAAACCTCCTTATCATCAGGTACATCATCTTTATTAGGAAAATAATGAAAAAAAAATGTGGAAGTATTTGTTAGAGCTCTCCAGAGACATAAGACTAATAGAAAATGTGCATGCACACACACACATATATGAGAGAGAGTTTTATTTTAAGAAATTTAAAAAATTGGCTCACATTGATTGTGAAGTCTGGCAAGTCTAAAATCTGCAGTCTGGGCCAGCAGCCTGGAGACCCAAGAAAGAACTGATGTTCCAGTTAAAGTCCAAAAGCAGTTTGCTGGCAGAATTCTCTCTTGCTCTTGCTCAGCGGAGGTCAATCATTTGTTCTATTAAAGCCTTCAACTGATTGGATTAGGTCTGTTTACATTATGGAAGGCAATCTGCTTTATGCAAAGTCCACTGACTAAAATGGAAATCTTACATTTAACATGAGTAACATCCAGAATAACATTTGAGCAAATATCTGAGCAGCATGGCTCAGCCAAATTGATACATAAAGTTTTCTGTCACATCTTTAAGATTTTTAGTAAACGTTACCTGTAATATATTTATACTTCAATGTGTTAAGCACTAATTTCTTTATAAATATTAATTCATAACACCCTCTGCTGTAAATATATTTATTACAAATTCTATTTCATAGATAAGGACATGAAAGCACCGAGAATTTAAGTAATTTGCCTGTCATTCCACCTGTGAATGGTGAAGACAGGCTATTTGGTTCCAAAGTCTTCCCCTTAACTAGTAATCGATGCTACCTATTGTTATGCACGGTGTTTGCAAAAATACATAAAACGAACTACAGTTTATTCTTGGCAAAGGAAACCTTTAGATCTTTAAAAGTACTAGTTGAATGATCATATATAATCACATATAATCCTAGTACAATTTTGGACATTCTTGTTTGATAAGTTTCTTTTGCCTTTAGAATAGTGTGAGCTTTAGTATAATAAATACAACATATTAAGCCATGTAATTAAATCACAAATTCCTCAATGATTATATCTCCTATACTGTACAGTAATTACCAGACTCATTAGCACACAGTTGATGATCAAGAAATATTTGTTAGTTTGAGAACCACTCAGATGCATACAAACACACACACATACATATATACTATATATCTCTTACGTCACTTCTCAAAGCTTTGGAGATTGCTAATCAAAATGTATGTATAAAGAAGGAAAACTCAATTTGTGTAATGGCAGATTAGGTATCATCAGGTACCTATCATCAGGTACATCATCTTTATTAGGAAAATAATGAAAAAAAAAATGTGGAAGTATTTGTTAGAGCTCTCCAGAGACATAAGACTAATAGAAAATGTGCATGCACACACACACATATATGAGAGAGAGTTTTATTTTAAGAAATTTAAAAAATTGGCTCACATTGATTGAAATTTTTTTTAAGAAAATTTTATTTTAAGAAATTTTAAAAATTGGCTCACATCAAGGTTCCCACTGAAGCCAACCTTCAAAAGTGGAAAATGAAGAAATGTATCTCTTTAAGATTTCAAAGAACTAACAAGAATGGTAAATAATAACTAAAGTTAAAATCCAAAAGAAGCTGAAAACTAGAAAAGGTGAGTCTGTCAGATGAGATCACTTCTACCCAGGGGCCATTTAAAGATCCAAAAGAGATGACTAGAAGACAGTAGAAAATTTTTGACACTTAAATCCAAAAGATGCAATTTAATGCTAACCAATGGTGATAACATAGTTATGTCTATAATAGTTAATATGCAACCCTCTACTTAGGACTGTGTCACCAAAGTGTGGCACACTGAGAGTAAAAGTAAGCTGGAAGTAAATTAACTCTTCCCTAAATTGATTCTGAGTGATTTGAGTCGTTAACAAACCTCAAGCCCTAAATTTAGGCAATCCTTTGTGTCTTATTTTTTTTAAATATCCAATAGACCAAGATTGTGTATATTCACGTGTACAATGTGAAGATTTGAAATACTTATACATTGTGCTATGATTACCATCATCTAATTAACTGACACATCCATCACAACCCATGCTATATATTACATCCACTGAACTCATTGATCTTATAATTTGAAGTTTGTACACTTTGACCAACATCACTCAATTCCTCTCAATCCCTAGTCCCTGCCCTTGGTAACTGTTGAATTTTAAGCTTCTGAGAGTTTGACTTTTTTATATTCCACATGTAAGTGAACTCATATGATATTTATCTTTCTGCATCTGGCTTATTTTACCAGCATAATGCCCTCCCTCCAGGTTTGTGTATCTTGTCACAAATGATAGGATTTCCTTCCTTTTTATGGTTTAATAATATTCCACTGGACATGTTATATATAACATATATCATATATATCATATATTGTATGTATCATATATATCATATATATCACATTCATTCATATAGACAGTTAAGTTGTTTCCATATCTTGGCTGTTATGAATAACACTGAACATGGGCATGCAGGTAATCTCTTTGAGATACTGATTTCATTTCCTTTAGATATATAACAGCAGGTGGGACTGCTGTATCCTATAGAATTTCTATTTTTAATGTTTTGAGTAACCTTCATACTGTGTTTTGTAATGGCTATACTAATTTACATTTCCAACAATGCAGAAGGGTTCCCTTTTATCCACACTATCACCAACACTTATCATCTCTTGTCTTTTTCATAATAACTATCCTAGAAGATGGATGATGTATCATTTTGGTTTTGATTTGCATTTTCTCTGATGATTATTTATTTTAAGTACATTTCTACTAACATTCTTATCATTATCACATAAGTGATCTCCAAGGAGTTCCAGACTTTCCCTATGGCTCTTTCCTTCTGAACTCTTACCAGAATGACTCTTAACACTCTATTTATGGCAAACGAGGCTTTTCCTAGCCTGCTCTTCCAAATTACTTCAACCTCTATTTATTACCCAGTTTCAAAGCTACTACCATTTTCTTTGGTTGTTTGTTACAGTAACAGTACCACTTCTCGGCACCAATTTTCAATCTTAGTCTGTTTTGTGCCAGTATAAAATAATACCAGAGACTGGGTAATTTGTGAAGAAAATAAGTGCATTTCTCACAGTTCTAGAGGCTGAAAAGTTCAATACAAACATGCTGGCATCTGGCAAGGGTCTTCTTATTGCACCATTCCATAGTGGAAGGCAGAAGGGTGAGAGAGGGCAAGAGTAGGGGAAGGAAATCAGGAATAAAACTCACATTTATAACCAATCTTCTCCTGTGGTAACATTAATCTATTCATGAGGGCAAATCCCTCATGAGCTATACACTTTCTGTTATTCCCCACCTCTCAACATCGTTAAAACGTGCATTGGGAATTACGTTTCCAACATGCAAACTTTAGGAGACATATTGATACCGCAGCTCATGGTTTACAAATATTTTCTTCATTCCCTAAGTTGCTTTTTCATTTTGTCAACTGTTTCTTTTGATGTGTAGAAGCTTTTTAGTTTGATGCAGTCCTACCTGTGTTAGTCTGTGCTTTTGGTGTCATATCCCAAAAATTATTGCCAAGACCAATATCAGGGAACTTTTCCATATGTTTCTTCTTGAAGTTTTATGGTTTCAGATCTTACATTTAATTCATTAATCCATTTTGTGTTCATTTTTATGTATCATATATGACAAGGGTCCAGTTTCATTCTTTTGCATGTGAATATCCAATTTTTACAATGCCATTTATGAAAGAGCATTTCCTCTCCCCATTGTGTATTCTTGGTGTCCTTGTCAAAGATGAGCTAATTGATTATATATGTGTGGTTTATATTTTAACTCTCTATTCAATGGGCCTATATGCCTGTCTTTCTGCCAGTATTATACTGTTTTGGTTACCATAGCTTTGCAATATAGTTTGAAATCAGGTAGTGCAATACCTCCAGCTTTGTTCATTCTCAAGATTGCTTTTGTTATTTGGTATACTCTGTGATTCTATACAAATTTTAGAATTTTTTTTCTGTGAAAAATGCCACTGGTATTTGGATTGGGATTGCAATTAATCTGTAGGCTGTTTTGGATAGTATGGATATTTTAAGACTATTAATATTTGCAGTCTATGCACATGGAATATCTTTTCATTTAGTTGTGTCTTCCCCAATTTTCTTCATCGATGTCTTATAATTTCCAAAGCAAAGTTCTTTGCCTTCCTTGTTTAAATTATTCCTAAATATTTTATTCTTTCTTTTTCATGCTACTATAAATGAAATTATTTTCTCAACTTCTATTTGATATAGCTTGTAGTTAGTGTCTAAAAATGCAACTGATTTTTGTGTGTTGATTTTGTATCCTGCAGAGCTTTACTGAATTCATTTATTAGTTCTAACAGTTTTTGGCAAAGTCTTTAGGATTTTCTATGTATAAGATCATTCCATTTGCAAACAGACAATGATAACTTCTTTCTTTCTGACTTCAGTGCTTTTTATTTATTTTTCTTGCCTAATTTCTCTGGTTAGAACTATGTTGAATAGAAGTATTAAGAGTGGGTACCCTTGTCTTTTTCCTGATCTAAGAAAAAAATGTTTCAAATTTTCACCATTGAGTATGATGTTAGGTGTGGCCTTGTCACATGTGGCCTTTATTTTGTTGAAGTACATTGTTTCTATATTTAATTTGTTAAAAATTTTCAACAGGAAAATGTATTGAGTTTTGCCAAAAGCTTTTCTGCATCTATTGAGATGATCACAGCCAGTACAGAGGTCAGTAGAGTTGTCACCCAGAGCACAAGTGAACATGACTGATGTCTTGGTGGATGGTTCTGGTAGCAGAATCAAGGACAAATGAGTCTTCAGGGAACAAGGATATTTTCTGGGTCTAGAGCCAGGACCATGCTCAGAAGTCTCAGGACCATGCTCAGAAGTCTACCACCTAGGCATGAGTCTGCCCCCTCAAAATGGCCCTCCTAGGTCTTGGGATCCACCAAGGAACTTTTGTCTATGGATGATTTTGAAATAATTGTTGCTCTAGGGAGAGTCAACCAGGAGACTTTCTATTCTGCCATATTGCTGATGTCACTTTCTAGATGATTCCATATTTCTAGTGGTCCAGTCTATGGAAACCTAAAATTTTCTCTAGAGGAAGAAAGTGTCATCCGACACCTGGAATTATTTCTACTGTGCTTCAAACTCCTTCATTAGTATGTAATACAGGTAACCAGAAACATTAAAATATGGCAGGATAAATGAGAAACAGTAGAAACAAGAAATAACTGAAACAGATATACTAGTGTTCCAGAGATTAGAACTACCAGACATAGAAACTTTAAAAACAACTATGCATTTCCTTTATGGAAAAAAGCTAAATGTAAAACTTTTAGCAAGAAACTAAAACTATTAAAAATTGCAGTGTATATTTTTTTAAAAATCAGTAAAACATTAGAGAAGCTAAGAAATAATCTTATTTAAGAATCTTATTTATGGTCAGGTTCAACAAAGGCTAGAATAAAGAAAAATATTTGAGAATAGTTGAAGAATAAAAAAAGTCAAAGAGAATTCAAGAACAGAAACACAGATTAAAAATTTATGTAAAAACAAGCATAAATACATACAGATGCACACAAATAATTATAAGTAAAACTATAATTTACAAGGAAATCTGATTTTATTAATGCCATTATTTTACTAATTATTAATTAATAAGATAATAAAATTTATTTTTATTAGTTATTATTATTGCATTAATGCCAATACTTTGTGATATTATACAATCGTCCTGTAAAATGTTGTCATTGGAAAAACGAGGCAAAGTGTACCAAAAAAATTTTGTTGCATTATTTTGTACAACAGCTTTTGAAATTACAATATCTTAATTTTAAAAATGTAAATAAAAATTGAACTTAAAATTTTTAATTTTAATTTAAAAATGATAAATAAAATGAAAAATTAATTTTAAATAACGTAATTAGAAAGAAAAAAAGACAAGGTACAAGACATAGAAGACACAGACAAAATGTAAGATATACATTTAGGAATCCAGAAAGAAAAGAGAGAGAAAGAATGGAAGAGAAGCAACATTTGAACCTAAAAAGGTCGAGAATTTTCAAAAGGCATTAAAATCCACAGACTTAATATTTTCCCAAAGACTTTAAACTCAATAAATAGCAACAGTCACAACAAGTTTATTCCAAGATGTATCAAAGTAGACCTGCAGAAATATAAACACAAAGAGAAAAATCTTAAAACATGGTTGCCTGGGATAGTGGGATAGGAGTAGATTACATTCAAAATAACACCAGTGAGACTGATAACTAATATCTTAATAAAAAACATGGAAGCCGGAAGATAGTTCAATGACTACCTCAAGGTACAAAAATAACTTGCAACTAAAATTTTATGTTCAATATGTTTTTCTTCAAGGAAAGTTTGAAAATATGTTTTGATCAAATAAAAGCAGACTGCCAGCAGTAGTCTTACATAAAAGAAAGTACAACAGGAAACTTTTAAGATAGAAGAAAAATAATCTGGTAGGACATACAAGAATACATACTGAAATATTCTACTTATATAGGTAAAAATGTAATTAAAAGCAATTAACTAATTACCATACAAATCAAAATATTGGTTAAACATCAGGATATTGGGTATATCCTTGAATGGAAGGAAGCAGCTGTCAATAAAAATGGTTATGCAGGGGGTTGTTAGTGGCCTTACAATGCTGCCATTTTTGTCTTCATAGGTGGTTATAAGGGTTTAATACTAATATTCAGACAGCTGTTTTGTATAATTTTTCTTAAGCATGTTATACTTCACAATAAAAAACTAAAACACAGAAAGTATAAGATGGTTAAAATAATAGGTCATGTATACTTAGAAAAATAAAAAGAAGGATAAGAAAATAATAATTCTTTCGGTTAAGAGTCATACACACAATAATACAGTTGCTGGAACTGGCTTTCAAATACAACTTTAAGCTTCCTAAGGACAAAGTTAAAAAGAGAAATACAATATTTAACACTATATATAATGTCTGTGAGATAAAGATTAACAATTTGGTAGAAGTAGTAAGGCTGTAAAATAAATATTTCTTATATATTCTCAATATATAGACAATGTATAGGATGAAGTATTTATACAATAGTTAATTAAATATAACGATTTCACCTTAATCTAGGTGGATAGCATAATGCAGTTGACATCTCATAAACACTTATACTGAGGTTTATGACATATTAGAAAAAAATGTCAAATAATACAATGAAATTAAGTAGTAATAAAGAAACCCACAGTGAAGTATGAGACTATAAAAGCAAATGAATACTAAATAGGAGACTATGAAATGAGATCCTCATGAGTTTATACTTTAGGGCATAATAAGGTGATTCTCAATTTGTGTGTGTGTGTGTGTGTGTGTGTGAGAGAGAGAGAGAGGAGTGAGAGACAGACACTGTACATGTGTGGAGGGTAGTGAGTGGGGAGAAACACGAAGGAGAACTAACAAGCATATTCCCAATTTAGGAACTTTTGAAAGCATAAAAATGTATGCTGAATGTACATGTACTATTTTTCCAAAAATAAAGACTGTAGGAAGTAACAAAATATTCTTATTTATTTATTTATTTATTTATTTATTTATTTATTTCAGACAGAGTCTCACTCTGTTGCCCTAGGCTGGAGTACAATGGCGCCATCTCTGCTCACTGCAACCTCCACCTCCCGGGTTCGAACGATTCTTCTACCTCAGCCTCCCAAGTAGCCGGGACTACAGGCGCACGCTACCACACCCAGCTAATTTTTGTATTTTTAGTAAAGATCGGGTTTTACCATGTTGTTCAGGATGGTCTCCATTTCTTGACCTCCTAATCCTGCCCGCCTCCGCCTCCCAAAGTGTAGGGATTACGGGTGTGAGCCACTGCGCCCCGTGAAAAATATTCTTAGTTAGTAAGGCTATATACAATGTCGTATGAAATATTATTGTGGCATATAATCAAGCTGTAAGGAAATATCAAATTTTTTTAAATGAAATGTAATTATCATAGTGATCTTTTTAAAACCTTCATGAAACCATAGTAGTTCACTGCTTAAAACCCACAGTTATCAGTAAGAACTTGTAACATGGCTCAAAATCCCTTAAGATCTAGCCCTTTCCTACCCCTAAAGCCCCACTCTGTGCCGTTCTTTCCCTTTCTCCATATGCAATCCCTCTGACCTAATACGACCTCTCTGAATAGTTTTTCTTGCTGTACACCCCTTGTATATGCTTTTTTTTCTCTGCTGGAAACATCTTCCAAGCTTCAGGTGTCATTTTAAAATCCTTGTGAATCTGCAACCTCTTCTTAACCTCTACTACTACCATCACCACCACCACCACCACTCCCCCACCAGACCGGCTCAGGTGCAGTATACAATTTCACTTAACCTCATCTTCAATAAATTTATGTAATATTATAAATATTTTTGGGATCTGTAAACTCTGTTAAGAAAAAAAAAAAAAAATTCTCTTTTGCTCATCCTAAAAATCTTAGTGCCTATCACAGGACTCGACATGTAACAGGAGCAAAATAAATACTTGTTGTAGGAATAAGGTTTTGTTTTTGTTTTTGTTTTTGTTTTTGAGACAGGGTCTCACTCTGTCTCCCAGGCTGGAGTACAGTGGCGTGATCGCAGCTCACTGCAATCTCTGCCTCCTAGGTTCAAGCAATTCTCATGCCTCTGTCTCCCGAGTAGTTGAGATGAGAGGTGCACACCACCATGCCCAGCTCAATTTTTTGAATTTTTAGTAAAGACAGGGTTTCACCATGTTAACCAGGCTGGTCTTGAGCTCCTGATTTAAAATGATCCGTCCACTTTGGCCTCCCAAAGTGCTGGGATTACAAGGCATGAGCCACTGCACCTGGTTTAGGAATAAGTATTCTTAAGCTCTTATTGTATGATGAAATTGACAGATAATTGGAAAAAAAAAGTCTGGAGACAACAAGAAGTAAAGAGAATTTTAGTGAGTACAAATGAATATAAATAATAAAGCCAGAAGAATTATGCAAACAAAGCATAAAGGAAAAGGAAAATAAATCTCACTAAATGGTTCAGGAAAAAATGTCACAGTGTAAACAGCATTTTAAGTAAATCAAAAGGAATGTGAAAGGCAGGTTTAAATAGTAAAAAATAGAAGCAAGGGATGTTACTGTGGTAGACAGAATAAAGGCCCCCTCCCAAAGATGTCTAGGTTCTAATCTCCAGAAGTTGTAAATTGGTTACCTTACTTGGCAAAAGGGACTTTGCATATGTGATTGAATTAAAGGTCTGGAGATTAGGAGATTAATATGGATATCATGGTGGACCCAATGCAATCACAAGGGACCTTATTAAGAGGGAGGCAAGAGAATCAAAGTCAGATAAAGGAGACGTAACAATGAAAGTGGAGGTTGGAGTGATGCACATGAAAGGTGGAAGAAGGGGCCACATGCCAAGAAATGCAGAAAGCCTCTAGAAGCTAGAAAAAGCAAGGAAATATATTCTTCTTCTGGAGCCTCCAGAAAGAATAGAGGGGAACTTTCTCAACTTGATAAAGAGTATCTATGAAAAAACAAAAAATCAAAACAATGACAACACAACAAAACCCTATAACTAACATCACACTTAACTGTGACAAACAGGGATTTTTCCCTAAGATCAGGAAAAAAAAAAGGTAAGGATATGCTTCTCACATCTCCTATTCAACATCATACTGGAAGTCCTAGCTAATGGAATAAGACAAGAAAAGGTAAAGACATATAGATGGAAGGAATGAAATAAAACTGTCTTCATTCAGAGGTGATATGATCGTCTATCATAGATAATACACAGAGTTTCAAAAAGATGAAATGGGAGAAAATTTAGGTAAACTTGAGTTTAGCAATGAGATTTTAGATACAACATCAAAAGCAGGATTCATGAAAGAAAAAATTAATGAGCTAGACTGTACTAAAATTTAAAACTACTCTGAGAACAACACTGTTAAGGAAATAAAAAGATGAGTTACAGACTGGGAGAAAATATTTGCAAAACACATATCTGATAAAAGACTTGTACACAAAATGAGCAAGAACTTTTAAAACTCAACAAGAGAAGAATCCAATTAAAAAGTAGGCAAAAGATCTGAGCCATCACCTCAGCAGACAGTATACACAGATGGCAAATTAACATATGAAAAGATGCTCAACATCATATGCCATTAGGAAATTCTGAATTAAAACAATGTCACACACTGCATACCTATTAGGGTGGCTAAAATCTAAATCCCTGAAAACAACAAATGTAGGTAAATACGTGGACAAGCAGGAACTCCCAATCATTGCTGGTGGGAATGCAAATGATACAACTGCTTTTGAAGAGTTTGGCAGTTTTTTCAAAACTAAATACGTATTTAGCCTATAATCAGCAATCATACTCCTATGTATTTGCTGAGTTGAACACTTGCATCCACACAAAACCCGCACACATTTTTTAATCAGCAGTCATACTCCTATGTATTTGCTGAGTTGAACACTTGCATCCACACAAAACCTGCACACATTTTTTAATGTAACTTTTATTCACAATTGCCAAAATTTGGATGCAACCAAGATGTTCTTCAGTAGGTAAATGAATAAATTATGGTAAATGGGATCTTATTTTATAATAAATGTAAATGAGCTATCAAGCAATGAAAAAACATGGATGAATCTTAAATACATATTTCTCAGTAAGAGAAATTAGTCTGAAAAGATTACATATGATACAATTCTAACTATATGACATATTGGAAAAGATAACACTACACAGACAGTAAAAACAGTAGTTGTCAGGGGTTAGGAAAGGAAGAAAGGAAGTGATAAATAGGCAGAGCACAGGACATTTTTAGAGCAGTGTAACCTTTCTGTGCTATGCTGTAATAAAGGATGCACGACATTAAGCATTTGTCAAAAACTATTGAACTGTAAAACACAAAAGTGAGTCCTAATAGAAACTACTAACTTTAGTTAATTGTAAGATATCAATATTAGTTCATCAATTGTAACAAATGTTTCACATCAATGCAAGATATTAATAACAAAAACAGTTGAGGACGGAGGGAATGGGGTCTGGGGCAGAGTAAATGTGAACTTTCTGGACTTGCTTTAATTTCTCTGTAACCCCAAAAAAGCTCTGAGAAAGAAACTTTATAAATTTTGAAAAAAAGCATTTGACTAAAGATTGCTTAAAAGAAACAAATTTGCTGCCTAATGTCCTGTTGTCACTAGGCAAAAAAATAGATTTTTTAAAAAATGGCTCATGTTCTACTTTTTATTTTGTTTATGTTTCTATTCTAGTCTATTTCTCCAACTCAAAAATGTTCTCCAAAAATAAGTATCTTGGAACAGTTGTCAACTTATTAATAGAGGTAGCATTTCTGACATCAAGTGAGAATCAGTTCCATATTTCAAAGTGGAACACAATAAGACTTGAATTCCTTAAGGATTCCATTAATGGCTTTGATATGGTTTGGCTGTGTCCACACCCAAATCTCAACTTCAGTTGTATCTCCCAGAATTCCCACATGTCGTGAGAGGGAACCAGGGGGAGGTAATTGAATCATGGGGGCTACTTTTTTCTGTGCTATTCTCATGATAGTGAATAAGTCTCACAAGAGTGTATGGGTTTATCAGGGGTTTCCGCTTTTGCTTCTTCCTCATTCCTCATTTTTCTCATGCCACCACCATGTAAGAAGTGCCTTTCATTTCCCGCCATGATTCTGAGATCTCTCCAGCCATGAGGAACTATAAGTACAATTAAACCTTTTTTTGTTCCCAGTTTCGAGTATGCCTTTATCAAAAGCATGAAAAAGAATTAATACAGTAAATTGGTACTGTAGAGTGGGGCATTGCTGAAAAGATACCTGAAAATGTGGAAGCGACTTTGAAACTGGGTAACAGGCAGAGGTTGGAACAGTTTGGTGGGCTCAGAAGAAGACAGGAAAATGTGGCAAAATTTGGAACCTTCTAGAGACTTGTTGAACGGCTTTGACAAAAATGCTGATAGTGATATGAACAATAAGGTGCAGGCTGAGGTGGTCTCAGATGGAGATGAGGAACTTGTTGGGAACTGGAACAAAGGTGACTCTTGTTATGTTTTAGCAGAGAGATTGGCAGCATTTTGCTCCTGCCCTGGAGATTTGTGGAACTTTGAACTTGAGAGAGATGGTTTACGATATCTGGCAGAGGAAATTTCTAAGCAGCAAAGCATTCAAAAGGTGACTTGGGCACCCTTAAAAACATTTAGTTTTACAATGGAAACAGCATAAAAGTTCAGAAAATGTGCATCCTGACAATGCAATAGAGAAGAAAAATCAATTTTTAAGGGGAAATTCAAGCTAGCTGCAAAAATTTGCATAAGTAGTAAGGAGTCTAATTACTTTTTTATTCTTTTTTGGAAACAGAGTCTCACTCTGTTGCCCAGGCTATAGCTCAGTGGCATGATCTTCACTCACCACAACCTCCCAGGTTCAAGTGATTTCCCTGCCTCAGCCTCCTGAGAAGCTGCAGACACTCAATGCCAGACTGTAAAATCAGCTAGGAGGGAGACTGTCCCTGCAAAGCCCCAGGTCACAGCTGCCCAAGACCATGCGAATCCACCATTTGCATCACCATGACCTGAATGTGAGACCTAGAGTCAAAGGAGATCATTTTGGAGCTTTAAAATTTGACTGCCCTGCTGGATTTCAGGCTTGCATGGGCCCTGTAACACATTTGTTTTGGCCAATTTCTCCCTTTTGCAATAGCTGTATTTACCCAATACCTGTACACACATTGTATCTAGGAAGTAACTAGCTTGCTTTTGATTTTACAGGCTTATATGTGGAAGGGACTTGACTTTTCTCAGACGAGACTTTGGACTGTAGATTTTTGGGTTAATGCTGAAACAAGTTAAGACTTTGTGGGACTGTTGGAAAGGCATGATTGGTCTCGAAATGTGAGGACATGAGATCTAGAGAGGGGGCAGGGGTGGAATGATATGGTTTGGCTGTGTCACCACCCAAATTTCAACTTGAATTGTGTCTCCCAGAATTCCCACATGTTGTGAGAGGGTCCCTGGGGGAGATCGTTGAATCGTGGGGGCCAGTCTTTCCCGTGCTATTCTTGTGATAGTGAGTAAGTCTCACAAGATCTGATGGATTTATCAGGAGCTTCCACTTTTGCTTCTTCCTCATTTCTTCTTGCCATGTGGCAAGAAATGCAGTTTTCACATCCTAATGATTTCATCTCCCTTGTCCCAACCAATCAAAGACCCCAATTTTCCAGGCCCTCACCCTCCATAATCCCCTTAAAAACCCTAGGGCTTGAGGATTCTGTTCACTCAGTGGCCTGGTTATTATTAAACTCTCTCTCTTCTGCAAACTCTATTGTCTCAGTATATTGGTCTATTGTTGTATAGCAGGTACAGGAACCTGGCAATCATATTGCAACATTATGAAAAAGGATGTCTGTGGGATAGGAATTCATTAAAGATCTATCCCGTGAGTTTCTGGATCCTTATGCCTTATCTTAGTTTACTAAACTATAGTTTATAATGCAATAGTATATCATGAAATTATTTTAGTGAGCCTAGTTTTATGTTACCTTTGCTGGAAAAAGAATATAATTCAATGGCATGAAATGAAATAGAACAGATCAGAGTTTAACACACACACACATGAGCATGTATGTGTGTGTATGTAAATTAATACTAGGTCATGCTGCAAAAGGCATTACTATTTTGGGTCTAACAAAACATTTTGAAAGCCAGTTAACCTACATAGTACATATTTTTAAATTTTTACAGCTTCTTTCTTTCTTTATTCAGAATCCAGAAATAAGATTGAGAAAAAGAGATAGGTAGAGACACCAATGCATGCGACAGTACCAATACAGTAAGCAATTTTCTTAAAACGAATACATTAGTTAATATATGTTGCATTTTTAGATATTTAATTGTTCATAGATAAAAGGTGATTCTACTGATATGCTGAATAACAGTAGATAATCAATGACCACTTATCAATAATTTATTGAGGAATGCACCAGCTGTGACCCACAGGCTAAATTCACTTACAATCTGTTTTTGAAAATAAAGTAGAATGCCCTTTCTCATCACTTCTATTCAACATAGTATTGGAAGTCCTAGCCGCAGCAATCAGGCAAGAGAAAAAAAGAAAGTGCATCCAAATAGGAGGAGAGAAAGTCAAACTATCTTTGTCTGCAAATGACATAATTTTCTATCTAGAAAACCCCAGTTTCATCCCAAAAGCTCCTCCAGCTGATAAACAACTTCAGCAAAGTGGCAGGATACAAAATCATTGTACAAAAATTACTGGCATTCTTATACACCAACAACAGCCAAACTGAGAGTCAAATCAGAAAGGCAATCCCATTCACAATTTCTACAAAAAGAATAAAATTTCAAGGAATACAGCTAGCCAGGGATGTAAAAGATCTCTACAAAGAGAACTACAAAACACTGCTCCAATAAGAGAAGACAGAAACAAATGGAAATACATCCCCTGCTCATAAATAGGAAGGATCAATATCATAAAAATGGCTATGCTGCCCAAAGAAATTTACAGACTTAAAGCTATTCCTATGAAACTACTAATTACATTCTTCACAGAACTAGAAAAAACTATCTAAAATTTGTATAGAACCAAAAAGATACTGAATGACTACAGCAATCATAAGCAAAAAGAATAAACTGGAGGCATCACATTATCTGACTTCAAACTATACTACAAGACTACAGAAACCAAAACAGCATAGTACTGGTACAAAAGTAGGCACAAAGACAAATGGACAGAATAGAGAACCCAGAAATAAGGCCAAACATCTATGACCATCTGATCTTGAACAATGCTGACAAAAACAAACAATAGAGAAAAGACTCCCTGTTCAACAAATGGTGCTGGGATAACTCACCAGCCATATGCAGAAGATTGAAGTTAGACTCCTTCCTTACAACATACACAAAAATCAACTCAAGATAGATTAAAGATTTAAATGCAAAACCCAAAACTATAAAATCCCTGGAAGACAACCTAGGCAATACCATCCTGGACATAGGACTGGGCAAAGATTTCATGACAAAAACATCACAAACAATGGCAACAAAAGCAAAAATTGAAAATGAGATCTAATTAAACTTAAGAGCTTCTGCACTGCAAAAGAAACTATCAACAGAGTAAACAGACATCCTCCAGAAGGAGAGAAAATATTTGCAAACTATGCATTCAGCAAAGATCTAATATACAACATCTATAAGGAACTTAATTTCACAAGAGAAAAACAACTACATTAAAAAGTGGGCAAATGACAGGAACAGACACTTTTCATAAAAAGACATACTTTCAGCCAACAAGCATATAAAAAAAGCTCAATACCACTGATCATTAGAGAACTGTAAATCAAAACCATTATTAGGTACTATCTCACATCAGCCACAATGGCTATTACTAAAAAGTCAGAAAATAACAGATGCTGGTGAGGTTGTGAAGAAAAAGAAATACTTAGTATACTGTTGGTGGGAGTGTAAATTAGTTCAACTATTGTGGAAAGCAGTATGGCAATTCCTCAAAGAACTAAAAGCAGAACTACCGATCAACTCAACAATCCCATTACTGGGTATATTCCCAGAGGAAGATAAATCATTCTGCCATAAAGACACATGCTCATTGCAGCACTATTATTCACAACAGTCAAGATATGGAATCAACCTAAATGCACATCAATGACAGACTGGATAAATAAAATGTGATGTGTGTATACACACACACACACACACACACACACACACCACAGAATATTATGCAGCCATGAAAAATAATGAGATCATGTCTTTAGTGGGAACAGAGATGGAGCTGGAGGCTATTATCCTTAGCAAACTAAAACAAGAACAGAAAATCAAATACAGCATGCTCTCACTTACAAGGGGGAGTTAAATCATAAGAATTTATGAACACAAAGAAGGAAATAACAGACACTAGGATCTACTTGAAGGGGGAGAGTGGGAGAAGGGAGAAGAGCAGAGAGGATAAGTATTGGGTACTGGGCTTAATAGCTGGATGATGAAATATCATGTACCACCAACCCCCATGGCACATGTTTACCTATGTAACAAACCTGCACATGAACCCCCAAACCTAAAATAAAAGTTAAAAAAAAAAAAGGAAAGAAAAATAAATCTTCTTCTAATACACCAACACCTTTTATTTACATATTATCTTTGGCTACTTATAGCCTATAAAGGCAGTGATGAGTAGTTGCATCTGACTGCCTGACCAAACAAACCTAAAATATTTACTTACATGAAACTTACAGGAAAAAAAAAAAAAAATCAATACCTGGTTAAAACAAATACTATAATTCACTGGCTATTAGATTTTGGCAGTTGGGCAAGTTTGGAAAAATGGAATATATTTTATTTTATTGTAAGAAAATGAGATATATTAATACAAGAGAAAAAAATGACTTGATCTTTAAGCAAATCAACACTTTCAAACAATTTGTTAAAATAACGGTATGGTATGGTATAATTTGTTAAATGCTTACCTTTTGCTTCACTAGTGTCTCCTCTAGCAAAACTTCTTTTTCTTTTCTTTTCTTTTTTTTTTTAGACAGAGCTTCACTCTTGTTGCCCAGGCTGGAGTGAAATGGTGCAATCTTTGCTCACTACAACCTCAGCCTACCAGGTTCAAACGATTCTCCTGCCCCAGCCTCCTGAGTAGGTGGTATTACATATGCCCACCATGCCCGGGTAATTTTTTGTATTTTTAGTAGAGACGGGCTTTCACCATGTTGGCTAGGCTGGTCTCAAACTCCTGTTCTCAGGTGATCCACCCCCTGGGCCTCCCAAAGTGCTGGGATCACAGGCGTATTATATTCCTGCTTTTGCATGCAAGAAAAGTATGGTTTACGGAGATTCAAAACTTAGCAAAATTAACTTAGTATATAATTTACCTAGAAAGCAATGCAGGTGATACAAGATTTCAAGCCTGCTGAATTTCAAAGCTATATTCTTAACAACTATAATGAGTTGTTATACTTTTGGTCCTGAACCAAGAAGTGTCTCATCAATACACAGAATCCCAAGTAAAAAAATAAAATTCAAATTAGATGCCCCACTGGGAATGAGTCCATCGTAACTTCCTTATTAAACAAACAAACAAACAAACAAAAAACACATATTTAATTGTTTGCATTGCAAGCATTCTCCTTGATAGGAAGGAAAACTGACTGAGACTAAAGCTCATATAAGATTAATTAAGTGGTGTTATACAATCAGTTACTTGCTGTCAAGGACAATAGAGAAAGAATATGCAATCATGGTAATCATTAACAAAGGAATTGTGCTTTGCCATCCACCAGTTGTGCATCCTTAGCCAAAACGATTAAACTGTCTGAGCTTTAAAGCTTTCATCACCAAAATGAGACTAAGAAATCTGCCCTTGCAGAGATGCTGTGAGAATTTAATAAAACTGTAATGCAAAACGCATAGAAACTAGTAGATAGTAAATAATAAATGATTATGAAACACGTTGGTTATATTGGAAGTATAAATTCCTTGCAACAATGTTTATTATAAATTGTATACATTCTCTAGTGGTATTGCAAAACAATAAGTTTTCATTTCTCTGAAATAATACAGGTCTGCTTTTCCTATCCGAGCAGATAGATTTTATGAAAGTAGGCATCAATAATCACTTGAACTCTTGTCACTTCCTACATCTAAGTAGTAGTATTATTAGTTTACTGGACATACATAAGGGCTTAAAGCTAACCTTAGACTCCATGCAGGTTATGCATGTCTAACCTTGGCTCCCACCATTCCAGTTTGTTTGTGCAAATATTGTGTACTTAAAATTCTCAAGGGTTCTTGTCACTAATCTCACCTATTTCCAGAAGCCCAGTTCTGTGAACTCTTTCCAATAATCTACCACTATTTCTTAGAAAATAAAATAGCTTGTAGAAAATAGAGTTTTAGGGTAAAACTTCACCTTTTAAAATCTTTACCTTTTAAGGTAAAGATGATGTCTTAGTTATCACAAGGTCTTGAATCTAGTAGAAATTTTCTGCTAATAAATCTGTGCCACATACATATGCATACATATTCTGCACATGTATTATTAAAAAAATTCTGTCTCTGTAGTTATTCTTTCAAACCTATTTTAAGTCCAAGAAAAATGTCATTTTCCAAATGACTCTAACAGGCAACAAATGCTATTCTATAATTAAAAGGCAAGCAACCCAGTGCTTTATCATTGTCAAGATTCTTCTTCACTAACATATCCTAAGCATTTACTATGTACTACTGTGTCCAGAATTGGTTCCTTCTGGTGGGTTCTTGGTCTCGCTGACTTCAAGAATGAATCCATGGACCCTCGCAGTGAGTGTTACAGTTCTTAAAGATGGTGTGTCGGGAGTTTGTTCCTTCAGATATTCAGATGTGTCTGGAGTTTCTTCCTTCAAGTGGGTTCGTGGTCTAGCCAACTTCAGCAGCGAAGTGGCAGATCTTCACAGTGAGTGTTACAGTTCTTAAAGGTGGCACGTAGGGAGTTGTTTGTTCCTCCCGGTGGGTTCATGGTCTCGCTGGCTTCAGGAATGAAGCCACAGACCCTCGTGGTTGACTGTTACAGCTCATAAAGGTGGTGTGGATCAGCAGCAGTAAGATTTACCGTGAAGAGCGAGACAACAAAACTTGCAAGGTGTGCAACGTGACCGGAATGGCTTGCCGCTGCTGGCCGGAGAGGGATGGTAGGTGGCCAGTTTTAACTCCTCACTTGGCCCCGCCCACATCCTGCTGATTGGTCCATTTTACAGAGTGCTGATTGGTCCATTTTTACAGAGAGCTGATTGGTGCATTTTCAAACCTTTAGCTAGACACAGAGTGCTGATTGGTGTGTTTGCAATCCTTTAGCTAGACAGAAGAGTTCTCCAAGTCCCCTCCAGACCTAGAAGTCCAGCTGGCTTCACCTCTCATTACAATGCATTATATTGAAACAGCCAAATACCTAGGCAGATAGAAAGAGGTCCCCAGAGAATCTCCAACCTTCCCTACAAGTATTTACATCAGATGCTTTTGCGCAGATGAGGGAATCTGCCCAGAGCTTGTCTGGGCATGCCCATAGCCGACTGGAGTCCAGCCTGGGCACTAGGGGAAGTGGGTGGAGCCATGGGGAATTCCTGCCTTATGGAGGGGAGGCACCTACTCTCTTAAGCTTTTGTGGTGACCTGGGAATCAGTCTGTGAGATGGAGGGCCTGTTAGCAGGACTCCATTTTGCTTTGCTGAGTTTTATTTTCCTTTTTTCCCCCCTTTTTCACCCTGTAAAATCCTGCTCTACTCACCATGCAATGTGTCCCCATGTCTAAATTTTCCTGGTTCTGTGACAAGATCCTAGTTTTAACTGAACTAAGGAGCAAAAGTCTGCAACAATATTATTTAATATTCATTAAAATTCCATGAAGTACTGTTTAACGTATATGAAAACTAAGGCTTACCATTCGTAAGGTACCCCAAGTTTTATAAGTAGTAAGAAGAGTAAAAAGAGATTAACAGATAGCCTTTTAGCCTTTTCTAACACTAAAGCATCTGCTTTTATATATTAGGAAATTATATTTGCATTTCAGTTGTGGTCATTTGGGATAGTATGTTCTTCACTTGCCAATAACTATTATTAAATTCAATGTGTGAAAGATTAGCGAACTTAAAAAGGCCTATTACACTGACAGAGGGACGAAATTACCAAGGTATTTACGGCTACTTTCTCTTCGTCAGATAGCAAAACAAAATATGGTTTTAGGAGGTCTTTATAACAACTTCTTTTGTACATTGACAAATATATGGTATAAAAAGGTCTGTAATATGAAACGAGACTAGTTAACAGCAAGCAAAAAAATTTTACAAATCGTAAATCGAATGAAGATCTGCTTATTTTGCTTTTATAAGGCAAAATACTTTCACATTTGGTTCTCTGTTGACCTGGAACCCAGGTATAATTGAGTGTGAATCTTGTCTTATGTGAAGCTCACCTCTAGCTTTATGTCATCATCCTTAATTTCATGAACCTAATATATGCCTGTTTCCCATTTCCATTTACCTTAAGCTTCAAAACAAAAGCAAATCTTATACTAATGGGTGTTTAAGTGCTGTCTTTCCACAGCGTATTTGCATTTTAAGCTTAGTAATTCCAATTTACAACACAAAACTTTTAACTTCTTTTCTTCTGGTACAGGATTTTTTGACATTGCAAGGTAATAGGACATGTAACTTATACAGTTAGCTGTTTCAGGAGACTAGTGCTATGGCCGTAAAAAAGCACTGGTGGTTTACTGGGAAGTTTAAGGGAGGAATAACCCAGATAAATTGTCTGGAGTCTTAGTCTTAGGAGCTGTGAACAGTGATAGAACCCTGTTCCTTCCTCCTGGATCCAGAGTCTAAATTGCACAGCCTAGGCATTTGTTCCTCCAACCTTCCTCGCTCTTTCTCTTAACACAGCCATGTATCTTTAAGTATGAAGAACTCCAAATCTATAGATTTGTAAACCATAAATAAAATTCAAATCCAACCCACCAGGCAATCATTTGAATGGACCACCTCCTCCGCCAGGGCACACTAAAATTTAACCTGAAAGACTGGTTCAGGCCATGAAGTGAAGTGAAGGTTGTACATGCCTCATTTTATCCCTCCAGCATTAACATCGACACTGTCCCTAGTCTGATGAGAAATATTTATAATCTATTATCTCTAAAGCCTGCTACTTGGAGGCTTCATCTGCATGATAACATCTAGACCCCCACAACCCCTTATTGTAACCCAGACATTTCTTTCTATAGATAATAACTATTTGAACTAAGTGACAATTACAATATGTTTAAATCTACCTATGACTTGGCTGCCCCGCCCCTGCACCACTGCTTCGAGTTGTTCTGCCTTTTCGGATTGAGCCAATGTAAATCTTACATGTATTGATTGATATATTATGTCTCCCTAAATAGTGTAAAAGCAAGCCGTAGCCCCTGACCTCCTTGGGCATAGGTCGTCAGGACCTCCTGACGCTGTGCCAATGGCACACCCTTAACCTTGGCAAAATAAACTTTCCAAATTGATTGTGACTTATCTCAGATACGTTTTGGTTTACAGATTACAGATTTTCTATTTACCCAAAAGTGTTTTCAAAATATTGTGACATTTTTATAATAGCCTATGGTTGATTTTTGTGTTGTCTATTTAAAATTGGCTATGATAATTATAGTGAGTAAATACGCGAGTAGCATACCCTGTCCCTACTAATGCTGCTGTTATTGCCTTCTAATCTGCTAAGTAATGCTGCTTTTGAGAATAATCATTTCAAAAATCAAGGCATAACTTATTTGCTGAGTGTATAAACATATGGCAAAAGTAAAATTTCTATTTTTTGCTGAAGTGTCACTTGTTGCTTCATATTTGTAGCTGAATTAAAGATCAAATTATTACTTTTTATAAATCATAACTGAAAAGTTTTACCCTCAACGAGATCAGTCTGACAGTATATAAAAGGCAGGATCATGGACTAAATGTGAAAATTACATTGTGCTCTATGAGGTCACAGTGTAGTTCCACAAAGTAAAAAAAAGTTTCAGTTTTATTCTGAGACCGTATAATTGATTTAATAAATTTGATCAATACTTGTTTGTTTCTGCTACTTCTGGTTGTGAATTTTTTCAGAGAATTTAGATTACTGTTTAGTTCAACAGTGCAAATATTTTCATAAAAAATGAAAAGCAAACATACCTAGACAAACTGAAAGCTCTAAAACTAACTTTACCACTGAAAGCTCAGGAATAAACCCTAAATATATTTTCATAAATATCTCTGCTTCCCATTTAAAGATGACTAATCTTTTAGCTCTTAATTCCAATTACTCCCACATTTAATTTATGCCACCTTCTTAGGGCCTTGTCCAAACAAGCATCATTTCTCAATTCATTATCTTCCTCATCAAAACCCTGCCACCTTCCAATACTTGCCATTCAAGTCCTTTCAGACGTTAAGAAAATAGACAATTCTAGTGAGGCAGGAGAATAGGGCCTGGAGGCAGGGAACCTAAGGACTTCCTAGAACTCAATCAAAAGGAAACACTTCAGCTATGACAGGAAATAGCCTCTTCATTTACTTAGAGCTTACATGAGTAAATGACTTTGTAACTTCATTTTAGCGTCTTTTTTTTTTTTTTTTTTTTTTTTTTTTTTTTTTTGGCGGAGTAGCGTCTGTATTTACATAGGGCATGCACCAACTAACCAACGGAAACTTCTAGAGGGTATTTAAAAACCAGAAAATTCTGTAACTGGGCCCTTATTCTTTCTTTGGTTGAATAAGAAAGAATATTCTTTCTTATTCATTCTTTCCTTGCTTTGTGTGTGTGTGTTTTCCAATTCTTTGTTAAAAACTCCCAGAATCTGAACACCTTCCACTGGTAACATATTTTGGCAAGCCAAATAGGAGGTAAGCCCTAAGTTTGATATTTATTTTTCTCCTTCTTCTTTTTGCTCCATACATGGGAATCTCAATCTCTCTCTCTCTCTCCCTCTCTCTCTCTCTCTCTCTTTCTCTTTTCCTTTCCCACTCAGGACGCTTGGTGGGCATGCACCAATTTTCAAGCAAGTTCCAAGTTCACATGACCTAAGTATAACTTTACTAAACAAGCTGGTTTTAAAATTATTCATAAAATAAAAATAGAAATGCCTTCAGAATTGTCAGCATATCTTTTTGTCTGGATTCTATATCTGTCTCTTCTACATATTTTAAGGTGTCAGGGTTTGTCATGGAAGGTTATAAAACTATAAACCCAGCCAAAACAAAATGATCGTGTTTTCAGTGCCTTGTTTTTTCTTTCTTTCTTTCTTTTCTTTCTCTTTCTTTCTCTTTCTTTCTTTCTTTCTTTCTTTCTTTCTTTCTTTCTTTCTTTCTTTCTTTCTTTCTTTCTTTCTTTCTTTCGTTCTTTCTTACAAATGAGAGTAACGTAATATTAACTAAATCTTCTGAGTTACTGGCAAAAATACCTATGTATTTAACTTTGAGAATCTTACTTAAGTTCAGTTGAGCACCTGATGTTCACTGGCTACTGAAAACATGGGTTAACAAGGAAATAACTAATTTAAAATGATAGTGTCTAATATGTCAGCTTGTGGAATTAGTCTAGATAAACTGTTAAAGTGAAAGAATTGAGTACAGTGAATAGGATGAATGTTTTCAGTAAACGTTTTGTGTAAATTAAAATCTTAAAATTATTTTTAATGCTCATTGAATATTTGGGTCATTTCCAATTAAGAAAGAGTTGTGATATGGAGAAATCTGTTCCCAAAATTGTGGTATTGTTCTTATCTATAAATGCTCATATCTGATAGTTCAGGATTTCTGCTATTTAGGGTTTCACTAAACTTTTAGGTTACTAAGGATAAAAATTCTAGTAAACACAAAATTCTGCATATACAACGTACCAGAAAGGACTATGTCATTAGTGAGAAAAAGCATAATTTTGTATAATTCAGAAGTTACCTAAAAGTTAGTTCAAATTACAGATTTGAAAAGGTTACTTATGAAACTACGTAGTAATGAACGAGTAAGTAGGGGAGAAATATGTGGAAAAAGTTTGGATAATAAAATATTCTTTAAAGTCTGATGGAGAATTGACTTCATTCTTTCCTTGCTTTGTTTGTGCATTTTATCCAATTATTTGTTCAAAATGCCAAGAACCTGGACACCCTCAACTGGTAACACTAGATTACCCTGATGCACTTCTTTCTTTCACTATTTAGTGTAATAAATACTGGCCTCGAGTTCAACAGTTCCACCTCTTTGCATTACACATGCATCACAATCCTCAAACGTTTATTTAAATATGTTATCCTAGAATTGTTCCCCCACAATTTATATGATAGTGGACAAGTTCACCAGACCTTTTTTCTTGGTTGACTTCTCTTATACTTCAATACCATTCCTGCTCCATTAATAATACTTCCTCCCTTAACTTTCATTAAAATACTTTTCTTTCTTCTCCTATCTCTCTACCATTTTCTGCATGTCTACCAGTTTGTTTTCCTTTAACTAGTCTCTGAACTCAGATGATAGATAGATAGATAGATAGATAGATAGATAGATAGATAGATAGATAGATAGACAGACAGACAGATAGAGAGATAGAGATAGAGATATACATAGATATATATAGCGATATATATACAGGTGAATGCTTTTTCTTTTGAGCTGTGGATGTACATGTCCAAGTTGATAACTTCATGGTCATTTGGATATACCTTAGACCATTCAATCTCAATATAAATAGTCTCACTACATAAACAAAATCAATTCTTTTTGGATATTCGTGTGCAATAAGAGAGTTGAGAATTTTCCCCCAGCCGTACTTTCCCTCATTCTCACTTCATCAAGTTCTCTGAAGTCTAGATTCTCATTCTCTCTATAATGCTGTAATTTCACTATCCCACAATCATGGTCTAAGTTCAGTTTCATTAACGTTTCTGGCTTTCTACCTTTTCTTCATCCTCAAATATTACCACTTTCTCCTTGGTTTCAACACCTGCCAACCTTTTATGCATGAGATCATGCATGAGTTTGATCTTGATTTTTAACCCATCATTGTCTCTCCTATTCCTTCAATATAAAATCCAAATTAATTAACATACCCATGCCAGCTAAACTTCTCATCTCATACTTCCTGTGATGGTTAATGTCGAGTGTCAACTTGATTTGATTGAAGAAGGCAAAGTATTGTTTCTGGGTATGCTTGTGAGGGTGTTGCCAAAGGAGATTAACATTTGAGTTAATGGATGGAGAGAGGCAGACCCACCCTCAATCTGGGTGGGCACCATCTAATCAGTTGCCAGCATAGTTAGAATAAAGCAGGCAGAAGATGTTGGAAAGAGCAGACTTGCTGAGTCTTCCAGCCTTCATCTTTCTCCCCTACTGGATGCTTCCTGCCCTCTAACATCAGACTCCAAGTTTTTCAGCCTTGGGACTCTTGGCTTAAGCCAGTGATTTGCCAGGAATTCTGAGGCCTTCAGGAACAGACTAAAGGCTAGTTATTCTCCTCAGAAATCCCCCCAAAACCCCAAAATCCCTGCTTTTGAGGTTTGGGGACTCCAACTAGTTTCCTTGTGCCTCAGCTTGCAGATGGCTTATTTTGAGACTTCACCTTGTGATTGTGAGTCAGTACTCCTTAATAAATTCCCCGTTATATATACATCTAACCTGTTAGTGCTGTCCCTTGAGAGAACACTACTACTACAGATTTTGGTCCCAGGATTGGTTTTAGAGGAACAGAATTTTAAGGATGGATTTCTTTAGTTGGTTTTGGGGTTTCTGGAGTTGGCTGCTTAATATGATTAGACCCCAAAATGCTAAGGACTCTACTTCTAATAGTATGGAGAACACTCATAGTCCTTGACATAAACTGTTTAGAGAGTTAGGCAAAATAAATGCATTCGATATTCCTGATTCACTACTCATGAGAGGCAAGGAGTTTAGTGACTCTGTACATAATACCTTTGACCACATTGGAGAACCAAAAAATGTAAAGAAGTTGGTTGGTTGTTCCTAAGGTCACTGGACAAAGTGATGAAAGAAAAGGATGAGCTAAGTGAGTCTAATTCTGAGCTTCAGATGCACATACTTGAGCCTCAAGTCTTCTAAGATTGCCCTGAGTGAGGATCTTATCTCCTGTAGACAAAAGGCTGAAATTGTGAAAAATAGGACACAAGCTCTTATCATGAGAGTGGCTGACCTGCTATGAAAGGTTCACATTCAGTCTTGCCTAGTGCCTACTATTAAATCAAGGGCATTGATTGCAAAATAATGGCACCCTGCAACTTGGAATGGGGACATGAGGGAGGACCCTAAAGATGGAGACACTGAGCTTGTAAATGCTGGTGAGCCCTATTTGCCAGAGAAAAGAGCCTCCCCAACCCCAGTGGTAGCAACATCCCCTGTCCCACCCATGCTGCCATCAGTCCTTCCACCTTTGTCTGAGGAAATTAACCATGCACTGCCTGAGGCAACAGTGATGGCCTGCCCCAAGGCAGTTACCAGGAAAGACAATGCTGATTCTCCTCATAAATCCCATAAAACCCCAATATCTCTGTTTGCTTCCAGGCCTATGACTAGACTCAAGTCCCAGCAGGCCCCTAGAGGTGATGCTCAGAGTGTTACCCACAAGGAGATGTGCAGTTCAAAAGAGCTCCTTGAGTTTTCTAATTTCTATAAGCAGAAATCTGGAGAACAGGCATGGGAATGGATATTAAGGGTGTGAGATAATGTTGGAAGGAACATAAAGTTGAATGTATTGATATAGGCCCACTAAGCAGGGATCCTGCATTTAATGTTCCCACTCAGGGAGTTAAAAAAAAAAGGTTCTAATAGTTTATTTGCTTGGTTAGCTGAAATATGGATCAAAAGATTGTTCACCGTGAGTGACCTAGAAATGCCTGTTCTTCCTTCGTTTACTGTAGAGGAAGGGATCCAAAGGTTTAGGAAAATTTGAATGCTGGAGTGGATTAATCACTTTAGACCTACTCATTGCAGCTGGGAGGGGCCAGAAGACAAACTCTTCATCAATACTTTGTGAAATAGATTTGTGAAGGGACCACCTGGATCTTTGAAAGCTCTGTGATTGCTCTTCTCCGTATGCCAGATCTTACAGTGGGAAACACGGTCACTCAACTACAAAATGTAAATGCAATGGGAAGAATTGGATCCCAAAGCGGCAGGGGCCAAGTGATAGCACTCAACCATCAAAGTCAAGGTGGGTATAGTTACCGTAATGGACAGCAGAGGCAAAGAAGCAATCAGAATAGACTCACTTGTGTGGGATTCTGGAGTTGGTTAATTAATGATGGTATTCTTAGAAGTGAAATTGATAAGAAGCCTACTACATTCTTACATAATTTGTATAAGCAGAAAACTTCCAGACTGAGTGGACAAAAGACTTATTTGAATTATAAAAATAGAGACTCACAGCTCCTCAATCAATTTCCAGACTTGAACCAGTTTACAGACCCAGAACATCTGAGTGAAGAGGAGGCTGGGTTCCCTTGAGGGAGGACCCCACAAAGCTACTGAAAATTTATACTGTTAATCTTTCTCCCATTATTCCCCAAGAAGACCTCCAGCCTTTTACCAGAGTAACTGTGCACTGGGGGAAGAGGAATAATCAAATTTTGGGGGAGACTATTGGAGACTGGCTCTGAGCTGATGTTGATTCCAGGAAACCCAAAACTTCATTGTTGTCCTCCAGTTAAAGCAGGGGCTTATGGAAGTCAGGTAATTAATGGAGCTTAAGCTCAGGTCTGAGTGACAGTGGGTCCACTGGGTTCCCAAACTAAACCAGTGTCAGAGTGCATAATTGGCACAGACATACCTAGCAGCTGCCATAATCCCCACATTGGCACCTGACTATTAGGATGAGGTCTCTTATGTGGGAAAGGCCAAATGGAAGCCATTAAAGCTGTCTCTACTGAAAAAAATATTAAATCAAAAACAATATCACATCCCTGGAGAGACTGCAGAGATTAGTGCCATTAGGATTTGTAAGACACAAGGTGGTGATTCCCACCACATCCCCATTAAACTCACCTATTGGCCTGTGCAGAAGACAGATGTACTTTGGAGAATGACAGAAGATTATCTCAAGCTTAACCAAGTGGTGATTCCAGTTGACGTTACTGTACCAGACGTGGTTTTATTTCTTGAACAAATCAATATTTCTCCTGGTACCTGGTATGCAGCCATTGATTTGGCAAATGTCTTTTTATCCATCCCTGTCCAAAAGGCCCATCAGAAGCAATTTGCCTTCAGCTGGCAAGGTCTGAAATATACCTTCGTTGTCCTACCTCAGGGGTATAGCCACTCTCTGGCTTGGTGTCATAATCTTGTTGCAGAGATCTTGATCATTTTTTGCTTTCACAAGATATCACACTTACCCATTACATTGATGACATTATGCTGATGGATCCAGTGAGCAAGAAGTAGTAAACACACTGGACTTACTGGTGAGACATTTGAGTGCCAGGAAATGGGAAATTAATCTGACTAAAATTCAAGGACCTCTTACTCAGTAAAATTTCTAGGGGTCCAGTGGTGTGGGGCCTGTTGAGATATTTTCTATCCCAGCAGATTCAGTGGTGCTTGAGGTGTCGGTGGCAGGTAGGGATGCTGTTTGGAGCCTTTGGCAGGCCCTCATAGGTGAATCACAGTGGAGGGCTTTAGGATTGTGGAGCAAGACCCTGCCATCTTCTGCAGATAATTACTCTCCTTTAGAGAGACAACTCTTGACCTGTTACTGTCTTTTAGTAGAAACTGAACATTTGACTATAGGTCATCAAGTCACCTTGTGACTTAAACTGCCTTTCATGAACTGGGTGTTTTCTGACCTATCTAGCCATAAAGTGGGTCATGCACAACATCATTCCATCATCAAATGGAAGTGGTATATGTGTGATTGACCTTGAGCAGGTCCTGAGGGCACAAGTAAGTTACATGAAGAAGTGGCTCAAATGCCCATGGTCTTCACTCCTGCCACTTTGCCTTCTCTCCCCCAGCCTGTACCAATGGCCTCATGGGGAGTTCTCTATGATTAGTTGACAGAGGAAAGAAGACTAGGGCCTGGTTCACCTGAAAGTGGACAGCTGCAGCACTACAGCCCCTTTATAGGACATCCCTGAAGGACAGTGCTGAAGGGAAATCTTCCCAGTGGGTAGAACTTTGAGCAGTACACCTGCTTGTGCACATTGCTTGGAAGGAGGAAAGGCCAGATGTGTGATTATATACTGATTCATGGGCTGTAGCCCATGGTTTGCCTGGATAGTCAGGGACTTAGAAGAAACATAACTGGAAAACTGGTGACAAAGGAATTTGGGGAAGAGGATGGACTTCTCTAAGTGGTCAAAAACTGTAAAGATATTTGTATCCCATGTGAGTGTTCATCAACAGGTGACCTCCACAGAGGAGAATTTTAATAATCAAGTGGATAGGATGATTCATTCTGTGGACAACACCCAATCTTTTTCCCCAGCCACCCCTGTCATCACCCAATGGGCCCATGAACACAGTGACCATGGTGGCTAGGATGGAGGTTATTCATGGGCTCAGCAACGTGGACTTCCACTAAGCAAGGGAGACCTGGCTATGGCCACTGCTGAGTGTCCAATTTGCCAGCAGTAGATACTAACACTGAGCTGTCAATATGGCACCATTCCCAGGGCGATCAGCCAGCTACTTGGTGGCAGGTTGATTATATTGGACCTCCTCCATCCTGGAAAGGGCAGAGGTTTGCCCTCACTGGAATAAATATTTACTGCAGATGTGGGTTTACCTATCCTGCATGCAATACTTCTGCAAAGACTACCATCCATGGACTCATGGAATGCACCATCATGGTATTCCACACAGCACTGCCTCTGACCAAGGCACTTACTTTACTACTTAAGAAGTGCAGCAATGGGCTCATGCTTATGGAATTAACTGGTCTTATCATGTTCCCCATCATCCTGAAGCAGCTGAATTGACAGAATGGATTGGATGGCCTTCTGAAGTCATAATTACAACACCGTGATGATATTTTGCAGGACTGGAGCAAAGTTCTCCAGAAGGTTGTGTATGCTCTGAATTAGCATCCAATACATAGTACTCTCTCCCATAGTCAGGATTTGTGGGTCCAGGAATCAAGAGGTGGAAGTGGAAGTGGCAAAGATGCAAACAGGTCCAGGCTGCTGTGCAAGCCGCAGCCTGGACCTGTTTGGTGAGCTTGATGGTGAGCCTGGACTCACCATCACCCCTAGTGACTCACTAGCAACATTTTTGCTTTTCATTTCCATGACACTACATTCTGTGGGCCTGGAGGTCTTAGCCAAAGGGAGGAATGCTGCCACCAGGAGACACAACAATGATTTCATTAAACTGGAAGTTAACATTGACACCTGGCCACTTTGGGCTCCTACCTGTAATTCAACAGGCTAAGAAGTGAGTTACAGTGTTGGCTGGGGTATTGACCAGGACTGTCACAAGTAAATCAGTCTACTACTCCACAGTGGTGGTAAGGAAGAGTATGTTTGGAATACAGGAGATCCCTTAGGACATCTCTTAGTATTACCATGCTCTGGGATTAAGGCCAATGGGAAGCTACAATGACTCAATCCAGGCAGAACTATAAATGAACCAGACCCTTCAGAGTCACTCTACCAGGTAAAAAACCACTACCAGAAGTGATTGCTGAAGGCAAAGAGAATACAGAATGGGTAGTAGAAGAAGGTAGTCATCAATATCAACTATGACCACGTGACTAGTTGCAGAAATGAGGACTGTAATTGTTAGGAGTATTTTCTCCTTATTTTGTTAAGAACGTGTTTGTGCATGTATACACTTGTATTAAGAAAATATTTTCATTTTACTTCCTTTCTTTTTCCTTTATCATGTGACTTAAGATTTATTGACTTTATATTTGCAGTTAAGTGCTGTTAACTTTATGTAATAGCATTTAGGTTAAGGATTAGTGCATGTCCTGTTATATGAAGGTTACTTGTATTATGTTTGGAGTAATTATGACATTATTGTCTTTATTTGAAGATTATGTATGATTCAGGAGATGTGTATGGGTTCAATGTGAAAAGGGGTGGACTTGTGATGGTTAATATTGAGTGTCAACGTGATCAGATTGAAGGACGCAAAATACTGATCCTGGGTGTGTCTGTGAGGGTGTTGCCAAAGGAGATTAACATTTGAGTAGTGGACTGAGAGAGGCAGACCCACCCTCAATCTGAGTGGGCACCATCTAATCAGCTGCCAATGTGGGTAGAATAAAGCAGGCAGAAGAATTTGGAAAGAACAGACTGGCTGAGTCTTCCGGCCTTCATCTTTCTCCCATGCTGGATGCTCCCTGCGTTCAAATATTGAACTCCTACTTCTTCTGCTTTTGGACTCTTGGATTTACAGTAATTAGCCAGGGGCTCTCAGGCCTTCAGTCACAGACTGAAGGCTGCACTTTTGGCTTCCCTACTTTTGAGATTTTGGGACTCAGACTGGCTTCTTTGCTCCTCAGATTGTAGATGGTCTATTGTGGGACTTCACCTTGTGATTGTGTGAGTCAGTACTCCTTAATAAACTTCCTTTCATATATACATCTATCCTATTAGTTCTGTCCCACCAGAGAATCCTGTTTCTATACTTCCCAAAAGAAAGTTTATTCTCCAGCCAAAAGAAAATCCTCTGTATTTTGTAATTGAATGTCACTTCCTCAGGACGTTCTGTTTTTACACATTCTCTGCTGAAACATCTCTTTTTCTCTGGCTAATTTATTTTTATGCTTTGGGCTTGAAAAACAACTACCAAATGTGGGAACCTATCTCTGATCTATAGTGCTCGATTGGTCCTCCTCCCTGCTCCCAGAGCACACTGAACATGACCACTTTTACAGTATTTATTATTTAGTGTTATAAGTATTGATATTCTTATGAATCTCCTCTAAGAAATTTCTTTGGGACATGAAATGTGTCCTATTATTTGCATCCACTATGCCTAGTAACCTTGGCTAATCTCAAATATTCATGGGAAAAAAAAAAGTATTTTTGTTTATAATAAAAACAAATAGACATATCAAATTCATCACAAATTGATGCATTAATGATAAAACTACAGTGTTACTTATCACCCAGTATGGTAAAACTGAATTATTATGAACAAATAATATTTGAAGGAGAATTTTGAGGCCCCAGATATTTATGAGCGGGGTGACATTTGGCCTTTAAACAGAGTATATCATTTAGTATCCTCCTCAGATTAAGCCAAAAAGAATAATAGAAGAGGAAAGAATTCTTGGAAGGTGGAATCAAGGGCCATGGAAAACAATAAGAGCTGCACCTGATCCAAAACTATGGCCCTAAGTGAGAAACATTTTCTATCTCCAAGGCCAAGATGTACATAATATTCATTCAGCAGAACCTGAGAACCTCTACAACAGGCTTCTCATTCTTCTGCTTTCTAAATGGTAGTGTCTTTCTCAAAGTCTGCTAGACTTTGTAATATATAGTGACTAAAAATTTTGCAATATATTTTTCAAAAATCAACAGACATGCCAGGAATAAAAGGCCAAAATTCTGACCTTTCTTTTGAATTTCTCGACAAAATGAAGGACAAAATATATAAAAATTCCCCCTAACTCACTGAATTTGCACTTGACGTGGCTCTCTGCCTGAAATGTTCTCATAAATATCCACCTTACTGTCCCCTTACTGTCTTGTAGTCTGTGTTCAGATGTAAATTAATCAGAAAAATCTTCCTCAATCACTTGTATAAATTAGCAAGACACACCAATACAACTTCACTTCCTATTTGATTACCATGGTTTATGCTTGTTCTGAAGTACTTACCACCTTCTAATTTTTGTATTTGTTTATTTTTCTGTGCCTACCCTCAATTTGCTGTAAGGGTTGTGAGGTTCAGAACTTTATTGTATTCACTGCTATTACCTCAATGCCTAGAAGAGTGCTTGGCCCAAAGTAGGAACTAGATGTTGAATAAATGATTGAATGGGTTATAAACATTAATTCCTTAATAAAAAGACCCTTTTCCCCTTTCTTTATGTAGCAGTCCAACTGATCCTTGAAACATGTAAAGTGTATCACATCACTCATCACTACACTTAGGCCACTTATATGTACAAATGTTTAAATCCTCTGTTAACTATTTTTAATCATACTGGCCTTAATTCTATTTCCTCAACATTCCAAGGATTTTTTTTTTTTTTTAATTTTATTTTTTGATCTTGGGACTTTTTATTTTCTGAAACACACTGCCAGATTTTCTGTAGTGGGCTTGTTATTGTAGTTTGAATCGCAAATATTTCAGCATACATGTCCTGGCCTCAGAGTTTCTTCCCTAAAGTAGTCCACATACACCTTCATACATACAGGCAGATGGGCACTCACACGTGCAAACACACACATTTCTCAGTCTCCAGGCTATGCTCATCATTGCATTATCAAAATCTGAAAAGTTTTTATTTATTTGTTCCCTAGCTTGTGAGTTGTTTTATCTTCCACTAGGCAATAAGTCCCATGAAAGCAGGAACCTTATCTGTATGATTCACCTTATCTATTTTATTCACCATCAACTTCCCAGTGCCTAAAACAACATCTTATGTATGGAAGACACTTAATAATTACTGAATGAACAAATGAACCTTACATTAAGCCTAGATTTTAATGCATTAAGACATTTACCTCAAATAATATTCTACAAGAATATCATTTAGTTGACAATGACCTGTGTTCCAGTTGTAGGTCTTTGCAAATCCTCTGGACCTCAATATTAAGTGGACTAATTTATGGTGACCCTTTAATTTCCAAAGTCATATAATGTAGCAGTCAATTAAATATCAAATGTCATTTCCATTATGCATATTGAAGTATTTGCTATAGGTACTGTTTAGGAAGTTCAATATTCCATAGACTTACTCTTTAAAGGAGAATAAAGTAATATAAGTTTATCTTATATAGATATGACTAAAAATGTGTTGTTACTGAGCAACACATTTAAACTTTACTGTTGTCAGCAATATCCAAAGAAAAGGAAAACTTTGAGACAATTGAACATTCTTCTAGTAGTACAGAACACATTAAGGAATATTAAGTCATTCCTACTTAAATACACTTTCCAAATCTAGGCAACCTAGCTCTAGGCTTAGCATTAGTTGGTTGGTTGAGTCAACCTCAATAAAAGATGACTGTTTCTAGAAAAATTAGGAAAGTAAGAGTCAGACAAACCTGTATCAATTCATGTATTAGCCACTTTAGGCAAATCACATCATCTTTTCAACTCTCTTCACATCGTATCCAAGTGATCATAATATGTGGGTTGTGAGGGCTAGAAATATGTTTAATATGCATAACATAACATGCCATTTGTAATGTAGTAGGTGCTAAATAAACTCTATAGGTGATTATTAAGATATTGTGTCATATGATGATAGGAAATTTTTTATTAATCTTTCTTTGTCAGGATTGTTCTTTTCAAAACATAACAGTGAAAATGGAAATATATTTAGATGTAAACAAAGTTATGCAGAATTTTATTAAAATATCAGTAAAACGCCATCAATACTAGTTGCTAGTGATATGTGTATATATTTAACCTGTGTGTGAGAATGAGTCCCAGATCAAATGTAGTTAGTAACAGTTGATAATGAAAATATTATTTTAAAACAGAGAGATTTTTCAGATAAGAAATGTCAGAAATTAATATATTAGTGCAAACACAACAACATAATTGTACCATTTTTTGAGTTCCTGGAATTTCAGTAGGAACTCTATTTCTAGTTCTATGTCTAGACATATTTTTAAATATGTCTATTTAAAAATACTCAAAACTAGGTAATTTATAAAGAACAGAAACTTATCTCTCACAGATCCAAAGTCTGGAAAGTCCAAGTGCAAGCTGCCAGCATTTGATGTCTGCTGAGGGGCTTTTTGCCATCTCCTCAACATGGCAGAGAGGGTGAACATTGTATCCTCACATGGCAGAAGGGCAAAAAGGACCCAGGCTAGTTTCCTCTAACCTTTTTATAAGGCACTAATCTATTCATGATTTTGGAGCCCTCATGACTTACTTAATCAATTCCCCAAAAGGTCTCACCTCTTAAAACTATTACAATGAAGATGAAGTTTCAACATCAATTTTGGAGGGAACATCATTCTTCAAACCTCCAAGGAGGATGTACTATCTTAATTTTACAGATTAAGAACATGTGGGTTTCATTCTGTGACATAACATATGCTTTCCAAATATAACCATAAAGTTAATAAAAAGATAATTAAAACAAAATAGCTTGAATAGATTTTTCTCTTATAAAAATAAAAAGAGAATAGATACATACTTGTAACCATGTGAGATTTCATAGCTTATTTGAAATCTATGAATCTATACATAAATTCAATAAGTATGTAATATGATACTATTTAGTGAATTTTAGGTGATTTATAATATGTTTGTTTTGCAAAGCAATTAGAAACAGAGTTTGTATGACTTGTTCTCTTTACTGCCTTGGGTTAATTTCAAGATGGTAATCTTTGGGGTTCATTGACTTCCTCCCTGATTCTCATTAAGTAATTCTGTTCTAAATCTCTTATTATGGTGCAACTTCTAACTACTCAAGGACAAGAAAAAGAGTAGATACTTGCTTGATTTAGAAACACAAGAACTCCAAGGAACTAACCTAAACTTTCACAGTGCCTAGAGTATGGAGATTTGAAAGCCTATCACATCTTTGAGAAATATATCAGAAAAATACATGTATCAAAAGTTAGGCAAAAATAAAAACAGATACTGCCATTCATGGAGATTACTAGGGCTTCTGTATAGAATATGTTACACTTGAAAGAGATGAACATTACTAAAATAACCAAATTAAATGAGGTGAACTTGCAAAAGTAATGTAAAAGTGAAAATTTATACATATATTTGAGGGTTTTAGAGCCTAGAATATAAAACCACACACAGTTATAAGCTTATGGAAACCCACCATAACTAAAATTATTTTAGCAAAAATTATTTTCACTAACTATATTTTAATGCTTCTCATATCACAGATTTCTAAAAGTAAAATAATATAAACTATTAAGTAAACCCTTTTGTACTTCTACTTAAGACAAAATATATAGCAAATGAGCTCTTTGACAAGGCATTAATTGATATTATTTTACTTGAATTTCATAAATAATGAACTAGATGCAATATTCCTCAAGGCAGAAACATGCCTTTGCAGGCTTTATATTTTCTATGACACCATATATGATGCAAACTGTAAATAGAGTTGAACCAAATGTTCCCCATTTAAAGCTGGCCACAGCAAAGATTTCAGTTTTATCCCATAATATATAAACATGCTATGGGCAAGAGCACAACCAAACCTTATAAAAGAGGAACCTGTGGTTTTTAAATTAATCCCATTTGCTGTAATTAGCCAGCTTTATTTTTCATAAGCCCACTTTTTTCATTGTTTTTACACCATCCCTGTGGTGGTCATAAACTCCATGCAGTTTTTATGGGGGAGGATTTTGTTTCTTAAAACCCCAGGTGAATTGAAATCAAATCACCTAGGCCACTACTAAAAGAAAGAGAGAAAAGAAGAAATTGAGGGCTCTGGTTAACTCAGCTCTAGTGGTAGGTGGTTCAATCTAAACAAAATTGACTGGCATTAGTGCAGTTCTGTCTTGTACAGTCTCAGAAGATTTACCTTTCCCTTGGAGGTTAATTTCCAGCATGGTTATTCTTGATTTATAGCTTACATTTCTGCATGATTAACCCTTTAAACATAACTGTACATCTAAAAAGGAACACAATTTGAAATAAAATCTCAAGGAATTCCATAGAATATATGTGGCCATTTAAAAACATTTTGAAATATATTTAAGAATAGCCAATGATGTGTAAAATCAATGCAAAACAATTACAGATTTGATACATTCAGATAACATTTTTAGAATTATTTGAGTTTTCATTTTTTTCCAGGTGTACTAAAATTTTTCTCAGAAATGCTATGATTTAGCTAAAAATATTTTACATATATTGCTTTGTTTAGCACTAGTCATAAAAAGAGAAACATTTGCTCTTTTGTGTATCAGAGTAGGATTCACAGAAGTTTTATCATGGGCCTTTTTTCTTGAACAGCGAAAAAGACATAACCAGAAATGACAGACACTTAAAAAAATGTTCTCAGACTAATATACAGTAATTTCAATATTCTAATGAAAATAATTTGAGTAAAAAAAGCATTCTTACTATTCTGGAAAACTGGCAAACAACCCTGTTTATAGTAAATAGCTGATATGGGTAAGAAAAAAAAATAAATACTACGCTTAATTCTTTCAAATCTATTTGTTCTTTGAGGTTATTGTACGATGACTCTTAATAACAGAACTATGTTTCACAGGCGACAAGGAAAATAGACGTATGTGGGTGATCTCATATGAGTGTATTTAAGCATGAAAATTGTATCAAGAACACAAAAATGATCAAACTCTTGATCAACATAATTTCAAATCTAAAAATTAATTAAAAGGAAATGCATAGAAACTTTGACACAGTGTATAAAGCACACAAAAATATTAATTTTACTGGTGTTAAATAAATCATAAATTTTAAAAATCTAAATTCCCAGCTAAAGAAATAGATACACAAATCATAAAGTATCTACTTTAAAAAATATTTTCCAAAGCTACTAAGTATAATTTTGTGGTTTTAATCTATTCAGAAAATAGTTTGGCATTGCTAATAGAGTGGAAAACATAGGTAAACTATAATACATTCATTCCATCTGTATGATATGCCCTAGAGAAATTCATAGTCTTCATCATAAAGTATCTATGTACAAAAATGATTAGAGCAGTGTGGTTTGTGATAGCAAAGTAATGAAAACACCTCAGCTGTTGTCGCTAATATAATACATTAAAATTTTGTGATATAGTCGTATGATATTGTACTATATACATAAAAAGCCCTATCCATATAATGTCATGTGATACCATGTTTAAAATTTATTAAATGCTTAACACAATGTTGAATTGTTTTAAAAGTAGGATGCAAAATAAAACATACAGTAGTTCATTATGTAAATATTTTTAAAAGAAAAATTATACCATATCATTTATGGAACATATGTAGTTGATAAAGATTATGTAACAATGAGATAATGATTTTTAGAAATTTAAAAATTAGCAAATATTAATGTTAGTAAACACTAAATCGGGGAACTAAGAAGTAATCCACAGTAGGCTGCTTAGTGTGAAATTAGTTCATAAATGTGTGTTATATTTCATAATACATACTTTTAAATGCATAATTTCAAACTTATTTATTGAAGGGAGAAAATAGCTATGCTATAATATTAAATAGGATAACATAAAAATTTTATTTCCTTTATGCAAGCATGTGTGTACATATATGTCTCTGTGTATATTTACATATATAGTTATATAAGATGGGAAAAAGGAAACAGAACAATAGAGAAAAGAACTGGTGAATATCAGGTTACTTCAGGTTACTTTTTTGTAAGCGTTGAAGCAGAGGGGACCTCCTTATTACTCTGATGCAGGTAGATTGGAATCTCCTGTTTCTATGAAAAACTGGTCTGTTTGGGGACCTCTCTGTTTCCTTAAAGTTTGATTATGTGGCACTTAGCATGAGTGATGCTTTTTTGGTTTAGTCTTGTCTACTGGGGCCTAGTTCAGGAGTTCAGTCCAAAGCAATGGCCTCCCATAATTTTTCTTTAACACTCTCAAATTTCTACTCCCTCGGTGGCAGAGAAAACTGTATTTACTTAGCTCTTACTTGATCTTTAGTCAAGCTAAACATTCGTCTTTTGAAATAATTGTTCAGCTTCTCTTATTTTTATTTCTCACTAAGCCCCTGCTTCTTTCTAAGATGATGTCCAGATGAATGTAGGCAGAAAAAGTCATATAACTTCGTTGAACAGAAGTCAGCCATTGAACCAGCCAAGTAACCTTTGGCTACTCTGTACTCCGCAGCAACATTCCTTGTCTGCCTGGCTCTCCCTGTTAGTGTTTAAAGTGGGTGTCAACAGATGACACAACTCATGACCTTACATCTATTACAATAGATATTTACAAATCTACAAATAGAAAGTCTACAAATAGACCTTCAGTCTATTTTCAGTAGCCCTTCTGGTTGACATGACTTCCACATAACTCTCACTGTCTAAAATCATTTTTGAAGCTTTGCCATATTTTCCAACCAACCTGCCCCACCTGTAGACTCGGCTATGCGTACTCCACATCCTTTCAATGGCCTACCCCAATTGGCAACCAGGCACTCCAGCCAGCACAGCACCATATAACCACATGAGTCTTACATACAAATTTGACTCCCTCTTCTCTCTGCCTACTCGTCAGCTCTGTCCTCTTAAATGACCACCTCATTTTAGTTCAATTCTAGTCTGCCTTCAGTGCTTTGTTCAGCTTCTCTGTATATTTGCAAAGTAACCCTTTTCCCATTCCATTTTGCTTAGCCCTTTGACTTGGTCTGGGGACAGGAAAGTGAAGGGGCGCAATTTGCTTGAATCCTGAACTCCTCCTCAATCTCTTTGTCCTCCTTCATTTCCTCTCCTGTCCTCATGTTCCGTCAATTCTTGGTCACACTCCTTTTTCCCAACTCTAGCTTCTGAATCTTTAATGAAACATAGGGTATGTTCTTTAAGTTATTAAAAGAAAAAAAAAAAGCCGGGAACAGTGGCTCACGCCTGTAATCCCAGCACTTTGGGAGGCCAAGGCGGACGGATCACCTGAGGTCAGGAGTTCGAGACCAGTCTGGCCAACATGGTGAAACCTCGTCCCTACTAAAAGTATAAAAATTAGTGGGGTATAGTGGCCAGCACCTGTAATCCCAGCTATTCGGGAGGCTGAGGCAGGATAATTGCTTGAACCTGGGAGGCAGAGGTTGCAGTGAGAGGAGATCATGCCATTGTACTCCAGCCTGGGTGACAGAGCGAGACTCCGTCTCAACGACAGCAACAACAACAAAGAAACAAAAAATAACCCTCTAGGCCCTGCTGCTTAACAGGTTAAATGTGAAGTAAAATGAATTTAGAAAAATCCTTATCTCTAACGAAGACTGGTTTTGAAGACATTCTGGAAAATCTTATTTTGAATGGCAAAAGTTTATTATTATGCTTTGTTTTTCTACCTATCTTCTCTGACCATTCATATGTTTCTCCCAAGTATGTCTTGGGCCAAGCGAAACATATTGTAATAAGAAAGATATAAAAGTTATACTAATTTTCTTGCAAAATGTCCACTATATATGTATAATAAAAGTCTTAAAAATAAACATCCCACAAAATGCTAACATGTTTTGATTGGTCAGAGGTGATTTCTATTGCTTTCTTCACAAAATTTTCCCCAAACATTTTTAGAATGATAATGCATTATATTTATAACCAGATTTTTAAGAAACAATGAAAAATACTTCACAAAATCTGATGATACAAATTATAATAGTACATCTGTGTCAGACAAAGTGCTTGATTTTTGTTAGCCTGAAACAGAGTCACAACAAGGAAGGAAAAGTCCTAGTTAACTTGAGGAGATACTAAACTATTTTTCTTGACAATAAAAAAAAATTAAACAGAAAAATACATTGTTTATTTAAATATTTTTCCCTTGAAAGCTAAGATAATCAGTAATCTAAGTTCTGGAATCAACATGAAAGAAAATGTGAGTATTAAAATACAGTTATTCTCAATAGAAATTAGGTAAACAATCTAAATCATTGTAAGTCAGTTCAGTCTAATAATTCCTGTAATTCTGTTTTCATTTAAGGTTAAGTATGTACCATTTTAAATTTTAAATTCTTCTTAGTGTTATTTCTGAAGTTTGAACACACAAAAAGAGACACTTCTATTTACTATAGCTTTAATTATTTTAATCCAAAAACAAAACAAAACGAAAAGGTAGCCAATCAACAAAAAGTATTCACTTCAAATTCATTCAGTGAAAGAAAAAATCCTCTGCTTTAAGATCAGGTTTATTGGTTATTATCCTAAGTTTCTGATGGAAATTTGTCAGGGATAGAATAGTCCTTTCAGATAAACTTCACAGTTTTACTGTTGAAAAGTAATTATTCCAAAACTAAATGTTGTATGTTTATACATACTAAACTAACTAGATTAATTATAAAAGGAGACCAGCTGAAGTTATTAACAAGTTTTTGATTAGGCAGATTTTTTAAATTCTCACAAACAGATCCACATGAGGGCAGTAGACCATGATAAAGCCTGGAATATAAAAAGTAATACAAAGATAAACCAAGAGGAAAAACATATTCAGTTCTGGAATTCTTTCCCTTGGCAAAAGGCGTAAATCTCATATGATAAAAACCACAACCAACCTTAGTTACCAGCACCTATCTCATAGCCAGTAAGTGGAGAAGAGCCTTAAATGTTTTCTTTATATATTCCAATATACCAGCCGGGGAAATTTGTTCTTCCTTTTCCCTCATATAAAAATCTATAAAGGATCTAATCTCAAAAAGCTCTCAGAGTAACAAAACTCTTTGTTTCGGCCGGGCGCGGTGGCTCAAGCCTGTAATCCCAGCACTTTGGGAGGCCGAGACGGGCGGATCACGAGGTCAGGAGATCGAGACCATCCTGGCTAACACGGTGAAACCCCGTCTCTACTAAAAACTACAAAAAAACTAGCCGGGCGACGTGGCGGCGCCTGTAGTCCCAGCTACCCGGGAGGCTGAGACAGGAGAATGGCGTGAACCCAGGAGGTGGAGCTTGCAGTGAGCTGAGATCCGGACACAGCACTCCAGCCTGGGCGACAGAGCGAGACTCCGTCTCAAAAAAAAAAAAAAAAAAAAAAAACTCTTTGTTTCACTGTTTTCCTATAAGTATTGGCTAAGAATAAAAATATTCCCATTAAGTGAAAACTCCTACTGCAGAGAGAAGAAAAATTGACTGTCTATCCAATGTACCATTTTTAAAATACTTAAAGAAATGATGACATTTCTAGTTTAAAATCTTGACAGATAAAAACAGAAATGTACAATTTTAAATATCAGACTCCTAACTGACATAAGAAAAAGGTTTTGGGTATTTATTTATACTTCCATTATTATCAGAACATGCAGTGGGAAGTAAGGAAAAATGATAGAAATTTTACCACAGTCTGCACCTGCCTCTTCATAATCCAGATATAATCTTCTACACACCATCTGTTTTTGTTGTTGTTGTTGTTGTTGTTTTTAATTATTATTGCTGCTGTAACTAATTACCACAAATTTGGTGGCTTAAAACTACATACATTTATTATCTCACAGTTTCTGTAGTTTGGAAACCTGAAATCGATCTCACTGGACTAAAACCAAGGAGGTGTCAACAGGACTGAGCTCTTTTCTGGAGGCTATAGAGATGAATCCACTTCAAGTTCACTTAAGATGTTAACAGATTTCAGTTTCTTAATGTTGTAGAACTAGTTCCTTTCTTTGTTTTTATCAGCCAACAACCACACTTAGCTCCCAGAAGCATCTCTCTGGTTGTTCCATGTGACTATTACATCTCAGCACCAGCACCAGCACATTGAGTTTCAGGCTTGGAATTTCCCTGAATGTTCCTTCTACCATACCTCTTCTCCCTTCTTCTGCTACTGTATCTTCCTGAATCTAGTCAAAGGTTCCTGCTCCTAAGGACTCACGTGATTAGATTGTGCCTGCATTAGTCGGTTTTCACATTGCTGAAAAGGACATACCCAAGACTGGGTAACTTATACAGAAGAAAGGGTTTAGTAAGCTTGCAGTTCCATGTGCTGTGGAGGCCTCACAATCATGGCAGAAGGCAAGGAGGAGCAAGTCACATCTTACATGGATGGCAGCAGGCAAAGAGAGAGCTTGTGCAGAGAAACTCCCATTTTTAAAACCATCAGATCTCATGAGATCCATTCACTATCATGAGAACTGGATGGGAAAGACCCACCCCCATGACTCAACTACCTCCCACCAGGATCCTCCCATGACACATGAGAACCATGGCAGTTACAACTCAAGATGAGATTTGGATGGGAACACAGAACTAAACCACATCATTCCACCCTTGGACCCTCTCAAATCTCATATCCTCACATTTCAAAGCCAATCATGCCTTCTCAAGAGTCCCCCAAAGTCTCAACTCATTTCAGCATTAACTCAAAAGTCCAAAGTCTCATCCGAGACAAGGCAAGTCCTTTCTTCCTATGAGCCTATATAATCACAGCAAGTTAGTTACTTCCTAGATACAATGGGAGTACAGGCATTGGGTAAATACAGCCATTCCAAATGGGAGAAATTGAACAAAACAAAGAAACTACACATCCCATGCAAGTTTGAAATCCAATGGGACAGTCAAATCTTAAAGCTCCAAAATGGCTCCTTTGACTTCATGTCTCACATTCAGTTCACACTGATACAAGAGGTGGATTCCCGTGGTCTTAGGCAGCTCCACCATTGTGGCTTTGCAGGGTACAACTTCTCTGCTGGCTGATTTCACTAGCTAGTGTTGAGTGTTTGTGACCTTTCCAGGTGCGCAGTGCAAACTGTCAGTGGATCTACCATTCTGGGGTCTGGAAGATGGGGGTCTTCTTCTCAAAGCTCCACTAGACAGCGCCCCAGTAGGGACTCTAGTGGGGACTCCCATTCCACATTCCGCTTCTGCACTGCCCTAGCAGAGGTTCTCCATGAGGGCCCTTCCCCCAAGGCAAACTTCTGCCTAGGCATCCAGGCATTTCCATAAATCTTCTGAAATCTAAGCGGAGGTTCCCAAACCTCAATTCTTGACTTCTGTGCATGCGCAGGCTCAACACCATGTGGAAGCTGCCAAGACTTGGGGCTTGCGCCCTCTGAAGCCACAGCTTAAGCTGTACCTTGGGCCCTTTTAAACTGTGACTGGAGTGACTGGGATGCAGGGCACCAAGTGCCTAGGCTACCTGGGCCCAGCCCACAAAAACCATCTTTTCTGTCTATGCCTCTGGGCCTGTGATGGGAGAGTTGGCCTTGAAGACCTCTGACATGCCATGGAGACATTTGCCCCATTGTCTTGGGGATTAACAGTCAGCCCCTTGTTACTTATGCAAATTTCTGCAGCCAGCTTGGATCTGCCTCAGATAATGGGATTTTCTTTTGTATTACATTGTCAGGCTGCAAACTGTCCAAACTTTTATGCTCTGCTTTCCTTATAAAACAGGATGCCCTTAACAGCACCAAAGTCACATCTTGAATGCTTTGCTGCTTAGAAATTTCTTCTGCCAGATACTGTAAATCATCTCTCTCAAGTTCAAAGTTCCACAGATCTCCAGGGTGGGGGCAAAATGCCAACAGTCTCTTTGCTAAAACATAACAAGAATCACCTTTGCTCCAGTTCCCAATAAGTTTCTCATTTCTGAGACCACCTCAGCCTGGATTTTATTGTCCATATTATTATCAGCCTTTTGGTCAAAGCCACTCAGCAAATCTCTAGAGAGTTTCGAACTTTCCCACATTTTTCTGTCTTCTTCTGAGCCCTCCATATTGTTCCAACTCTGCCTGTTACCCAGTTCCAAAGTTGCTTCCACATTTTTATGTGTCTTTTCATCAGTGCCTCGCTCTCCTGGCACCAATTTACTGTATTGGTCTGTGTTCACACTGCTGATAAAGACATACCTGAGACTGGGTAATTTATACGGGACAAAGGGTTTAATGAACTTACAGTTCTAAGTGGATGGGGAGGTCTCACAATTATGGCAGAAGGCAAGGAGGAGCAAGTCACATCTTACGTGAATGGTACCAGGCAAAGAGAGAGCTTGTGCAAAGAAACTTCTGCTTTTAAAATCATTCGATCTCATGAGACCCATTTGCTATTATGAGAACTGCTTGGGAAAGACCCACCCCCATGATTCAGTCATCTCCCACTGGGTCCCTCCCATAACACATGGGAATTATGGGATCTAAAAGAAGAATTCTGGGAGCAGACACAGAGACAAACCATATCAGCACCCACCCAGATAATCCAGGATAATCTGCCTATTTTGAAATTCATAATCTTAAATACATCTGCAAAGTCTCTTTTGCCATGTCATAAAACCCACTTAAAGTTTCTAGGGATTAGGGAGTGGATATCTTTGGGGAGTCATTATTAAGCCTACCACATCATTGAATTAAGAATGAGCTCTGAAGGGAATAGAGGGGCATGGAAACTACAAAGAAAAGGAATCAACAACAAACAAATAAAAATTTGTTTCCTTAAAATGTTTTCATCCATATCGTTAAAATCTCATGTACGTTATAAATTTACTACTGCACTAGTATTTTTGCTCTTGCTCTTTTCCTTGCCTGAATGCACACATTCCTTGATGCATTGCTTATTCAAATCATAACTTGTCAGGTTTCTAGGAAAAGTCCTCTTTCTCAAGCAACCATCAGTACTTCTCAAAACCTTCTTGAATTTTTATTTTTCAGAAACCCCAAGCATTTAAGATCCAAACCATGAATGCTTACTAATGCTGTCCTAATGTAACTCTCACCTCTTCCAAATAAGGTATGCGATAGTTAAAAGCATGGAATTTACAGTAGAGTGCCTCAGTCATATCCCAGATCATATTCCAGATCTGCCACTTACCAACTGTGTACATTTAAACAAGTTAATAATCCTCTCTGTACCTGTTTCTTCCTTTGTAAAATAAGAATAATATTAGTAACATCATGAGTTTAAATGAATTAATACACAGAGTGTAATACACAGTGTCTAGCACATGTATGTCTAGTTCAATAAATGTTAGCTATGATTGCTACTGTTAATAGGTGTGTAGGTGATTTGACAATTGATACCTTATTTTTAGGTTGTATTCAATAAAACTAAGGCTCCAATTCTTTTGCCAAATATAAATTTTCCCTTATATGATTTTTGGGTATATGTCAGTAAAATACAGGTGAAAATTAATAGTGGTCACACAAATACATCCAGTCCTCTCTCAGTATCCATGGAGGATTGGTTCCAGGACACCTCACAGATATAAAACTTCGTGGATGCTCAAATCCCTTATATAAAACATAGTATTTGTATATAATCTACGGTACATCCGCCCATATAAAGTTGACCATTTAACACTCCAGCCTAGGTGACAGAGTGACAAATCTTGTCTCAAAAAATTAAAAAATAAAAACAGAAAAATAAATAGAACTTGCCTATATGGAAGGCTAACTTTATTGACGTTTTAATAGTCATGATTATGTATTTAATTATTTGTCACTAAAATTACATGCGTATATGAATTATACTTTGTATGAGTACCTAGACTTACCTGGGCTGTTTTAATAGTGAGGAGGTTTTGATTATTCTAGACTGATATTTTCAAATAAAAGAAATGTGAATATATATAAATTTTATTTTGGTCTAATTTTTTTAAGCAAAAATATATAACTAGTGGTGCAAAATAATGCAGAGAAAAAAATCCGCAAGAAAATAAATGGTTCATAGATGGCATCCTCTGAATGGCCTTAGGTTCATAAACATTTCTACATCTTTATTTAAATTTCTGGTAACTGATTTTTAAGCGACATTTTCTAAAATAAATTTGTTTCATTTTTTTTTCTCAAGAACTAAAGTTTAGGCAAAATATGTCATTGTTAGTACCAACGAGAAAATATATAATTTGCTCATTCATCCAACTACTATTTATTTAGGCTAGGGATAGTGCCTAAATAATAAATGATAACACTAATCACCAATTTTTGAAGGGGTACGAAAGGTAGAGATCACTATATACTCACTTTACAGAGACTCTGAGAAACTAAGTAAATCGAAGGCCATAACATTAGCTATTGCAATGCCCAGATTAAAATTTTGTTCTGTCATACTTCCACCCCTATGGGATTTTATTATAAGGTGCTTTTGCTCATTCACTATCCTGTGAAATTTATTTAGTGCTCCCCACAATACCTAATACATATTTGCTTCACTTTTACAGTTGAATAAACATGTATCCAATCGATGAATGAATGAAATACATCAATTACTAAATTTAAGTGTTTTTAGATATTACCCCTTTCCTTCCTCATTTGGGACTACCCAAAGAAAAAAATTAATAGGATTATGCATTTTAACAATAGCAGCAGACTACAATGTTTTTGGCTTCAAATAATAGCATCCCTAGGATCAGTGGCTTAAACATATGGTAATATGAATATATCTTGAATTACAAGAAGTTCAGAGGTTAATTCAGCAGTTCAACCACATCAGGCCCTTCAGTCATTTATGAGTCTCTTGCCTCTTCCCTCATGATTGCCTGTGGCTGCTGCTGCTACAAACCTCATAATCCAATGTAACTGTGCACACAAGCAAAGGTGGGGAGAGACTGAAGGGCCCAATTATGCACTTTCCTCTTTTAATTAGAGAGGAAACTATCTCTCCAAGGGTCCTTAGCAGGATTACTCTTACGTCTTTTTTACCAAAACAGGGTCACATCCTCAACCCTAAACCAGGTAAAGATATGGGATTAATGTAATTGACAAGATTAATCACTAGTCATGCTTTGTGTAGATCCATTGCTTCCTTCAGATCTGAATAAAATTAGAATTCTTATTGCAAAACAGAAAGTAGAAATGACTAATAAACTGGTAAGCAACTAGCAGTGGCAGGTGCTATTTCCTTCCTACTCTGTATAATTCATACACGAGGCAAGTGCTATAGGTTCTTCAAGCATCTTAGAGACAGATACATTTTCATTAATTTAGTTGCTTGTTTGAACATGAAATAAATGTATAACAATAATTTACGCAAGCCATTGTAATGGGTGTTCTTGTTTTACCCATTTATCAGCGAGGAAAATAAGATTTAGAAAACACAATTATGTTGCCCATTATCAGCAAATACCCACAAAGAAGCTGAGAGCAGCTGAGACTCAAGCTCTTATTTCTCTGACTCCAGAGCTGGAGTTCTTAAAGACTAAGATACACTACCTAAATGTCACTTGAGGACTGCCATTTACAATAATTGAGATGAATTCTTGTTCCATGTATTTCTCTTCTTTACTTTGTAATAGTTTTAATATCAACTGTTGCTCCTTTGGAATCAAAACTAATATCTATAAAAACATAACGCTCTGCAAAGCATCACATATAACATAAACAGCAAAATCTTGTTTCTGCCTTCTTGGAGAGAACAGGCTAAGGCTAACATGAAAAATCATCAGAGTGGTCGGGAGTGGAGGTTTTTATTTCCAAAGTGTCTTAGCAATAAAATCTTAGCAACAAAATTCCCTCTTCTCTCTCTCTGTGTCTCTCTCTGTCTCTCTCTGTCTCTCTCTGTCTCTCTCTCTCTCTCTCTCTCTCTCTCTCTCTCTCTCTCACACACACACACACACACACACACACACACACACACACCACACACAGAGTTGACCTTTACCAACTTTTATAGAAACTATAGTGTCTGAACTATTGTCTTGGAAACAAACACTTGTCTCTCCAGGCTACAAATATGAATTTAAAAGTGTTATTAATGACCAAAATGCCTAGGAAATGTCTAATAAAACCAAGGTATCTTTCAACAATGATAGATTAATTGAATTTAATATGGTGAAATTGGAAAAGTCACTGTAACTAATTGCCCTTTCAGACTGTGAATGCCTCTAAGTGTGATGTATAGTACTGCACTTCAGTATTTTAGTTAAGGGTCTTGTTATTAAATTACCTTGAAACATCAATGTTGGAGGTTATACAGCTCATTTACTATTTATCTGTGTTCTAAAATAGAAGGTCACCTTTTCTTTAAACATTTAGTTTTTACATTTTGCATGTGCCTGGGGCTAATGATCTCAACCTTAAAATAATGCAATGGTGTTACCTAATGGAACAATAGCAATCAATCCCTAAGAATATCTGGAGAAATTAAAAAATATGCTGCAAAATTGATTGATTGCCTACACTACATCTTCTCCTCCAGTAGCTAGTATGCATAATTTAACTACATGATGAGTGCTACCTATCATTCTCTTCTGATTTCAAATTTAATAACCTCAGAAGCATCATTGTTCATTTGTTTGCAAAATGTCATTGACACATACATGAGCCCTTATAGTGGAATAAAAAGTCCATTTGTCTTCTAAAAGCAGTGTAACTTTCACAACGAGGTATTATCTGTCATCTTTCTCCCAAGAGCACTTCTAATACTGAAGAACCATGTGTCTATTGCATATATATATAGAGAGAGAGAGACGTGTAATTATTTCTATAACAGTTCATTTTGGATCAATATCAAGCATTTATAATAGGGTTTCAGAAATATCTTATTGTTTCCAGGAGTGAACACAAAAAGGACAAAAAGCAGAGAGGAAGAAAGCATATTTAAGGTTTCCAACATGTTCTATCTTACAGGTGAGACCTCTCATAGAATCCATAGTATTAATGATAGCAATGGTTTTCATGCTGTTGGAGGTAAATAAAAATAATTACAATTAAAAATACTACTATTGTTATTATTGTTATTGAATGCCTACTATATGCCAGGCATAGGTACTCCACAGGTTTACTATCATCTTAATGCCTTACAAAAATTATACAAGGAGAGTTGAAATCTAACTTTGTCTAGATTGAACTCTCTTCTATGTACTGAATGCTAGTCAGTTGCATTGCTTATATTTAAAAGCGAATTCTGCTTTGGTTTTGGGATATTCTCAATTGTCTTATCAATTAGCAGGAAATTAAATTCAAACAAAAAAGAGATGAACTTGCTCTTCAATTTCTAGTGCATAATTACAACAAGTAGACATTTTTAATAGTAACCAGAAACCCTGAAAGATCATGATTGAAGTTTTAACCTGATAGTATTGGTCCAAATAATTTGAATTTTATTTGGTGAATAGTAAAAAGAGGTCATAAAAAAAGTAAACTTTTTGAAATTAAAGAATAACATTTAACAAAAAAATTCTCTTTAAAACCGATTTTTAAAATTTTACAATTTTTATAATGCAAATGCCCCGATACAGATAAATTTGTCATTTGTTAGCAAATCTAGTTTCTTCTTTCCAAAAATCTATCTTGACATTTTTTTTAATTCCTCAAAACCCCTTATTCTTTGAGGAATTCTGGCAAAATTAAAGTTAACATGTATGGGAAGTGGAATCTGTCATGCTTATCTGGCAGGAGTGGTCAGATGAATAATAGAATTACACATCCTCCAAAAATCAACCTGTTCCTTCAAGAGATGGCTGTTAAAAAGAGCCCAGCACTCCTCCTGCTCTCTTTCACTTTCTCTCTCTCTCTTTCTTCCTCTCTCACTATGTGACCTCTGTACCTGCTGGCTTCCCCTCACCTCCTACTATGATTGGAAGTCGCCAGAGGTCCTCACCAGAAGCAGAGGCTGGCACCATGCCTTTTGTGCATCCTGCAGAACCTTGAGCCAAATAAACCTTTTCTTTACAAATTACCCAGCCTTGGGTATTTCTTTATAGTGACACAAAGTAACACAGAAAATTGGCACCAAGGAGTGAGGCATTGCTTTAAAGATACCTGAAAATGTGGAATTGGCTTTGGAACTGGGTTATGGGCAGAGGTTGGAAGAGTTTAGAAGTCAAGAAGACAGAAAGGATAAGGGAAAGTTTGAAACTTTGTAGGGACTGGTTAAGTAGTTGGGTCAAAAACCCTGATAGAAATATGGGGAGTAAAGGCCACGCTCATGAGGTCCCTGACGGAGATGAGAAACATATGCAGAATGGGAGAAAAGGTGGTCATTTTTACATAGTAGCATAGAACCTAGCTGCACTGTATCCATGCCCTAGGGCATTTCGTGAGATTGAATTTAAGAGTGATAACCTAGGGTATTCAGCAAAAGAAATTTCTAAGCAGCAGAGTGTTCAAGAAGTGGTGTTGCTGTTTTCAACAGCTTACAATCATACTTGGAAACAAAAGAATGCCCTAAAGGTGGAATTTATAATTAAAAGGGAAACAGCATAAACATTGGAAAAATGTGAGAAGAACATAAGTTTTGGACCAGAGACAAAATGCAATAGTAGGGATATTGCACTCCTCCAAATCTCATGTTAAAATTTGATCCCCAGTGTTAGAGGTGGAACTTAATGGGAGGTGTTTGGGTCATGTGGGTGGATCCCACATGAATGGCTTGGTGCAGTCCTTGCTGTAATGAGTGAGAGCTGGTTGTTAAAAAGAGCCTGGCACCTCCTCTTGGTCTTTTTCACTTCATCTGTCTCTTGCTTTCTCTCTTGCCATGTGATTTGTGTACATGCTGGCTCCTCTTCCCCTTCCACCGTAAGTGAAAGCAGCCAGATATCCTCATCATAAGTGGATGCTGGTGCCGTGTTCCTTGTGCAGCCTGTAGAACTGTGAACCCAATAAATGTCCTTTGTAAATTACCTGGCCTCAAGAATTCCTTTATGCAACACAAATAGAGTAAAACAGTTTGGAAACTAGATAATCAATATTGCTAAAAATCTCCATCCCTCTAAAAAGAGGTAAAACGTTTCAAATGATAGCTTAATGCAAGAGTCAGCAAATTACATTGGTGAAAGGCCAGATTGTAAATATTTTAGATTTTGTGGCCATTCCATATGATCTTTGTCCCAATTACTCAACTCTGCCATTGCAGCAAGAAAGCAGCCAGTCAATACATGAGCCCTAGGATGTGGCTTTTTTCCAAAAAATAGGCAGTAGGCCTGATATTCATATATTATATTTTCATTTTCATTAGATTTGAGGTATTTTATAAAACCTTTGGAATTCTTTCCTTGACCTATGGATTAATTAGAATTGTGTTATTTAATTTCTAAATGTTTTGAGGTTTTCCTAGTCATCTTATTATTATTTATTCGAATTTAATTCCTCTGTGATCTATATGATTTTAAATCTTTCAAATTTATTGAGACTAGTTTTGTGGCCTAACATGTGTATTATATCCTGCTGAAAATGCTATGCACTTTAAAAATGTATATTTTTCTGTTATTCTGTGTAATGTCCTATAAATATTCACCAGGTCAAGGTGATTGAATGTGTTATTCGGATCATACTACTTATTGTCAGGCCTCTGAGCCCAAGCCAAGCCATTGCATGCCCTGTGACTTGCACGTATATGCCCAGATGGCCTGAAGTAACTGAAGAATCACAAAAGAAGTGCACATGCCCTGCTTCGCCTTAATCGATGACATTCCACCACAAAAGAAGTGCAAATGGCCGGTCCTTGCCTTAAGCGATGATATTATCTTGTGAAATTCCTTTTCCTGGCTCATCCTGGCTCAGAAATCTCCCCCACTGAGCACCCGGTAACCCCCACTCCTGCCCGCCAGAGAACAACCCCCCTTTGACTGTAATTTTTCTTTACCTACCCAAATCCCATAAAATGGCCCCACCCTTATCTCCCTTCACTGACTCTCTTTTCAGACTCAGCCCGACCTGTACCCAGGTGATTAAAAAGCTTTATTGTTCACACAAAGCCTGTTTGGTGGTCTCTTCACACGGATGTGCATGACACTTACTATTTGCATTTTTTTTTTTTTTTTTTAGCATTTTCTGATTGTTAGGGTTATGCCCAGACCGTTTATTCCCCAAAGAAGACCACCAGAGTCCAGAGTCAAAGCCAAGCGGCAAGGACCTTTACTGCAAGTTCGAACTTGGTCCCTCTGCTCCACAGCATACAAGAGGGCCCCGAACGATGCATGTGCTCGCTTTTTATAGCCCAATGTAAACAGGATATGTAAGGTTACAGAGAAACAAGGGAATTCTTTTGGTTACAGCATTACAATTGGTTAACATTTTAAGTTATACATTTAGCAGTTTTTTATTGGTTCCCGCGCTTTCAGTAAAACCACTCCACAAATGGTTGTGACCTTATCGGGGACTCTCCAGGTGGTGTTTTTCTAAAGTTGAGACAAATGGAGGAATGTTTGTACTGGGCCCAGGAAGTTGAGACAAAAGGAGGAATGTTTGTACTGGGCCCAGGAAGTTGAGACAAAAGGAGGAATGTTTGTACTGGGCCCAGGAAGTTGAGACAAATGGAGGAATGTTTGTACTGGGCCCAGGACTGAGATATATGGAGGAATGTGTTTGTACTGGGCCCAGGACTGAGATATATGTTTGATTTCTTACATTAGGAATAATGGGTACATTTTCTTTCCCCATTTTATTCTGTTACTTTTTGCTTCATGTATCTTGAAGCTCTGTTATTAGATGCATCCACAATTTTTATAGCAATAAGTTCCTAATTAATTGACCCTTTTATCATTATGAAATGATCTTCTATAGCTCTGGTAATGCTCTTTATCTTGAAACATATTTTATCTCATATTAACATAGCCATTTCAGTATTTTTATGTTTGCTGTTGCAAATCTGTAGCTTGACTTCACTTATAAGAAATATTTTTATTGGATCTAAAAGTCTCAGTTGACAAGTTTGTTTATTTTCTCTTTAAAGATGTTATTTCTTGCCATATGCTAACATTGTTTCTGCAGAAAAGTTTGTAGTCATTTGAAACTTGAATTGCTGTTCCTATCTTTTAATGTCTTTTTTTTTCTGGCTGCTTTCAGGATTATCCTTTATCTTTTGTTTTCAGCTGTTTGACTTATTATGTACTCATTCTTACTTTCTTCATATTTTCATTCTCATTTTCTTCATATCCTGTTTGAGCTTTACTGAGCTTCTTCTTGAAACTGTAATATTATAACTTTCAATAAAATGGGAACATGTACATCCATTAGATCTTCAAATTACACATATGTCACACCTTTTGACATCCTGCAGCTCACTGAGGCTCTATTCACGTTTTAAAATATCTTTTCTCTCTTTAAGATAGGATAATTGGTGTTTACCTATGTTTAAGTTTGTGGACTCTGTTCTTTGTCATTTCCATTCTGCTTTTGTGCCCATGTGGTGAATTTTTTGAATCTACTTATCCTATTTTCAGGGATTTTTTTTTTAATTTTTTCTATTTATTTATTTATTTAGAGATGGAGTTTCACTCTTGTTGCCCAGTCTGAAGTGCAATGGTGTGATCTCAGCTCACTACAACCTCCGCCTCCCAGGTTCAAGCGATTCTCCTGCATCAGCCTCCTGAGGAGCTGGGATTATAGGAACGCACCACCAGTATTTTCACTTTTAGAATTTTCCTTCTATTGATTCCTGTATTTCTGTTAAAATTTATCTTTTTTATTCAGTATCACTGTTTTCTTTAACCTTATTCATTAATTTAATTGCTTTCTTAAAGTCCTTGTCTGCTCATTCTAATATCTGACTCATCTCAGGGTTGGTCCTATTGTCTTTTTTTAAGACTAGATCATATTTTTATATTGCTTCAAATAATAATTTTTGTTATTAACTGGACACTGAAATTTTGTTGTAGAGAGACTTTGAATTTTGTTATATTTCTCTGAAAAATACTGATTTTTTAAAATCTGACAATTAATTGGATTCCAGTTAAAAACTGTTGATTGAGAAAGTTCGAACTTGTTTTATTTATTTTACCTTTATCTGGGCTGCTTTGAATCTGCCCAGCTCATGCACGTTCGGGGCTCATGCAGAGATTTAGATAGAGTCTGAACACAGAATTTGTGCTTCTTGGCTAGCTTTTGCTTTTGTGGGGTTCCTTGTTTTCTGATTCCAAAGGCTGTTTTTGTCACAAATTTCTGTTATTTGTTTTTTTTTTTTCCAGCTCAGAAATACTGCATGTTTTCTATCAGGGATTTAGCTACCCCACATGATATTGACTGATGCTTTCTATTACACTAAGTAATTAAAAATGAGAAATTTACCCGGTGCTAACTTTTCTTCAGTGTTGATCCCCACACAGAATTTCCGTGTAATATACTCTCTAGCATCTTCAGGTTGTTGTTTATTTGTGTTGTGTTATTTTGTATTTTGTACTGAAGTTATCATTGTTATCTCCAGGAAGTTCCTGTTCAACAGGTTTCGGTCATAAATTTTTTTAAAAGTATATAGCTGCCTAATTTATGTTTTAAAGTGTGAATACCAAACTGTACATTTACCTCACTATGTTTTACTATATTTTACTTTATTGGGTCTGCTACATCCTCAATTATTCTGTTTTTCAACACATAATGCTGAGGATTTATCAATAAAATTCCTGAATTATATTGAACGAATCATATAGTTTCAGAAATTCCTTTTAACATCCATTGCACTGTCTTTCTCTCTCAGTTGTATTTTCATACAGGCAATAGCCTTTAATTTTAATAATTTCTGGAGTTATTTACAAAAAAATAAGTTGTATACACCTGCAGCATATGATTTCAGATCCCTTTTTAGGTCGTTGCTAATTCTTGCCACCTTATTTAAGGGTTGCTACAAAATACATAGGCATCCATCTGTCCCTTTCTCTCCCTCTAGGTTTAACACAGACATACACATTCTTATTAAATTCACATTTACTCATATTTCAGGCTCATACTCTCATCCTTTTCTATAGTGTCATCTTTGACCGATAGGAACTCCCTTCTCTGGGTCTTAATCTAGCTGTTGACTCACTAAAATGGGACCATAGGAGCTCTGTTCTCATAATGGAGTGTTGATGAAATCACACACCAGAACACCTCACGAGATGAGGCTAAAGCTGATCTGAAAAACCTCTGCTCTTTCCTGCTTTCATTGCAATCTTCAGATTTTTTCCTATGAGAATTTTCAGAATTCATCCCTTCTACAATAACTTTCTTTTCAGGGGTTGCTTCTGAAGAGCCCACACTAAATTAGTCCTCTTTAGCCCCTTGCAGTTTTTTTTCTTTTTTTTCTTTAATTTAAGGCGGGATTTGCTTTTACTTCCTCTTTTCAATGAGGAATATTAAGAATAGCGGTGGACAATACTGCAGCTTTACCCAACAAAAACTCTCAACCTCCTACTCTGTCTTGCTGTACAATGAAGATTTGAAAGTTAAAGAATATATTTCCTAGTATGCCAGTCACAAAAAGACAAACACTATATGATTCCACTTACATAAAGTATCTAAAGTAGTAAAATTAATGAGGGTTACCAGGTACTGGGGAAAGAAGGAAGAGGAGAGTGTTTAATGGGTAGAGTCTGTTTTATGAGATGAAAAAGTACTGGAGATCTGTTTCACAACAATGTAAATATATTTAAAATCACGGAACTATACACTTAAAAAATGGTTAAGATTATTTTTTAAAATAGTAATAGAATAATTATATATTCACAAACTTGGAAAAATTTCCATGTAAATAAACTCCATGGACATTGGGCTTTTAAAAATGTTTTGCTCAGTGATGTAGCATCAAAATCTTAAAAATTGCCAAGACATATAGATGCGCAGTAAACAAATTTTGAATAATAACATACATTTCTTAGCAAAAAAAAAAAAAAAAAAACTACAAAGGAACGCTTACACTCTAACGAATTTGTATGTTTGTCTATGCTTATGTGTGTTTATAAATGCATATGCACATATTCTATTCTATTATTCAGAATACAATTGGTTATGTTGCTGTAACTAACAACCCCTAAATAAAATAATATGTGTTATTCCTTTAAAAAAAAAAAAAAAAAACAAAAAACAAGATAAAGTAAAAGAAAAAAATTGATTATATTTTCTAGAAATTTTTGCAACTCAGGGTCCACAAATGACTTAGGTTATACTAAGCAAATACATGGCAATTAGAGGAAAAAAAGTGTAACCTAAGCTAATGGTAACTGACACTTTTGATAAGCATTGTGGAGAGGTATTGAATTATTTTGCAAGAATTATAACAGAGATTTTGTTGTACTTCTGACTTTTCCATTTTCCCTCTTCTTTATGAGTCCCACAAGGCAGATACTAATATCAAAAGGATTTTGTCTGAAATATTCACATAATGGTTGGATGTTTTCTTATGTCCGTATTGTTCTTGGTTGTGTATGACGAAAACTTAATTCCCTGATCTTCCCTGAATTTCTGTCATGCTTGCTGGTAGATCCCTACCTACAAAAGTGGTGTCAGTGCTTAGAGTTGTATGCAAATAAAAACACCGACCAAAAAGGCAACTTGGAATAAAAGAAATTAGGAGTTGATTATCAAGCAATGAGGAAACTTGGATTATTCTTCTTGCCCAACTGAGTTTGAATACAACTAGGATCCATTTAACATTAGAAGATGGCACCATTAACCAATGGCATGCTAGGCACATTTAATTTTATTAAACCTGTGAGCACATAAATTTAGGTGACTTAAATAAAAGCTTTGGCAAAATGAGTGGATGTTGTAACAGATGACTAAGAGAAACACAAGGAATTCAAAAGCCTTAGAGAGGCAGGCTGCTTCTAGACTAATTCAATATACAACCTCAAGAAGTAAGATTCTATCTTTTGTTTGGATGGTTGGCTGATACTTTTGGGGAGGTCTATTGTAAATGAAACTGAAGTACCTCAATTTTTTTAAAGTCCAAAGTTTTAGTGACATAAAAGTTTCAGAGCAAATTTATAATGAACAACACATACAAACAACCCTTAATTTTGTCTCCACAGCAGCTTCTCATAGTCATTAATAATTACATTGGTGAGAGTACCGCATTCTTGAAAAGCACCATGGTGGATGTCCAGTGTGTAGGCCAAAGTTAAAGGTGGAAGATATTGTTGTTGAAATGACTCATATGAGGTTTCTGGGGTCCAGGGATGATACCAAATAGTAGCATTTAACTGTCAGTGCAAGGTAGGTGCTGGCACTAAAATAGATGATAAGGCTGGAGCGGGAATCAGAATGGTTTGACATGTGCACACATTTGCTGGTTCCTGAGATCAACCTAAATAAACTCACAAAAGTCCCATTTTTCAGTATGTATGAAAAAAATATATAGTTCTAATGAACAAAGCCTAACTTAAACCATCAAAATACAGAACTGGAGACTGTAAGTCGGTTGACAGACCCAGGGCCACTTGAATGAAGAGGACAGTGGGTGCTCTTGAGAAATAAGCCATAACAGCAAAAGGCCTTCTAAGCTTTCTTTCACAGAAGAACTTGCTGCAATTGACCGGTGTAGCTGTGTACTAAAGAAAGAGGAATATCTAGACTTTTCAGGATTAATTGACATAGGCTACATGTATTAGTAGTGCTACATGTACAACTATATGTATTAGTTCTCTATTGCTACTATAACAAATTACTCAAGTTTACAGTTCTATAAGCCAGGAGTCTAAAATGAACCTTACTAGGCTAAAATCAAGATATTGGTTAGACTACATTCTTTTCCGGGACTTTAGGGGATAATCGATTTCCTTGCTTTGTTCAGCTTCTACAAGACGCTTGCATTTCTTGGTTCCTGGCCTGCTTCCATCTTCAAAGCCAGCAATGACTAGTAGAGTCTTCCTCATATCACATCACCCCGACACAATCATCTACCTTCCTTTTCCACTTATAAACACTTTGTGATTACATTAAGCCCGCCGGGAGAATGCAGAACAAATTTCCCATTTCAAAGTCATTTATCAGCAACTTTCATTCCATCTGAAATATTAATTCCTTAACGTATATTCACAAATTTTGGAGAGTAGAACATGGGCACTTTGAGAGGCAGGCATTATTCTGTCTACCACAGTCTCTAACCATGTGGCCACATAGGATTTTATGGTGATTTAGCAGTGAAAGTGGAAATGTATAAGTCGTAAATGGAGTTTGGTCTGAGGTGTTCTCAGAGAGATCTTAGCAGCTGGCAATACTATCACATTGGTTCTCTAACCCATCAAGTAAAATTTACTTGGAAAAGACACGTGAAAGCTTCTGAAACTATACTTCCATACCAGTGTAATGAAGCAAAAGCAATGCCTCATTTCTAGAAAAACTGCAAAGATTTGGGCCACCATCAAAAACTTGAAATATGCATAGGTGAGAATGCCTATTATGTCCCTCATTAAATTTGCCTCCCTGACCTATGAAAGGAAAGAAGGGCCTTGTAGGCACTGTTCCAAATTCAGTCTCTTTACTGACGCAAATTAACACATTTTTAGCTCAATTAAACCCACACATCTACACATAGACACATATATCTTAATTACATTTATACACATTACCATCAGCACAAATTACAGTAGTATATAAAAGGTATACATATTTTTTCTCTCCCTTTCTTCTCTTTTGTCAGTGGCAGCAAATGTTATCCTTTTGTCCAGATAGATATTAAAACAGGATAATTAGGATGGGACTGTCAGATATTTTTGTTTTTCTATAGTTACCATTCATTTAAATTATGATTCTTTTTTTTTTTTTTTTTTTTTTTTTTTTTTTTTTGAAACGGAGTCTCGCTCTGTGGCTCAGGCTGGAGTTCAGTGGCCGGATCTCAGCTCACTGCAAGCTCCGCCTCCCGGGTTTACGCCATTCTCCTGCCTCAGCCTCCCGAGTAGCTGGGACTACAGGCGCCCGCCACCTCGCCCGGCTAGTTTTTTGTATTTTTTAGTAGAGACGGGGTTTCACCGTGTTAGCCAGGATGGTCTCGATTTCCTGACCTCGTGATCCGCCCGTCTCGGCCTCCCAAAGTGCTGGGATTACAGGCTTGAGCCACCGCGCCCGGCCTAAATTATGATTCTTAAATCTAAAGCAGAGAACGTCCTCACAATTGTCAGTTTGCCAAATATACTAGGTAGATTTAGCTCTCTATGCCAACTAAAAGATGAAGACTGACATTACTCAGTTGCTTCTCTTTCACCACTGGTTCTAGGAGCCTCTTACGGGTGTAGAGAATTTTCACTTTTAGTTACATGTTTTAACTCTCCTCCATATAAGCTTTTGAATCTTAATGACTTCATAGGTAGCAGAAACTAATCAGTTGATTTCGCAGTTTGGGCTACTGAGATGAACAGCTCATAATTAGTGTGAGCATTTTCCTTGGAACTTGTATTAAAACAGTCTCCACAATGAAACTAGAATCTAGGAACTACTTTCATGGTTTGCTTAAACGTTTTTACTTTGTATTCATAAAAATGGATATAATCATAAAATTATAGGGAAATCTATAGCTTGATACAAACTGTTTAATCAGAGTGTTAGCCATTATCAATACAACTTATATGGTTTCATTTAAGCAAAGACTTGATGGCAAAGAGAAGGCAGATTGTTATAATAATATGTAATATATTTCTGGTGCTAAAATAAAGTAATGGGAATGATTAAGTTTCTCGTTTCACAAACATCAGCTGCTAGAGAACGTTTACCAAAAAAGTTTTCCTTTGAATCCTGAAGTTTTAGAACAAGTAGACCCCCATGATGGCAGAATAAGATTGTTACAGGGATGTAGTCTTCAGAGATTTCTTTGGAAAACTTTTGAATATCTAAGATTAATATTCTAGTATTTCTCACTTTACATGTTTTTCTTGTCCTATAAGCTTCCTTACAGATGCTAGTATTATTGAAACGTAACCTTTAAAAAAAGCTTACTTTCATAGAGGCCTAATCATGAGTCTCATGATGTAACTCGCAGTAATTACAAACAGCTGGAAGTGGACTGCAGTCTATTATTACAGCACCCTCCCACCTGGAAGCAACCACTTCAATTGCATCAAGAACTCCTTAAAACAACAATTTAAGTTTGCAAAGGCAAGCTTAAACTTTGCAAACTGATTCTGATGGCATTAAGAATCACAATCACATTTCTTTAAATAAAGTATATGAAACTAGTAACATAGTAACTTTGGTATTGTTCACTTTACTTTCCTCAGGCAGGAAATCAACTTTTGGTAATATAAGTTGTATACAGCCTAGAAGCACATATTATGCTGTCAAAGAAGATTAAGATAGATGAGGACTCATCCTGCCTCCTAAGATCCACCTTCATCACTTATAGTTGCCAGAGGGATAAAATGTAAAGTTATTACCCAAGACTTCCAGTTTTTATATTGTTTGTTGAAACTTTCCCCTCACCTCCATTGCCACTATTACGCCCCAAGCACTAGACTGGGTAACTGCAGTTTTCAACCTGCCATGAACAAACTGTAAAGGACTGTATGTATACACACACACACACACACACACACACACACATACATATAGCCACAGATGAGGTTAGAAACTTTGCTTGGCAATATATGGAAAATATATTTATGCACTAGTCCTAAGTGTATATGCACTTTGCATCTTTTGTTTTATTGACATCAATAGTCTGATACTCTCCTTTCCCCTCCATTTCCTGTCACTACCAGATAACAGTCAAATAGAACCTTCCTCACTATACAAAAACAAAACTTTAACCTGAGATAATAGTCCAGTTTTCCCCAAGGAATTCTTTGGCAAGGTTAAGAACTGAGAAATACACTTCTCAGTTGGGACTTGGGTAAGTCATTTAACCTCCTAAGCCTCAAGTCCCTCATTTCAGTAGATAATAGTCATCTAAAAATTAAAACAATGTGTACCATCTGCCTAGCACATTGGCTGATATATAATGAGCATTCTATCCATGGTAACTATTCTTATCACCCATACATAGTTTTACCAAAACGATGGTATTGAGGCATGTCTTTAGTGATGCTGTACCTAATTATCACTACCCGCCTGCATGTGCTGCTCTCCAGTGTTCCATCCTAAATGAATAAACTAAACTTTGAAATTATATCATGAAAGAAAAAAAACTTACAAAAGATTAATCCTCTAACTAAATAGTATGACACATACTCCATCTATTCCAGAAATTTTTATTCAGGTGTTAAGATAATCCAAAGATTTGCTGTTTTTCTTCTGAGGGCATTGTACTCCACAGGGGTTTGGTTATTTTGGCCTGTGAGAACATATTTCTGGAAAGCATGAATTGTTTGTTCTGGTAATATGTATTAGAAAAAGGCCAAAGTCTAGACCCAGTATTAGCACTGAGTTTAGAAAGAGAAAAGGAATGAATTCTGAGTAGAGAGACCCAGGGACAGGAAAATATTATCGACCATTCTCTTTGTTTGGCACTCATGTGGGAACTCCTATATTCAAAACTTCCCCATTCAATGCTTCAGAAAAAGCAGCTTTGAAAAGAGGGAGTGCCTGTAAGTTGAAATGCACCAATAATAGGAAATTTGGAGGTAGAAGTACGGAAGAGTAAATGCCCTAGGAAAACAATTTTCTTTTGTTCAGTTTTCATCAACAAGGTAGAACTCCACTACTTTTGAGGATCCCTGATGTTACACGTGGTCACCTGAGCAAGGTAGAACCTGTTGCAGTGAAAGCACAGGCAATACCGTCTCAAAGAAGTGCTGGGAACAGTGGAGAAGGGGACAGAATTCTCACTGCTGCAGCAGGTACCCCTCCACTCATTTCCCCTAAATGGGGCATCAACAGCTACTTTCTCTAAACATCATATTGGCAGGGTGTGGTGGCTCACGCCTGTAATCCCAGCACTTTGGGAGGCCGAGGAGAGCGGATCACCAGGTCAGGAGATCAAGACCATCCTGGCTAACACGGTGAAACCCCGTCTCTACTAAAAATACAAATTAGCCAGGCATGGTGGCGGGTGCCTGTAGTCCCAGCTACTCGGGAGGCCGAGGCAGGAGAATGGCGTGAACCCGGGAGGCGGAGGTTGCAGTGAGATTGTGCCACTGCACTACAGCCTAGGCGAGAGAGCTAGACTCTGTATCAAAAAATAAATAAATAAATAATAAAAATCATGTCAACCTTTGGTGTCTCTGGAGGTTTATTGTAGTTTCTGTTGCAGGTTTTAATTTCCAGAATTCACATATTTCTTTCACTTTTATAGTTTCCCTAGTGATGATTTTGATGGAAGGAGCCAACAATTCATGCTAGTTTTCCCTCTTGATAGCACACTGCTAATTATACATCTGACAAATGTGTACAATTCATAGAGATATTTGTAGTTGATTATCTGCAGCTTGAAAAGCCCAAGTACAAATAATTTTGTATATGTATATTTATATGTAAATGTAAAACATTGACTTTTTTCTTAAAGTGCTGGATTTTATTTTTGACATTTTTGACTTTTTAATTGACACGTCTGATTTTGTCAACTTGGCAAATTAAGCTATCACAGTTTCTCTCTCCTCCCAGCAAAACTCGGACATTCTGGAAACATCAGAAATAAAACTTGAGTTGAATAACAAGGAAAAGGAACGGATAAAGGAAGGAAGGCAAGAAGGTTGATTCCCCCATGAGTAAATAGAGAAAGAATCTAGAGCAAGAGAGATAGATTTACTAAATAATGTCATTACAGTCTTAGAAACATCAGACTCTGATCTTGACTCAATGGTCTGCCTGAGAAGAGATTTGAATATTCGTCGAGGCTAAAGTTAAGGACTATAGCTGAGATCCCTACATCTTACACGGTCCCTGAAATATCTGATTGCTCTGCAAAAGGGAAAAATTAAAATATTCCAGAATAATTAGGTAATTTTAACCAACTGTCCCACTGAAGGCAACTTCACAAGCTGGCCACATTAAGAACAATTTTTTTTTTAGGTTTACTAGAGAAGAATAAGATAATAAATTAGAGGCCTGAATGAGACTGGATTGTCTGGAATCCAGAGAAGTAAAATGAGCCCTACTCTCAGAGCTGCTTTTACTCTAAGGTCATTTTCCTTTCCAGAAGATGAGGTGAGGCTGAACTGCAGATTTTGAAGCCTTGGTGGACTAAGGGAACAAAAATCTTGGTCTGGCTCCCTAGGGTCCAATAAGGAAGGATCTGCTAAGTCACCCCACCATTTTGGGTGGATATTGAAAAGGTTATACCCTCAGGAATAAGGTTAATTGAAACTAAACTCTTCCTGTGTAACCAGTCTTGAAGGCATCTGGATGGACCGGAAAATCTTGAAATTTAAAATTATGGCTGGGTGCGGTGGCTCATGCATGTAATCCCAGTACTTTGGGAGGCCGAGGTGTGTGTATCACCTGAGGTCAGCAGTTCAAGACCAGCCTGGTCAACATGGTGAAACCCTGTCTCTACTAACAATACAAAAATCGGCTGGGAGTGGTGGTGCGTGACTGTAATCCCAGCTACTCTGGAGGTTGAGGCAGGAGAATCACTTGAACCCGGGAGGCGGAGGTTGCAGTGAGCCAAGATCGTGCTATTGCACTCCAGCTGAGCAACAAGAGCAAAACTTTGTCTCAAAATAAATTAATTAATTAATTAATTAATTTAATTTAATTAAGGAGTAACTGAATTGCTAGTGTCCCCATGTGTTAAGCATAACCTCTGAAGGAAGACAATAATATCCTATCATTAAAAAATTACAGTGAGTAATTTTTCAAATAAGCAGAAGGATGGAGGTGAAAAGATATAGACATAGAGACACAGGAATATAGACACTGGAGTTACCTACAATTAGAAAATAAAACAGCTATGCTTTTTAAATTTAGAAATAAAAAATGAATCTCAGGCTTGAAAATTTAAGCAGGGGATTTAAAATTATACCGAGGGATTGGATAGCTTAGAAAAAAGAATCAAATAGAATTTCTAGAATTAATAAATACTGCTATCAAAAGAGTGAAACAAGAAACAAGAAAACGCAGGAAATTTAGGGGGAAAATGAAGAAATTAACTACAAAGAAGAACAGAGACAAAAAAAATTGGAAAATACAGGAGAGAAACATACAGGATAAGGAGAGAAGTTATGGTAGGCATAATCTTGGAATCCTAAATGTGGTAATGAAATATTTTATGAGATTATGGGTGAAAAGTATTGTTTCTCAAGTAAGTAAATGAAATCTACATCTATCATATCACAATAAAAGTACAGAAAAAGAAAAGGCAAAGACAAAAGTGTTAAAAAGCAATTAAAATATTTTAGCCGATTCAGGCTGCTGTAACAAACTTCAATAAACTGGATAGATTATGAACAACAAAAAAGTATTTCTCATAGTTCTTGAGTTTGGGAAGTCCCAGATTAAAGCACGGGCAATTTCAGTGTCTGATGAGGGCCCATTTCCGCACTCGTAGATAGTGACTTCTCACTATAACTTAACATTATGGAAGAGGCAAACGAGCTCTCTTGGGCCTCTTTTATAAGGACGCTAATTCCGTTTCTGAGGGTTATTCATAACCGCATAACCTCCTAAAGGCCGTACCTCTTAATACCTTCACATTAGAGATCAGACTTCAGCATAAGCATTTTAAATCAGTGGAAATATTCGGACTATAGCATTAAGAAAAAATATTAGTTTCAAAAAAGAGCAGTTACATTTAGCTAACGTATCAAGAGCAAGGACGGAAGCTAAAGGTAATAAAATGATATCTTCAAAGAACTGAAAGAAAATAATTGCAACCTGAACTATATGTGGAGAAGATACTTTTCAAGGATGAAGGTAAAATGAAGACATTTTGAATTTTTTTTAAAATTGGCAAATTTACCATTACAGCCCCAAATATCACAAAATACCAAAGACAGTTATTCAGGCAGAAAAACACAGAGAAAATAGACTGCAATCATGTTTGAAATGGTTTAATGGAAGTTAATGTGTTCTAAAGTCCTTATGTTATCCGGGAGGAGGGTAAAATAATTGACTAGCTTAAGTCAGAAAAGTGTGTGGTAATATCTTAACAACTAAAGAGAATTAGATTGTTTAACTTCAAAATAACCTAGCCACAGAAAAAATACAATAATTTCAAAACAGAAGAAGACTAGAGATAAGAAACAGAACAGGCAGAACAAAGAGAAACATATTGTAAAGCCAAACTATAAAGTCTAGTATAACGAATTATATTTAATATAAGAAATTAATGTTCTAGTATTTGTATTGTCAGATTGCATTAAATTTTATAACATGTTTACAGAGGAAATATTTAAATATTAAAAATATAAACACAAATGATATAGATATTTAAATTAAATGCTAGGAAAACAGTTTTTGTACAAAAAGTAATAGAAAGTTGAACTAGATATATTAATATAAGTAAAAGTCAACATTAAGTCAAAAACATTAGAAATGAAGCAGGTGACTTAATAATAGTAGTTTAATTCACCAAGACTAGATAAACACTTCAATTTTTTAATATCTAACAATTGGCCTTGAATATTAAAAAAGAAAATATTAACAGAGATAAAATGATAATTGGAAAAATGCATAATTAGAGTGGAAGCTCTTAATATTCCTCTCTAGTAAGTCACAAAGGAAGTGGGGAAAAACTGAATATTTGAACGTGATAATACACAATTGCAGAATATAGCTGCCTTGCAAGCACACATAAAACCATTTTCTAAAACTGACTGTATACTGGGCTATAAAGTCAATTCTAAAAAAATTTCAAAGTGTTAAAACACACTCTTTCTTTTCTGAGCATGATGAATTTATGTTAATAATCAGTAACAAAAAAATAACTAGACAATTCCTAAATGTTTGAAGATTATGGAAAGTGAAAGCAGCACATATCAAAAGTGGTGCCTAAAACTCATAACTTTACCTGTATATTTAGAAAGACTGAGAAATAGTGAGTTAAACATCCATTTCATAAAATTAGAAAAAAGAAGATAGAAAACCAACAGAAAAGTAATAATATTAATAGCTATTAATAATATTATTGAGAAAATAATACAATTAAAAACAAATACATCTTAAGTCCTCAAAGCCAAAGTAACTCATTTGAAAAACAAGGAAAAAAATGAAATGTAAATTGACAAACTCCTGCTGAGGCTGACAGACAAGAGAAAGAGTGACCATTAAAGCACCCAGCACTGGGCTTGGAAAAGCCATCAGTATAGATCTTTTAGTCATTAAAAAGCTAATAAGGAAATAATAATCAACATTATAACTAAATTTATTTCAAAGTGCATATATATCAAGCACATTCCTAGAAAATTATAACTTACCAAAACTAACAGATATAGAAAACCTGAAATGTTATTTACTGAAGACAATGGATCTGTAATTGAAAATCTTCTATGGAGAATATGTCTCTGATATATTTAACTAAACATCTGAGAAAAATAAATAGAATGAAAATCATTTCATGCATTTTCTGAAGCTTGAATAAAAATAAAATAGGGATGAGAAAAGTAAAAGAAAAAAAAAAACAGTAAAGGCCAACCTTAGTCCCAATGCAAAAATTCTAAACAAAATATTTGCAAATTTAAAATGTATACATATATATATAATAATATAAAAAATGATAATACATGACAGCCAAGTTCAGGTCTATTTCAGGAATATGCGGTTGCTTCAATACTGCATTTTCCTTCATTAACAGTTTAAAAAAATTGGTGTGATTATCTCAATACATGCAGAAACATTTGATGAAATCCAAATCTTAGCAAACTAGAGTAGAAGAAGCTTTTCTTAATCTGGTATATCTCCATAAAAATAAAACTCTAGAGAAAATATAACATATTATGATTTTAAAAATTACTGTTTCTTTTGAGATAAGGAAAACTGTAATCTTTACTGTCACTTCTATTTAACTTAGTTTTTAAGTTCCTAAGCAGTAAAAAAAGTAGAAAAAAAAATAAAGTTACTGAGCTAGAAAAAGGAGAAAAAGTGAATTTCACTGTTCACAAATAAAATGATTGTGTGTATTGAAAATCTAAAAAAGATTCAGATAAAACATTAGTATGATTAAGATGACTTAGGAAATTTAACAGAATATAAAATCAATTGTGTTTCTGTATAACAGCAAAAAGTAGTTATGAAAATATTTTTAAAGATTGAAATTATCTAATATGCCAAGTATCTTTAAACATATGTAGCATAAGATGTATGAGACCTTTACTGAAAAACTGTTAAACTTTATTGACAGAAATTTTAAAAACTCTAAAAGAGTGGCATATACTATGCCCATGTGTTGGTAGATTTAATTTTTTAAAGATGTCCATTTCAATTTAAGTTCTGAAGATTCAATTTTTCTCAATAATCCCAACAGAATTTCTGTGTATGTGTGTGTGTGTGTGTGTGTGTGTTTGAGAGAGAGAGAGAAAAAAAAAAACTTCTAAACAAGTTACAGAAAACACTTATCTATAAGCATGGGGGAAGGGTAAATTTCTCTACATTATAATTTAGAATGTCAGTTCTTCAAATAAATAATTGAGTTAATGTAATATCAAATCATAGGGTACACATGTATATGTGAAACATTTTCTTTTTAATTTTAAAAGCTACTTGTTTATTTTTCACTGACAAAAATATATCATTTCTGTGGTATGATATGATGTTTTGATATATGTACACAATGTGGAACAATTAAATAAAAGTAACATATTCATCACCTTACATACTTATCTTTTTGTGGTGACATGTAAAATCTATTTTGTTAGATATTTTCAAATACACAATTTATTAGTATTGACTGTGTGGCCTCTGATATGATTTGGCTCTGTGTCCCCATTCAAATATTATCTTGTAGCTATCATAATTCCCACTTGTTGTGGCAGGGACCTGGTGGGAGATGACTGAACCATGGGGCGGGGAGTCTTTCCCATGCTGTTCTCACAGTAGTGAATGGTTCTCAAGAGATCTGGTGGTTTTAAAAATAGGAGTTTTTTTGCACAAGCTCTCTGTTTGCCTGCTGCCATCCACATAAGATGTGACTTGCTCCTCCTTGCCTTCTGCCATGATTGTGAGGTTTCCCCAGCCACGTGGAACTCTTTTTTTTTTTTTTTTTTTTTTTTTTTTTTTTTTTTTTTTTTTGAGACGGAGTCTCGCTCTGTCACCCAGGCTGGAGTGCAGTGGCCGGACCTCAGCTCACTGCAAGCTCCGCCTCCTGGGTTTACGCCGTTCTCCTGCCTCAGCCTCCGAAGTAGCTGGGACCACAGGCGCCCGCCACCTCGCCCGGCTAGTTTTTTGTATTTTTAGTAGAGACGGGGTTTCACCATGTTAGCCAGGATGGTCTCGATCTCCTGACCTCGTGATCCACCCGTCTCGGCCTCCCAAAGTGCTGGGATTACAGGCTTGAGCCACGGCGCCCGGCCAGCCACGTAGAACTCTTAAGTCCAATTAAATCTCTTTCCTTTGTAAATTGCCCAGTCTTGTCCTTATCAGCAGCAGGACTAATACAGTCTCCAATATACAATATATTATTATGAACTATATGTTATTAATTGTTTTATTATAAACTTATTCCTTCTAACTGAAAGTTTGTTCCCTTGGACCAACAGCTCTCCATTCCTCACCCTCAGTCCCTGTTAACCACCATTCTACTCTCTACTTTGATGAGTACAACATTTTTAGATTCCACATATAAGTGAGACCATACAGTATTTGTCTTTCTGTGTCTGGCTTATTTCACCTGCATCATGTCCTCAGGTTCATTCATGTTGTCACAAATGACAGGTTTTTTTTTTCTTTTTTTAATGCCAAATAAGATTCCATTGAGTATACACATAAAATTTTCTTTATTTATCTGTCCTTAGGTTGCATCTATATCTTGGTTATTACATAATGCTGTAATGGATATGAGAGTGCAGATATCTCTTTGATACACTGGCTTAATTTGCTTTGGATATATGCCCATAAGTGAGATTGCTGGATCATACAGTAGTTCTATTTTTAATTATTTGAGGAATCTCTATACCATTTTTCATAATGACTCTAGTAATTTATATTCCCGCCAAAGTGCACGAGTTCCCTTTTTCGTACATCTTCACCAACACTGATTATCTCTTGTCCTTTTGCCCATCCTAACAAGTGTAAGGTGATATCTCATGATTTGTATTTGTATTTCCCTGATGATTAGTGATGTTGAGCATTTTTTTCATATATCTATTGGCCATTTATATGCTTGCTTTTGAAAAATGTCTATTCAGACTCATTGCTCATTTATTTATTAGGTTATTTGTTTTCTTGCTATTGAGTTGCTTAAATATTTTGAATAATAGCCCCTTGCACACGATGGAGAAAGGACAGCATCTTCAACACATGGAATTGGGAATACTAGATATCCACATGAAAAGTATAAAGTTGGATCTTTATCTCACCCCATATACAAAAATCAACTCAAAATGAATAATAAAGTTAAACCTAGGACCTGAAACACTAGAATTTCTAGAAGAAAACATAGGAAGAAACCTTCTTAATGTACGCCTTCCAAAGAATTTATGAATATTGTCTCCAAAACAGGAAAACAAAAGCATATGTACACAAATGGGATTGCATCAGCCTGAAAAACTGCACAGCAAAGGAAACAATCAACAGAGTGAAGAGACATCTGTTGGATGGAAGACAATATTTGCAAAGCAAAACATAATTTTTGAAGGGCTTACATCCAGAATATATAAAGAGCTTCTACAAATTAATTAGAAAAACACAACTGAAGAACTGCAACAAACCACATAAGCAAAGTATCTAAACAAGGAAGAGTAGAAGATGAGCACAGAAAGTCTCCAAGACTTAGTTCTTTCCCTAAGAGCCTTCTTTCTCCAGATCTTCCTGGTTGTAGGCTTTCTCAAATCTGGGTTTTTTCACTAACCTTCCAGTTTTATAAAGTGCATAATGTGGCAGAAGCAATTAGTACTCAGTATTTTGTGTGTTCTGCTTTCCTCAGCCTTTTCCATAGTTGGGTTCCAGCTATTCAACCTGTTCTGGCCAACACAGTTCACCACCAGTGTTCCTCTTCTTATTGCAGCATTCCTAAGTACCATGTTCTACATGTTATAGCCTAAGGTCAAAAAAGGCTGCCTGATTTTTATCAAACTTTACATAAGAAAAAAAATAAGCCATTGAAAATTTGCAGTTTAATTTTTGTTTTGCTTAGCTAGAGTGGGTGTCTGTCCTAATTTATATATTAAGAAAAAATTATAATAGTTTTTTTGTCTCTAAATATGAGTAGATACTCTTTTATATAATCCATTCATGCTTCTTGCAAGGAGCAGTAGAGAATTTTTAAATTTTAATATATTGAAAGAACTAAAAGTACAGTCTATTCTAAAGAGCAAAACAAAATGTTAATTTTAAGTGAAAATATTTGTCAGAATATCATTACTTTCACAGGCCAGTTCTACTACTTGCTGCTGTGCCAACTAAACTGAAAATGCACGTGTTATCCCCCTATTATGCACTTATAAGAAATGAAAACTCCATACCTAATTCTTAGATTATAGAAATAATAAGTCCTCTGATTTTAGGCTGTGATGCGGCAGTCTTTGTCAGTTACATTGAAAATTTCAAAAGATAAAGTGTAAATGTATGATCAAAGTGTGAACTCTGATTTTAAAAGTATTTGAGAACATTGTTTTTTTATATGTTGAAGCAGATCTCATCTTCAAGCGTAATATATTTTAAGAACTAGGGCTTTCATTGGAAAATTTAAGACCCAATATATTTTCTAGCAGCGTTATTCCTCCTCAGATTCTCAAAAATGGCAAAACAACAACAAAAAAAGGATTCTTGGGTGATGATTATTATTAGATTGTAAAAAATATGTGACACTGAAGAATGATAATTTTAAAATTCACACATTTTACAAAATTTTAGCAAGAATGCTTAGAGAGCAAAAATCCCAATTCTTGCTTTGCATCATTACAGACAGATAAGAAGAAAAATATAAAAGTCTTAGTGGTAATACTTCTTATAAAAACATCCAACCCATTATATTTATACATTGATAGTACTGACCAAATCTCTGAAATCTGATACTTCACTGCTTTGCTATCGTGTTCTGTCATTTTAAAAAGGCAAAAAATCTATAGACTTTGACTATTAAACGTTGAAACCACCTCAATGGAGACATGAAATTGATTGTGTTATATCAGAATTCCAGATCTAGTGTTTATCAAAATTTTATATAGTTTCTCAAAATATAGTATCTGTGGGAGATCAGAACAGCAAACGTACCTGCCAGATAACAACTGAAATTACTCCTTTTACAATCTGAAGTCAGGTAATCTCAACATGCTTCCTGTTCTCTCTTACTGTCTTAGATATAAAATGATTTAGTGAAGCAACTCTGCTCTTCTCCCATGTATAACTAACCCTGCCCTCTTATCTGTTGCAGTCTATGAAAGACCCATCTCATATCAAGCAAACTTCCATACTTGTCCTAATTCTCCCTGAATTTTCCATTTTCTTTTCATTCCACATCCCTGGCTTTTCCTTTTTTGAAGTATGCTTTTCTGTTCAGTGTTTTTCCTCCAGAAAATCCTATGCCATGCCCTCAACTCTTTTCTTTCTATACAATAAGACACCTCATTCATCCCTATGGTTCCAATTAATATCTAAACTTTAATGACACTCAAAAACATAAACTTGGCCCAAGGAAATCCCATGAACATCAGATGATTACATACAACTAACTACCTAAATCCTATTATAAACATGTTCCTTATACACAACTTTTATCTTCTTCCATATCTGTGTCCCAGTAATTCCCACCCCTTTCAAGGGCACTACAATATGCTAGTCCCACTTACCAACAGCAAAATTCACCTTGGATGTTACTCTTATTTCTTCTTATTCCCTAATCATCAACTCCATTCAATTAATCACCAAGTTCTGTCAGTACCACCCCCAAAATCTATCAAATCCACCTATTTCTCTTATTGGCCTCTGCCCTTTTCTAGAGTCACATGGACTACCAAAAGCTCTCCCTGCCCCTGTTTGTGTGTTCCTCTAATCCATTCTCCACAATGAACTAAAGCAAATTCTCTAAAACACAAGGATGATCACATCTAGCCTTCAGTAACTATCTACAGTTCCTATAATCAAATTCAAGTATCATTGCATCATTTGTCAGCTGTGTTTCTCATCACTCATTCCCTGTTCCTCTTAGGATTCTGTCAAAGCTAACTTCTTTTAATGATTTAAGCATATTATCCTTATTACAGGTTTTCGCACATGCCGTTAATTTTATCAGAAACTTTAACCCCCAGCCCCCACCCTTTTAGCTTAACCCCCACCTTTCTTTCTGTTCTTGATTTAGTTCTCCCTCACTGGAAGGCATTTCTTAACCATTAATCCTGTGTTAAGTAATTTTCATACATGTTCTCATAGCACCTCTAATCTCCCTACATTGCTTTTACCATGGAGTACCATAATTTGCAGTAACTGTATTTGCCTTGTCACTTCTAGATGCCCAATGTTTCCCACAGATTCAGACACTTGTGATATTTAATTAGCAGATTAATGGAGTCAAAACGTATGTAAGAATTATCTGTGTAATAAAGAGCAATGTGAAAACGTCTTATGTTTTTCTAAAGCACTTTTAAAAAATGTGATTCTCCATTAAAATCTCCTTTACCTTCGATAAAGAAGCATTGATTCAATTTTTCCCCACTTTTTTATTTGAGGTGTTGAATAAAGGATAGGCATACAGATGTTAACAAAATTCTAAGAATGGCTAGCAGCAGTATTGTGAAATTCTATATGCTTCTATTAACATTAATTGGAAACATCGCTCTGCTGGATAAGCTATTATCTACCCTAGCCTTCATTGTCTCATTTTGAATGCTTATCTTTATCCAATGGCTAGAGCCAAAATCTTCTCTATTGTTGTCTCCTTTACAGGGTGATTTATTTGATAGCTCAGTTGCAAACCACAATTTCTTCCCAAATTATCCTCTCCTTTTCATTATTCCCTTTCTATTATCTTGAGACGCCAAAAGACAAGTAAAATGATGAGGTGCCAAAGTCACCGTAACTTTTAGAAACATAGAGTGAAATCATTAAATCTTTTGAAGATATTTTGAGAATGTGTCCCTATCTTTCCAATTCACTCCAAATGATGCTTGATTGACGAAGTTTGGTGGTGAGAATCTGTCAATGAAGTCTCCTGTAAATACACATGTAAATATTTAGGATATATCACTTGAAACTTTCCAGAAGTCTCAAAGTTTATTTTCTAAGTTGTTTTCTATCATTAGTACTATTGTATGAAATGAATCACAATTTGCTTTAGGACTCAAGGACAATTGCGTAAACACTCATATAATCAAAGCATACCAGGTCAGTTGGTTTTAGTTAAAAAGAGACAAAACATTCAATGATTAAGGAAGTCAAATATATAATACTCTAAGAATATTCACATAAGTATTTCCTATATGTGATTTTTAGTAATTGCCTTATGCCCATGACCACACAGTTTAATTGTCCCGCTTCACAGCTTAATTGGCCTACTTCAATTTGAGAATTGATATAATGGGTGGAAATTCTATAGTTCTCACCCTTGAAAACCCATGAGAAACTAATATACTAATATTATAAGAGGAAAACATAACAGGCTGTATTTTAAAGATCACTGAAAAGTTGATCTGTTTAGTTTATCAGATTTTATCCTGGGATGTTTATTGCCTATATTCAATATTGAATCTCTAGCCCATCAAACTAGATATTATAAATCTAATTAAACATTGTAAATTAGTTTGGGATCTGACAATAATCAAATTTCCCAAAGCTTTCTACATATCAAATCATCTGGGACACAATATATATTCCTGGTTCCAAATCCAAAACATTCTGAGCTGATGCATAGGAGAGACGTTCAGTAATTCAAATTTTTTAAATGCTTTCATAAAATATATATTGCTGCTTTTGTTTTAGTAACTTTTATATAAACAGTATTAAACTATGCAGATTACTGCATCTAAGTTTTTAATACACACACAATCAAAATATAAATGAATGCATAGGCAGAATCATTTACTGACATCGTAATGATTACCTCTGGGAAGAAAGGGAAGATGACAAGATTGGGATAGTAGATTTATTAATACTAATTGTAATATTGTCTTGCTTTTACAAGAAAAGAGTTAAAGAAAAATGGCAAAATGTTAACATTTGTCCAATTTTGATTGTGGGCATACAGGCTTCTATTATTTTCTTTCTTTTACATGTGGGAAATACTTTACATTTTTAAAAAATCTGTCTCCTGGTAATTCAGATGATATCCAGGTTTGAGAAATATTTTAATAACTACTGGGCAATGTAATTTATCATGCAAACTGGGACATTGTTGAGAATTAAAAAGGGTGTTATTAATAATTTGCCAGCATAAGAGGCAAATAGAATGTATGATCACCCTAGGATCAAACTATTTTAAGTTCTACTTAATGCATGAACTTCTTAACAAGAAAATTCATCTTCTATCACTTTCTCTAATCTTCTTATTTATAAGTTATTGCAGATAGAGGTTATTGATCTAATTGCCCAATTTATTATCCTTTTTTTCACAAAAGCACCTTAGGATATATATAATTTTCAAGAGTCGTATAATAAACAATGGAAATACAGAAAATTTTTGATACTAAGATCTCTCCCTAAGATGTAATAAAATGTAGCTAGTCAATTAATGACATTTATCAAGCACACAATATTTCAAAGGATGGGGTGATGTGAGGTTAAAAACAAAACATGAAATATTGATCTCATGAAATATTTATTTAAACTAATTCTTCAGGTAAAATATATAAAACCAAGAAATGCAGATTGTAAAACTGCATAAGAATAGAATAAAAGTAATTACTATTTAAAGATCAAATACTAATAGATAGTAAAGTTAAACATAGTGAATAATGTAACCATAAGCAGTAGCAAAGTCTGAGAGCTCAGTTTCTCTTTTCTTGATGAGTCTTTGCTGCCTCCACAGGTTCTGCCCGGACTCTTGCTTCTCCAGTTCATGGATTATCTCACCAGCCCATAGGAATGATCTCTGTTTTGCACTATTTTATACAAGATACAAGGTTTAATCTGCTATAATTGGAAGGTTTTATATAGCTAATGTGGGAAAGACCCCCAAACATACTTAATGAAGAAAAGTAATGTGTTCGCTCAAGGAAATGAATAATCCAGATTAATAGCTTAATCTAGGGCTCAGATGATACGACCAGCGTCCACTTTATTATCTTGTATGCTTAGTTCTTTTTTGGTCCTGACTTCACCCTCAAGTCATCTTCCCTCCTAGCCACTATGTTACTGCCAGGAATCCACAGGCTATTATCCTGGTGATGAATGTCCAAAAGAAAAGTAATAGACTGCTTCCTGTGCCTTTCAAACAAAAATCTTGGGGCTACTACTAAAATTTTATCTATAGTTTCTCAGTCTTTTGGCTAAGATCAAGTGTAAAATTTTATCTGTGACTAGCCTGACTTGATTCAAGTGCATTTCTCAGAATCAGCTGTGGCTGAGAATAGAATGTGTTTAGATTGATTTACTCTAAATTCTATATATTCCACTGAATCATGTCATACAAAGACAGGTTGTTAATACAAGTAGGTGTTTCTCCAAAGCCACAGCCCTATGAAAGGAAAATGAATACCAGATGGATAAAATGGAAAAAAAGAAAGAATGGAAGGACAGAGGAAGAAAGGGAGGGAAGAAGGAAGGCAAAAGGAAAAGGAAGGGTGGGAAGGGAAGAAAGACAAAAAACTAGTCCACTAAGTCAGTGAGTAAGAACCAGCTTTCAAAAGAAAACAAGAAAAATATTGAGTCTTTCTCTACAATGCTTGATAATTTTCATGTTGCAAATTCTCCCATCATGACAATTTCAAGATACCAATGAGAGGTCTCTGTATGAAGACTTGAGAAGAGACATGCAGTAGTATACCACTGCATGCATATCTTTTCTTTTTAGGTTATTAATATCTATTGTGTCTGAGTGTACTCATACTCAGATTACTCAGATATAAATGCATATACATATGTATATGCATGTACATTGTAGTAAAATAATTAGGTAGTGATATGTTTTCAGTATGTTTTAACTGTTATTAATACATTTGCTTGTAAGTTTACATGTTAATTTTTATATGTAAGTTTATATGTTAATTTTTAATGATGGTTATGCTTAGCAGCTACCTCACAAAATCCCTGTAATTTTAGAAATTGTATCTTCCGTGCTGGTACAGCTTGGCTCTAGCACATGACTGATAAAACATCTTTCTTAATGTCTTAAAAAAATAAGTTACATACACCTAACCATGTTTATGCAGCCAACTTTACTAAAGCTTTTGTGAAGCAAAAGAGATTTTTTATTTTCCTACTTCAGCTTTCATAATATTTTACTACCCATTTCACCTCAGGAAGCACCTTCCTTTTTTTTTTTTTTTTTTTTTTTTTTGAGACGGAGTCTCGCTCTGTCACCCAGGCTGGAGTGCAGTGGCCGGATCTCAGCTCACTGCAAGCTCTGCCTTCCGGGTGTACGCCGTTCTGCTGCCTCAGCCTTCTGAGTAGCTGGGACTACAGGCGCCTGCCAACTCGCTCAGCTAGTTTTTTTGTATTTTTTAGTAGAGATGGAAGCGCCTTACTTCTAATACTCTCAGAGATTCTAATACTCTCACCGGAAGCGCCTTACTTCTAATACTCTCAGAGATTCTCTTTTCTGGTTATATCTTAATAAATGTGCTTCCGCCACCTCTACCCACCGTACTTTCAACAATTCTTCTTACTTTTTTATTTAAAAAGAAAATTAACCCCTATACCCAAACACAACTGCAAATCTATCATTATATTTGCAAGGCAAATGTGGTGGAGTTTATAAACCTACAGACTCTGGATCACCTGCTTAAACAATAAAGTTTTAACACTGATTACTCAGTCCTGCTACAGATCTAATTAGTTTCTTTGGGGAAAGGGTCTAGATACCACCCTGTTTATTTAACACTTCAGGTGTTTCTAATTGACATGAAAATGTACTACCATTAATAATAGGCTCAATAGAAATGATCAGGTAGCTGTTTCAGGGATAATCCCTCCCCATGTGTGCAGAGAGTTTTTAAATATGTCATGGGTCCTGTAATGCATTCTACCCCAGGTCTAAATGACCACCTGAGTAGCCTATGTGTCCTTAAAGATTCAGTCTAGAAGATTACTCTTAGAAGTCCCTCTTGACCCTCACCTAACCTCAAAACTTCCCTTGACAAATTTTTGGCCCCTCCACTTCTGTTCAACTGTACCTTCCTTTCCTAGGTGTTAACCACTCAGCCTATCACCTAAATACTTTATTAATTGTGTTTCTATTTCCTACTACACCGAAATCTCCTTGAAATTCAAGACTGCCTCTTATGCATCGGTGAATATTCTGTGTTTAGCATAATACCTGACAAATAGTATCTATTTCATAATCCTCATTTAATGATAAACTAAATGAAGAGAGAGTGAGGAGAGGAGTGAAACAGAAAAGGAAGGGGGAGAAGTATTTTAAAAAAGTGGAAAAGTAGGAAAAACTGGGGAAAGAAAAGAGTAAAGTAAAAATGTTTGTTTTTAATTTTTATCTGGGTTTGAATTATTGTTTCATTGAGTAATATATTACTTTGCTGTCAAAAAATTTGAAACTCTACAAATACAAGACCCATTACTTTAGGCCAGGTGTGATGGCTCATGCCTGAAATCCCAGAATTTTGGGAGACTGAGGCAGGCAGATCACCTAAGGATGGGAATTTGAGACCAGCCTGACCAACATGGAGAAACCTCGTCTCTACTGAAAATAGAAAATTAGCCAGACGCAGTGGCATATGCCTGTAATCCCAGCTACTCGGGAGGCTGAGGCAGGAGAATTGCTTGAACCCAGGAGGCGGAGTTGCTGTGAGCCGAGATTGTGCCATTGCACTCCAGCCTGGGCAATAAGAGCAAAACTCCATCACACACACACACACAAAAATGACTTTTATTAAACTTAAGATTTCCATGATTTCAGGTGTCCATCTAAATTTCTCATTTCAGCATTGCTTGTAACTTATAAATTTAACAATGCCTACTTGACAGAATCATTTTTTTCATTTTACATAATATTACAGAAAATATTTTATGTGGAAAATGCACAAAGATTACATATCAGTTGCAATAAATTGCCAGGGCATGGAAATGAAGACTTGAATCCAGGCTGGCTGAGATTACACATAGCCATGGCCCAAATAATAGAACCCAGCTCCTACTCTTCTGTAGAGACACCTATTATTTCTTTAAAACAAAAAATGAAGCTATTTCCCTAGTTTTAAAAATCCTACCCCTTGTTTGTGTTGCAGGTCTTATGCATTGTCTCCCAGTATTTTTAGAAACCCATGGATTCCATACTAAAAAGATAGCCTTTACATGTGTGAATTATCTTAGACAATTTTAATCCCCATTTATACTTTAATCCCCATTTATACAGTTTGCATTTATACTTACGAACGAATTGCCTCCAGGTAATTCCACTTTAGAAGGCAAAGGCAAATTAATGTAAGACACAGTCCAACTTAACATGTAAATACTATATCTTGCACCAACCCAAGTGAAGGCCAAATGATACGAGACAGTGCTACATAAACAAATGTTTCCCACTTGTTCAAATAGAAAACTATGGTAGGAAAGTTGAAGCCAACAAGGGCGACCAGCAGATGAGTCATGCCAAAATCAAAGGAATTGCAAGATAGCAATCAAAATCAGCGTCACAATGGGAATTACAATTTAGTTTCAACAAAATAATTTTATCTGTCATATTAAATTCATGTCGATTTGAATTTCATTGGTTTTGCATATATGCATATATTGTAAGTGTAAATTCTATTTTAGTTTTAACACGAGTGAAAAGCACTCAGAGCTTATCCCTTTTTTAGGTAAAATATATAACAGTATAATAAAACTACACAATAAGACTGAACCATAGAATACATTTTTCTTGACAAAGAAATACAGTATGAGAACAGAGTACAGTGTTGACATATCACCTTGTTTATTCAGAAGGACAAATACCAAACTTTATTATGTTACATGTGATTTTGATAGGACTTATTGACTACAAATTGCTCTCCTTTAGCTCTCCAATGTTCATTTTTCTGTTAGCTTCATTTGCCACATTACATTGTAAATATTTCTTTATAGGAAGCACTTAATGGTTAAGAGAGTGACTGACCGCTGTAAGACTGTCTAGGTTCAAATCTTATCTGTACCACTCATTAACTGTGACACAAATTCGTCAGAAGTTCACCAGTTCATTTTGTCTTAAAAGCACATAGAAGAACCACATTTCCCAGACTGCTTTATACTAAGTTGGAACCACATGACTGATGTAGCCAATGGATATGAAGGAAGCAGTGTTCATCATTTTCAGGACTGTTCATAATTCCCATGATCAATCCCCTTACCTTGCCTAACCCTCCATGATGACCTTGAAAACTAGGTATTTCCAATGTTTTAGTTACAGTTTTGTAGCTACAATGTGGAAGCAACCTTTATCTCTGAGTGACGTCTTGAAGGAGGAATTCCCAAGCCATATAAGACTACGACTTGAGCAAGAAAAGACACAATAGACCTTTATTCTATGTTCTTATGATTTCTTTGGTATACACACGTGACTTCACCTCTCCTGGTTAATAGAATAACTACATGAACTTGGACAAGTTAATATCAGTGTTCAGTGCCAGAGTTTCCTCATCTGTGAAGCTGGACTAAAGTTTCTTTCCCACAGATACATATATGTTTTATAAGAGTGAGAATCAAATGAGTTAATTCAGACAGACCTCTAAGAACAATACCTGATACTTAGCAAGCATTATTATGAGTCTCCTCCCCGCTCTCTCTTCTCTTGTAGTTCACTGAAGCTGGTGTCTTTGTCTCATTCACTTTTTTTTTTTTTTTTTTTTTTTGAGACAGAGTCTGGCTCTGCCACCCAGGCTGGAGTGCAGTGATGCAGTATTGGTTCACTGCAACCTCTGCCTCCTGGATTCAAGAGATTCTCCTGCCTCAGTCTCCTGAGTAGCTGGGATTACAGGCACCCGCCACCATGCCCAGCTAATTTTTGTATTTTCAGTAGAGACAGGGCTTCACCAAATTGGCCAGGCTGTTCTTAAACTCCTGACTTCAAGTGATCTGCCCAGCTCGGCCTCCAAAAGTTCTGGGATTACAGGCATGAGCCACCGTACCTGGCTGCATTCACTTTTATTTCCAACATTTTTTATAGGTTTGGAACACAGTGGATGCTGAATAAATGTTTACTTTATCAGTGAATCTAATACCTTCACACAATTGAAAATCATACCAAGTTCATCCATGGGCTATATTCAATTTACATTGATAATATGGCTTTATAACAATTATTAAGAATTCATTCAGTCTCTCTTCCTTTCTCCTCCTTTTTCTCCATTGTCCTTTTTCTCCATTGCTCTCTTCTCTTGAGCATTTGAAAAACTGATCTGCATTTAGTAAAAGTCGATAAATAGAGGTGACTAAATTTAAATTTAATGCACATTTGTGTAGAATAGGTCTCCTTGTGTCACCTATAGTTTCATTCTCAAATTATAACATAAAAGAAATATAAAATTTAAATTTCATATATTCATAAGCTAAATAATTCTAATGAATTCCATTAGTACTCAGTTAGTGTAGAGAAAGATGAGCCTCTGAGAATTAACCTTTTCTTTGCCTCATCCTCACAGGCTATTGCATGCTTAGCCGTCCTAAAGCAAGAATGAGATTCATCCAGCACATCATTACGTGTAGGTGAATCCTCCTGTCAGCTATTGTGGGAACTACTCTTTGGCTTATATACATGTTGGGACTTATACCAGGTGCTTAGGGACAAAATTCACAGTTACCCTATTAGCATCTCTAGCAAATAACTTGATAAAGAAAACACTAAATTGTTGGATAAATACATTAATTCATGTATCTGTGGATGTCAAATATGCACACCACCATTCCAGTTTCCAAGGCAATTTGAATTGAGAATATCAGATGAATGATTTGAGTTGTAAGGTGAGGGAGATATTCAAATTAACAGGATTGCAACATTTTGCTCCGGTGCTCAGCAAAGAATCACAAATACTGCAGCATGTTGTACAGGAAGGAATTGCCCAAGCAAGGAGGGATAGAAAATCCAAACTGCAGGCTCTTAAACTGCTGAATATACCAATAAATGGACAAGCTTACTCAATTACATTCAAACATCCAGGAAGAGTACTTCTTGGAAGCATCTTTTAATAATCAATAACGCTATGTGCCTTGATAATAGAGGCAAGTGGACTGATTAATAAAAAGACTGAATAATTTCAACTTGTGATTATAATAGATAATCATAAAAGTACACAGCAAATATAACTCCCTATTCTACCATAAATCTTATAAACATAAACCAATATCAAAAAAATTAAACAAATTAGAGATGAAGAGTTGCTAAATTGTCAGATTATATTGAATTTTAATTGATCTCTTTAAGTTATCTCTTCTTAAAATATACTTTCAAACCAATTCTATTTTATTATATTTATTTTTAGAGCAATTGTAGTTTCACAGAAAAATTGAAAGGTACAGATATTTCCTATATACCACCTGTCCCCACAGAAGGCTATAGCCTTCCCCATTAGTAGCATCTCCCACCAAAGTTATACATGTTACAGCTGATGAATCTATATTGACATATTATTATCACACAAAGCCCATAGTTTAGGTTCTCTGTTGGTTTGTACATTCTGTGTGTTTGAATAAATATATAATGACATGTATTCACCAGAGTAGTATCACACAGTATTTACACTGCTATAAAAATCCTCTGGATTCTGCCTATTTATCTCCTATCACTAGCCCCAACCCCTGACAACAATGGATCCTTTTACTGGCTCCACAGTTTGGCCTTTTCTTGAATGTCTTATATAATTCAAATAATATACTATAAAGCCCTTTCAGATTTGCTTATTTAATCCTATGCTTATATTTAATATACATTTAAGTTTCCTCCATGTCTTCTCATTGCTTGATAAATCATTTCTTTTTAGTTCTGAACAACATTCTGCTGACTACATGTACCATCATTTATTCATCTATTCACCTACTAAAGGACATATTGGTTCCTTACAAGCTTTTATAATTATGAGTACAGCTGCTATAAACATTCCTATGCAGGTTTTTTGTGTGGCTATAAAATGTCAGCTTCTTTGGGTAGATACCAAGGGTCACAATTACTGGAAAGTATGAGAAGAGTATGTTGAGTTTTGTGAGAAACTACTAAACTGTTTCAAAGTGACTATACCATTTTTTCATTCCCACAAGCAATGAATGAGAGTTCCTGTGGGTCTACATGTTCTCCAACATTTAGTGTTGCAGTGTTCTGGATTATGATCATTCTAACAGATGCATAGTGGTATCTCATTTTTGTTTTAATTTGCATTTACCTGACAACAAATTTTATGAACACCTTTTCATATGCTTATTTGTTATCTGTATCTCTTCTTTGGTGAGGTGTCTGCCAAGATCTTTGACCTAGGTTTTGAACTGGTTACTTCCTTGTTGTTAAGTTTTAAGAATTATTTGCATATTTTAGATAACATTATTTTGTCAGATATGCCTGCAAATATTTTCTCCCAGTCTGTGGCATATCTTTACATTCTTTTGGCAATATCTTCTGCAAAACAGAAATTTGTAATTTGGATGAACTCCAGCTTATCAATTCTTTATTTCATAAATTGTGCCTTTGGTGTTTTATCTAAAAAGTCATCACTATACACAAGGTTACATAGATTTTCTACTGTGTTATCTTCAAGGAGTTTTATAGTTTTACATATTACATTTAGATCTGTGTTGCATTCTGAGTTAACTTTATGAAGAGTGTAAGGTCTCCATTTTGATTACTGTATGCATGTGGCTGTCCACTTGTTTCAGCACCATTTATTGAAAAGGATATTTTGTTCCATTGTATTGCCTTTGCTCCTTTGTCAAAGATCAGTTGACTATGTTTATGTGGGTCTATTTCTGAGCTTTCTATTCTGTTCACTAATGTACTTATCTATTCTTTTGTCAATATCACACAATCTTGATTACTGTAGCTTTGTACTAAGTCTTGAAAATGAGTAGTGTTAGTCCTCCAATTTTGTTCTTTCCTTTGATTTTGTGTTGGCTCTTCTGGGTGTTTTGCTTCTCCATATAATGACCCATTAGAATCAGTTTGTTGATATCCACAATATATATTTCTGGGATTTTGATTGGAATTGTATTGAATCTACAGATGAAATTGGGAGTACTGACTTCTTAATATTATCTTTTTACCCATAAAAATGTAATTATCTCTATTTCTTTAGTTCTTCTTTGATTTTTTAAAATCAGAGTGTTATAGTTTTTGTTTCTGTATTTTTTCTGGTTGTCTCTTCAACTTTGGGGAAGTGGTTTGCCCTGTGATCTCATTTCTCTTCTGGATCTAAGAAGAGTTGCTAATTTTTCAGTTTATTCAGCTTTTTACGTGTTAAAACAGAGTAGAGACTTCCAAGCTCCTTATATGCCAGACCAGAAACTGGATTTTAATTCTAAGTATCCTTATACAGTAACTTTAAAGTTAATTTGAAGAAGTCTTCAAAAATACAAATAAAGTTATTTCTTTTGTTGTTGTTTAGGAACACTCCATTAATATGAATCTCTTTACTATAATACATTTGTCAAAGAAGCATTTGGATTATCGAAGACAATATTTGTTCATTTTCTTTTCTTGCTGACAATAAGTGTACTAGTCAAATAAGTTGAATGTATCCATAAAGGGGAGTTTATTAAGGAGTATTGACTCACGCAATCATAAAGTGAAGTTCCACAATAGGTGCTGCAAGCTGAAGAGCAAGGAAGGCAGTCCGAGTCCCAAAACCTCAAAAGTAGGGAAGCCGAGAGTGCGGCCTTCAGTCTGTGACTAAAGGCCCGAAAGCCCTTGGCAAACCACTGGTACAAGTCCAAGAATCCAAAAGCTGAAGAACCTGGAGTCCGATGTTTGAACGCAGGAAGAATCCAGCACAAAAGAAAGATGAAGTCCGGAAGACTCAGCCAGTATCCTCATTGCACTTTCTTCTGTTTGTTTTATTCTAGCCATCCTGGCAGCTGATCAGAAGGTGCCCGCCCAGATTGAGGGTGGGTCTGCTGCTCCCAGTCCACTGACTCAAATGTTAATCTCCTCTGGCAACACCCTCACAGACACACCCAGGAACACTACTTCACATCCTTCAATCCAATCAAGTTGACACATATTAACTATCACATCAAGGCACTGGGTAGGAGTAGTATAAAAAATAATTAGATGAATAGATAGATAGATTTCAATCTTATAAACTTCGTCTGATCTAATAATAGTATCAAGTTACTATGGATAACTCAGTTACATTTTTTTCTTTACCGAATGTTTGATCTTAGAGGTTTTGTTTCCTTCTTTTACCATATGGCATATGTAGTATATATTAAAAGTAGAAGCTTAAGTAGCTTCATATGTTGGAAGAGCATACATAAAGTCTACATGAATGAGATTTTTTGCCACCCTCTGGCTATTCTGATTTCTATGATAATACCTCTTGTCACCTGGGTGTGACACTGGCATCAAATATTGAATTCTGAGGTTGGCTAACGAGTGGGATGAATCTTATCTGGATCAGGACAAGTGGTTCCCTAACTTCCCAACACTCCCATGTGTACCTTCAACTCTAGCCAAATACTCAGTTCTTACTCATATAGACAACTGAAGTTCTGGCTCTGATTTTCTTTCTTTCTTCCCCCCCTGCCCCCAAGCAAAATTGATTTTCCTTATAGACCTCCACAGCTGATTAATCTCCACCTCTCTATGGCTCCCTTTGGCTACCTCCCATCTCAGTCTCTGCAAGTGCCTCATCCTTTCTTGGAGGAGAGAGGAATTTCTGAGTTGGTTCACGCTGCATGGAATCCAAAAGATGCTTAGGGGCATTATATGTGTGCTCCTGTCTGATTGATGCATAGGTGCCCCAGAAACTGCCAAGAGACTATAAGAGCTGGTCTTGTGACAGATCTTCAAATGCAAAGTGAAATTTTGCCCAGAGCAGAAGTGTTATGACAAAAATGCCTCAATGGATGTTTCCTTCTTTCTGCCCAATTCTCCTTCCCACAATTTTAGGAGGGGGCAAACAGCACAGGTTCTTCCCTCCATCTTCCTTCAGCAAAAGTTTCTTCTAAGTCTTGTCCTTTCTTCTAATGGTGACATATACCTACGTAACTGTAGAGCACTATAGCTCATTGTGGGTGAAATTTCTTTCAACTCACTTTCTAAGAAAAGAAAGTACACTTAAATAAATGATTTTCAAAACATCAAACTTCTCATATCTTACCACTCATGAATCAAGTTAAGACTTTACTTTTGGTCCTGTTGTCATCTCTCTCTCTCTCTCTCTCTCTCTGTTTTTTTCTTTCTCACTTCTGCCAAATATCAGGCTACATGGCCAAGCCCATTCTTAAATATTCAGGTAGAGGTAGATATTTTAAGAATAATAACAATGGAACATTTTGCTTCAACAAACAACCTCTCTTACCACAATGGGAAACTGAAATTTTTAAAAAGAATGCAATGCAGTAGAGATATATTACATGTAAATGTGATATCCTATAGGAATAAAACACTATTGTGCAAATCGCCTTGGAGGTTGGAGCTTTTCTTTCTTCCATTTTTACTTATGAGAAAATGATAACAAGTCTTGCTTAAATTATAAAACGATAAGATGATAGAGTACACCATACCATATTTTGTGAAGTTTTCTGTGACATTATTTGAATAATATTAAGAGGACATTTATAAACATACAATAATTTATGAGATTAACATTTAACTAATGACACAAACAAGTCAGAACTCTTATCACATTTCCACTTAGACACTTGCTAGACACATTAGGATGTCATTCTTCCCGTTACACAGTAGACTACTACAGCTTTGGAAGCTTGTAGACATGGGAAGGGAAGACTGAAGTTAAATAATTTCTATCAAGACATCTAGAGGAGATACAATTTTGCTATGAAGAATCATTTCCCTCTATTCCTAGAATGTTTTGTTAAGATAATGCAGCATTTTCACACAAAGATAGGAAACATGAGATTCATTGTTCCCTATCTCCCTTCTCCAACACCACCACCACTTCCCCAACACCTGTGGTAATATTTTACTTATTGGAAAGTAAGAAGTAGGAATAAGATATCCCTTAAGAGGGGGCGGAGCAAGATGGCCGAATAGGAATAGCTCCAGTCTCCAACTCCCAGTGCGAGTGACACAGAAGACCGGTGATTTCTGCATTTTCAACTGAGGTACTGGGGTCATCTCACTAGGGAGTGCCGGACAATCAGTGCTGGTCAGTTGCTGCAGCCCGACCAGCGAGAGCTGAAGCAGGGCGAGGCATCGCCTCACCTGGGAAGCGCAAGGGGGAAGGGAATCCCTTTTCCTAGCCAGGGGAACTGCGACACACAACACCTGGAAAATCGGGTAACTCCCACCCCAATACTGTGCTTTAAGCAAATGGGCACACCAGGAGAATATATCCCATACCTGGCTGGAAGGGTCCCATGCCCACGGAGCCTCCCTCATTGGTAACACAGCAGTCTGTGATCTAACCACAAGGCAGCAGCCAGGCTGGGGGAGGGGCGCCCGCCATTGCTGAGGCTTAAGTAGGTAAACAAAGCCGCTGGGAAGCTCGAACTGGGTGGAGCTCACAGCAGCTCAAGGAAACCTGCCTGTCTCTGTAGACTCCACCTCTGGGGACAGGGCACAGTTATCAACAACAACAACAAAAGCAGCAGAAACCTTTGCAGACGCAAATGACTCTGTCTGACAGCTTAGAAGAGAGCAGTGGATCTCCCAACATGGAGGTTGAGATCTGAGAAGGGACAGACTGCCTGCTCAAGTGGGTCCCTGACCCCTGAGTAGCCTAACTGGGAGACATCCCCCACTAGGGGCAGTCTGACACCCCACACCTCACAGGGTGGAGTACACCCCTGAGAGGAAGCTTCCAAAGTAAGAATCAGACAGGTACACTCGCTGTTCAGCAATATTCTAGCTTCTGCAACCTCTGCTGCTGATACCCAGGCAAACAGGGTCTGGAGTGGACCTCAAGCAATCTCCAACAGACCTACAGCTGAGGGTCCTGACTGTTAGAAGGAAAACTATCAAACAGGAAGGACACCTATACCAAAACCCCATCAGTGCATCACCATCATCAAAGACCAGAGGCACATAAAACCACAAAGATGGGGAAAAAGCAGGGCAGAAAAGTTGGAAATTCAAAAAATAAGAGTGCATCTCCCCCTGCAAAGGAGCGCAGCCCATCGCCAGCAACGGATCGAAGCTGGTCAGAGAATGACTTTGACAAGATGAGAGAAGAAGGCTTCAGTCCATCAAACTTCTCAGAGCTAAAGGAGGAATTACATACCCAGCGCAAAGAAACTAAAAATCTTGAAAAAAGAGTGGAAGAATTGACAGCTAGACTAATTAATGCAGGAAAGGTCATAAACGAAATGACAGAGATGAAAAACATGACACGAGAAATACGTGACAAATGCACAAGCTTCTGTAACCGACTCGATCAACTGGAAGAAAGAGTATCAGCGATTGAGGATCAAATGAATGAAATGAAGCGAGAAGAGAAACCAAAAGAAAAAAGAAGAAAAAGAAACGAACAAAGCCTGCAAGAAGTATGGGATTATGTAAAAAGACCAAATCTACGTCTGATTGGGGTGCCTGAAAGTGAGGGGGAAAATGGAACCAAGTTGGAAAACACTCTTCAGGATATCATCCAGGAGAACTTCCCCAACCTAGTAGGGCAAGCCAACATTCAAATTCAGGAAATACAGAGAATGCCACAAAGATACTCCTCCAGAAGAGCAACTCCAAGACACAGAATTGCCAGATTCACCAAAGTTGAAATGAAGGAAAAAATCTTAAGGGCAGCCAGAGAGAAAGGTCGGGTTGCCCACAAAGGGAAGCCCATCAGACTAACAGCAGATCTCTCGGCAGAAACTCTACAAGCCAGAAGAGAGTGGGGGCCAATATTCAATGTTCTTAAAGAAAAGAATTTTCAACCCAGAATTTCATATCCAGCCAAATTAAGTTTCATCAGTGAAGGAGAAATAAAATCCTTTACAGATCAGCAAATGCTTAGAGATTTTGTCACCACCAGGCCTGCCTTACAAGAGACCCTGAAGGAAGCCCTAAATATGGAAAGGAACAACCGGTACCAGCCATTGCAAAAACATGCCAAAAAGTAAAGACCATGAAGGCTAGGAAGAAACTGCATCAACTAACGAGCAAAATAACCAGTTAATATCATAATGGCTGGATCAAGGTCACACATAACAATATTAACCTTAAATGTAAATGAACTAAATGCTCCAATTATAAATTGCTCAGTCTTAGGTATTGGCAGACTAAGACCAGATGGTAACATAAACCGTAAGATAATACTTGGTTTAGGGGTTACAGAATAATATAAATATGTATTGTGCTAGTTTTGCTAGGGCAGCCATAATGAAGTACCACAGACTGGGTGACTTAATCAACATAAATTAATTTTTCTCACATTTCTGGAGGTTAGAAGCTCCAGATAAAGGTATCCTCAGGGTTGCGTTTTTTTTTTTTTTTTTTTTTTTTTTTTTTGGACTCTCTCCTTGACTTGTAGGTGGCAATCTTAGTCCTTTGTCTTCTACTTGCTCCTCTTCTGTGCTTGTATGTATTTTAATCTCCTCCTATAAGACCAATCACGTTGGGTTAGTGCCTACCATTACAACCTTATTTTAACTTAATTTCCTCTTTAAGAGACCTTTCTCCAAATATAGTCACATTCTAGCATACTGAGGTTTAAGACTTTAAAACATCAATTTTGCGGAGATATAGTTCAGCCTATTACATATATATATATGATAAATATGTGTATTAGTCTGTTCTCACACTGCTGTAAAGAACTACTTGAGACTGAGTAATTTATATAGAAAAGAGGTTTAATTGACTCACAGTTCTGTGTGGTGAGTGAGGCCTCAGGAAACTTACTCACATGGTGGAAGGTGAAGAGGAAGCAAGGCATGTCTTACATGGCAGCAGGAGAGTGCAAGAGCAAGAATGGAGCAGCCAAACACTTTTAACCCATCAGATTTCATGAGAACTCACTACTCTCAGGACAGCATGGGGGAAACTTCCCCCATGGTCCAGTCACTTCCTACTAGGTCCCTCCCTCAGTATGTGGGGATTATAATTTGAGATGAGATTTGGGTGGGGACACAAAGCTGAACCATATCATTCCACCCCAACCCCTCCCAAATCTCATGTCCTTTGCACATTTCAAAACATAATCATGCCTTCCCAATAGTCCCCCAAAGTCTAAACTCATTCCAGTATTAACCTAAAAGTACAGGTCCAAAGTGTCATCTGAGACAAGAAAAGTCCCTTCTGCCTATGGGCCTGTAAAATCAAAAGCATTAGTTACTCACAAGATACAATAGGGATACAGGCATTGCATAGATGCTTCCATTCCAAATGGGATAAATTGGCCAAAACAAAGGGATTACAGAAACCCAATAAGGCCATCACTAAATCTTAAAGCTCTGAAATAATTTCCTTTCACTCCATGTCTCACATCTAGGGCATGCTGATGCAACATGGGCTCCCAAGGTCTTAGGCAACTCCACCCCTGTGGCTCTGCAGACAGCCCTCATGGCTGCCTTCATGAGCTGGTATTGAGTGCCTGAAGTTTTTCCAGGTGCACAGTGCAAGCTGTCAGTGTATCTACTATTCTGGAGTCTGGAGGATGGACCCTCTCCTCACAGCTTCACTAGGCAGTGCCCTAGTGGGGACTCTGTGTGGAGGCTCAAACCCTACATTACCCCTCTGCATTGCCCTGGTAGAGGTTCTCCATGAGGGCTCCACTCCTGCAGCAAACTTCTTTCTGGACATTCAGCTATTTCTCTAATCCTCTGAAATCTAGGAAGAGGCTCCCAAAGCTCAACTCTTGTCTTTTTTGCCCCTGCAGGCCCAAAACCACGTGGAAGCTGACAAGGCTTGGAGCTTGCACTCTCTGAAGCCATGCCTGCAGGTGTACCTTGGCCCCTTTTAGACATGGCTGAAGCTGCAGTAGCTGGAATGCAGGGTGCCATGTCCTAAGGCTGTACAGAGCAGTGAAGCCTTGACCTGGCCCACAAAATCATTTTTACCTCCTAGGCCTCTGGACCTGAGATGGGAGGGGCTGCTATAAATAGTTCTGAACTGAGCTGCCTGGGATGAATTTTCTCCATTGTCCTGGCTATTAATGTTTCGCTCCTTGTTACTCATGCAAATTTCTGCAGCCTGCTTAATTTCTCTTCAGAAAATAGGTTTTTCTTTTCTACTGCATGTTTAGGCTGCAAATTTTCCAAACATTTATGCTCCGCTTCCCTTTAAACATAAGTTCCAATTTCAGACTATCTCTTTGTGAATGCATATAACTATACACTGTCAAGAAAAAACAGATCACCTCTTGAACGCTTTGCTGCTTAGAAATTTCTTCTGCTAGATACCCTAAATCATCTCTCTGAAGTTCAAAGTGCTATATATCTCTAGGGCAGGGCTAAAAGACTGCCAGTCTCTTTTCTAAGGCATAGCTAAAGTGACCTTCACTCCAGTTCCCAGTAAGTTTCTCATCTCCATTTGAGACCCCCTCAGCCTGGACTTCATTGTCCATATTACTATCAGCATTTTAGTCAAAACCGTTCAGCGAGACTCTAGGAAGTTCCAAACTTCCCCACATCTTCCTGTCTTCTTCTGAACCCTCCAAACTCTTCCAACCTGTGCCCGTCAAAGTTGCTTTCACATTTTCAGTTATCTTTATAGAAGTGCCCCAAACTTCTGGTACCATTTTTCTGTATTAGTCCATTCTCACAGTGCTATAGAGAAATCCTGAGACTGGGTAATTTATAAAGAAAAGAGTTTTAATTGACTCACAGATTCACATCACTGGGGAGACCTCAGGATACTTACAATCATGGCAGAAGTTGAAAAGAAAGCAAGGCATGTCTCACATAGTGGCAGGAGAGAGAGAGTGAGGGGTAACTGCAAAAAAACTTTTAAACTGTTGGATTTTGTGAGAACTCACTTAATATCATGAGAACAACATGGAAATTACCACCCTCATGATCCAGTCACCTCCCACCAGGTCCCTCCCTCAACATGTGGGGATTACAATTCAAGATGAAACTTGAGTGGGGCACAGCCAAACCATATCAATATGGTTTGGTTAATACCTCAGTATCTCATCCTATGGACTTTTTAGATTGGTGAAAGGATCTGTTGTCTTGGTTTAATTTGGGCACTCTTACCTCCTGGTCTAGAAGAAAACTAAAAACTATTTTCTTAGTATTTGCTATGTTGCAATACTGAAATATATGATTTCCAGAATCTTAAATGCAGTTACAAAGCCACTATCCCCCAAATAATCGTTCACCAAAATAATAAAAACTAAACTTTATAAATGTTGAATTTATCACAAGAAAAATACTTATTATGTAATCATGACTCCACAAAGAGTGATCCAGATTTGGATTGATCATATCCCCAGATTATATTGATTTGTTGTCCAGCACAGGCATAAGAATAAGAAAATACAGAGAGCTGTGTCCTCTTGCAATAATATGATAACGTATTTGTTTTGTCCCAGAAAACTCTTCACCAGGAAGATAGGAGTATAAACCAAAAAATAACCACTGTTTACTTCAGGAAATTACTGTGACCCGAATTGTCTGGGCAAACAGTTTGCTCCTTTGGACAAACAGCTCTCTTGTCTGGAAAACAGAATGTTCACTGGTGCAAACAGCTAACATAATATATGAGATTTTACTAATCCAAACCTGCCCTTCATAATGTCCACCATTCTAAACAATGATTTAGACTGAGTATTCTTACTTTATCTCTCTTTTTTTGAAATACAGTGAGGACTATGTCAAAGTGGTGATTTTCCTTATAGTAGAATATCTGATCAACTTACCATTGTTTGATTAAAAGACTTTTAAAATAATCTTCTTGGGGATATAACTGTTGATATGTTTTACGCCTAAAGTGTAAGTAACATGTTAAAGTTAGTAAGAATAATTGGTTTGCTATATTTACATATAATTTTGAGAATTTTAGTCTTATTTCCTCAGTGTTAAATTTTATCTTTCACATAAATTCACACTAAGTTAAAAACACATAGAATAACGTAGTATCAATGATAATAATATGTTATAATAGTAAATAACATAATTATAGAGGCTAAAAATACATTAGTGGTTACCAATGGTTAGGAATTAGGGGAAGGTGTGAGTGTAGCTACTAAGAAGTTACATAAGGGTGCCTCTGGTACTGGTACAGTAATATATATCATGATTGTGATGGTGATTACAGAAAGCAACACATGTGATAGCATTGTACAGAGCTACACATACACACATGCACACATGTGTGCATTCCAAGTACAAGTATGACTAGTGACACCTGAATAAACTCTATGAATTATACCAATTTTGATTTCCTGGTTTTGAGATTGTACCATAGCTATGGAGAATACTGACATTGAAGGAGGCTGGGTGAAGGGTACACTGGACCACCCTGCACATTTCTTTGCAAGTTCCTGTGAATCCATAATTATTTTTTAAAAGTTAAAAAAAAAGCCCAATAAGATCACTTAATTTAAATTTTGGTGACTTAGCACATAATCAAACTATTTTATTGATTCATCTAAAAATTGTATTCAATGCTGAAATTTGATACTGCAGTGAAGCAGTGGCAGACACTGTGCCTTGACTACCTAACACCATTTACTTTTCCCCTTCCTGCCAAAGGTCACTTCTCATTATAAAGGCTGAAAATGTCAGATTCCCATTTGTCAGGCTCTCTTGCAGTAAAGCTAGGTCATAGTGCTGGCCAAAAAGATGAAAGAAAAACTGTATGTGTGTGTGTGTTTGTGTGTGTGTGTATATGTGTGTCTGAAAGAGAGAGAAATCTGTTATATATGAGAGCATCTGACATCTTCCTTGTTAAAAAGATAGTGCTGTGATGACAGAACCTTAACTTTCTTTTTCCTTTGAATGTTATTGGTCAAGGATATGTGATACAAAGAGATGCAACATTAATTTTAAAACCATGAAGCCACAAACTGAAAATAAGCAGCCAGGTTGCTTAGCATAATGAGTGGAAAGACATTGGCATTTTAGTGGCATTGAGACATTGAATTCACCTTGAAGGTATCTACCTTTAGACTTCTTGTTATTTATGATAAATGTTTATATCGTTATTAAATTGTCAATAGGTTATTTCATTATTTGCAGCCAACAACATCTGTAATTCAAATATTTGACACATTAATGATTTTTTGAGTAATAAGTTATTTGCTAGAACAATCTATTTTATATGAAATAATATCCCCTCAAGAAACGTCATATGCCTTCATAGAGACATTTAAAGAGCACTTTAAAAAATCAATTTGCCATAGTCATTTAAAGGCTGAGATTTTAACATTTAGCCAAATTCAAAACATCACACATTAAAATAGATTATCAAAGAAAAATCATTTGTTCAGGTACTTGTGTGCATATTTAGGCTTCAGTTAAAATTTAGTGATGGTGAGAAAGAGTGAATGATAATGCCACTTTTTGTTGAATACTTGTCACTTTTTCTTAAGAAAACTTCAAAATAGATATAAACTTTTAAATAAAAAATGCTGTTATATTTTCTTTTAATATACTGAAATGAGCATAAATATCTAATTTCCTGAGTCTTCTATGCAAATAATCAATAAAATACAACAAGGAGTAAACTACAAGAATCCTGAAAATTAAATAATGAGTTTATTCATATGTTGAACACCTCAATGTAAACTATTTTCACAAATTGTAATTGAGATAATAAACATTATTTTATTAAGTAATGTACTCCACTACGAAATTGTATTAAAAAGCATTGAAACATTACCACATTTGTTTCAGTCCTCTGTGAACATTTTTCTTTTTCTATTTTCCTCTTTTATATATTTGAACAAATTCAGAGCTCCAGCCTTCATGAAAGGTAAAGAAAATGGGCTTTTATCATTGCACTTTTCAAATTGAGGAAACTCTTTCAACACATTTTTGAAAACGATGGCAGTGATCGCGTTCAGTTATAATTCCATAGCTTCATTTAGGGCAAATTTAATGGTCAGGTCTGTCTCTAGTCATCATTTGCAGCATTACACACTGAGCTATATTCAATAATTTTCATTAATTTATATAACAATATTTGCACAAAATTACATTAGAAAATGTGTATACTTTGCATTTTTTGCAATAATATGAAATTTAAATGTGTAAATGATGCAAGTGGAACTGACTTGAAAAGTTTTGTTAATATTTACAATTTCTATTTTTTCATCTTTTTCTTTAAACAGGTAAAATTTTAACTGTATGTAATTTTTAAGAGCACTTCCAGCTTAATAAAGGGACATCAGATAAGAGGGACTCAGAATAGCCTATATCTTGAGTTTTAAAAAGTAATTAATCAAAGTATTTTGAAACATAAAGTATCTTTTTTATTTGACTTATAAAGGCATAAAAATATAGGACTGCTATTGACTTTTTGGTGACAAATTAGCTTAGCGACCTTGACTTTTCCTCTGTCATATAGTTCTAGAAAGCAAAGTTTGCAGACTGCAGAGATCTTAAAGGAAAAAAAAATATTTCTAGTTGTTTCTTTTAAAAATATTTAGATTCATTTTTCTGCAGTCAGGTGAAATGGAAGTTTAAAGTTGAGATTTATTTTAGTTATAAATATAATTTTAAAATAATACTTTTGCATACCTCATTTTGTTATATGAAAATATACGTGCTAAAAACTAAAATATCAAAAGCTAATTATTGAGAGAAACAATATATGTAATATTAGTCACAAAATTCCACGAAATGTACATGGAAACTGAGAAGAGGCTGTCAGGGTCTTTATAATTCCCAGGAAATCAGTATACTCTGTCATCTTGAGATTGATGATTTGAGAACTATAAGTCTAAATGTCAATTTAGTAAGAACATGAATTTCTGTAAAAGAAAAAGTAACATGCATATTATATAAGTTTGTATATAATTATATTACATGGCACACAGAGAAAAATATATGGCAATGAACAAATAGCCAGGAAGCCCCAAATATAGCATGCACAATAAAATATAAAAGAAGAAATGTATCAGCTTTGACAATTCACATAAATAGTTAAATTTGTTTATGCAACAAATAGTTTCTCAAAATAGGTTCTAAATCAAGTCCATTCATATGATGTACGCAGAGCTACATTTAAAATGACATGGGGGAGCTAGTGTGGAGCGGAGCAAGATGACCGAATAGAAGCCTCTACTGATCATTCTCCCCCACAGGAACATCAAATGTAACAACTCTCTACACACACAAAAAGTACTGCATAAGAATAAAACAAATGAGGTGAGTAATCACAGTACCTGGGTTTAACTTCATATAGCTGAAAAAAGCACTGAAAAAGGTAGAAAAGAAAGCCTTGAATCTCTGATGCACCCCTTCTCTTATCCCCTGACAGCAGCCACATGGTGTAAAGAGAAAATTTGCACTTTGGGGAGGGACAGCACAAGTGGTTATGAGACTTTGCATTGAACTCAGTGCTGCCTTGTCACAGTAGAAAGCAAAACCAGGATGAACTCAGCGGATGCCTGCTCACAGAGGAAGCATTTAGACTGGCCCCAGCCAGAGGTGAATTCCGCATCCTAGTTATTGGAACATGAGTTCTGGCAAGTCTTGCCTCATGGGCTGAAGTGCTTTGGGGTTCTAAGTCAACTTGAAAGGTAATCTAGGCCCCCAGGATGGCAATTCTTCAGCAACTGCTAGTGCTGTTTTAGGCTTGGAGCGAGTAGACTTGCAGGGCACATGTTCTAGTGAGACACCAGCTGGTGTGGCTAAGGGTGTACTTGCACCACCCGTCCCCAAATCCCTAAGCAGCACAGCTCACAGGAACAAAGGTGCCTCTATCCTTCTGCTTGAGGAGAGGAAAGACTATAGAGGACTTTGTCTTGCATCCTGGATACTAGCTTAGCCACAGTAGGATAGGGTGCTGGCTAGAGTTGGTGGGGGCGCCCATTCCAGGCCCTATCTTCTGGAAAGCATTTCTAGACAAACGCTGGGACAGAAGGGAACTCACCTGCCTTGAAGGGAAGGACCTAGTTCTGGCAGGATTTATCACCTGCTGACTAAAGACCCCTTGGGCCCTGAAGAACAAGCAGTAATATCCAGGTAGTACACCATGAGCCATAGGTAAGTCTGAGATGTGCTGGCTTCAAATGAGACCCAGCACACTCCCACTTGTGGTGGCTACAGTGAGACTCCTTCAGCTTGAGAAAAGCAGAGGGTAAAGTAAAGGGATCTTCATCTTGTGTCTTAGATACCAGCTTGGGGTAGAGTACCAAGCAGGCTCTTGGGGTCCCTGATTCTAGCCTTGTTTCTTATACAGCATTTCTGGATCTTCCCTGGGCAAGTAGGGAACTCACTGCCATGAAGGGTGATTCCCAAACCTGGCAGCATTCACCACAAGGTGACTAAAGAGCACTTGGATCTTAAATGAGCATCAGCAGTAGCATGGCAGCACTCCTTCTGGGCCTGTGGTGATGATGGTGGCCATAAGAAGAGACTTGTCTGCCCATGAAAAGGGGTGGGTAGATGGGAAGAACTTTATCTTGTACTTTGAGTGCCAACTGAGCTGCAGAAGGATAGAGCACCAAGTAGATTTTCAAAGTATTTGATTCCAGTCCATGGTTCCTTGGCAACTCTGAACCCAGCTGGGGTCCGGGGGAACTTGCTGACCTGAAGGAAGAAACACAAGCTTAGCTGTCTTCACCACCTGCTGATTGTAGAACCCTAGGACCTTAAGTGAACATAGGCGGGAGACAAGTAGTGGTTCCAGGAGGCTTTGGGTGAGACCTAGGGCTGTGTTGGCTTTAGATATAACACAGCAGAGTCCCAGTGCTGGTGACCAAAGGAGGGCTTATGTCACCCCACCTCTGGCTCCAGGCAGGTCAAGAGAGAGAGAGGAGAGAGAGAGAGAGAGAGAGAGAGAGAGAGAGAGAGAAGAGAGAGAGAGAGAGAGAGAGAGAGAGATTGTTTGTTTTTGAGGAAGTAAGGAAAGAAAACAAATTTCTGCTTGATAATCTAGAGAAGTCTTCCAGATCTTATCCAACACCACCAAAGAAGTACCTGGGCCAGTATGCAAGAACTACAACATTACTAGGCTTAGATTGTCACCTAATGCAGATATGGTTTAAATCATAACACCCAAACCACTTCAAATTCCTGGAAAGCCTTCACAAGAAGGGCAGGTACAAACAAAGCCTAGACTGAAAAGACTATAATAAATACCTAACTCTTCCGTGGGTGTCCAGAAACTGATGAACACCCACAAGCATCAAGACCATCCAGGAAAATAAGACCTCACCAGGTGAACTGAATAAGGTACCAGGGAGCAATTCTGGAGAAATAGAGATTTGTAACCTTTCAGAGAGAGAATTCAAAATAACTATTTTGAGGAAACTTAAAGAAATTCAAGACCACACAGAGATAGAATTTAGAATTCTATCAGATAAATTTAACAAACACATTGAAATATTAAAAAGAAGCAGAAGTTCTAAGTTGAAAAATGCAATTGACATACTGAAGAATGCATCAGAATCTCTTAATAGCAGAATTAAGCAAAAAAACAGAATTAGTTGACCTGTCAACAGGCTATGTAAAAATACATAGTCAGAGGAGACAAAAGAAAAAATGTAAATAAAAAACAATGAAACATTCATACAGGATCTAGCAAACTGCCTCAAAAGGACAAATCTAAGAGAGCTATTAGCCTTAAAAAGGAGGCAGAGATAGAGGGGTACACAGTTTATTCAAAGGGATAATAACAGCAAATTTCCCAAACTTCAATATTCAAGTATAAGAAGGTTATAGAACATAAAGCAGATTTAACCCAAAGAATATATCTATATTCAAGTGTAAGAAGGATATGAAACACCTGTCAGATATAACCCAAAGAAGACTACCTTAAGACATTTAATAATCAAACTTCAAAAAGTCAAGGATAAAGAAAGGATCCTAAAAGCAGCAACAGAAAATAAACAAATAACATACAATGGAGTGCCAGTACATCCGTCAGACTTTCCAGCAAAAACCTTACAAGCCAGGAGAGAGTGGCATGACGTATTTAAAGTGCTGAAGGAAGAAGAACTTTTACACTAGAATAGTGTATCTGGTGAAAATATCCTTCAAACATGAAGGAGAAATAAGTACTTTGCCAGACAAACAGAAGCTGAGATATTTTGCCAACAACAGACCTGTCCTACAAGAAATGCTAAAGGGAGTTCTTCAGTCATAAAGAAGGAGATGTTAGTGAGCAATAAGAAATTATCTGAAGGTACAAAACTACTGGTAATAGTAAGTACAAAGAAAAACACAAAATATTATAACTGTAATTGTGGTGTGTAAACTACTCTGATCTAAGTAGAAAAACTAAAAGATGAACCAATTCAAAATAATTGCTACAACAATTTTTGAAGACATATACAGTATAATAAGACATAAAGAGAAATAGCAAAAAGTTAAAAAAACAGTGGGATTAAATTGACGTGTAGAGTTTTTATTAGTTTTCTTTTTGCTTGTTTATGCAATCAGTTTAAAATAATCAGTTATAAGAGAGTAATTGAAAACCTCCTAGTAACCTCAAATAAAAAAGTAACAATTGATACACAAAATATAAAAAGCAAGAAATTAAATTATACTAACAGAGAAAATCACCTTCACTAAAAGGAAGATAGGAAGGAAGGAAAGAAGGAGGAAAAGACCACAAGACAACTGAAAAGAAATAACAAAATGGCAGGAGTAAGTCCTTACTCATTGATAATAACATTGAATGTAAATAGATGAAACTCTCCAATCAAAAATCTCAGTGGCTGAGTGGATAATAAAATGAGACCCAATGATCTATTGTCTACAAGAAACACATTTCACCTATAAAGACATACATAGATTGAAAATAAAGTGGTAGAAAAAATTTTCATGTCAATGGAAGCCAAAAAACAGAAAAAAAACCAAAACCAAAACAAAAACAAAGCAGGAGTATTTATACTTATATCAGACAAAAGAGATTTCAAGACTAAATCCATAAGAAGAAACAAAAAGGTCATTATATAATGATAAAGGGGTCACTTCAGCAAAAGGAAATAACAATTGTAAATATATGTGTACCAAACACTAGAGCACCCAGATATATAAAACAAATATTAATTGAACTAGAGAGAGAGAGGTATACCATGATACAATAATAGCTGGAGGCTTGAACACCCCATATACTCATTGAACAGATCTTCCAGAGAGAAAATCAAGAGAAAAACATGAGACTCAATCTGCACTATGGACCAAATGGATCTAAAAGATATTTACAGAACATTTCATCCAATGGATACAGAATACACATTCTTCTCCTCAGCACATGGATCATTCTCAAGGATAGAGCATACATTAGGTCACAAAATGAGTCTTAAATCATTGAAGAAAATGAGAATAGTATCAAGAATCCTCTCTGACCACAATGAAATAAAACTCAAGATCTATGACAAGAGGAATTTTGTAAACTATGTAAATACTTGGAAATTAAACAATATGCTCCTGAATGACCAGAGGGTCAAGAAAGAAATTAAGGGGAAAACTGAAAAAGTTTCTTCAAATAAACAACAATGCAAACACAACATACCAAGACCAATGGGGTGCAGTGAAAGCAGTACTAAGAGGGATGTTTACAGTACAAATGCCTGTATCAAAAATAAAGACAAATTTTACAAAAATAACTTAATGATGCATCTTAACAGACCTATAAATAAAGAGCAAATCAAACCCAAACTTAATGAAAGAAATAAATATCACAGCAGAAATAAGTTATACTGAAAACAATATATAAGATCAACAAAATGAAAAGTTGTTTTTTGAAAAGATAAACAAAATTGACAAACCTCTAGCAAGACTAAGAAAAAAGTGAGAAAATTCAAGTAAAATCAGGGATCAAAAAAGAGATATTACAACGGATACCATAGAAATTAAAAGGATCTTTAGTGGCTACTACAGTGCAACTATATGTCAATAAGTTTGAAAATCTAGAATACATGGATAAATTCCTAGACACATAGAATCTACCAGGACTGGACCATAGCAAAATCTGAATAGATCAATAACAAAACCTGAACAGGCCAATAACAAGTAAAAAGAATGAAGCCATAATAAAAAGCCTTCCAGCAAAAGGAGCCCAGAGCCCAGTGTATTCATCGCTGAATTCCACCAAACATTCAAAGAAGAACTATTACCAATCCTACTCAAACTATTCTGAAAAATAGAGGAGGAAGGAATACTTCAAAACTCATTCTACAAGGCCAGTATTGTCTTGATACCAAAAATAGACAATTACACATCAGAAAAAGAAAACTATAGGTCATATTAATGAATACTGATGCAAAAGTCATCAACAAAATACTTGTAAACCAAATTCAACAATGCATTGAAAAGATTATTCATCATGAACAAATGGGGTTTATCCCAGGAGTTTAAGGATAATTCAACATATGCAAATAAACTAATGTGATATAGCACATCAACCAAATGAAGGACAAAACATGATTATTTCAATTAATGCTGAAAATACATTTGATAAAATTTAACATCTTTTCATGATAAAAATCTTAAAAAATTCTGAGTATAAAAGAACATAACTCAACATAATAAAAGTCATATACAGAAGACACATAGCTAGTATTATACGGAATGGGGGGAAACTGAAGGCCTTTCCTGTAAGTTTCAGAACATGAGAAGGATGGTCACTTTCACCACTGTTATTCAACATAGTACTGGAAGTCCTAGCTACAGCAATCAGACAAGAGAAAGAAATAAAAGACATCCAAATAGAAAAAAAGGTAACAAATTATCCTTGTTTGCAGATGATATAATCTTATATTTGATAAAACTTAAAGACTCCACAAAAAACTATTCAAACTGATAAACAAATTCAGTACAGTTGCAGCATACAAAATAAACATACAAAAATCAGTAGCATTTCTATATGCTAACAGCAAATAATCTGAAAAAGAAATCAAGAATGTAATACCATTTACAATAGCTACAAATAAAATACCTAGGAGTTAACTTAAACTAAGAAATGAAAGTTCTCTATAAGAAAAACTAGAAAAACTATGAAACATCAATGCAAAAATTGGAGCAGACACAAATAAATGAAAGAATTCCATGTTCATGGACTGGAAGAACCAATGTTGTTAAAATATCCATACTACCTAAAGCGATCTATAGATTCAGTGAAATCTCTATCAAAAAATCGATGGCATTCTTCACAGAAAAAGAAAAAAAACCCTAAAATGTATATGAAGCCACAGAAGTCCCAGAATAGCCAGAAATATCATGAACAAAAAGAAGAAAAAGTGGAAGATTCACATTACTTGACTTCAAGCTACATTACAAAGCTATAGTAACCAAAACAGTATGGTACTGGCATTCCAAAAAAAAAAAAAAAAAGACACATAGACCAATGGAACAGAATAGAGAGCCACATATTTACAGTGGATTGATTTTTGACAAAGTTGCTAAGAACATACATTGGGGAAAAATAGTCTCTTCAATAAATGGTGCTGGCAAAACTAGATAACCACGGGCAGAAGAATGAAACTATGCCCCTATCTCTCATCATATATAAAAATTGTTCCAAAATGGGTTAAAGACTTAAATCTAAGACCTCAAACTATGAAACTAATACTAGCAAACATTGGAGAAGTCTCCAGAACATTGGGCCGGGGCAAGATTTCTTGAATAATACGCCACAAGCCTGGTTAACCAAAGCAAAAATTGACAAATGGAATCACAAGTTTAAAATCTTCTGCACAGCAAAGGAAATAATCAGCAAACTGAGGCAACAACACACAGAATGAGAGAAAATATTTGCAAACTACCCATCTGAGAAGGGATTAATGATCAGAATATAAAAGGAGCTCAAATAACTCTATAGGAAAAAAAAATCTAATAATTTGCTTAAAAAATGAGCAAAAGGGCCGGGCACAGTGATTCACGCCTGTAATCCCAGCACTTTAGGAGACCGAAGGTGGGCGGATCATGAGGTCAGGAGTTCGAGACCAGCCTGAACAACCTAGTGAAACCCCGTCTCTACTAAAAAAAAAATAGAAAAATTACCCAGGTGTTGTGGTGTGTGCCTGTAATCCCAACTACTCAGGAGGTTGAGGCAGGAGAATGGCATGAACCCAGAAGGTGTACCTTACAGTGAGCCAAGATCATGCCACTGCACTCCAGCCTGGGTTATAGATAGAGACTCTGTCTCATTAAAAAAAAAAAAAAAAAAAAAAAAAAAAAGCAAAAGATCTGTATAGCCATTTCTCAAAAGAAGACACATGAATGGCAAACAAATATATGACAAGTTGATAAAAGGTGCTCAATATCATTCATTATCAGAGAAATGAAAGTCAAAAAACTACAATGATATTCATCTCCCCCACCAATTAAACTGGCTTTTATCTAAAAGATAGGCAATAACAAATGCTGGCAAGGACCTGAAGAAAAGGGAACCCTTGTACACTGTTGGTGGGAATGTAGATTAGTGCAACCATATGGATGGAGCACAGTTTGGAAGTTCCTCAAAAAAACTAAAAACAGAGCTACTATATGATCCTGGAATTCCACTGCTAGGTATATACCCAAGAGAAAGGAAATTGGTATATCAAAGAGATATTAACACTCCTATGTTTATTACAGCACTATTCACAATAGCCAAGATTTGAAAGCAACCTAAGTGTTCATCAACAGATGAACAACGAAAATGTGGTACATATACACAATGGAGTACTATTCAGTCCTAAAAAAGAATACACATTTTCAGCAACATGGATGGAACTGGAGGTCATTATGTCAAGTGAAATAAGCCAGACACAGAAAGACAAACTTGACATGCTCTTACTCATTTATGGGAGCTAACAATTAAAACAATTTAACTCATGGAGATCAAGAGTAGAGGATGGTTACTAGAGGCTGTGAAGGGTAGCGGAGGGGAAAAAGGTCTATTTCAAAAATAATTTAAAAGAAGGAAAACAACTTACATTTTGATAGCACAGCAGGGTGACTACAGACTAAATAATAATTTAATTTTACATTTAAAAATAAGTAAAATACTAAAATTGGATTGTTTGTAACACAAAAGATAAATTCTTGATGTGATGGATACTTCATTTACTCTGATGTAATTATTACACATTGCATGCCTGTATCAAAATATCTAATGTATTCCATAAATATATACTACTACTGTATACTCAGAAAAATTTATAAAAAAATAAAAAAATAATAATATAGAAAGTTAGAATGCAAAGCATGTATAAAGCCAATCCAAAATGAAAAACAAAGCAAGTGTCAGCATACTCTTATGAGAAAATGTAAAATTTGACATTGAAAATATTAAGTTGAAAATAATCGATCATTCATATTTATAAACAATGCAGTTTGCTAATAAATTAAATCTCTCAAGAAACTAGCAATCATAAGGAGTGATATTACCAATATGGCAAAATAAGAAGCTTGTCATGCTCCCTTTACACATTTGCAGCTAATAACCATCTATTCATGGATCATTTCTCTCTGGGGGAAAGTCAGAGACCGTCAGGAGGCTCCTACTCACTGGACATTGAAGAGAACATCCACATTTAGTGAGTAGGAGAAACCGATGCACACACAGGCACAAACATCACCCCAGGTATGCATTGTGCCATAAAAGTAGAAAAGAAGTTCCCAACATTCAGTTTCTCCCTGTGGAGAGGAGGGTCTAGAGCTCACATTCAGGGCTCTAATCCCAAGCTTCCCTGTGGTTTGACTCTTAATTCACTTACTTTGGGAATGGAGGGGATTAGGCACATGTCTTTCCCTCCAGATCATAGGAAATAAAATAGCCATTTTCTATGGGCATGCGAGTACTTGTAGGAACTTCATCCCCCTTGGAGTAGTGCAAAAAAAGGGGGGGCTTAAAAAAACTGCAGATCTCTGTTTCTTCCTGGAAGGAATTTACAATACACCCCTCCAGTGGCTGCTGGGTGGCCTGGTTTTTAACTAACTTGCAATGGCAAGTTAAAGAGGGAATCAATTATTAACCTACCACCAGTCTGGGAGGAGTCTGCACCCACACCATGTGCCTCAACTATTACAACATCCACCTGAGAGACTCATTCACAAATCTCCTAGCTCTGGGAGTGGAAGGGACTGTCATACACATGTCTGTCTAGATGGCAGAAAAAAAGCACTGTCCTTAAATGTGTTTGCAAGCTTCTCCAGGAACTTCATCCTCCTGGAACTTCATCCTTCTGAAACAGTGCAAAGGACCTAAAAACAATCAACCCCATCCCCCGCAATTCCCTTTTTTTTTTTTTGTTCCCCAGAAGGGATTTAGGATGCTCACTGAGAGCCCCAATTTTTAAAGTTATCTTTTGAAGGACTCCATCCTAAACCTAGCACCTCTGGGATCAGATGAGACCAGGCATATGTGAGTATCCCTTGATCCCAGAGGTGGTTTTAAGTTGTTGTCCTAACAGTTCCAGGGGCTATGCCCCCTTAAAGCAGTGCAGAAAATGTGCTGCTCTCATTTTCTCTCCAGAAGGGATTCAATGACGTAGACTCTAATAAACTGGCATTAGGGAGCTAACAGAGCAAAACAAAGAAACAAACAAACAAACAACAAAAGCCCAATAGCCCTTCCATAGCTGAGACTGAGCTCAGCACATCTTGAGATCTCCCTCTGGATCACTTTAAAGGTAAATTGATGCCTATCTAGCCTGGAAGGTGTTTGGCCATGCCCCACGCACCACAACTTCCATAGCTCCCATCTAAAAGGACTGCCCCTTTAACAACCCAGCTGAATTTGAAGACAGGTAATTCAATCTGAGGAGGAAAAAAGAATGAAAGAGTGAAGATAGCTTAAAATCTTATGGGGCATTATCAAGGAGAACAACATACATAATTGGCATGCCAGAAGTAATAGAAAGAGAGAAAGGGACAGAAAACATATTCAAAGAAGTAATGGCAGAAAACTTCCCAAATTTGAGAAAGAAATCAGAGAACCAGTTCTAGGAAGCCCATAGGGCACTAGATAAGATGACTCCACAGAGCCCCACACCAAAACATATGATAGTCAAATTGTCAGAAGTTAGAGACAAAGAAATGGTATTAAAAGCAGCAAGGGAAGAGTGAATTGTCACATAAAGGAGAATCACTATAATACTATCAACAGTTTTTTAGCAGAAATAGTGCAAGCCAGAAAACTTCTTTCTTTTAAAAATTTGTACCTTTAATTTTTTTGTCACATTTCAAAAATATTTTCCCAACTTTGAGGTAGTATCCCATTCTTTCAGAAATAAAGACATAGTGAGTGTAAATAATTTGCCCGAATTCATGATACATTTTTTAAAAGGTAAACCTTGGCAATTTTTCTACTCAAAGCAAGTGGAAACCAGTAGGAGAAGAAATAAAACTATATTGTCATTGTGGTGATTTTTGCTGCAGGATAATAGTGACATTTGTATTTTTATTAAAATCCTATATGAAGTTGTAAGTACAGTATGTTGCATCTATTAATGAATTTCTTAAATGAAGGAAAACTATGTAAAGACATTTATTCTGTGTTGAGGTTTATCTGAAACTAACTTTGCTTTTGTGGCTTTACATTCACTGTATAGTCTTTGGAATTAAGTGTCAAATGAATTTCAGGAGGATTTGCACAGCCTGTTTATATGGATTGCAATATTTGCTGAAGTTTTATTTAAGGATAAAAACCTTTTAGACACTGCTGTTCTGTAATGTAAGATAAAGAGGTATCTTTCTTCCACTATCCTTTCTTTATATGTACAACTTTACTTCCTTTTATTGTTCTAATATACATACTCCACAACTTTTGGTTAAATATTTATTTTAAAAAATTCTGATTTTTTTATAGGTGAGCTAAGTATGATTATTTTCTCTTTATTTTGCATTTCACTTTGTAAACATAGTAAATAAACTGTGTTTTTTGATTTGCTTAGCTTTCTGTTCACCCTGCCAATAATTTATACCTAGCATCTATGGTAGAATTGAAAATAATTCCTGGATATGTTGAAACATATCAAATATTCTATCTATTTAATTTTCTTCTAGCTAACAGTGCTCTTAGAACACGATTCTCCTGCTCCAGCCTCAGTTGTTTGCTCTCCGGTTTGTTTCACAAACTGTCTATAGTTTTTAAATCCCCTTTCTTTGACTCGTAGTATGTCTGTTGTTGTTTTTTGTATTTCTGTTTTCTCCTTGTTGGTTTACTCCTCCATTTTGGTGGTGTACATTCACCACCAGTTTTCCAAAGAAAATTCTGAATTTATGAATTTGTTAGCTGTTGTTTGGCTTTATCTCTTAGAGTTTTAGGTTTTCTCTAAGCTATTAAATCATGTATCATTAGTTCATTTACTTGCTCAGTTTCCTGTCTTCTGCTCTTCATTTTGTCTTGGGAGTAAATGCCTGTTTTATATTTTTACTGTCAATTTAAAGGGTTTGGTAGACAATATCTGAAATAGTTCCCAGTGATTCCTGACTCGAGGTATTCATGTCCTTGTATAATGACCTTTCCCATCCTTGAGTGAGGGTTGGACTTAGTGACTCACTTTTAATGAATAGTGTGGACTCAAGTCATACAACTTCACCTCTGAGATTAGGTTACAAAAAATTATGATTTGGTCTTTTTCTCTTGCTTTTACTCTCATTCTTATTCTGTTGATAGCTCTGAGAGTAGCAAGCTTCCAAATTGTGAGCTGCCCTACAGAGGAGCCCATATGGCAAGGAGCGAAGTAGGCCTCTGGCCAATAACCCTTGAGGAATGTAGGCACTCAGTCCACCAGGCTGAGAGGAACTGAATTCTGCCATATCAATGAGCTTGGTAGCACATTACATCCCTCACTCAAGTCTTCAGATAAGACTGCAGTCCCTACTGACACCTTGATTGTAGCCTTATGAGAAACCCTGAGGTACAGCAACCCAGAAAAGTCATATCCAAGTTTCTGACCCATAGAAACTGTGAGATAATAAATGTTTATTGCTTTTCCACCTTCTAAGTTGGGGTTATTTATTTCAGAACCATAGATAACTAGTGTAATTTTTAGGAAGGAATACAGATTATTGTGTGTGTTTGATTTGCCATGTTTGAACAGAAACTTGAAGTCTCTTCATAAGAAGTCACTATCCATATATCTTTAAAATAAAAGTCAAATGATAATTCTTTTTTTTTTTTTTTTTTGAGACGGAGTCTCGCTCTGTCGCCCGGGCTGGAGTGCAGTGGCCGGATCTCAGCTCACTGCAAGCTCTGCCTCCCGGGTTTACGCCATTCTCCTGCCTCAGCCTCCGGAGTAGCTGGGACTACAGGCGCCCGCCACCTCGCCCGGCTAGATTTTTGTATTTTTTTTTTAGTAGAGACGGGGTTTCACCGTGTTAGCCAGGATGGTCTCGATCTCCTGACCTCGTGATCCACCCATCTCGGCCTCCCAAAGTGCTGGGATTACAGGCTTGAGCCACCGCGCCCGGCCGATAATTCTTTTTAAAAGTTATTATTTGGAAACCATGTGGGGAATATACTACAGGGAGCAAGACTGGAATAAAGGAGCTACTGCAGTAAACAAATGAGTATTGATGGGCATGAATTAAGTAAGTATCAGAGGAAGTAGAGGAAAGAAGGCAAATTTGAGAGCTATTAAGGAGGAATCATTGATGCAATGTATTTATTGAGTATCTTTGTTAAATAATTAGATTTATTTGAGATTCCAATCTTTATTTATTTATTTATTTATTTTATTATACTTTAAGTTCTAGGGTACATGTGCATAACATGCAGGTTTGTTACATATGTATACTTGTGCCATGTTGGTGTGCTGCACCCATCAACTCGTCAGCACCCATCAATTCATCATTTATATCAGGTATAACTCCCAATGAAATCCCTCCCCCCTACCCCCTCCACATGATAGGCCCCAGTGTGTGATGTTCCCCTTCCCGAGTCCAAGTGATCTCATTGTTCAGTTCTCACCTATGAGTGAGAACATGTGGTGTTTGGTTTCCTGTACTTGTGATAGTTTGCTAAGAATGATGGTTTCCAGCTGCATCCATGTCCCTACAAAGGACGCAAACTCATCCTTTTTTATGGCTGCATAGTATTCCATGGTGTATATGTGCCACATTTTCTTAATCCAGTCTGTCACAGACGGACATTTGGGTTGATTCCAAGTCTTTGCTATTGTGAATAGTGCCACAATAAACATATGTGTGCATGTGTCTTTATAGCAGCATGATTTATAATCCTTTGGGTATATACCCAGTAGTGGGATGTCTGGGTCATATGGTACATCTAGTTCTAGATCCTTGAGGAATTGCCATACTGTTTTCCATAATGGTTGAACTAGTTTACAATCCCACCAACAGTGTAAAAGTGTTCCTATTTCTCCACATCCTCTCCAACACCTGTTGTTTCCTGACTTTTTAATGATTGCCATTCTAACTGGTGTGAGATGGTATCTCATTGTGGTTTTGATTTGCATTTCTCTGATGGCGAGTGATGATGAGCATTTTTTCATGTGTCTGTTGGCTGTATGAATGTCTTCTTTTGAGAAATGTCTGTTCATATCCTTTGCACACTTTTTGATGGGATTGTTTGCTTTTTTCTTGTATATTTGTTTGAGTTCGTTGTAGATTCTGGATATTAGCCCTTTGTCAGATGAGTAGATTGCAAAAATTTTCTCCCATTCTGTAGGTTGCCTGTTCACTCTGATGGCAGTTTCTTTTGCTGTGCAGAAGCTCTTTAGTTTAATTAGATCCCATTAGTCAATTTTTGCTTTTGCTGCCATTGCTTTTGGTGTTTTAGACATGAAGTCCTTGCCCATGCCTACGTCCTGAATGGTATTACCCCCAATATCGTGAAAATGGCCATACTGCCCAAGGTTATTTATAGATTCAATGCCATCCCCATCAGGCTACCAATAAGTTTCTTCACAGAATTGGAAAAAACTGCTTTAAAGTTCATATGGAACCAAAAAGGAGCCCACATTGCCGAGACAATCCTAAGTCAAAAGGACAAAGCTGGAGGTGTCACGCTACCTGACTTCAAACTATACTACAAGGCTACAGTAACCAAAACAGCATGGTACTGGTACCAAAACAGAGCTACAGACCAATGGAACAGAACAGAGTCCTCAGAAATGATACCACACATCTGCAGCCATCTGATCTTTGACAAACCTGAGAGAAACAAGAAATGGGGAAAGGATTCCCTATTTAATAAATGGTGCTGGGAAAATTGGCTAGCCATAAGTAGAAAGCTGAAACTGGATCCTTTCCTTACCCCTTATACGAAGATTAATTCAAGATGGAGTAGAGACTTAAATGTTAGACCTAATACCATAAAAACCCTAGAAGAAAACCTGGATTCCAATCTTTAGAGAATAAGTGGATCATAGTTTTGTTAATAAGAATAAATGCTAGAGAAAAATAAGCAAATATGGAGAGGATGAAGATGAGTTTAGTTTTGAACATTCTGAGTTTGGGATACCCTGATATACTTGCGTAGAAATAAGAGTAATGAAAATAATAATACATGGCATGTATTAAATGCTTAATTATCAACAGGTTCTGTTTGATGCATTTTACACGGGTTTCTAAATGTTATCCTCATGACAACGTTATCTAATAGTTGTTATCATTGCTTGCACTTTACAATGAATAGTCTGAGGATTACAGAGGTCAAATAACTTGCCCAAACAGCATAGATCACTTTTGAGATAATATTGTAAATATAAGCAGTCTGTTTCATAAGCCTAAACTTCTTACCTTAATTCCATACTGTTCTCTTAGGACCGGCTTATACACACACACATGTACGTGTGTACACACACACACACACACACACACGCACGCACGTGCAAACACAAGCTGGGCATTGTCTTCAGAGCTTTTGAATTTCTTTTGGTTGCCCTAAACATTTCTGTAACCAGACACTTCTGGTTCTAATTATATGACTGGGCCTAAAGCCTAGAGGATAATTACAGGCATTTAAAATTTTCTGGTGAATTATTATATTTTGTAAGTCAATTACATGTAAGATATGTTGATAGATATGGGAAAAGACAGGTCTGGTTTTTAGTGTTAAAATTAATCATTACGGTACAAGCCTTCTGGGTGATGTTTCTTGCATTCATTTAAGTAGATTACAATATTGACTGTTTAAATCCGGGATATTAAGGAATAAGAGGTTGCATAGCATAAGGATAGTCTGCGATTTTTCAAATGTTTCAACTTCAATACAATACTGAAAAATTATGACCCAAGTAGTGTCATATAATATCATTTACCTTTATTTGTTTTAACTTTGCTTTACTTTTTAGAAATAATATTTTGCAAATTGCAGCTAGCTTGGATTGACGTAAAAGTTCATAATATTTTCTGAACTAATTATTAATTTGGCAGAACACGAAAATTACGATGCTATATATCTGAGAGAGTTAGAGAGAAATATTGGGGGTTGTTCTTAGGGCCACTAGAAGATTTTTCTTTTTGAAATGAGTAAGTAAACTTTTATGAGGTGCCTGAATAGAGTGTAGGAAGATATTAAGGCAATCAAAGCTATAGAGTTATAGAAGCTAATGGTGAAAGGTAAGGCAACTAAGGAAGACTTGCAACTTAAAGAATTTCAATTCTTTCAGTTAACTCTTCTCTGAAATGTTCGTTTGAAATCTTTCTTCGGTTATTTGTACATTTATATTCTGAACTTAACTCCACATTATCACCTTAGGACGTTTGGTGAGTGCCTAATTTCCTTCGAACTTTTGATTATGAAAACTTTAAAACATACAGAAAACAATGTATAGCAAACACCTGATCTTCTTTGTCTAGTTTTAGCAATTGTTAGTTTGTCATATTTGCTTGTGTGTGTGTGTGTGTGTGTGTGTGTGTGTGTGCTTTAATTCATCCTTGAATATTCCAGCATGCGTCTTTAGAAATAATGGATTCTTTAGGAGTTCTTTATCATTGTTAATGACAAGAAAGAGAGTGTGGTGTAATGATTAAGAGCAAAAGCATGAGAGAACTACGTTTGAATCTCAAACCTGCCACTTACTAGCTAAGTGAGCTTTACCTTTTTGCTTCTTAAAACCTCAGTTTCATCATATATACAATGGGGATGAGATATTTTTCCATGTAACAGGATTCCTGTAAGATGAAAGAAGAGAGTATAAGCAAAACACTTTAGCCTAATGCCTTGTAGGTGAATGCTCAGTAAAGAGTGGAGTTTTCTTAGGTACCTGATGTTTGTTCCCACGTTTGTTTCACTGCTTATTGTTCCTGTTGTTCAATTATTACATGCTAACACCCAATGTAAAATCAAAATAAGATTGAGAATGGAAATTTGAAAATCTGAAGAAAAGTTTGGAGAAGGCACAGTTCTGTTGGTTAACACATATTTACTTGATTCAGTTTACAAAATGAAAAAAAAAAAAAAATAGCAGAAAGACTTGCCTACAGTCACCCCTTGCTGAGAATAAGCAGATCTGAGTTTCCTTCCATCCAAGCTAATTTTGCAATCTTTTTTAGGAAGGCTTGTTTCAAAGATGGGTAGGGTTTAGAATCTTTTAAACAACCTACCTTCAAGTGAGTTTGCAGCCTGTGATCAAGATTTATCATTTACAAATCTTTGTTGTTTGGGTATTTTCATAGAGAACTTAATAAAAGTAGTTGGGAGGCATCTGGAGGCCTTTGACAGATCTTAGAGAAACAAGCAGTATTTCTTTGGGAAAGGATTACTAGCACTCTATTTAAGAGAAAGAACACCCATATTGGGGTTGAGTCAGTGATATTGGCTTTAATGTTGCCCAGGGTGGAGCGGGAGCTGTTTCTTTGTCAAAAGACCAATTGGACTGGCTTCAGGATGAATTCTTCTTTATCCGGAGAGAAAGAGAAAGGAAAACACTTACAGGCTACTTCATTTTATCAGATACTGAGCTAATATTGTGTATGCGTGTGTGTGTTTCTACTTTTATTGAATCTCCACAATGACCCTAAGTGGTATTGATTGCCATCTTTAACATATATTAGTGAGGAAACTGAGTGTTTGAGACATTAGGTCTTTTGTTCAATATCACATAACTCGTAAGTTATACAGTTACAATTTAGACTTAAGTTTGTCTGCTTCAGAAATTGGTACTGCCTCCACTTTACCAATTGTTCTCACACTATAGCTCTTGACTCAGTGGTATCAATATCATTTGTAAGAAATCCAAATTTTTAGGCCTCTACCCAGATCTACAAAGTCACAATCTCTGGAATTGGGGTTAGCAATCTGTGTATTAACAAATCTTCCAGGAGATTTTGATGCAGGCTAAAGAGAGGGACCCCTTGCAATACATTGTCTTTTCCCTGGAGCATTTGAAATGTAGAGAATTTAGAGAAGAAAGTAACTGTTCTAATGACATCTCTCTGAAAGTATCATAATCAGAGGCTAAATCAAGAATAAAATTAGGGGACTTACTTTGATAAAATCTATGAAGCCATTGGAGGACTGAGACTAAGAGAATCCATCCAAATAGGGCTCCCAGCAGAGGAGGACATTTGTGGAGGGAAAGCTGGATCATGCCAGTGGGGTTCACTGAAATGGTTCAATGAGAAGATCACTCAGAAAGGGACTGTAGCTGATTTTCTGGGAATTGTTGATTCTAATGCTCATTAGGAAAGGATTCTTCAGAAACTACTAAAATATTTGGTATGAGCACACTGTGATAGCTGTGATTTGCCTGATTCAAAATACACAGTATTTGTTGCTTTCTTCTGTTATCTTTTAATAGAATTTTCTTCTAAATCACTGAGATCACTATCTTGCACGTTGGGTTATAGATAGTAGCCTCGTACACTAACACCACCACTTGAAATATACATATTGAAGGTTTAAACAAGGTGAGGTAGTAGATAAACAATATGAATATATTTGTTGGGGATCCAAGCCAAAATAAAAATGACATTTTTAAAAATCTAACTTTCTGGCTGTCCTAGAATCTTTGACAAAGCAGAAGGGCAAAATTTTGTCTTACGCAAACTAAAATTTTGATTATGCAAACAAACTCTAAGCTGTAAGCTAAAGGGTTAGGCATAAAGTTGCCATTTATCAAAAACCAATTAAAACTAAATACGGTAAGCAGATGTGACATTATAACTAGAGGAAACAGAAGCAAAACTTAGATGATTTTACTTAAATAAATGAACAGATGCATGGAAGACAACAAAACCAGCAAAACAAAACACACATTTGGAATAAGAATTTTTAAATTAAGAAACGAAGCAAAAGGAAACTGTCCTAAATTGAGATATCTGGGGTGGTAACGTGTTGTCCGTTCATTCCTTTGGCAAATCCCATTTTTTAGGCATCTGTGATTAGTACCGTGCTTTGCAGCTCCGGGTTTCTCCCAAATTTAGGTCTCATCCATGCCTAGATGTGGGAGGAGCATTGCCACCCATCCAAGGTTTCTGGATATTTAGTATTCAAGATGTCCAGTGAATAAAGCAAAGCCTGGCATGTGGCCACTGTGGTCATGTTTGTGGTTCCTACACTCCCAGACTCTTTGGACTGCCAGAATAAATTTGGCAGTAGCTAGATGAGTTCCTGCCAGTAATAGGTTTGAGCATTGTTTGGACCAATTTTTTGAGTATCTGGTTGCTTCAGAATTTCCTTATTTCTAGTGTACTGTATAAAGGATGATATGGGAATAACTTAAAGATTTTTAAAAAGGTTTTTAAAAAGGATATATTTGGAAGGCTTTTCACAGTAGAGCTAAAGAATTACAGATTTGAATAAGTTCACTTGAATATCCTTTTCTGTCTTTTGGCAATCTGTGTATTAACAAGTCTTCTAGGTAATTTTGATGTACACTGACGTATGAGAAACACTCAGACAGCTATCCCCTATGTAAATGCATACTCTTTCTTCTATAATAGTGTCTCTTTACTACTGACTTTTCACATTAGATTATAGCCCTCTAGCAAAGTAACTTTTTTTTTTTTTTTTTTTTTTTCAGATGCAGTCTCACTCTGTCGCCAGACTGGAGTTCAGTGTAGTGCAGTGGCGCGATCTTGACTCACTGCAATCTCTGCCTCCAGGATTCAAGTGATTCTCCTGCCTCAACCTCCCGAGTAGCTGGGACTACAGGCGGGTGCCACCATGCCCAGCTAATTTTTGTTTTGTTTTGTTTTGTTTTTTTGTAGAGATGGGGTTTCACCATGTTGGCCAGGATGGTCTCAATTTCTTGACCTTGTGATCCGCCCTCCTTGGCCTTTGAAAGTGCTGGGATTACAGGTGTGAGCCACCATGCCTGGCCACAAAATAACAGAGAAATGCTATACTCTACCATACATGAATACTATATGGCAGTGCAATATCATATTTGAATTTTGAATTTTGAATACTGGCTTGGTCATTGACTGTCTTTTCTGCATTGGAACAGAAACTTAATATGTCTTATCCAGGCACGCCTAATTTTATTGCACTTATCTTTATTTCACTTTGAAGATAACTGGGTTTGTTACAAAATAATAGTTTGTGGCAACACAGCATTGAGCAAATCTATTGACTCAATTTTTCCATTAGAATGTGCTCACTTTGTTTCTCTGTATCACATTTTGGTAATTCTTGCAATATTGTAAGCGTTTTCATTATTATTATATCTGTTACGGTGATTTGCAGTCCATCATCTTTAATGTTATTATTGTAATTGTTTGGGGATATTATGAACCATGGCCATGTAATATGACAAACTTGTCTGGGCATGGTGGTTCATGCCTATAATCTCAGTACTTTGGGAGGTCAATGTGAGTGGATCACCTGAGGTCAGGAGTTCGAGACCAGCCTGGATAACATGGTGAAACCCCATGTCTACTAAAAATACAAAAATTAGTCAGGTGTGGTGGCACATACCTGTAGTCCCAGCTACTCTGGAGGCTGAGGCAGAAGAATCGCTTGAACCCGGGAGGTGTAGGTTGTGGTAAGCCGAGATCATGCCACTGCGCTCCAGCCTGGGCAACAGAACGAGACTCCGTCTCAAAAACAAAACAAAAACGAAACAAACAAACAAAAAATGACAAACTTAATGGATAAATGTTTGTGTTCTGACTGAACCACTGGCTGTTTTTTTCCCCTTCTCTTTCCTTCTCTTTAGGCCTCCATATTCCAAAAGACATACAATATTAAAATAGGTCAATTAATTACCCTACAATGACCTCTAAATGTTTAGGTAAGAGTTGCATGTCTTTCACTTTAAATCAAAAAGTAGAAATGATTAAGCTTAGTGAGAAAGACACGTCAAACTGTGAAAAAGACTAAAAGCGGGGACTCTTGTGCCAAACAGTTACCCAAGTTGTGAATGCAAAGGAAACATTCTTGAAAGAAATTAAGACCACTACTCCAGTGAACACACAAATAATATGAAAGCAAAACAGGCTTATTCCTGATATGGAGAGTTTTAGTGATCTGTATAGAATAGCAAACCAGATACAACATCACCTTAAGCCAAAGCCTAATATAGAGCAAGGCCCTAACTCTTTTCAATTCTGTGAAGGCTGAAAGAGGTGAGGAAGCTTCAGAAGGAAGATCTGAAGCTACCAGAAGTTGGCTCATAAGATTTAAGGAAGGAAAGCTGTCTCCACAGTATAAAAGTGCAAAGTGAAGCGGCAGGTGATGTAGAAGCTGCAGCAAGTTATCCAGAAGATCTAAGTAAGATAATTGATAAAGGTGGCTACACTAAAGAAAAGATTTCCAATGTAGATGAAACAGTCTTACATTGGAAGAAGATGTTATCTAGGACTTTCATAAGTAGAGAGGAAAAGACAATGTCTGGCTCCAGTGCTTTAAAGAACAAGTAACTCTTTTGGTAGGGGCTAATGCAGCTGGTAACTTTAAATTGAAAGCCAATGCTCATTTACCATTTCAAAAATCCTAGGTCCCTAAAGAATTATGCTAAATCTATTCTCTCTGTGCTCTATAAATGGAATAACAAAGCCTGGACAAAAGCACATCTATTTACAACATGGTTTACTGAATATTGTAAGCCCACTGTTGAGAATTGCTGAGAAAAAAAGATGCCTTTCAAAATAGTAGTACTCATTTATAATGCGTCTAGTCACCCAAGAGCTCTGATAAAGATGTACAAGAAGATAAATGTTTTCATGTCTTCTAGCATAGCATTTATTCTGAAGTCCATATATCAAAAAGTAATTTTGACTTTTGAGTTTTATTTTATATAAAATAATATATTTACTTATATAAAATATATATTTTTTAAGTCTTTAGCTGCTATACATAGTAATCCTTCTGGTTGATCTGGGCAAAGTAAATTGCAAAACTTCTAGAAAAAATTCGCCAATCTAGATGCCGTTAAGAGCATTTGTTAGAATTAAAAGTGGAGCCCGAAGTTATGACTAAGTTGCTGCAATCTCATGATCTGACTCGAATAGATGAGGGCTTGTTTCTTATGAATAAACAAAGAATGTGGTTTCTTCAGATGGGATCTACTCTTGGTGAAGATGCAGTAAACATGGTTGAAATGACAACAAAGGATTTAGTATATTACATAAACTTAGTTGATAAAGGAGCAGAAGAGTTTGAGAGGATTTATTTCAATTTGAAAAAAGTTCTACTGTGGGTAAAATGCTATCTGACAGTATCCTATATTACAGAGAAGTCTTTCTTGAAAGGAATAGTCAATCAATGCAGCAAATTTCACTGTGGTCTTATGTTTAAAAGTTGCTGCACCCAATGCAACTTTCAGAAGCCACAACCCTAATTAGTCAGCATCCATCAATATCAAGAAAAGATCCTCTATAAGCATAAATATTAAAATTTACTGAAGGCTCATATAATCATTAGAATTTTTAGCAAAATATATTTTTAAATTAGGGTATATACAGTGTTATTAATGATATAATGCTATTGCATACATAATGGACTACAATATATGGTAAACATAACTTTATGTGCTGAGAAACAAAATTTTATGTGACTCACTTTATAGCTATTTGCTTTACTGAAGCTATTTGCTTTACTGGAGCAGAACTCAAGATATCTCCAAGGTATTCCTGTACTCAGATATAAAGTGAGATAATAATTGCATCTAACTTACAAGGTGATTATGAAACTTATGAGAACATTATAATGTATTCAACTTTTTTTTTTTTTGAGCTGGTATGGTATGTGTCTGGTATAGTGTTAGAAGCCAGGCATACAGCAGTAAACAAGACATAATCTTTTTTCTTAAGAAACAGTAGAGTATTCCAATATGTATAAGTACTGCTGGGTGGGAAGCTGTGGACATAACCCATTTTAGTATACATAGTAATTGGAAAGAATCAGACATAACTTCGCAGAGAGATGTTCTCTTGGGAGAAAGATACAACTAAAATAGAAAAAAAAAATGATGGAAATAGATGGTGGGTGGAGCATTCTGGGTAGAAGATATAACATTGGCAAAAATGTTGGAACCAAGAAAGAGCATTGAGCATTAATGGTACTGCAAGTAATACAGTTTGATGTGCTAATGGAGGTAAAAGTGAAGTCCTCAGAGATGTGAATATGTAAATGCAAGTAGATCAGTAAGGGATTTATGCATCATAACCTGTGTAATGTGAAGCCAGTAGTGAGGAATTTTAAAAAGACTTTAGCACAATTAGATTCACACATGGTAGAGATCAGTTGGCTGCATCACGTAAGACGGGTAAGGATTCCATTTAGGTGACTGTTGTGATAATGTAGCCAACAGATAATAATTCACTAAACTAAGATAATGGCAATGAAGATAGCAAGAAGTAGAGAGATTTGGCTACTTTTTGAGGTGTAAAGGATATAACCTCAATGTCATTTGGAAACCAATAGGATTTGACTGAAAAAAAAAATTAACATTAATTTCCCAGTCCTTGTTAGCCTATGGTTACAAAAATTTCTAAATACTCAGATTATAATCAATTGAGCTCTGACTATTCTAATTGTTGGCAATCCATCTTCCTCCAAGTTTCCATCATCTCAGAGGAGTTTTTCAGGGAGCAGTCTCTTATGTACTCAAGGTCAAGTTCCTAAAGTTCTTCTGCTCTGTTCCTCTGTCATGCCACCCTATGGTGGACTGTTTTATGGACAATCTTAAAATCTTCAGTTTTAGGGTACAGGATTCCTCTGCTGGATTGGTGGTTGCAATTCCCAATCTGACCACACAGAAAGGCTTCCTCTCTATTATTAAGACCTCTGTTACTGTATCAGATGCATGGAATGTCTGATTTGGAGAGGCTAATTCTATAAAGCACAACTCCAGCCAGATCATAGCTTTTAAGAGTACATTCCAGAAGGACCAGGGAACCAAAGGATCCAGGGAAAGATAACACAGAAATTGATTTTCATCAATGTGTGGACCCCATCTCACACTATAACCCATTTTTTCACATTTATGTTTTTGAGATAGGGTCTTGCTCTGCTGACCAGACTGGAACTCAGTAGCACGACTATGGTTCACTATAACCTTAAACTCCTGAGTCCAAGTGAGCACCTCAGCCTCCTGAGCAACAGCTGGCTGGGACTACAGGTATGTGCCACCTCATACATCTAATTTGTAAAATTTCTGTAGAGATGGGGTCTCACTATATTGCCCAGGCTGGTCTTGAATGCCTGGGCTCAAGCAATCCTCCAGCCATGGCCTCCCAAAGTGCTGGAATTACAGACGTGAGCTACCATGCCCAATCTCATATTAGAACTCTATCTGGCTTCATTGTCCACTATCCTTCATGTGGTTGGAAGTGTCTGAACCCCCACATTGAAATTCTCCAGGATATGCACACATTGGAATCAGACTAAATCTCTTTTTGACTCTAGATTAAAAAAGAAGTTTGCTTCTCACCCAAACTAAGGCTTGAACCGTGAGTCTTGACTTCTTTAAGGAGCCCGAGTCAAAGTGAGCATGTTCTTTTAGGAGAAAACTCATCCCTATTCACAGTTTTATGAGCTATTTTCATGGCCCCAACGAAACAACATAACATAATGGTAAAACATCAGTTTCTCAGACTCAATGTTATTTGGTTTTAAACAGTACCATATAAAGAATAGGAACAGCCTTATCCCATAGGCTGATCAAATATAGCCTAGTTTCTTTTTTGTCTCATTTCACCAAAGATTTAATAATCTTGGAGTAAAAACTCATTAGTGGTAAGCTTATTACTTAGCATATATAAGTGCCTTTGTAGACTATAAAACACAAAACAAATATAAATACTATAATTTTTTATGAAAGAATCAAGGTCTAAATTATTTAGTACAGTTCAGTGAATCCTAAAAAACAAGTTGCTGCCTAGAGTATGATGATATAAAATTCTGTATCTTGTTGTTTTATTCAATAATACAACAGAAATAAAAATAAGGCCGGGCGCGATGGCTCAAGCCTGTAATCCCAGCACTTTGGGAGGCCGAGATGGGCGGATCACGAGGTCAGGAGATCGAGACCATCCTGGCTAACACGGTGAAACCCCGTCTCTACTAAAAAATACAAAAAACTAGCCGGGCGAGGTGGCGGGCGCCTGTAGTCCCAGCTACTCGGGAGGCTGAGGCAGGAGAATGGCGTGAACCCAGGAGGTGGAGCCTGCAGTGAGCTGAGATCCGGGCACTGCAGTCCAGCCTGGGCGACAGAGCAAGACTCTGTCTCAAAAAAAAAAAAAAAAAAAGAAAGAAATAAAAATAAAACTTAATTTATGACAGCTTGACTCATTAAATCACCCAAATCCTGCCGGGTGTGGTGGCTCATGTCTGTAATCCCAGCACTTTGCAGGGCTGAGGTAGGCAGATCACTTGAGGTCAGGAGTTCGAGACCAGCCTAGCCAATATGGCAAAACCCCATCACTACTAAAAATACAAAAAGTAGCCAGGCTTGGTGGTGAACACCTGTAATCCCAGCTACTCAGGAGGCTGAGGCAGCAGAATCACTTGAACACGGGAGGCAGAGATTACAGTGAGCTGAGACTGCACTACTGCACTCTGTCAGGCCTCTGAGTCCAAGCTAAGCCATCATATCCCCAGTGACCTGCACACATACATCCGGATGGCCTGAAGCAACTGAAGATCCACAAAAGTGAAAACAGCCTTAACTGATGACATTCCACCATTGTGATTTGTTTCTGCCCCACCCTAACTGATGAATGTACTTTGTAATCTCCCCCACCCTTATGAAGGTTCTTTATAATCTCCCCCACCCTTAAGAAGGTTCTCTGTAATTCTCCCCACCCTTGAGAAGGTACTTTGCGAGATCCACCCCCTGCCCCCAAAACTCCACCGCCTATCCCCAAACCTATAAGAACCAATGATAATCTCACCACCCTTTGCTGACTTCTTTTTTGGACTCAGCCTGCCTGTACCCAGGTAAAATAAACACCATGTTGCTCACATAAAGCCTGTTTGGGGTCTCTTCACACGGACATGTGAAACACACTCTAGCTTAAAAATCACCCAAATCCTAAGCAGACATGATTTATACTAGAATATATCTGATAATAAATTTTTCGTAAGATGAAATAAAAAGAAAATCATATTTTATTATACCTTTATCTGACTAATTTTTTTTTTTTCTTTTTTGAGATAGAGTTTTGCTCTGTTGCCCACACTGGAGTGCAGTGGTGCAATCGCAGCTCGCTGCAGCCCCTGCCTCCCAGGTTAAAGTGATTCTTGTGTCTCAGCCTCCCAAGTAGCTAGGATAACAGGCATGCGTCAGCATACCCAGCTAAATTTTGTATTTTTAGTAGAGATGGGGTTTCACCATGTTGGCCAGGTTGGTCTTAAACTCCTGGTCTTGCGTGATCTGCTCTCCTTGGCCTCCCAAACTGCTGGGATTACAGGCATGAGCCACCATGCCCAGCCCTTATCTAACTCATTTTTATTCATTGGTTCTTTTTTAGAGACTGAGCAACATTATTTTCCTGAAGTTAAAACAAAAATTTACCTTGTACATAAACTTGTATAAAAATTAACACTAAGGCTTGCCACTGAAAACTGTGGGACAGCCAAAAATCTGTGAGCACCAAAGTCCACCTCTGAACACACATCCTCACTGGGGAACCTGAAAATCCAGATCATGTGAGAAAGATTTAATCATATCTAGAGCTGAAACACATTTAGAGAGCTGAGTGAAATAGAAAAGTAGAAAAAGCAGTGGGAAGAGTGCTGCAGGCACTCCTTGTCCCCAGGGAAGCCAGGGAAAACCATTTCTGACTTTATCTTAGAGTGGTCCTTGGGGAGGGCAGTCAGTGGAATTAGGGAAGGGCCACAGGGAGGAGACTTTCAGCTAAACTTTGTAATAATTCCAATCAAGCATGAATTTTCTTGGGCAGAATCTGGGTGGGTGAATGGGAAATGCAGGTATGAGCACAGAAGCTGCAGCAGGCAGGGAAGGTCAAGGCCTGAAAGCCCTGCTTGTTTTCTTAGCAGGGAGGCTTCTAGGAGTTCTATGGCCCTGCCCATCACCGAGAAACCTGAATGCTTATGCAGGCAAACTTAAGGCAAGCCTGTATTCCCCCTACACTACCACACCTGATGCTTTCTTGAAAGTACCATCTACTGGCTGGAGGTCAACCAACTTAAGCCATTACAGCAACTCATAACAGAACACCCATGCTCCAAGAAAGGAGAAAGCAACAGCTAATTTCACCGTCTGTAATATCGAGGCTAACCAGATGTCCTGAGTGTGTCCACATGATAACTTCACTGCCAGCATAACCAGCATTCGAGAAAAACAGTGCATTAAACAAAAGTACAACCAAGGACTCTCACAGGGTCCACTTCACTTCCTGGTACCTCCAGTGGAGCAGGTGCTGGCATTCATGGCTGACAGACCTGAAGATGGATCACATCACAGGACACTTTGCAGACACTCCCCTGTACCAGCCTAGAGCCCTGTAGCTCCACTAGGTGGCTAGACTCAGAAGAGCAATAATAATCACTGCAATCCAGCTCTCAGGAAGCTCCGTCCCTGCATGAATGAGGAGAGCACCACATCAAGGGAGCACCCCACAGGGCAAAAAATTCTGAACAGTAACTGTTGAGCCACAGATCTTTCCTCTGACATAGTCTATCCAAATGAGAAGAAACCAGGAAGACATTTTTGGTAATATGACAAAACAAGGTTCTATAACACCCCCCAAAAGATCACACTAGCTCACCAGCAACAGATCCACACCAAGAAACAATCTCTGTATTGCCAGAAAAAGAATTCAGAAGGTCAATTATCAAGCTACTCAAGGAGGCACCAGAGAAGGGAAAAAACCAACTTAAAAAAAAAATAAAAAATAATAGAAGATATGGATGAAAAAAATCCCCAGATAAATAGATATTACAAATAAAAAACAATTGCAACTTCTGGAAATTAAAGACAAACTTAGAGATTTGCAAAATATACTTGAAAGTTTCAAAAATAGAATCGAATGAGTTGAAGAATGAACTCCAGAGCTTGAAGACAAGGCTTTCAAATTAACCCAATTTGAAAAAAACAGCAAGGAAAAGAATTTAAAAAATGAACAAAGACTTCAACAAGTTTGGGATTATGTTAAATGACCAAACATAAGAATAATTGGTGTTCCTGATTAAGAATAGAAATCTGTAAGTTTGAAAATCTTATTTGAGGGCATAACAGAGTAAAACTTCCCTGGCCTTGCTAGAGATCTAGACATTCAAATACAAGAAGCTCAAAGAACACCCAGGAAATTCATCACAAGATCATCATCTAGGCACACAGTCATCAGGTTGTCTAAAATCAAGATTAAGGAAAGAATCTTAAAAGCTGTGAGGCAAAAACATCAGGTAACCTACAAAGGAAAACTTATCAGATTAACAGAAGATTTCTCAGCAGAAGCCCTACAAGCTAGAAGGGATTGAGATTCTATCTTTAGCCTCCTTAAACAAAATAACTATCAGCTAAGAATTTTGTATCCAGTGAAACTAAGTTTCATAAATGAAGGAAAAATAAAGTATTTTTTAGAAAAACACATGCTGAGAGAATTTGCCACTACCAAGCTAACACTACAAAAACTGCTAAAAGGAGTTCTAAATCTTGAAACAAAACCTTGAAATACACCGAAATAGAACCTCCTTAAAGCATAAATCTCACAGGGACTATTAAACAGTAACAGGATGAAACAACAACAACAACAACAACAACAAGTTGTTCAGGCAACAACTAGCATGATGAATAGAATGGTACCTCACATCTCAATACTAACATGAAATGTAAATAGCGTTAATGCTTCACTTAAAAGATACAGAATGACAGAGTGGATAAGAATTCAGCAACCAAGTATCCGCTGCCTTCAAGAGACTCACTTAACATATAAGGACTCATAAAAAGATTAAGATTAAGGTGAAAAAAGACATTCCATGCAAACGGACAAGAAAGAGAGCAAGCTTAGCTATTCTTCTATCAGACAAAGCAGACTTTAAAGCAACTACAGTTAAAAAATAGAAGGAGAGACATTACATAATGATAAAAGGACTAGTCCAACAGGAAAATATCACAATTCTAAATATATGTGCACCTAATACTAGAGCTCCCAAATTTATATAGCAATTACTACTAGACATAAGAAATGAGATAGACAGCAACACAGTAATAGTGGGGGACTTCAATAGTTCACCAACAACACTATACAAGTCATCAGGACAGAAAGTTTAAAAAAAAAAAAAAAAAAGACTTTATCTATACTCTAGAACAAATGCACTTAACAGGTATTTACAGAACATTCTACCCAACAACTGCATAATATATATTCCACTTATCAGCACATGGAACATTCTTTAATGTAGACCACATAAAAAGATACAAACAAATCTCAATAAATTTAAGAAAACTGAGATGATATCAAGTACTCTCTCAGACCACAGTGGAATAAAATTGGAAATCAACTCCAAAAGGAACCCTCAAAACCATGCAAATATATGGAAATTAAATCTGCATCTGAATAATCATTGGGTCAACAATGAAATCAAGATGAAAATTTTAAAATATTTGAACTGAATGATAATAGTGACACAACCTATCAAAACCTCTGGGATACAGCAAAAACAGTGCTAAGAGGAAAGTTCATAGCATTAAATGCCTACATCAAAAAGTCTGAAAGGGCACAATCTAAGGTTACATTTCAAGGAACTAGAGAAACAGGAACAAACTAAACCCAAACCTGCAGAAAAAAAGATATAACCAAGATCAGAGCAGAACTAAATGAAACTGAAAAAACAACCGAAAAAAAAGAAAAAAAAAGATAAATGCAACCAAAAGCTAGTTCTTTGAAAAGATAAACAAAATTAATAGACCATTAGTGAGATTAACCAAAAAAAGAAGATCCAAATAAACTTGATTAGAAACAAGATAGGATCTATTACAACTGATACCACAGAAACACAAATGATCATTTAACGCTATTGTGAACACCCTTACACACACACACTAGACAATCTAGAGGAGATGGATAAATTCCTGGAAAGATACCCTCCTAGATTAAACCAGGAAGAAATTCAAACTCTAACAGACCCATAACAAGCAGTGAGATTAAAATGATAATTAAAAAGTTGCCAACAAAATGAAGTCCAGGACCAGACTGATTCACAGCTGAATTCTGTCAGAAATTCAAAGAAGAATTGGTATCAATCCTACTGAAACTATTCCAAAAGGTAAAGAGGGAATTCTCCCCAGATCATTCTCTGAAGTCAGTGTCACCCTAATACCAAATCTCGGAAAGGACATAACAACAAAAAAAGAAAACAACTTTATTGTTTTCTTTATATTCATAATGAACCAATATTCATAATGAACCAATATTCATAATGAACCAATATTCATAATGAACACAGATGCAAAACTCCTCAACAAAATACTAGCAAACCAAATCCAAAGGCAACTAAAAAAGATAACCTACATTGGATCAGGTGGGTTCTATAAGAGGCATGCATGGATGGTTTAACATATGCAAGTCAATAAATGTGATACACCACATAACATAACTAAAAACAAGAATTATAATCTCAATAAGTGATTACAAAAATCAACTCAAGATGGATTACAAAAATCAACTAAGGATGGATCAAAGACTTAAATCTAAGACCTGAAAACATAAAAATTCCAGAAGACAACATTGGAAATACTCTTCTAGGCATTGACTTAGGCAAACACTTTTTGACCTAAAACCAAAAGGAAAATGTAGCAAAAACAAAGATAAATAGATGGTACTTAAACTAAAAATCTTTTGCACAACAACAAAAGAAATAATCAGCAGAGTAAACAGACAACCCACAGAGTGTGACAAAATATTCACAAACTATGCATACAACAAAGGACTAATATTCAGAATCTATAAGGGACTCAAATCAGCACCAGAAAGCAAACAATCCCATCAAAAAGCAGGCTACGAATATGGATAGACAATTCTCACAAGAAGATATACAAATGGCCATCAAACATATGAAAAAATGCTCGACGTCACTAATGGGGAAATGCAAGTCAAAACTACAATTCGATACCACCTTAGTTGTGTAAAAATGGCCTTAATCAAAAAATAAAAAATAAAAAATAGATGTTGGTGTGGGTGTGGTGAAAAGGGAACACTTTGATGCTGCTGGTGGGGATGTAAACTAGTACATTCACTATGGAAAACAGCGTGGAGATTTCACCAAGAACTAAAAGTAGAACTACGATTTGATCCAGCAATTCCACTACTACCACTACAAATATCTATCTACCCAGAGGAAAAGAAGTCATTATACGAAAAAGACACTTGCACATGCATGTTAATAGCAGCACAATTCACAATTGTGAAAATATGGAACTAGTCCAAATGCCCATCAATCAACAAATGGATAAAGAAAATGTGATATATTTATACCATGGAATACTACTCAGCCATAAAAAGGAATGAAATAATGGTATCCACAGCAACCTGGATGAAGTTAGAGGCCATGATTCTAAGTCAAATAACTTAGGAATGGAAAACCAAACATCGTATGTTTTCACTTATAAGTGGGAGCTAAGGTGTAAAGATGCAAAGGTATAAGAATAGTACAATGGATTTTGGGGACTTGTACAGAAGGGTGGGAAGGGACTGAGGGATAAAGAGCTACCTATTGAATACAGTGTACACTGCCCTGGTGATGGGTGCATCAAAATCTCAGAAATCACCACTAAAGAAATTAGCCATGTAGCCAAACACCAACTGTTCCCCTAAAACTACTGAAATAATAATAAAAAAGAAAATGCTCATCTGACAGAAAATAAATAAATAAATAAACAAACAAACAAACAAAAAGCATTTATTAAAGATCTGCCTACATGTGTCACGGTCCTATAATCTGTACAATATCAGTCATCTAGAAAACATTTCTAGCTTCTAGAATCTGACCATTGAAGCTAAATAGTACATATACAGGCCAATAGAATCATTTCCATAGTTTGAATATTTTTATCCTTCGAAACACATGTGGCATCCTCAATGTGGCAGTTTTAATAGGGGGGCTTTTAAGAGATGATTGGGTAATGAAGGTTCTACTTTCATGAATGGATTAATTCATTCATGGTTTAATGGACTAGGGTTTAATGGATTATCATTGGAGTGGGAGTGGTGGCTTTGTGAAATAAGGAGAAAATACCTGAGCTGGCATACTCACCCCCTTCTTCATGTAGTGTCCTGCACTGAGTTGAGACTCAGCAGAATGTCCTCAACAGCAAGAAGGCCCTCACCATACATGACCTCTTGACTTTTGACCATTGGCTTCTCAACCTTCACAACTTTAAGAAATTTCTTCTTTAGTTAGCCAGTTTCAGGTATTTTGTCATAAGCCACAGAAAATGAAGACAATCATTTATTAAAATCACCCAGAAGAAAGAATAATACATTATTCATTAGATAAAGATAGCCAACAATTGAAAATGAATCTTAAGGATTCTTGGAGTGGGAAAGAAAAAAAGAAATCCTTTCTTTCAGGTTCAAATGACAAAGTACTCTCTCTGCAGAATTCACAGGGTGTTTGAGACTTGGGCGTAATTTTCTACACCATAAGACAGTTGCACACCTCCATCCCTACTAGGCCCATTTGCTCCAGAGAACTTATGACAAAATTCTCTCATTTAACCTTCAAAACCTTCTTGGCTATTACTCCCCATTAAACAAAATCCCCTTCTTTGTTGGACTCTTCTTGTCTTTCCCCTATTAACTCTCAGACCACTTAAATTATTTTCTGTACCATTGAGGGTGTCACCTCTTCTGACACTCAGCACTCTGCTCTGAAATTCGGTCACTTGGGTCCCTCTATTTCCATTGCTGATTGGAGATGTAACAGTTGGAAATGGCTTTCACCATGGTCTGAACTCAGAGTAAACAGTAGACACTCTGAGTTTTCTTGTTGCTCAGAAAATACCTACTTCCATGTTGCTTCTAAGATATGATAAAGTGGTTTTTTATCCTTCTGTTGTCATATGGTTAATGCCCCAGGAAAAGGGTAGAAAAGTAGACCAAAAACTGCCACCATCTCTTGCTCTTCAGTCTTTACCACCCCCTCTCTCAATAGTAGATGAAAAAGAACTCACACGAATAACTGCATGCTACACAGCAGGGAGTTTCTAGTTTCCCTGTGCACCCAGCTAGCTGATTTTAGGTCAGTTGTCTGTGGGAAGTTGTCATTTGCTGCTTTGCTTTACAAATTGGTCATTTCTTCCTTTGAATATACTCCTCTTTCCACAATGCTCTCTTTTTAAATCATTTCTTCTCCGAGCTACATTGATTTCCTTCAAAGCCTCCTACCTGCTTCCTTGAATACTTCCCACCAAAGAGCGCTTTTTCCTGGCACAAGTTGGGATAGAAAATATTCCATCTAGATTCATGCTTGAGAGTACCTAGATCCTCTCACAGGAGTTTCTAGTTTCCTCACTGTTTTCTATGTAAATATGTACCCCTCACTGTCTGCTGAACATGCCATAGTTATGGCCAAATTCTGAAGTGGCATAAATTCTTCTCTGGGTCAATTTGTGAATAAGTGTAAAGATATCTCTGTATACTGCCTTAGCATTCCTGGCTCTGGCTTTAGACTTTACGTTATCTATTGGCAAAAATTCCAACTGGTCTAATATCAAACATAGGTCTTCTTGCTAATGAAGATCTTGCTAGCTAAAAATCTGTTGTGAGATCCAATATTCTTATTACAGTTTATGGTTCTATATCCACATGCATAGATTTTTTATTTTTCTGTTACATAACCAAAAGCAGATGCATTTGTTGGCACATGCCCTGTACACTTTAACATTAAAAGAGTACCTTTCTGTGTTTTAGCCAAGACTCTTAACCCTGTAAATGACAAAATCCCCATCAAATTTTGTGTAAGCAAAAAATAAATTTATTTGGTCTCATAACTAAAATTGCAATGGTAGATTTGGCTTCAGAATTCAATCTTATTAGAACTCATTTTATCTTCTGTCATTTCTTGGTTTGCTTTTATCTTTTGGGTTCCAAGTGGTAACAAGATGACTGTATGAGCTCCCGTTCGTACACAATCTCAGGCCTTACAGGAAGGAGCAGGAATACCTTTTCCAGAAATTACAGCAAAATCCACTTTCATCTCCCAAACTCAGTTTTCCTTATGTGTCTGTTTCTTCACCATCACAGTGGCCAGGCAAATAAAATGCTCCAAATTTCCAGGTCTAAGTCATGCAGAATGACAGATGGACGGAACTCTAAGATAAACAAAATGGACTGAAAAAATTGAAAACTTGTTATCAGAAGGTGCTGCATAGCAAAAACAATGGATGTTCACTATAGACCCTCTAACCTTGGTATGTGGCAGGATCCAGGAAAGAAATGGGCTACAAAAATGTAGGGACCAAGTATAAAAAATTTGGCACCTAAGTAAATTAAAAAGCTTCTACCCGGCAAAAGAAATAATCAACAGAATAAACAGATTACTTACAGAATGGGAGAAAATATTTACTAACTATGCATCTGACAGAGGACAAATATCCAGAATCTACAAGGAACTCAAAACAACTCAACAAGAAGAAAACCAAATAACCTAATTAAAAAGTGGGCAAAAGGCAGGGTGCAGTGGCTCATGCCTGTAATCCCAGCACTTTGGGAGGCCGAGGTGGCTGGATCATCTGAGGTCAGGAGTTCGAGACCAGCCTGGCCAACATGGGAAAACCCCATTTCTACTAAAAAAAAAAAAAAAAAAAAAAAAAAAAAAAAAAAAATTAGCTGGGCGTCATGGCACGTGCCTATAGTCCCAGCTACTAGGGAGGCTGAGGCAGGAGAACCACTTGAATCCAGGAGGACGAGGTTGCAGTGAGTCAAGATCATGCCACTGCACTCCAGCCTGGGTGATAGAGCAAGGCTCCATTTCAAAAAAAAAAAAAGAAAAAAAAAGTGGGCAAAGGATATGTAAAGACATTTTTCAGAAGAAGACATATAAGCAGCCAACAAATATATGAAAAAATACTCAACATCACCAACCATCAGAGAAATGCAAATTAAAGTCACAATGAGATATCATCTTACACCAGTCAGACTGGATATCACTAAAAGTCAAAAAACCACAGATGTTGGTGAGGATACAGAGAAAAGGAGACACATATAAATTAGTAAAATATATAATATAAACTAGTAAAACCTCTATGGGAAGTGTATGGTGATTTCTCAAAGAACTAAAATAGCAGTTTCATTCAACCCAGCAATTCCTCTGCTAGATATCCACCCAAAGAAAAAGAAATCATTATATAGGTTGGGTGCAGTGGCTCATACTTGTCACCTCAGCACTTTGGGAGGCCCAGGTAGGATGATTGCCAGAGCCCATGACTTTGAGACCAGCCTGAGCAACACAGCAGCATCCCGTCTCTACAAAAAGTTAAAAAATTAGTCAAGTATGGTGGTGCACACCTGTCATGCCAGCTACTTGGGAGGCTCAGGTGTGAGGGCTTGCTTGAGCCCAGAAATTCAAGTGTGCAGTGACCTATGATTGCACCGCTGCACTCCAGCCTGGATGACAGAGCAAGACCATGTCTCAAGAAAAAAAAAAAAAGGAAAGAAAAATTATACAAAAAAGACATCTGCACTCGTATGTTTATCACAGTACTATTCACAATAGTGAAGTTTTGGGATCAACCTAAGCACCCATCAATGGATGATGGATAAAGAAAATGTGGCATATATACACCATGAAATACTATGCAACCATAAAAAACAATGAAATTACGTCTTTTGTAGAAACATGGATGGAGCTAGAAGCCAGTATCCTAAGCCAGTATACATGGATATACAGAGGGGAATAATAGACAATGGCGACCCAAAAGTGGAGAGGGTGGGAAGGAGTGAGGGTTGGAAAATTATCTCTTGGGTACAATGTTCATGATTTGGCTTATGAGTACACTAAAAATTTAGAGTTCATCACTATGCAATATACTAATGCAACAAAAACTGTGCTTATACCCTCTGAATCTTTTTTTTTTTTTTTTAAGTTGGCATCATAGGAAATATTTAGCGAGAATTTGAAAAGAAGATATGTTGGCATATTATGGTAATTAAGATTCTGGATATTAAGATTTTGAGAAAGTCAAAATACAGTAGGATGTTATTGGGTGTGCAATACATGATATAATACATATGTGTATACATCAGGTGTATTATTATCAATAATTTTCCCTGTTTCTGAGGCTTTTCTTTTCATTCTTTTAAATTTTCTCCTCATTTATCTGTAATTGATTTCTCCTGTTACCTTTATTATTCTACTCAGTTTTATTTTGTTCTCTTATTTTCAGTTTTTAAGTTAGAAGATTAAAATATTGATTTTACACCTTATTTTTCTAACAGGAATATGTAAAGCTGTATATTTACATTTGGTACTTCAATAGCTGCATTTTTGATATGTGGTGTTTTCAGTACCATTCAATTTGAAAAAAAGTTTTTGCTTGGGATTTCTTCTTTGACTTATGAATGATTTAGCAGTGTATTATTTAATTTTAGAATATAGGAATGTTTTAGTATTTGATTGACACTGATTTTTGAATTTGTCTTGGTTATGATCATAGTACACATTATGTATATTTTCAGTATTTTGAAATTTATTGAGAACCATTTTATGACTCATTATATTGTTTATCTTGGTGAATAATACACGTGTAGGTAAAAAATGAGTAAATGTTCATGCTGTAGTTGTGGGGTGAAGTATTCTGTAATATCAACTAAATCAGTTCGGTTGATGATTCACAGTTTTAATATTTTTACTGATTTTTTAGTCTAGTTGCTCTACAAATTATTGAAATATGACATTAATACCTCCAATTAGGATTTTATATTTTTGTATTTCTTTCTTTAGTTCTGTTTTTGTTTCATGAAATTCTGTTATTTAGGTCCACTAAGTTAAAAGGTTATATTTTCCTTATAAAAGTGTCATTTTATAGTTTGAAATATACATATTTATCTCTGTAAATACTCCCTTGTCTTAAAGTACATTATGTCCGATATAAATTTATTTAAACAAACTGTTAGGATAGTATGTCTTTTTCTGTATTTTTTCTCTTCTTACATTTTTATCTCAAATTTTGAATGTATTTATTGTGAATACAGTGCAGTTGGGTATCAGTATTGTATACAGCTTGATAATCTCTATCTCATAATTGCAGTGTTTAGTACATTTATGCTTAAAGCAAATATTGATAGGGTTTGATTTAGATCTAAAATCTTGGTATTTGATTTCTATTTGTCCCATATTTAAAAATTTTAATTCTGCTGTTGTTTCTTCCTTTCTTTCCATTTTAACTCTTCTGAAAGCTTTATAAGTGTAACTCTAATTTTTTGTAGTGGTTGCACTAGTTATTTCAATATGCATCATTAACATATTATGGTTTGCTTAGAGTAAATATTGTACCACTTCACATATAATGTAAGAACCTTATATAACTCCATTTATGCCTCTCTAAATTTTTGTTATTTTTGCCATAAATTTTACCTTTGTATGCATAATGTTATCAGTTTTGCTTTAAACAGTGTCTTTTAAGGAAATTAACAGAAGAAAACTATTTTTTATACTCACATATTTATTGTTTTATAAGATTTGAGTTTCATTTGAAAAACTTTCCATTAGCATTTATTGTAGTTTATTTAGTTCAGGTGTAGTACTAACATATTTTTTCATTTTTAGCTTATCTCAAAATGTTTTAATTTCAGCATCATTTTTATACAATATAGAATTCTGTATTTACACACTTTAAACAGGTCTTTCTATTGTTTTGATGAGGAATCAGTCAAATATTATATACAATGTGTCTTTTTCCCCTTTCTTCTTTTGTTTTCTGGCTGTTTTAACATAGGTTTGCATATGATACATCTAGGTGTTGTTTTCTTCTTAGTAGGTTTTTAGATCTGTAGCTTGACATTTTTTAAAAAGATTTCAGAAAATTTGAGCTATTATGTATTCCCCTACAAATAATGTTTTTATTTCCAAAGTATTTTAGTCTCTTTTTTAGGAATGCAAATTATATGTATGTTGGATCAATTGAGATTTTCCTACAAGATATTGAGTACCTATTTATTTGTTCCTTTTTTTCTCTTTCTTTTAATAATGGGATAGTTTCTATTGTTCTGTTTTCACATTAACTGACCACTCATTTTATAGTTTTCAGTATGTTGTTAAACCTATCTAATGCAGTTTTTCATATCAAATAAAGTACTTTATTTTTTAGATATTAATATTTTCATTTTGTTCTTTTAACATTTTTCATATCATTGCTGAGATTTTCTATTTAGATGTTTTTCTTTTCCTTTGCATTCTTACTCATAATTTTACTTATGATTCAAACTCTTTGTCTACCAGTTCCAATATTTGAGTCTTTTTCTCATAGATTTCTTTTGGCAGCTTTTTTCTCTCTTGATTGTTTTTACATTTTCATGTTTCTTTGCCTTTAGTGAATGTTTTAATTACAGGGATATTGTCAATGTTATGCCACTGAGTTTTGCTTAACTAGTCTTCTTTTATGGGTATTGAATACGGTTCTAGAAAGCAGTTAAATTACTGGGAGACCCATTGATATCACGACTTGGCCCTATTCTTTGTAAATGACAGTTTCATTTTGTTCTTAGTCCTAGGATGTGCCTTTCATGCAGTAAGCATTTCTCATTACTGATCTGTAAATTCTCTGGGGTGTCACTGAAAGGGCTAGGTGCTCAGGGAATTCTCTCTACTCTGGCTGGGCCAGAACTTCACTACTTCTCAGTACTCTGTGACCTATGCTATCTCAGTTCAACTCTCACTCAAGCAATAGCTCCTCTTACTTAGTCCTCAAAGAATCTTTCCTGCTGATGAACAGCTAAGCTCTTGAAAAATGACCCGTAGGAAACCCTCAAAGATTTTGATGTCCACTTCTCTATTACATTTCTACTGCTGTGAAACCAATTACCACAAATTTAGCAGCTTAAAATAACATCCATTTATTAAGTGACAGCTCTGAAGCTCAGAGGACAAGGCACAGAGTACCTAGTCCTCAGCTCGGCTTCTTAAAAGGCTAAAATCAAAGTTTTGACAGGGCCATGTTCCCTTCTGGAAGCTCTGGTGAAAGAATACTTCCAAATTCAATCAGGGTATTGATCGACTTCAGCTTTTTGAGACTAGAGCACCGAGGTCCCTATTTCCTTGTTGTCTGTCAGCCAGTGGCTACATTCAGCTCCTAGAAGTTACCTGCATTCCTTGCCATGTGACCTCAATGGGCAGCTAACAACATGGCTGGAAAGAATGTCCTCTGCAACTATTTGGAGAAGACAAAAGCACTCACCTAACCAGGTTAGGCTCATCCTGAATAATCTATCTTATTCAAAGTCAACTGTGCCATACAACAAAACCTAATCATGGGAGTAAAATTCATCATATTTGAAGTCCTGGGATGTATACAGTTGTGTACATCAGGGGACGGGTCTTGGGGCCATTATAGAATTTAGCTTACCACGTCCTCTATGTAATTCACTTCTCTTTGGTACCTTACCCTAAAAATATAGCCTCTTCTATTACTGAAACTGATACCTGTCTTCTTAGCTCAGTGAGAATAAGGTTCTGTGCTTAAATTCTATCTCCCTGCATAGGCTTAACTCATGTGTTTTTCTTCTCTCAAAGACCACAGTGTTTTTTTACTGAATGCTTGAAAACAGTTGACTTATGACGTTGTTCAGCTTTCTAGTTGTTTACTTCAGAAGGGCAAGTCTAATTTCAGTTATTGCATCATAACTTGAAAAACAATGGGAAATACTTTTCTAAAGAGATGAGTCATGCAAATATCTGAGAAAAAGTATACTAGGAATAGATAACTAGTGCATCCTTCTTACACTATTATCAAATACGTTATCCACACTATATATAAAAGCCCACAGTTACAGAAGATATAAGATTTTGGGGGAATGCAATTTATGTAAGGAAACTTATTTATTTATTTATTTATTTATTTATTTATTATGTAGTCTTAGTGGGCATGAGAAACAAGAGATATGTTGTATATAGAGAGCCTATATACAAAATCAGATAGAACACAAATATCCTCTCTTTGTTATTTGCATATACTGCCAAAGTAATCCATCCAATCCTATGGCTTACACATTGTCCCATGCTCAAATGTAGGACACTCTCAAATATATAACAACAACAACAGAATACAAAACACAAAGAGGGAAATGTTAACAAATGTATTACTGTCTGTTCTCCAAAAATCAAATTAAATATTACAATAAACAAGTTACAATTAACACCGCAAATATGTTAATGATAGAACTCTTGGCAAACAAACGACTCAATACTTGCTTATGAAAGAGTCCATATCTATGGAATGCTTTTAGCAAATTGTCTACAATAGGTTCATGGTAAACAAATACAAATCTTTGTATTTATGGGATAGCTCTCTGAAATGTCTCAGAAGCTATATAACTATCTGAATAGAAAGTGGAGCTGTTTCTTGGCCCAGGCAATTCTCCTCTGTGTAAGTAATGTAGTTACATATATTATCCCAGATCTTTCCTTGTTTGTCTAGGCTTGTGATTATTTATAGAATCTAAATTATTTACTAAAGCTATCAGACTAGGTTAGATCTCTGATTCATATGAGTGAGATTTGACAATCTGATCCTTTTTGTTATATCATAGCATATGTTTAATACGTTAGGTTAACTACATGGCAGACTAAGTATTTATTTTATTTTATTTTATTTTATTTTTTGAGACAGAGTCTCGCTCTGTTGCCCAGGCTGAAGTGCAGTGGCCGGATCTCAGCTCACTGCAAGCTCCGCCTCCAGGGTTTACGCCATTCTCCTGCCTCAGCCTCCCGAGTAGCTGGGACTACAGGCGCCTGCCAACTCGCTCAGCTAGTTTTTTTGTATTTTTTAGTAGAGACGGGGTTTCACCATGTTAGCCAGGATGGCCTCGATCTCCTGACCTCGTGATCCGCCCGTCTCGGCCTCCCAAAGTGCTGGGATTACAGGCTTGAGCCACCGTGCCCAGCCTAAGTATTTTTAAACAGTCACATGATTGGGTGTAAAATATGTCACAACCACTTAAAGCAGCTATCATTCAAGAATGTGTGAAAAATGTAAGATCTTCATCCTTGCAACAAATATTCCTAAAATTAACTCTTTGTTTAAGAATCCAATAGCACAATCTAAAGATCTTTTGTCTATTAAGCCCAAGTATAAACCAATACAATTTTTATTAATATTTTAGGAAGATGAATTATGACACAAAACCTATTCTGTATAGAGGGTAAGAGAGTGGGAATGAAAAATCAAATCAGGAGGTTAATTTTCACTCATCTATTTCAAAGCTATAATAACATAGCCTCCATTTACTTTAGGTTTCGATCTTCTCTTTAAATTCTCTTTTATTATTTATATCCTCTACGTTTTTCCTCTCACCTTAAGCCATATGACTCTGTGTTCTCTTAATTATTATCATCTCCTGCTTTTGCATGGATCTTTCTGGTTATATTTATGCTTTTACAAATATAAAGGCATCATATGAAAACTTGTACATTTCTTTCTAGATTGCTTTTTTTCTAAGTCCAGAAAGTGCCATTCTATTAAGCAAATTGCCCTTTTCTTTTTAAGAAATTATATTTACTGTCATTAAAAATAAACTCGTAAAAAAAAGGCTTACTATTCAGAGAGACACTTCTTTCAGAATTCAGATTTTGATGAAGAGAGATTCTTAAAAATTATAACCTTACTACTTTTCAATCTCTGTCTTTCTCTTTTCTTTTTACCCCTGCTCAGTTCTCCCCTATATAAGAATGACTTATCTGACAGGTAAAATTCGGAAAAACTCACAAGGCTCCTATGGAACATAAGTTAGCTGCTATTTCATGCTCTAAATCTTCCCATGTCATCTACATGCCCACATGGGGAAGTTTGTCTGAGATCAGTTAGCCAATGGTAGAGTCACTTTCTGTCTGTTTAATGCTGAGGTTCACTGTGGGATTGAATATTTCACTTTCAATAATCTTTAGGTGCCTGAAAATATCTCAATGAATCATTATTTCTTTAGCTTATCAATGGATAATTAGGTTATTTTTAAATTTATATGTTTACAGTAAGTTTGTAACAAACATATTTGTAGCCATATTTTCATATATTTATGTGATTTATGTCTCTAGACCAAATTTCTAAAATTGAATTTGCTTATACAAAACGTTTTGCATATTTAAAATTTTTATAGGTATTTTCAAGGCACTGTCAATAATTTTCACTAATATATACTCACAACAATAATGTAAAAAAATGATTTTTCTACTGTAGTATCTGAAAAGTTATTTACATTTCTATTCATTTTATTTTCATGAGATTGAGCAAAATCTTATAGATTTATCATGTGTTTCTTTTTCTGTAAATTTTACATTTATGCCTGATAACATGTTTTTCTTTTTCTTTTCTTTCCTTTCTTTTTTTTTTTTTTTTCTTTTTTTGAGACAGTCTCACTCTTGTCACTCAGGTTGGAGTGCAATGACGTGATCTTGGCTCACTGCAACCTCTGCCTCCCGGGTTCAAGCGATTCTCCTTCCTCAGTCTCCCAAGTAGCTGGGACTACAGGCGCCCACCACCACACCTGGCTAATTTTTGTATTTTTAGTAGAGGTGGGGTTCACCATGTTGGTCAGGCTGGTCTCGAACTCCTGACCTCGTGATCTGCCCGTCTTGGCCTCCCAAAGTGTTGGGATTACAGGCATGAGCCACTGCTCCCAGCTGTTTTTTCTATTTTTTCTCTTAAAAATATCTTTGCAAGAGATTCTTTTATGTTAACAAAATGTGTTCGTTTTTTATCATATATGTTACAAATGATATTTTGTTGTTTATTTGTGACTTGCTATACTCTGTGCGTCTTTAACATGCATATGTTTTGAAATTTTATGTAGTTAAATTTCCTATTGTTTTTTTCTTTATGGCTTCAGGATGTCAGGTTTAGAAACTCCTTTTTTTACTTCAAAGTTATACAATACTATTTTTTTAACTTCCACAATTTTCTCCACATTAAACAGTAAAGTAGGGTGATATGATTGGCCTAGCTATTTTCATATTTTCCTTTCTATAAAAGTTGAATAATGTTTGAGGTTGTATCAGAAATAGTAGTAAATGAAGAATGATTAGCCACCTTGAGCTCCTAAAAAGCAAACAAACAAATGCAGAAAAATAAATTTACAAACAAAAGAAAAGCATGGAAAAACAGGAATCAGAAGCATCTGTGGTACCTGTAATATGGAAGAGTTGATAAAGTCTCTATAAAAAAGGATGTTTTGGCCAGGTGCGGTGTCTCATGCCTGTAATCCCAGCACTTTGGGAGGCCGAGATGGGCAAATCACCTGAGGTAAGGAGTTCGAGACCAGACTGACCAACATGGGGAAATGCTATCTCTACTAAAACTACAGAATTAGCCTAATGTGGTAGTGGGCTCCTGTAATACCAGCTAGTCAGAAGGCTGAGTCAGGAGAATCACTTAAACCCAGGAGGCAGAGGTTGCAGTGAGTCCAGATCGCGCCACTGCATTCCAGCTTGGGCAACAAGAGAAAACTCCATCTCAAAAAAAAAAAAAAAAAGATGATTCAAAAGATTACGTGTTTCTTGCTATATAATACAGCTGCAGAAGGAAAGGCTCATAAAAGTGTTTTCCTTACTACTGAATGATTGAAAGATTGTTATCTATTTTCATTTCGATTTGCTTCAATTTTTGCCACAGCTTTAAATATAATCTCTACTTTATTTCAGCTCGCTTACCAATAATTCAGACGTATATAAGAACAGGTATTATCAGGTAGTGGGTGTTAAGGAAAAGCTTAACACCCACTACCTGATAACAAGCAAATACAATAAATGTTATTTTCAAATATGCAATATTAAAGTCTAATTTGTAATCTACCATTGTAACTCTAAGTCGGAATTAGAGTAAAAATGAATTCTAATTTAAAAATTCTAATCAACTAGATACCTTGTATATGTTGAATGTTAATAACTATTATAATAACTTACACTAAGATGTATAATTTTATAATCAGGACTTTGCATTAATTGGATTAAATACATAAATATAAAATATTCAACACTGAAAATATTATCGGAAAATTTGTATGACTTTGTTGAGTGACTAGAAAAAATAATGGAAAAAACAAAAGCAACTTAGGAAAGGTAGATGCATTTAACTACCTAAGTCTAGTTATATTATTTTATGCTATTCTATTTTGGTATGAGAAACAATTCCCATAGAATGTTATGGAGCAAGTAATTGAAGAGTAAATATTTTAAATCTATATAATAGTTAAAGATTTATTATCCCTAGTTTTTCAGAGAATGCCTCAAAGTGCTAAGAAAAAGATAAATCCACTTCCTATTTGGAAAAAGATTTCAGTAATCAATTTAAATTTGAGGAAAATCTATAGCCAAAAAATATGTGACGGGGATCTAAGCAATTTTTAAATAATTTCTATATGAAAGATACATATTTTATTTTATCTACCCATCATTTTGAATACTAATAGAAATACAACCTTCAATTTTGGTGGCAATTTGAGGAAATGAACACTCTTGTACATTGCTAATAAAAATAATTGTTGCTATAGCTTTTATGGAATGTAAATTGCCTTTATCTTTAACATTAAAAAAAGACCTACCACCTTATAATTTTTTCCACAAATCTTACTTTTGTGACTCTTTCATATAGAAGTAAAGAGAACATATATGAATACAGGTATACCGATTTACAGAGATAAAAGAGAGAGAAAAATGGAGATACATATATGAATATATATACACACAGAACTATATGTATCAAGAGATAAATAGGCATACAGACATACAGATGTATATTGCAACATTAGTTTATTGAAACAATATGGGTAAAAATTTTAATGTCTTCAGTATTCATCATTAGAGTGGTATAAAAATCTTACACAATATTATTAAACTATTACAAAAAATGGATACTTCAATATTATATACTGTACATTTTTTAACAAAGCAAGCAACCAACAAGTTAAGAATAATTTAAAGTGTATGATTACATTTGGTAAAAATAGCAACATGCCTTAAATGTTTATGTGTGTGTGTGTGTGTGTGTGTGTGTGTGTGTGTGTGTGTGTGTGTGTGTGTATTACTGGTAATGAAAAAACATATCAGATTAACAACATTTGTTAAACGATAAGTGGGCAGGGAGTTCAGGAGTGGGAATTCTAGACCAATTACTTACTTTGCTTTGCTTAAGTGTTTACAGAGAATAGATTCCTCCATTGTAGATTTTAGTAAGAAATGTATGAAATGTGGAAAGAAAAATAAGACAATATAATTGGAATAAAAATAAATAAGAAGTAAATAAAAAAGTTTTCCCCCCTCCCTTCCCCCCATCCATCCTCTCCTCTCCTCTCCTCTCCTCTCCTCTCCTCTCCTCTCCTCTCCTCTCCTCACTTCTCCTCTTTTCCTTCTTTTCTTTCTTCAAGGCTGGAGTATGCTGCAGTGGCATCATAGCTCACTGCAGTCTCAAACTTCTGGACTCAAGCAATCTTCCCACCTCAGCCTCCCAAACAGTTGAGACTGCGGTACACTCCACTGCACCTGGCTAATTTTTAAATTTTTTCTAGAGTCGGAGTCTACCTTTGTTGCTCAAGCTGGTCTTGAACTCCTAGACTCAAGCAATCCTCCTGTCTCAGTCACACGATATGGCGGCATTATAGGCATGAACCACTGTGCCCAGCCTTAAGAAGCTTTTTGAATAAATTATTATTATTATTACAAACAAATTGTTTTGGGTCTCTAACTTTGAACCTCTTATTTTTATGTTTTAAATTTACTTTAGAAGTAATAGGAAGAAGTTTATAAACAAGAAAAGATAATTCCATCATAAATGGGCCATTTCCGCTAAACTATTTGTGTAAAAATTTAAGAAGATACGCTGCTACTGTAAAATATGACAAAAATGTGTTTAACTTACGTTGTATTTTTTTTTCTATCTATGCTAGAATGCATTCATCCTTATATTAGCTCCCAAGTTGAACTTGAAATATCTGGATGAAGGATTAATAATGTACTCTTTGCTTAGCTCTATTCAAACAAATTAGGTAATAAAGAAGCATTTGAATACCTTATCATTTTGAGCTATGTTTTTTTCTCAATTAGGATGAATTAAAATGAAATCTTGCAATTTGTAAAAGTTTTAAAAAATTTATGTCTAGATCTTATTGAGATTCTAGTTTTTTGGCATAAGAGATTTGTAAAGCACATGCAATCCTTCATTTCCAGTCACAATTCCAACTTAGATAAGCCTGAAGCTGGTTCAGTTCAGAACCCCACCTGGAGATACTGGGGCTTCCACCACCACTACCTCCTCCTGCTACCTACCACTAGGTGCTAAGATACTAAACGGACAGGGAAAAGGAAAGGGGAAATAAAAAATAACATAGACTCATATGATAAAAATTTATCCCAGTCATCCAGTCTGAGTGACAGATGGAAGCAGAACTGATTTGCTGTTCCCCTGAGCACCTTTCCCCAAAGTGCCAAATATCAATGTTTTTAAAGGTAGTATGTTGACAGGATAGTTATTAAAACTATAAAAGAAGAGGAAGTGTATAAAAGTAAAACCTGGAGGCTGTCAAAAGATTGTGCTATTCTTCCCAATCAACCAATTTTACAGTCCTGTTGAGACCTGTCCTTTGGTTCAGTTCCTTGTTGATGAGACCCAGCTTTCCAATATCTGCACACCTCTTTTTTACCCATACCCCATAAAAGAATCTCTGAGGCTCCAAGGAATTCAGTTTAAAACAAAATACAAAAATTGTTGTCTTATCTTAGTTCAATACCCTCATTCAGTAGATGAAGACATTTGCACTTAAATAGGTGAAATATTTTACTGGAAGTTATGTGTCTTAGTCTATTCAAAACAAACTACCATAGACTGGGTGGCTTCAAAACCAGATAAATTTATTTCTTGTGGTTCTGGAACTGGAAAGTCCAAGAGCAAGACACCAGATGAGGAAGCTGCCTTGAGTCCCTGATTCTTGGTTCTTAGAGGACTGTCTCTCACTGTGTCCTCGCAGGGTAAAAGGGCTGAGGGTTTGTCTGGGCCCTTTTATAAGGGCATGAATCTCTAATCATCTGATCTCTTCTCAAAGGCCTTATTTTCCAATAACATCACATTGGGAATTAGGTTTCAACATACGATATTTGCAAGCACACATGTATTTAGTCTATGACATTATGTTTGATAATGGGCAGAACTTGGCTTTGAACTCACGACTTCTGCATCTGGGTTTCGTTTTCTTTTCCGACATCAAGGTATATCGTAAGAGCCTGTCCTAAGTCTTAGTCCCTCCTTATTTAAATTAAAAAAAAAAAAAAGATTTAAAATTACCAGAGATAAAGTTTTAAGTAACCCACAAAACTTTCCACATTAAGGATTTTGTGTTTTATAAATAATACCGTTGACTCAAACAACACAGATTTGAACTGCACAGGTTCATTTATACATGAAGTTTTAAAAGTAAATATATTAGAACATGTTTTGAAGATTTGCAACAATTTGAAAAAATAGCAGATGAACTTCATAGCCTAGAAATATTTTAAAAATAAGAAAAAGTTAGGTATGTCATGAATGCATGAAATATATGTAAATATGAGTCTATTTTATCATTTACTACCATAGACTACACACAAATCTATTAAAAGAAGTTAAAATTTATCAAAATATATGAACACAAACATAGACTCTACATGGTGCCATTGGCAGTTGAGAGAGATGTAAACAAATGCAAAGATGCAATATATTAAATCATAACTGCATAAGATTAACTGTATTACATACTATACTACTGTAATAATTTTGTAGTCACCTCCTGTTGCTCTTGCAGTGAGCTCAAGTGTTGCAAGTATTCCCTTAAAGCACTGTGTGATGCTAACCTTCCCTGCATGAGCGGTTTGCCTCTCCAGTAAATTACTTATCACTGTACAAAGTGATCTCTCACAGTTCTTGTGTGTTTTTCATCATATTTAGTTGAAATACCGTAAACCTTCAATAACACCATGGAACCCATATGAAGCGCCACTAGTAATGCTGGAAGTGCTCCCAAGAAGGAGAGAAAAGTCATGACATTACAAGAAAAAGTTAAATTGCTAGATATATATCCTAGATTGAGGTCTGCAGGGCTGTCATCCGCCACTTTAAGATTAATGAATCCAGCATAAGGAAAAACAGAAAAGGAAATTCATGAAGCCATCCTGCAGCTATTCCAGCAGGCATGAAAACTTGCACTTTTTGTGAAATACAAGATATGTGTTAATTGACTGTTCATGTTATCAGTAAAACTTCCAGTCAACAGCAGGCTATTAAGTTTGGGATGAGTTAAAATTATGTGCAAATGTTTGACTATTTCCAAAGGAAGAGTTGGTGTCCCAACTCCCATGTTCTTCATGGGTGAACTGTAGTTATACTGTCTGAAATGTGCTTCTAGGATGTTGATAATAGTTTGTTTCTTGAACTGCATGTGTATAGCTTGTGACATTCTCTGAGCTGTACACTTAGGATTTTTGCAGTTCTTTGGATCTATTTTGTACTTTAATTAAAAAGTCAAACAATAGTGACTATTTGTTAATACAGAAATTGCTATAGTATGGACTCATGGGAAAACCACAAAACTTTAATTCACCTGCCCTGTGAAATAGTACTGAATTGTTCTATATCTAAAGATCTGCAACTCTGAAAGGAAAACTGGAATTATTTTGAATATTGCGTGAAAGAATCCATATTAAGTACCTAGCATAGCGCCTGGCATAGCAGATTTTCAATACAGTGTAATTCTCCTTAATAAATATGTTGTAATTTTAATTCTGTTTCAAAGAAGCATTAAGTAATAAAAGGAGTGTTGTCATTGTGGTTTAATTTTTAGGTCTAGCAAATGTTCGTTTTCTTTAAATTTTGGAGTTTGGAGTCATCTATAATAGTAAATGTTTACCTGAAATATCCTTCTGTATTTAATGTTCCTCAATTCATGGCCTTATTAGATTGATAACTGATGACCGATTCACTGACTTATTCATCTATTTATTCATTTACTTGTCCAGTATTTACTGAGCGTATTAATCAGTGTTCTCCAAAGATACAGAAAAAAATAGAATATGTGTATGTGTGTGTGTGTTGGCAGTGGGGGAGCAGTGAGCGGGAAAGAGAGAGAGAGAGAGAGACTGTGAGGCTTTAGTTCATAAGGCTGTGGGAGCTAGCAAGTCTGAAATCTTTATGGCAGGTTGGCAGGCTGGAGACCCTGGAAAGAATTCCTGTTGCACTTCAAGTCTAAAGGCAGTTTGGAGGCAGTTTTCCTTCATCCTCAGAGGACATCAGTCTTTTTCTCTCAAAGCCTTCAACTGATTGAATGAGGCTCACTCTTATTATGGAGGGCAATCTTCTTTAATCAAAGTCTACTGATTTAAATGTTAATCACATTTTAAAAAGATCTTCACAGCAACATCTGCTATTTGACCAAACATCTGGGCATCACAGCCTAGCAATGTTGACACATAACGTTAACCATCACACTGAGTTTTAAATATAAGAAGCATGGCTGGGAACTAAAAATCTGTTAAGCACATAACCTAGTGGTGGAAACTGAAGGGGAAGGAAAGGGGAAAAGAGGGACAGACACAAGGTCAACTAACTAGATTACAATAGGAAAAACAAAATAACAGATCTTTGCCAAATGTCAAGGGAGCTGAGAGTAGGAAGTGAATAATTTTGCCTGAATAAAATAAGAGGTGCATTGATGCTCAAGATGCTTTCCTCTCATCCAGAAATTTGGCCCAGAGGAGCAATAGCTCTAGTCAGAGAGAAATTTAAAGAGATGTGTGAAGTTCCACCTTGGGGCTTATGTGGAACTTGTTCTAGGCTTCGTTCCAAAATTTTTGCAAACTTAAGCTGGGATTCAGTTTTACAGTGAAATTGAATATGCATTGGGATCCTTCTTAGTTTGAGGCATAGTCTTTAAAAATCTCCATCTCCCAGGTAGATCTTATTTTCTAAGCATCATATACAACTATTTGTTTGATTAAATATGTAGAGTTTTTGAAAGCCTTTTATAAATTGCTTTACTCTGTGAGTTATCCAGTTTTTCCATCTGAAATGTTCATAGTAGAATCTTCAGCAAATCACAAAGTTTTTGGTTGCAGGATTTTGGCAGCCAAATTCACTCTGAGCACCAGGGACTGGCTTTCTTCAGCACACTGCATTAGAGAAACAGTTATACACCCTAAGGGTTTTCAGAGTTTCTTTGTTCAGCAAAGAATTGAATCGTATTCCTGAAAGTGGATCTATTTCTTTCAAGACCAAGTTTAAATGATCATTGACAAATCAAGCTAGACACTAATTACCTCTCCTAATGAAATTAATGCATTTTATATGTATTAATGTTTATATCACAAGAGACACACTGTCAATCTAGATTTCACAAAGGAATGTTACATACCTTCCAACCATTGAGTATTGGAAAAAAAATTATAGGATCTCTATCTCATCCTAAACTATTCTCTGTCTTGCTGGCTGTGGTTTGGCACATTGGCTTCCTAATCTCCAAATCTCTTCCAGATTACAAAGGCCATATGAAGGCCTTTGTACTTTCTGCTCCATTGGACCTGGAATGCTATTTGTTTGTTTCTTCCATGACATGCATCTCCACATTCTTCATATATTAACTTTTGTTTTATCTGCTGAGAGAAACTGTCTTTGACCTGCCCATCCACTGCAGGCCTCTGACCACTCTTTCCTCATCTAGGGGCCACTGCTCTCATGCTCTTTATAGCCATTGGGGATCATGTAATAATCTTAAGGTATATTGCTTATGTATTTATCTATTCATATAACACATTTTTTTTTTCCACTAGGAAATTTGCTTCACTACAATAAGGAACTTGCCTGTTCTTTTTTTTTTAAACAGCTGTATGCTTAGCACAAAACATGTACAAATTTATGTTTGTTGATGAAATAGTGGAAATAAAACAATGTGGCCCTGATAGTCAAACAAAATGTTACTTAAAGTGAAGTTCTTAAAAAGTGAGGTCAGGAATACAATTATATCTTCTGTTTTATTTTAAGTGAGCTATCAATTATAAATATCAGTCTCCAAAGTGAATGTGAGATAAATGCCATACCCAAATTTAAAAGAGAAATAGTCCGTATCTTTGGATCCTTTGGCCATATTGATACAAAAAAAGTGTGGGGTGCCCCCCAAAATTGTAGGGAAGGCAAGAAGACTGTGAAGAGAAATACATGTGTATATCTCTCCCCCCTTTTCCTGTGGATGTGACTTCCTATTAGCCAAGCTGCAGTGATTGCTATCTCTTTTCTGGGTCTAACCACCAAGCAAGTCTGCCTGGCTCTGAGGTGGTACTGGGGGTTGTCTGCACAGAGTTCTGTGATGTGAACTGTGTGTGGGGTCTCCAGTGGAGGTGGCATGGGGGTGAAATGGACTCTATAACGGTTCTTAGCTTTGGTGGTTTAATGCTCTATTTTTGTGCTGGTTGGCATCCTGCTGGGAGCTGCTGCTTTCCAGGGAGCGCCAGATGTGGTAGCATGGGGAGGAACAGGTGGTGGGCGGGGCCCTAGAACTCCCACGATTGTATACCTTTTGTCTTCAGCTACCGGGGTGGATAGAGAAGGCCCACCAGGTGGGAGCAAGGCTGGGTGAGTCTGAGCTCAGACTCTTTGGCTGGGTCTTGCTGCAGCTGCTGTGGGGGATGGTGGTGAGGTTCCCAGGTCAATGGAATTGTGTACCCAGGAGGATGATGGCAGCCTCTGCCGAGTCATGCAGGTTGTCAGGGAAGTGGGGGAAAACCAGCGGTCACAGGCCTCACTCAAATCCCACGCAATCCGATGTGCCAGTCTCACTCCCACCGTACTCTCCCTGACAGCCTTGAGTCTGTTTCCAGGTGGTGGGTGAGCCACCGTTGAGAACTTGCTCCAAGTTATCTGCCTCCCAGTTGCAAAAGAAAAGGGCTTTGGTTCTTCTCCTGCCTATGGAGTCTGCATACCAGATTCACACTCTCCCTCAAGTTCTGGCCAGGAGGCTTCTCGCCTGGTTCAAATTGTTACAAAGTTCATCTGGAGATTTCCTTTTCCCTGTGGTGTCTTTCCCCAGGCTCCTCTAGCCACTCTCCTGAAGGATCCCTGTGGTGCCAGGCAGGAATGGCCTGCTTGGGGACCCAGCGAGCTCCCAGGGCCTTTCCTGCTGCTTCTTCTTCCCCTATATTACACTGGGCTCTGTAGATTGACTCAGCCCCAGGTAAGGTCAGAAACTTCTCCCTCAAACAGACCTTCAGTTTCTCCAGTGGGGGTGTGCGTTTGGGAGAGGAGGATCACCCTTTCCCCCTTCCACAGGTGGGGCACTCACAGTATTTGGGGTATCTCCCAGGTCCTGCAGGAGCAGTCCGCTTCCTTCCGAGGGTCTGTGGGTCCTCTCGGGATTCCTCGCTTGTTCTTGCAGTGGATCTGGAGCTAAAATTTGTGACGCGAGCCTCCACACGCTGCTCTGTCCGTCTGAGTCGGAGCTGCAATCTAGCCCTGCCTTTTGTCCGCCATGATCCACACAACTTTTTCTTATCTCAAAAAGTTCTAATTTTGAATGAAGATTAAAGCACTTTAGTAATAGGTGAATTGTATTTGCCACTAGGGAAATGTCTGTTGATTAAGAAGAAGCAGAGATTATGGGATCTGACTAAATTTATATCCAAGGGCAGAAGATTACCCCCAATGTATAAGTTTTAAGGCAACATTTATATTCAGAAATACACTTGTGTGTTTATCTCATCTCATGAATCAGGTATTTCAACATACCGGTTATAGGCAATTCTGTTATCCCAATTATTCCTTTAGAATCTATGACAGAATTTATCTCTCTTTCAATTCATTCTCCAGGCAGCAGCTGTGTGTGTGTGTATGTGTGTGTGTCTGTGTGTGTGTGTGTGTGTGTGTGTGTTTGAGACTGAGTTTTGCTTTTGTTGCCCAGGCTGGAGTGCAATGGCACGATCTCAGCTCACCGCAACCTCCACCTCCTGGGTTCAAGCAATTCTCCTGCCTCAGCCTCCCAAGAAGCTGGGATTACAGGCACACACCACCACACCCAGCTACTTTTGTATTTTTAGTAGAGACCGGGTTTCTCCGTGTTGGTCAGACTGGTCTTGAGCTCCCAACCTCAGGTGATTTGCCTACCTCAGCCTCCCAAAGTGCTGGGATTACAGGTTTGAGCTACCATGCTTGGTGCCACAGCTATATTTTTAAAAACTCAAATTACGTTATGAGAATTCCCTGCTTAAAAGTTTCTAATTGCCTTTTAGTGCTTTTATAATAAAATTTAATCTCTTTGACCACAGCATGCAGGGTCTACATGTTTTGGCTGGTTGCCCAATTCACTGACCACATTTATTCTAACTCAACTCCTCCGGCCCTCCCTACCCCCAACCCTAACTTTTGTTCTTCAATCACATTGCCTTTTTTTAAATTCTTAAAACATGTCAGGCTTATTTCTACTTGAGAATGCTGTTTCTCCAGCCTGAAATGTTCTGGTTCCAGACTTTCTCATGACTGTATCCTTAGACACTCAGGTCTTAGCACAAATCTTCCCTTCATAATGAGGCCTTCCATGACCTCATAATTTAACCTAGACACTTTATCCCTGACCTCCCTGGAGACTGCTCTACCATTCTTTATCAACTAGCTTTATTTTCTTCATATGATTTATTATTAAGTGAGATTATTTACTTATTTTTTTCCTGCTTTGGTCTGTGTCTTGCATTAGACTACAAACTCCATGACAGTAGTGAATAAATTTGTTTTACTTAACAATAAATATATTAGGACATAGCATGTGCCAAATAAATTCTATTGAATGAAGAAGTAAAACAAAAGCATTTCTTTAAACATTAAATTATCATATAGTTGAATTTATTTTTTTGAAAAAACAACATGGTTGTGATTTTGAGAAATGGACTGTGTACATGAGATTTACTAGTTTGTTTGCTTTTGATGCCATGGTAGCTTAAAACGTAGTGTTTTTATTTGGGGGATTGTTCAATTTTTACTGCTTAGACAGTTCTTTTAGTTATACGTAGGATATACTACATATCTTGATAAAATATTTGAAAATTAAACATCATGAATTTTTTACATAATTTCAAATATTTAAGTCTTTTAAAACAAGGTAGACTTACGTTTATCCAAAATGGCTCGCCGGTAAGATACTCCAGTTCATAGAAAATTTTGATTAATTGGGACTTATCACATACAATGGCTATTAATAATTAATTTCTGGAATTGGGTGAAAGAAATCAATTTCAAACTGCATGTAGGTTAACTTGTTGTTTTGATGGCTCTAAATAAACTCTAAAATCTTGCTGAACATCATTAGGAATAATGTAGAATCACAGATATTGGTGATACATAGGGTCTCGGCATGCCTTCACATTCTTAAGGGATATCTTTTTTTTTTTTTTTTCCTAGATGGAAAAGTTTTTATTTTTCTTGGGTAAATGCCTAGGAGCATAATTTCTGGATCACATGGTTAATTCTTTAATTTTATAAGAGTCAAATTTGGAAGGTGGACATGTGAATGTGGCAGTGTTTCTGTATCTCTCTGCTGCTTCTATTAGCAAGCTGGTTATGGAGCCACGGAGTTGTTTGCTGTTTCCCTTTTCTTTTTTCTTTCTTTTCCTTCCCTTTCCCTTTCCCTTTACCTTCTCTTTCTTTTCTTTTCTTTTCTTCCTTTCCTCCTTTCCTTCCTTCTTTCCTTCCTTCCTTCCTTCCTTCCTTCCTTCCTTCCTTCCTTCCTTCCTTCCTTCCTTCCTTCCTTCCTTCCTTCCTTCCTTCCTTCCTTCCTTCCCTCCTCTCTCTCTCCCTCTCTCTCTCTCCCTTTCTTTCTTTCTTTCTTTCTTTCTTTCTTTCTTTCTTTCTTTCTTTCTTTCTTTCTTTCTTTCTTTCTTTCTTTCTTTCTTTCATAGAGGTGGGGTCATGCTACATTGCCCAGACCACTCTTGAACTCTTTGCCTCAAGCAATCCTCCTGCCTCAGCCTCCCAAAAGGCTGGGATTACAGGTGTAAGCCACCCCTCCCTGACCATTGTTTGTTTTGTAGCTGCGTGAAACACCCCAAGGAACGTGCTCCAAAGGTGTTGAGAAGAGAGGACACAGGGTATTCATTTTTTTTTAAGTAAATGGAGCAGGTGTAGCATGGCTCCATAAACGTTCTAGCAGCAGATGACTGGTCCCTGGATTGTAGTTATGGTATTATAGTTTGTTCCTGGAGGTGGTAGGTTTTGCTGGCAGTTCCAATGCCTAGAATACAGATAAGGTGGTGAATTTCTTTTTTTTTTTTTTTAATTATACTTTAAGTTCTAGGGTACATGTGCATAACATGCAGGTTTGTTACATATATATACTTGTGTCGTGTTGGTGTGCTGCACCCATCAACTCATCAGCACCCATCAATTCATCATTTACATCAGGTATAACTCCCAATGCAATCCCTCCCCCCTCCCCCCTCCCCATGATAGGCCCCGGTGTGTGATGTTCCTCTTCCTGAGTCCAAGTGATCTCATTGTTCAGTTCCCACCTATGAGTGAGAACATGCGGTGTTTGGTTTTCTGTTCTTGTGATAGTTTGCTAAGAATGATGGTTTCCAGCTGCATCCATGTCCCTACAAAGGACGCAAACTCATCCTTTTTTATGGCTGCATAGTATTCCATGGTGTATATGTGCCACATTTTCTTAATCCAGTCTGTCACAGATGGACATTTGGGTTGATTCCAAGTCTTTGCTATTGTGAATAGTGCCACAATAAACATACATGTGCATGTGTCTTTATAGCAGCATGATTTATGATCCTTTGGGTATATACCCGGTAGTGGGATGGCTGGGTCATATGGTACATCTAGTTCTAGATCCTTGAGGAATTGCCATACTGTTTTCCATAATGGTTGAACTAGTTTACAATCCTACCAACAGTGTAAAAATGTTCCTATTTCTCCACATCTTCTCCAGCACCTGTTGTTTCCTGACTTTTTAATGATTGCCATTCTAACTGGTGTGAGATGGTATCTCATTGTGGTTTTGATTTGCATTTCTCTCTGATGGCCAGTGATGATGAGCATTTTTTCATGTGTCTGTTGGCTGTATGAATGTCTTCTTTTGAGAAATGTCTGTTCATATCCTTTGCACACTTATTGATGGGGTTGTTTTTTTCTTGTATATTTGTTTGAGTTCTTTGTAGATTCTGGATATTAGCCCTTTGTCGGATGAGTAGATTGCAAAACTTTGCTGAAGTTGCTTATCAGCTTAAGGAGATTTTGGGCTGAGACGATGGGGTTTTCTAAATATACAATCATGTCATCTGCAAACAGGGACAATTTGACTTCTTCTTTTCCTAACTGGATACCCTTGATTTCTTTCTCTTGCCTGATTGCCCTAGCCAGAACTTCCAAGACTATGTTGAATAGGAGTGGTGAGAGAGGGCATCCCTGTCTTGTGCCAGTTTTCAAAGGGAATTTTTCCAGTTTTTGCCCATTCAGTATGATATTGGCTGTAGGTTTGTCATAAATCGCTCTTATTATTTTGAGGTACGTTCCATCAATACCGAATTTATTGAGCGTTTTTAGCATGAAGGGCTGTTGAATTTTGTCAAAAGCCTTTTCTGCATCTATTGAGATAATCATGTGGTTCTTGTCTTTGGTTCTGTTTATATGCTGGATTACGCTTATTGATTTGCGAATGTTGAACCAGCCTTGCATCCCAGGGATGAAGCCCACTTGATCATGGTGGATAAGCTTTTTGATGTGCTGCTGAATCCGGTTTGCCAGTATTTTATTGAGAATTTTTGCATCGATGTTCATCAGGGATAGTGGTCTAAAATTCTCTTTTTTTGTTGTGTCTCTGCCAGGCTTTGGAATCAGGATGATGTTGGCCTCATAAAATGAGTTAGGGAGGATTCCCTCTTTTTCTATTGATTGGAATAGTTTCAGAAGGAATGGTATCAGCTCCTCCTTGTACCTCTGGTAGAATTCAGCTGTGAATCCATCTGGTCCTGGACTTTTTGGGTTGGTAGGCTATTAATTATTGCCTCAATTTCAGAGCCTGCTATTGGTCTATTCAGGGATTCAACTTCTTCCTCGTTTAGTCTTGGAAGAGTGTAAGTGTCCAGGAAATTATCCATTTCTTCTAGATTTTCTAGTTGATTTGCGTAGAGGCGATTATAGTATTCTCTGATGGTAGTTTGTATTTCTGTGGGGTCGGTGGTGATATCCCCTTTATCATTTTTTATTGCATCTATTTGATTCCTCTCTCTTTTCTTCTTTATTAGTCTTACTAGCGGTCTGTCAATTTTGATGATCTTTTCAAAAAACCAACTCCTGGATTCATTGATTTTTTGGAGGGTTTTTTGTGTCTCTAGCTCCTTGAGTTCTGCTCTGATCTTAGTTATTTCTTGCCTTCTACTAGCTTTTGAATGTGTTTGCTCTTGCCTCTCTAGTTCTTTTAATTGTGATCTTAGAGTGTCCATTTTAGATCTTTCCTGCTTTCTCTTGTGGGCATTTAGTGCTATAAATTTCCCTCTACACACTGCTTTAAATGTGTCTCAGAGATTCTGGTATGTTGTATCTTTGTTCTCATTGATTTCAAAGAACATCTTTATTTCTGCCTTCATTTCGTTATGTACCCAGTAGTCATTCAGGAGCAGGTTGTTCAGTTTCCATGTAGTTGAGCGGTTTTGATTGAGTTTCTTAGTCCTGAGTTCTAGTTTGATTGCACTGTGGTCTGAGAGACTGTTTGTTATAATTTCTGTTCTTGTACATTTGCTGAGGAGTGCTTTACTTCCAATTATGTGGTCAATTTTGGAATAAGTGCGATGTGGTGCTAAGAAGAATGTATATTCTGTTGATTTAGGGTGGAGAGTTCTATAGATGTCTATTAGGTCCGCTTGGTGCAGAGATGAGTTCAATTCCTGGATATCCTTGTTAACTTTCTGTCTCATTGATCTGTCTAATGTTGACAGTGGAGTGTTGAAGTCTCCCATTATTATTGTGTGGGAGTCTAAGTCTCTTTGTAAGTCTCTAAGGACTTGCTTAATGAATCTGGGTGCTCCTGTATTGGGTGCACATATATTTAGGAGAGTTAGCTCTTCCTGTTGAATTGATCCCTTTACCATTATGTAATGGCCTTCTTTGTCTCTTTTGATTTTTGATGGTTTAAAGTCTGTTTTATCAGAGACTAGGATTGCAACCCCTGCTTTTTTTTGTTCTCCATTTGCTTGGTAGATCTTCCTGCATCCCTTTATTTTGAGCCTATGTGTGTCTCTGCATGTGAGATGGGTCTCCTGAATACAGCAGACTGATGGGTCTTGACTCTTTATCCAGTTTGCCAGTCTGTGTCTTTTAATTGGAGCATTTAGTCCATTTACATTTAAGGTTAATATTGTTATGTGTGACCTTGATCCAGCCATTATGATATTAACTGGTTATTTTGCTCGTTAGTTGATGCAGTTTCTTCCTAGCCTTCATGGTCTTTATATTTTGGCATGTTTTTGCAATGGCTGGTACTGGTTGTTCCTTTCCATGTTTAGGGCTTCCTTCAGGGTCTCTTGTAAGGCAGGCCTGGTGGTGACAAAATCTCTAAGCATTTGCTGATCTGTAAAGGATTTTATTTCTCCTTCACTTATGAAACTTAGTTTGGCTGGATATGAAATTCTGGGTTGAAAATTATTTTCTTTAAGAATGTTGAATATTGGCCCCCACTCTCTTCTGGCTTGTAGAGTTTCTGCCGAGAGATCTGCTGTTAGTCTGATGGGCTTCCCTTTGTGGGTAACCCGACCTTTCTCTCTGGCTGCCCTTAAGATTTTTTCCTTCATTTCAACTTTGGTGAATCTGGCAATTATGTGTCTTGGAGTTGCTCTTCTCGAGGAGTGTCTTTTGGCATTCTCTGTATTTCCTGAATTTGAATGTTGGCCTGCCCTACTAGGTTGGGGAAGTTCTCCTGGATGATATCCTGAAGAGTGTTTTCCAACTTGGTTCCATTTTCCCCCTCACTTTCAGGCACCCCAATCAGACGTAGATTTGGTCCTTTTACATAATCCCATACTTCTTGCAGGCTTTGTTCATTTCTTTTTCTTCTTTTTTCTTTTGGTTTCTCTTCTCACTTCATTTCATTCATTTGATCCTCAATCGCTGATACTCTTTCTTCCAGTTGATCGAGTCGGTTACAGAAGCTTGTGCATTTGTCACGTATTTCTCGTGTCATGGTTTTCATCTCTGTCATTTCGTTTATGACCTTCTCTGCATTAATTAGTCTAGCTGTCAATTCTTCCACTCTTTTTTCAAGATTTTTAGTTTCTTTGGGCTGGGTACGTAATTCCTCCTTTAGCTCTGAGAAGTTTGATGGACTGAAGCCTTCTCCTGTCATCTCGTCAAAGTCATTCTCTGACCAGCTTTGATCCGTTGCTGGCGATGGGCTGTGCTCCTTTGCAGGGGGAGATGAGCTCTTGTTTTTTTAATTTCCAACTTTTCTGCCCTGCTTTTTCCCCATCTTTGTGGTTTTATGTGCCTCCGGTCTTTGATAATGGTGACGCACTGATGGGGTTTTGGTATAGGTGTCCTTCCTGTTTGATAGTTTTCCTTCTAACAGTCAGGACCCTCAGCTGTAGGTCTGTTGGAGATTGCTTGAGGTCCACTCCAGACCCTGTTTGCCTGGGTATCAGCAGCAGAGGTTGCAGAAGATAGAATATTGCTGAACAGCGAGTGTACCTGTCTGATTCTTACTTTGGAAGCTTCCTCTCAGGGGTGTACTCCACCCTGTGAGGTGTGGGGTGTCAGACTGCCCCTAGTGGGGGATGTCTCCTAGTTAGGCTACTCAGGGGTCAGGGACCCACTTGAGCAGGCAGTCTGTCCGTTCTCAGATCTCAACCTCCGTTTTGGGAGATCCACTGCTCTCTTCTAAGCTGTCAGACAGAGTCGTTTGCGTCTGCAAAGGTTTCTGCTGCTTTTGTTGTTGTTGTTGTTAACTGTGCCGACTGAGCAATTTATAAAGAACAGAAATTTATTTCTCACATTTCTGGAGGCTAGAAGATCAAGGCACAAGCATCTGGTGTTGGGTGAGGGCCTTCTTGCTCTATCTTCCCATGGTGGAAGGTGGAAGAGCAAAAACAGACAAACTGTGTCCAAATATGGCAGAAGAGCAGAAGTGTGAACCCACTCCCAGAAGCCCATTTTTAGCAGCATTAATACACTAATGAGGATGAAGCACTCATGACCTAAACATCTCTCATTGGGCCCCATCTTCCAATACTGATGCACTGGGATTATGTTTTCAACAAATGAATTTTGGAAGACGCATTCTGATAATAGCACTATCTTTATCCAAAGTAACCAAATTTTGTTTTCCAAATTAAAAATAAAAAGAACTCAGGAAGCCAAAAAATAATTTTTCACAAGCCCAAATCTACCAGATTAATAACTTTTGAGTTTTATTGACCATTTAAGGAAAATTGTATATATTTTTACTCTACAACCATAGTATAACATATAAAAATAATCAAAAGGGTAGATATAACAATGATTACTGACTATTGTTTTGCCTCTTTTTTCCTTAGAAATTGTCCAAGTACCCAAAGATTAAATTATTACCTCAATGAAATATTAGCTTCAGGCTTTAAAGTTAAATAAAGTTCTAGAAATTAAAATTCAACAAGCAAATTAAGTATATGTAATTGGTTATATTGTAAGAATTCACAGGCTTAAACATTTTGGAAGTTATTCATTGTTATGAGTTCTTTTAGTTCAATACAATTGCATAGTTTTGCAATCTTAAGACTATTTGTAGAAACACTAATGGCTCAACCCATAGAACTAATGTAAAAATTTTTGAAAGTTTAACATAGATTAAACTCAAAGCATGTACTAAAATACTGCACTAACATTTTTACATGGTGGCAAAATTAGAGAGAAAACAAAAAGTATTTAAAGCTAAAATTAAAATAATCTTAAGAGTTATCTCTTGTTCTGGAATATCACATGAACTTTAAGAATATCTTATTTATAAACCTTTATAGTCTTTTCTAAATTTTAAAGACTCTTCAAATCTTGACAAAATCCCTAACTTTCTAACTTTTGCTAAGAACCAAAGCCGTTTCTGAAACTCACATTATACTTTTTAAAATCTGAATTTGTTTCTGCATTTATTTTGTGTTTAACATCTGTGTTTTTCATATACTGTCAGTTCAGTAGTTTAATAAAATATGGTGAATTTAGATTTCTTTGGGAGATATTCCAGGGCTGTGTCATTTGAAAATTGCCAAAGATGATGCAATTCAGTACATATATGCCAGAATTTTACATTTTTAAATAATTTTTCTATTTAAATTTTGTAGCATTTAATATTAATAGTTTTGAGGAGAATCTTAGTGCTTTTTTTTTTAAGCAAAACAATGAAGTCATTTATTAGATATAAGTCATTCCAAGTTTACTAGATATAAGTCATTCCAAGTTTAGTTGTTAGTGATCCAAAGATGGCATCAGAAGCCAACTGTCTTCCATGTTTCCAATTATACCATATTCAGCATATTGGCTTTTTCTTGTTTGTCTCCTTAGGCCACTTTACTGCTGTAGTTTGTGTGTGTGTGTGTGTGTGTGTGTGTGTGTATTTGTTGTTGTTTTTAATTCTAAGATCAATTTTTATTTCTTCCAAAAAAAAAAAAAAAAAAAAAAGAAGCAGTCAAAACAATTTAAGACACATTTTAAAGGATATTATTAAGTGAGCTTCAAAAGCTTGACTCTGCAAAGGTTGTGAGTCCAAAGGAAGAGGGAAATCTGTCTTGTTCCTTGGCTGGCTGGCTGGCTGGCTGTGCCGAGGACAAAGGAGCCAGCAGACGCCCCGAGACCCCAGACTGATGCCCTGAATAGCCGAGTCCTGCCAATTCCAATTCCAATGTCGCACAGGATCAGACTGTGCCGGGGGAGGGCCGTGGGAGGGCGGTGCATCCAGAAAGTGGAAATCGAACCCCGTGGCGCATTCCGATGGAACTCGGCGACAGATGAGCTGGAAAGTTCAAATGGACATTCTGGCTTTAGCGTTGCTTGCAAGGACCAGAAGATCTAACTGGCTGCAGGAGGAGTGCCACCCTTTGTCTCTGGAGTCTTTCTGGTGAGAGATTCACCACATGCAGTGTGCACAGCATCCTCTTGGCTGGCAGACCTGTTATTATAGGGTTTACTTATGTGGGCCAGGTCCGGCGGGAGATCAGTCATGCACCCTGACATCAAGGTTTGCCCAAGTCATTGACTATATTGTAGTAACATTAGCTGGTTATTTACAGGACAGCTGACTCTCCCTTTCCATGGATTTTTAGGGAGAGGGCTGGAGGGGAGGGGCATGGCTGTTTGCTTGTTTTTAAATTTTTTAAATGACCTTATAAACGGGGAGTCAGGAGAATTTAAACCAACTCCTACACAGAGCAGTCCAAATAAGCCAGAGGAAAGGCCACCGAAACACCTGGGTCCTCTAATCTCCTATGTGGAGGAGGCAGGGCCTAAGTCTGAGGAAGTGAATAAATGAAAAAGAAAATGAGTGCAAGAAATGGGAGTTGCAAGGGCAGAAGGAAGAAGGTCAACCACATTTTTTTCTTTTTTTTTTTTTTTCTTTTATAACCTTAGGAGCTAAGTGTAGCTTGAAGATTTTGGATAACTTTGGACAAGAAAAGGAAAATCATTCTTTTGAAGTTGGTTGAAGCAGTGATTTTTTTAAAACAAAGCAGAATGAAAGCATCTTAAATTTTTCATCTTTTCTTTACAAGTTACCTAGATCATTTTTGATTGAGAAAACTATGGAAAGCTAGTAACTGCCACAAGTGAACCCAGCGGATGGCTATGTCAGTTTTCCACAGAGCCTTGCTTTGTGGGTGTCTGAATGCACTGCTCTCAGGGGCAAGGGCTCTGCTCACATTTGCTGGAATCAATCGCAGTAGATTTCAGTCCTCAAATCACTTTTGACTATATTGCTTTGTAAACTCTCCAGCATTCTTACAGATTTTTTTATGATCCTTTCAGTATTCTTCAGGTAGGTCAGGCCAGAGGGAATGCTTGGGCTGGGGGTAGTTCATCAGTGCTATGAAAGACTGACTGATTACTTAGCTGGTTTTGGTTGCCAGCTTCTAGTTTTCAGCACTAATTACTGGCAAACAGACCTTCCCATTTTCATCAATGTTCAGGTGATAGATCTTTGTTTTAAATGTGATCTTTGGTGGTTTGAATGAGTACTCTGTGGGAAAGTTGGTTTTGATCCTGAAGGCCCTGTATTAGCCGATTCTTGCATTGCTATAAAGAAATCTCGGTTAATTATAAAGAAAAGAGGGTTAACTGGCTCATGGTTGTACAGGCTCTACGGAAGCATAGCTGCATTTGCTTCTGGGAGGTCTCAGGAAGCTTTCGATTATGGCAAAAGGCAAAGGGGAGCAAGCACATCACATGGTGAGAACTGGAGGTGTGAGGGGAAGCACCACACACTTTTAAACTATCAGATCTCAGAACACATCTTCCAAGAACGCACTCACTATCTGGAGGGTGGCACCAAAGGGATGGTGCTAAACCATTCATGAGGATTCTGCCTCCATATTCCAGTCACTGCCAGGCGCTACCTACAATATTGGGGATTACATTTTAACATGAGATTTGGGTGGGGACAAATACCCAAACTATATCAGGCCCCCTTATCATGTGGAGGCTTGTCCATCACCTTCCTGCTGACCACCGTCTTGGACATCAACTGCTACAGTTCGACATCTCACATCCATATGCAACAAAACCCAGTTAGGAAGGACTGTTTATCACATCCCATGTTTGTATTTCTTTTTAAACTTTTTCTTTCTTTCTTTATTTTGAGATGGAGTCTTGCTCTGTCACCCAGGCTGGAGTGCAGTGGCACAATCTCGGCTCAGTGTAACCTCCACCTCCTAGACTAAAGCGGTTCTCCTGCCTCAACCTCCCAAGTAGCTGGAATTACAGGCATGCTTCACCACATGGCTAATTGTTGTGTATTTTTAGTAGAGACGGGGTTTCACCGTGTTGGCCAGGCTGGTTTCGAACTCCTGACCTCAAGTGATCTGCCCACCTTGGCCTCCCAAGGTGCTGGTATTACAGGCGTGAGACACCGTGCCCTGCCTAAACTTTTATTTTGAAATAACTGTAGATACAGGGAGTTGCAAAAAATTGTACAAAGAGGACTGGTGCCAGTGTAGTATTCCCTTAGATTTCCTCAATAGTTACATTTTATATAATTGCAGTACAATATTAAAACCAAGACATTGACATTCAATACAATGTGTATGCATACTTTTATGTTATTTTATTAGTTGTATAGATTAACGTAAATGAATAACTTGGCTTTTTTTTCACTCAGCATGATGCCCTTGAGATCTGTCCAAGACATCCAAGTTGTATGTATTAATAATTCATTCTTTTTTTATTGCTGAGTAGTATTCAATGGTATATATGGATCACAGTTTGTTTAACCATTCACTTGTTGAAAGACATTTTTGTTGTTTTCAGTTTCTGGCCATTTCTTACAAAGCTGCTTTCAACAATCATGTATAGGTTTCTACGTGGACATATTTCTCTACCTCCCACTCTACACCCAGAATAAATTCTCAGGAGTGCAAGTGCTCGATTATCTAATGGTAAGTTTATGTTTGGTATTTTTATGAAACTGCCAAACTATTTTCCAGATTTCACAGTCCTATGAGCATTTGGTATTGTCACTATTTTGGTTCTTCCAAAAGATATGTAGTGACATCTCATTTTGGATTACATGGATGCAGAGGAACTGGATCTCTCATACATTGCTGGTAGGACTGTGAAATCTGGAAATACAAATGTAATCCAAATGAGACATCACTACATTCCTTTTGGAAGAACTGAAATACTGACAATAGCAAATGGTATTTTGAGTTACATTCGTATTGTAACAGCTAGTGATGTTGAACATTTTTTTTCATGTGCTTATTTGTCATCTTTATATCCTCTTCAGTGACATGTTTCTTAATGTCTTTCACATTTTCTAATTTTGTTAGTTATTTTGGGGGGTTTTGTTTGTTAGTTTTACTGCTGAGTTTTGGGAGGTTCTTATATATTCTAATAGAAGTCTTTGTCAGATATGTACTTTACAATTATTTTCTCTCATTCCATAGCTTGTCTTTCAATTTCCTTATAAGGGTCTTTCTCAGAGCAAATGTTTTTAATTTTGATGAAGTCCAAATTATTGATTTTTCCTTTTATGGATGGTACTCTTGGTATCATGTCTAAGAACATGTGACCGAGCCCTAGGTTCCAGAGTTTTCTCCTATGTTGCCTTTTGAAAATATTATGGTTTTGAGTTATCTATTTTGAGTTGGTTTTAGGAAAAGTGTATGATGTGGATCAAGGTTTATTATTTTTGTCTATGGACATTTAATTGCTTTACTACCATTTGTTTAAAAGAATACCCTTTCTCCTTTGAATTTCTCTTACACCTTTGTCAAAAATCAGATGTTTGCATTTGTGTGGTTCTATTTCTGGGTCTTAAGTGCTCTTAAGTAAATTACTAGAATTGGTCATATTAATTTTTTCACTAGTTGTGCTATCCTGGTATCAGTTTTAGTGCCTGTATTTCATTCAGACTACCCTTAGAGATTAGTAAAACTATAAAATGTAAAATAATTTTTTGATGTAACCTGTTTTACATCAATAAAAAGCACATATGAGCATTTGAACTTATGTTAAATGTTTATTCAAACATTTCTTCTCTGATCACTCTCCCATCTTCTTTATCCAAAAACATAAAATAGAGATTATACCCTACAACATTAGATTACACTCACAACATAAAAGTTCTGTTCTCTAATTAGATGAAATGTTCAAAACAGTGACTGGGAAAGCTCCCCTATTCTACTGGAATGATATGATATCATTTGGAACATCATGTAATTAAATACTAGAAATGAGCTATTGTTGAAATGAGAACACTGTCTAAATGAATAATCTTTACTTACACAATTATTTGCAATGTTCAAATATTGGCCAGAAAATTTTGGTCTTACAAAAAAGATCTGAAATGTAATTTTTTTTCCTATTTAATTCTCTTCACAGAATGAACCTAAGAAGAAAGAGAAATTGTTTCACTGATGTTCAACACAGGGCAACTTTAACTGAATTACTCTAGGGAAACAACAACCAGTTCCATTAAAATCGTCAAGTTTTATCTCCATTCTCCAGCAATTTATAAAGTATACTATCTAAGTCTCTACAGAGAACAAGGCAGATAGAAGCCAGATGACTAAGCACTGGCGTTCTGGTTTTTAAACACATTCCCTGAACCTATTGTGTAACTAACTGATGCTTAGGCTTAGGACTGGCCTTTTTCAGCTTTCTTCATTTCACTCGCATTAAAAAGAGTTCAGATTAAACACATACCCATGAAACTCAGCAAATGGAAAGAAAGCATTAGGCTCTCTTTCAGTTTTAATCAGTACAAAGCTACATTAGTAACATATAAAACTTAAGTGATTCTACATCATGAATCCTTCATCTTATATGTCAAGATTAGAGAAATAAATCAGAGCAGTATTTCCAATTATTGCCATATTCAGTCTTCCCAAATCACCTTGAATTCTTGCAAGCTCCAAGCTAACTCCTATAAGCTATTGTTTATATTATAAATGCATACGATAAAAATTAAAGTGTTTATTTCATTGAGAGCTCATTTTCTTCAGTATTGTATGGCTAAAGAAGCCCTTAGTATCATCTCTTAAACAGGTATTACTACTCTTTCATACAATTCTAAAGCTCAAAGGAATCTCAAGTTTCTTATCATAATTATGACCTTATTTGCTGTGTGAGGCATTGTCCTACACCTCTTAGATATACTTGACAGATGAGGAAACAGAGTTCCCAGGGTCACACAGTTAAATAGCAAAGTCAGTTTAGTTCAAGCAGCCCATATCAAAAGATCATATCCTCAAACCATGCACCATAGAGATTCTCATGGAAACTTCTTATTTTGAAGATATGAACCAATCTCTAATAGGCATTTTGAACTTTTAACTTTTTTGCAGCAGAGTTTGCTAGTATCATTGTTAAATGTTCTATATGTTTTTACTTAAGTTTACCATGCTAGAAACTATTTAACATAATTTTTATGGTTTTTAAATAAATAATTATAAAGTATTAGCATTTGAAATCTTTAAGTTATAAGGCTTAAATATCACTTAAGGTTAGAATAACAATCTTCAAGTAACTGCAAATCAGAAATCGGCAATGACTTGAAATCATTCCAGTGTTTTAAGTACAGTATGAATTGTATACACACTCATACATCTTTGCCATTGTTGTGTCTAACCCTGAATGTATACTATGTATGTATGTAAGTGTATATATATGTGTGTGTGTGTATATGTATATATGTATATGTACATTTGTACGCACACACATATACACTTACATACATGGAGTGGTAGTATCAATGATAGTGTATTTTCTAATATATTGATAGATGTACAAAATACAATGTCCCTTTTATTACTTATGATATTTATGTGCAGATTATTTTGCCTCACTATATACTCAGATGTATTAAGGAAATCCAAAAGATTTGAACAGTTTCCTTTCCCGTTCTAGACAAAGTTACCTGATTGACTGGAAGTGATTGGTAGGTGTGGCAAATCTGATCCGTATTTTTTCTAAGAATTGCTAGTTCTGTAAATATAGCAATTAATCTTAAATACTGTGTGATTAACTTTAAGCTCAGTGAATTATAAACCCTAGATTTAAAATTTCCTCCAAGCCCAAGAATTGGCTGCAACACATTGCAAGATTTTCACCAGGTAGAGTATATTTGGCTATACCTGAAAGTATTTATAATTTCTCATACGGCTGCTTAACAATAAAGTATACTTTTTGTGTCAAGGCTACTCATTAATAATGATGTTTTACAGGTATGATGAATTTTAAAGATAACATTTCACATTATATAAATGAATAAGCTAAGAATTCCAGATAATAAATCATTCATTCTATATGCACAGTGAATTAATTACAAAGGAAAGATTGCATGGCTGGGAAAGTGCTTATTCCACTAAGTACTTCTTCATCCACAAAGAAAAATAAGAGCGTATATTTCCCTGAAACCTTAGCAGAATAGCCATGGAGGATTTTCTGTCCTTGGCCATAGGCATTAACTGAGTACGTTAGAAAAATGAAGAGCAGATATTTATTACAGGGGCAAATCAAAGATAGGGTCTGTTTTAAATAACTGTAATCATAACAAAAATTAACAGTTTGCTATGTACTAGTTGATGTTTTAAGCACCTTACAGTTAATATTGATAATTTTAAATGAAGTAACTAACTTGCAATGAGCTTAAATAACTTGATCAAAATTATCCAGGCTTAAGGGCCTGGCTCCAGAATTCATGCATCTAAGCCCCGCATTCTAGTACCTTTTTAAGAAGGTTACAACCTTCTTCAGCACAGTGGCTGCGTATTTTTAACTCCTCAGAAGCTGGTTTATAGCCTAGCAGGTGATCGGCACATGGAAGAAATTAATTTTGTTTCCATTGAAAAACAATGACAGGGAAACCTAAAGGCTAATATAGTGGCCTGATACATTTTCAAGGCATCAAGAGAGCTACCATCTTTGACCTTAGAGTGGCATATACTCTTCCAGCCTTGTGATCCTCAAGGATTATTTCTGACCCACTGCCTTGTCTAAATTAAAGTAGGTCAAGCCATAGCTTAGACTCTTTTTCTCCTAGACCCAGATCCAGGCTTGGGTTCTACTACTCTTAAAGTAATAAAAAAACTGAGTATTTCTTGTCAAATGAAACCAAATTTTCCTAAATTGCCCATTCTGTACTTGCTTTCCATTTGACCTTACCCTGGCTACTTCAGGCCTCCTCAGGCCTCCTGAATGGAAGGAAAGTCCAGCTTAATTTAGCAAACATGGAAAGGGGAAGAAAAGGAAGAAAAGTTCAATCCAAAATGGGTAACACTGTAAAACAGTCTTTCAGACACACACATACAAAAAAACAAAAAGGCGTTACTTTTGGAAGAGACAACTTTTAACTTCTCATCTTCCCCCTTATACCTCTGCCCACTGAACTCTCAGGCCCACTGCGTGTAGTAAGTATGCCATTTTGCCTTTAGCCTTTCATCCTTGAGACTGGAGAAAAGGGAGAAATGCCTTCTTTGCTTTGTCCCATTCTAGATTTTAAAGCAATTCACTATTACTAGATAATTAACAAGTTTTCTAATCTGAATTAAAGATGCCTCTGGCCATATTAAAATATCAGGAACAAAAAGAAAAATTCTAAACTCTATATTTCCAAAACATGAAAATATTTAACGCACTCTGTAAGAGCACCTTTTACCAATTTTACTACTTATGGTTATCAGTTACAAGTCATTCTACAAAATATTTTCAGATATACTACAATTGATTAAATTAAAATGCTTACATTAAAATTATGATATTTTAATAACATTTTATTTATCAACATATTTTTATCATTTAACATCCCTACAAACTATAAGCTATAGATAGCTCACCAGGCTAGCTGCTGCTTATTTATATATGTAAAATATTTTTATGAAAAGTCATTGCTTAATGTACAGACGCTTAAGTTATCTGTATGCTCAACTCAGCTCACCCCAAAAAAAAAAAAAAAAAGCAAATAAAAGCTATACTGAGATGGCTTTTTTCAACTATTAGGCAAAATTTCAAAAGTTTGCCAAGCTATTCTGTTAGAAAACTGTGGGGAAATGAATGCTAAAACTTTGCTGGTAGAAATGCAAAATAGAACAACCCTAATAGAAGAGAATTTGGCAGTATCTAAACAATTTCATATGCATTACCTTTTGATACTACAATTTCGTGTCTAGGGATCTGTCCAAAACACAAACAGAAATACAAACACAAGTATCCACAAAGCTATTCATTGTAGTACTATTATAGTAACAAAGACTGCAAACCACTCAAAATTCTATCTATAGATGATTTGTTGAGTAAAATATAGCTCTGTTACTCAATCCATAATACATGCACTAAAAGCAAAATTCAGTCTGGGGGAATGCAACAAGATAAATGGCCTGGTTTCTTCAACAGAGAAGTTCTAAGAAAGAAGATAAAATATGTAAATTTTTTTTGATATGTTGACCAAAAAAAAAATCAATGATTCATCCATGTGCATGAAGCTTATCTCACCTTATCGACAAGGTCTCCCTTCTGCCCAGGCTGTAGTGCAGTGGTGTGATCATAGCTCATTTCATCCTCAAAGTCCTGGGCTCAAGCAATCCTTTCCCCTCAGTCCCCCTAATAGCTAAGTCTACAGGCCTGGCTAATTTTTACATTTTTTTGTAGAGACAGGGTCTCACTATGTTTCCCAGGCTTGTCTTGAACTCCTGGCCTCAAGCAATCCTCCTCTTTTGGCCTCCCAAAGGGCTAGGATTACAGGTGTGAGTTTCCATGCCTGACCTTATGATTTTCAAAGACATAATCTTTTAAAGATCATACTGAAATATTTATAGATGTGCTGATATACTGCCTGGGATTTGCTTCAAATTATGTGGGAGACAATGGGCAGGGCTATAAATGAAACAAGATTTGATTCATCTTGATAATGATTGAAACTGGATTATGGATATTTTATGTTTTCTACACTACTATTTTTAATAGTACAAAACACTATAGGACTTGCAAGTTCGTTTTATTCTTGAAACTCTCCTAAAAGGTATTATGATGTTCTCAATTTGACTAATAATATCCTGCTTTGCCAGACCTCACTCACAGAGAAACGGCCAATTGGGCAAATAGTGTATCTGTTCCTTTTTCTTTGTAACATTCACAGCATTTTATTTGTAACTGTTTAAAATACTTTATACATTTAACTTTCATATATGTGTGTGAGTTCCCATTTAACAGATCTATTTGTTAAAAACAAAAGATGGTGAAATCCTTGAATCCCTTCTACTGCTGTCTAAAGTACACGGCACAGCATGGTGACTTTCTGCATAGGTATAGAACTGTGCAACTTCCAACTAATCAAGATATAGGACATTTCTGGCACCTTGAAAGACTTCCTCATGCTCCACCCAGTCTATATGTCTTTAAAGGTAATGTCTATTTTATACTCACAACATTTTCCTTGATCTTGAGCTTCATAGAACTAGAATCATACAACATAGGTCCTTGTAACTAGCTCATTTCATGTCACATTATGTCTTTCAATCAATGGGGTTTTTTTTAGCCTGTTAATTTTTCTTTTTTTTAAATTTGAGACAGAGTCTCACTCAGGCATAAGGGTACTCCCACCTCAGCCTTCCAAGGAGCTGGGAATACAGGCATGTGCCTCCATGACCAGATAATGTTTATATTTTTTGTAGAATTAAGGTCTTACCATGTTGCCTAGGCTTTTCATGAACTCCTGGGCTCAGGCAAACTGCACACCTCAGCCTCCCAAAGTGCTGAGATTACAGTCATCAGCCACCATTCCCAGCCCTCAGTGTTTTTTATATCACTGTATTTCGTTTTTTCCATTTCTGTGGAGGAGTCCATTACATAAATATATCAATTTAGTTATTCTCTGTTGATAGGCTGTGTCCATGTGCAGTTCCCTGTTCAGCAGCTGTTATGAATAAATCTCCTAATCATATTCTTGTACATATATTTCAGTGGTCAAATATATTCGTTTTCCTTGAACAGGTACCTAGAAGTGGGTCATATGATATGCAGATATTTAACTTTAGTTGTTCAACATGGTCATGCCAATTTATACTCACTACCAGTGTATGTACATGTTTGTATTAAGCAGCCACAATAACCTACCTAAACTATGTATAATGATCTTTTGCCAGCTTTCCCTTCCTCAGCACTTGTATTTCTGATATTAATTATCTTTGCAGCACCCAGAAACATGACAGCCTTTCTGAAGAATATTTAAGTAGACATGTGAAGAGAGAGTGAATCATGCAGATAACGGGTAGAAGGAAAAGCAATTGTGAGAGACCTGATGCCACCTCATAATTGATGTATTTGAGGAAAGCAAGGAGACTTTTGCTGGTGGGAAGTGGGTAAGGCAGGGGAGTTGTGGGAGTTACTTTCAGAGTGGTAGCCGGGGTCCAGATGATATAGGCCACATTCAGAAAGTTTGATATTGTTCTAAACATGATGAGAAGCCAGTGAAACAGTTTTGATTTTGGGAGTTACTTTACACAATTTCCATTCTTTTTAACCACAAAGATCACGTTTTTTTAAAACGACTTCACATTTTCTGTGGTTCTTCCAAACTTGCAAGTAAAATAATGTTTTTCAGTTAGCATGATAAATCAGTAGTACTTCAAAAATTGAAGAAATAAGAGTAAAAAAATAGGTTTTGGTTATGAAAAATATAACCTGAATAGTTTACTTAAAAGGAAACTTGGTATTTGCTCCATATATCAAGCTGGACAATTACTACAGTGATGGCTGCTCTATTTCAATATATATTATTCAAATGTTAAAAATTTAAAGCAACAGTTCTCGAGTAGATTTTAGAAACAATTGTAATCATGTGAATTACAAGTCATTATTTAAAGACATTTTCAATTTGTATCCACAAATTGAAATCCAGATATAGGCTACGTTTCTCTAAACAGCCAGAAAGTAACCACCCTTTAAATTTCTATCTGTGCCTTTAACCATTTAACCAACACTTCTCAAACCTTTTTGATTTCCCAAGTCAGCTGGGGAATTCTTAAAAACAATTTCCAATTCCCCTTACAGATCTACCAAATATGACTCTCTGAAGGTGGGAACTCGGAATCTACAATCTTTAAAACTCCTAAACCACCAGCCTAAAATGTCAATTCTTACATAGATCTGTGTTAGTTCCCTGTCGCTATTGTGACAAATTACCACAAACTTAGTGTCTGAAAACAACACAAATTTATTATCATACAGTTTTGGTGGTCAGAAGTCCAGTTTTATAGCAGCCAGAAGCCTAGGGTCTAATGAAGCAAATTAAAGATGGCATTCTTTCTGAAGACCTTAGAGCAGAACACATTCCTTGCCTTTTCCAGCTTCTAGAGGATGCACACAGTCCTTGGTTCTTAGCCAAATCACTGATTCCATCCTTACATCTTCTCTAACTCTAGCCCTCCTGCCTCCCTCTTATAAGGATACCTGTGATTACACTGGGGCCCCAGAATAATCTCCCATCTCAAGATTTTTAAATCAATCACATCTGCAAGTCTTTTATCTACATAAAGTAATGTCTTCACAAGTTTGGGGGATTAAGAGATGAACAGCTGGCGATCATTGAGTTTGTTGTAACATTTTGTTTGTTGAAGTGCGTGCAGAAAAGCTTGCCTCACACAAATATGTAGTTAAAGAAGGACAACCCTCAGAAATTCTCAGACTACACTTTGGAATCCAATGATGTGAAAAAAATTAAGCAGAATTGAAGTGAGGAATTAAAGGATAATGTTCATTTAGAAGAGAAAAGAACAAAAGCAGAAAGAAAAGAAAGAAGGAGAAAAAAAGGAATGGGGGCAAAGGGAAAAAAATTAAAAAAAGAAGAGAAAATAAAAATAGTAAAATAGAAGATGAAAAAAGAATGAAGCAAACAGCAAGTAGAAAAGATAAAAGATGAAATAAGGAGAAAGGAATATGAAAGTGGTGAATATAGCAGAAGAAAGTAATTGAGTAGAATATGGAAAATATATTAAAGAATAAACATGATATTTTAGGACTATTTTAAAGTAATGGAGAGAGTTACAAGATATCAACAGAACTAAAATCTGGAAAAAAAGTGTTTTCAGAAAACACCAATGGATTTGATGACAAATAGTATAATGATTTCCTTGCAAACAATTTTTTTAATTGGTGATTGTGTTAGCAACAGAACACCTGAAAGTAGGTCATTTATAGAGAAAACAAATTTATTTATTATAGTTGTGGAGGCTAGGAAGTCCAAGGTCAAGGGGCTGTATCTGGTGAGTGACTTCTTGCTGATGGGGACTCTCTGCAAAGTCCTAAGGTGACACAGGGCATCACATGGCAAGAAGCTGAATATGCCAGCTTAGATCTCTCTACTTCTTATAGAGTCACAAGTCTCATTCCTATGATAACCCATTAATCCATTCATGAAAGCAGAGCTTTCATGACAGAATCACCTCTTAAAGGCCTTACGTCTCAATACTGCCACAATGGTGATTAAATTTCAACACGAATTTTGTAGAAAACAAATACTGAAACCATAGTAGTGACCCAGAGACATAAGTTTCTAGAATTCATTTGAAATAACAAAAGTAAAATTGTATTCTTCAGAGTTAAGATATAAGCACACATATATTTTAAGCTATATTTAATTATATTTTAATTTTAAGATTTTAGTTTTAATTAAAAAGTTAACACACATTGCAATTTCCCAGCATGTTAACTGAAAATAATTTGGCACAACTTCAATATTCAATAATATGTGTTTAATTGGTGAGTAAAATTAAATGTCCGACAAGAGGGAATTAATTGGTACCAACTAAATGTTTTTCACACCTGAGCATAAAATTAAAATACAGTCAAACCAGCAGAACAAGAATAATTAGTTTATAATGAATTATCACTTTTGAGTATAAAGCACCAAGATCCTCCAAACCTACTTATTTTCCTTATGTAGTAAATTTTATTTTAAAATTAATTCTATGTTTTCCTTATCACAAAAGCAATTATTAATACAGAATAATTATCATATAAATAAGTAAAAATAAATGCATCCAGAAACTACCACTGGTAAAACCTTGATTTGTACTTCCAAATCTCATTCTACGTTCAAGTAACTTTTATTCATTTTTTCAGGCTGTCATATTTTACTTCAGCATTTCATCAATGGTAGAAACTTTGTTCAGTGTTCCAACCACTACACTGTTGTTGAAAGTATAAGTTGCTCCAACCAGTATGCTAATGTTAGATATTTTGGATTTTCCAACTAGTGTCCTACTGTTTGATATTAAAATTAACCCAAGTTTTTATATTAAAAATAGTGATGTGAATGTGTAATTGACTTTAAAATGATTAGAAAAAATACAAAATTGAGAAAAGTCTAAAAATAAACCAAAATAAGTAGAGATTAATAAAAATTTACAAAAACAACATGATGTACTAAAATTGCCCATGCTCAAAATATAACTAACTGAGACTCAATTCTCAAGATTTATTATGTGGATCAATCTGTTTTCTCCTAAACTGCTTTAGGCAATTATCAAGGGAAAGAGTTGGGAAATAGGAAGAGATGCAAAAGTTAACTTCACAATACTATTCTCTCTCGAGGAATGGAATAAATGCTTTCTCAAGGAAATAGATTTAGAGGGAAATAAATTGCACTGTATCACTCCCCAGATCTTATTCTCTTAACCTATGGGTCTTAACAATTAACCCTTAATAATTAAAAGTTCTGCCCTGGGTGGAGCAGACCATTATTCTCTCAGGCTAGTCCTACTCCTACTTCCTAAAACAATTGCCCTATTCCAAATACAGCCTTTTTTAGTATTATCCCAGCTGGATGTGGATTTAGCTTTTGCCTCAAGAAAATATCAGATTAAATCAAAATATCACATAAAATTAATTCCAAGTTCACACTACCCCACAGGCTAATAAAGTGAAATAAAATAAATTGCTTCCTATAATAATTTCCATCCTAAACATCATATCTTGTTGCAAGGATTGATATAGCTTTCTAGAAATTTGATAATTAGTTCAATGACAGAAGAAATACACCTTAAAGAATACAACTATTTAAACGTCCAACATGTAAATGTTATTAATTCCTCTCCCCTTTAGGACAGTCCAGGAAAATGTTAAAGTCCAAAATTTAATTTCACTCCAAAATTAATAAAATCTCAAGAAAGTCCACAATCATCATTCTCAATTTCTTACTCTGCTCATTCTCAGCCAGAGGGTTCTCTTGGAATCACAGGATATTATTCTGTTGACTGGTTTTCCCTCGAAAAAGCAAATTTCTTTTAGGTTTTAAAGTTGAATTAATCGAATCCTAAATCTATTTATATTTTAAATTCCAAATGAAGACTTTAAAATAGCAGTGTCTGGCACATACTGAGAATGATAAATAAAATTATTATTATTATTGTATGTGTTATTGTATTAAAAGAGCCTTTAACGATTGCTAGGACATGTATTGTCATTGCAATACCAGCCCTATACTCTGTTAAAAGACAAACTTCAGCTGAATTAAAGTTAAAGGAGTTTAATTGAGCAACAAATGATTCATGAATCAGGAACCCCCAGAATCACAGCAGATTCAGAAAGACTCCAGCATAGGCACATAGTGGGATAAGGTTTATAGACAAAATAAGGAAAGTGAGGTAGAGAAATCGGAAGTGAGGTACAGAAATAGGACGTGAGGTACAGAAACAAGTGGATTGGTTACAGCTCAGCCTTGGCCTTATTTGAACAGTTTGAACACTCAACAGTGTACGAGTGGTTGAAGTATGGCTGCTGGGATTGGCCAAGACCCAGGCACTGTTACAGGCACACATTCCCATGTTAGGTTCTCGATCTTGTCTACCTGTTAAGTTAAGTTGCAGTTTGTCCACAAAAACACAAGTATAGAAGTGTAGACTTCCTTCTCAGCCTATATTTAGTTTGCTTTAACAACTCATAAAATTTAGAAAACACAAGAAATTCCCAAGTGTCCATAGTTAATATTGCATTTTTATTGTTATACATTCTCCATACTAACGTTCCCCAAAATTCCTGTTATCTGACAAAAGGCTTAGACACCAAGATAACATGATAAGCAAGGAAAAATCTTTTTGGTTTCACCTCTGGTGGATGCCAATTAGCCTGTGAAGACTGATGGAGTTCACAACCTGTGAGTTTCCTGTAAATGGACAGAACAGGTGGTTATGTCACCTTTATCATATCTCAGGATTGGGGGAGTAAGATAAAGTGGGATCAACCTCTTCTTTCTGCTTTCTTTCCCAGCAATTGACATTTGTGATGACCTGTTTTCATGTAAAATGTACAAGTCTGCAGCAACGACTCCCACAGTCCCTGGGTCTAACGTGACGTTCCTTGTTTCTTCACTGGGCATTTCTTTTTTCTTTTTCTTTTTCTTTTTTATTATTATACTTTAAGTTCTAGGGTACATGTGCATAACGTGCAGGTTTGTTACATATGTATACTTGTGCCATGTTGGTGTGATGCACCCATCAAATCGTCAGCACCCATCAACTCGTCATTTACATCAGTTATAACTCCCAATGCCATCCCTCCCTCCTCCCCGCTCCCCATGATAGGCCCCAGTGTGTGATGTTCCCCTTCCTGAGTGCAAGTGATCTCATTGTTCAGTTCCCACCTATGAGTGAGAACATGCGGTATTTGGTTTTGTGTTCTTGTGATAGTTTGCTAAGAATGATGGTTTCCAGCTGCATCCATGTCCCTACAAAGGACACAAACTCATCCTTTTTTCTGGCTGCATAGTATTCCATGGTGTATATGTGCCACATTTTCTTAATCCAGTCTGTCACTGATGGACATTTGGGTTGATTCCAAGTCTTTGCTATTGTGAATAGTGCTGCAATAAATATACGTGTGCATGTGTCTTTATAGCAGCATGATTTATGATCCTTTGTGTATATATCCAGTAATGGGATGGCTGGGTCATATGGTACATCTAGTTCTAGATCCTTGAGGAATCGCCATACTGTTTTCCATAATGGTTGCACTAGTTTACAATCCCACCAACAGTGTAAAAGTGTTCCTATTTCTCCACATCCTCTCCAGCACCTGTTGTTTCCTGACTTTTTAATGATTGCCATTCTAACTGGTATGAGATGGTATCTCATTGTGGTTTTGATTTGCATTTCTCCGATGGCCAGTGATGATGAGCATTTTTTCATGTGTCTGTTGGCTGTATGAATGTCTTCTTTTGAGAAATGTCTGTTCATATCCTTTGCCCACTTTTTGTTGGGGTTGTTTCTTTTTTTCTTGTAAATTTGTTTGAGTTCTTTGTAGGTTCTGGATATTAGCCCTTTGTCAGATGAGTAGATTGCAAAAATTTTCTCCCATTCTGTAGGTTGCCTGTTCACTCTGATGGTAGTTTCTTTTGCTGTGCAGAAGCTCTTTAGTTTAATTAGATCCCATTTGTCAATTTTGGCTTTTGCTGCCGTTGCTTTTGGTGTTTTAGACATGAAGTCCTTGCCAATGCCTATGTCCTGAATGGTACTACCTAGATTTTCTTCTAGGGTTTTCATGGTATTAGGTCTAACATTTAAGCCTCTAATCCATCTTGAATTAATTTTTGTATAAGGAGTAAGGAAAGGATCCAGTTTTAGCTTTCTATTTATGGCTAGCCAATTTTCCCAGCACCATTTATTAAATAGGGAATCCTTTCCCCATTTCTTGTTTCTCTCAGGTTTGTCAAAGATCAGATGTCTGTAGATGTGTGGTATTATTTCTGAAGACTCTGTTCTGTTCCATTGGTCTATATCTCTGTTTTGGTACCAGTACCATGCTGTTTTGGTTACTGTAGCCTTGTAGTATAGTTTGAAGTCAGGTAGCATGATGCCTCCAGCTTTGTTCTTTTGACTTAGGATTGTCTTGGCAATGCGGGCTCTTTTTTGGTTCCATATGAACTTTAAAGCAGTTTTTACCAATTCTGTGAAGAAACTCATTGGTAGCTTGATGGGGATGGCATTGAATCTATAAATAACCTTGGGCAGTATGGCCATTTTCACGATATTGATTCTTCCTATCCATGAGCATGGTATGTTCTTCCATTTGTTTGTGTCCTCTTTGATTTCACTGAGCAGTGGTTTGTAGTTCTCCTTGAAGAGGTCCTTTACATCCCTTGTAAGTTGGATTCCTAGGTATTTTATCTCTTTGAAGCAATTGTGAATGGAAGTTCATTCCTGACTTGGCTCTCTGCTTGTCTGTTACTGGTGTATAAGAATGCTTGTGATTTTTGCACATTAATTTGGTATCCTGAGACTTGCTGAAGTTGCTTATCAGCTTAAGGAGATTTTGGGCTGAGACGATGGGGTTGTCTAAATATACAATCATGTCATCTGCAAACAGGGACAATTTGACTTCTTCTTTTCCTCACTGAATACCCTTGATTTCTTTCTCTTGCCTGATTGCCCTAGCCAGAACTTCCAACACTATGTTGAATAGGAGTGGTGAGAGAGGGCATCCCTGTCTTGTGCCAGTTTTCAAAGGGAATTTTTCCAGTTTTTGCCCATTCAGTATGATATTAGCTGTGAGGTACGTTCCATCAATACCGAATTTATTGAGCGTCTTTAGCATGAAGGGCTGTTGAATTTTGTCAAAGGCCTTTTCTGCATCTATTGAGATAATCATGTGGTTCTTGTCTTTGGTTCTGTTTATATGCTGGATTACTTTTATTGATTTGCGAATGTTGAACCAGCCTTGCATCCCAGGGATGAAGCCCACTTGATCATGGTGGATAAGCTTTTTGATGTGCTGCTGAAACCGGTTTGCCAGTATTTTATTGAGGATTTTTGCATCGATGTTCATCAGGGATATTGGTCTAAAATTCTCTTTTTTTGTTGTGTCTCTGCCAGGCTTTGGTATCAGGATGATGTTGGCTTCATGAAATGAGTTAGGGAGGATTCCCTCTTTTTCTATTGATTGGAATAGTTTCAGAAGGAATGGTACCAGCTCCTCCTTGTACCTCTGGTAGAATTCAGCTGTGAATCCATCTGGTCTTGGATTTTTTTTTGGTTGGTAGGCTATTAATTATTGCCTCAATTTCAGAGCCTGCTATTGGTCTATTCAGGGATTCAACTTCTTCCTGGTTTAGTCTTGGGAGAGTGTAAGTGTCCAGGAAATTATCCATTTCTTCTAGATTTTCTAGTTGATTTGCGTAGAGGCGTTTATAGTATTCTCTGATGGTAGTTTGTATTTCTGTGGGGTCGGTGGTGATATCCCCTTTATCATTTTTTATTCCGTCTATTTGATTCTTCTCTCTTTTCTTCTTTATTAGTCTTACTAGCGGTCTGTCAATTTTGTTGATCTTTTCGAAAAAACCAACTCCTGGATTCATTGATTTTTTGGAGGGTGTTTTGTGTCTCTATCTCCTTCAGTTCTGCTCTGATCTTAGTTATTTCTTGCCTTCTGCTAGCTTTTGAATGTGTTTGCTCTTGCCTCTCTAGTTCTTTTAATTGTGATGTTAGAGTGTCAATTTTAGATCTTTCCTGCTTTCTCTTGTGGGCATTTAGTGCTATAAATTTCCCTCTACACACTGCTTTAAATGTGTCCCAGAGATTCTGGTATGTTGTATCTTTGTTCTCATTGGTTTCAAAGAACATCTTTATTTCTGCCTTCATTTCGTTATGTACCCAGTAGTCATTCAGGAGCAGGTTGTTCAGTTTCCATGTAGTTGAGCGGTTTTGATTGAGTTTCTTAGTCCTGAGTTCTAGTTTGATTGCACTGTGGTCTGAGAGACAGTTTGTTATAATTTCTGTTCTTGTACATTTGCTGAGGAGTGCTTTACTTCCAATTATGTGGTCAATTTTGGAATAAGTGTGATGTGGTGCTGAGAAGAATGTATATTCTGTTGATTTGGGGTGGAGAGTTCTATAGATGTCTATTAGGTCTGCTTGGTGCAGAGATGAGTTCAATTCCTGGATATCCTTGTTAACTTTCTGTCTCATTGATCTGTCTAATGTTGACAGTGGGTCGTTGAAGTCTCCCATTATTATTGTATGGGAGTCTAAGTTTCTTTGTAAGTCTCTAAGGACTTGCTTTATGAATCTGGGTGCTCCTGTATTGGGTGCATATATATTTAGGATGGTTAGCTTCTTCCTATTGAATTGATCCCTTTACCATTATGTAATGGCCTTCTTTGTCTCTTTTGATCCTTGATGGTTTAAAGTCTGTTTTATCAGAGACTAGGATTGCAACCCCTGCTTTTTTTGGTTCTCCATTTGCTTGATAGATGTTCCTCCATCCCTTTATTTTGAGCCTATGTATGTCTCTGCATGTGAGATGGGTCTCCTGAATACATCAGATTGATGGGTCTTGACTCTTTATCTAGTTTGCCAGTCTGTGTCTTTTAATTGGAGCATTTAGCCCATTTACATTTAAGGTTAATATTGTTATGTGTGAACTTGATCCTGCCATTATGATATTAACTGGTTATTTTGCTCATTAGTTGATGCAGTTTCTTCCTGGCCCCGATGGTCTTTACATTTTGGCATGTTTTTGCAATGGCTGGTACCGGTTGTTCCTTTCCATGTTTAGGGCTTCCTTCAGGGTCTCTTGTAAGGCAGGCCTGGTGGTGACAAAATCTCTAAGCATTTGCTGATCTGTAAAGGATTTTCTTTCTCCTTCACTTATGAAACTTAGTTTGGCTGGATATGAAATTCTGGGTTGAAAATTATTTTCTTTAAGAATGTTGAATATTGGCCCCCACTCTCTTCTGGCTTGCAGAGTTTCTGCCGAGAGATCTGCTGTTAGTCTGATGGGCTTCCCTTTGTGGGTAACCCGACCTTTCTCTCTGGCTGCCCTTAAGATTTTTTCCTTCATTTCAACTTTGGTGAATCTGGCAATTCTGTGTCTTGGAGTTGCTCTTCTCGAGGAGTATATTTGTGGTGTTCTCTGTATTTCCTGAATTTGAATGTTGGCCTGCCCTACTAGGTTGGGGAAGTTCTCCTGGATGATATCCTGAAGAGTGTTTTCCAATTTGGTTCCATTTTCCCCCTCACTTTCAGGCACCCCAATCAGACGTAGATTTGGTCTTTTTACATAATCCCATACTTCTTGCAGGCTTTGTTCATTTCCTTTTCTTCTTTTTTCTTTTGGTTTCTCTTCTCACTTCATTTCATTCATTTGATCCTCAATCGCTGATACTCTTTCTTCCAGTTGATCGAGTTGGTTACTGAAGCTTGTGCATTTGTCACGTATTTCTCATGTCATGGTTTTCATCTCTGTCATTTCGTTTATGACCTTCTCTGCATTAATTAGTCTAGCTGTCAATTCTTCCTCTCTTTTTTCAAGATTTTTTTGGCGATGGGCTGCGCTTCTTTGCAGAGGGAGATGCGCTCCTATTTTTTGAATTTCCAGCTTTTCTGCCCTGCTTTTTCCCCATCTTTGTGGTTTTATCTGCCTCTTGTCTTTGATGATGGTGACCTACTGATGGGGTTTTGGTATAGGTGTCCTTCCTGTTTGTTAGTTTTCCTTCTAACAGTCAAGACCCTCAGCTGTAGGTCTGTTGCAGATTGCTTGAGGTCCACCGCAGACCCTGTTTGCCTGGGTATCAGCAGCAGAGGCTGCAGAAGATAGAATACTGCTGAACAGCGAGTGTACCTGTCTGATTCTTAGTTTGGAAGCTTCCTCTCAGGGGTGTACTCCACTGTGTGAGGTGTGGGGTGTCAATCTGCCCCTAATGGGGAATGTCTCCCAGTTAGGCTACTCAGGGCTCAGGGACCCACTTAAGCAGGCAGTCTGTCCCTTCTCAGATCTCAGCCTCCGTGTTGGGAGATCCACTGCTCTCTTCGAAGCTGTCAGACAGAGTCGTTTGCGTCTGCAAAGGTTTCTGCTGCTTTTGTTGTTGTTGTTGTTGTTGTTGTTGTTTAGCTGTGCCCTGTCCCCAGAGGTGGAGTCTACAGAGACAGGCAGGCTTCCTTGAGCTGCTGTGAGCTCCACCCAGTTTGAGCTTCCCAGTGGCTTTGTTTACCTACTTAAGCCTCAGCAATGGTGGGCGCCCCTCCCCCAGCCTCGCTGCTGCCTTGCGGTTAGATCGCAGACTGCTGTGCTAATAATGAGGGAGGCTCCATGGGCGTGGGACCCGCCTGACCAGGTATGGGATATAATCTCCTGGTGTGCCTGTTTGCTTAAAGCGCAGTATTGAGGTGGAAGTTACCCAATTTTCCAGGAGCTGTGTGTCTCACTTCCCCTGGCTAGGAAAAGGGATTCCCTTCCCCCTTGCGCTTCCCAGGTGAGGTGATGCCTCGCCCTGCTTCAGCTCTCTCTGGTCGGGCTGCAGCAGCTGACCAGCACCGATTATCCGGCACTCCCTAATGAGATGAACCCAGTACATCAGTTGAAAACGCAGAAATCACTGGTCTTCGGTGTCGCTCACGCTGGGAGTTGGAGACTGGAGCGGTTCCTATTCAGTCATCTTGCTCCGCACTCTTCACTGGGCATTTTAAGCCACTTACTAACGCCGCTTGCTCTGTCCATTGCTTAACCCTGTTTAATCTTCCTACTAAGGAGAAGTTTCTCCTCACAATTTTTTTTCCTTAGCTGAAAAATTATCCAAGGTGGAATCTTGAATTGAAATTACATCTGTTCCTTCTGACACATGTCCTGAAATTCAGAGGACCATAAATGCACCTTAAAAATTGTCCTTTTAACAGCTTTTTCACTTTTTGTATGTTGAGCAATTTCTACTACTTCAATATCAAAATTAACTTTGTTTCAACGATTGTTTTTTGCTGCTTTAATGAGGCACGCTCTAGTGTTCAATTTTCCCCTGTGGTTTCCCTATTTCCTTGAGGCAGGCTCAGCACAGTTTTTAAGATTTAATTTTTTAAGCTATCCCTTTGCTTCTCTTCCAATTGTACTTTCTTTTCGTTTCTTTTCTTTCTTTTTTTTTTTTTTTTTTCCTTTGTTTTTGGATGAAGATATTATATTTTGGTTTTTTGTTTGTTTTGTTTTTCATGATTGTTAAGATTAAATGTTCAACTAGCCCAGGATTAGACTCCATCTGTTAATGTCCTGCCTGGTTCCCCTTTAGTATATTTCACACTTTGTATGCCTTCCCTTAGAGTCCTAACTATATATTTTGCTGGTATGCTATCCAAGGATGTATGTCACATTGAAAGTAATCTAAAAATGGTAAGACATGTCAAGATCATCTTCTGAGGCTTCTCTCAAATTTATTCAAATTCTTATTTTTTACTCATTTTAATGTGTTCCATTCCTCAATGAATGATTAGCATAAGTGATTTTATTACTTACTTGTATCTGAAGTTTAATGAGGTGCCTCTCAGGGTGTCCAGGGATCCAGCCTTTCTCTGGGTTATCACTCCAGTTCACTTCATGAGTGACCTCTTCTTTTCTGTTAGCTTTCTCTGATCCGAGTCAATCAAGTAATAACTCACATATCACTGCCCATATTATTAATACCATTCAAAAATGTTCTGAGTATATCTGCGGAAGATGAGCTTTTTTTGTTTGTTTGTTTTTTGTTGTTGTTGTTGTTGTTGTTTGTTTGTTTGTTTTTCTGTGAGGTATTGCAGGGGCCTAAGAAAGTATTTTTTTTAATGAATAAACAAATCTATATTTTTAGCCTGTCATCTAAATCTAGTTTGGTTTCAATAACCTTGCCTCTTTTTAAGTATGCCCCTCCTGTATGCCTTGATGCTTCCACAGTGCACTTGCTATTTCCAGAGCTAAAATCACTTCCTGAATTTCATTCATCTAACATCTTGAAATTTCTCAGATGTCCCAATTTCTTATAGTCTTTCAGATCGAACAAATTCTCTACAATAAAACACCCTAAGTACAAGCTTTCTTTACCAACTTTGACCTTGAGATGTACAGCAATCTCATCCAAAATTTTTTTGACCCCTTCCAAATGAAAGTGATATTTTCATGCAAATAGAGTACCCTTACCCTTTTCTGATTTATCTACTCATTTATAAATATTCACCACTTTTCCATGGTTGAGAACCCTGACTGGCTTTTGAAGCAACATCCACAGTCAGAGCTTCTATAGTTAATAAATCAGACACACTTAGAAACTGCATGTTCGAGAAGTGGTAGTTGTCCTTGAAACTATTGGACAGGCCACATAAATACAGGAAGTTATCTACAATGTTGTTTACTTGATCCTGAATACAGCTGATAAAATGATAAAGTAGAACAATTATTTGTCTATTGATTTAATACATCAACTAAGGCTGAACACTAAAATGACAAGGCTAAAACCTCATGTTCTAGTGCTTGTACCCCATGTGACACATAGCTTCTCTTTGAGGTTTAAAGTCACAGCCTGTAGGCTTTATTGAGAAAATACAAGGAGGAAAATGTCTCTCAGTGACCAGTGTATACAAAGCCTGTACACTGCTCTCTTTAAGGTAAAATACCCTCTATTGAGACTAAAAGACTCTCTTTTCTTCGTTCTCTAATCCCTGGCTCAGCAGTACCTACTTGGGTTTCCTCTGTAATTCAAGGTCAACCACAGAGGCATGGATAATCACATTGGTTAAAAACAGCCACCACTTTTCTTTCCTTTGAGAAAAGTGTCTTGAATCTTATCACTAAGTACTAAGAAACATTTATCTTATTTATTTCTCCCATTGATATTTATTGAACACATCCTAAATGCCTGACAGTCCAGTAAGTGGTAGTACTCAAATGGTCCACATAAGCCACATGGCTTTCAGACTAGAGGCAGACATTAAATAAATAACACAAACATAATTATATATAAAGTTTCATCACTTTTAAGACACTTTTTTTTTTTTTTACATTTTATTGTACTTTACCATTGCATGGTATCTTACAACCAATGGGGTTTCATAATCTCTAAAGGCCAGGCAAGAGTCATCGTGCAGTAGTCACTGTTGGCATATGACTGAGCTATCCATTGTTGTCACTTAGCTTGAATTATGTGTATTTTTGAATACACACTGGTAAATTTCAGTGACATTTTAATGTCTCAGAGAGATAATATTATGATTTGATCTGAAATTTTAAAGGTTATTTTGTGTGCAGAAAGAGACAAACAGGGAAGGGCAGTGTCAATGCAATATGAAGGAAGAAGTAGTCAGTAGCCAGATCTCAATGGTAGCCTGGAGGCTAGAGTAATACATTTTAATTTTTATCTTAAGTGCAGTGGTGAGTCATTGAAATATTTTAATCAGGTAAGTAACATGTTCCAATTTGTATTCTAATAGATCAGTGTACCTATAGGTTAAGCTAATTGAGAAACAATAACAGAAGGGGAACCACTTAAGATATTGATTACTGTGTGTTATTGATAAAGTAGGATGGTGGACTAGCAGAAATTGGGAGAAGTATATGGATTTGGGGTATACTGGGAAGTAGAACTTAAAAGAACTTGATGTTAAACTGAAACTAAATTTGGGGGAAGAGGCTAGGTGCATTGTTCCACTCCTGTAATCCCAGTGGTTTGGGAGGCTGAGGTGAACAAATCACCTGAGGTCAGGAGTTCGAGAACAGCCTGGCCAACATGGTGAAATCCCATCTCTACCAAAAAAATAAAAAATTCGTCAGGTGTGGTGGTGCACATCTGTAATTCTAGAAGTAGATTCAAAAGGGTAGTTGTTACCTCTAGACTGAGGAAAAGAAACAAGAAAGGAACTAAGAACTAGGTGAGACCACCACTCAGAAATGCTGTGATTCAGACTTCTACAAAGACAGTATGGCTACCAAAGGAACATGTAGCCTGTCAGTGATGAAACTTGTCAAAGGTGTTGGACTAACAATAGTTTCAGAAGCAACCAGCTGTTGGAATATGGACAGGCTGGAGCCTTCAGGAGGACAGAAGAGTTGCTGGTAGGAAGAACATGGCCTGAGGGCACAACTGGGTCATGTCTGCACAGACACCTGGAATCATAGGCTGAAAAGTCAATATGGAGAACTTGAATCTGGAAGGGTAGTATTTTTCTACTACTATCTCTTTGCAGGGTGACTTGCAAAGGAGTTTACAGAGCCCAGCTCCAATATCGCAAAGCAAGGTAGACAAGGTTAGATTTGGAGCTGACAGGCGATACATTGATCATTGGCACAGTGATTTATGTATTAATTGTTTTAATAATAATTTACTGTCTATGTATTAGTCAACTTAATTTAATCTACTATATTTAAGGTATTTGCTGCATATAAGGCTATCATTAGCTAACACATTTCTACAAATGTCAAATAAAAACAACTCCAGACATTGATATATAAAGAGTTTATCAGAAAAGACAATTGCATGAGTGGGAAAGGGATTATTGTAATGGAGTGGGGAGACTATCGCAATAGGGAGAAGGCTCAGACCATGAGATCTGCAAGTATCTCAGAGGTCAGTCAGAAAAGGACTTTTATAAGGAGGAGTAAATAAGACAAAAATGGATGAGAAGTGGGCTGAAAGGAAGGTAGTAGATTAGAAAATGCTTTACCCTCAGGTCAGCCTATTCTTGGGAGAGGCTATTAAGTAGGGGTTGTTTGCTGGTTCAGGATGTGCTTATATCAGTGTTCTGGACCTGAGGAAGGAGAATAGCTTAACCAAAGTCTGGTTAACAAGCATTTTGTTCCTGTTGATCAGCAGGGACAAGCAGTTCAGCTAATCATTTATGAAGCAAAAAATGAGAATTTGAAGGGTCTGTGTCTGGCCTTGTCTTAGGTTAAAAAAGGACACATCCATGAGTTTTATCTCAGCCATGCGAGGAGGGATGATTTTTTACACTAAACTCTTTTCTGGAACTTTAAAAAGGTGGGGGAATTTATCTAACCATCGCTGTTCCACAATCACATGGCTTGGGTAAAGATCAGCGTTGTCACTACTGATCTATTTGGAAAATAAACATTGTCCTTTTCAGGATTGTTTCTATAATAAACAAACCAAGTATACAGTTTGCCCTCCAATTCTTTCTAATAAACATATATACAATTCTTAAAGTTAGAATATGCAAAACAGTCTGTAAGTGCCATTGGACAATTTCTCCTTGGCCTTCTGAAGGTTCTGAAAAATCAACTGACAAAAGAGAAATTAATTGTAGAAAACACATACGAATTTACTTAACATATATGTAGGGCAGTGTGCAAAATGGAGACCCAAAGACACAGGGAAAATTGTCCGTTTTTATGCTTAAATTCAACAGAGGATGGACAGTCATGTAGAAATATAATTGATCAAAAGGTAATGTTCTGATCCCCACTGAATGGGGAAACCCAGCAAGGCCTGTCTGTCTAGATTATTCCTGGCCTCTCTGTCTGTGTGGCATTTCTTTCTTCTGGGTGTGGGGTAGGGCACTCTCTGGAATGTGGACCTTATGACTTACACTCAAACAAGATAGGTCAGATCATTTCTTTATGGTCAGTTTTTACACAGAAGGGTGGAAGGAAAATAAAGTAATGTTTTTATGTTTTATGGCTGATTCTGGGGAAAAGATGTTCTGATTTCTATGACCTGCCTTTAGGAAGAGGGATTCCCTTTCTATGGCTAACCCCAGGGGAGAATGGGACTGAGAGACAGGAGGGCAGGAGGAGGGCAGCAAAAACTTTTGCTTCAAGGCTGCTTCTGAGGCCTTCATTTTGAGGTATTGTTTTCTCAGCCTCAACAGGTCCCTTTCAAATTATTCAAAACTTACAGTTCAGAAAATATAGCAGAAAGGAAAAAGTTAGAACAACAAAATTATAACATAAACTCTATTAGTCAGGGTTCTTTAGAGGGACAGAACTAATAGAAAAAAAAAAATATATATATATATATATATATATTCTATTATATATCACAACAATCAATATCTTAAGTGGTTCCCCTTCTGTTATTGTTTCTCAATTAGCTTAACCTACAGGTACACTGATCTATTAGAATACAAATTGGAACATGTTACTTACCTGATTAAAATATTTCAATGACTCACCACTGCACTTAAGATAAAAATTAAAATGTATTACTGTAGCCTCCAGGCTACCATTGAGATCTGGCTACTGACTACTTCTTCCTTCATATATATATATATATATATATATATGTGTGTGTGTGTGTGTGTGTGTGTGTGTGTGTGTGTGTGTATACATATATGAAAGGGAGTTTATTAAAGAGAATTGACTCACACAGGACTATCACAAGGTAAAGTCCCAACATAGACTGTCTGCAAGTTGAGGAGCAAGGAAGCCAGTGGTGGATCAGTCCAAGTCCCAAAACCTCAAATGTAGGGAAGCCGACAATGCAGGCCTTCAGACTGTGGCCAAAGGCCCAAAAACCCTGACAAACCCAGAGCTGGTATAAGTCCAAGAGTCCAACAGCTGAAGAACTCGGAGTCTGATGTTCAAGGGCAGGAAGCATCCAGCACGGGAGACAGATGATGGCCAGAAGACTCAGCAAGTCTCTCTCAAGTTCAAAGTTCCACAGATCTCTAGGGCAGGGGCAAATGTCACCAGTCTTTTAGCAAAGCAAGAGTGACTTTTACTTCAGTTCCTATTAAGTTCCTCACCTCAATCTGAGACTTTCTCAGCCTGAACTTCATTGTCCATATCACTATCAGCATTTTGGTGAAAGCCAAATGCTTTCAACAATGCTTTTCAACAAGTCTCTAGGAAGTTCCTAACTTTCCCACATTTTCCTGTCTTCTTCTGAGCCCTCCAAATTGTTCCAGCCTCTGTCTCTTACCCAGTTCCAAAACCGCTTCCACATTTTCGAGTGTCTTTACAGCCACTCCCTACTACCTAGTACCAATTTACAATGTTAGTCCCTTCTCATTCTGCTAAGAAAGATATACCTGAGACTGGGTAATTTATAAAGGAAAGAGGTTTAATTGACTCACTGTTCAGCATGGTTGGAAAGGCCTCAGGAAACTTACAATCATGGCAGAAAGGGAAGCAAACACGTCCTTCCTCACATGGTGACAGCAAAAGGAGTTGCAGAGCAAAGTGGGGGGAAAAGCTCCTCACAAAACCATCAGATCTTGTGAGAATTCACTCACTATCACAAGAACAGCATGGAGGTAACTGCCCCCATGATTCAGTTTCCTCCCATTGAGTCCCTCCCACAACACGTGGGGATTATGGGAACTATGGTTCTAGATGAGACTTGGGTGGGGACACAGCCACACTGTGTCATAAGACTTTTATATAAAAACACCTTTAACTAAAAGGACTGTAAGTTAAAGCATTTTATAATGTTTGCAACTCAGAACAAATCCTAGCATGGCTTATGCAAAACAATACAGGAAAATAAATCCATCGTTAGAGCCAAGAAAAAATAAAAAGGGAAGAAAATAAAGTGCAGAGTTCAACAAAGAGCTATGTTATTTAGTACTTTGCCAGATAAAGTTCTTCAATAGATCTCACAGGTATGGTTGTCCTTTTGCTTTCTACCCGTCTCTTTTTGCTATCTGTTTTCACACATAGACCAGAAGAGAGAAAGCCTTAACTGCAACTATTTAGAAGCAGTCCATCTATCATATCCTGTCACTATCTGGAGAGTGTTATGAAGAATATTTCAGCATGAAATGCTAATGTAACTAGTGTTGTAATCACAATGAAAATGTTAATGAACATAATGCTGTTAACAATGATGATGATGATGGTGATGCTGTGAAAGAATGCCCTAAGAAAGCCATAACTCTGAAGGGTTTTACCATTAACAGGTAAGAAGAGATTTTCAACATCAGGCCACAAGCCTAATATAAACTTAATAATCTTGACTTTTTTCCTACGTTAACCAATTTGTTTTAACTACATCTCAATTTTAACTGCCATTTTTAGGAGGACAATATTTTTCTACCTTGGAAGGCTATTGCAAGGGAGAATTAACTTAATTTCTGAAGGCCTTTGTAATGTGAAGTTATCCTTAAATCATTCCTTTCAACCACTCTGGTAAGGAGATACATCCAATGCCATGCTTTAAGAGCCAATTAATTTTTAAAGTCAGAAAGATATAAAATAGGCATGTACCTGCCCTGAGAGAATTTTTTTTTTATTATTCTTCTTCATAGAAGGTCCCAAGGTTAGGTATATATGCCTATATAAAGGTATATGTGCCTTACTATCAAAATGTATTTAAAGTCACAAACTATAAATTAGTCTGAAAAAGGATGACACTATTTACTTCTCCTTGTCTAATCCTCAGTAATAGGCTTTTATTCTGTTTGACCACAAACCATAAATAACTTCTTTTTCCTTTTTCTTTATTAGTTGCACTTATCCATATAAACTCTGACAAAGACTGTTTCTTTTGGCCAAAAGTTTAGTGAGGCACCTCTGAGTTTTCTGTTTGACTAGTCTTGACCTTGGGCTTTCCCCCTCTGTCTGTAAAATTCATTTTGAGCAAGAATCCTGCTAAGTCTCTTATTACTTGAGCACCCCGGGTATCTTATCACCCTGACCTGCCTTTAGCAATACTCCTTTCAAATAAGTTTAGCCAGAAACCCCTTATCCTTGACATTTCTTCTTAGTAATTTTCCATCCACTCACTCTCATTCTTCCTTTTGGTTATAAGTCTCCAATTGTCCTTGTCGAAGTTAGACTTGAGTCCAATCTCTCTCCTATACTGTGAGATCCCATTGCAGTCATTCCTAAAGCTATCTCCATGGCCCCACCTCAATAAAACTTGCCTTACCATCTTTAACAAGTGTCATGAATATTTTTTTTCTTTATCTCAAATGCACCAATTACTGAAAAGCAACTGTTGCTGTGCCCTGTTTCCTTTTATATTCACAGGGCCTGGATCATGGTCAGTCTTCAAGGACTGGGCCTCAACACTCTTACCCTAATGCAACCTAGTTGGGAATTCTCCTAAGGTTCAAATTTTGAGAATCAATAGCTGGCCTCCACACTTCATTTACTGGCTATTCCAGAGTACATCTCAATAGCTTAATATTTTTTTCAAACAGGGAAAACTTATTTCTTAATGCTTTCTTCTATTGTCTGAAACAAGTTGTCCTTCACTAAGTCACACATGTCTTTCACATATTTTCAGCTTATTTTCCTAATCCATGTGCAACCAATCCATGTGCACACAGCAACAACATACCTTGACATTATTTTTAAATGCAAAGTCATCTTGGTTTGAATACACAGCCACTATACAAATTTCTGTATTTGACACATAAATAAATTCATGATTTTACTAAAATAAATGAGTAAAAGAAAGAAGATGCTACTCACAGGGATGGAGAACCAAAGGTGGATCTTTAAAGAGTTGAATTTTATAAAATATGGGAAGAAGAACCCAAAAATATAAGTAGACATAACTGCAGTCTGGTGAGAAGAAAGTTACAACAACCATATGGAATGGAAGTTCTCATACTTCTGATTGAGAATGGCTGAATAAGAGAATTTTGATGAGATGAAGAAAAGATGAAGTAGTTGTGGTGGGTAAATTTGGCAATTGGGGGGGCGGAGCAAGATGGCCGAATAGGAACAGCTCCAGTCTCCAACTCCCAGCGCGAGCGACACAGAAGACCGGTGATTTCTGCATTTTCAACTGAGGTACTGGGGTCATCTCACTAGGGAGTGCCGGACAATCGGTGCTGGTCAGCTGCTGCAGCCTGACCAGCGAGAGCTGAAGCAGGGCGAGGCATCGCCTCACCTGGAAGTGCAAGGGGGAAGGGGATCCGTTTTCCTAGCCAGGGGAACTGAGACACACAACACCTGGAAAATCGGGTAACTCCCACCCCAATACTGCGCTGTAAGCATACAGGCACACCAGAATATATCCCACACCTGGCCGGGAGGGTCCCACGCCCACGAAGCCTCCCTCACTGCTAACACAGCAGTCTGCAGCGATCTATCCGCAAGGCAGCAGCGAGGCTGGGGGAGGGGCGCCCGACATTGCAGAGGCTTAAGTAGGTAAACAAAACCACTGGGAAGCTCGAACTGGGTGGAGCTCACAGCAGCTCAAGGAAGCCTGCCTGTCTCTGTAGTCTCCACCTCTGGGGACAGCGCACAGCTGAAGACCAACAGGGGAAGTAGCAGGAGCCGGTGCAGACGCGAACGACTCTGTCTGACAGCTTTGGGGAGAGCCGTGGATCTCCCAAGGCGGAGGTTGAGATCCGAGAACGGACAGACTGCCTGCTCAGGTGTGTCCCTGACCCCTGAGTAGCCTAGCTGGGAGAAATCCCCCACTAGGGGCAGTCTGACACCCTACACCTCACAGGGTGGAGTACACCCCTGAGAGGAAACTTCCAAAGGAAGAATCAGACAGGTACACTCGCTGTTCAGCAATATTCTATCTTCTGCAACCTCTGCTGTTGATACCCAGGCAAACAGGGTCTGGAGTGGACCTCAAGCAATCTCCAACAGACCAACAGACAGTCCTTCTGACTGTCAGAAGGAAAACTGTCAAACAGGAAGGACACCTATACCAAAACCCCATCAGTATGTCACCACCATCAAAGACCAGAGACAGATAAAACCACAAAGATGGGGAAGAAGCAGGGCAGAAAAGCTGGAAATTCAAAAAATAAGAGCGCATCTCCCCCTGCAAAGGAGCGCAGCCCATCGCCAGCAACGGATCAAAGCTGGTCAGAGAATGACTTGGACGAGAGGAGAGAAGAAGGCTTCAGTCCATCAAACTTATCAGAGCTAAAGGAGGAATTACATACCCAGCGCAAAGAAACTAAAAATCTTGAAAAAAGAGTGGAAGAATTGACAGCTAGACTAATTAATGCAGAGAAGATCATAAACGAAATGACAGAGATGAAAACCATGACACGAGAAATACGTGACAAATGCACAAGCTTCAGTAACCTACTCGATCAACTGGAAGAAAGAGTATCAGCGATTGAAGATCAAATGAATGAAATGAAGCGAGAAGAGAAACCAAAAGAAAAAAGAAGAAAAAGAAATGAGCAAAGCCTGCAAGAAGTATGGGATTATGTAAAAAGACCAAATCTACGCCTGATTGGGGTGCCTGAAAGTGAGGGGGAAAATGGAACCAAGTTGGAAAACACTCTTCAGGAAATCATCCAGGAGAACTTCCCCAACCTAGTAGGGCAGGCCAACATTCAAATTCAGGAAATACAGAGAATGCCACAAAGATACTCCTCCAGAAGAGCAACTCCAAGACACATCATTGCCAGATTCACCAAAGTTGAAATGAAGGAAAAAATCTTAAGGGCAGCCAGAGAGAAAGGTCGGGTTACCCACAAAGGGAAGCCCATCAGGCTAACAGCAGATCTCTCGGCAGAAACTCTACAAGCCAGAAGAGAGTGGGGGCCAATATTCAACGTTCTTAAAGAAAAGAATTTTCAACCCAGAATTTCATATCCAGCCAAACTAAGTTTCATAAGTGAAGGAGAAATAAAATCCTTTACAGATAAGCAAATGCTTAGAGATTTTGTCACCACCAGGCCTGCCTTACAAGAGACCCTGAAGGAAGCCCTAAACATGGAAAGGAACAACCGGTACCAGCCATCGAAAAAACATGCCAAAATGTAAAGACCATCGAGGCTAGGAAGAAACTGCATCAACTAACGAGCAAAATAACCAGTTAATATCATAATGGCAGGATCAAGTTCACACATAACAATATTAACCTTAAATGTTAATGGACTAAATGCTCCAATTAAAAGACACAGACTGGCAAACTGGATAAAGAGGCAAGACCCATCAGTCTGCTGTATTCAGGAGACCCATCTCACATGCAGAGACATACATAGGCTCAAAATAAAGGGATGGAGGAAGATCTACCAAGCAAATGGAGAACAAAAAAAAGCAGGGGTTGCAATCCTTGTCTCTGATAAAACAGACTTTAAACCATCAAAGATCAAAAGAGACAAAGAAGGCCATTACATAATGGTAAAGGGATCAATTCAACAGGAAGAGCTAACTCTCCTAAATATATATGCACCCAATACAGGAGCACCCAGATTCATAAAGCAAGTCCTTAGGGACTTACAAAGAGACTTAGACTCCCATACAATAATAATGGGAGACTTCAACACTCCGCTGTCAACATTAGACAGATCAACGAGACAGAAAGTTAACAAGGATATCCAGGAACTGAACTCATCTCTGCACCAAGCGGACCTAATAGACATCTATAGAACTCTCCACCCCAAATCAACAGAATATACATTCTTCTCAGCACCACATCGCACTTATTCCAAAATTGACCACATAATTGGAAGTAAAGCACTCCTCAGCAAATGTACAAGAACAGAAATTATAACAAACTGTCTCTCAGACCACAGTGCAATCAAACTAGAACTCAGGACTAAGAAACTCAATCAAAACCGCTCAACTATTTGGAAACTGAACAACCTGCTCCTGAATGACTACTGGGTACATAACGAAATGAAGGCAGAAATAAAGATGTTCTTTGAAACCAATGAGAACAAAGATACAACATACCAGAATCTCTGGGACACATTTAAAGCAGTGTGTAGAGGGAAATTTATAGCACTAAATGCCCACAAGAGAAAGCAGGAAAGATCTAAAATTGACACTCTAACATCACAATTAAAAGAACTAGAGAGGCAAGAGCAAACACATTCAAAAGCTAGCAGAAGGCAAGAAATAACTAAGATCAGAGCCGAACTGAAGGAGATAGAGACACAAAAAACCCTCCAAAAAATCAATGAATCCAGGAGTTGGTTTTTTGAAAAGATCAACAAAATTGACAGACCGCTAGCAAGGCTAATAAAGAAGAAAAGAGAGAGGAATCAAATAGATGCAATAAAAAATGATAAAGGGGATATCACCACTGACCCCACAGAAATACAAACTACCATCAGAGAATACTATAAACGCCTCTACGCAAATCAACTAGAAAATCTAAAAGAAATGGATAATTTCCTGGACACTTACACTCTCCCAAGGCTAAACCAGGAAGAAGTTGAATCCCTGAATAGACCAATAGCAGGCTCTGAAATTGAGGCAACAATTAATAGCCTACCCACCAAAAAAAGTCCAGGACCAGATGGATTCACAGCTGAATTCTACCAGAGGTACAAGGAGGAGCTGGTACCATTCCTTCTGAAACTATTCCAATCAATTGAAAAAGAGGGAATCCTCCCTAACTCATTTTATGAGGCCAACATCATCCTGATACCAAAGCCTGGCAGAGACACAACGAAAAAAGAGAATTTTAGACCAATATCCCTGATGAACATTGATGCAAAAATTCTCAATAAAATACTGGCAAACCGGATTCAGCAGCACATCAAAAAGCTTATCCACCATGATCAAGTGGGCTTCATCCCTGGGATGCAAGGCTGGTTCAACATTCGCAAATCAATAAACGTAATCCAGCATATAAACAGAACCAAAGACAAGAACCACATGATTGTCTCAATAGATGCAGAAAAGGCTTTTGACAAAATTCAACAGCCCTTCATGCTAAAAACGCTCAATAAATTCGGTATTGATGGAACGTATCTCAAAATAATAAGAGCCATTTATGACAAACCCACAGCTAATATCATACTGAATGGGCAAAAACTGGAAAAATTCCCTCTGAAAACTGGCACAAGACAGGGATGCCCTCTCTCACCACTCCTATTCAACATAGTGTTGGAAGTTCTGGCTAGGGCAATCAGGCAAGAGAAAGAAATCAAGGGTATCCAGTTAGGAAAAGAAGAAATCAAATTGTCCCTGTTTGCAGATGACATGATTGTATATTTAGAAAACCCCATCGTCTCAGCCCAAAATCTCCTTAAGCTGATAAGCAACTTCAGCAAAGTCTCAGGATACAAAATTAATGTGCAAAAATCACAAGCATTCTTATACACCAGTAACAGACAAGCAGAGAGCCAAATCAGGAATGAACTTCCATTCACAATTGCTTCAAAGAGAATAAAATACCTAGGAATCCAGCTTACAAGGGATGTAAAGGACCTCTTCAAGGAGAACTACAAACCACTGCTCAGTGAAATCAAAGAGGACACAAACAAATGGAAGAACATACCATGCTCATGGATAGGAAGAATCAATATTGTGAAAATGGCCATACTCCCCAAGGTTATATATAGATTCAATGCCATCCCCATCAAGCTACCAATGAGTTTCTTCACAGAATTGGAAAAAACTGCTTTAAAGTTCATATGGAACCAAAAAAGAGCCCGCATTGCCAAGACAATCCTAAGTCAAAAGGACAAAGCTGGAGGCGTCACGCTACCTGACTTCAAACTATACTACAAGGCTACAGTAACCAAAACAGCATGGTACTGGTACCAAAACAGAGCTATAGACCAATGGAACAGAACAGAGTCCTCAGAAATAATACCACACATCTACAGCCATCTGATGTTTGACAAACCTGAGAGAAACAAGAAATGGGGAAAGGATTCCCTATTTAATAAATGGTGCTGGGAAAATTGGCTAGCCATAAGTAGAAAGCTGAAACTGGATCCTTTCCTTACCCCTTATACGAAGATTAATTCAAGATGGATTAGAGACTTAAATGTTAGACCTAATACCATAAAAACCCTAGAAGAAAATCTAGGTAGTACCATTCAGGACATAGGCATGGGCAAGGACTTCATGTCTAAAACACCAAAAGCAACGGCAGCAAAAGCCAAAATTGACAAATGGGATCTAATTAAACTAAAGAGCTTTTGCACAGCAAAAGAAACTACCATCAGAGTGAACAGGCAACCTACAGAATGGGAGAAAATTTTTGCAACCTACTCATCTGACAAAGGGCTAATATCCAGAATCTACAAAGAACTCAAACAAATATACGAGAAAAAAACAAACAACCCCATCAAAAAGTGGGGAAAGGATATGAACAGACATTTCTCAAAAGAAGATATTCATACAGCCAACAGACACATGAAAAAATGCTCATCGTCACTCGCCATCAGAGAAATGCAAATCAAAACCACAATGAGATACCATCTCACACCAGTTAGAATGGCAATCATTAAGAAGTCAGGAAACAACAGGTGTTGGAGAGGATGTGGAGAAATAGGAACACTTTTACACTGTTGGTGGGATTGTAAACTAGTTCAACCATTATGGAAAACAGTATGGCAATTCCTCAAGGATCTAGAACTAGATGTACCATATGACCCAGCCATCCCACTACTGGGTATATACCCAAAGGATTATAAATTATTCTACTACAAGGACACATGCACACGTATGTTTATTGCGGCACTATTCACAATAGCAAAGACTTGGAATCAACCCAAATGTCCATCTGTGACAGACTGGATTAAGAAAATGTGGCACATATACACCATGGAATACTATGCGGCCATAAAAAAGGATGAGTTTGCGTCCTTTGTAGGGACATGGATGCAGCTGGAAACCATCATTCTTAGCAAACTATCACAAGAACAGAAAACCAAACACCGCATGTTCTCACTCATAGGTGGGAACTGAACAATGAGATCACTTGGACTCGGGAAGGGGAACATCATGCACTGGGGCCTATCATGGGGAGGGGGGAGGGGGGAGGAGGGAGGGATTGCATTGGGGAGTTATACATGATATAAATGATGAATTGATGGGTGCTGACAAGTTGATGGGTGCAGCACACCAACATGGCATAAGTATACATATGTAACAAACCTGCACGTTATGCACATGTACCCTAGAACTTAAAGTATAATAAAAAAAAAAAAAAAAAAAATTTGGCAATTAATGATTACAAGAGAGGAGATGCAAGCTAAGGGAAAGGAGGTATTTTTGTCCACTAGACCTAGTTATAACCTCCACAGATCTCAACATTTTGGAGATGTAGTCTCTAATGAACTCCTCTGATGTAATTTAATTGTTTCAAATTGATTATTCACTCTTTTATATTTCTTGCTTAAATAAACCATACCAAAGTTTTCATTAAGCAGAGCTAACATTTCAGCATGAAAACAACTGCAGAAAAAGAAAAGAATACACTGCAGTCATGAGTATAATAGTCACATTTGTTAAGTGTCTATTTGGATGAAAGCTGCTATACAATGTATGCCCATCATTTGCATACATAGATTACAGCTTCAATTGGCTTGCAGAAGTTTCTGAAGAGATTTCAACCTCTTAATTATTTTCTCTGAGCCCCTTCTGGCAAAAACTATTCATTATTGACAGCACTGTAATGCAATTCTTCTTTCAATAAAGGGCTTTATTGATTTAACTAACAAAACACAGTAACTCAGAGATCCATGAAGGAACTTCCCTAATGATAAAGATAAATAAAGCAAGAATAAAAATTCCTACAGATGATTTCAATGCAGGTATCAGCCAAAATAGGTTTCTCATGTATTCAAAATATAAAGAGGGGTTTCCATATGCCGATGAATTGAAAGGGAAATGATACTCACTTCAGTTCCTACTTATTTACTTTTATTTCATACTGTGTTGTGCCTTCAGAGTCTACAGACACTACTAGTAGGAGAGGTGATTAGAAATGAAATCTCTTGGTACATGTTTGAGGTTGTTGAGTCAAAAAGCTCTCCAAGAGTGTTATTAGGAAAATTACACTCTTCTTGAACAGATCCCATTAATGAAAAAGCATCGAGCCCAGCAGGTGCTTCTAGTAAGAGTGACAGACTCAGGAAAAAAGAGAGTAGGTCATATTACTAAAACTAGTTATTTTTTGTTTTAAGATTGGCTATAGAGAGCAAACAAAATTAAATGTTGATATTTCAAACCTTTCTACCAGTTTCTTTGTCTCCTAGAGTAAAATTTTTTGTTTCTCTTGCTATGAATGTGTATGTAAATCAAGTGAAGTTAGGGGAAAATAAAATATTCTCTGAGAGGGTAAGACTAAAAGAAGTATATTTTTCACTAAAGAGATAGTTTCTGAAAGCTGTCTTTTTGATTGTTTATTTTTTATCTTTTTTTAAAAAAAAGAATACATAGGTAGAAACTGACAGAGAAGATTAAAGTAGGGCAAACATTTAAAATCATCACTCTCTTTAGTATAATTTATCAGTCTCAATTATTCTGAGATATTGTATTGAATGTACCTGTGATTATACAATTTCACTTCAGAATTTTCACTTCTTATTGATAAAGCTTAATATCAACAATCACTTCGATATAGGCATTTAAGTTTTCCTTGGGAATTTAAGTTGATATGCTCTACAACATAAGAATGACCTATATGGCTTAATTGAGCTTTACAACATGCAAACAAATTTGAATGAAAGTCAATATTAAAAATCCTGTAGCAGTTAAGAAGCATAGGTTTAGATAATGATAAGAACACACTTACTTAATATTCTATGCAATTTAATTGAATTTAGAAATCTTGGCAGGGCACTGTGGCTCACACCTGTAATCTGAGCACTTAGGGAGGCAGAAGCTAGAAGACAGGTTGAGCCCAGAATTTCAAGGCCAGCCTGGGCAACACAGCGAGACCCCATTCTCCACACACACATACACACATTTCAATTTAGAAATCTTTTTTCCCTTGAAGATGGCCATGACTGGACTTCAAAGGACATTCCATCTAATATAACTTCATGTAAATTAGTCTTCAATTTAAATAATCTCTTTTTATTCCCTAAATTTAGAAACTACAATATATTGTTCAAATTCAGGGGATAATAGGACTTATTTTGTCATAGTAATAAATAATGACAAATTTTTTAAATTAAAGGGAATTTAATTCTAGAAGCTAACCTTCAAATGCAACCAAATTTGAAGTTACCACAAAAAAAAAATCTATATCTAATGTGTTTATCTTTGGAGATGATGCTTTCATATGCTCTAGAAAAGAACTCATACACAAATTAATGTTCTATATTTGAAAATATTTTTCTTACTTCAATCCATGACATAATTCAAGATATAAAGACTGCAACCTAGCTGTCATATTTTGATTTACTAAGGATTTTGTTATAATAAAAGCTAATAGAAGTCCTAGAATAAGCCAAAAGGCACCAGAAAGCCAACATCATCCCACTATTGCAGTTATAATTTTCTTGAGGGCAAGAATTCTAGAGAATTTCTATTTATCTGCCTTATATGGCCTTTAGCATAGTACCTTGCATATAAAAAACACTTCACAAATATTTACTAAATGAATAGTTTTTGAGTTTATACTGGTTTTCTGTTGTTGGGTTTTTTGTTGTTGCATGACAAATTAGTACAAATATAGCAACTTAAAACAACATACATTTATTACCTAACAATTTATGTGGATCAGGAATCTGACCATAGGTTAGCTGGGTCTTTTATTCAGCATCCCATGTAGCTGCTATCACGGTCTCAACCAGGCTGTGTTCTCCTCCTGAGGCTTGACTGGGGAAGAATCTACGTTCAAGCTGTTTTAAGTTACAGGCAGAGTTTATATCCTTGCAGCTGTATGAAGTCATGTAGGCTTCTCTAGCATGGCAGCTTACTTCAGCAAGCCCACAATGGAGGGCCTAATTCTTATCTTACAGGCTTCTGCATGATTATGTCATGTCCACTGAAGTTAATCTCTTTCTTGCTTAATTCAAAATCAGCTCATTTAGGGACCTTTATTGCATCTTCAAAATCCCTTAACCATTTCCATATTCTGTTAGCTAGAAGCAATTCATAGTCCTACCTCCACTCGAAGAGTATGATCATCAAGGGTAGGAATCATGAGGGCCACTCCAGGGTCTGTCTGCTGCAGAGATGATCTGACTCACATAAGTAATACGAGCCTGTAGTTGGACAGACATACCCATACTCTCATTATCTATATGACCTAGGACAAATCATTTAACCTGTGTAACTCTCAATTTCCTTAACTGTAAAAAGGAAGTGATAACAACTTTTTACAATTGTTATCAATATGAATAAAGCATTATGAATATGTAGGAATTCGTATATTGGTAATCATTTTTATAATTTAGCCACTGTGTGAGAAATCAAAAAGATTAGACCTGATTTTGTCTTAATTAAATTTATTGAATTTGTCAGACCTAAAATAAAGCAAACGTATCTGTCACTGATGCATTGTCACTCTTGCCCTCAGATTTTAGTTGAATATTACAGTAGGCCAACTACACAAGTGAATAGAAGATAAGCTACTGTTTATCACTGGTTAACGGGTTCGATCAATAGATGGAGATAGAGATGATAGACATAGAGATAAATGTGTGTAAATATATATGTCCATATATGTGTGTATGTTTGAATATATTAATAACATCCAAACATGTGGGGAGAGGGAAATGTTATCCTATTTTACTTCAGAAAACTGAAGCTATGACTCTTAAGATAAACCAAATGGCCTGCCCCTTGTCACATGTAGTGAGAACAAGATAATTTAAGTCAAAAAACTACTTTGAAATGATAACTCTACCATTAAGCAAATTATTTAATTTCTCTCTGTGACTAATAATTCCTCCATAGAGTTGTACAAGTGTTAATAGAAATAACATATGTAAAGAATTTGCATTAGCCTAAAACCCAATTACTATTAGCTATTATTATTATCATGATTATCATTCTTAGTAGTAATAGTAGTATCATAATTGTTTGGAATTGGGATTTCATTCCAAGGTCTAACCTATAATGATTATCTTTCCACTATGACATTACCTAGTGCTAATTCTTCTTGAAACTAAAGGTGCACACCGTAGAGTGCCCAGCTCAGAGTTGTACCTGCTTAAGAAACTCTCTAAGGTAGTTGTAAACTGTTGAGCATACATTTACCCAAGTAGAGCTAGAGGTTGCAGAATCTAACATAGAACAGTTGGAGTTTACAAAGACCTATAGCCTGGAAAAGTGCATTCCTGCTTAGACAATAAAATAGGGAATTGCAAATAGCCTAGTGTGCTCTTTGATTTAGCAACTGTCACAGACAAAGGCTAGGACTCTTCAGTGGCCTCGCGCCTATTCAGTAGTCCTTCCTCTTCATGTAACTATATTATATTTTCTAATACTTCAATAATTTTCATCATTTTTCCCTGCAATCCACCTCTCTCTCTCTCTCTCTCTCTTTCTCTCTCCTCCCAGTTCCCACTTTCTTTCTCTCTCTGTCTCTCCTTAAACCAGTTAATATGTCTCTTAATAAAATCTAAATAATAAAGTATTACCTCAAAATCCATCCATCTCAGTAACACAGTTCTTCATAGGAAGAAAAACCAACCAACCCACATTAACTAAATATTGATTAGTCGTCTTCATGTATGTTAAATAGTTCATCACTCTAGTACATTGATGGCAAATTTTACCATTATCTAGTAAAAGAGTACATTTTCTCTCTAGAATTTGCCCTAGAGATCAATTGTAATATCTTAACTTTCAGCTTTAATTGTAAATGGAGAATAGTGTAGAACAGGTACAATCCAGAGGTCATATCTCTTGACTAGGTGTATCTGTTAACTAGAAACACAATGGACTATATCCATTTTTATTTCATGTATAATTTCTATAAATTAAAAAGAAAGATAACTTTATTCTCATCTGAAGATTGCAAACCCAGAATTTGAGTTTTCTTGTCTTCTTTCTAACAATTGTAAATCACCAATGTATCATCAGATTTTAGCTTTGGAAGGAATCTTGGAAATCATCCAGGCTGCCTCTTCATTTCCCAAATGTGTCAAGAAAAGCCTGGGGAGGCTTAACAATTTGCCCACATTTCCTAGTTATTAGCTCCTAGTGAAGGATGAAGAGTCAGGTTTTTCTGATTCCTAAATTCTATCTTGTTCCCATCAAGTTTCTTACCTTTTTAACAGAATTATTTTTCTTACTTCAATCTAGCTCACCCCCCCTTTCTTTTCTTTTCTTTTTTTTTTTTGCCTTTGACAGTTTTATGCCTATTACTTTTCACAGCACATCATCAGTGATGCATTTATTACCGCACATTTTGATGTTTTATAGTTGGCCTCAAATATTGAAGGCAGATACATTTTGTAATGGTTTGTCAGTTTTTCAATAAAGGAAAAGACGACAACTGAGGTATGTACCTGTTCTATTAAAAACACGGCAGAAGGACTAACAAGTTTTAAACTACTTTTGATGGCTTATATTAAGAATCCTTGTCAGAATAAAGGGAAGTCAAATTCTGATTGATTAGAGTTTTCTGTTACATCATTGTCCGCTGCCATAGACCAAGGGTCTTGTGTTAATGCTACTTGTGTGTTACTGAAACCTGTCAAAATGTGATCACACAACTGCTGTTCTGCTGCTGCCTTCACAAAAATAACTTGATGCATTTTATAAGAGCTTCTCAGGGTGCAAAAATTTTTCTATAAAGAAAAAAATGTGACAATGCCATGCAGTATTTCAAGAATACTGTTTTGTTTGCCTACTTATTTTTGTAGATACTGTCCTCAAATGTGTCTCTACTTCACCTGTGTATCATTTTCTCTAACTTAGTATCTTAAATATAGGGAATGTTGAGATCTGGCAAATGTATTCTATTGTTTGGTTATTATTTTGTTTCTGGAAAATATTTCTTAATGTGGAGAACAGAACATTATATGATGTTTTCCTATGTTTTTCTTTCTCTAACATTTTTTTTTTCTTTTTAAAGGCTGTGAAAACTCTAATCAATAAGAAAAATCCTATTTTACACATAGTATTTAAGATACAGTTCAGGTAGCCCAACTCCATAGTTACTGTTTAAATTGCTTACACTGTCTTTGCTTAATTAGTTCCTGTTTTCTGTACTCATAGTTTTTGCATTGAGTTTATAATACAGCAAATATCAAAGGAGCTGAAAGCTGCTAATAGTTGCTTAAAGATGTTCTTGCCAGAGTATTTTTTGTATTGTTACTGATATTAACTCCTGAAATCAACTTTATCACTGGCAAATATTTTTATGTGTCCAATTTAGATCAATCAGGTCTGACTGTTGATTTATCTCACGTTTTCAAAAAGTGTTTAATATTCATCAAATGAGAAGCAAATTTAGATAGCCATCTACTTACCCTAGCACTTTTCATATTTTTACAAACACACTTGCTTCCGGGGAAAAACTTATCTGCCAGTTGTAACTAAGCTATCTAGTTTAAAATATACAATTATAACCATGGATTGTATTCATCTATTATGTTTACTCTAGGTGGAATTAAACCTCTTAAAAAATTATTCTGTAATACCTTTTTTGGAGGGCTTAGGGATGGAGTCTCACTCTGCTGCCCAGACTGGAGTGCAGTGTTGCAATCTCAGCTCACTGCAACCTCTGCCTCCCGTGTTCAAGCAATTTTCCTGCATCAACTTACCAAGTAGCTGGGATTACAGGCATGGGTCACCGCACCCAGCTAACTTTTGTATTTTTAGTAAAGATGGGTTTCGCCATGTTGACCAGGCTGGTCTCCAACTCCTGACCTCAGGTGACCCATCTGCCTCGGCCTCCTAAAGTGCTGGGATTACAGGTGTGAGCCACCACCACACCTAACCTATATATATATATTTTTTTAACCTTTTTTTTTCCACTTTGGCTTCAAAATTTTGATTTTAATAGTCAAAGAAATTCTACCTACAGCAAGGGCTTTTTAACATCACTTTATGAGGACAATGAAAAATTTTACTCAAATTAAATGAATGACAACCATAGCATCAGAAAAACAATTTCAAAGAAAAAATATGCATATACTTAAATTAATATATTTAAAATAATATGCAAATAGGTACAGGTATTTCTGTGTGTGTGTGTGTGTGTGTGAGAGAGAGAGAGAGAGAGAGAGATTTAGAAAACTCTCAAATCTATTTTCAGTTTCTCGGTAAGGAAACATGATAATCCTTAACTAGTATTGTTAAAATCATTCTTTCTATTCTGATCTAGTATGAATTTCACTACAGAAGTTTCAGTGCTTCACTTTCCATTACAAACAGGTTTTAGTTTGTCCCAGACTATTTGTAATAGTATGAATATTTGTTATTTTAGGGATTTTATAAATATTTGCAAACCTATTTGTTGAAAGGACAGAAATCAAGTGCCAGTTCTTTAAAAGTTGATATGGAAGAATGACTCATTGAGAGAATGTCATTGTTCCTGTAACTTTCTCTCTGAATATATACTAACAGTGGACAGAAATGTGAATGGTGAGGCAGGGCTGGCATGACTCCACCTCTGAAGACAGGAGTGGGAGGGATTGACTGCCACTCTTGAACGGTGGCAAATAAAACCCGTCTGATCTTTTAGGATGAATGGCAGCAATATAGGCATCTTGGCAGACTTTCTGGTATATAGAACGTAAGAGGTGGCAGGGTGGAGATGATGTCTACTTATGCTGTTGGAAATTACAAAAGATCACAGTTTATGATCTAACTAAATAATTCTTTTAGGGGAACTTAGCATAAATGGGGAGCCATTTTTTACCTTCAGTGGATCATGCTGGCTTCTCCTGGGAACTAGAGCCCAGCCAGACTTCATGCACGATGGATGTTCATCCATGGCAACACATGGGAGTCCAGACACATATGTAATAGAAGTCAGAAACACAACCAGCTAAATCCACAAGGCTATGGAAGATGAGCTTTCTTCTCACTATTTGAAAATATGTTAGCCCTCCAGGTTTCCTGGACAACTGGGCAGGAACGGGGCCTTACAAGAATTTTACCATAATTCCAGAGATTTAGCAGAATTTAATTTGATTTAAAAATAAACTAAACAAATGGGACTCATTGAATTTAATTCTGGAACCAATATTACTCTTCCATCCTAAATATTCATTCATAGTCATCATGTATGTCTGGTTCTTTCCTGACCCTGAGTAAAATCTTGGGCAGGCCTTAAAACTTATCTTCTAACTCTCAGACAACAAAAATTATTTCTTAGTGTTTAGTTATGGATCTAATTTCATTCGCACAATTAAAATGTCCGTAGTATGCAATAGTCAGAATTCTGAATTACATTTCAAATATATTTCTCTCCTTTCTTAACTTGGACATGGTGTTGGTCACAGTCTTACTTGACTATTACTGTCATGAGGGTCATGGTATATTCTGGACCAGGTAGGTAATTAAAACAATCTCTTTCTCTCATGCTGTAGTGTTGTGGATCTCTAAATTCCCTCCTCCATGGCTGGAGATACTTTATGTTCTTCATTAATGTCTAAGACAGCCTAAGATTGGCTCTGTGTTTTGTCTATGGCCCAGATTTGGTCAACAAGAAACATACAGCCTTGATCTACTGTATCAGGAGTGAGAGTGTAGTTACTTTGCTAATGCAGCACTCTGTTCTGTTGCTACAGAACATTTCAGCCAGCCTCTTGCTTCTAAACTTTTTTGAGAGGAGAGAGTGACTGGAGAAGGTATTGAGATATGTGTCCAGTACCATCCAGTTCACTATGTTCCCAAACTGCAGGCACTGTAAATCAAGACCCACATACTTGACTTGAAGTGATGTGAAACATTGTCTCCCCTCCCCGTGTAAAACAAGTGCAAGTTTCTTTAAGAAACCTAATTCCCAAATGTAGCCTTTGAGGTTGAGGTGGATATTGAGCTAAAGATTATAATAATGAAGTTTTAGTCTCTTCATTTACATGTCTAGCACCTCAATTGGAATCCTGAAGTACTTACCAACTGATATTTTATTCTTGGTCTTGCAGGATCATTTTGGCATTCTGGTACACAGACAAATAAATAAATAAATACAATGTCATTCACACCTTAAGTTAGTAGAACTATTCATATCAATTTTCTTCCTCCTAATATTTTATTCAAAATGGTGGCTTCCAGCTTCATTAATTGAAAAGCATGACTGAATATTGTTGCAGCTTTAACCTCAACTTTTTTATTCTATGTTTTTGTCAATTGTAAACAGTATTCTTTCTTCCCTAGTCAGCATGCTCATCATCATCGTAGTTTTGCCTACTGTGATAATATTAAAGATGTCTTAAATTCCTTTGGCAGAGAGGTGCATTCGCTGTTGAGGTCTTTTATGGGCAGAATTATGCCTCCCCAAAATTCATATATTAAGGTTCTAACACCCAGTACCTCTGAATGTGACTATCTTGACAGACAAAACCTTTAAAGAGGTAAAGCTAAATGACAATGAGGTCATTAGGGTGGGCTCTAATCCAGTATGACTGGTGTCATATAAGAAGAGATTAGGGGCCAGGTGCAGTGGCTCACACCTGTAATCCCAGCACTTTGCGAGGCTGAGGCCGGTGAATCACCTGAGGTCAGGAGTTGGAGAGCAGCCTGGCCAACATGGTGAAACCCTGTCTCTACTAAAAACGGAAAAATTAGCCCAAGCAAGGTGGTGGGCGCCTGTAATCCCAGCTACTCGGGAGGCTGAGGCAGGAGAATCACTTGAACCCGAGAAGTGGAGGGTTGCAGTGAGCCAAGATCACGCCATTGCACTCCAACCTGGGCAACACAGCGAGACTCTGTCTTAAAAGAGAGAGAGAGAGAGAGAGAGAGAGAGAGAGAGAGAGAGACATTAGGGCACAGCCAGGTACAAAGGAAAGATGGCCTGAAGACACAGAGAGAAAATGACTTCTACAAGCCAGGGAGTGACTTCAGAAGAAAACAACCCTGCCAGCAACTCCATCACAGACTTCTGGCCTCCAGCATTGTGAAAAAATAAATTTCTGTTGTTTAAGCCATGCGGACTGTGGTACTTTGTTATGGTAGCCCTAGCAAACAAATATAAGGTCCAAGTAGAAAACAGGATATTATGACATTTCCTATGCAAGTCCATTAAAATTACCTTCTCAATCTTCATGCTATAGAAACTCAGAAAGGGGTCCTATGTAACCATTTCAAACTCATTATTATACAGTTCTGACAGTCTATGAATCATAGCAGTAATTATATACACCAATCTTCATTTAAAGAAAAAGGAAGACACTTTCTCATGATTAAGGTATTATCTTCAAAATGAGAAAAGTAATTAATACATGTTAAAATGCCTATTAAATTTAAAATATTTGTGTAAAATTTGTTTAAGCTAAAAAGGTGGAAGAAGGAAATGAAGGTTTAACAATTCAATTGCTATTTAAGTTTTGTGTAAATCATTCAATTGCAGTTTAATTTTTGTGTAATATGTAAACAGTTGAATGAGAATCTGCTTCCTTAATTCTGCATATTTGACTAATTACAGATGGCCAGATAGATCTAAATGAGCTTTTAGTTTTAATTTAAATATATTGCTTTGTGTGGACATGGTTCAACTTTACTTTCAACAAGTGAGATAGGGAAATCAGAATTTTTGATGTTTTTTAATAATAGAAAAATAAACCATATAAAAATAATTCATACAAACAAATAATTATCTAAAAGATGTGTTTCATTTTCTAAGATTCTCAAAGATAACATATCCAATGAAGTGATCAATTTAGGTCAAATTATGTTTAACCACAATAAAGCAATTATTTGTTTTCATCAGGAAAAATCTTATTAAAATTTCTCCCTAAGAATAAAGACAGCTATTTCTTTAAAATTATTCATATAATTTAGAAAAAGATCTAGCTACATGATATAAGGTCTACTTATATTTATCCCATGAATAATATTAGTGAAGTTAAGGATCAAGAAAGTAATTAGCACCTAATCAATTTTCTCATATACATTTCTGCATCGCCTCTGCGGTAAAGGCATTTCATTTTTCTAATGGCATAAATATGATTAGAACTCAAATAAATTATTTCACGTTCATTTCGAAAGACAAGACTTCTCTTTTGAACTTAGTGATTTTTGTCGTAATTGATCCTCTGTAGGATCAATTGTTCTGTTAAGGTAACATTTGTTTAAGTGAGGTCAGACCTTTTAAAGATCCATGCATCTTCAATTTGATTTAAAGGTGGTTTTCTTTTCCAAAATGTAATGATACCTAAGTAGCTAGCAGACATTTTTATAGATGTTGAAATAAAATATATGTACAACAGGCAGTTCAAGAATAAATAGTAACATGAGAACTGTAGAGATTTCTTGGATGGCAGCAGAACAATAAAGTGTATAAAGTTGAAAACACTGTTAGGAAGTACACAGTAACCAAAATTGAGAGGTTATAAAGTAGATGAATACATTTATATACCTTAAGTTTTATGTGTACTTCAGGACAAATGCCACATCAGGATTGGTCTATCAGACATTATGATTTGTCATGATTTAACAGAACTCCTGGCGATGAATTGTGCATATGTTATAAATGTGCTCATCTTGAGAAAACTATCAAGATAGTGTAAAACCTGCCCATTATAAACCCTATGTAAGTTGAAACTAAGTCTTTTTTGCAAATTCTGGTGCCTACACTACACTATCAACAAAATACTTCCCCATTAATGATTTCTGTAATTTGTACTCCGTTGTCTAGTGACTGGGCTCCAGTCCTGTCTCCATGTTCACTTTCTTTGTTATCTAAAAGAGTTCTTAGGTGGACTTAAACAGCAGGACAAACTCATTTAGCCTGACCTTTTTAAAATTATTATTGCCTTTGTCTTGACCCTCATTGCCCAAGGTAGGTAATGACAATTAGGGTCCAGTAGTTATCTTGAAAACATCAACAATAATCATGCCTTAAGGAAGAGGGAACAAAAATGAGAAGGAGCCTCATTTCCTGCTTATATCATATAAATTAATGCCAGTACTGAAATGCCTACCTTCAGACCCTTTTATATTCAGAAATAATAATAATAAATATCACCGTTTTCCAGGACTCTCAGTTGATATGTAAATTCAACCAATATAATAGCTATATCATTTGCAAATAATGACCGTTTTTCTTCATTTTCCCCATAGTTTTGCTACCTACATTGTATATGATTTTTGTTTGTTTGTTTGTTTGTTTGTTTTTGAGATGGAGCCTTTCTCTGTCGCCCAGGGTGGAGTGCAGTGGCGCAATCTCAGCTCACTGCAACCTCCGCCTCTGGCTCAAACGCTTCTCCTGCCTCAGCTGTATACAATCTTATTACATTGGCAAGACTTTACAAATCATGTTAAATAATAACAGTGACAGCTTCTTGGATCTAAAACTAAGTTGAACATTTTTCTATGTCCCTAGGAGTCCTATCTGCCCTATATACAGGTCCCCAATATTTAATATATTCTAGTTCACATTCTGGTGGGCATCCTTAGAATTAACAGACCACTCAGTTTGTTGCCATATCCAAATTCTGAGCTTTGACTCTACTTTGCAGGGGCTACTCTTCATTCATTCTCAAAGTGATTGAAATGATTTCACTTTGACCCTGTTCCATTTGTAACAAGGGATCATGCTGGAGAATGAGGTGTTACTTATAATAGCCGATCAATGGTCTGGAAGCTACATAGAATTCTATGACTATTTGAAGTTTAAGAATAAGGTTGCTGATATAAAATTAAAATCTGTGATATAAATGTGAAAAACTGTATCAACTAAGTGAGATAAAAGCTAGCATTTAGCCTGTTATTAAAAGTCTTTAGGAAATTATATGTGGTCATGAAAACATTATATTTCAAAAGGGCCTTTCAAAGGAAATAGTACAGAACTATCTCTGGAGGCACTTTTGTGATTATGAAAGGGAATTATTCCCTGCACCTAGCATGCACCTAGCATGGTAGAACAATGGACCTAGCATGGCAGAAATGGGAAAGTTATTTTTTTTTTACATGTAAGTGCTTCTAAGTTTATCAATAAGAACAAATATTAAAGTGCAAAACAGAAAAAACTCAGATAACAAGTCCATTAAGAGTCATGTTGTGAAAAAATATGAGTTTCAATATCTGATGCTTTAAAACTCTCCATCAACAACTGTAAAATAAATATAATAGTAATTTTATTAGAAGTGAAGAAGTGTGATTAAAATTCATAAGAACTAACAGAAATTACAAAAGACAGAATAAGAAATGCCTGAAGCCATGGTTTGTTTGAAGAAGTGACTAAATGGCTGCAAATAATAAGAAAGTGTAATGGCTAATTACATATGGAGAAATATGACACATAAAGTATCCTTTGTGGTAGTTAGAAATTTGTTATATTAAAGACTGATTCACTTTTATTTTCATACAAATTCTCTTTCCTTGTCCTTCTTAAGGACCTTTGAGAAAAAGAACAGTACCTTGTAATCTTTAATATTAAAGAAACTCTATACCTGGGGTCAAAAAGAAAAACAGCTGTGAAATGAGAACTTAAAAACTGATTTCTCTCCTCTCAACTAGGAAAGAACTAAGCTAGGCTGAAAATTAATGAGAAGAGCTGTAATAGGAAATAAGTGGTAGCTCATGCGGTGATACGTCTTCTGCTCAAACTGACTCCATCCCACCAGTACATTCAACTCTTGCCAGGAAAGGAAGGCAAAAAAGAGACACAAAATATGAGCTCAGGAAACTTACTGGTTGAGCATAGAGTAACAGAATTGGAGTCTGATGATTTGGGGAGATTTAATCTTTCTACCTTGCTATCTCTCAGTATTGTGGCCTTGTCTGCAAGCTAGTTCTATATAAAGTTGAAGATAACTACCACACATCCAGCCATCTTCAAATGCTCATTCAAAACAATGCCCACAGGAATGTCTTCTGTTCAGAAATTCTCAATCATCTCAAGAGAATTTTTTAAGTCCAATGCTAAAGCAATTTTTCTGAAGAATGAAACTACCAAAATAAGCTTAATTTAGGTCAGGTGCAATGGCTCATTCTTGCAATCTCAGCACTTTGAGAGGCTGAGGCAGAGATCACTTGAGGCCAGGAGTTCAAGACCAGCCTGGGCAACAGAGCAAGATCTCATCTCCACTAAAAACAAAACAACTAGCCGGGTGTGGTGGCATGTGCCTATAGACATAGCTACTTGGGAAGCTGAGGCCAGTAGATCTCTTGAGCCCGAGAGTTTGAGGCTGCAGTGAGCTATGATCATGCCATTGCATTCCAGTGTGATTGACAAACTGATATTCTGTCCTTTTGTTTAAAAAAAAAAAAAAAGTGAGGGGTTAAGACAATAGAGCAAATGATGCACTGGGGCATGTCCCAGGGCAGGAATAATAGTGTTCTGTTTGTTTTGTTTTTTCCAGTCAGGCACTAGTAGACAACAAAATGATATTAATATTATTTACTCTAATTCTGTTCTTAACACAAAATCATAATTTGCCTTCCCTGTTGTTTGTCTATGGGAAGATCATGTGTATAGGAAGATAATACGGAAGTATTAAAATCTTGGCTGTTTCACCGTTGTTTTGCTTTCTGAAGTAATACATTGGCTTGCTGATTTCACTAAAGGAAGAAAAGAGATGATGTTACAGCCAAAAATTCCTGAAACCAGTCATGTCAAACAAATCCCTTCCAAGGAAATTTTCTAGGATACTGTTTACAAGGTGGGAATAGAAAGTGACAATAAAAGTATAAATTGACTTGGCTTATCTCTATCTCTAACTTAAGTGTAAATATTGAGATTATACTGTTTGGCCAGCTTCATGCTATAGGAACTTGAAGCTTTGATAAGATCTTTAGAGAAGAAGTGTGGATGTCATTGATTCTATATGTTATAAAAGCGGGAATATATATCAGACACCACATGTCACTAAATCTAAAAAGTCATTAATTTAAAAATTACCATTATTTAATGGTATTTTAACCATTATTTCATTTACCACTAAGAAAATTCATGACCAAGTAAATCATGACATCATTGTCAAGAACTGTAAAGGATCTGAGATTTTATTCCACTCAAGTAAACCAAATAAATTAACTTTCTATAGTCTCACAAATGCTGGTAGAAGACATGAGGCCCCTTGGTCAGTAGGCAGAATATCAGCATTCTTGTGCCGATTTTCCAATTGATAATTCCCATTGGGCAAAGTAAAGAGGAGAATATGGCATCTGTATACATCGTGAGCTGCATTACAGTGGAGAAATTGAGTTAATGGAACATGAATCTATTATACTGGTAGTCAGATATTTTGTGGACATCTCAGGTAGGCAATTTTTTTTTTTTTTTTTTTTTTTTTTTTTTTTTTTTTTTTTTTTTTTGAGACAGAGCGAAGTCTTGCTCTGTCGCCCAGACTGGAGTGCAGTGGCCGGATCTCAGCTCACTGCAAGCTCCGCCTCCTGGGTTCACGCCATTCTCCAGCCTCAGCCTCCCGAGTAGCTGGGATTATAGGCGCCCGCCACCTCGCCCGGCTAGTTTTGTGTGTGTGTGTGTAGTTTTTAGTAGAGACGGGGTTTCACCGTGTTAGCCAGGATGGTCTCAATCTCCTGACCTCGTGATCCGCCCGTCTCGGCCTCCCAAAGTGCTGGGATTACAGGCTTGAGCCTCCGCGCCCGGGCTCAGGTAGGCAATTTTTAAGTCTCATTAGCAAAAACAAAATTACTCAAGATGACAATGATTTCAAGTTTATAAGACTATTAAATAAGATAAAATGTATAAATGTATATGTAGGGTAATTGTCCCATAATAAAAGTATTAAATAAATATTTGTTTTCTTTTTTTCTTCTCATGTTTTCTGCTGTGAAAAAGGCACTCTAGAAATGTCACACCCTAGCTCCCCAAATTCTACAATCACTAACTACTTAAAACCTGACCTCTTAATAGAGAAAGATGTCGTATTTCGAAATTAGATGTTGCAATTCAAAATATCTGAGTTACAGATAGTTCATAAATTAAATATTCACCTTATATGGGGTGACAAAAGAGCAGCAGAATTGGTACATGTGAGGATATAAGTTCCTCAGTAAATGAAGAAAATATGGACAAAAGAGGACCTAACATTGAGTGAATAAAACTGGAGTCATGAAGGACAGATGTAGCTTAACTGTTTCGTATTTGGATGAGTCCAGGCTTGCAACCACCCGTACGACCTAGGCAATACATTTCCTTCCATAGACCTCTTCTACACAATAGGACGTGGAAAATGTTGGCCCAAATCCAAATTGGAACAGTTAGGGTATCAATGAAATGCTGTCTTTGTGACAGGATGGATGAGGCAGCTACGTTGTGAGTAGCAGTTGTAGATTATGTGGGCTGTGGCTTTCACAGGAATTTGTCAGGCTAGGCTAGATTTCATGTGAGAAACTTGAAGCACACTTTGTGAGCCTGTCTACACGGGCTGGCATAAGTGTTTCTCACTATTGCTGTAGGTCGGCATACACACGTTACCTTCTCTCACCTTTTGATTTGGAAGCCAACTGTCAGTTTTCGATGACTTCATCTGATAAAAACTGCCTAAGAATCATTTTATTCCACTGGGAATTTAGTTAGTGAAAGGGAAGCAGCTAAGTATGCAATTTTAATGTGAGGAAAGGGCAGTGCATAGCATTCTACCCATTTTCATTACCTTTGGCAGTGTCTTGCATTTGTGACATTGTGTGTGCTTGTGTATGTGTGTGTGCTCGCGGGTTTTTTGTTTTTTGTTTGTTTGTTTGTTTGTTTTCTTGCTCCTTTTCTTTTATTGCCATATTGAAAGAAACCTGTGCCCTTTTGGACGTACCCAGTCAAAATAGAGAGCAATCTAATTTGAAATGGCAATTTTAAAGAATAATTGGCTTGCAGAGACAGAAACCTCTAGTGGGAAAGAAAAAAGGAGTACAGATGATAAATGAACAGAGGTCTGAAAATTATTAACAACAAAAAACCCTCTCTCTCTATGGTAATGCCCATTCTTCTCTTTGCGTGTTCTTCAGAGGTCATTTTAAAGCTCTCATCCTCTGTGAAGTCTTCCCTAAATGTTTTTAGCCATAACAATTCTTCTCACCCCTAAACTAGTGCATTACTTATGGTTTACAGGGTACATTTCACTCTTCATCATTTTCTAGTTTTTCTGTGAATTAAACTCTGATTTTCTATGAAGAGAAATAATTGTCTTTTTAGAACTATTTTATTGTGTGTCTTTGTACTAGATTAGGGACAGAGAGAACAACAACCACGAAATGTGGACCTTGTCCACATGAAGGTTACTTGTTATTGGAAGGAAACAGACAAATAATGAAATAAAATATATTCACATAGTCATAGGTGACACACAGAAATTATAACATGCTGATGTGATATAAATGATGGGAGTGAGGACAGCATATTACCTTGGGAGATTAAGAAAAGCCTCTCACAGGAAGTAGTATATGAGCTGAGCTCTAATGTATGAGAAAGAGCTAACCAGGTACCCACCTAGAAGACTGTACCAGGCAGATGGGACAAAAAATTACTAATTGGTTAATTGAATTTTGTTACCTCCAGGGAGAAAAACATTTATCTCTGTCTCCACAGTTTGCTCCCCATTATACCTCTTGGCTTTTTACCCTTGCCCCTAGCTCTTCAGTTTACCCTTTTAATCTCTCCAATTGTGTTTCCTTAACACTTTTCCTTACCTCCAGGAGTGGGTAAATAATATAGGAGTGATGTTGATCTACAGAAAAACTAGAAGTGGAGAGGGTAGTGGGGAAAAATGGATGTTAATACAAAATTAATGAGAGAGAAATACACAAAGATCTGACCAAAAAAAAAAAAAAAAGGAGGTTATCTCTGGATAACCTGTGGAAGAGCAAAGTGATAGAGTTTTCTTCAAATCATTTTGCTCTTTCTATGGAAAGCAGAAGCATATTGTTCTATGTTTGAATCATATTGCTTTATGGAGACCAGAAATTAGCTCAAACTTTCTTTTCCAGCAAGAATGGCACTCAATTTTGACATTAAGGACATCACCCAATGAATTAGGACATAAAATTTGCTTTAAATGCTCTTTTGTGGGAGGGGACACCACACTTCTATTTAATGAAGAGAAAAATAAAAGGGCTAACTTTGGAATCCAAAACTTGTTATTTTATGCATTTTATTTACACTGTTATGCCATGAGTTCTTAGAGAATAGATTCCAACAACTTAAGCCTCTTTCAACTGATTCTCAAAGTGTGTTTCTCAGGGTGGAGCAGGCTGATTCTTCAGGTCAACCTGGGTATCTTTCTATTTGGCTTCCTTCTTTTTCTGATTTTCCTTCACTTATTTTAGAAAGCTATCTTAGCTCTTAGAGTGCTTAATACAGACAATATCTACATTAGTTCTCTTGGCAAGAGTCTTGGCTTTAATTTGCTTATTTACCAAGATGACAACAGCATCCTGGGTAACACTGTAGACTCTTCCAGTTTTGTCATGGTAACATTTGCAGGCATTTCTTTCTGATCAGTGCTCGTTCCCTTGATGTCTACAATATTTCCTTTCTTGTACACTCATAGGTATACGGCCAAAGGAAAAATTCCAAGTTTTCTAAAATGCGTAGAGAACATATAATGGGTATCTTTCTTCTTTCTTTTTGTGTTTATCATTTTGGTGGATTACTGGAAGATGGAAGTTCCAGCTGAAAGGAGCTCAAACATTTTATTGCATGTAAAAACAGCACCTAGTGTTTTATTATAATTTTGAGGGGAAGCACGTAGAAATATAGCCCTGAAGGATGCCCCACTTTAGAGAAGACAGGCCAAGCAAGGCTGTCTGAAATGACTACCAATGCTCCCTGATCTTGTCTTCACAAGAAATCAGAAGTAACCACTCCCTGATTTAGCATCTTTGACTGATGTAACTGAGGATTCACATCCACTTAATAGGGTGAAGTCTCTATAAGTGCCTCTCAGTGACTAACATTCTTATATTACCAAATACTCTTTCTGTATGTGCCACTACCCCTCCTCTTGATTAATTCATTCAAGAATACTACACATACAGATATTTTAATCAGCTCAGGAGAAATAGATCTGTGCTGTGGTGACTAAGTAAGAAAATAAGGTATCAGGAGGTGGTGCTGTCACTATAAAATCATTGTTTTTTGCTTGTTTTTTTGCTTTTTGCTTTGTTGTTTGTTTCTTGCTTTTCCTGATTGATGAGGGTAATTGTTTTGTGTAACTTCAGATCTGGAAAGTTCTTTTAGAACACAGCTTAAATGCAAGCCCTTTCAGGAAATAGATTAAAAGCATACTTTAATATTTAGGTGAGAAAGTGGTTGAAGGATTTACATCACAATAAAATATCAATTGAAAACATGCTATGTTAGTCATAATTATTATTAAGAACTATTTAACTTGGTATTTCACATTTCATGTCCTCATTAAACTACTGTGGTCCTTACTCCCCTCTAGTTCTCCCATGTCCCTTAGGAGGGAGAAATGGTTAATAACATTTTCATTTTATTTCCTAGAACTATGAGAACTATCGACAATTCAAATTTGTGGAGAATGTTTAAAGTTGTTTCAAAGAACAAAAGAGAACATAAAAATGTTCTTAAGAATTTAAATATGGGCTCATTTTAAAAGCAAGCATGTTAAAAGGTTAAATGTATGTCTTAAAGAGTGTTTCCCTCTTTATGCTTCTAGAAACCTTGACTTTTCAAAAGTAGTTCTAGGAACCTGGAACTACTGAACTGAACAGGGCATTTGAGGTGTCAGGAGAGCAGGTGTGAAAGCATAAAGTCATGAAATAGCTGAACTATAAACATATGCATTTAACATATGAGTTTGGACTGCACCCTGTAGGTGCACAGAGCCACTGCAAATAAAAGTGAAAGCAACATAATCACATTTGCATTAAAAAAATTCTGGTGACAAAGTAGAAAATGCAATGTAGAGAATGAAGCTGCATGCAAAATTACATAGGAAAAACAGTCTAGGTTGGAAATAAAAATAAATTTTAAAGGTGGGAAATAAAGACATGAACTTGGCCAAAGGAGATGGTGCTAAGGCTAGAGAAATATTTAAGAGATAAGATCAACAGAGAAAAGAATCTGGGACCCTCTCAGGATTCTGGTCATTTTTATTAGACAAGTATTTACTGATCATCCTTTGTGGGTATATTAATATTCACCTACAAGAATCAATTCATCAAGGAATCTAACATTATCAAGTGGAATTCTATGATAAAATATTGTTATGTAAGGAAGTATTTTAATACACCAATATCTCATCTTTGTAAGACATGCATGTCTCTATGTAATTTAAAAGTGTTTAAGTAAAACCTTGCTCCCATCCTAAGGCTCCTGATGAATAATAGCTAGATGTTCATTGAGATGCCTCACCCAAAACTGACTTCCAGTTTCTGAATAGTTAAATGATGCTGACCATGAGTGACTTACTTTGGCTTTAAATGTCTCTTCTAGAATTGTTTTTAGTTCTCCTAAATGTTCTTTATCATTTCATTTGAATAATATGGCACCCCATAGTTTCCATTGCACATTAATAATTAAATTTTAATAGGCTTATATTAATTTTAACAGGCTTACAGCTATTTAATAAAAATCTATTAACATCTGGTATTCCCTGAAATAACAGAATCTATTTCCCTTTTTTAACTGTGTATTTTCCAAACATACATAACCTGAGGATTATTAGTATATAGTAAGTCAACACCTAACAAAACAATAATCCAAGAAATGCGCCTTGGAGACTACTACTAAAGAACTCTAAAGATGATTTGCTTATGAAAATGCCTGAACAAATAGAAAATAGTTGCTGCTAAATGTTCTCCAAGGAGAAATGTGTGTGTATGTATGTATAACTAGACAAAACATTTTATTACAGATTTCAATAGGGACAAAAAACAGAACTGATTAATTTTAGTCAATAGTTAAGTTGCTCCTTATGTACACTTTAATATAAGATGTCATCTGTTAAATAGTAAAAAAAAAATTACTTATTTTATGAACTGTCAGATAATTATTACACTGATTACAGCTAGAAACAAGAAGAAAATTCTCATATTTATATGCACGTGTGTCTCAGCATACGTATTTGTCTGCATGTATCCATGTATATAAATCCATATTGAAGTTTAACTATGAGAAAGTGGTAAAGATGAAAATACTGAAGCTCCTGTAATCACATAAAGGCTTTAAAAGATTGGAAGAAAGCTGATGTTGCAAGCTAGTGCTTTGACCCATGGAGGTGCTAGTTATATAAATAATGTTGAAAGATTTCTCGTTTTATACAAATAAAAGGATCAGTGATGCTAGAGGTTCCTGGTATGAAAGCCATAATATAGCAAGGCCATGAGCGAGGGATTGATATCAAGGGACTTTGACCAATTAAAACTGTAGCAATGTGGATGGACCAGACAGATCAAAGCATGCTATTTCAAAGGGCATTGGTGTAAGCTGGAAATGTAAGGACAAGAGTCATGAAGATCAAGGCTACTGCCTTCTGACCAGCCTGTCTACTGCTGTCCCTTTGAAGCAGCATAGATCTAAATTGAATCAAGTCTCCTTTAAGTGACCTTCTTATGCAAGAGAGCTAGAGCAGTCACTCTAACTTGGTTGTCTTAATTTTACCACTTCAGACTAAAGTTGGGCAAATTATTTAAGAAATTCACTTTTTTAAAAGACTAGAGATTTTAGGAAAATTTTGCATATGTTAAACGTATTTTATATGCTAAATTAGCCATTTAACAGATTTATCACAATGCAAAATCACATGTCTTCTCAAGTTCACTATTTTTACATTCTGGTGAAAATGGCAATTTCTATTTTCTAGTCTGATTATAGTTAGAAAAGCAAAGAGAGATTTCAGAGACAGAAGAAAGAATCTAACAGTAATCAAGAATGTCATCCTTAGGTAACATATTCCTAGATGGGATATTCATACATATGATAACAACAATCATTTAACATTTCATAGATTCTGAGAGAGATTAGAAAATGGCTTAACTGGGTGTTTATGTCTCAGTGTCTCTCATGAGGCTGCAACCATATGTGACATCAGGTGTGTTATAGACTGGAAGTTTGTGTTCCTCCAAAATTCCTTTGTTGAAACTTTACCCCCTTCCCAGTGTGATGGTTTTAGAAAGTGTGGCCTTTGTGAAGTAATTAGGATATGGTATGGTCATAAGGATGGAGCCCTTATGAAAGGACTAATGCTCATATGAAAACAGACTAATACAAATGGGAATTGCGCCCTTATAAGAATTATAAGAGTCACAGAGAGCTTGTGTCTCCTCTCTGCTCTCCTCCATGTGAGGATACAAGAAATTGGCAGTCTGCAACCCAGAAGAGAACTCTCACCAGATTCTGACCATGCTGGCACCCTTCTCTTGGACTTCTAGCCTCCAGAACTGTGACAAATAAATTTATGTTGTTTATAAGCCACTTGGTTTATGGTATTTTGTTATAACAGCTCAAATTGACTAAGACAGGTGCTGCCATCTCAAGGGTCAACGAAGAGAGGATCACTTCGAAATCCACTTACACAGCTCTTAGTTCTCAAGGATCTATGTCCAAACTCACTCATATACCTGTTGACAGGATTCATAGCTATTTCCAAGTTCACTCATGTGGGACTCTCCACAGGCTGCTTTGGAACATGAAAACTGACGTCTCCCAGAATAAGCAAATATAATAAAAATTGAGAGAAACACTTAAGACAGAAGTCATAGAGTTTTTCATGCCTAATATCAGAATTGCCTACCCAACACTTTTTCTTGTATTCCATTCCTCAGAAATAAATTCATTTAAGTCCAGCTCACAGTCAAGGGGACAGGATTATACGAGGGCATTCATGCTGGGAGGTGAGGATCGCTGGGGCTATTTTTGTGGCTGCCTACCACTTAAGGAAAATAAAGTAATTGAGTCCTCAAAAAGTTAACTGACTTGACCAATAGAACATGAATTTCTTGACAAATTAATATTTAAGTGCCTGTTTCTAGGAATAACATATAGCTGCTGAACAATTTTGAACGGTAAAATTTTGGCATGATGTGAAAGCCAATTGTAATAAATAACACCTAAATAAGTAAAATGTATGGGAATGAATTCAGTATCATGAACATAAGACAGTAATCTTTGAATTTATTATGGTGAAAATTACAAAGTTTATAAATTTTTTTTTTTTCTGTTTTTTTTTTTTTTTTTTATTATACTTTAAGTTCTAGGGTACATGTGCATAACGTGCAGGTTTGTTACATATGTATACTTATGCCATGTTGGTGTGCTGCACCCATCAACTCGTCAGCACCCATCAATTCATCATTTATATCTTGTATAACTCCCCAATGCAAGCCCTCCCTCCTCCGCCCTCCCCCCTCCCCATGATAGGCCCCTGTGCGTGATGTTCCCCTTCCCGAGTCCAAGTGATCTCATTGTTCAGTTCCCACCTATGAGTGAGAACATGCGGTGTTTGGTTTTCTCTTCTTGTGATAGTTTGCTAAGAATGATGGTTTCCAGCTGCATCCATGTCCCTACAAAGGACGCAAACTCATCCTTTTATGGCTGCATAGTATTCCATGGTGTATATGTGCCACATTTTCTTAATCCAGTCTGTCACAGATGGACATTTGGGTTGATTCCAAGTCTTTGCTATTGTGAATAGTGCCACAATAAACATACGTGTACATGTGTCTTTGTAGTAGAATAATTTATAATCCTTTGGGTATATACCCAGTAGTGGGATGGCTGGGTCATATGGTACATCTAGTTCTAGATCCTTGAGGAATTGCCATACTGTTTTCCATAATGGTTGAACTAGTTTACAATCCCACCAACAGTGTAAAAGTGTTCCTCTTTCTCCACATCCTCTCCAACACCTGTTGTTTCCTGACTTCTTAATGATTGCCATTCTAACTGGTGTGAGATGGTATCTCATTGTGGTTTTGATTTGCATTTCTCTGATGGCGAGTGATGATGAGCATTTTTTCATGTGTCTGTTGGCTGTATGAATATCTTCTTTTGAGAAATGTCTGTTCATATCCTTTCCCCACTTTTTGATGGGGTTGTTTGTTTTTTTCTCGTATATTTGTTTGAGTTCTTTGTAGATTCTGGATATTAGCCCTTTGTCAGATGAGTAGGTTGCAAAAATTTTCTCCCATTCTGTAGGTTGCCTGTTCACTCTGATGGTAGTTTCTTTTGCTGTGCAAAAGCTCTTTAGTTTAATTAGATCCCATTTGTCAATTTTTGCTTTTGCTGCCGTTGCTTTTGGTGTTTTAGACATGAAGTCCTTACCCATGCCTATGTCCTGAATGGTACTACCTAGATTTTCTTCTAGGGTTTTTATGGTATTAGGTCTAACATTTAAGTCTCTAATCCATCTTGAATTAATCTTCGTATAAGGGGTAAGGAAAGGATCCAGTTTCAGCTTTCTACTTATGGCTAGCCAATTTTCCCAGCACCATTTATTAAATAGGGAATCCTTTCCCCATTTCTTGTTTCTCTCAGGTTTGTCAAAGATCAGATGGCTGTAGATGTGTGGTATTATTTCTGAGGACTCTGTTCTGTTCCATTGATCTATATCTCTGTTTTGGTACCAGTACCATGCTGTTTTGGTGACTGTAGCCTTGTAGTATAGTTTGAAGTCAGGTAGCGTGACGCCTCCAGCTTTGTCCTTTTGACTTAGGATTGTCTTGGCAATGCGGGCTCTTTTTTGGTTCCATATGAACTTTAAAGCAGTTTTTTCCAATTCTGTGAAGAAAGTCATTGGTAGCTTGATGGGGATGGCATTGAATCTATAAATAACCTTGGGGAGTATGGCCATTTTCACGATATTGATTCTTCCTATCCATGAGCATGGTATGTTCTTCCATTTGTTTGTGTCCTCTTTGATTTCACTGAGCAGTGGTTTGTAGTTCTCCTTGAAGAGGTCCTTTACATCCCTTGTAAGCTGGATTCCTAGGTATTTTATTCTCTTTGAAGCAATTGTGAATGGAAGTTCATTCCTGATTTGGCTCTCTGCTTGTCTGTTACTGGTGTATAAGAATGCTTGTGATTTTTGCACATTAATTTTGTATCCTGAGACTTTGCTGAAGTTGCTTATCAGCTTAAGGAGATTTTGGGCTGAGACGATGGGGTTTTCTAAATATACAATCATGTCATCTGCAAACAGGGACAATTTGATTTCTTCTTTTCCTAACTGGATACCCTTGATTTCTTTCTCTTGCCTGATTGCCCTAGCCAGAACTTCCAACACTATGTTGAATAGGAGTGGCGAGAGAGGGCATCCCTGTCTTGTGCCAGTTTTCAAAGGGAATTTTTCCAGTTTTTGCCCATTCAGTATGATATTAGCTGTGGGTTTGTCATAAATAGCTCTTATGATTTTGAGGTACGTTCCATCAATACCGAATTTATTGAGCGTTTTTAGCATGAAGGGCTGTTGAATTTTGTCAAAAGCCTTTTCTGCATCTATTGAGACAATGATGTGGTTCTTGTCTTTGGTTCTGTTTATATGCTGGATTACGTTTATTGATTTGCGAATGTTGAACCAGCCTTGCATCCCAGGGATGAAGCCCACTTGATCATGGTGGATAAGCTTTTTGATGTGCTGCTGAATCCGGTTTGCCAGTATTTTATTGAGAATTTTTGCATCAATGTTCATCAGGGATATTGGTCTAAAATTCTCTTTTTTTGATGTGTCTCTGCCAGGCTTTGGTATCAGGATGATGTTGGCCTCATAAAATGAGTTAGGGAGGATTCCCTCTTTTTCTATTGATTGGAATAGTTTCAGAAGGAATGGTACCAGCTCCTCCTTGTACCTCTGGTAGAATTCAGCTGTGAATCCATCTGGTCCTGGACTTTTTTTGGTGGGTAGGCTATTAATTGTTGCCTCAATTTCAGAGCCTGCTATTGGTCTATTCAGGGATTCAACTTCTTCCTGGTTTAGCCTTGGGAGAGTGTAAGTGTCCAGGAAATTATCCATTTCTTCTAGATTTTCTAGTTGATTTGCGTAGAGGCGTTTATAGTATTCTCTGATGGTAGTTTGTATTTCTGTGGGGTCAGTGGTGATATCCCCTTTATCATTTTTTATTGCATCTATTTGATTCCTCTCTCTTTTCTTCTTTATTAGCCTTGCTAGCGGTCTGTCAATTTTGTTGATCTTTTCAAAAAACCAACTCCTGGATTCATTGATTTTTTGGAGGGTTTTTTGTGTCTCTATCTCCTTCAGTTTGGCTCTGATCTTAGTTATTTCTTGCCTTCTGCTAGCTTTTGAATGTGTTTGCTCTTGCCTCTCTAGTTCTTTTAATTGTGATGTTAGAGTGTCAATTTTAGATCTTTCCTGCTTTCTCTTGTGTGCATTTAGTGCTATAAATTTCCCTCTACACACTGCTTTAAATGTGTCCCAGAGATTCTGGTATGTTGTATCTTTGTTCTCATTGGTTTCAAAGAACATCTTTATTTCCGCTTTCATTTCGTTATGTACCCAGTAGTCATTCAGGAGCAGGTTGTTCAGTTTCCATGTAGTTGAGCGGTTTTGATTGAGTTTCTTAGTCCTGAGTTCTAGTTTGATTGCACTGTGGTCTGAGAGACAGTTTGTTATAATTTCTGTTCTTTTACATTTGCTGAGGAGTGCTTTACTTCCAATTATGTGGTCAATTTTGGAATAAGTGCGATGTGGTGCTGAGAAGAATGTATATTCTGTTGATTTGGGGTGGAGAGTTCTATAGATGTCTATTAGGTCCGCTTGGTGCAGAGATGAGTTCAATTCCTGGATATCCTTGTTAACTTTCTGTCTCGTTGATCTGTCTAATGTTGACAGCGGAGTGTTGAAGTCTCCCATTATTATTGTATGGGAGTCTAAGTCTCTTTGTAAGTCTCTAAGGACTTGCTTTATGAATCTGGGTGCTCCTGTATTGGGTGCATATATATTTAGGAGAGTTAGCTCTTCCTGTTGAATTGATCCCTTTACCATTATGTAATGGCCTTCTTTGTCTCTTTTGATCTTTGCTGGTTTAAAGTCTGTTTTATCAGAGACAAGGATTGCAACCCCTGCTTTTTTTTTGTTCTCCATTTGCTTGGTAGATCTTCCTCCATCCCTTTATTTTGAGCCTATGTATGTCTCTGCATGTGAGATGGGTCTCCTGAATACAGCAGACTGATGGGTCTTGACTCTTTATCCAGTTTGCCAGTCTGTGTCTTTTAATTGGAGCATTTAGTCCATTAACATTTAAGGTTAATATTGTTATGTGTGAACTTGATCCTGCCATTATGATATTAACTGGTTATTTTGCTCGTTAGTCGATGCAGTTTCTTCCTAGCCTCGATGGTCTTTACATTTTGGCATGTTTTTGTGATGGCTGGTACCGGTTGTTCGTTTCCATGTTTAGGGCTTCCTTCAGGGTCTCTTGTAAGGCAGGCCTGGTGGTGACAAAATCTCTAAGCATTTGCTTATCTGTAAAGGATTTTATTTCTCCTTCACTTATGAAACTTAGTTTGGCTGGATATGAAATTCTAGGTTTAAAATTCTTTTCTTTAAGAACGTTGAATATTGGCCCCCACTCTCTTCTGGCTTGTAGAGTTTCTGCCGAGAGATCTGCTGTTATTCTGATGGGCTTCCCTTTGTGGGTTACCCGACCTTTCTCTCTGGCTGCCCTTAAGATTTTTTCCTTCATTTCAACTTTGGTGAATCTGGCAATGATGTGTCTTGGAGTTGCTCTTCTGGAGGAGTATCTTTGTGGCGTTCTCTGTATTTCCTGAATTTGAATGTTGTCCTGCCCTACTAGGTTGGGGAAGTTCTCCTGGATGATATCCTGAAGAGTGTTTTCCAACTTGGTTCCATTTTCCCCCTCACTTTCAGGCACCCCAATCAGACGTAGATTTGGTCTTTTTACGTAATCCCATACTTCTTGCAGGCTTTGCTCATTTCTTTTTCTTCTTTTTTCTTTTGGTTTCTCTTCTCGCTTCATTTCATTCATTTGATCTTCAATCGCTGATACTCTTTCTTCCAGTTGATCGAGTCGGTTACTGAAGCTTGTGCATTTGTCACGTATTTCTCGTGTCATGGTTTTCATCTCTGTCATTTCGTTTATGATCTTCTCTGCATTAATGAGTCTAGCTGTCAATTCTTCCACTCTTTTTTCAAGATTTTTAGTTTCTTTGCGCTGGGTACGTAATTCCTCCTTTAGCTCTGATAAGTTTGATGGACTGAAGCCTTCTCCTCTCCTCTCGTCCAAGTCATTCTCTGACCAGCTTTGATCCGTTGCTGGCGATGGGCTGCGCTCCTTCGCAGGGGGAGATGCGCTCTTATTTTTTGAATTTCCAGCTTTTCTGCCCTGCTTCTTCCCCATCTTTGTGGTTTTATCTGTCTCTGGTCTTTGATGGTGGTGACGTACTGATGGGGTTTTGTTATAGGTGTCCTTCCTGTTTGATAGTTTTCCTTCTGACAGTCAGAAGGACTGTCTGTTGGTCTGTTGGAGATTGCTTGAGGTCCACTCCAGACCCTGTTTGCCTGGGTAACAGCAGCAGAGGTTGCCGAAGATAGAATATTGCTGAACAGCGAGTGTACCTGTCTGATTCTTCCTTTGGAAGTTTCCTCTCAGGGGTGTACTCCACCCTGTGAGGTGTGGGGTGTCAGACTGCCCCTAGTGGGGGATTTCTCCCAGCTAGGCTACTCAGGGGTCAGAGGCACACCTGAGCAGGCAATCTGTCCGTTCTCAGATCTCAACCTCCGCGTTGGGAGATCCACGGCTCTCCCCAAAGCTGTCAGACAGAGTCGTTCGCGTCTGCACCGGCTCCCGCTACTTCCCCTGTTGGTCTTCAGCTGTGCGCTGTCCCCAGAGGTGGAGACTACAGAGACAGGCAGGCTTCCTTGAGCTGCTGTGAGCTCCACCCAGTTCGAGCTTCCCAGCGTCTTTGTTTACCTACTTAAGCCTCAGCAATGGCGGGCGCCCCTCCCCCAGCCTCGCTACTGCCTTGCGGATAGATCGCGGCAGACTGCTGTGTTAGCAGTGAGGGAGGCTTCGTGGGCGTGGGACCCTCCCGGCCAGGATTGGGATATATTCTCCTGGTGTGCCTGTATGCTTACAGCGCAGTATTGGGGTGGGAGTTACCCGATTTTCCAGGTGTTGTGTGTCTCAGTTCCCCTGGCTAGGAAAACGGATCCCCTTCCCCCTTGCGCTTCCAGGTGAGGCGATGCCTCGCCCTGCTTCAGCTCTCGCTGGTCAGGCTGCAGCAGCTGACCAGCACCGATTGTCCGGCACTCCCTAGTGAGACGACCCCAGTACCTCAGTTGAAAATGCAGAAATCACCGGTCTTCTGTGTCGCTTGCGCTGGGAGTTGGAGACTGGAGCTGTTCCTATTCGGCCATCTTGCTCCACCAGTTTATAAATTTTAACAGCAGTCCAATTATTAAATTATTTGCTACATAATGTAAGTTAGCAGTGGTATCCTTCCCCTACAAATATTGGCAGTTGAATGCAAACTATTTGTAGCTTGTTTGGTATTGTCATCAATTGTCCAGTATTTCCCTATCAAGAGACAAAATAGACAATTTTGAAATTGACACTGTAGCACCAAAATGGAAACAGAGTCCATCATATATATTTACAGTGTTTGAAAAAAGCATCTGGTTCAATTTCAGGTATTCCAAAGCAAGAATTTCTTATAATTACAGACCTTACGTTATAAAAGTATTCTTAGAAATCACGTGGTCTAATGGTAATTAAACTTATTTTTGAGTGCCTACTCTGGAGCAAGGAGGGGCTAGTCTAATAGCAAACATGAAATGCAAAAGTCCCGAAATGGAAGCATGATTAGCATGTTTGTGCAAACAGCAAAGATGCCCAGAGGACAGGTAATGCAGAGAGAGCAAAAGAAACTTGGAAAAGGATGAGACCAGAGTATGTAGAAGGGGACAGCTCACACAGGTCCTTGTGATATCATTATGGAGCAAGCCGGAGAGGGCCTAAGTGATCAGATATCATTGAAGAGTCATAAGCAGGAAAGTGAACTGTCTTGACTTGTCTTTTTAAAAGCATTATTCAGGCTGTTCTGTTGAGAATAGACTGTATGGTAACAAGAGTATCAAAGAAGATCAGCTGGGAGGTTATTACAATAATGTAAGTAAGGAATGATAATGGTTTGGAACATGGTAGCTAACAGTGGGGCTGGCAGGAAATGATCAGAGTCTGGATGTATTTTTGAAAATAGAAGCAGAAGAATTTGTGTCACTTATGGACTGTGAGAAAAATAAAACAGTAAAAAATGAAATCAATTGTTTTATTTTAGTAGTAAAATATTTTATTTAATTAAAATAGTTAGAATAAGTAGGAACAGAATCAAACTGGTTAAGGAAGTGGTGATGAGCTCAGATCTCTCACCCAAGTCACCCCTTTGCCCTTGATGTCATTCTGAGGGCCTAGACCTGTGGATCTCTTCAGAGAATAGTTTGAAAAACACTTGTAGGGTGTACACATTTCTCAATCCGTATTTTTTTTATTTTTATTTTTTACTACAACTCAACTTAGTTTTTGTCTCAAACTTTTATTTCAAGTAATCATCAAAACCATGATCTTATTAAATCTCAGATAAACACTGTCATTTCAGGTATAGTAACTTTAATTTAGGTTAGTATCCTCTACAGCTTTTTGCATCCAGGGATTTATTATTATTATTATTATTATTATTATTATTATTATTATTATACTTTAAGTTCTAGAATACACGTGCAGAACGTGCAGGTTTGTTACATAGGTATATACATGTCTGGTGGTTTGCTGCACCCATCAACCTGTCATCTACATTAGTTATTTCTCCTAATGCTATCCCTCCCCTTGCCTTCCCCAACTGGCAGGCCCCAGTGTGTGATGTTCCCCTCCCTGTGTCCATGTGTTCCATTGTTCAACTCCCACTTATGAGTGAGAACATGTGGTGTTTGGTTTTGTGTTTCTGTGTTAGTTTTCTTAGAATGATGGTTTCCAGTTTCATCCATGTCCCGGCAAAGGACATGAACTCATTCTTTTTATGGCTGAATAGTATTCCATGGTGTGTATGTGCCACATTTTCCTTATCCAGTCTGTCATTGATGGGCATTTGGATTGGTTCCAAGTCTTTGCTATTGTGAATAGTGCTGCAACAAACATACATGTGCATATGTCTTTATAGTAGAAAGATTTACAATCCTTTGGATATATATCTAGTAATAGGATTGCTGGGTCAAACATTTGAAGTAGCTCTATCAAGTTCTCTATAGCACTCAAGGTGGATAAAAATGTGGTTTCATTCTATTGTACTTCAGTAAATTAAAGGAGACAAAACAGTTGAAAGAGGCATACATATGTAGAACATATCTCAATAAGAGCTGTTTATGAAAAACAGGTATTTCTGTTCTAAATCCTTGAGGAATCACCACACTGTCTTCCACAATGATTGAACTAATTTACAGTCCCACCAACAGTGTAAAAGTGTTCCTATTTCTCTACATACTCTTCAGCATCTGTTGTTTCCTGACTTTTTAATGATCGCCATTCTAACTGGCGTGAGATGGTATCTCATTGTGGTTTTGATTGGCACTTATCTAATGACCAGTGATGATGGACTTTTTTTCATATGTTTCTTGACCACATAAATGTCTTCTTTTGAGAAGTGTCTGTTCATATCCTTCGCCCACCTTTTGATGGGGTTGGTTTTTTTCTTGTAAATGTGTTTAAGTTCTTTGTAGATTCTGGATATTATCCCTTTGTCAGATGGATAGATTGCAAAAATTTTCCCCCATTCTGTAGGTTGCCTATTCACTCTGATGAGAGTTTCTTCTGCTGTGCAGAAGCCCTTTTGTTTAATTAGATCCCATTTATCAATTTTGGCTTTTGTTGCCATTGCCTTTGGTATTTTAGTCATGAAGTCTTTGCCTATGCCTATGTCCTGAATGGAATTGCCTAGGTTTTCTTCCAGGGTTTTTATGGTTTTAGGTCTTACATTTAAGTCTTTAATCCATCTTGAGTTAATTTTTGTGCAAGGTGTAAGGAAGGGGTCCTGTTTCAGTTTTCTGCATATGACTAGCCAGTTTTCCCAACACCATTTATTAAATAGGGAATCCTTTCCCCATTGCTTCATTTTGTTAGGTGTGTCAAAAATCAGATAGTTGTAGATGTGTGGTGTTATTTCTGAGGTTTCTGTTCTGTTCCATTGGTCTATATATCTGTTTTGGTACCAGTGCCATGCTGTTTTGATTACTGTAGTCTTGTAGCATAGTTTGAAGTCAAGTACCATGATGCCTCCAGCTTTGTTCTTTATGCTTAGGATTTTCTTGGCTATATGAGCTCTTTCTTGGTTCCATATGAAATTTAAAGTAGTTTTTTTCTAATTCTGTGAAGAAAGGCAACGGCAGCTTTATGGGAATAACTTTGAGTCTATATATTACTTTGGGCAGTATGGCCATTTTCACGATACTGATTCTTCCTATCCATGAACATGGAATGTTTTTTCATTTGTTTGTGTCCTCTCTTATTTCCTTGAACAGTGATTTGTAATTCCCCTTGAAGAGGTCCTTCACATCCCTTATAAGTTGTAGTCCTAGATATTTTATTCTCTTGGTAGCAACTGTGGACAGGAGTTCACTCATGATTTGACTCTCTGTTTGTCTATTATTGGTGTATAGGAATGCTTGTGATTTTTGCACATCGATTTTTTATCCCGAGACTTTGCTGAAGTTGCTTATCAGCTTAAGGGGTTTTTGGTCTGAGGCAGTGGGGTTTTCTAAATGAACAATCATGTCATCTGCAAACAGAGACAATTTGACTTTCTCTCTTCCTATTTGAATACCCTTTATTTTTTTCTCCTGCCTGATTGCCCTCGCCAGAACTTCCAATACTATATTGAATAGGAGTGGTGAGAGAGGAGTGGTGAGAGAGATTGTCTTGTGCTGGTTTTCAAAGGGAATGCTTCCAGCTTTTGCCCATTTAGTAAGATACTAGCTGTGGGATTGTCATAGACAACTCTCATTATTTTGAGATATGTTCTACATATGTATGCCTCTTTCAACTGTTTTGTCTCCTTTAATTTACTGAAGCACAATAGAATGAAGACACATTTTTATCCACCTTGAGGGCTATAGGGATCTTGATAGGGCTACTTCAAATCCCATTTGCCACTTAGAACTTGAGCAATTATTTAATTTATCAGCCAAAACTAGGACATGTTGTCATGGATAAATGTTACTGAAAAGCACATGTAAATCAGAAATGTCCTAGGCAAACTAAACTATATAATTATCTTACATCCAACTCTGATAACCATCTATCTTCTCTTGCTCTCATGCCACAGTGACACCCCAGAGCATTTACAAGGCTGCCATTTTTAGGTTTAACAGACACTTCTGGAGAGTATGGCCTCCTTTATACCTTCAGATGCCCAAACTTATCTGAGATTTTATTCTCCCAAACTTGGATGCTAAGGCTCAGGGTTGACATATCTGTGTTTTATTCTCCCAAACTCGGATGCTAAGGCTTGGGGTTCACAAGTCAGAGCACAAAGTCTCTTCATTCACTGTGATCTACTTTGACTTCCTGTCATTCTCATGTCTAAACCTCAGCCCAGAGTTTCAATCTTTTATAGTATGGGGATAACTTACCCAAAAAGTATTCTTCCAGAACTCCTAATTTTACCCATGGACTGTGACTTAAGAGTCAAGCATGTACAGTTTCTATTCACCAGCTTTACTAACATGACCTTGTGACTCAAATGGGCACTTGCATGCGGTTACAGGGAAGAATAAGGTGAAGTAAAAACACAATAGAAATTTATATATAAAATCATTCATGCAACATTGACCAAATAAAATCATTTTATAGATAGCATTACTTATATCCCAGATCACATAGCTAGATAATAGCAGAGTTGGGATGCCAAATTAGTTCTAATGCCTCTACTATTGGACTTGATTGTTTAGTGGTACCTTTAAAAGTCTGAATTGTTTAGTTCATGTTCTTATTGACTCCACATTCCCACAGAGTAATACTGTTTCATTTCTTAAATCTTTAAGCTTTTTAATATGCATGACAGCTTGAGATAAACTCAGAGTGTCTGCTTTCTCTCAATACATGCCATCTTCTTGATTTAATACACCATATTTTAAAGTTATCTCACTCTATTTTAAAGGCCACTTACTATAAAATATGTAGAGAAATAATTCAATCAGTTTAAGTGAAAAAAGGAAATCTTTATATAAGATAATATTGCTATACAAACTACAATGAATTCAAAAATCTATTTGATTCCAAAAATTATTGGAGTTTTATGATTTACTGAGTATAGTAAAATGTATCCACCACCTTACACTGAGTTTCAGAAGCTTAAATGTGTAAAAGGTTGAAATATTTGAAATTGATGGCATCTTGGGATAAAGATTATACTATTCCATTTATAAAATGACTATCAACCAATAGGGAACAATTCAGAACATGCTATGTTTCCAAGAGGAGGTAAATTGTAGCATGTAAGGCTAGAATACTGAAGACATAATTTAGCAACATAAAAAGGAAATAACCCATTTTGTGAATATGGAAAAATAATCTAAGTATAAACCTAAAGTTACATGTGTGTTCATATAAACCCCCTAATTCTGACTTAGAGTTTATCTAATTTAATTCAAAATATTTTATTGATTCTATTTGAATCTACATATGCAATAGGATTGGAAAAAAGAAACACAACTTGTTAAACTGAGCAACTGAATTTTCCTTAGGAGTAACTTAGCGAACTACCTATAACGCTAAAGTACAACAAAAATAAAAAGTAAAGGAAAATGTGCTCTTTCAAATCATTTACCTACTCATCTATTCATTTATTTGTCTTTTTTTAATATTGAGTATTGTTTAGGTTCTATTCTTTGAGGGCCAACGTAGTGAACAATACAAAGTACCCACACTCAGAATAACTTACAATCTAACGAGGGGAGGAGTCCATTTAGATAAATTTAAAAACAGCTACTTAGAACTATAATATGAAGTACTTTTGAGTTATGTAAAAATAAAATGGGTAAGAGGATAAAGAACAAAAGAGGTAGGGTGTGGAGGGGGCTATTTCAAATGTCATAGATCTCGTTCCCTCAGGAAGAGCCTGAGTCAAGGGTAACTTTCAAATGATTTATTGAAGTGTTTTCAGGCCAAGAGGTACAATGGAAGTGGATAAAGGAGAGGAAAAAAACATAACAAGAATATGTGGTATCAGCCAGAAAGTAGCTTCAGCCTAATTTCATAGGGAAGTTAGGGATATAAATTGCCTTGCAAACTTGACCTCATGTCTCTGTTAACTAGTGAGTGACCAGTGCTTCTTCATTAAGTATTTTGAAGAAGAGGGCAGAGTTTCAGGAGCTTCCTTCTCACTTTCCTTCTAGCCCTCACTCCACAGATCATGGAAAAAGTGTGAAGGTTCTACCAGCATAAATCCAGTGGACCTGCTTTAAGGTGGACCTGAGCTCTGTTTATAACTTGATCTTATAATTGTGAGTTTAACAGGGAGGACACTTTAGATCCTTAAATATCAGTGCCAAATCAGATTCTGCATCCAAGAATCCTCTAAAACCCTGGTATTCTCCTTTCCCAAATGTGTAGCTACCCAAATAAATGGCCATCGGTCCTTCTTTAGAGGAGCTCAGGAAATCACTGCAGCTCAGTCCGTGAGCTCTGGGACTGAGAAATGGCTCTTGTGGAGAAACTGAACAATGGATCACAACCTTCCTTTGGGGCAGGTGAGCTCCACTTCTTGTTTATTCTTGAACTTCTAATACGTAAGTATTAAGCAGTAAACTATTGGTTGCTTATCTGTCTTGCCCCAAGAATATGATGGATCCCATCACATCGTATCAAAAGCCACATGCCATTTGAATTAATTCTCGAGTATTTTCATATGTTTCTCCAATTTTACATAATTAATGTTACTAAATAATATTCTTCATATTATAATTTTGACAATTAAAAGTATATGTTAAAATGTTTAACATTTAAAATAACGCTTTTTTGTGTAAAAAAAGAGAACTATTATGCATTAGGCACTGTATTTGTCATTGTGTTAACTTAGAAATATAAGTACTGCATTCAATTGCTGTGGTAATTTTGGAGCGCCAAAGACAAGTTTTCTAAAACTCAGTTCTACCAGTCTCTACTAAAAACATTTGCCCTATAATACCTTTCAGTTTTGAAGTTCCACATTAACATTAAATAGGTTTTGTTGGCAAATATAAAAGCCCTCTATAAATATCATTTACATAATTATGTTCATTTGTGCAGAATGTCTTAGGTGTGTAATATTTTAGAAACTATATGTGCATGCATATATGTGTGTGTTTAGATATATAGAGAGAAATTAATATATAAATTATAATAACTTAGAACATCGATAATATTTTACCAATAACCATTTTTAGCTCATACAATGTTACTTTCTTTTCACTTTTTAAAATTTACTATCTTGGTCCTAAAATATAAACTTTTAAAAAATTTTTTAATTTAAATCTAGTCTTTCCAATACATGACTTTTTTTGCTTCCATAAAGGCCTCCTTGTAAAAGCTACAAAAGATTCTAACACTTCAAATAGTTCCCTCAGATATTTCGAAAAGTGTAAATGAATTTTTTAATCTTCTGGCAGATTCATAATGCCCTGCAGATGTGTCCCTGGCTGAGAAAATCACATGGACGTCTATAAGAGGAATGCTATCCCCCAACAGCTGCTGGATTGCTTCCGGTGCCTAAAGTGCTGTTCCCAGCTGCCATTTCATCCTTCCTAGAGTGCTTTTATGTTACAAACTTCAAGTTAGTAGAGCTTCTCTTATTACAGCAAATCAGGAGCAGCTTTCTTCTGACAAACTCCACTACATATGACCTGAGACTCAAATAAGAAAACAGCCACTGAGTCACTCCAAAAGTTACTTGTCAAAAGCAAAATTTCCCTGGGAGGAGAGAGACAGAGCCATGGAGAGAAGGCAGAGGAAGAAGTAGGGAGGGAAAGAGGAAGGGAATGTGAGAAGTTTACACTGAAGCAATTTGTTTACTGTATATTTTATGAGTAGAATGTGTTTATTCACCCGGAAAAGCCTGTATGCATAAGGAAATACCACTGAGGCATGTTCTTCAACAATATTTGTGCTGAGGAACCCCAAGGGCAGACAGAAAATGGAAATAATTCAATCTGAACATTGCTTAATGGTACAACTCAAAAATTTTCATCCATGAATCATGTCCTCTCATAAACTTAGTTTACAATATCAGATTTTTAACATTAACTTAAAGTGTTTACAATAGTATAGTTTAATTACATGAATTAAATTAGCACAAGTACATATAGCACAAATATATCCTGAGCATGACACTGGTTATTTCCTATCACCTGTACTATTCTATACACATTTTTAATGAGATGTGGCTTAATAGGTAAATTTTACTTGTTACCAGATGTCATTTTTTTTCTACAAGCATCAGACATTTTATTTCAGTACTTCATTTTTCAATTTCATTTTCTCATTATAAAATGTATTCATTTTAAAGATCTCCTACTTTAACAGGTATTCACTTCAGAGGGCTTTTCTGGAATGGATTTTCTACCAGGAAGGTAATTTATCATATTGAGTACTGTCTCTCAAGCAAAAAAGGAAATTGGTAGATAATAAACATTCTCAATATACCCTCTGTATTTGCAAGTGCAGTCTTTAAAATAAGACAGATACAGTTGAAGCGGTTTAAATGGTGTATGATGCAGTGCCTAACATGTGTATACATTTAGTCCAAACTATCTTTCTTGGCATACTGTAGTAAAGCATTTATAAAGTGTGAAACCTAGTCATGTTTTAAGATAACCTGAAGTGCCACTTTTATTTTACAACACATATACCTATTATAATAACATTCTATTTTAAGAAATCCTTACATAAAAACACAGCTTTATAATATATATATTATTTTTTAATGTTAATACATTTACCAAAGCTTTCTAAATTTTTTTATAGTTAATGTTTTTTTCTAAAAATTGATTTTAAAATCAAATTTTATGTATATATCCATTTTCAGGAAAAAAATGTTAAAGACTACATCTAACATGGAAGTTCATGAGAAAATTGGCATGTAACATGAGTCTTTTGGTATTGAGGTCTCATTTGAGGAGAAAATCTGTATCTCTTTCTGCATCTAAGTTTCAAATTATATTTTAGGAACATGTATTGAATGGGAAATTGGAAAATACATTTTACAAAAGCATTTTGATTGGCTTCCTAAGCCTTCTTTGCCATTCTGGTTGCGCAGAAACTTCTGATACGTGGAGATAGTGATATCGTATGTTGAACAGCCAAGGCCTTTCCAGAACTTCATTCATTCATGTAGCACAAACTCACCAAGTACCACTGTGGACCACAAACTTATTTTTAACCTGATATGAATTCAGCAGTTTTCAAAAACAGTCTTTTCTCCATGGTACTTAATTCTATTTTGATATTTTTTAGGTAAACAAATATTTCGGAGAGTACCATGAGCCATAAAGAATATTAAGCCATGTAAGGGATGGAGACTGACTTAGGGTTGTAGACTGGGGAGGGGTTTTAAAATATTTTGGTTAGAGAGAGGCTTGCTGAGAAAAGGATATATGAACACAGAATGACATCACAAGAAAGAGTGAATCATTCAAAGATCTCAAAAATGGTGTTCCAGGTGAGGGAAGAGAAGAATGGGTGGAGAGACAAGAAACTTAGAAAAGATCAGCTGGAATCTAGCCTTCATTTATTCTAGCTGAAAAGGGAAGGCATTAAAGGTTTTAAGCAAGGAAGTAGCATGCTAAGATTTAAAATTTTAAAAGATCACATTAGAGAGAAATATTGTGAGCATTCCAAGGAGCTATGAGCAAGTTGAAGGCAAGAATAATATCTAGAATCTATACTTTTGTATCTCCATTACCCAATGCAGCCCTAGATATCATGATACTCAATAAATGCTTGCATAATTACTGATTTCAAAACAGTTATGAAATCGTAAGAGACAGAAGGCAACCTTAATCCTACCCCTGGTAGTGTTCTAGTTCTTTGAGAAAATATTTTAACTGTTGGTCTATTATTTGTAATAGGGAAAATATATTCTTTCATTATTTGTATGTTATTTACCAAAGAATTTCATTTTTAGGAGTAAAATTCCAGTAACAGGTCATTACCACTGTCCACATTGTCCAAAAGGTAAATTTCCTTTATCTGGCAGCAAAGCAGTTTCTTTATACCCACTGAAGCAGCATGATTTGTAAATATGATTTTCTAGAATATTTACTCATTATCCACAGATAACTTGGTATGTTCAATATATACTTTATTTAAAGGAATATAATAGTAATATATTATAAAGGTTTCTATATTAAATCTTTCACTGTGTACACACGAAACAGTGAATAAAGACTACAATAATTTCTCATAGGAATCATATAGTCAAAGCCTCTATCAAAATTAAAGGGTGATTTTATTTTGAAATTTTTTATTTGACTAAATGTTTTCATACTTGGATCTAATTCCTGGTGAAACTGATAGCACATATTTAGAAACGATACATTTTTTAGCATAGTCATTATGCAGGCATTCTTTCTTCTGGGAGTGTTTTATACATGAGTCCCTTTTTCATGCTTCACTCATTTTCAATCACATTTCAGTTTCACTGTTTGGAGAATAAAGCCTTAATTCATTGACACATACAATTTACCACACTGATGTTTGGGTGGACGTTTTTTTTTCTCTTAAAATGCTCACATACACATACTGCTGCAACATCAACCGCCTTTGGAAAACAATCTAGTAATGATAGCTACCAGTTCTGTTATCTGTCAGAAACTTGATGGCTGCAGCTCGGCTGCCCTGAAGCATTCACTGTGTCATAGCTCTGTCCTTTTACTCTCTTCCTCTCTGTTAATTTGGTTACTGTGCTTCGGTTTTCAATTCATCCCAGTAGTAAGTTTATACAACAGACCAGGATCTTTCCAGCTTTTCTTTGTACTATGCAAGGTGAAAAAAAATACAAGTGACCTGATTCTTAGGATCAAATATACAGAAAACTCTCCAGTATAGAAAAGTGTAGACATAGAGATGAAAATAATGGAAGACAGCAAAAGAAATATAATGAAGGAAAACACAATTTGGGACTACTTACCCTGCCATTAATCCCTGACCTAATAAAAATTGATACATGTTAAAAGAGATTCTCTAATCTAATCATATATTCAGTCACTTCAGTCCTGTTAAACATCTGTCTTGTGCCAGGCTTTACACTAGTGCTTAGATTAGAGTGATGAGCAGGACAGATTCCTTATTTCTTAAGAAACTTAGATTTTCGTAGTAAATATATACTGGTAAAAATGTAATCCCAATGTAATGAGAGAAATGTTACCATGGGAGAAGTGTGAATTAATTAAATATTTTTTCAAGCTTTTTTGTAGCACCTTAAAAGAATATCTCAACCAGATTTGGGGGTCAATAAAGGTGCCTATAAAAAGTTATATTTAAACTGAAACCTTAAATATGAATAAGATTCTTGTCAGAAAGGGCTCTGGGCTAAAATTTCAGTATGTGCTGCATATCAGAGCCAAGAGATAACATAGCCTTTCTCAGGGAATACAAGCTTAGTCTGGCTGAAGGATGGAGGGTAAGAGATGAGTGAGAAAAGACAAGGGTGGAGAAGTAGACAGAAGGCAAGGGTACGTAAGTAGCAGGAGCTCTATCAAATCGTGCAGGGAATTTGACCAAATTCTGTGATCAATGGGAAGCCACTGAAATGTTTATGCAAAATCACTCAGAAGGTTGAATTTGGGAAGAACTGAAAGGAGTTAAAAATATGACAACTGCGGAAATGGTAATTAAGAAGTTTCTGTAGTAGCTAGGCAAGAGAAAAGCTAACCTGTTCATATTGAGGCTAGAGAAAAGTCGATAGGTTGGACAGATATTTAGGAGAGAGAACAAATCTTATTCTCCCAGGCAATTCATGAAATATTGGAAGAATGAAGAGTTAAGAATGATTTCCAGTCTCCTGACTCAAGTAGTTGCTGTCATTGCTGATGGGTAACACAAGCAGTCAGTAAATATCAGACCAAGAGTCTGAACAGCATACGCTATTCCCCTGGTTACTCAGGGTATGTTTTAGAGTTTCTAATTGTTCCAGAAATCTAAACCCTTGTGATTTTCTGTTATGGACCGAATCATGCTCCTACAAAATTCAGATATCTATCTCCCAGTGTGACTATATTTGGAGACAAGACCTTTAAAGAGGTAATTAAGGTTAAAGAGGTGATAAGGGTGGGCCCTAATTCAATATGATTGGTGTCTTCATAAGAGGAGATTAGGACATTTAGTGACACCAGGTGTGCGCATATACGAAGAAAATGCCATGCAAGAACATGTTGAAAGGAGAGTCATCTGCAAGTCAAGGAAAGAGGCCTCAAGAGAAAACAACCTTATGGACACTTTGGTCTTAGACTTCCAGCCTCCAGAACTGTGAGAAAACAACTCTCTGTTGTTTAAACCACCAAGTATCTGTTAACATTTTGTTATGGCATTCCTAACAAATTAATATACTTATACTCCCTAAAGCAGAATTCATCTAAATAGCAAATTCACCATAAGCATATCAAAAATGAATCATATTGGTCAAAGATCCTGTTAAAGTTCAGGTTTAAAATAAACATTAAAAATACAGCTTTTGCCTGGGTGTGGTGGTTCATGCCTGTAATCCCAATGATTTGGGAGGATGACGTGGGCAGATCGCTTGAGCCTAGCCTAGGCAACCTGGCAAAACCCTGTCTCTACAAAAAATACAAAAATTAGCCTGGCACACATCTGTAGTTCCAGCTACTTGGGAGGCTGAGGTAGGAGGATCTCTTAAGGAGGAGGTGAAGGTTGCAGTAAGTAAGCCAAGGTCACACCACTGCACTCTAGCCTGGGTGTCGTTCTGTCTCAAAACAAAACAAAACAAAACAAAACAAGCAAACAACAGCAACAAAAATCCTTTTAAGGATGAATAGCAAACATATATTAACTATATATCAGTAATATAACAAATATTCTTTCTCAGTTAATGTCATTGTAAGTAAATTCAGCATTTGTTCACGTCAATGGAAAATGTCCCAAGAAATTAATTATAACACATTAGTTTACTTAACACACTAAACTCATTCAATTAATGATTCATCCAGTGATTCTTGCATAGGTGGGCTTGAGGGTGGTGTCTCCTCCATCTCCATCAGCCCCCTATCATTTATATTCGCTGAAAAAATAATGGGCTTCCCAAATAAACTCAGTCATAAATCAAGTCTACTAACCCATTTTCCACCCAGATTGCTGTCCCTAAAATTCTGTTTCATAAAGTTTCTTGTACTACTATTAATCTTCTGCAGGTTTTTAATGTTTTCTTGGTTTCCTGGTTATCTGTAGCAGTTTCAAGGCTATATTGGGAAATTAAATGAATGGCCCAGCAGTTTATCAATTTTCACTGGGCTGTAATTATTTACACAAGTGATTTCTACTTTCATAAATTCATAACATTATGTAAATTAAACCTCACATATTATAATATTTTTTCAAAAGTTATGTACAGTATATCTAGGATTGTCTACATTATTTGCACTATTTGCTATAATCAAGTAAAAGTAACAGCTGTACTCTCTGAAATCAGAAGTGTTGAATTTACGAATAACCTTGCTCTGAGACTATTCTGAAGATAAGCATTAGTAAAATTTTAAGAGGATGTTTTTTAAATAAATTGCATACATAAACATCAAATATTTTGGAGTTAGTTACCTATTATTATGTGGAAATAAAATAGCAAATGATGAAAAAACTCCTTTGCTGTCCTCCTATAACATTTTCTATGTTTTAATTTCGCACAGTTATTTGCAGTTGCCTTCTATTCCCTAATATATTATAGAAACTAGAAAATAGCCTTGTGTTATTTGCTTTGATTCCTACACAGTGCCATTCAAAATGGTACATACACAATATACATTTCCAGATTAAACAAAACCAACTATACCACCATATATAGAATTACTGAAAATCACAACATTTTTTGTAGAGAGCCTGGTGATGCCAGAGAGACTAAGGAACATACTAGGCATTATTCCTGTCAATGCAAAAATGAAACATGTGCTCCAACTAGACTTCATTATTGATGTAAATCTCACCAGATGGCTATTACTAACAAAGAAAATAAGCTTAAATTGCCTTGAAGGAAAAATCCACAAGGAGGTTTTATTCTTTTTAATTATTAACATCAAAGGGTGAATTCAGTGGTATTAATCCAGGTTTTCAAGAGAAGGCACACTACCTTTGGAAATACAGTTCCACGGGGATCAATTTATAAAACCAATACAACTGAAAATGCAACACTGTTTAACAAGTCTAAAGAAAAAAATAGTTTAAAACTGCTGCATAAAGTAATCTAGTCATCTAGTCTTTTTCTGAATTATTATTTCAATAGGCTCATAGAAAATATATTTACGGCTCAAAACTACTGTTTGATGGTGATAAGAATTTCTGTTCTCTTCCACATCGTATGTATCATAAAGGATCTTTCCCCAAGTCTAATCCATTGAGTGATTTGGGTTATGTGTCTGTGTGTGTGCACCCTTTCCATGGTGGTAGAAGTGAAAAAGTGTCAAAAGACAAAAAAGAAAAAGATGCAAAAAGTATTTTACTGCCATTGTAAATGTTGTATAATGACATCTTTGAAATACAGAAGTTACAGTTATTTAATATGCAAACCAAAATGGAAATAGCACGTCAATCCAAAAGGGAATTTATGAGTGCTTTGGTTTTGAAATTTAGATTCCTAAGATACAGAGTAGACTCTGAAATATTGGTCCCTACACATCCAGATGTCAGTTTTTTGGGGGTTTTTTTGTTTGCTTGTTTTTGTTTTGTCCCTCATAGTCAGTTGAAGAGCGAAGAAAGCACAAAATAGAACCAGGGATAGAGCTTGCCTGAAATGGAATACTGGAAGGAATTTTTTTTTTTTTTTTTTTGAGACGGAGTCTTGCTCTGCCGCCCAGGCTGGAGTGCAGTGGCCGGCTCTCAGCTCACTGCAAGCTCCGCCTCCTGGGTTCACGCCATTCTCCTGTCTCAGCCTCCCGAGTAGCTGGGACTACAGGCGCCCGCCTCGTCGCCCGGCTAGCTTTTTGTATTTTTTTTAGTAGATATGGGGTTTCACCGTATTAGCCAGGATGGTCTCGATCTCCTGACCTCGTGATCCGCCTGTCTCGGCCTCCCAAAGTGCTGGGATTACAGGCTTGAGCCACCGCGCCCGGCCAGGAATTTTTTAATGAAGAAAAATAAGAGCAAATCACAGACTAAAGCCACAGGGAATATTGATGGGTTTTCATGAGACAAAAAGGAAACTCTATTGACCTTTGAGCCTTTGAGCTAGTTGTTACTGAAGAATGTATGAAGAAGTATTACTCAGAGTCAGGAGATGGAAAGCAAAATAAAGGTTATAGGACTTAGGAGACTGCTCATGAGCCGTCAGACACCATGTAGATTACATGTATTTTCAAACACCAAATTCCTACTGCTCCCAGAAATCTGGACAGACTCTTTCTTTAGTAAATATTTAACCTATAGACTATTGTAATAATTCACAAGATTTTTTAATGATATGAAATAAATTTACTGTTTTGTTTTTAAAAACTGCATACTGTCAGGTAAACAATATGCATAGGCCTCATGTTAACATTCATTTGAATTGATACAACTGAATATTATGCAATGCGTAAGATTTTCCAACATCTAAATGCTCTATATTTCTTTATCTTTTGTGAGCATTAGGAGCTTACAAGAACAGTGTCATCTAAGCAAACAGTAACAATTTCAATACAAGAAGATAGTGCCCTAAAATAAGAGTACAGCTAATTAACCATCACTTGAATATTTAGGACAAGTAAGTAGAATACATTCATTTAACAAAACTAATGTGCAATGGTCTCTTTTTACTGTAGTATATGTGTTCTATTTAAGACTGGAGCTATGAACATGAAATTCACTAATTTAATTATGAGTTACTGTTAAAAATTTCACAAAAACATGACCTAAAGAAACTGAAAAGCGTTTTCAGTTACCAAGATTAAAAATTTTTAAGGGTATGGTGGCTAGTGCCTTAGTCCCACCTAAGTGGGAGGCTGAGGCAAGAGGATTGCTTGAATCCAGGAATTAGAGGCCATAGTCCACTATGATTGCACCTTTGAATAGCCACTGCATTCCAGCCTGGAATTCTTTTTAATTTTGGCCACTATCACACAGCTGTACAGCTGGCATATATATTTTTTTTCAATGACATGTGGCAACATCACAGATTGAAGAGTTTTTCTTATGTGGACAGTAGACGTTAGAATCACATTGCCACACTATTTCCTCTAAGTAGCATGATGCTTTTCCTTCTTGCAAACAAACCAGGTGATAATTTGAAAATTTTATACCTATCTTGGCACCTGCAACATGTGTCACAAAGTTTAAATAACAATATACTGCCAGTTTGTTATCTCTCTAGCTTGCATCAAATACTCGTGTTTATGGTGCCTCTTACATTAGTGCTAACATCAATACAAGATCTAGGGTATACACACGCATGATACATATGAAGGGATAGTTTTGTTTTCATAAATAAATGCTAAATTTCAACGCCTTTCACTATTTAATTAGATTTTTTCAAGGATTCACAAAGGAGTTTCACAACTTCTATCAAATGTTTGAAAATGATTCAGAGCATTTTCTTTCACAGGAACATTCTGCACTTGCAATTTTTCTCCTAGATAATTGCACTTCGAGTTTTAGTTCAGAGATTTGGACATTTTCTTCAAAGTTATCTTTTTAGGAGAACTACTGAATTTATGTGAGTAATAGAATGTACTATTCCAATTGTAACTCTGGAATGCACAAAAAGCATACAGTTTTATTCCTTTTGTTATGATAGAATAAAATATAACAGTGTTTCATTAGTTAATATGGCCAGCTATAGTATCAACACACAATCGAAAAGCAGTACAATTTCTGTGATTTCTCTATCAAAATAGAATTTTTTGAATTTACTGTTTCTCACTTGTCTCAGTGTAAAATTGTTTTGACTTACTTGAAAATAAGAATTCTCTTCATCAACACAAACATGCTTCTCATTGCTCTTCAACACCCACTACTGGCATGGCCAAGCTATTTTACCTTGCTCACTAAAATAAATTCTCTTCTGCCTTTGACCTTGATTAGCATTCTCTTTCCCTTTGAGAATGTACCAAATATTCTCTAGGCACCCAAACATCACTCCTGTTATAGCCCACACATGTAGGTCACATACTATTTCAGTGAGTTTACTAATAAGCAAATCAGGAAACATTCTTATTGATGAATATTGACATTATCTAATCCTTTTATGTTATATATATAGAAACATTGAAACTATTGAATAAAACCTTGTATATAAGTTTGAAGTTTCTTAGATAAACAGTTTAATAAAGAAAATTGCTAGCAATTTACTGTTTATTAAATACTGTGTTAGAAATTATAAAGGCACAAATGATTTAACTTTACAGCAAAATATCGGGTAAAATACAAATGCATTTGTGTGACTGTGTCTCAGTTATTATCATGCCAATTTAAATTGTTAGCTGTTCTGAGCTCAGCTGTTCATTTTGACTTTAGTCCAGTTACACCCAAGGCAGCCTCAGAATGAGAGCTCCCAACTCTGGGGGAGCTGGCCTCATTAGTCTTCAGAATTTTTTGACATACTTAAAACTCACTCTGGAAGATCTCAGGAAATTTTCTAAGAACAAATTTGCAGAATAGTTGATTCCAGCACGTCCGATCTTTTGCTATAACTACTCTCCTTCCTCAGATGAAAGATGAGCCTTAAGATTTGGGGGGTTGCCAGACAGGAGGCAGTCACAGAGAAATGGAATGCAGAGAAGAAGAATTGCAGGAACTGAGTGGAAATGAGCGGCTGGAGGGTTTGTCCGTGAGGGTGCCAAGTTTGTTTGGGCAGAAAGTAGTGGTGAAAAGTCAGAGAAATAAAAAAGAGGAGGAAGAAGGCCCAGAAGAGAATAGGGTTGCAGATTGATAGCACATCAACTAAAATGATGGTACCTAGGGGGCTTTAAAGTAGAGCAGATGTTAGAATAATGAAAGCATTTTGATAGTCACGACTCCAGAAATAATCCACACACTCAGATGAGGAGGGGAAAACTTACTTTGTGATAACTTCGACGAGATAGAACTTGGGACTTCACATATTAGAGACTTCAAAATCTCTCTCTTTAAGGGCACATGAACTGAATCTTAATTCACGTTGGCAGGTTGAAGGTAGAAGGGCTCCTATTTCAAAAACTGTGAATACATGTGAATACGTGGGTTCTAAAAAGTAATCCCATTAATTAACTCAACAAAAAATACTGTCCTCATCCAGCGCTTCCACGTGTCAGACTCTGCACTGCGTGCAGGAAGAACTATGTTGATGCTGGCTCCCTGAGAACAGCTCCATTGAGGATCTTTTTAAAGGTCGTTGTGTTATATTTCTCTTCTAGTGTTCCTAAGCCTTCAGTAAAATCTTGTTAAACATTACAACCTGTTCTCAGTGATTCCTGTGGGGAACTGAAGAGGCAGCTCACTGCCCAAAATTGGAAGGAAGCAGTTCGGACCAGTAGCAGCTGCCTTTGAAAAGTTAGACTGAACACAGAGGATGACACGACATGCTACAAGGGCCTGGTAAACCGTGAGCAGAATGGTGGGCAGGATTCTAGGTCAAGGTGGTTGCTGGATGTGGCAAACAGTGACCTGAACAAATATATATGCATTCCCTGGAGAATGCCAGAAGGTCAAAAGTAGTATACTCTGGTAGAAGCCCAAATAGAGTGTAGTCAGGTGAAACTTCAGCTCTCTGCTGTGCCTTAGAGGGAAGGATTATGACACATCATCTACTCTATCCTAGGATATTTCATTAGCATTATTATTAGATTAATAACTGTGTATTTAATTATACATATTGTGAATGCATCATCATTTTTTAAAAAGAGTAAATACATCCAAGATTAGTTTTTATTTTGGTGTATTTGACTAGTGTAAAATTCTATGGCTTAAAAAATTTAAAGGCTATACAGGCCTCAAACTAAGTAATTTTAATTATGTATTCACCTATTAATTATAACTTCTAAAGTCTACTAATTCCTAGCTAACTCCTTTTCTCAGTAAAATCTAGACTATTATTTCTCAAATGCCTGAATAGTCTCATGGACTTTGGTCATTCTCTGGCAGGAAAACTAATGAAACTCAGTAGCAAATCTAGAAACGAATCTGACCATCATTCTCAGACTATATGTGAACCAGGGCTTTGAGTAGATTGGCAAGTGAGGGAGAGGAAACAAGAAGAGGCAATGAAATGAAGAAGTGAGCGAATTGTAATGATAATAGAATAGGGAGACTTCCCTACCCCTTTTTCTCCATTTTGAACACAAATGCAACTCTAGGTACATTTTAAGCATGAATGGACTCTACGCTGGATGTACCTACACATGCTGACACACACAGAAAATCATTTAATGTATATATCCCTCATCTCTTGAAAAGAAGTCATATCTTCCTGAAGTCCTGTAGTCTATATATTACTTCAGAAGAATTCTTTCAGTTATGGTTAAGAAAATATAATATGAGAATTCTTACCTAAAATTTTGTTGGTAAGGACCTCAGTACTATATATATATAGTACTGAGTTATATAGTACTATATAACTGAGGTGTGTATATATATATATATATATGTAACTAGATATAGTGCTTCAAGAAAATGTAATGCACTTAAAATATGAAAATACTATACCTTATCATATGTTTATTAATTTTATATTTCAAGATACATCTTCTAAATTATATTTTAGGAATCTCACAAAGTAAGAAATTAAGAAATTAAAGACTGAGAGATTTCTATATTTATAAAAACATGAGCTAATTATAGTATAACTTTAATGTAAATGAGAGTTGCTTCACAGACACTAAAAATAAAAATTGCTGGTGACTTTTTTAAAAATCTCATAGTTATTACACAGTGTCTAGGATCTTATATTGTGGCAGATTTACTATTATTTTAAATTAATAGAATATAGTTAGATCTTTGTAGAACTATGAATTACATTTTAACTGAAATTTGTTCTGAGATTCAATGTAATTGTAATTTTTGCCAGCAGTAGTATAAATTGTATAGCTTTAAAAGTTATGAATGTTAAATTTACTCCTTAAATTTCTTTTCATCTAATTTACCTCAGCAAGTCACAAGGTGGTTAGGTACATTTCCTTTCACTTACAAATATTGAATTCATTCAAAAATGTTTATCTGAGTTGGGTCAGAAGAAAATGGATTCAACAAGTGTAAGAAGTGAATGAATGAATAAATAATTAAATATTCTTTCCAATTGATAGTGACTTTTTCTAAACAGAGATATATACATCTAATTTTAATTGCATTTTTCGGTGACAACTAAGACGTTTAACCTCAAACCTTTGTTGAGAAATAAAATGTATTTATGTTTTAACTATTTATTATACTACCCCCTTTGATTTCTAATGTATAATTTCACAAATAGCTTACATTATACTTCATCAATTAACACAAAAATATACTCCTGGTTCCTTATAATTACACTGTGTAATTACATTCATATCATATTTCATCATTCAATATATGAATATCCCAAATACTAGCTTTTTGTTCCATTGGTTAGGAAAGAAAACATTATATACAATGTAGCTTACATACACAAAGATTCTTATTGAATCTGATGTTTCAAATAGTACACTTGACAATTTTATTGTTGTCAGTGATAAGAGTGCAGCTCAAACAAAACAAATGTCCTTTGCTGTCAAAGACAAGGATATCTCATGTCCTGAATGCCATCACAGGCAGGAAATTGTTTGCACTGGCTTAAAACAGGAATTTCAAGAAGGTAAAGGGAAAGTCTTCTTGACAAACTGCATTCTTCAAGAAATGTCCATCAATCATAGCGGGAAAAAAATCTTTAGATTAGATGTTACTTCTTTTAACAGATGCATGTGGCTATGCCAAGTATTCTCCATGCAAGAAAAATCCAGGGATTTTAATAATCAAAAGGACATATTGTGAGAAACTTACTGAGTTTCATCTATTTTGTTGAATTACAGTTAATTAAGTCACATAATAAAATGAAACTATGTTGAAACATGCATGTTAACTATAATTTTAGATTACATTGCTTAAACACATCAGCAAAATGTGTGAAAGTTTAAAATAAATAAATCTTGATTGCTTTAAAACATATAATTTATAATGCATGCATTTAAATGAAAAAATAAGTGTGATAAATAAACCACACAAATATTTTAAAGATTACATACTAGAAATACAGTTTGGGGTATGTTCTCCTCAAATTCAGTGTTGCCAATATCTTACTCAGTTATCTGTGTTACAATCTCCGTTGACTGGCAACTAATTATCCGGGTACGTTTGCTTCCAGAGTAACAAGTCCTTTTATTGCAGTTTCTTTCCTTTGCACCTTGCCACAGTCTTTTTTTTCTATTAAGAGACACTTTTGCAAGTGTGCTCAGCACAGTTTGGAGAGGAAAAGTCTTCAATTTTCAATTGCCTTTGGGATGAGGTAAGAAAATTAATTAAATGTATTATTCTGTATACTGACTGGAAGACATCAATGTCATTATTTATATTTCTCAAAGTATTGCTACCTATCACAAAGGCAAATCTGATTTGGGAAATAAATCCCAGCCCATGAGAAATGGGATTAAAAAGTAGTTGCTCACAAATGAGTAGAATTTAATCAATAATTCTTGATAATCCATCTTATCAGTAAGTTATTGCAGAACTCATATATATTTCATGATAAAAAGATATAAAGTAAAACAGGGTGAAATATCATTATTTTTTTCTCTTAAATTAATAGAATAAGAACATAAAGATTTAGGAGACATTTGTGTGTTTGGGACTCAGTGTGAGTGAGGTGTTAGATGAATTGGCTAACAAAGAGCCTGTGCTTAAACCTGTAACTGAACTGGAAAAATATTGTCACTAATGGAAAAAAGGGCAGAGGCTTTACATCTTTCCCATATTCCATCTCGCTGTGAAGTCAATGGGGCGAGAAATATAGGCAAGTACAGAACAGAGATTCATGGCTGAGAACTCACTGAGAAACAGTTTAACATCTTAGAAAGAACAGAGAAGGCATTCCCAGTCATTAATTATCAAAAAGTCACAATAAAAAGCATTGCATTGAGCCTGCTATCCACCAAACTCATAGCATTTAGCTGGAGGCAATATTATGTAGTACTCTGAGATGGAATTTGGGTGTCAGACAACATAGGCTCTTTTTTTGGATCTGTCACTCCAGTGTTTTGTAACTTTGGCAAACCCAACTAATAATATTTCTTGGCTTTCATTATCCTTATTGACAAATGAAGCTAATACCTACAATACTGAAATACACCTATGCCTGCAAGTCAATTTCTGCTGCTTTCGACACTGCACTGATGAACCTTAAATATTGACTTACAATAACTTCCTTCAAGTCACCAATTGATTAAATCACCATGATACTCCATTAGTTACTGATAGTCTTCTTAAGATCTTAAAGATCTGTTTAAAGTGATGACTTTGAAAGTTTTACAGTAAGTCAAAAGCTGTATACTTGCCAATTCCTGTAAGTAAAGGAAAAAAGATCTATTGAACAAAAAAGATAAATTCTACCTAACATGACCATATTAGGTGAGCAAGTTCAAACTGCCCAGGCAAATTGACAGGAAGAGTAGATAGCATGTCCTTTTATATTCAGATGAAAGTATTTGAATGGTATTGACTGGAATTTCTTTCCCTATGGTGCTGACAGAACTTTGTGTAACATTTATATAAAATTTATGGATATTTATGTCTGCAATGAAAGATATTTCTTATGAAAACAATACCTCATTCTACATTGAGGACATATGACTTGTGCTTGCAATGAGTATCTAAGGATCTTTCCTAATTTTTCTAATTCATTATAATAATTCTAATAAAGAAAAAGATGAATATAAAATTAAGATATATTTTATTATTAAGTATTAAAAAACTAAAAAAGCAAAGTAATTTATATTACTATAGTCAGACTTACTCTTGCAAATACATTTTAAGTAATAAAACTGACTATTCTATGCAGTTCAGATGCCCATTGGCCTTCTTTCTGTTTCTCAGCCACCTCCCAGGCTTTGTGAAAACACCTTTGCAAAAACGGTAACAGAAAATTATGAGAGTGAGAGAGATCTGATCTAACCCACCCCATCTTGCCTCTAACCTCCAGAGTATCCTTTTTTATTCCTGGGCATAGACTGAACTCACTTTAGGAGAAATTTAGATTATAGTTTAATTTGAAACTAAGATGGTAACAGCTCTTTCTTGAAATGAACCCCTTTTTGCCTGGGGACCAGACTTCCTTTATAAGACACAGAGAGAGATCACATTTCAATGGCTAGTTTTCTATCTTTTCTTTCTCTATTCCAACTCTAAATCTACCTTCCCTAAAAAAAGTGGAGTAGGGGAGGGGGAGAGAAGGTTTAGATTGCCCTTCCTGTTGCCCATTGCCCATCCTTTGCCCCACCAAATGTTGCCAAGAGCCTCAGCAATTGATACTGTTTACTACGAAGGGAATTATTTTGGATAATGCCCAAAGGTAAATTGGTTCAAGATAATGAACCTTGAATGCTCTCTTCAGGTGTCTGTACATTTAACAGTAGATAACTCATGCCATTAAAGGTATTTGATCAAAAATTTGGCAGTATCATGTCCGTGTTTTGCAAAGAAACTTAATGAAAATTGAGAGAATAGAGCTACACAGAGACTGGAAAAGTCAAGAAGCTATTTTAACGGTTTAGACTACAGATGTTGAGTTTCTCACTTACTGCAATGTCAGTAAGGTTGTAATCAGAAAAGACAAATTTGAGAGATATTTCAGGAATAATCTTTAAGAGACTCAATGAAAATTAAGGGGCAGGCAAATGTAAAGGATGACTTTCTTGTTTCTATCTTGAGTCATAACTTGGATGGTGCTGACATGCACTGATGGAGAGTCAGAAGAGTAGATTTGGACTGTGAATGGAGAGAGGACAATGAGTTCAAGGAGGAAGAGAGATGAAACAAAAAATATAATCAGTCTAAAATTAGGTAGACATGCTCAGGCTATAAAACCCAGGATTTACCACAAAGAATATGAGTTCATCTTCTCACACATTAACCAATCAGAAGAGTTTGATTGTAGGCTTTCTTGAAAGTGTGGCACACAGCTGTGCCAGTAAACTGGTAGGAATCTTTAAAAACTCTTTTTAAACCCTTATGCTACTAAGTTTTATTTTCAAAGGTGTTAACAATCTCTCTTTCCTTCCACTTTGTCCCAGTGTTACCACACCGCCACACTGCTCACCGGTCATTGCATTTCCTCCAAGCTTTGACACATTTCCAGCCATGACTAGCCATTTGGAAAGTATCATCCATCATCCACTAACTGAATTCTTGAGATGAGCAGTTTGCCTAGAATCCTACTAGATAATGTCTTTTTTTTAAAACGTATCATAGATTTGACAGTTATCAACTTATGCAAATACTATAAAAAGTGATAAAATTAGTGGAAGATACAGAATAAAATTTGCTGAATCCAGCTGGATCCAATGTGGGAGGAAATAACACAAGGGGTTAAATACTAGGAGGCAAGGATCATTGGTGATTACCAAAACAGATAAAATAGAAAAAAATTTGCTCAAAGATTGGAATTTTTTTTTTTTTTTTTTTTTTTTTTTTTTTTTTTTTTTTTTTTGAGACGGAGTCTCACTCTGTCTCCCGGGCCGGAGTGCAGTGGCGCCATCTCAGCTCACTGCAAGCCCCGCCTCCCGGGTTTACGACATTCTCCTGCCTCAGCTTCCCGAGTAGCTGGGACTGCAGGCGCCCACCACCTGGCCTGGCTAGTTTTTTGTATTTTTTAGTACAGACGGGGTTTCACCGGGTTAGCCAGAATTGTCTCGATCTCCTGACCTCGTGATCCGCCCGTCTCGGCCTCCCAAAGTGTTGGGATTACAGGCTTGAGCCACCGTGCCCAGCCTAGAATTTTGTTAAATTAAATCTGAAAGATCAATACAGCAGTGTTAATACACAATGATAAGTTTATTTTATTCACAGTTAAAAGTGAACATTATCAAGTCACATTCAACTTATTGTTAAATTTTAATGTTCAAAAAATGTATTTTCAAATGTCCTTATCTTTGTCAAAGATACCTTTACATTTGGGAATGTGAAATGAGACCATATTGATAATCATTAAAATAAATTCAATTGAATCCAAGTAAAGTTTGAAATGCAAACTACTTCACAGACCATGTTAGAAAAAGAAGTCATGTAAATTACAGACCTTAGCATATTAACAGTCAAATTAAGTGAACTTCTATTTATAACTATAAACCTGTACATTGAAATCATTATGGGAATTTTTCGTAAGTCCAAATGTCTAAATAAGGGTACCTAACTAAATTATATATTAATAATACATTTTACTTTGCTATATATCAAAATAATGGGAAAAATGAGCTTGCTTGGTTAGCAAATGTTTAGCACACATTCTTGAATCTATGTTGTCTTTCTGTATCTCTCTCCCTGCCCACTCTCTCTCTCTCACACACACACACAAACACACACACACAAACGCAGAGGCTATTCATCTTTCAAGATGCTTTATAGATGCAGTAGTCTATGTTTTGTAGTTTATTGATCATAATGTCATAAATGATCTACAATTTCTGGAATAATTACATTATGCCTGTTTTGTTTTTTCTGTATCGTTAGTATTTTACACAGAATATTATCCTTTGACTTTTTTTTAACCCAATAACTATTCAACAATCAGTATATTATCTGAACATTCAAAGTGATATTTTTAGATTTCTGCAATATCAAAAAGCATAGAAAAAAATCGGCAAAAGTGTCTTAAAGGCAAAATCTACTTCGTGGTCTCATCAACCACAAAACAAAGTACTGTGCTTTGCACTTAGAAGATATTCAATAAATGTTTATGTGGTTTAATAGCATGGAGTGAAGGGAAGATACTGTAATTTCATAAGATCTTTAAAAAGCAATTTGGTCTAGTGTGAAGAAAATTATGCATAGAATACTGCCATCAATTTTGGAAAGAGGAAAAATGTATTTGCGTACATTATTCAAAAATGGAGAAATGAGCCTAAAACAAACAAACAAAACCAGCTTTCAGATCAAAGGAAATAAGAGTCAAAAGAATTATGTAAATATTTTCCGTAATTACTAAAGAGAAATTGTTTTTAAATTTTAAAATTCTAACAATAAAAAATAGGCACAGCTTGTATAGAATTAATAAAAATAACTACATTGGGAGGAGATATTTATTTCAAGTGAGTGTTAAAACAGAGTAAACTGGTTGTTTATTCCCAATGTGATATACACTAAGAAAAAAATTAGAAAAGGAAAAGTCCTCAAATTTTTTTCAGTAATCATACTTTTGAGTGCTACTATGGTTTTCCTGAATGTGCTACACAGGACAAAGCAAATAAATAATAATGATATCATTAAGAATTGGAATTTTGAACATGAGAAAAAGGAGACACACATGTGAGAGGAATTTGGTTAAGAAAAAAATCCTGAATTCCTGAATTTGCTAAATTTGACTTGGAGTATAAGCATGAATATATGGTATATTGTATGTATTTTTTAAATATGTGATACTTCTGTTCACTAAAAGAGTGAACTGAGCAGTACTTATTGTTCCTGGGCAGCAGAAACAAGAATTCTTTCACCCAGATTTTTGTCTCCAAATAGCATTTCTCACAAAGGAACTAGGATTCTTAAAAAAATGTTAGATTTCAAGCTGGGACAGCAAATATACATGTTGCATCTAGAACATATTGTCAAACCAGACAGTAAGAATGCAAAGACTGCCGTGATTATAGTAAAAAGGACTCAGGAGCCAACTGAGAGAAAACTCACACTATCCAAAGCTGGGAAAGTTTGAACACCAATAAGAATTACAATTTTACTTAGTTAAGACAAATTAGGTGTTTAAAATCCATAAGCTCTTAATAACATATATTTTTACAAAACAAAATTGATCAATCTGCAAGGATACTGGGAGCCAACTCATTATTTTGAATACTGGTAAATAAGAAAATTACCAATACATTTATATTGCAGTTCTATCCCATATGCTCTGAACTCAGCAAAACAAGTATTTGATGGAAGATAAATTTTTATTCATCAAAGTAGTTCAGATAATAATTAAAGTTATTTAATTATAATACCACCCTTTTATAACCCTTTATGAAATAATGAATCTAGCAGTAATCATCAATGGCTACTAAATTCACAAAAAGAGAAACAGTCAGATATTAAGGGCCTTTTACTGAAAATATAATAGTAGCTGTCAAATATTTTTCCTAAAAAAATTCAAGCCTCAGTCTGATCAATTTATGAGAAAAGGAGCAGTGGACCCATTCAGAAATACCACAAGAATGAGATCAGGGCACAGTGGCTCACACCTGTAATCCCAGCGCTTTGGGAGGCCAAGGCAGGCTTATCACTTAAGATCAGGAGATGGAGACCAGCCTGGCCAACATGGTGAAACCCCATCTCTGCTGAGAATACAAAAATTACCCTAATGTGGTCGTGCATGCCTGCAATCCCAGCTACTCAGGAGGTTGAGGCAGGAGGATCACTTGAACCTGGGAGGAGGAGGTTAGCCTGGGCAACAGAGCGAGAATCTGTCCCAAAAAACCAAACCAAAACAAACAAACAAAAAATAATGCAATCAGCAAAATATAGACTAGGGGAAACTATAACACAACCTTGAAGATTTTTTCAACAAATAATTGCAAAAAAAAAAAAAAAAAACCCACAAAACAGTGAGTTGGAGATAGGAGCTAAAGATTAATAGAAACTTAAGAAATATGTTCATTAATTGCTATACATAGAATTGGTCGGGCACCTGATTTGAATAATTAATTTCTTAAAAAGACTGAGAATTGTGGAAATTTAAACAATTTGTGTATATCCAAAAAAAAAAAAAAATACGGAATTTTTGTCAGTATTCTGTGTGTCATAATAGGGGTAATATTTTTAAATGAGTTATCTTTTGGAGATATATTCAAAATACTTAAAAGTGATATGATTTCTGGTGTTTTCTCCAAAATAATCCAGGAGAAAGGAAGAGAAATAGCATGGTAGTATAGATAAAATAATTAGACAGAATTAATAGTTATGGAAGCTGGATGATGCAAATCTGGGAATGAATTATATAATTTCTCATATTTTGTATACCTCTAAAATTTTCATAATAAAAACATTTGAAATACTAAAAAAGTTAAAGTAAAAAATAAAACAAAACAATTGCCTGAGTCTTGAAAGCCCCATGTAACCAGAACAAAAATAAAAAAGGAAGAGAATGGCCCAGGGAAAATGTTCAAGGAACAATCCATTTCCCATGTCCTCTCCTAATACGTCCTTGGTCAAAGCCCTCAAGTTTTGCTATCTTTTGCACCTTCTGCCTGAAGGAATGATGCAGTCAATGAGGCTAAAGAATCGAAATGAAAAAAAAAAAAGAGAATACAAAGACATTTTTAAGATCGTGAGCTATCGAATTGACCATCTGTATCTCAGGATAAAATGTTTAGCAAAAACAATAAAAACCAAAGATGGAATCTGTAATCATTATTTGCCCACATTCTTATCTGAAAAGTAGCACTGGGGAAGGAACAATAGAAAAATAGATCTACATTTGGTTTTTATTCATTCAATAGCATTTCATATATATGAAAACCAACAAAACTACTAAAATCAGGAGTGATCATTATTTTTTCATTGATCAAAGTGGACAGTTAAGAGAAGGCACTCTCTGAAGTCTATGCATCAGTAAACAGATGTTCAAGCATATTATATAAATTTATAAAGTTAAATGTGCACCAATATGAAAGTTGAGATAGCAGATTTAGAAAGTTTATTAAGAAACAAGTAAACAAAAGCAGAATCTGTGAAATAAGCAAAGCGCTAATAAAATAAAAATGACAGAAGTACGACACATGATACATATAGAACATACTATTATGATGGCAGAAGATACTACTATAACATGCTATTTACATTTCTTTCTAAGAGATCATGAAACATTTATAAAAATTGATAAAGTGAAATGCTCAATAAGTCACAAAGTAATTTTTGAACTACAGATTGTATTAGCTAAAAACTATGTAATCATTCTAAATAGTGTTAAAATTCAGGAAAGAAACAAAAATATTTAATGGACCAGGTGCAGTGGCTCCAACCTGGAATCTCAGCACTTTGGGAGGCCTATGCAAGCATATCACTTAAGGTCAGGAGTTGGAGACCAGCCTGGCCGATATGGTGAAACCCAGTCTCTACTACAAAAACACAAAATTTAGCCAGGTGTAGTGGAACACGCCTGTAGTCTTGGTTACTCAGGAGGCTGAGGCATGAGAATCACTTGGACCCAGGAGGTGGAGGTTGCAGTGAGTCGAGATCATGCCACTGCACTAGGGCCTGGGCAATAGAGCAAGATGACTCTGTCTCAAAAGTAATAATTATTATAATAATATTTAATGTTATTTCAAACATTTTAAACTCAAATCAAAAAGTACATAAAACGTAAATGCCTAATTATTTAAAAAATTATTGTAGCAGTAATTGGGACCATTCACAAACATTCCATTTATTTTTTATTGGTAGGCACATGGTCTATTTCTCCTCTAATATTTCCATAACAATAAGCATGAAGATGTCAATTCTTTCCAGTTTATTTACAAATAAAATGACATCCCTTTAAAAAAAAAAAAAAAAAAACAACGTTTTAATGGAATCAGAAAAACTGATTTTAATGAATGAAGTACCTTTACAGAAGAGAAAAAAAAAAATGCCAAAAATAGATAGCTTTTTTTTTTTTTTTTAACTGTGGTAGAATATTCCAGTAAAAGCTTCTAGAAAGGCAGAGTAAACCGGTGAGGTACTGAGAACAGATATAGGCAAGTGAAGCAATGAACAGAAGCGAGATTGCAGAAACAGACTGATATTATATATAAATAAGAATTTAAGGCCGGGCGCGGTGGCTCAAGCCTGTAATCCCAGCACTTTGGGAGGCCGAGACGGGCGGATCACGAGGTCAGGAGATCGAGACCATCCTGGCTAACACGATGAAACCCCGTCTCTACTAAAAAATACAAAAAACTAGCCGGGCGAGGTGGCGGGTGCCTGTAGTCCCAGCCACTCGGGAGGCTGAGGCAGGAGAATGGCGTGAACCCGGGAGGCGGAGCTTGCAACGAGCTGAGATCCGGCCACCGCACTCCAGCCTGGGCGACAGAGTGAGACTCCGTCTCAAAAAAAAAAAAGAATTTCGTCCATTATTAAGTTGGCCTTTGAATTTAGTAAGAAGTATGCAGTTTACTTAACAAATAGTTTGAAGATAATGTTTAGAATTATTCAGAAAAAAAGTAGTGAAATTCATACTTCATGCCTACCTAACAAAAATTCTAGTAGCTTAAATAGTCTAATATATGAAAGATATTAATGATATGCTTTTATTAGTTTGGAGGTAACAAATTATTTCTAAGGAGGTAACAAATTATTTCTAAGTATGACACAAAACACAGAAGTCATAAAGGAAAAGATTGACTTATAGAGTTACATAAAAATGCAAAATTTCTAAAATACAAAAGCTATCAATAAAAACTTAAAAGTTAAAATAAAGAAAATATTTTTAATTTAGAAAAAAAAACAATAGCTTAACATTCTCAATATATAAATTACTCCTAAAAATCAAAAGGAAAATATAAATGATCCAATAGAAAATACAGTCGAAGTTTGTTTAGAGGTTTCTCACAAAGAAGAGAATAAAAGTGGCCACTAATCATAAATGAAAATCTGTTCAAATATAATATTCTGTTAAGAAATTGATATCTATTTTTCATTGCATAGATAAATTTAAAAATTTGTACAATTATTTTTGATAAAGTAAGTTGGTGAATTCGTTGAGTAAAAATTTATGGAACCGTAATGAAAGGTAATTTTTCATTGCCTATCACTTCAAGTAATTTATTCTTTAAAAATATTCCTATATGTTTACGAAGACATGTGTACAAGCTATACACTTGTTTTTAAATAAATTAGATTAGAAACCATATAAATGCCCAACAAAATATGTAAACGGTACACAAATTATGTTTTTTCTATATTCAACAATACTATGTAGTAATTTTAAAAATAGTATAGCTATTCTAAATACGAGTTTCTCTGCATATATTAGTAAGTTAAAAAAATCGAGTTGTAGAAAAAACTTAAAATTATCATTTATTTTATTATATTTATAAAAATAAATCAGACACAATGTGTGTGAAAGCATATGTGTATGTATGTATTCATGTTTGTGTTTAAATTCATAGAGCTATGTCGGAAAACATTCGCAGAAAACTGAAAAATGTTACAGTTAGTAGCAAAGAAAGGATACTTTCTATTTTAAGTTTTTCCATCTACATGGTTTAAATTTTTCATAATAAAATGTATGTAAAATAAGTGGAATTATCTAGATCTTTTCAAAATCCAAAAGGCCTAGCATCAATGCTAGGTTTGGTAACTACCATTACGGTTACTTTGAGACTCAGCTTTCATATGAGCAATAGGGATTAAACAGAAGTGGCTCATTCTCAGGGTCTCTGAAAAATAAAATCCTTACAAAAACTGCAATAAAAAAGTTAAGCAAACTTAATATATTATTATTATTATTATATTCCTATGACCCTTTGGTTCTATCAGTGTTGTATCATATTGCCCACAGGATAATACGATATATAGACATATAATGCTCCTCTGCCCATCAGAAAACCTGAACAAATCAGCCTTATCTACAAAAACAGTCTGTGTTGGCAGTACTTATCAAATACATATTAGAATGAAGTTCTGTCTCTAAAGAAGCTTCATGTACCTTGAAATCACATTTTACCTTTATAAGTAAAATGTACATTTTTAACTAAAACTACCTGGTTTCTCCCTTTGGAGAGACAAAAAAAAAAAAAAATTAAAAGAAAGCAACTAAATTTCTTGGAATAGTTTTCACACATTGTAGAGTATTAAATAAATGTCAATTGATTTCTCCTCACTTGATTGTCTTTATGTCAAGGTAAGTCTAGCCAGTCTCACCTATATCTTACTCATTTCCCTAAGCTTTAACAGACTGGTTCTTCTTAATAGAACAATTATGCCCATGTAACTAAATCAATCATTCTTCATGAGGCATAGGGTTGCATTTACTCATCTGGATCAGGAAGGCTGAGGATAATGATTCATTAAGGAGCAAGCTTTTCCTAGCCACAAAAAATCATGAGGCTTATTGGCAAAGAATCTGTTTTTACTCATTGTTTGAGTAAGAAGGAAAATCTTAAGAGGGTCAATTTGTTTATAATTGGCTTGGAACACTGCCCTTTCCTTTAAAGCCCCATAGTGACAGAATTGCTTATTTTTACTTCAGAATAATTATTTTAAATTAGGACCATACATTTATGGGATTACTGACACTGGAAATCTTTTATGAAAAACAAACAAAATCATCTCTGATTATCAAATTTTAGATAACATCATATTAATAACCTAAAACTGTTTTGAAATAAAGAAAACGTGCCTTTATGTTAAGTCATATCCAAAATATGGAGAAAAGAGTAACTTAACATTTAGAACAGGATCCTAAATGATTTTTCTCTTTCCCATCCTAAGCACCATATTTGAATTGATGACTTGCCAAATTCACATAAAAAAAAAAATCTGTTACTCCCATTTGAACTTGGTCATTTGCAATAAGAAAAATAAGTATGTGACTCTAGAAAAAAAGGTGACTGTGAAAATGTTTCTTATCTCTAAGAAGTTCATCTCTAAGGTTCCTGCTAGCTATGAAATACCATGAACATGAACCAAAGACAACTGGACTGCAGAGATGTAAAAATAACTTTCTGATTACTTACCAAGAGAAGAGTGTGTATGAGAACTGACATACAACTCTACAGAAGCACATAAAAGTCAAGCCCTTCTTTCCCCAGACCAGAAAATGCCCCAGTCTGTAGTTATAGCCTGTTTGGGGAACACTTTCTCTTTGATTACGCTTTCCTCTTTTGCAAGCTAGTATCACTTGGAAGTGGCAGCACAATGCCTAGAAGCACTTTCTCAGCGAGGCATTTATTTATGGAGAGATGGGCTAATGACACCAATGGGAACAGTTGGCGGGAGATTTGCATCTCACCTCGGTGTATTAGCCTGATAGAATCAGCTTCCCCTGTTTCTCAAACTGTCCTGTACCTGACAAAGTGACCTACATTTTGGCAGCCCTTCCTTCAGTGCAAACCTTCTAGCAAAAAAGCAAATGCCCTTTGAATCCCAGGCATAAAAAAAAAAAAAAAAAATCAAAGATGCCATAATGGTAACTTTCATATTTTTTTCCATTGTATATTAAAATTGGTATAGTTAGGAAAAATAAAAAAAAATTGAATGAACTCTGTAGCAATTAAAAGAGAATAGCCTTTTTAATAGCTCAAGTCTTTTTAACAATAATCCCTATCAGAAGTTATTAGCCAATACCTATTCTTTATTAATGAGCTCTTATTGTTATGCTTCATGAATGGTGTCTTATCAAAAACTGCATTTCCAAGCCACTGATTTATGCTTTTAAATTGTTTTCAAAAATATTTCTTTACTGTCCCAATAAATTCTTTTTTTATATAATTTCATAAATAAAAAAGTGACACACAGATGGTAAATATAGGACCGTAATTTTGTGGGTGAGAAAGCTAAATCCTATGTGCAAGTTAGGGATTTTAGAATCCCAGCTGTTGATTCAGCTGCCGCAGCAAAATCTCCCAAATGTGGTATTAGTGGGAGCTACTAGGTGCTGAGCTCGCTCTACCCTCCTGTTTCCAAGAGTGACCTGAGGTGACCTCAATTTGAAAACCAACTTATTTACAAAGTATCTATTGCCTGAAGAACAGGATTATATCACCTTTCCACAAATTGGACTCACACAAATCCCGGGTCAACTCCAAGGAAAAAATAAATCACTTGTCCAAGTCATACAGAAAGCCATATAACAGCTATTACTAAGGACCTCAAGCTAAAATCCCTCAAGAATATAAGGTCTGTGAAAGCGGGGACTTGTCTGTTTTGTCCTATGTTCTATCACCTGTGTTGATTAACAATGCCTTAAAATAATCTGTCTAAAATTGGGAAGCTGGGAGATCTACTGCTCATTTTCAGGACAAACCAAAGAATTGTTCACTGCTGTGGTTTGGTTCACTTCTGGATGTAGCACCCTAGTTGACCTGCGGAAGCTGCAGACACACAGGTGCAAGTGTCGTATTCAATTTCAAAGTGGCATATTGTAATACATTGTAACAGCTCTGAAATCTGATCATCTTACAATCAGTAGAGTTTTACTATTCACTACTGATCAGTTCTGACACAGTGTTCATTGTGCATGTCATTATTTGGTTGCTCCTCCTATGACACGACTGGAAAATTTCCTCACTAAACATTTCAATGAATAAACCATTTAAGGAGCTTTTGAAGAAAGAATATGCATCCTGATTGTTGTCTATCTTTCGAAAAGATCAAGAAAGTAACTTATAGGAAGGATATCAGGTACTTGGAAGAAAATCCTATCAACAGTAATAGAACATTTTAAGAAATATCCCATTACTAATGTTCTTCATGACACAGAACAGGAAAGTATGTAGAAAAATTCAGACATCAATGACACCGAGTCTCAGGAATTCAGTTATATTACACTGAATATGAAGACATTTTAGAACTACGTTAATAAATGTACTTCACTTGCAGCTTTCATTTTTATGTATGTAGTAGAATGTTTAAAAATTACATAAATAAATTTAAAAGAATTTCTTTCATAATAAAAAAATAAAAACTGGAAGTGATAAAAATAAACATTAGGATTATATCACAGTATAACTGGTAACAGATTCTTTTTTTTTTCTTTCTTAGTGGTGCATAGAGGTGTGGTTTTTAACCATTAGCATCTTAGATTCCATAAAGTACAGTATATCAGTTCAATTCTCACCACAACCCTGTGAAATAAGTAATAGTTTCCCACTATCTTTCTTCTTAAAGCTTTGAAGGGTCAGAAAGAGAAGTTTGTCAGTAGGGAAAGAAGAAAGAGAAAGAGAAAGGAATCCGATTATATCCATTACCTAAAAGTAGGCAGCCCACCCAGAAAAGCTGGGGAAAACAGAAAAAGCTTTATCTTTGAATGAATATTAAACTGTCCATTAATACAGAAACCAGAGGCTTTCATGCCATGAATCAAGATGTAGTTTGCTATTTACAGTCGCCAAACACTTGCTATTAACAACGAGTGAATTTAAAAGTCATGGGTATTGCCTAAGTTTTCATCAAAGATTAATGAAAAGTCTTTTCTGTTTCAGCAGTGGGACAAAAAGACAAGAAGAAGACAAAAATAAAGTTGCTTTTAGGATTATTCTCCATACATTTTTCCTGTTCAGTGTACCTACTACACATGGAGTAAGCTCCTATAAGAAAGTGCTAGTGTAATTAATGTAGTCGTCTTGCATATATTTTCTTTATATGTAGATGCAAGATGCACATAGAAATAGGTAACATAGAAATATAGATATATAGGTACAGATATAGATTTTCCACCCAACAGACGACATTCCTGAATGGTTTTTGTAGGTGATTGGGCAGGGCCTGGTGACAGTTTTGCAACAGGATATAGGGATAAAGGACCAGCATGCAGGGAACTGGAAACCTTCCTTTCTCCCAATAGTATCTGAAAAATTAAAAAGAGTATTGGCCAGGTGCAATGCCTGACACCTGTAATCCCAGCACATTTAGAGGTAAAGATAGGAGGATCCGTTGAGTTCAAATGTTTGAGACCAGACTGGGCAACATGGCAAGACCTGTGTCTACAAAAAATTACCAAATTAGCCAGGCAGGGTGGCTTGACGTTGCAGTGAGCCGTGATGGAACCGCTGCACCCCAGCCTGAGCAACAGAGTGAGACCCTGTCTTAGAAAAGAAAAAGAAGAAAAGGAGGAGGAGGTGAGAAATAGAAGAAGGAAGGAGGAGAGGAGGAGGAGGAGGGAGGAGGAGGAGGAGGAGGGGGGAGGAGGAGGAAGAGGAGGAGGAGGAGGAGGAAAAGAAGAAAGAAGAAAGAAGAGGAGGGAGAGGAAGAAGAGGCAGCCGCAGTAGCAGTGGCAGCAGCAGCAGTGGAGGAGGAGGAAAAGAAGGATCTATGATGGGGGGAGGAGATTTCATTGTTGTTTCTTTGTTCTGCTCCTACCCCCAAATCCCTCATGCAAGTCTGTGTTTATCTCAGATTCTGCCATTTCTCTCTCAGAAACCAGTGCTCTCACACCGGAGGCTGATTGCAAACTCTTTCTAGAGCAGTTCACTGACTTGAGCCTAAGGATAAAAGTCATTGTTGTCAGCCTATTTGTTTACAAGAGAAATAAAGAGGCAGTTACAAGGCTGTTTAATGAATCACTGTTCTCATTACTCCCTGGCCCATTCCCTTGCACAAGTTAGTTCTGACTTTCAAGTCTCTAGAGAAGATCTATGCTTATATCTAGTGCCCAGGGCCACAGTTTTCTCTTTTCTTTATCCCTCAGTCTTATTTTTATTTCATTCTTTAGGAATTCTTTTAATTTTTGTTATTCTGAAGGAAAGTTTTCTTGTTTTCTAATGACAATATTACTTCTTTGTTGTTTTTAAGGTTTTTCTGTAATTGCAGCAGAATCCTCAGAAAAGAGGAAATAGATAACTGAGCTTAGTATTCAGACTCTTTCAAATGGTTGGATTCAGCCAGAGAGATGTTTCGTTTTTTCTTTTCTTTTCTTTTCTTTTTTTTCTTTTTTGAGCCATAGTCTCGCTCTGTCGCCCAGGCAGGAGTGCAGTGGCACCATCTCGGCTCGCTGCAATCTCTACCTCCCGAGTTCAAGAAATTCCATATAGAAACAGCAAAATTTAATCTGTGATGTATCAGGTGGCAAGTTTAAGCTAAGCCACATGTAAATGGAAGTTATGGGGGAATAGAAAAGCCCCTCAGAGAAGAAGTGTTTCCAAAGAGACAAAAGGTGTGGTTCTAGTTCCCTGTCTTCCAGCTCCATCCTGTAACCCACCTGAACTGTCAGGTTCCCCTCTATAGTTTTTTGGAAAGAGATTAAAAAAAAAAAAAAAGAAAACACAAAACAATGATGTTCTCAAGTAATAAATAGAAAAGTAATTTTATTTATTTTGAGAGAGAGTCTCGGTTTGTCACCCAGGCTGGAGTGCAGTGGAGCAATCTTGGCTCACTGCAACCTTCGCCTCCCAGGCTCAAGTGATTCTTGTGCCTCAGCCTCCCAAGTAGCTGGGATTACAGGAGCATGCCACCACACCCAGCTAATTTTTGTATTTTTAGTAGAGATGGGGTTTCACCATGTTGACCAGGCTGATCTCAAACTCCTGACCTCAGATGGTCTGCCAGCCTCAGCCTCCCAAAGTGCTGGGATTATAGGCGTGAGACACCATGCCCGGCCCAGAGAGACACTTTTCAAACAATGTCAGTAATTATTAATAATATACTAAATGGATTTTTGTCAGAATTTGAATGGTTACTCTTTAGATTCAGCTTAAATAAAACAAATATTTTCAAGCTTTTCATTTTTGTGTGTGTGCAGAAATATTGGCATGAAATAGAGTTATTTTTCATCTTCTAAGAACTGGAACAAAATTTAAAATGCCTTTTCTGGCTGAGCACAGTGGCTCATGCCTGTAATTCCGGCATTTTGAGAGGCCAAGGCAGGCAGATCACTTGAGGTCAGGAGTTTGAGACCAGCCTGGCCAACATGGTGAAACCCTGCCTCTACTAAAAATACAAAAATTGGCCAAGCCTAGTGGCACAAGCCTGTAATTCCAGCTACTTGGGAGGCTGAGGCACAAGAAACACTTGAGCCGGGGCGGGGGTTGCAGTGAGCCAAGATTGTATCACTGCACTCCAGCCTGGGTGACAGAGCGAGACTCTCTCTCAAAAGAAATAAAATAAAATAAAATAAAATAAATGACTTTTCTATTTATCACTTGAGAACATCACTTTTTGTGTTTTCATTTTTTTGTTTTTAATCTCTTTCCAAAATCTATAGAGGGGAACCTGACAGTTTAGGTGGGTTACAGGATGGAGCTGGAAAATAGGGAACTGGAATCACACCCTTTGTCTCTTTGGAAACACTTCCTCTCTGAGGGGCTTTTCTATTCCCCCATAACTTCCATTTACATGTGGCTTAGCTTAAACTTGCCACCTGATGTATCACAGATTGAATTTTACTGTTTCTATATTATTCATTTCATTTTCCTCTGTCTCTTGAAAAAGGCTTCTCATATGAGATTAGAAGTAGTTGTGGAACACAATGAATAATAGACCAAAAATCAAAAGATTTTATTAGCCAAGATCTTATTAGGTCAAGCTGTGAGGTCTGGCATTTGACTTGAGGTAGTATATGTTGGCATACTTCTGGTGTGTTGTGTCCCATTTCCCTTGATTCTTCCCTTAGGGTGAGCTGCTGCATGGGCTGTGGCCTGCTATCATTTGGTAGGTGAGCATGCGCAGTGTGTTTACCGGAGTTACACGCATGCTCATCTGAGACATTCTTCCCTTACCAGTCAGATGCCCCTGGAAGATCATATACTAGCTAAACTCTGCCATTTTGCCTCTTAGTGTGCATGCTTGAGCTCATTTACCCAACTCCTGAGATCTTATCAGGAAGCTGCCGATCACTAGTTTCAGGTGTGTCCTATCTGTAGGGAGACTGCCTTTCCCTGGTGCTGGCTGCAACCTATTATTATTTTAGAGAGGCAGTGTGACAACTGCCTGACCATCACCTGATGGTTGCCTGACTTTCCTGGTGGGGTGTGGGGGCCTCTCCTGCCATGTTACTGTCTGAATAACCACTAAAACAATCTCAGTTCAAAATCTAACCAGATGTTCAGCTTGTCTTTAAACCTCTAAGACTCCTTCATTTCCAATAAAATGACATTAATAAGAAATTTCACGGAGTTGTCTGGATCACATGTGCATTTTTTAAATGGGAGAGTATTATAAAATCTATATAAAACTTAGTTGTTATTAAATGGAAAACATCATCTTTTATAGTGAGAGTTGACATCATCTGGCCGTAAGCTTAATTTAATATGAATTATAAACATTTTTTCACATCTAGTAATTTATTCTTTCTGAATTTGGATATAATAGGACACAATTCAAAATATGCATTCACCACCTTAGGAAAATATACCTGTCATTTTCTGAAATCAATGCTTCTGTTTCTCACTAGCAAGCTAAGTGGAAAAGGTATATATAGGTCAAATGTAGCAGGTTAGACTGTAAAAAAAAATATTATAAATAACTCTTGACCTGACGGAGAGTATTCACTTTCCCTAAAACAATCTTTTAACCACTGAAAAGTAAACTTCAAATTTCAGAAGTTCAGTTCAATTTAAGCACCCCCAAAATTTGGCTGGTGATCCAAATGTTATTTGAAACTTTATAACACATATAATTATACTGAAAATTGTATTAAAACAGGATGACTGTCTGGTACTATTTTCACGCATTTTGCCTTTTTATATAACCATAACAGAGGGTCAGAAATATACGTAAAAATAATTTATGAAAATAAGCCACATTTTTTGGAAATATAGGACAGGACTAAAATCGGATCATGTTCATCATGTATAAAGTTCAAATTGTTTTAAATGCATTCCCACACAGCAGTTCAAGAAAGTGAAAAGTAAGTGGTTCAGGTGATGGTTTTCTCTTTAAGGTGTGAAAGCAGATAATACAGCGATGTAAAGAAAGCCACCAATTTCTTCACATATAGTAAGACAAGAATTGTTATTCCATATGTAGAATACTGGAGAGTATGTATATGAAATACCCATCTTCCTATTGGCTGATAAAGGTTTACTTAATCAAAGACTATAAAATTCTCTAGGATGGGAGCTGTGGTGGCTCAGGCCGCTGTCCTGGTGCATAAGGAAGTGACACTATGTGTTCAAGGCCAACATGGGCAACATTATAAACCTCTCGTCCATTTAAAAAAAAAAAAAAAAAAAGGCCAGTCACAATGGCTCATACCTGGAATCCCACCCAGCACTTTGCAGGGCCAAGGCAGGTGGATTGCAAGGTCAGGAGTTTGAGACCAGCCTAACCAATATGGTGAAACCCCGTCTCCACTAAAAAAAAAAAAAAAAAATTAGCTAGGCATGGTGGCACATGCCTGTAATCCCAGCTACTCAGGGGGCTGAGGCAGGAGAATCGCTTGAACCCAGGATGCAAAGGTTGCAGTGAGCCGAGATCACGCCACTGCACTTCAGCCTGGGTGACAGAGTGAGATTCCATCTCAATTAATTAATTAATTAATTAAATACAATAAAATAAAATTCTTGAGGATACAAATTGTACTATATTTGAAAAGACATCAGCTAATTTGAGTTTTATCTCCATTTAAGGTCAATGAATTTGCAGCTATAGGATATAAATTTAATTGCCCTCCCTTTTCTAAATAGTATTCCACATCACAAGTAGATGTTACTATCAGCTACTTTATTTTAAAACATGTAAAAGAATAACACAATTTTTAAAACCTGAAAAGTACTCCGAATTTGTATGTGAACTATACCATTGTCTCATTCCCTAAAGGAAAGAGAAAGAACAAATAGCATTTTTTGATGTCTACTCTGTGTCAAGTTTTGTTTTCTCATACTATTTCATTTGCCATCATTGTAGTCTTGATTAAAAAAAAAAAAAGGACTGGGGGATTATGCATATAAAAGATAAGTATTGTTAAAATATCTGTGGAGTAGGGAAAGTAAGTGTCAACACAGAACCTGGAACTTAAAATCAAGCTTTATTTCCTTTTGTTTGAAGTACATTTTGGTATATTCATGCCTATGGCCTCTTTATGCATATGTGTCTGTATTACTTACCAATCCAAAAGGAGAGGAGTGGGGAGGGAGACAAGAGAGAAAAAGAAGGGGTGAGAGAGAGGGAAAAGAGAAAAAGAGAGAGAGAGAAATTCATACAGCTGATGGAGCTCAATTTACTTAATTAAATGTTATGAGTTAGTGTTATGTTCAACTTTATATGACAAAACAAACAAACAGGCCTACAGGATTTAAACAAAAAACTGTAATTCACTCTGGCAGTCCAGAGTGGAGATAGTAGCACTCCAGTTATCAGGGGTCCAAGTTTTCTCACCCTGCTGCACCAACATCCTTCTGAGGTCTTGAGTTTGAGTGCTAACTTGGGATCCAAAAAGTCTCAAGGCTAAAATTTTATATTATGGTTTTTCATTTCCATAAAAGAGTATACATACCTAACCATCTTTTATTTCAAAGAGATTTCTTTACAAATCAAGTTTCCAGGGTGCCAGACTATATATTTTGATTACCAGCTAATTCAATAATACTTCTTATTTGAGTTGGAAACTGAAAACAGGCCATCCTGAAATGCAAATTCACAAAGTGCTATCAACCAGATGAAATATAATCCGTACTCAAATACTTCAGTCTTTTAGGCAGACTGGTGGCAAATACTATCTGACACTTACACATTTTACTTCTGAGTCATTTTACACAGCTCAGTCCAAAAGTGTTTTTTCTGCCATAAATTTTAAAACTAGTGCTTTTTTTAAACAGAAGGATAAATCAATGAATGAAGAAATTCAAACTAGCTTTTCTAAAATCATGTAAAGCAAAGTATTCATGGAACACAGACAGAAATAACCTCACCCCATGTAGTCTTAATGCAGAAAGCACACTCTACCTATAAGACCACAGCATGCTTTTAGAAATCCACTGAGGTATATTTCCTCAAGGCATATTCCTTAAGACATATTTTAAATGAGTATTTTGCCTAAAATGTGGGTGTAGTACAAATTATATTCCATTTAATAATTCCTCAGTGGTATTCCAACTTTCGAAGTAGTTCAGTATAATTTATATTTATAAGCTTCACTTAAGGATAAGGAAATTACCTGGATATTTTTATTTATTGACTTAACATTGCTGCAGTCCTGAGATTCAGTTGGCTGTCACTCTCTTAGCACTAAGAAAAAGGGACCCTAAGATTTAAGATAGTGAATGTAGAACCAGAGTCAGCCATTATGAGATGATGAGAAAGTCTCATCCTTGGTTTTTATTCATATCATTACCAAACATTAAAAAGTAGCTCAGGCCGGGCACGGTGGCTCATGCCTGTAATCCCTGCACTTTGGGAGGGTAAAGGAGAGGGATCACCCGAGGTCAGAAGTTCAAGACCAGCCTGACCCACATGGAAAAACCCCATCTCTACTAAAAATACAAAATTAACTGGAGTGTTGGCACATGCCTGTAATCCCAGCCACTCGGGAGGCTGAGGCAGGAGAATCACTTGAACCTGGGAGGCAGAGGTTGCGGTGAGTCAAGATTGCGCCATTGCACTCCAGCCTTGGCAAAAAGAGCGAAACTCCATCTCAAACAAAATAATAAGAAAAAGGTAGCTTAAGGACTAAATGCCATTGCTCTTTTCCACCAAGTTTAATAGGTTCCTTTACATCATTGTAGAAAGAATCAAATGTTATATGCAAGGGCCTGCTTCAAGAGACTGTGAATTTCAGTTACTTACCATTGTAAATGCAATTATTAAAACCATCATCTTACCTTAAAATTTGCTCAATTATCTTAACTAGATTGTTTTTTAAATAAAAAAAATTAATTTTGTTAACTATTGATGAACACAGTCTTCTGAGGAAAGTGGAAATAATCCCTGTCATCCTCATTCCAAAAACTTTCTTCATATTGAATTCAATTACATAAGATTAAAAACTAGCTGAGAAATTTATAACAAGAAAAAAATGTTTTCTTTTTCTATTTTGATAACTGATGTCTTCTTTGCACAACCCTAGAAATTCTACTGGAGTACATGTCTTAATTTGACACCTGTCAGAGACAGCCAGCCCCACCAATTAAAATCTCTTTTGCTGCTAAATCCTGGCAGCCAACCTGTATTTCTGTAGAAAAGAGCCTCTGGAAATCTCATGAACTGCTTTTTCCTCAAAAGGCATGAGAAATGAACCTCTATATTAACAGAAAGACAATATTAAACAGCTGCTCACAATCTCTTTCCAAAAGCACTTGATTTCTATAATAAACAGAATTAAATTGTGTCCATTTCTGGTCCTAAACAACAGGACTGGGCTTAAAAATGTAGCCCAGGCACATAAAATGCCACTGTAAAATTCAGCTTCTATCATAAATAGGGTGGTCTAGGGAAATTCCAGATTGAAATCATGAGCCAAAGCTTATTAACCAACCACTTTAAAATGACATAGACAAGTTTTGTTTTAATTATTATTTTTTAATTCCTGCAAACCAAATGTTTTAAGAACTCACTTTTCGTTTGAAAAAACAATGAGGTTTTTCTTTTTTGATTTTTTTTTTTTTTTTTTTTTTGCCTTTCTAATTTGGATGAAGATAAAATTAAAATTACCATTTTTGTTTAAATGCCAACCCCTGTCATTTGTGCCCAAATGGCTTTACTCTGTGTACCAGCCCCATCAATTAAAATCCACAAGTAGAAGGGACCAGGAGATTTAGTGCTTTGCCTGCTGCGCGGCCGGTGAGCAGAGGAGAGAATTTCTTTTCCTTCATGCGTAATCCCTGACGACTCCAGCACTGCACACAAACTCTGGTGAGGATAGTTGGATTATTTCCAGACTCCTTACACCTCCCCAAAGCCCTTAGAGGCTCAGTCGTTTTATTCTGTGTGCCCTGAAGACATCAGAGCGGGGCTCTTGGATCTATACCACATAGGACGCAATTCCTTTGGTCCATTTGTTTTAAGTACTCCCTCTTCTAATGCTTGAATGAAAAATAAAAGCACTAAAAACCAGAGGAAACCAGGGCAGAAAGCCCAGAAGAAATATCTGAACGGCAAGAGGCCTGAAGGGCAGACATTTTGAGAAGCTTCTCCTTTTTTCCTTTAATTGTGACTAGATTCTACCCTAAACAGCAAGAGAAATAACAATAGTAACTTGAGCTTGTAAACCTCTCTAAATATTATGCCTCTCAGATTCCTAATTCAGGTATAAGGGCCAGATAGAAGCTAAGGAAAAATACCCTGAACGAGGCCCTGGCCATTCAGAGACAAGCACTGCACTGGAAAATGGCCAGTTTACTAACTTGAGTAAGCTGACCAAGTGACAAGATTGGCTTTGTCATGATCTGCTGGCTTAAATAGTTAAAAACTGTTTTAGATAATCCTAACTTCACTGAAAATGTGTACGATTCATTCAGTGAGTAATTTGGGCTTGATCAGCAATGAGAACAGACATTAACAATGAAAACAAATCATAGCAAATGTTGACAAGAGTATTTTTTAAAATATAAATTTACTTTCATAAATTATATATGTATTATAGAAACAAACAAACAAACACAATTGGCCGGGTGTTGTGGCTGACACCTGTAATCCCAGCACTTTGGGAGGCCGAGGCAGTTGGATCACCTGAGGTCAGGAGTTCGAGATCAGCCTGACCAACATGGAGGAAACCCGTCTCTACTAAAAATACAAAAAATTAGCCAGGTGTGGTGGCGGGTGCCTGTAATCTCAGCTACTCAGGTCGCTGAGGCAAGAGAATCTCTTGAACCTGGGAGGCAGAGGTTGCATTGAGTCGAGATTGCACCATTGCACTCCAGCCTGGGCAACAAGAGTGAAACTCTGCCTCAAAAAAAAAAAAAGAAAGAAAGAAAGAAAAGAAAAGAAATAACAGAAACATTAATAAGTGTTTGGACTTTCCAGATCACTGAACAAAGAATAAAAATTTCAGCCTCCAACTATTAACAATTATTTTATTTTATATAATTTTTTTATTGACCATGAGTCTTGCTATACTGTCCAGACTGGTCTTGGACACCTGGCCTCATGTGATCCTCCCACCTCAGCCTCACAAAGTGCTGGGATTACAGGTATGAGCTACCATGCCTGACCTATTTTAAACAGTAAGAAATAGTGTTCTGAAAGTCATATGTATGATATATACTCCTTTATATAAGTTAGTAAAATTGAGGATTTTTTCTTGATAATGAAATTTTTAGTAGAAATACCTTGAAATTTTCTTTTGAAAAGAGGAAAATACTGTGAGACTATTTCAAAAGTTTTCCTTGGGTGACACTGAGAATCCCAAAATCTATTTTTTTTTTTTTCTTTTCCATTTTTGGATGCTTGGAAAATATTTCACCAAATAAGTATAAAATGAAAGTGTGAAAACTTACAGATTATAAGCTCTCTAAACAAGGAAATATTAAAACACACACTCGAAAACCCTTAACTGTCTGCACTGAGTTACTTTCTTGAAGGAAGTTCTGCAAGTCCAACAGAGAGATTTATTTTTTTATCCCTGAGTTACTTATTTACAGTACATTACATGACTGAGCTTTCATTCTCGTGGAGAAACTTAAAGGATCGCATAATTTGAAGTCAGACAAGGTTTCATGACACAGACCCTCAGAGCATAACCAAATGTTAAGCTAGTCCCAGCAAATGAGGCACGAATGTTGCTGAGTGAATAAAAATGATCAATGACAGTAAAATTAGAGAGAAAAACTGTTTTTAAAAAACACAATTTTAATGTCATTATAAAAATATACTTGCTCAGAAATGAGGGATCCTCATTTTAATTTACTGTCTAATAATAATAAAAGAGCTTAAGGAGATTTCCTGGTTCTTTCTGGCCACTAATATTTTCTCTGCATTCCTTATTCAGTGGCTAGTAGCCAGAAAAGGGGAAAAAATAAAATGAAAATGACAGTCATTGATTTTCTAGTCAACATGTTCCAAGTTGGCGAATTGTTTCCAGATCAGGCTTCTAGTTGTGTTTTAGAATGTTTTTCTGGCTAAAGCCTATTAAAAAATGCAGTGTCAACCATTGCCTTTATTTTCACTTTTTTATTTATTTTTCCTCCTGGAGAACATTTTTTAAATCAATTACTTATGAACAGTAATAACAAGTATAATGTTATTTGCAAATATATTCGTAACATATTATAGATATGTGAAGTAGAATATTACGTAGTAATATTTACTTTCATAACAGTAAATAACACCCATTTTAAGCATATAGCTCTGAGTTTGGCAAATGGATACCAAAATGTAACCACCACCAAAATCAAGATATAAAACATTTTCATCACCCTGAAGTAATCCTTTGTTCACCTTCCCATTTGATTCATCCCACAACTCCCGGTCATCTTTTTCCCCTCTAAATATAAAATCAAAAGCCAGCATTTATACTGAATCTTTTTTTAACCTGACAAAAGTTAACATTTGTGTTCTAAAGTTCTAGATTGAATTTTCTTCATCTCGGCTTCTCTACTATCTTCTTGAATTTGTCTTTTCATAACAGTTGACCACGGTCTTCACAAAGTTAAACTCATTCCACATTTGGCCAAACTTCCTGATATGTGTCTGACAGTACAATATTGTGAAATCTCAACTGCATGTCTCTTTAGGAAAAAAATCACTTAAATATTGATATTCATGTACCTCAATACCATTAAGAATTTACTTTGTGATAGTCTCAGAATATGTTGCTAAATAAGTTAGATAAACTCTCTGGCTTCATGTAGATTGAAATCTAAGTTGAATAAATTTACTGTAAACCAGACCAAATATCTCTAATTTTATTAAACCTAATGTATTATATACAATTTTAACACCACAAAAATAACAAAACTGCTTCAGCTAAACAGAAATTCCACATATTTTACATGTATACAATTAAATATATATAAACAATAACATAATTGTATATTTAATGAATTTTTTCCATTTTTTGATTTATTGACTTCATTAAATAATTGGATGGTTTGAAGAATTACATTATCTACATACATTACACAAGATAACAGTTTTGAAAACTGGTACCAAGAATCTTTTCTTCCATTAAAAATAATTAACACAATACATTATATGACAGCAAAACTCTTCTGCTAACATCAATTCATATTCCTTTCAGTGTCTGTCACCTTACTCATCAATCTGACAGCTAAAATGATTCTTACACTCTTCTGTTATTTCTCATAATTCTGTGACACCTTAAACAAACCTTTTGAAGTCTAAATTTTTCTACAAATGTATTTCTTCTCTAAGTTAAAATCATCTCTACAAAATATAGAAATGGCTTAACTGAATGTGTGTGCAAGCTAGAGAGCAAAACGGCACAGTCTCTATTATATGTTACTCGATGAAATAGAAATGAATGATGAACTGAATGAAAAAATATACAAGCAAAAATGGCATGCAGCCAGAGAGCTGGTAAATGGAAGGTTGCAATTAAGCAGGCACCTAGTGGAATAGAGGAAATTAGACTGCTGCTGCTGTGTTTCTGCTGCCAGCACAGAGTGCTTTTTAACTCAAAATAGTCAACAGCCTACCAAAAGGACTGTAATTATATATTTTTAATTTTATTTCACAGTATATGATTGCAGACAAGATAGAAATAACAAAAATTGAGAAAACTACCACTATTAATGATATTAAGTTTTGTTAAGTATATGTCTATGTGAGAAAAGTTATCAAAGTTTAACTTAAAAGTTGGATTGTGTATTTATTTTAATTCCAGTCATGTGGCATTCAGTCAAGTCTCCAAGATAGAAATCAAAAGGTAAATATGTGAAGGATTTCATTGCCAGTATCCTGCACAAGAACATCTGGCATCGTAATCCTAAAATAACATATATGAAGAGCAAATGCCTTGAGCTAAATAAATAAATTCAAAGCATCTCAGGCTAGAGCATCTACATTTTGAATTAACTCTGTTTCTTAGCAACTTTGATTGAGTGCCAGCTTTCCGGAAAATATACAATTCAAGGAAATTTTCAGAGGACTTATCTATTAGCTGCCTCTTCCTTTTATACACTGTCCTCTTACCAACCTTTCTAACTGCCAATGTGTCTACAACCCCCATTCAGTTACCATGAGCTTTCCCAATTCTAGTTCCCCATGGTATTCCCCACAATGGCTCCCAGTTTATTAGTCTTTGTGCCAGAAGCAAATCTGACAACTGAAATCTCAATCACTAAATGAATAATGCCTTTATGTGCTACTGGTTTTAAAGAACATTCACTTCTATCAGGTAATATTACAACTGCAATCTAGGTGGTAAAGAAAAATAGTGACAAAACTTCAGGAAGCTGGAGAAAAAAGTTCCAGAAATTAATGCCTCATCTGGTGTGATAGCTAGATACCAAATGTCAGATCATGACGACATAGCTGATCATCCCTTTCTCTTTCATTTCTACCCCAGATTGTGTTATAGGTCTGTCTGCTTCCTTTTCCACTGCTGCTACCAATTATAACACCAACTGCTATAGATTGGACATTCTGACTCAATTCTCTATTTGTTTTTATTTTTAATTGTTGTGGGTACATAATTGTTGTATATATGTATGGGGTACATGAGATGTTTGGATACAGGTATGCAATGCTTAATAATCACATCATGGAAAATGGGGTATCCATCCCCTCAACAATTTATTGTTTGTGTTATCAACAGTCAAATTATACACCTTTCGTTATTTTTAAGTGTACAGTTAAATTATCATTGACTATAGTCACCTCATTGTGCTGTCGAATACTAGGCCTTATTCATTCATTCTAACTATTTTTTGGTACCCATTGATCATCCCTACTTCCCCCAAGAACCCCCACTATTCTTCCCCGCTTTGGTAATCATCCTTCTATTCTCTGTCTCCATGGGTTTAATGTTTTGATTTTTCAATCCCATAAATAAGTGAAAACATGCAATGTTTGTCTTTCTGTGCCTGGCTTATTTCACTTAATATAATGATCTCCAGTTCCATCCATGTTGTTGCAAATGACCGAATCTCATTCTTTTTGATGGCTGAAAAGTACTCCATGGTGTGTAAGTCCTATATTTTCTTTATTCCTTCATCTGCTGATGGACAGTTAGGTTGCTTCCATATCTTGGCTATTGTAAACAGAGCTGCAGCCAATATAAGAGTGCAGATAACTCTTGAATATACTGATTTCCTTTTGAGGGTTATATATCCAGGAGTGAAATTGCTGAATTATATGGTAGGTGTATTTCTGACAACATACCCTTTAAAAATAGGTTGGGTAAGTCAGTTGACTGCCATCAAATGGCCCTCTGCCTACTGAGACTGTCATGAGAAACTGCATGAAGTACAGCTACTGGGTAAATAGGCTCTCAACAAATATTTCACAACTAGAAGAGTGAAGAGGCTTGCAAATCAATATAATTGAGATATGAAACTATCCTACATATGGAAAGATTGTGAAGAATCACTTTCCTAGTTACTGGGAAGTGTTTAGAATTGTGACTTGTTTGCTGAAACCTGGACATAATTAAGTGTGGGCTATTGAATAACTATTGTCCAAAAAATAAAGAAAAAAAAAAACTGGCTTTAGGCAATAAAAGTACTTTTAATTCATTCACCCAATTTGCTATGGAGCAATTAAAATTATATAATTTTAGATATGGAAGACACCTGAGGAATGAGGTAGCTAAATACTTTCATTTAAAATATGATGAAACAGAGTCCTTCAGGAATAAAGCAATTTACACAGTCTTAAACAAGTTAAAACCAGAAGATTCAATCTCATGTCTCCCAATTTTCAATGCAGTATCTTTCCTTGACAGCAATGAGAACTGAAGATTTTTTCTTGCTGATCAATTCAGGGAAATTAAAATGATTATTGGTGCCACATTTTTCTTCATTCAAAAGTAAAATAATTGTATTAAGACTATAAAGGGAAAGAGTATATTCTGTATATGAGATTGCTAACACAGGGTATTTCTGAGGAGTTAGGTGACTGGGAAATTTCACTTTCTATTTGGCATATGTAGTCAAAGTATTCCAAAGTCATGCAGCCTTCCCAAGTGAGCCTTTAGTAATATCCTAATGAAGTCAATTCAAGCCTCCATCCCATGAAACTGGAACAGGTTTATTCATATTTCTGAGACTTCCTGAGATGACAAACACTAGGGGCATGCAGAAGGGATACTTGCCAAGATATTTTACTCTGAATCCCTGCTACTGGTTCATTTTTTGATTACGCAGTTAAACCCCAATGCTTCCACAGGCTGCTCTAGTTTTTCGTGGGTCGTTTTATTCCAAAACCTTTTTTAAGTTTTTACTATATGCACCTAGCAGTGGTCTAAGACGTTTATATACATTAACTGATTTAATCTTGACCATAACTCTATGGATTCAGTACATTTTGCTCCCATTTTGGAACTTAGGTAAATGAAGCACTGAGAGGCTGGTAGTCATGTGTTAGAGTCAGGATTTGAACTTACGTAAGCTTGGCTGCCAAACCTGTGTTCTTAAATGTCTGCATTTTAAAATACAATGAACATAATATTATTGTGTGAATCTTTTAATAAATCCATGGTATACTAAAGGATAATTGCAGCAGAACAAAAATATAAAGATTAAAAGCTAAATGGCGGCCACTATTGTTACTAAATTTCTAGCTATCTCTGACACAAAGAATTTCTTGCTTTCCTTTTTTTGTTTCCCAGTTTATAACATTATTGCTCCCCTTTTAGGGAATCTCTTACCCATTTCTCTTCTTCCTTTGAATCTTTAAGGCAACCTAACGTCTTACCTCCTGAGTGTTCAATAGATAAATGAAAACTCAAATTTTCTGTTATTATTTTAATAAACAATATCTAGTTTTTTTTGTCACCTCTCCATAGTGGCCCGAGCTTTGACCTTCACTACCAAAAGACCTACTGATGGGAGCTCATTCTTAAACAATTCATTTATCCTGATCAATTCCAATTTTTCTTCCAAAATGAAGATGTGAATGTACTTAGTTTTTTTGTTTGTTTGTTTTTGTTTTTTTGTAGCTTTTATTTTAGGTTCAGGTATACATGTACAGGTTTGTTAGATAGGTAAATTGTGTGTCACAGGAGTTGGATATACAAACTATTTTGTCACCCAGGTGATAAGTGTAGTAACTGATGGGTAGTTTTTTCATCCTCACCCTCCTCCCACCTTCAACCTTCAAGTAGGCCCTGGTATCTATCGTTCCCTCTTTGTGTCCATTTGTACTCAATATTTAGCTTCCATGTATCAGTGATAACATGAAGTGTTTTGTTTTCTGCTCTTGTGTTAGTTTGCTTAAGATGATGGCCTCCAGCTCCATATGTTGCTGTAAAGGACATAATCTTGTTCTTTTTTATCACTGCGTAGTATTCCATGGTGTATATATTATTATTTTGTAATCCAGTATACCATTTATTATTTTTAGTTTGATTCCATGTATTTGCTACTCTGAATAGTACTGCAGTGAATACGTGTGAATGTCTTAATGGTAGGGCAGTTTATATTCCTTTGGGTATGTAACCAATAATGGATTGCTAGTTTGAATGGTGATTATATTCTAAGTTCTTTGAGAAACCACCAAAATGTTTCTCACAGTGGTTGAACTACTTTACATCTCATCAACAGTGTATAAGTGCTCCCTTTTCTCTGCAACCTCACCAGCATCTGTTATTTTTTGACTTTTTAATAATAGCCATTCTGACTGGTTTCAGATAGTATGTCTTGTGGTTTTGATTTGTATTTCTCTGATGATTAGTGATGCTGAACATTCTTTCATAGCTTGTTGGCCACGTGTATGTCTTCTTTTGAAAAGTGTCTGTTCATGTTCTTTGCCCACTTTTTAATGGGGTTGTTTGGTTTTTGCTTGTAAATTTGTTTAAGTTCCTTATAGATGCTGAATATTAGACCTTTGTCAGATGAGTAGTTTGCAAATATTTTCTCCCTTTATGTAGGTTGTCTGTTTATTCTGTCGATAGGTTCTTTTGCCATGCAGAAGCTCTTTAGTTTAATTAAAGTTAGTTAGTTAATTAATTAGTTACTTAACTTAGTTCCCACTCGTAATTTTTTTTTTTTTTTTTTTTTTTTTTTTTTTTTTTGTTATATTGCAATTGCTTTTGGCGTCTTTATCATGAAATCTTTGCCAGAGCCTATGTCCAAAATGGTATTTCCCAGGTTTTCTTCTAGGCTTTTTGCAGTTTTAGATTTTATATTTAAGTCTTTAATCCATCTTGAGTTGATTTTTGTATATGTTGAAAGGAAGAAGTACAGTTCCAATCTTCTGCATATGGCTAGCCTTAATAATTGTTGAAATGCTATTCAACTATTTTTTTTTTTTTTTTTGAGACAGAGTCTCACTCTGTTGCCCAGGCTGGAGTATAGTGGTGCAATCCTGTCTCACTGCAAGCTCTGCCTCCCAAGTTCTCGCCATTCTCCTGCCTCAACTTCCCCAGCAGCTGGGACTACAAGTGCATGCTGCCACACCTGGCTAATTTTTTTGTATTTTTAGTAGAGAGGGGGTTTCACTGTGTTAGTCAGGATGGTTTTGATCTCCTGACCTTGTGATCCACCCGCCTTGGCCTCCTAAAGTGCTGGGATTACAGGCATGAGCCACCATGCCCAGCTGCTATTCAACCATTTATTGGATAGCACCATTTATTGAATAGGGAGTCCTCTCTCCATTGCTTGTTTTTGTCAACTTTATCGAAGATTAGACAGTTGTAGGTATATGGCTTTATTTCTGGGCTCTCTAATCTGTCACATTGGTCTGTGTGTCTGTTTTTGTACCAGTACCATGCTGTTTAGGTTACTGTAACCTTTTAGTATAGTTTGAAGTGGGGTAAGATGATGCCTCTAGCTTTGTTCTTTTTGCTTACGATTTATTTGGCTATTTGGGACCTTTTTTGGCTTCATGTGAATTTTAGAATAGTTTTTTCTATTTCTGTGAAAAATGGCATTGGTAGTTTGATAGGAACTGCAATGAATCTGTAGATAGCTTTGGGCAGCATAGCCATTTTAACAGTATTGATTCTTGCAATCCATGACCATACTGTGTTTTCATTTGTTTGTGTTGTTTCTGATTTCTCTGAGCAGTCTTTTGTAATTCTATGACAAAATCATAACCAACATTGTATTGAATGGGCAAAAGCTGGAAGCATTTCCACTGAGAACTTGAACAAGACAAGGATGCTCACTCTCACCACTCCTATGCAGTGTAATACTGGAAGTCTTCGCCAGAGCAATTAGGTAAGATAAAGAAATAAAAGGCATTCCAATAGGAAGAGAGGAAGTCACACTACCCCAGTTTGAAGACAATATTGTTTTGTACCTAGAAAACTCCATAGTCTTTGCCCAAAAGCTCCTAGACATGATAAACAACTTCAGCAAAGTTTCAGGATACAAAGTCAATGTACAAAAATCTGTAGCACTTCTATATACAATGTCCAACCTGAGAGCCAAATGAAGAATGCAATCCCATTCACAAAAGCCACAAAAAATAAAAAATAAAATAAAATACTTAGGAATACAGCTAATCAGGAAGGTAAAATATCTCTATAGTTAGATATTGTTTGACTTTTTTTCTTACCATTGCATGTATTTTATAAAAAGAACATCTTATTTTTTGAAATTAGAAGTTACTCTAAAAGTATAGTTTGTTTTATACTTAATTTTTAAAGTATCAATATAAAAACTGACTCTATTTTCTAGACATTAAATGTAATACAGCAATGTGTTTGAGAACTCAAATAATAGAGGTTCCTTTCTACTTTTTCTTGCTGACTCTAAATGAAGGACTCCACTGTAAATCTCGGTGGCCTCATGTCTGTTAAGCTATGGAAAATTGCCCTGTAATGAGGAATCAAAAAGGAAAAAACGCCATCTATACAAATTACTTTAATGTAATAATTATAGATTATTATTTATCACCTATTATGTAATCATTATTTGGACTATTAAAAATTAACCATCTATGATAATTTGAGATGTTTTTCACTTTTTGAATTACTAACTCGGAATTGGATGAAAATTACAGACCCTTTAGGGAGAAAAAAGCACATATATACGTACAAAAATAATTTTTTATAAAATAACATAAAGTTGACCCAACAGGAAGAGATCCAAAGGGGTACCTTTGATCCCTAAGTTGAAGTAATAAAATGTTATATTCGAAATGCATATTTTGGGAAGATGCTGTGGCGATTCCTCAAGGATTTAGAATCAGAAATACCATTTGACCCAGCAATCCCATTACTGGGTATATACCCAAAGGATTATAAATCATTCTACTATATAAAGACACATGCACACATATGTTTATTGTAGCACTGTTTACAATAGCAAAGACTTGGAACCAACCCAAATGCTCATCAATGATAGACTGGATAAAGAAAATGTGGCACATATACAACATGGAATACTGTGCAGCCATAAAAAAGGATGAGTTCATGTCCTTTGCAGGGACATTGATGAAGCTGGAAACTGTCATTCTCAGCAAACTAACACAAGAACAGAAAACCAAACACTGCATGTTCTCACTCATAAGTGGGAGCTGAACAATGAGAACACATGGACACAGGGAGGGGAACATCACATACCAGGGCCTGTTGGGGGGTTGGGGGTTAGGGAAGGGATAGCATGAGGAGAAATACCTAATGCAGATGACAGGTTGATGGGTGCAGCAAACCACCATGGCACGTATATACCTATGTAACAAACCTGCAGGTTCTGCACATGTATCCCAGAACTTAAAGTACAATTTAAAAAATGCATACTTTGTACAGATATTAATCCTTTTTTTACTAATGTTAAATGATAAACTTAGGCACATTTAAAGTTTAAATAGTTTATTTGAGTAAACAGTGATTCATGACCCCAGCAGTGTCAGACTACAAGAGCCTTTTATAAGGTGCTTCCCACAGAAACAAGGCAAAGAAAATACTTTTGATTGGTTCAAATCGAAATTCCCTAGTTAGAGACTAGTTTGACAGTTTCTCATTGTTTAAACTTAAATTTCCTTTTACTTTTTGTCTTGACTTGGACTTCTCTTTGCTTAAATAGGAACCCAAGGTACTAGAACTGTCTCAAGGTAATGGCTTCCCAATTATGTTTTCTTAACACTAAGGAATTTTGTTTTTAATTTGGAATATACAGTTGATCTTTGAACAACACAAATTTGAAGTGTGCAAGTCCACTTATATGTGAATATTTTTCAGCCAAACCCAGTATTCACAGGATACAAACCTGCATATAGAGAGGACCAACTTTTCATACCTGCGGGTTTCACAGGGCCAATTACAGATGATTGTGTGTGGATTTGGGTATATACAGAGCCCTGGAACCAGTTTGCGCTTACCAAAGGATGTCTGTGTTACCATATTTAATCATATTTTGGTCATCGCCATTTGTAAGATGCCCCATTATTTTATATTTAAAGATAAAAATCATTACATTTTAATTGTAGGGTGTCATTAATGGTAAAATGTCTCCAGTTTCAGAGATGTTAAAAATGTAAAAGGTGCATCTTAGAATCAATAAATTATGGTATTTCTTTTTACTTTAGACATGAAAAATTGCTTTTACTTCAGACAAATGAATATATAAAATATATTAGGTCTTATAATATCTGCCATTTCTCTCTATGATTTTCCAAGAACTGAATTCATCTTCCTTAGGAAACTCATACATTTGTATCTAATTTTATTGTAGATCTATTATTTCTAAAAGAGAATCTTAACATCGCTGACCTTATCCTATAAACTTTTGACCTCCTTCTTGCTTAAAATGATATCTCAAGACCTGAACCTACCCACTCTAGCAAGTACTATAAATAGAGCAGGATCCAAGCAGCCTGCAATTTCTAGAATCAATCATAAACATTCTCTGATTTCTTAGATATCGAATCTTACCTTCTGATATATTTCAATCATGTCTTCAGCATCTAGAAGTGAGGCATCTGGCAGACCATTCATACTTGTGTTTTTTTGTTTTGTTTTGTTTTGTTTTGTTTTTTTTTTTTGGTTCTGCCTCCCTTAATCAACGTTATGTTGATGTAAAAGACTCCTGTATCTTTGATCCAAACATTTGCTTCAAACCTGTCCTAAGACTATCATTCTTATCCACCTTTGCCAGAGGTACCAACAATGCCAACAAATAACTGTTAGACTGGCAAGGTTTTCCATCTGGGACATCGTTTTTGGATCTGATAGCTCTTCCTCCTCATTTCCTCATAAGATGTATTTTATATCATTATCTTTATTGACAGAAACCAAATGTCAAAAGTCAGTGAGCCAAGAGAGACCTAAGAAAGATTAGAAACCGTAAGGTATTGAAGACACAAAGCCATACCAACTTTCTGCTAGTTCTGCTAGAAAGAAACCATAGGTGGAAATGCTGATGGGAGTTAGGCTTATTCGTGTTTCAAAATTTTTAATTTACCAAGCATCCTGGGAGGTCATTTGACTGATGAGGCCTATTCATCTCATCAGATGTGTGAACAAAATAAAACATTTATTTTAATCTTTGAATAAACATTTATATCTTTGGACAAAGATGGAGAATGATTAGTTAGATCATTACCTTTGAATGTGTTTAGAAACTGAAAATATATTAAAGGATGTGGACACTAGATTTTCTGAAGGAATATTTGAATAATGGCTGAAAGATTTTGATGTATCCAAGTAAAACTAAAACCCACAAATTATAGTCAAATTCATAGATGCAAAAAGGTTTTCAAAGTATTAACATTCAACATGGACAACCAAATAAAAAGCAAATATATATAACTTCCTAACATCACATTTATCTAATAACGGAAATACGTTAAGAATTTTCAGGGTTGAGTGGTTTCAGTGCCAATACAGTACAGAATTTTTGTATATGCTATATCACTAACTTACATAATCCCAGCTTTTACATGCATGTGTATGTTTCACAGTTTGAAAAACGGTAGTATTTATCAAGTGTATATATTTGTTATCACACACACACACACGCACATACAGCTTATCCTCATTGCTCACAGATTTTATATTTGTGAATACACAAATATAAATTTGGGGCAAATTTATTTTTAGCCCCAAATCAATACTCATGTCACTTCTGCTGCCATTCACAGACATGCTCATCTACAGGGAAGCAAAAAATTGGGGCTACCCAGTGCTCACATTCCCAGCAGATTTTGAACAAGTTCATGCTCTGCCTTCTTGTTTCAGTTCTCACACTGTAAACCAGTGTACTTTTTGAGGTCTGTCTAATGTTACATTGTTTACATTTTTGTGCTGTTCATTGGTAGTTTTGCTGTTTAAAATGGCCCCCAACAGAGTGCCCAAGTGCTATCTAGCATTTCTAAGTGCCAGAAGGCTATGATGTGACTTATGGAGAAAAGGCATATTAGATAAGCTTTGCTCAGGCATGAGTTATAATGCTCTTGGCCAAGAGTTCAATGTTATTGAATCAACAATATATATTAAATAAGGCATCTTTAAAGAGAAACACACACAAAGCAAGGTTATGTATTGATTGGTTGATGAAAATATTGTGACCAGAGGCTCACAGGAACCTATACCTGTATTTTCTCTAAAGGCAATTGCTTAGCACTCCATAATTCAGTGTTTTCAGTGACTTTATAGACTATAACTACTGTAATTAACAAGAATCAACTGTGTATATAATATAGGATGCCACATCTAGATGACAACTGTTTTTGCTTAGTTTCCTTTTGTCCAAAACCTCTTTCTATTTGGTGGTGGAAATTCCCCTATTGTTTAAGTCTTGATTGGAGTACAAGTTGGCAAGCTGAAGGGAATTAGATACTGTCTCTCCACACTCCTGGAAGTAAGGATGCAGGCACTTGACCTAGATTCAGCTGATTAAATGCTGCTACCTAGGACACTGAATGTTGAGCTTGGGATGTAAAGACAAAGGCTCACTTCCTAAAAAAGATATATTTATTCCCATTGGCAGCTTGCAGCAGCAGCAGTGTTTGGCCATGGAGATCACACTAGACAACTTTACAATGTGACCAGAGCTGAGAATGTTGATGCTGATGCTTTCTATGTTTCCTTTCCATTTTCTGAACCTGATTCTCTCTAGTCTTCCCATCAAATCTGTGAGTGACAGCCCCATACACTTCCAATAAATTATTTTTCTTATAACTTAGCCAGATCTTGTGTTTGTGCCTTGCAACCCGGAATCCAGATGGATACAAGTATCATATGCCAAGTGTTATGCCAAACACTGTCAAATTATATTAAAAATCTATATTTTATGATTCTGGGAGTATTACAAAAAATATAAAACCTATGTGAAGTAAACATATTTCCGTTAAAGGACTTGTCATCTTTTGTCTGCCCTTTACCTAATATTTTATCTAAATTATAGAGGAGAAAGCCAGAACTTTTTAAAGATTTTTAAGATATTTTAAAGATTAATATATATTTGACAGAACTATTAAAATATATGTTAAAGGCTTCGAGTTACATAAAAATAGGATCTGGACTTAATCAATTATTTTACTCATAAATTGGTCTTAATTTTTACTCCTTAGAAAGCGCTTTCACGAAATTTTACTTTTCTGCAAGCATTCTGAACTTTAGGGTTGACATTTTCTCTGCAGAAATATTTTGAAATTATTATCTATAATTGAATTGCCTTTCAACTCCATCCAAACATGTAAATATATATTTAAATAAGAATTAAAAGTTAATGAAGCCAAGCAGCTATTCTATAAATATTTGTTACAAATATAAGCTTAAGAAATCTGACAAATTATGAATATTGATTAGCCACATATAATTCAGTATTTACAGGGTAATTTTCCCAGGCGTATAGGAATAAATGCTTTGCTTACAATTTATTTCCTATTGGCTGCCTATTAAGTATAAAAAGCCAACAAAGATATTCAGGCTTCTAGTTAATCCTTCCACCTCCTGTACAAACTATTCAGTCCTATGGTGCTTTGGTTTTGTTTTATTTCATTTTCACATTCAATTTCAGAAGTGTTGAATAATAAAACTGTTTTTGCAGATTATATTACCCAAAAATGTTTAGATATACTTGCAATTTCTCTCACTTCCTAAAAAAGATGATTCCCAGTCCCACATGTTGAAGTGTTAAAGGCCCCGGGGGAAGAAATAAGAGTTTTGTTACTCTCAGATTAAACCCATCCCTGAAAGCAGTAAGAAACACTCCTCACATGCTAGAAATGCAACTGTTGAATTCAAGAAAGTACAGCCATCAGCTCCACCTGAGAAGCACAGACACAGGCCAAAAAGAACCTCTTGGGTGCTTAATATCTTGGCAGCTTCTAAATGCCCATCCCTGGGTATTCCTAAACCAGACAGGCAAACCAGGCCATCACAGAAATATGTAAACATGTTATCTGTTCAAATAAAATCTGTTAAAGTTAAAAAGGAAATATACAGCCATTACACAGTGACCAGTGAAATTAGCATTGCTCGGCATCGTGGCTCATACCTGTAATTCCAGCACTGTGGGAGGCCGAAGCGGGCAGATCGCTTGAGGTCTGGAGTTCTAAACTACCCTGGCCAACATGGTGAAACCCCATCTCTACTGAAAAAATACAAAAACTTAGCTGGGCATGGTGGCAGCACCTGTAATCCTAGCTACTTGGGAGGCTGAGGCAGGAGAATCTCTTGAAACTGGGAGGCAGAGGTTGCAGGTGAGCCAAGATTGCACAACTGCCCTCCAGTCTGGGCAACAGAATGAAACTCAGTCTAAATAATAATAATAATAATAGCAAGACAAAAAAGCCGGAGGGCCAAAAAGATACTCTGCGTCCTATCATCTACACTCTCTAAAAAATTACCCCCTTTCTTTGGGGATTTCTTAAGAAACATATTCCTAGAAATATGTCTGAATTCCAACCCTTAGTTTTATATATCAGGATTTTGGAACTATTTTTCCAATTTTTTTCAACCATCCCTTAAGATTATGAGCAATTTTATAGAGAAGATAGTTAGATAATAGTATATATTCCCTGTACAGTGTCACCTGCTATTTATCTACTTTCCTACAGTAACTACCAGTTAATTCAAGTTCTTGATTCTCTACTCAGTATTGTGGCCAATTTTCTGCATAACATATGCAGAAAAGTAGCAAGGAATGCATTCAATTAGAAATACAATTAAATTCTCGGATATAATGTGAATTTAGAGATCTCAAAACTACAATTTTTTGTTTCTATTGGATAGTTATGATCTCTAACATAAAATTGAATCTCAAAGGCACTGTGGCACTATCAACTTATCTTACATAGCTTGTAATGAGAAATTGACATTAGGTTGATGGGGATAATTCCATTTTTACAGCAATAAAAGGTACTCTTTTTCTAGAAAGAAAACAATTTCTAAAAGCAAAGTAATCATGTAACTATTGATTTACCATCAAAAATGTATGTCTATCTGGTAGTGAAAATAAAATTTAGAGATTTAAAACAACACTGCATAAATTTATAATTATTTTCCTCCTTCATCTCAATAGCTTTTAACTGTGTCTTATCTCTATCCAGAGATTAATTGATATTTTTTACACTTGGAGAATGATTGACTTTTAAATTTTTTACTGACACTATCTAATATTGCTTTGGTCTCCTAAACTCTACTCTGAACCACTGCAAAGATATCTCTGTCCTCATAATTCCATTTACAACCTTCTTCATTACCTGTAATATTTCAATAAAAAATGTCCATGGCCTTATGCTTCTCATCTGGACTTTAAAACTATTCCCAATAAGCAAGCTCTTTATTATTATAAATGAGAAATTTAAAAGATGAAGAATTAACTGCATTGCTACTCTTTTTCCTCTAGTTTCCTAAGACATCACAAGTTGCCTTCCGGAGGAGAAACAGATGAATGGATTATTAAAGTCTCAAGACAGAAAGGAGCTTATTTTCTCTTCTCTAAGCTACTCACTCTCATCATCTTGTAATTAATGAATGAATTACATTGAATAACAACATAATGTAATGTTAAAAAGAAAACATATTTGTCATTGTTGTTGTTGTTTTAGAAATTGGCAAGTTAAAATTTACATGAAAAGTCAAAGAACTCAGAACTGAAAAACTAAGTTGAGGGATTTATAATACCTGATTTCAAAACTTACTAAAGGCCAAGAGTAATCAAAATAGTGAGTACTAAGCTCTGATTTTTTTTATCTTGCCCCAATTCCTAAGGGGTTTAGGGAGTCATGCCCTACAAACCATAAATTCTCATCAGATGCATTTTGTTTAACTCTATATATTGTGACTTACTTTCCAATCTGACTCCGGCATAACATTATGTGAAAAAGAAGAAAGTCAAAATATTTTATCCCCAAACATGTTTCTTTGACATATTTTGAAATGGCCCTGCAAAGCTGTCCTTTGTGGGAGAGAACCTGCATCTGTAAAGAATCTCTATTAACATGGCTAGATCTTTTTCTTCCAGACTGTCCCAATCCTAAAGAGATGAACTAAGAGTCTAGCACCTTTTAAATATCTGAATAGGAAACATTTGTCATCTGCTATCTCTAAGGCAGCCACTGTAAGACTTCAAAAGAACTTTGGTCTCCACAATATTTTATCTTAACCTGAACATTTTCTTTCTGTGGATGCCAGGTCTTTAGACAAACTCAACCAATTGCCAACCAAAAAATGTTTAAATCTTTATATTTACCTATAGCCTGAAACCCACCTCCCCACTCCCTCAGGCCCCCCACACCCCACATACCCCCACTCCTGTTGCTTTGAGTTGTTCTGCCTTTCTTAACCAAACTAATGTATTTCTTAAATGTATTTGATTGGTGTCTCATGACTCCCTAAAATATATAAAACCAAGCTGTACCCCTACCAACTTGGGCACATGTTCTCAGGACCTCCTGAGGGCTGTGTCACAGACCATGGTCACTCATATTTGGCTCAGAATAAATCTCTTAAAATATTTTATAGAGTTTGACTCTTTTTGTCAACAACAGCTTGGAATGGGCATAAAGACAGAAAAGAAAAATCATAACAATCAGACAGAAGAGAGTCCAGAAATACACTCAAACATGTAAGATCAATTGCTTTTCAACATAAATATTAAGACAATTCAGTGGGAAGTATAGGGGTTTTCCAAGTCAGATGATCCATTGATAAATCCTAGAGAACCAAACAGTGTAACTCTGAACATTTCTAATTTCTCTTAATGCTTCGATTTTCCTATCTGAAAAATAGAAAAATACTAATACATATTTTACAAGGTTTTTTAAAAAGAGGCTAATAGTGACATATTTAATTGTTTAGCACACTGGTATATTTGCTATTCATTTAACACATTTATTGATACCTATTATTGATGCCTATGCTTTTCTCAGACCTGAAAATGCATTCTTGTGACTAACCCCATAGATAACCCCTGTTAAACCGCAGTTACACACTAGAGCAAAAAACAATTTCTTAAAACTCCAAATAAATTCTGTGTTAAAAAACTGAAAGACACAATAATGAAAAGGTAGTTACTTAAGATAGAGGATTCAAGGAAATTCTGTTTAAAGAGGAAAATTTAAACCAGCATCTAAATCACAAAAGGATCAAGATAAGAGAAGATCAAAGAGAAATTCATTCCAGGTAGAAGGAACAAGACCAGAGTTATCTTGGTGTGTTTTAGAAACATAAAGAAGCCTAAGTTGATGAAGCAGGGAGAACAAGTTGGAGAGTGATAAGAAACAAAAGCCACAGAATACATAGGTCTCTGCAAACCATTATAAGGAATATAGGTTTTATCCTAAATGTAATTGGAAGCATTGAAGGGTTTATTAGAGAAATGACAAATTGGATGTATGTTTTACAAAGGTCACTGTGGCCTCATGGAACATTAATTGTGGTAGGTCAAGAATAGAGACTAGCTGCAGGCTACAAGGTTGTTCAAAAAAGAGGTGTGTTGGCCTTTACTTCCAGGTTGTAATGATGTAGATGGTGAACAACTGTATCAGGACATTCTTGTGGCTAACCTTATAGATAATTCCTGCTCCCTTTTCCCTTGCTATCTCCTCAGATAAAGGTTGGAAAAGCTAAACTTTTACTTTTTCTAACTCCCTTAAAGCAAGGTATAGCTATTTGCCACAGATATGGCCAAAGAGAAACAGAAACCTGTTGGAGGTTTTTTGAGAAGCTTTTAGCTTCCTGATAAAGGGGATACTCCTTGTTAATGCAGATGTAAAGCTCACAGCTGCAGAAGCTCTTCTGCTCATGAGGAAATCTGATAAGCAAGAAAAATGTCTGAAATAGCCATTTTGTTGATGCAGGAAAATAAAGCATACTGGAAAGTGCAGTAGAATTATTTAAATAATTAAAAGGGGAAAGGGAAGCAGGTAGAGAATAAGATTGGATGAGATGCTAAAGTCATCCTGAAAAAGGGAGTGAAATGAATGGGGGTTTATGGATAACTGCTACAAAGAGATGTTGCAGGAGACAGAGCCTAATTATGACTTTAAAGAAGGTGAAAATTTTGTATGCACAGGGAGGAGAAATATTTTGAAAACAAAAAAGTATAAAGCAAGGATAACATCTGCTCTCACCTCAGATATTGTTGTATATGGGGATGTTAGAGAGAAAGAGAGGGAAAGAGAAAAAAAAAGATTTCCCTCAAGAAAGTGGCTAGAAAATAAGGTCAATGAGACATAGCCAGTTTGCATCGGCGTAAGAGTGTGAAGGGCAGGTTTAGGGAAGAGGGTCAGAATATAGGAATTTTTGCTGTTGACAGACTGTTTAAATCCAAGAGAAAAAGATTGATAAAGCAGAGATTAGCAAGAGAAAGAAACTGGGCAAGGTTAATGAGTGTGCAGAGAAGTAAGCAGAAGTAAATCAAGGAGATGATTGATAATCTAGAGTGCTTTGGTTCTAATGGTACCTGGAATGAACAGGGACAGATGCATTTATTTCTCATATTTAGGTGAAGTGAAAACTCTATCACATGGCACCATGAACAACTCTTCTTCCCTATGGGTATCAGTGATGCAGTAGCATGGAAGGAGTCCAAGCTTCTCAATGGGCTTACATTATTTATTTATTTAATCAGTATCATCAAGTATTTATGTTATGTGAAGCTCTTTTAGGTTGATAAAAGAGGATGGAGAAAAGCAAAGTCTCTTCCCTAAAAGAGCTCACAGGACAATGAGGAAGGACTGACAACAAAGACATAAAAAATATAGCTACTATATTAAGTGATGGTAACTTAATACAAATCAAGCAAGGTAAAGTAGATAGAGAATTTCAGGGAGTTGTGCTGCCTCCTCTCTGAGGTGGTGATGGTTGATAATTGAGTGAGGGGTAAGCTGTGCAAATGTCTTGGTAAAAAGCACAATGAAAACAGTAAGCACCAAAGCCCTGAGATGGGAACATGTTTTGCATGTTCAAGAAACTGAAGGGGAGTAATAGATCACAAAAATGCCAAGGAAGTCAGATCATTAGACTGGATAAGGACTTCAGATTTTTGCTTTGTGGAGATGGATCACCACTAGAAGGCTTTGTAGGTGAGTGACATAATCTGATGTGTTAAAAAGAACTCTCTGGTTGGATGAGACTAACCTCTAATAAGACAAGGATGATAATTATGAGTCTACTGCACCAATCCAAGTAAGAAATGCTGGTGTTTGGACGAGAATGGTTTCAATGAAAGTGGTAAGAATTAGTGAGATTCTATATTGTCTTTCAAAAATAGAGATGAAAGAATTTGCTATTGATTTGAATGTAGGGTGGTAAACCTTGACACAGTCAAGGTTTTTGGCTGAGCAGTGTGGATAGTAGAATTGACTGTTACTGTGAGGGAGGACTGAGGAGGGAGAGGGAAGTAAGTATGAGAAGGGAAATCAGGAACTCAATTTTTTTGTTATCTGTTTGAAAAATCTAAGTGGAGATGTTGCATGGAAATTTGACATACATGTCTGGGGTTGGTAGAAATGGTTTAGGCCACAGATACAAACTTAGAATCATCAGAAATATTGATGTCATTTGAAGCCATGTGTCCTGATGAGATCACTGGAGGTGGGCAGCTAGATTGATAGGATTAAAGCCTTTAGATTAAGCCCTGAGCACTCCAACTTGGAAACATTAGAGAAAGTAGAACAAGCAGAACAGACTGAGAAGTAACAGCCCATGAGGTAGAGGAGAAACAAGAGATAATTCTGTCCTGGAAGTCAGGAGAATAAAGTGTTTTAAAGAGAAGAGGTTGGTCGTCTATTTCAAATGTAGATGATGGATGAAGTCTGCATCTAACCACATGGAGGTCACTTGTGTTATCCTAAGCTTCCAGGAGCACAAAATGCTATGAAGCCATTTTCATTCTAGAGACTGTAGGGTGACTGCTGGGAAACGAGTTGTCTCATATGAAGTAGAAACCCAGGGACCTCCTCTTTCCTAAGTTCATTGCAGCAAGACACCCCTTCCTAATCATAATGAAGGGATCATGACCAGTGAAATGATCGGTTTTATACTCTGTCCTTGAAATCTCACATTCAAACATCAGACCACTAATTTTACCATTCAGAGTGAGTTCTGCCCCAGCCACACCCTCCTAGGGCTATGACAAATTCCAGCATCTGCGAAAAAATGATAGAGATTGGATTAAATGACATTAGAGGCATCTTAATTAAGAGGATACATTGCAGAGAGAGTGGAAGAGTAACGTGATTTCAGAGTTATTGGAGTAAATGAATCATAATCATTCAAGGTACTTTTCATAATTTATATAGGCTTTTTATAACTCAAAAATTAGTTATCTCATTGCTATCAGTCGAAGAGGCTACCGCCCACAAGACTCAATTTCCTGAGGGCAGGTTTCATTCATATGTATATCTTCAAAGGTTGGCATAATGCTTGGCCAATAGGTTTTATGCTTAATAAATGTATTTTATATGAAGTTACCAAAACCCAGCCTCATCTAGTGTGTGAATAATTGCCCTATTCTAATGCTTTATGGTTCACTCATGGTTTTATAGGTCTGGGATCCAGACTATCTCCTAATATGTCTAGTTACAGAATCTTAACTTGCTTATATTGAACCATATCTCCATAATACACTTCCTGTTGTTACCAGATTCATTTCCTGTTACCCGTCATTTAAATCAATGTCCTTCAAACACTGTGTCTTTATAACAATACCATGAAGGAAACAGGGGAAGGCATGTTGATCACCATTTGATGCTAGAATGTTTAGAAACATCATGCTCAGCATGGTATTGACAAGCAAAGAACAGTATATTATTTTCTCTGTTGTTTAAGGTTGAGGCCATTTGCTTTCGATTCAAGGAATAAAAGAATTGTGCTCTTTATAGGGTTACATGAGACCAAGGAAAGATTAACTATGAAGCTAATTTAGTAGCTTAAATTTCAGGGTCCTCACTAAATCACACCAGTGCCAAGGTACTAGGAGTAGCCCCAGTAGTTGTATGTTTGTAATTTAATATTTTATTTCTTTTAGAAAGCTTCCACATTTGTATAAGCTTTAGGAACTACAAAATCTGTATGCACGCTGACTAAAATTCTTTTCTTTAATAGACAGATTAAAACAAACCTAGTCACACAACACAAAGTACCATTAACTAGTATTTATTGGATAAATCTACCTCACAATAGAAAGACACTTTATTTTTTTTATTTTATTTATTTATTTATTTGAGATGGAGTCTTGCTCTGTTGCCCAGGCTGGAGTGCAGTGGCCTGATCTTGGCTCACTGCAATCTCCATCTCCCAGGTTCAAGCAATTCTCCTGCTTCAGCCTCCTGAGTAACTGGGATTATGGGCATGTGCCACCATGCCTGGCTAATTTTTGTATTTTTAGTAGAGTCGAGATTTTACCATGTTGGTCAGGCTGATCTTGGAACTCCTGACCTTGTGATCTGCCTACCTCGGCCTCCCAAAGTGCTAGGATTACAAGCATGAGTCACCGCGCCCAGCCCAAAGACATTTTTAAAAAATATATAATATTTGTTCTGTTGAACACGAAAAATACTATCTTTGTAAGGATAGCAGAAAATGAAATGTATTATGATCAAAATAAAAATCAATGCTGCAGGTTTATTTATAATATTCTAAATATTTTCAAAATTAATTCAGGACTACTGTCCCATTTTAACCTAACAGCTCTCTTTGAGTAAGAAACTATGAGCTTCAGTTGTAACAATACATAGGTTTTATGTTTTGATATATCAGCCTTCAGTCTTACAATCTTTGACAATAGATCTTAGGAAGAATATTTAAATTGACATTTTTTATGAGTTCTTAATATTAGTGTTTGTTTAAGACTTACCAAATCACTTCTATGAAAATCTGTATCTTTGTCAATGTGCCTGCAAAATATGGTAACTCATTTTATGGGGAACCTTTCATTTTTGAGACAAAAGATTAAGTGAAACTCACATCTGCGTGTTCTGCCAGCAGTGACTTGTCAATCTTCCAGGTGCTCACCAATCCTCCTCTGACTATCCTGTAATTTAAAAGTGGTCACAAGAACTAAGACAGAGCTTCACTAAATATTGCTCAGTTTGTTCAGGGAAGATAAACTAAAATGAGTTTCCAAAAAAAGTGTTTGTGGTTTCTGTGTGTTTTAATTCAATCTGTTTTTATCCACATTCTCCCAAACTTAAAACAAACAAGTGTAATTCAGTTTCATTCTGACTCTTTTTCCAAATATTGTCTGTCTCTGCATCTCTGCATTTATTTTTCTTTCTCAATTCCGCAGTTGTTATATGAAGTAAGATTGCAGGCTCAAAATGAAGAGAATCTAATTCTTGTTTTGTGTGAAGTTCTTGTGCAGATAAGTAAACCTCCTGTCCACATAGGGAATTAAATGTCTATAAAGCTTGTGCTGATGGAGGCCCTTTCTCTTCAGTTATAGCTTATTGCATCACCTATTGACTTGAGCATATTAATTCTCATGCATTTAATTTCTTGCACTGATGAGAGAGAAGTTGAAAAGCACAAAATTTAAAACTGCTTGCACACATAAAGTGTAAGTATGCCAGTCCCTCTTACTCTTTTCTCTCTCTCTTCACCATTTTTTTCAAAGTCTAGGAAACTAGGAAGAGAAAGAACATGTTATAAATAGAAAACACAGCACATCCATGGGTTGTCCCTTTGTCTTCGAAAAATGTGAGAGAAGCATGAAGTTAGTTTTCTATTAGTCCCCATAGACCAAAGTGATGACTAGAGACAAATATGTCCCTTGCAAAATATTACAGAATTTCTGGCCCTCACTTCAAACTTCTTTTTGACTATGAACAAAATTAAATATTTCTTGGTTGTTACTCAATTGTCAAAATGTTGAAATTATAAATGAAAACTTTTGATCATTTGTGAAATATATTACTGACCATTTTCATAGATAACTCTGTATTGCAAATGGCAACATCTATGAATCTTTAATCTTTCCACACCTTTTTTTTTTTTGCAATGTGTCTTTCTCTTCTGCTTTCTGCAAAACCACTTAGAAATTTTAGTTTAGAAAACGAAATTTGCTCAAAGCAGCAAAAAAGATATTGGTAGAGATGGGCTTATAAGAGGTGTCATCTAAGTTATGAAACTTAATAAATAATATCAAAACTTAGTAGGGGAAAAGATTTGAGTCAGCTATTATGGCAATTTATACCACATTACCCACAATGCCCAGTACTTGGAATAGTATTTAAGAAGTCATCATGATTACAAAAGAAAAAATACAAAGAAAACCTTAAGAACTATTCAATCTAAATCTCAAAATCAAATTTGTGATAATCACCTATTAAGTTGTGCTGAGAAGTGCTTTTCCATGCTGTTTGTAAATAAATAAAGAAAAGAACATGAAACGAAAGTAATTTTGTCACACAATAAGGGATTGCATTTTAGTGCAAAAACAGGTCTCTGCAGGGCCATCAGACAGCTTCCTGGAGTGGAATAATTAAGTTTGAGATTGCTGGAGGGGACTGCAATGGTATTTTAGTTTATAGCCTCAAAACCAAGGGGGATCCATTAAAATGAAATAAGTGAAATTGTACTAGCTCCTTGTAGGCCAGGTACCTGAGTGACATCACCATCATCAAGGTAACATGCTTAAATTATACCAGACTACATTTAATAACAGCACAATCTCAGGCAGTCTTTCTGCCACACAGGGATAAAACAATAAGGAAAGGGATCTGATAGAAAATGAGCCAGTAAAGGAGAAACAATTAATTAAAGAGTCATTTGGGAGCTGATAAACAGTCATGAGAAAGTCACTAAAATCTGATATTAAATGTGATTTAGCTGAATTAGTTTAGAAGATAATTTCACATTGTGATTTCCAGACAGTCTGACACCAAAAGTCAGAGTTTTCTCATCTCCAATGGGAGATAGGGGACACAGCAATATGGCATGATAAGTATTGACCCCAGGTGACAAACTCTTAGTAACATAAGCAATACTCAGTTTCTTCTGAGAATCACTAAGTTTCAAATGAGCTATATTATTATATAACCTAAATAGTATGGAACATATGTGAAATATTAAGCAGGCATGATATTGTTCTTTTAATAGTAGAAATGATGGAGATTAAAATGCTTCAGCTGAAAACTAGGTACTGTTACAGTTCACCCATTATGTATGGCACTGAGAAAAACAGGAATATTTCATGTAAAAAGAGATTATTGTATTAATGTTCTCTAGAGGGACAGAATTATTAACAGAACAATTAATAGAATTGATATATATATATAAAGGGGAGTTTATTAAAGATTGTTAGTTCCTATGATCACAAGGTCCCACAATGGGCCATCTCCAAGCTGAGGAGCAAGGAAGTCAGTCCAAGTCCCAAAGTTGAAGAACTTGGAGTCCAATGTTTGAGGGCAGGAAGCATCTAGCACCAGAGAAAGATGTAGGCTGAGAGGCTAAGCCAGTCTAGTCTTTTCACGATCTTCTGCCTGCTTTTATTCTAGCTGTGCTGGCAGCTGATTAGATTGTGCCCACCCAGATTAAGGGTGAGTCTGCCTTTCCCAGTCCACTGACTCAAATGTTAATCGCCTTTGGCAATACCCTCACAGAAACACCCAGGAACAATACTATGCATCCTTCAGTGCAATCAAGTTGACACTCAGTATTAACCATCACAAGTTTACCCCTTGTCAACTTGAACTCATACACATTTCCTAAAATCATATACAATCTTCAAATAAAGACAATAATAAGGTCATAATTATGCCTAACAAAATACAAGTATCCTCTGTACAACCAGAAATGCACCAATCCACAACCCAAATGCTATTACACAAAGTTAACAACACTTAAATGCTGATATGAAGTCAATAAATATTATGTCACATGATAAAGGAAAAAAGGAAATAAAATGAAGATGTTTTCTTAGTACAAGCGTATACACGCACAAACATGTTTTTAACAAAAGAGGGAGGAAATACTCATGACAATTATGGTCCTCATTTCTGCAATTTATCACATATTCGTAGCTGGTATTAATGACTACCTTCTTCTACTACCCATTCTGTATTCCCTCTGCCTTCAGCAAGCACCTCAGCAGGTTGTGGGTTTTTTTTTTTTTTTTTTTCCTGGTGGAGTGACCCAAACCTTCATTTTTGACAGATCTAGGCCATTTGTAGTCCTGCTTGGACTGGGCTACTGTAGCTTCCCATTGACCTTAATCACAGGGCACGGTAATTCTAAGAGAGGCCCTAATGGATCCCCTGTATACTATGCATACTCTTCCTTACCTCCATTGTGGAGTAATAGGCTGATTTCATCTTGATAGTCCAAGTCAATCACCCCACCCAACACAGTTACTCCTTCTTAGCCTGTTGACTTAAAGGTAGAAGGAGCCCAAACTCTCCAGGTGGCAATCTTAACTCTCAGTTTAATGAAATTGTTCTTGTGTCTCCTGGTGACAGCGTTCCTCCCTCTGGAACTAATACCTCTAGGCCAGCAGAACAGTAATGTCACAGGAATAGGAAGCAAAAATTTTGCTAGTGGGTTACTAGGGGTGATGGTGAGTGGTGCCACTTCCACTTCCACCCCTTGATTTCTGGACCCGTGAATCCTGGCTACGGGAGAAAGAATACCATGTATTGGACACTGCTTCAGAGCATACAGGACATTCTGGAGAATTTTGCCCCAGCCCTGCAAAGTATTGTTGCCTAGTTTGCATTGTCATTGTAACTTCAAAAGGCCATTCCACAGTTCTATCAATCCAGCTTCTTCAGGATGATGGGGAACATGGTAAGACCCATGAATTCCATGAGCATGAGCCCAGTGTGTTTGCTACTTCTCACTCACTGGATCCAGTCAGCATAATGTCATCAGTGTTGTCCATGAAAAGAGTTGAACTCTACAAAATATTTGAAGAGGTTTATTCTGAGCCAAATATGAGTGGCCATGGCCCATGACACGCACATAGGAGGCCCTGAGAACATGTTACCAAGGTGGCTGGGGCACAGCTTGGTTTCATACATTTAAGAGAGGTATGAAACATTTAAGAAATACATTGGTTTGGTACAGAAAGGTAAGACAAATCAAAGTGGGGGCTTCTAGGCTATAGGTGAATTTAAACATTTCCTGATGGACAATTTGTTGAGTTTGGCTAAAGATCTGGGATTGATAGAAAGGGAATGTTCAGGTTAAGATAAAAGATGGTGGAGACCAAGGTTCTTTTGAAGCCTTATACTGGCTGCCCTTACAGACAACAGATGACAAATGTTTCCTTTTCAGGTCTTAGTTAATCTCTTTAAGATTGAGAGGGTCTGGAAGAAAAAAATTCTGGCAATGTTAATAGAGATTTTTTACAAACGCAAATTTTCCCCAACAAAGAACAGCTTTGCAGGACTACTTCAAAATATATCAAAGAAACATGTTTTGGGGATAAAATATTTTGATTTTCTTCTTTGTCTAGTAATGTTATGCCAGAGTCAGGTTGGTTACGACATATAGGGTTAAATAAAACCCATCTGATGAGAATTTATAATTTGTAGGGCATGACTTCCCAGACAGCTTAGATGGGAATTTGGGCAAGTTAAAAAAAATCAGAGTTTAGTCCTCAATGTAATGGACCAGTGTGATATCTTGTGGAAGGGAAAATTGATCAAGGTCTCTCTGAACAAGACTATGACACAAAGCTGAAGAGCTGATATACCCCTGAAGTAGGACAGTAAAGCTATATTGCTGGCCTTGCCAGCTGAAGACAAACTGCTTCTGGTGGGCCTTATAAACAGGAATGGAGAAAAAGGCACTTGACAAATAAAAGGCTGCATATCAGGTACCAAGAAATGTGTTAATTTGCTCAAGCAATGAAACCACATCTGGTACAGCAGCTGCAATTGGAGTCACCACTTGGTTAAGCTTACAATAATCCACTGTCATTCTCCAAGATCCACAGTCTTCTGCACAGGACAAATAGGAGAGTTGAATGGGGATGTGGAGGGGATTACCACCCCTATGTCTTTCAAGTCCTTGATGGTGTCACTAATCTCCACAATCTCTCCAACGATGCAATATTGTTTTTGATTTACTATTTTTCTAGGTAGAGTCAGCTCTAATGGCTTCTATTTGGCCTTTCCCACCATAATAGTCTTCACCCTACAAGTCAGGGAGCTAATGTGGGGGTTCTGCCAGCTGCTAAGTATGTCTATGCTAAGTATGCATTCTGGCACAGGGGAAATAACCTCAGATGAGTCCAAGGACCCACTGGGCCCCCTGTAAGTTGAACCTGAGCTAGAACTCCATTAATTACCTGACCTCCATAACCCCCCACCTTACTGGAGGACCACAATGACATTTTGGGTCCCCTGGAATCAATGTCAGCTCAGAGCCAGTGTCCAGTAATCCCTGAAATTTCTGTGAAATTTCTGATTATTTCCCTTTCCCCAATGCACAGTTACCCTGGTAAAAGGCTAAAGGTCTCTTTGGGGAAGGATGGGAGAAAGATTAACAGTATAAATTGTTGGTAATGTGGTGGGGTCCTTCCTCAAGGGGACCTGGCCTCCCCTTCAAGCAAAGGGTTCTGTAAACTGGCTCTAGTCTGGAAATTGATTGAGGGGCCATGATTCTCTGTTTTTACAATTCAAATTAGTCTTTTGTCCACTCAGCCTGGAAGTATTCTGCTTATTTAAATTAAGTAGGAATGCAGTAAATTTCCTATCAATTTCACTTCTAGGATCACCATGTTTAACTAGACAATGCCAGAGCTCTACATAAATCAAACTATTCTGATTGTTGCTTTGCCTCTGTTGTCCTTAATGGTAGCCATGCCCACTGTGCCTTTGATGGATGAGTGTCACCACTTGGCTCCTGCCACCTTGGGTTCCAGTTATTCCCATTGCATTTATATTTGGTAGTTGAACATCTACGGTTTCCACTGTTAGATATGGCATATGGAGAAAAGCAATACATACAGAACTCTTCAAAGATGCAGGTGCTGCCCTCACAAATCTGTTTTCCAAAGCATTGGTAAAGGGTACATCTTCTGGACCTTCCCAGCTAGGATAAGTAGGCCTAAAGTGACTAATCCACTCCAGCATCCCAATCTCCCTAAGCCTTTGGATCCCTTCCTCTACATTAAACCAAGGGAGGAAATCAGGCATTTCCAGTTCGCTCACAGTGAGCCATCTTTTAATCCATATTTCAGCTAATGGAGCAAATAAACTATTAGAACATTTATTAACTCCCTGTGCTGCAACATTAAATGTAGAGTCCCTACTTAGTGGGCCCAAATCAATAAATTCAGCCTGATCCAACTGTATGTTCCTTCTACCATTATCTCATACCCTTAATATTCATTCTCATACCTGTTCTCCAGATTTCTGTTTATATAAATTGGAAAACTCAAGCAATTATTTTTGAGTATAGTATACCTCCTTGTGGGTCACACTCTGAGCCTCACCTCTAGGGGCCTGCCAAAACTTTAATTATAAAGTCTAGAAGCAAACAGGGGTGTTGGGGGGCAGCAGGGGGGAGGATCATTATCTTGCTTAGTAACTGCCTCAGGAGATGCTATCACTCTTGCCTCAGGCAAGGCAGGATTCTTCTCCTCAGACAAAGATGGAAAGGCTAATGGCAGCATGGGTTGGGGAGGGGATGTTGCCACTACTGGGGATGGAGAAGCTGTTCCTTCTGGCAGAAAAGTTTCATCAGAGTTTACCAGCTCAGTGTGCCCAGCTTCATCAGGGTCCTCCCACATATCCCCATTCCAAGTTGCAAGGTCCCATTCTTTTCCAATCAATGCTGTCACTTTAATAGTAGACACCTGGCAAGGCTGTGCATGCACCTTTTGTTACAGGTCAACCACTCACATGGTAAGAGTCTGTGTCTGATTTTCCACAATTTCAGCTCTTTCTCTGCAGGAGATAAGACTCACTCAGGGCAATCTTAGCAGATTTGAGGCTCAGTATCTGCTTCTGAAGCCAGGAGTTAGAATCCCTAAGTTCATAATTTTCTTTCATCACTTTGTCCAGTGAACTTAGGAGCAACCAATCAACTTCATTATGTTCCTTCGTTCTCCACATACAGTCAAAGGTGTTATGTATTAAGTCACTAAACTCCTTGCCTTTCATGAGCAGTGAATCAAGAGTGTCAAATGCATTTATTTTGTATAATAACTCTCTAAATTGTTCATGCCAAGGACTATCATTGTTCTCCATACTATTAGAATTAGAGTCCTTAGCATTTTTAAGTCTAATCACATTAAGAAGACAACTCCAGAAACCTGAAAACCAACAAATAAGACTCCATTTTTAATATTCTTTTCCTCTAGAACCACTCCTGGTACCAAAATCTGTGTTAGTCAGGGTTCTCCAGAGGGACAGAGCTAATAGGATTGATGTATATATAAAGGGGAGTTTATTAAGGCATATTAACTCACACGATCACAAGGTCCCACAATAGGCCATCTGCAAGCCAAGGAGCAAGGAAGCCAGTCAAAGTCTCAAAGCTGAAGAGCTTGGATTTCAATGTTTGAGGGCATGGAGCAACCAGAACTGGAGAAAGACGTAGGCAGAGAGGCTAAGCCAATCTAGTCTTTTCACATTCTTCTGCCTGCTTTATATTCTGGCCATGCTGGCAGCTGATTAGATTGTGCCCACCCAGATTAAGGGTGAGTCTGCTTTTCCCAGTCCACTGACTCAAATGTTAATCTCCATTGGCAACACCCTCCAGACACACCCAGGAACAATACTTTGCATCCTCCAATTCAATCAAGTTGACACTCAGTATTAACCATCACAATTATCAATCATAGTACTTACTGCTTGGATTCTATTAAGCAGTATAACTCATATGATGACCAAACTGGACTTCAGACATGAATAAAGTACAATCTCTCTTTTTTTTTTCCTCCCACTTAGGGGAAGGTAGGTTAGGAAAAGACATAGAGACCATCTTCCCCATCCCTGTACAGAAGCTCGTGTAGGTCCCAAAGTTTTTTTGGCACATTGTTAGAGAATATATCACAATATGATCACTTTAATTTGCAAACACCTTTCAGTCCAGTAATTAGAATGTCCATTACAAGATAGATCCTCAAAGTATTCCAACCTTGATGTAGCCTTAAATCTCTTTTTTCTCCAATTAGATACTTGAAGAGAATGGGCTAAGGTGGTATCTGGTGCCTCGACTATCTACTTTCTGCAGTTCCCTTTCTTCTTCACTTGCAAGCTATTGTTTGGCTCTGTACCACATTTACTTTGGGTGGCTTTGTGCTATCTGGACAGAGTAGATCAGTGAAGCTGATATTTTTCATAAACTTGGCAGATGATTAAAACCTACTCTCTCTCTCATGATTTTGATTATAGGAGCTTGCTAATAGTTCCTTGCTCCTCCTTTTGTCTGAAATTCTCTTGTCTTGGGCATATCAGTGTCTACAACTTGTGGATTCTTCTGACCCTTCCCTAGTCCAAGGGCATCCAGCAATACACGTGCAGCCCTGTATCCCTCCTGAGATCCCAAATGGACAGGTCCAAGAAGATCCCGTACCACATAGCCCACATCCAATTTACCAGAAACAATCAGCACACATATCCGGTGTCCTGACAAGCTAGGAGAAAGTGAACCAATCACAACATAGGAGCATCTCCTGGCTCAGCCACCAGCACTGTTAGACCTTCTCTCTTGTCCTGGACCTCCTGGGAAGGAAAGACCTCAGAACACTAACTGCTTTACCTTCCTTTGCTGGGATCAGGCACTTATCCTCAAGGTTTTTTGACTATTTCAAAGATCTTCAACTGGGTGCCTAGAAGCCCACCCTCTTCAATATTGGTACTGGAAAGTAAACCCCTTCCTAATGTCTCTCCCCTAAAAGAGGATGCAACAGTCTGCATGTGAAGTGCACTCTCCAAAACAATGGTTTTAACAACCCCTTTCTTAAAACCTTCTCTTGAGACCATGATTCTCTTGCAAATTTCCTAAGTACATGAGAGAGTTCAGGAATTAAGAGTTTCAACCAGTTTATTTTAAAGTCTCCATACGTCAACTTTTCTCACAGGATATTTGGTGTCCAATAACAACAAAATGGACTCTAAGTTGAAACTGAAGCAGGAAGAATCCCACCCAATCACACTACCTACAGTCATAAATGACATGTTATCTTTGATTAGAAATAAGCTTATTGAGCTTACTAAATTAAATCATTGGAATGCACAAATGAAATATATGGCTTTCAGGAATGTCACTCGGGTAGAGTTGAATGTCTTGGAAATGAAGTGAAACTAGTCTTTATTTGAGTAAAGCCTGTCAAAACCAATAGTGTTCCTGGATTGTAAAGACCAAAATAACGTATCACCACTATTCATTAAAAGGCAGAATAATTCACATATTTAGTGAAACATTCAAAAAAGAGGAGAAATTAGATATTTGCCTGCAAAAGAGTAGAAAGCTGAAATTTCAGGGGATCTTAAGGTTTGAGGGGGTCATGGATAATCAAATTTTAGAACAGGATCATATCAAATGGGCCACTTCCCCCCAAAATATCATGCAGGTATGCACACACATGCACACACACAAAAACATGGGGACAAATGCTTAAATTATTGTATGAAATTTCAGAACTTCACAGATATCCTGAAGCTGTGAACCCTAAAGCACCTCTCAGGGACATGGACAGTCACAGGTTTCTTCGAACCAGGTTACTACCTTGAGGAGCAATTTCTGTGTTATATAATTCTGTGGTCACATCCTCTGCCAGACAAACTTCATTAGTGAAGCCCCTTAGTAGAGTTAAAAATAGAAATATTTCTCACAGACAGTATAAACAGATTCCTTCTAGGTTGTCCTGCTGTCTATGTACAGTGTCAATCTGGGTTTTATTTCAACCTCCAGTTTAATTTAGTTTATATATATATACAAAACTTTACTGAAAAAAATACAGAAAAATGAAAATACAAAATAGGGAGAAAGAAGTTACAGAAATGCCTACCCTAAACATTACTTTTGTTGCTCAATTCAATAAATGTATTGAAATTTTAAAATGTACATTTTTATAAAGAAAATGTAAATTAACATTTTCTATTGTTGCTAAATAATGGGGAAAACAGAGTATAATTCCTGACCTCCATTTTCTATTTCTCACAACAGCCACACTGTTCCTTGACTACATCAGCTGCTCACCACATTTGCAGATTAAGCATGGAAATTTCAGTAGAAATTACTGTCTCACTTGCTTACTTCTCAGTTGTAATTAAAGGGAATTAAACAAATAAGCAAATAGGAAGATATTGATCTGTGGACAAAAGAAAGTAAATTGCTGAAAGGAGAAAGATCAGATGATTAATTTTCTTTAATTTTATGCCACTTTTTACCTCTTTGAAAAATTTTTATGTCAAATGACACTTAATTATCTTGCATAATAAAATTTTTTTCATAACTTATGCACGTGCATATATAGGTATATATACACACATATGTATGATAGTACTCGATATCACTGTACTAAGCACCTATGAGAATCTCATTAATATTTTCATTTTTTAACATGTACTAATTAGAAATTCAATTAGAAAGATAAAACATTTGAAAATTAAATGATGCATTCTCTTTATGATGATGAAAATGCTTTACCAGTTAACACTGAGTTGATCCAATTTATTAGTTTAAATTTTAAAATCTCCTCAGTCTCATAAATATTTTAATCATGGCAAAACAACAATTTTGAATATATCTACAAATAACCATACACAATGTTTAGGGTGCTATACTTCTCTCATACTAAATCTAGACTTGAAAACTGTACCTATTCAGGAAAACATCCAATGGATAGATCCTCTGGCAGTTGGTCTCAGGTTGAAGTTTTTACTATGCTACAAGTAAAACCAGATTACTTTAGGCCCCTGGTGACTAAGAGAATATTATAGCCTGAGAACAATAACATATTAAAGGATATAGCCAAGGGATAGGTGAAGACTGATATATGTGTATATATATATATACATTAGAATATTGATGACCTCTGAGATTTTATAGACCTCTGACAGTGGATATAGAGCAGTGCTATCAAAATAATTTTCCGTTTTTATAAAAAATGCTTTGTAAGAAGTGCTTTACCACCTGAAACGAAGATCATGGATGTAAAGGTCTACCTACACATAGCTTTTTGAAAAAGTCTATATAATGCCCTATCTGAAATTTAATTTAAGTATAAATAACAAGACAGTAGTTCATTAAGAAGAAATCTGAAGTTTGTTATGTATATTCAGTCATGACTACATGAGAAGATTGCATGAAACAGTCAGATGCTGACTTCTATCTGTATAATCACACTAGTTAAAAACTACAAATGCTGCTTGACTTAAGTGTTATGGACTCAAATTCTATCAGCAACTTGCTATCACTGAAAAGATTTTCAGAAAGGGTGGTTGATACTAGATAATGATGGAAAACAATAAACAAAATAAAGTGCAATAATGACTCAATATAAATAGCAATTGTATTTCTGGAAAATATGCAAAAATACTTTACTCTTCTGTCTATCTACTCTCTATATAAATCAGAATTTGGATTATGCTCAAGTAAATATGAACAGTCTGCGTTAATACCCTATGTATCATTTGAAAATCATTCGAGACAAAGGACGATTGCATATATCACGTTTCTGATCCCTACTTACTAAAATGGCTAGTAGCACCCACTCCCAAACATTATGACAAGGGAAAAATGCCCCCATATGTTATCTACATGCCCATAAAGAGTGGATATATGGACATTTAAATGTGGAATGGACATTAAAAACCATCTATCAGAGCTTAGAAACTCGCTTCCAGAAGTCTTAAGATTAATTCAACGACTCAGGTTGGTATTATCACTCTCAAACTGGTCACAGTCCCCATTCGAAGTGACTACTTCCTGCATTTACTTTTCCTTCTAGTTCCTGAAATCGTTTGGGTAAGCAATTACTGATTTTAGTCAAATTCCCTCACTTCACAAAAAAGTAAGTTGAACAGTTGAGTTGAATGTCAAATATATAGTGAAATCAAATCTTACTAAGTGCTTTTTCACTCTAAAGTTCCAAACTCACAAACTCATCTGATGCTAGTGGAGGGATTTTATGTTAAGCATGTATAGCTGGTGGTGAAGGGAAACATAATCCAATGCCCAAGAATCAGTAACCCTGGCCCAAAGTTTAGGACAATGAGGCATTAACTACCCAACATTTTAAAGAAAGCTGGTTAACAGTTAAGGCAAGCATTGCATCCCCCTACACCTACTCCTGAATTTATGGGATTGGAGAACCAGCATTAACTCTACCATCAGCTACATTGTCACTTTCCTTCCCAATCCAGGAAAGAAGGTGAATCAGTATGGAATTAAGGAGATAAAAAAAATATCAGGTTGTTGTTCTCGTAGAAACTGTAAGCTCTTGGAGAAAAATTATTAACTCCCCTCCCCAAAGGGACAGGGGAGCTGCTTCTCAAAAAATCAGAAACTATATGACACTTTTAGAAATGGATTTCTGACAAGAACAAAGCCTGGCATACCATCCTCCTAGTTGTCTGTTAGACAGTAAATCTAGAGCAGAGCGAGAAAACTGGAGACAGCTACAGAAGTGAAGGGAATAAAGCAACCTGTCTTTTATATCTTGCATGTTGAGAATTTCTGAGTTTCTCAAGATCAGTGGGATGCCACCAAAGGACTAAACTTTCTTACCAGAACTGCACACCATATATGAAAACTTACCTCAAGACAAGAGGATGATATCTGCATGAGCTTTGGCTATACTCCAAGTTACAGGAATGAAGAGGAAGGGAAAGTTAAGTTTAAGGCTGACCTTCCAGACAGGGGAAATGCAGTGGAGAGACTCTCTAGGATCCTCTTAAGAACTCCCACATGCAAGTCAACAGAGCAAACATTTGGATGGCTGCCACAGAGGCATCATGAGTTTGTATTAGTTTCCCAAGCCTGCCATTATAAATAAACACAAATTAAGTGATGTAAACCAACAGATATGTATTATCTCACATTTCTGGAGTTCAGAAGTCCAAAATCAAGGTGTTGAAAGTGTTGCTTCTTTGTGGAGGCCCTGAGGGAGAATTTATTCTATATCTCTTGTGCACTTTTGGTGTCTGCCAGTAATTTTAATGTTCCTTTGCTCATAGATGCAGGATTTCAATCTTTCTCTATCTTCACATGACCTTTCTTCCTGTGTGTCTCTCTGTGGCTTATTTATTTATTTATTTATTTATTTATTTATTTATTTATTGAGACAGAGTCTCACTCTGTCACCCAGGCTGGGGTGCAGTGATGTGATCTTGGCTTACTGTAACCTCTGCCCCCACCAGATTCAAGCAATTGTTGTGCCTCAGCCTCCCAGGTAACTGGGATTATAGGTGTGCACAACCACGCACAGCTAATTTTTGTATTTTTAGTAGCGATGAAGTTTCCTCATGTTGGCCAGGCTGGTTTTGAACTTCTGACCTCAAGAGATCCACCTGCCTTGGCCTCCCCAAGTATTGGGATTACAGGCATGAGCCACCGCCCTTGGCCTGTGGCTTCTGTTTTTATTTTTTTTAATTTTTTCTGTTTAATTTAATTTAATTTAAAAAACTTTTTTTCTATAGGTTATTCGGGAACAGGTAGTGTTTGGTTACATGAGTAAGTTCTTTAGTGGTGATTTGTGAGATTTTGGTACATCCATCACCCAAGCAGTATATACTACACCAGTATATACTACCCCTGATTCCCCAAAGTCCATTGTGTCCTTCTTGTGTATTTGCATCCTCATAGCTTAGCTCCCACATATCAGTGAGAACATACAATGTTTGTTTTTCCATTCCTGAGTTACTTCACTTAGAATAATAGTCTCCAATCTCATCCAGGTTGCTGCGAATGCCATTAATTCATTCCTTTTTATGGCTGAGTAGTATTCCATTGTGTGTGTGTGTGTGTGTGTGTATCACAGTTTGTGTGTGTTTATACATATATATCACAGTTTGTGTGTGTGTGTGTGTATATATATATATCACAGTTTTTTTATCCACTGGTTGATCAATGGGCATTTGGGCTGGTGTCATGTTTTTTGCAATTGTGAATTGTCTGCTATAAACATCAGTGTGCAAATATCTTTTTCGTGTAATGATTTATTTTCCTCTGGGTAGATACACAGTACTGGGATTGCTGGATAAAATGGTGGTTCTACTTTTAGTTCTTTAAGGAATCTCCACACTGTTTTCCATAGTGGTTGTATAGTTTACATTCCCACCAGCAGTGTAGAAGTGTTCCCTGGTCACCACATCCACGCTAACATCTACTATTTTTTGATTACGGCCATTCTTGCAGGAGTAAGGTGGTATTGCATTGTGGTTTTGATTTGCATTTCCCTGATCACTAGTGATGTTGAGCATTTTTTCATATGTTTTTTGGCCATTTGTGTATCTCCTTTTGAGAATTGTCCATTCATGTCCTTAGCCCACTTTTTGATGGGATTGTATTTTTTTTTTTTTTTTTTTTTTATTCTTGTGTTTGAGTTCATTGTAGATTCTGGATATTAGTTCTCTGTCAGATGTATAGATTGTGAAAAATTTTTCCCACTCTGTGGGTTGTCTGTTTACACTGCTGACTGTTTCTTTTGCTGTGCAAAAGCTCTTTAGTTTAATTAAGTCCCAGCAATTTATCTTTGTTTTCACTGCATTTGCTTTGGGGTTCTTGGTCATGAAATCCTTGCCTAAGTCAATGTCTGGAAGAACTTTTCCAATGTTATCTTCTATAATTTTTATAGTTTCAAGTCTCAGATTTAAGTCCTTAATCCATCTTGAGTTGATTTTTTTTAATTTATTTATTTTGTTATTATACTGTAAGTTCTAGGGTACATGTGCATAGCGTGCAAGTTTGTTACATATGTATACTTGTGCCATGTTGGTGTGCTGCACCCATCAACTCGTCAGCAACCATCAATTCATCATTTATATCAAGTATAACTCCCAATGCAATCCCTCCCCCCTCCCCCCTCCCCATGATAGGCCCCGGTGTGTGATGTTCCCCTTCCCGAGTCCAAGTGACCTCATTGTTCAGTTTCCACCTATGAGTGAGAACATGTGGTGTTTGGTTTTCTGCTCTTGTGATAGTTTGCTAAGAATGATGGTTTCCAGCTGCATCCATGTCCCTACAAAGGACGCAAACTCATCCTTTTTTATGGCTGCATAGTATTCCATGGTGTATATGTGCCACATTTTCTTAATCCAGTCTGTCACAGATGGACATTTGGGTTGATTCCAAGTCTTTGCTATTGTGAATAGTGCCGCAATAAACATACGTGTGCATGTGTCTTTATAGCAGCATGATTTATAATTCTTTGGGTATATACCCAGTAGTGGGATGGCTGGGTCATATGGTACATCTAGTTCTAGATCCTTGAGGAATTGCCATACTGTTTTCCATAATGGTTGAACTAGTTTACAATCCCACCAACAGTGTAAAAGTGTTCCTATTTCTCCACATCCTCTCCAGCACCTGTTGTTTCCTGACTTTTTAATGATTGCCATTCTAACTGGTGTGAGATCCAGCATATAAACAGAACCAAAGACAAGAACCACATGATTATCTCAATAGATGCAGAAAAGGCTTTTGACAAAATTAAACAGCCCTTCATGCTAAACACGCTCAATAAATTCAGTATTTATGGAACGTACCTCAAAATAATAAGAGCTATTTATGACAAACCCACAGCTAATATCATACTGAATGGGCAAAAACTGGAAAAATTCCCTTTGAAAACTGGCACAAGACAGGGATGCCCTCTCTCACCACTCCTATTCAACATAGTGTTGGAAGTTCTGGCTAGGGCAATCAGGCAAGAGAAAGAGTTGATTTTTTGAGTTGATTGTTGGTGAGAGAGGAGGATCCAGTTTCATTCTCCTACATGTGGCTATCCAATTATCCTAGCACCATTTGTTGAAAAGGGTATCCTTTCCCCACTTTATGTTTTTGTTTGCTCTGTTGAAGATCAGTTGGCTTTAAGTATTTGGCTTCATTTCTATGTTCTCCATTCTGTTCCATTGGTCTATTTGCCTATTTTTATATCATTACTATGCTGTTTTGGTGATCATGACCTTATAGTATAGTTTGAAATCAGGTAATGTGACGCCTCCAGATTTGTTCTTTTTGCTTAGCCATGCTTTGGCTATGAGGGTTCTGTTTTTGGTTCCTTGTGAATTTTAGAATTTTTTCTAATTCTGTGAAAAATGATGGTGGTATTTGGATGGGAGTTGTGTTGAATTTGTAGATTGCTTTTGGCAGTAGAGTCATTTTCACAATATTGATTCTACTTATCTATGAGCATAGGATGGTTCCATTTGTTTGCATCATCTATGGTTTATTTCTTCAGTGTTTTGTAGTTTTCCTTGTAGAGGACTTTCACCTCCTTGGTTAGGTATGTTCCTAAGTTTTTTGTTGTTGTTGCTGTATTTTTGGCAGTGATTGTAAAAGGGGCTGAGTTTTTGATTTGATTCTCAGCTTGGTCACTGTTGGTGTATAGATGAGCTACTCATCTGTGCACATTAATCTTGTATCTGGAAACTGCTGAAATTTTTAATCAGTTCTAGGAGTTTTCTGGAGGAATCCTTACAGTTTTCTAGGTTAACAATCACATCATCAGCAAATAGTGACAGTTTGACTTCCTCTTTGCCAATTTGGATGTCCTTTATTTCTTTCTCTTGTCTGATTGCTCTGGCTAGGACTTCTAGTACTATGTTGAAGAGGAGTGGTGAGAGTGGGCATCCTTGTCTTGTTGCAGTTTTCAGAGGGAATGCTTCAAACTTTTCCCCATTCAGTATTATGTTGGTTGTGGGTTTGTCATAGAGGGCTTTTATTATTCTGAGGTTTGTCCCTTGTATGCCAATTTTGCTGAGAGTTTTAATCATAAACAGATGCTGGATTTTGTAAAATCCTTTCTCTGCATCTATTGAGAAGATCATGTGATTTTTGTTTTTAATTCTGTTTATATGGTGTATCATATTTACTAACTTGCATATGTTAAACCATCCCTGCATCCCTGGTATAAAACCCACTCGATCATGTTGGATTATCTTTTGATATGCTATTGGATTTGATTAGCTAGTATTTTGTTAAGGATTTTAGCATCTATGTTCATCAGAGATATCAGTCCATAGTTTTCTTTTTTGGTTATGTCTTTTTCTGATTTTGGTACAAGGTGATACTGGCTTCACAGAATGATATCTGGAGGGTTTCATTTTTCTCTATCTTGTGGAATAGTATCAATACAATTGGCACCAATTCTTCTTTGAATATCTGGTAGAATTCTGCTGTGAATCAATCTGGCTATGGACTTTTTTTTTTGTTGTTGGTAAGATTTTAAATTACCATTTCAATCTTGCTGCTTGTTAATGGTATGTTTGGGGTATCTACTTCTTCCTCATTTAAGCTAGGAGAGTTGTATCTTTCCAGGAATTTATCCATCTCTTCTAGGTTTTCTAGTTTATGCACATAAAGGTGTTCATAGTAGCCTTGAAATGTCTTTTGTATTTCAGTGGTGTCAATTGTAATATCTCCCATTTCATTTCTTGTTGAGCTCATTTGGGTTTTATTTATTCTTTTCTTGGTTAATCTTGCTAATGGTCTATCCATTTTATTTATCTTTTCAAAGAACCAGATTTTTGTTTCATTTATCTTTTGAACTTTTTTGTTTCAATTTCATTTAGTTTTGCCCTAATCTTGGTTAACATTTTTCTACTGCTGATTTTGGGACGATTTGTTCTTGTTTCTCTAGTTCCTTGAGGTGTGACCTTAGATTGTCTGTTTGTGCTCTTCCAGACTTTTTGATGTAGGCATTTAGGGCTGTGAACTTTCCTCTTAGCACCACCTCTCCTGTGTCCGAGAGGATTTGATAGGTTGTTTCACTATTGTCGTTCAGTTAGATTAATATTTAATTTCCATCTTGCTTTCATTTTTGACCCCATGATCATTTGGGAGCAGGTTATTTAATTTCTGTTTATTTGCATGGCTTTGAATGTTCCTTTTTGAGTTGATTTCCAGTTTCATTCCACTGTGGTCTGAGAGAGTGTTTCGTATAATTTCAATTTTCTTAAATTTCTTGAGGTTTTTTTTTTGTGGCCTATCATATGGTCTATACTGGAGAAAGTTCCATGTGCTCTTTAATAGAATATGTGTTCTGTGGTTGTTGGATGGAATGTTCCATATACATCTGTTAAGTCTGTTTGTTCCAAGGTAGTTTAAATCCATTGTTTCTTTGTTGACTTTTTGTCTTGATGAACTGCTTGGTGCTATCAGTATTGAAGCCCCCCATTATTATTGTGTTGCTGTCTATCTTATTTCTTAGGTCTATTAGTAATTGTTTTATAAATTTGGAAGCTCCAGTGTTAGGTGCATATATGTTTAGGATTGTTATATTTTCCTGTTGTACAAGGTCTTTTAACAATATATAATTTCTCTCTTTGTCTTTTTAAACTACTGTTACTTTAAAGTTTGTTTTGTCTGATATAAGAATAGCTACTCCTGCTTACTTTTGGTGTCTGTTTACCTGAAATGTCTTCCCCCCCCCCAACCCCTTTACCTTAAGTTTGCATGAGTCCTTATGTGATAGGTGAGTCACTTGAAGGCAATAGATAGTTAGTTGGTGAATTCTTATCCATTTTGCCGTTCTGTATCTTTTAAGTGGACCATTTAGGCTATTTATATTCCATGTTAGTATTGAAATGTGAGGTGCCATTCCATTCATCATGCTATTTGTTGTCTGTATGCCTTGATTTTTTTATTTTTGCTTTTGTTTTTTTAAGTTGTATTTTTGTTTTATAGGTCATGCAAGATTTATGCTTTAAAGAGGTTCTGTTTTGATGTGTTTCCAGGATTTGTTTCAAGATTTGGAGCCCCTTTCAACAGTTCTTGTAGTGGTGGCTTGGTGTGGCAAATTCTCTCAGCATTTGTTTGTCTAAAAAACACCATATCTTTCCTTCATATATGAAACTTAGTTTCACTGGGTACAAAATTCTTGGCTGATAATTGTCATGTTTGAGGAGGCTGAAGATAGGGTTCCTATCCCTTCTAACTTGTAGTGTTTCTGCTGTTAAACTGATAGGATTTTCTTATAGTTACCTGGTGCTTTTGTCTCACAGCTCTTTGACTCTTTCCTTCATCTTAACTTTAGATAACTTGATGACAATGTGCCTAGGAGATGATCTTTTTGCAATGAATTTCCCAGGTATTCTTTGTGCTTCTTGTATTAGGATGTCCAGACCTCTAACAAGGCTGGGCAAATTTTCCTCAGTGATTCCCCCAAATATGTTTTCCAAACTTTTAGATTTATCTTTTTTCCTCAGGAACACTGATTATTGCTAGGTTTGGTCATTTAACATAATTCCAGACTTCTTGGAGGCTGTGTTCATATTTTCTTATTCTTTTTTCTTTGTCTTTGTTGAATTTGGTTAATTTGAAGACCTTGTCTTTGAGCTCTGAATTTCTTTCTTCTACTTGTTTGATTCTATTGCTGAGACTTTCCAGAGCCTGTTGAATTTCTGTAAGTGTGTTCATTGTTACCTGAACTTTAGATTGCTTTTTATTTATGCTATCTATTTCCTTGAGTATTTCCCTCTTTACTTCATGTATTATTTTTCAAGTATCTTTTCTCTCTCTCTCTTTCTCTCTCTGTCTCTTTCTCTCTCTCTGTGACACACACATACACACACACACACAGTTCAGTTTGCAGTATTAGTTCACGCACTTTCTCCACCATTTGAGCAAACTTACATAGAATAGTGAATTTAGAGCAGTTTCCAGGATTCTTGGCATTAACATTTCCTAGTTTGTTTAGACATACATCTAGCTTTCTGACTCAAAGATACGAAGCAAGAAGAGAATGTTTTTAAAAATACCATTTAACACACAGCTACTTGTTTTTGTGAAAGTTATAAAAACTCTGCTTGGATTTACCTTACGAAGCAAGAAGAGAATATTTTTTAAAATACCATTTAACACAAAGCTACTTGTTTTTGTGAAAGTTATAAAAACTCTGCTTGGATTTACCTTACGAAGCAAGAAGAGAATATTTTTTAAAATACCATTTAACACAAAGCTACTTGTTTTTGTGAAAGTTATAAAAACTCTGCTTGGATTTACCTTCCTTAAGTCATTTTTAAAAAATCTTTCTTTGATATTTTTACTTTGATCTCATTGCTTCCTTTGATACAAAGAGAAGTCTGGTAGAATCTTTCAATCTACCTATAGTGGACCATCCAAAGAACAACAGGAAATGTTTTAAAAGATCCTGTGTCCTAGAAATAGTCAAATATTTCATCTTGTTAACACTTCTGCAGGATTATGAGTTTTTGATATTTTGCTTCTTCATCTGTTTTTACCAGTATTGTTGACAGCTACATTTTTTTTCAAAGAGACACAATTTCTTCACATTACATGGAACAGTATTTTTGTTTATGATTCACACATAGTAATTATACATATTATGGAGTATAGTGTGATGTTTCAACACATGTATACATTGTATAATGATCAAAGCATGGTATTTATCACATTCATCATATCAAACATTTACCATTTCTTTGTGTTGAGACATTTAGAATCCTCTCTTGTAGTTGAAATATACACCATAACATCATTTTCTATATTCACCCTACTGTGCTATAGAACACCAAAATGTATTCTTCCCACTTAACAGTAATTTTGTACCCATTGATAAATCTGTCCCCATTCCCTCTTTCCAAAGCCTCCCCAACCTCTGGAAATCACTATATTACTCTCTAATTCTATTGATACCTTTTTATTTATTTATTTTTTTTAGATTCCACAATGAGTGAGATTATGTGCTATTTGTCTTTCTGTGCCTGGCTTATTTCACTTAACATGTCCTCTAGATTCCTTCAAGTTGCTGCAAATGACAGGGTTTCATTATTTTCTGTGGCTGAATTGTACTCCATTGCCTATATATGTTTTCTTTATCCATTCATTAATTGATGGACACTAAGGTTGATTCCATATCTAGGGTATTGTGAATGCTGTTGCAATAAACATAGGAATGCAGACATCTCTTCAAAGTACTGATTTAATTTCCTTTCGGTAAATAGTAGTGGAATTTCTGGATCATATGGTAGTTCTATTTTTAATTTTTTGAGGAAACTTTACACTGTTTTTGCTGTTGTGTGTTTTTTGTTTGTTTGATTGGTTAGTTTTTGGGGGGTTTTTTTGAGACAGGGTCTCACTCTGTCGCCCAAGTTAGAGTGAGGTGGTGATGATCACAGCTTACTGCAGCCTCTATCACCTCAGCCTCCTGACTAGCTGGGACCACAGGCATGTACCTCCATGCCTGGCTAATTTTCGTTTATTATTTGTAGTGACCAGGCCAGTCTGTGTTTCTCAGGCTGGTCTCAAACACCTGGGCTCAGGCGATCCTCCCACCTTGACCTCCTAAAGTGCTGGGATTAGAGGTATGAGTAACCATGCCCAGCCCTTCATACTGCTTTCTATAATGGCTATATCAATTTACATTCTACATGGAATAACTCTTAAAGTTACAAACTGCATTGCTGTTATAATCGAAAAGGGTTATAAAAGAAAATGAAAATAACATTTATGAGTGAATATGCTAGATCATTTATTCAGACTACCTCACTCTCTATATGTTATAAGCCAAATGTTCATTTTCCCCCCAAATTTTTATGTTAAAATCGAATCCCGAGTATCCTGGTATTTGGAGATAAGGCTTTTGTGAAGTAGTTATGTTATGAGGATGGAACCCTCATGAATGGGACTACAGCCCTTATAAAAATAGGCCAAAGAGCTATCTTATGCTCTTTTTTACCCTGTGAAGATACAATAAAATGGCAGTAATCTACTCAAAAGAAGACCCTTGCTGGAACCTAACTATGCTGGCACCCTGATGTCAGACTTGTAGTCTCTAGAACTCTGTCAAATAAATCTCTGTTGTTTAAAAGTTACCCAGTTTATCATACTTTGTTATAATGATCCAAATTGTCTAAGACCCCATGTAACAATCCAGAAAAACTGATATTATTTATATGTTATTTGTCCGAAGTCACATGATTAGGAGTTGAAACCTTGGGATCACAATCCTACATATATCAATTATTAATAATTATTAGCTATAAGACCATAAAAGATAGCTTATTCCTTTGAAATTTAATTTCTAATCTGTAACATGGAAATAATAATATATGTCCTGCTAAGTAACTGAAAAATTTTCTGAAAGAGAGGCAAAGACTAAAAGAACAGGGAGAAAGAAAGACAAAAAGAGAAACAGAGAAAATGAGGTGGAAATGAAAGATGATTTGATAATTGCAAGGTACAATATAGGTATGATTTATCATTATTAATTAGACAATTCTAATTATAGAGTACTTACATATAGTATATAATCAAAAACTAATATCAATTGACAAAAACCAACTTTGTGCTTGAATAAGCATATTGTGTCTCCTAACTAAAATCTATCCTGATACATTACCATCTCTTTCTGAAATTACATGCTTAAATATTTATTAATATATTATTTCTGTTGATATTTTTATGAATATATGAATACACGATACCTTGTAGAACAAGGGTTTATGGTAAATCTGAGCTAAGACAATTGCATGTCATATTTTATATCTGGAATTTGAAGATGAATAGAAAAGCAGTTCAATGAAGAGCATATGAAATGTACCTCAAGATTGCAAAATATAAAATCTTAACTCATTCTTTGCACAGGTAAAAATGCATGCTAGTATAATTGCGTATTTCAATGAGTAAAAATCTCACACATGTAACTGGAAAAATCAATCAGAATCTACATGAAATTAAATTAAACCCAATTATATTAAATCTTAATTATTTACACATTACTGTGAGCAGCACCAAGAAGTCAAAAGACATGGATCCTGTCCTGATGGAAATTACAAGCCAATTGGGAAGATAAGACTTGAAAAAAAAATGAAGAACTTAGATACCAGTGTGGAATAATTTTTAAAGAGTTGTAAAGCAACAAGTAATATAAGATTTCAGAGGAGAAAGTATTAAAGGGGACCAATGAGGAAATTTTATTTGAAGAATTGAAATTTGCAGAATAAAACTATCAGAAGACGGCATTGCCAGGTGAAAGAAACACATTTGTATATGTATATTTATTTTACTCAAAACATCACTATTGTGGTTTAAATGTGTCCCCCAAGATCCATGTGTTTATGTGTTTTAAATGTAATCCCCAATGCAACAGTCCTGAGAGTTGGGATCTTTCTAAGATAATCAGTGCTATTATCCTGGGAGTGGGCTAGATATTGTAGGAGTGGGATCCTGATAAGAGTATAATTATAAGAGTATTACTATCTTCCCCTTTTACACATGCTCTCACCACGTGATGACTTCCACCATGTTATGTTATGACATAGCAAGACCTTCACTAGATGAGGCCCCTCAGTCTTAGACTTCCCAATCTCCAGAGCCATGAGTCAAATAAACTTCTATTGTTTATTAATTACCCAGACTGTAGTATTCTGTTATAGCAGCACAAAATGAACTAAGACAATAACATAAAACAAGAATTTCAGTATTTGTAAATGTAAATGACTAAGAAAAATATCTTAACATTATAGTAGTCTCATTGTAGAATCTGACATATTTACTGATTGTATTAGGCTGTTCTTGCATTGCTATAAATAAATACCTGAGATTGGGTAATTTATTAAAAAGGAGGTTTAATTGCCTCACAATTTTGCAGGCTGTACAGGAAGCATAGTGCTGGCATCTGCTTTCTGGGTGGCCTCAGGAACTTCACAATCATGGCAGAAGGCAAAGTGGGAGCAGGCACTTGACATGGTGAATGTAGGAGCAAGAGAAAGAGTTGGGGGTGGAGGTACTACACTTTACAACAACCAAAACTTGAGAGAACTCATTCATTATTGAGAGGACAGCACCGAGACATGAGGGATCAACCCCCATGACCTAAACACCTCCCACCAGGCCACACCTCCAACATCAGGGATTATAATTCAACATGAAATTTGAGTGTGGACAAATATCTAAACTGTATCATTCCAGCCCTGTCTTCCCCCAAATTACCTATTCTTTTCACATGGCAAAATACAATCATGCCTTCTCAGCAGTTCCCCAAAATCTTAACTCATTTCTTCATCAACTCAATCAAAAGTCCCAAGTGAAAAGTCCCATCTGAAAATGAGTTCCTTCCACCTGTGAGCCGGTAAAATCAAAACAAGTCATTTACTTCCAAGATAAAATGTGTGTGCCAGCACTGGGTAAACATTCTAATTCCAAGAGAAATAAATCAGGCAAAGAAAGGGACTAGAGGCCTCACGCAAGTCTGAAAACTAGCAGGACAATCATTAGATCTTAAAGCTCCAAAATAATCTCTTTTGACTCCATGCCTCACATCCATGGCATGTTAATGCAAGGGGTGGGCTCCCAAGGCTTTGGGCAGCTCTTCCCCTGTGACTTTGCAGGACACAGCCCCATGGCTCCTCTCAAGTGCTAGAGTTGAGTGCTTGCAGCTTTTCCAGGCATAGAGTGCAAGCTACCAGTGGATCTACCTTTCTTGTTTCTGGATGATCATGGCCCCCTTCTTACAGCATCACTAGGCAATACTCCAGTGGGGATTCTGTGGGCTTCCAACCCCACATTTACCCTCCACACTGCCCTACTAGAAGTTCTCTGAGGGCTCCACCCCTGCAGCAGGCTTGTGCCTGGACACCAGACTTTTCCATACATCCTCTGAAGTCTAGGCAGAGGTTACCAAGCCTCCTTAACTCTTGCACTCTGTGCACCCACAGGCTTTACACCATGTGGAATCTGCCAATTATTATATCTTGTGTCCACTGAAGTGATGGCCCAAGCTTTACCTGGGCCCCTTTGAGCTGAGACTGGGGCCAGAGTGACCAGAATTTGGGGAGCAATGTTTCAAGGCTGTGCAGGGAAGCAAGGTACTGGACCTGGCCTACAAAACCATTCAGTCCTCCTAGGCTTTAGGGCCTGTGGTAGGAAGGGCTGCCAGGAAGTTCTGTGAAATGTCACTGAAACCTTTTTCCCATCGTCTTAGCTATTTTGACTTCTTTTAAGTTATGCAAATATCTCTAGCAAACGGTTGCTCAACAACCTGCTTGAGTTTCTCTCTTGTAAAAGGTTTTTATTTACTTTCCACATGACCAGGCTGGGCAAATTTTCTGAACTTTTAAGCTCTGCTTCCTGTTTAAATGTAAGTTCTAAACGTAAGTCATTCCTTTGTGCCTCCATCTGAGCATAGGTTCTTAGAAGCATCCAGGCTGCATCTTTATACTTTGCTGCTTAGAAATTTCTTCCACCAGATGCTTTAGGTCATCATTCTCAACTTCAAACTTCCACAGATCTCTAGGGCATAAAAACAATGCAGCCAAGCTGTTTAGTAAGGAATAATATGCATAATCTTTGATCCCAATACATTTCTGATTTCTATCTGACACCTCAGCAGCCTGGACTTCAAAATTCATATTACAATCAGCATTTTGGTCACAACTATTTAACCAGTCTCTAAGAGATTCCAAACTTTCCTTCATCTTCCTGTCTTCTGAGCCATTCAAGCTCTTCGGACTGCTGCTTGTTACCCAGTTCCAAATTTCCTTTCACATTAGCAGATATCTTAATAGCTATGCCTCACTCCTGGTACCATTTTTCTGTATTAGGCCTTTCTTGCATTGCTATAAAGAAATACCCATGACTGCATAATTTATAAGAAAATAGGTTTAATTACCTCAGAGTTCTGCAAGCTGTACAGGAAGCATAGCCCTGGCATTTGCTTCTGGGGAGGCCTCAGGAACCTTCCCATCATGGTAGATGGTGGAGCAGGATTGGGCACTTGATACGACAAAAGGAGGAGCAAGAGAGAGAGTTGGGGGTGGAGGTGCCACACCTTACACCAACCAGATCACAAGAGAACTCACTCGCTATCCAGAGGACAACACCAAGACATAAGGGATCTGCCCCTGTAACCCAAACACCTCCCACCAGGCCCTGCATCTAACACTGGGGATTACAATTCAACATGAGATTTGGGTGGGGAGTAATATCCAAACTATATCACTGATATGTTAAAATATACACCGAACTATCATGCTCTATCTAGGGCAAAGTGATAATTGACCAATTCTTTCAAAATGTTCATTTCTGAAATATTTTATTGGAAAATGCTTATGAATTTGGGTGAGATTTTTACTAACAAATCTCCTGAGCTATGTCAAAGGAAATGAATTTTTAGTATCAATGAACCCTTACAAAGAAAATCCATGAAAGTCAACTTTATCAAATAACATGATATGTAAAGGAGTTAAAATAATTATATCTTTATAGATATCAATATATTTTCCTATACTAAAGAACTATATTTCACACAATATGTGGCAAGTTTTATGTACATTATTATGCATATGATACTAATAATACTGCCATTTTTTAATGGACTTTTTCTTATCCAAGTAATGATCCCAGCAACTGTTAACGAAAGTCCTGTTAAGGAATTTCCTTTCCTTCAAGTGGCCTCTTTTGCCATTTTTAAGGTAGTTAATACAGGTTTATTATCAAAAGTTTAAGAGAAACCTATTCCAAAAATGCAATTTTATTTTTTTGCTGCCATTACTTTCAATGGCAAAAAAAGCAAATACTTTTGCATCAACCTAATAGCTTATTTCTGGTTAAAAGACTAAGAGTTCATGTTCATTTAAACAAATGGATTTTTTAAATTGTTATTGAAGAATATTTATCAGGGATAGATAAAAAGTCTTTAAGGAGCCTGAAACATAATTTGGAGGACTCTAGGAAAACAAGTAAAAGTTACATATTTGAAAAAACTAATGGTAGCATAAACATTACAAAATGCCTGATGCATTTGTATACCTTTCCTATATGTACTTCAATAATGCAGAATTAATGAAATTACAACTTACAAATACAATTTAAGTTAAATTTTACATTTGCTTTTAGGTTATATTATCCCACACAAGTGTGTAATCAAATCATTCACGTATACATATGTAGGCAAAGATGATTAAGTTTTCTCACCAGACCACTTGATTCTTCTGGGTGTTTTGCAACATTGGTGACAATTTTCCAAGATGTTTCATAGGAGCTGCCATATTTTCCCAAGATAATATATACCAGTTAACACTACAACATAATATTTTTTGTAATTAATTAATTTTTATATCTTTAGGGGGTACAGGTACAAGTTTCCCACATGTAAATATTGTGTAGAGGACACAAGTCTAGGCTTTTAGTATACCCATCGTCTGAATAGTGAACATTGTAACCAATAAGGAGCTTTTCAAAATTCTCCCCACTTTGACCCTCCCACCTTTTATAGTCTTCAGGGTCTATTATGCCACACTGTATATCCACATGTATCCATTGTTTAGCTCCCACCAATAAGTGAGAACTTGCTGTATTTGACTTTCTGAGTTATTTCACTGAGGATAATCGCTTTCAGTCCCATCCAAGTTGCTACAAAAACATGGTTTCATTCTTTTCTATGGCTGAATAGTATTCCATACTATATATAGATTTATTTTCCTTTGGGTATATACCCAGTGGTAAGACTGCTGAATCTAATGGTAGTTCTATTTTTAGTTCTTTGAGAAAGCTTCATACTGTTTTCCATAAAGGTTGTTATGATATACATTCCCAGCAACAGTGTATAAGCATTCCCTTTTCTTTGCATCCTGGTTAACATCTGTTGTTTTTTGTCTTTTTTATGACTGGTGTGAGATGGTATCTCATTGTGATTTTATTTTGAATTTCTCTGATGATTAATGATGTTTAGCATTTCTTTCATGTTTTTTTGGCCACTAGTATGTCTTGTTTTGAAAATTTTCTGTTCTGGTCAGGCACTGTGGCTCACACCTGCAATCCCAGCACTTTGGGAGGCCAAGGCAGGCAGACCACCTGAGATCAGGAGTTCTGTCCAACCTGTCCAACATGGTGAAACCCCATCTCTACCAAAAATTCAAAAATTAGCCGGACGCAGTGGCATGCACCTGTAGTCCCAGCTACTCGGGAGGCTGAAGCTGCAGAATCACTTGAACCTGGGAAGCGGAGGTTGCAGTGAGCCAAGATCATGCCACTGCACTCCAGCCTGGACAACAGAGTGAGACTCCATCTAAAAAAAAAAATACACACACACACACACACACGGATGTGTATATGTATACATATTTATATTTATATATGTATATATATTTTTAGTTATTTTTCATATTTTTATGTGTGTGTAGTGCATATATATATATATATATATATATATATACATATCTGTTCATGTCCTTTGTTCACTTTTTAATGGGGTTATTTATTTTTTCTTGAGTTGTTTAAGTTCCTTGTAGATTCTGGGTATTAGCCCTTTGTTAGACGCATAGTTTGCAAATAGTTTTTTCTCATTCTGTAGGTTGTCTGTTTATTCTGTTTATTGCTTCTTTAGCTGGGCAGAAGCTTTTTAGTTTAATTATGTCCTATTTGTTTATTGGTTGTTGTTGTTGCATTTGCTTTTAAGGACTTCATCATAAATTCTTTGCCTATGCCATTGTCCAAAGGAATTTTTCCTATCTTTCCTTCTATGATTTGTATAGCTTCAGGTCTTATGTTTGGATCTTTAATTCATGTTGAGTTGATTTTTTTATATGGTGTATGAGTTTGTTTTCACACTGCTGATAAAGACATACCTGACACTGAGAAGAAAAATAGGTTTAATGGGACTTACAGTTCCACATGGCTGGCAAGTCTCAGAATCATGGCAGGAGGCGAAAAGTCCTCCTTACATAGTGTCAGCAAGAGAAAAAATGAGGAAGATGCAAAAGCGGAAACCCCTGATAAAACCATCAGATCTTGTGAGACTTATTCACTACTATGGGAGCTGTGTGGGGAAACCACTCCCATGATTCAAATTATCTCCCACCAGGTCCTTCCCGCAACACTTGGAAATTATGGGAGTACAATTCACAGTGAGATTTGGTTGGGGACACTGAGCCAAACCATATTATATGGTGAGAGGTGTGGGTTCAGTTTCATTCTTCTGCAATGCCATTTATTGAATACACTGTCATTTCCCCAGTGTATATGTGTGTTGAGTTTTTCAAAGATCAATTGGTTATAGGTATGACGTTTTGTTTCTCTGTTCTCTATTATGTTTCATTGATCTCCGTGTCTACTTTTATACCGGTACCATGCTCTTTTGGTTACTATACCCTTGTAGTGTAATTTGAAGACAGGTAATGTGATTTCCCCAGCTATATTCTTTTTGCTTAGGATTGCTTTGGCTATTCAGGCTCTTTTTGGTCCCATATGAACTTAGAATTGTTTTCTAATTCTGTAAAAAAAAAAAAAAAAAAAAAAAAAAAAAATGTATGTTGATAATTTGAAGAGTTATGTTGAATCTATAGATTGCTTTGGGCAGTATGTTTACTTTTAAAATACTAATTCTTCCAATCCATAAGCTAACATAAGGGCATGTTTTCCATTTATTTGTATTGTCTACAATTTCTGTCATTGGTGCTTTGTAGTTCTCCTTACAGTGATCTTTCACCTCCTTGCTTAAATATATTTCTGGGTATTTTTTTTTTTTTTTTTGTAGTTTATGTACATGGGATTGCCTTCTTGATTTAGTCCTCAGCTAGATTGTTATTGATATATAGATACAATACTAACTTCTGCATATTCATTTTGTATCCTGAAACAAGATCATATCATCAGTGAACAGAGACAATTTGACTTCCTCTTTTCTAACTTTAATGCCTTTTATTTTTTCTCTTGTCTGATTGTTCTGGTAAGGACTTCTAGTACTATGATGAATAAGAGAAGTGAAAGTGAGCATCCTTGTCTTAAAATCTTAGATGCTAATATGCATAAGACATGTAAGTTTATACACAGATATACCCACTCTTTTAGTACTAATAAAAATAACTGTAAGCACAAGTCTCATCACCAAACAAAAACAATAGTGGGTTTATACATTTGTAAAGTAAATATGTATTATTTAGAAGATTCAAGAGAGGAGAGAAATTCCATTTTGACCAGTGTTTACAATAGCTAAAACTTCAGATTACATGTCTGAGGATTGGAAAATATTTCTACAGACTAGCTTCTGGCTCTGTAATTTTCAAACTTTGCTTCTTGACCAAAATCACATAATTTTGGTGCGGAATGTAATGGGATATAATACATGTTCATATAAGATTTAAACTCTGCCTCTGCACTGAAGTACACCAATGCCAGATAAGTCAACAGAATGGCCAGTAAGAGGATTCCCAGAAGTCATTTTCACACTTGAATAACAAGCAATATCCAAACTGTACCTAGAGGAAATGTTAGCCATATAAATATACTCCAGTAGAGTAAAAACCAAATATACTCTTAACTCCACTTTACTTGGATCACCAAAATGCCCTAAACACTCCAGTGCCACCCAATATCTCGCAAAGTGTCATAGAGAGGAAATCAGGGAGGAGAGATACAGGTAACTTAATCAAACATGGTTAAAATGTGTCTTAGTTTTGCAAACTTTACAAATGCTTGAGCTTCTGAACAGTTTCCTAGTGTCTCTTTGAAAGTCTTAGAAGGTTCTTGTGCAAGGAAGAGACTAGAAGTTAGAATTTTATTCATTTCATGATAAATCTGATACAACAGAGTGTGGAAGCTGTATTGATGCACTTCTACCCAGACTAAATAGGAATGAGAACTGTTGATTTCTCTCAGTCTACACAGAAAAGAAAAGAGAAAACAGGCAATCATCTGGGTTAATGTACTCAGCCAGTACATGGATGAGCTACTTTATTAGCCAAGGTACTCTATTTTAACCCACATTCTCACTTCAAATTTCTTACCAGTCATGCTTTCCTAACTTTTTAGGTTCTCCATTTTCTTCATGATTCTACAATAATATTGAAGTGGTTTGGCTCTGTGACCCCATCTAAATCTCATCTCAAATTGTAATCCCTACCTGTTGAGGGAGGCATGTTATCGGTGGTTTCCCTTTGCTAATCTTGTGATAGTGACAGAGGCATGAGGCAGACAAATCCTAGGCAGACATGGGTGGGTCCCTGGCAAAACCTGACCCTCAAGCCAGGACAGTTTAAAGTCTATCTACAAGTCCCAGGTAAATCCTTGGGCTGGATCGAGAACCTGCCTTCCCATTTTCTATGTTTCTCTGATTGATCCCCACCCTTCACCTATTTTACATATGCTTATCTTTCCCTAATTTGTTTTTTATTATGTCATGCCCACCTTTGAGTGGTGTCTTTGTTTTAACCTTTTTTGCATCCTCACAAACTGATCAGCACTCACTCTTCATTCTGAGCCCATAAAGGCCTCAAACCCAGCCACACTGTGAGAGAGACTACACAACTTCGGCTGGGGTACCACCCTCACGTTATCTCTCTACTGAGAGCTGTTTCATTGCTCAATAAAGTTATTTTCCACCCTCCTCACCCTTTGATTGTCAGCATAACCTCATTCTTCTTGGACATGGTATAAGAACTCAGGACCCACTGAACATGGGTGCAAAGAAGGCTGTAACACTGTAGCCCTCTGCCCCACATACTGGGAAGTAGCTCAGCCCCAGAGCAATGGGCCAAAGTAGGACAAGGGGCTGATAGAGCTATTAACATGCTGCTGTCCATCGGGCTGCAGACAGCAGGCCTGAAAGAGCAAATTATCATGCTGTAACACCCTGCCTGGGGATTCAGGGTCACAGATACCACTGCCTGGGCACCACCACATTCCCTTCATCTGAACACTGGAATCCACCATGAGGGTCACTTGTGACATGCCTGGTCCAGCCACAAGCCCCACATTGAGCCCTCTCTTGTTCCAGCACTTGGGATGGCTAGCTGGACCCTGTACTTGCTCTCTCACACACCCCCTCCAGCCAGGGACTGAGTGCTCAGTTGCAGCAGCCACAGGATCCACACACTTGCCACCATATAAGACATGCCTTCTTCCTCTTCTGCCAAGATTGTAAGTTTCCTGAGGCCTCCCCCGCCATATGGAACTGTGAATCAGTTAAATCTCTTTCCATTTTAAATTACCAATCTTGGATCTTTCTTTATAGCAGTGTGAGAACCGATTAATACACATATATCCAAAGTACAATTGAGTTAAACAGAAGTTATCAAACGATCATGTTTGCCGACCACTCCGCGACTTCTCTCTCCTCCCATTTTTACTTTACATTTTCCAATATTTGGGAGGTGACAGCAGTGTCAAGAGAGCATGACGAAGGCCACTTTAGTGGCTGCTTCCACCCTTTTAATAAATGAATGAATAAAATAATTCTATTCAACATTTAGTGATGGTCAAATGTAGTGCAGGCACTGTTAGGCTGAACCTCACAGTACTGAGTTGTTCTTTTCCCTTGCTTCAGATTGCATCTCCTAAGATAAAATTATTTTGCTTAAGAGCCCTTCTTTTCTTTTGCTTTTTTTTTTTTTTTTTTTTTTTTTTTTTTTGAGATGGAGTCTCGTTCTGTCACCCAGGCTGGAGTGCAGTGGCGCTATCTCGGCTAACTGCAGCCCGTGCCTCCTGGATTCAGAGGATTCTCCTGCCTCAGCCTCCTGAGTAGCTAGGATTACAGGTGCCCACCACCACACCCAGCTAATTTTTGTATTTTTAGTAGAGATGGGGTTTCACCAGTTTGGCCATGCTGGTCTGGAACTCTTGACCTCAAGCGATTCACCCGTCTCAGCCTTCCAAAGTGCTGGGATTACAGGCCTAAGCCACCATGCCCGGCCTAATTGCTTAAGAGTCTTCATTGCCGGGCGCGGTGGCTCAAGCCTGTAATCCCAGCACTTTGGGAGGCCGAGACGGGCGGATCACGAGGTCAGGAGATCGAGACCATCCTGGCTAATACGGTGAAACCCTGTCTCTACTAAAAAATACAAAAAACTAGCCGGGCGACGAGGCGGGCGCCTGTAGTCCCAGCTACTTGGGAGGCTGAGGCAGGAGAATGGCGTAAACCCAGGAGGCGGAGCTTGCAGTGAGCTGAGATCCGGCCACTGCACTCCAGCCTGGGTGGCAGAGCAAGACTCCGTCTCAAAAAAAAAAAAAAAAAAAAAAGAGTCTTCATTGTGTATTACAAATGATTTGCAACACACTTACACAAGTAGCACAGTGCCTGGAACATACTAAGCGCCCAATTCTTTTGACAGATCGTTTCCTTAGTGATAACTAATTAAGAGTTCTTTAAAAGTTCAAAGACAATAAAAATAGTATATTTCTGTGATTACTTCTTATTCTTACATAAATTTTAGTGAATTAATGAATTTAATATTTTTAAGGTGCCACAACTGACAAAGATGACCTTCAAATGCTTGTGCCCAACCTTGGGTAGCCTTGTAGGGTGATCCTATGCATGTGTCAAATACAGCGAGTTTGAAATAGCACATTAAATTACATATTTGCAATTATCAGAGATCTTGGAATGTTTGCCTATTTGAGCCTCATTCTATCACTACATCACATGTTATTCATGTCCAATTTTGTTTTTTCATTCTCTTACCTTTTTTTGTAATCCACATACCCACAGTATATTTCTTTATTTGATGCTTTCATCTTCTAGCTCAAGACTAAGACAATGTAAAGACACATGATGAAAATAAATTTGGATTTGTAAACATAAACTCCTAGGTCTCAAGCATTCTCCAAGTTTGATTATGTCCCCCCCACCCAACAACGAGAAAAAAAGTGTTAGACTCAACATGCATAAATATTGAAAAAAATGACTTGCCTAAACTGACTGAATTTTTGTCACTTTTAATGGGAACTCATAACAATGACATAGCTTCCTTTATATATCATGGACTTAAAATACTACCAACTGCACTTTTACTGAGCCTCTAAGTCATGTGTTGAGCATGCGAAGGTGAAGGATTCTATCAATTTTATTTCACTCTTCTCTTGGCCTCTGCATTGCACATCTCTGAATAGATTTTTCAAATAATCTCACTGAAATCGAGACTCTTAGAGTCCCCTCTGGCAGATCTATAAATCACATGCTTTAATAGAGACTTCTATATTCTGAACCTTCTCTATTTTTCTATTAGTTTGCACATAAGATTGTTGTCTACCTTTCAACTTCCATGAGCTATAAAGTTATATCCTTAAGCATAGTGTTCTGATTTTCTTCTGGATCAGCTAATTTAGCTCTTTACTTTTGTCATAAGAGTAACAATAATTTATTTTGGACTTCTGTACGCAACTGCTTCTAAACTTCCAAGATTTCTATTGCTGTTACAAATGACTGCAGTGTCTGTAACACCGATTATCCCAAAAACTTTTCTCTGAGCCTACTAGCTGATAAAGCAATTGCTAGACCAAGGAACCTAACTTGTGATAAATGGTCAAGTGCTTTAGGGTCGTTATCTATATAAAACAAAGAACCTTTCAGATGACCTTGTGGCTACTTCAACACCTGGTAAAGGTATAAATAAATTTAATTGCCAAAGATCCACACTTAGGAAGATAAAAGGGGCAAAGGAGACTGAACCATACAGATAACACCACAAACTTCATTTAGTCATTAGATTGAACTTCACTCTCGCAGTTTCATCTCCTCCTTTTTTTTTTTTTTCTACAATGAAGTTTCTGAAAAGTAGTACAGCAGGCAAAGAAAATCTGCAGGAGACAGCAGAAGGAAAAGCAATTATTCTGAATAATCTACACATAAAATGAGTGAATATCTTTATTAAAAAAAAAATCTAAGTTGGTGGCTGGCACATAGCTTTTATTCCTGAAACAATGGCATAAACCTATTGCTCTGAATTTAAAAAAAAATAATAATAATGAGAAAGAAATTAAAAGTGAAATTGACCTAATCAACCCCAAAAGAAAGAGAACCTTGTAGAATCATTTATTTGAAAGTCTATTTAAATATGTGATGATTTAGAAATCTGAAGTAGTATTATTTGGCAGCTTTTCTGGGCAAGACAAAATGAACTGAGTATAAAGATTAAAATGAAGCCAAACAATACATAAAATAAAGATCAATTCAGTTCCAATAACAGCGTCTGACAACTTACAAACTCAAAGTAACTATTTTTGAAATTAAAAACATAAGCACAAGATTAAATCAAAATGATACATACCATCTCAGTAAAATTTATGAATTGCTTCAAGAATAGGACTTGACTTCTTTTTAAAGGTTTAGTCAAAAATGTTTGCATTCATACAAGTTTATAACAGTGCTTTATTTCTATTTGATTATTATCAGAACCACTATTAATATTAAAAAACCATTTCCTGTGGCCAAATAACATATTCTTTTAGAATTTTCATATGCAATGAAATTGTTTAAAAATAGTTAATTCTTTGCCATTCCTCCAGGAACCACATTCTCTGTCAATCTAACGGATTCATGTGGTGACATTCTATGTTCCAATTTCAATCTTAGTCACAAAGTCAAACCTTCTAATTCTGTCATTATTTAATGATAGACAGATGATTTTGCACTCATTTGACCTTTACCAAGCTCTCTTGTTTGATTAGCAGCTCATTCCTGTTCTCTTACAATAAAAGGTAGAATAGATTAACCATTCAGAATTCAGAATATTGAAGTAGTTAAAGCATAACAACAGACCACTGCTGGCATTTAATGTAGACATTAAAATTCTAATGACTCATTCCCCTGTCGCAGATGAGGAAAAGAATAGAAATAGACATAACAAGGATCTGTTCTTCTGAAACTAATTAAAACAGGAATTTGAGATGGTAAAGACTTCATCTATTCATGTAAATCAGTGTTTCCTTTAACTTGGCAAAGAAGGCCCTGTGATTTATCAAAATTGGGGATTTCTGGACTTAGGTTAGTTAAGGGTTCAGTACTAAAAGAGTTCTTTTGAAGATAAAAAGACAGAGGGTGACGTGAAAAAAGAAAGAAAGGGGGGTTATAAACATAGGTATACCCTCCTGAGAGGCATAATTTAAGAAAAATTTTGATTTTTTTTTTAAAAAAAACAGACTTTAAGGAAAAAAGTTATAATCATTCTATGACAAGAAGTGAATGTCTATACAAAATGTTTCATTTTTTGTGTTATCATAATATATTCTCAGATATTAAACATTATTCTTATCCTACACTGTAAGAAATAATAGTTACAATAATTAATATGTATATTTCTTGAACCCAGGACAGGTTCTTTGCAAGGCCCTAGTGATATCAGATGATAAATACAACATGTTTCCTGTCCTCTTGGAGCCTACAGTTGAGTTACGAAGTGATACATTAATCAAATAATCACACAAAGAAATATAGCATTGCCACTGTAATAAGAAATATGTTAGTCACACTGAGATTATTAGAATCTATGATGTAAGGACCTGACCAAGATAGGGGGTCCCGGAAGGCTTAGCCAAGGAAGTCATGATTGATTGAAACTTGGAGGAAAGGGAAAGTTAATTGGTGAAGAGGAGAAAGGACTCCTGGTAGAGGCAGTCTCTGAAAATGGAAGGACAGGAGAAAACACAGCAGTTTTGAGACTATGAGAGATCAATGTGCTTGGGCTGTACAAAGATTGAGGGAAGGATTTTGCATTAGATGGAGAAAAATAGGAACAAATTATATGCAAGGGTTTGTATCTTATATTCCATGTTAAGTATTTAAGATCTGTTCTTTTGGCAATTTCAAGTTTATGTTATTATTAACTATAACCACTCTGCTATGCAATAGAATTAGAGAACTTACTCCTCTTGTCCATCTGAAACATTGTACTTTTTGGCAATCATCTTCCCATCTCTCACCCTCTCCCAAGCCCCAGATAACCGTCACTCTAGTCTCTGAGTTCCACATTTTTAGATTCTACATATAAATGAGATCATGCATCATTTGTCTTTCTGTACCTAGCGTATTTCACTTAGTATAATATCATCCAGGTTAATCCATGTTGTTGGAAATAACAGAATTTTCTTTCTTTGTAAGGCTAAATAGTACAGTGTGTGTGTGTGTGTGTGTGTGTGTGTGTGTGTGTGTGTGTGTGTGTGCCAGAGAAAAACTCCCAAACTGCATTTTTCTTTTGCCTCACTTCACTACAATCATCAACACAGAAGACAACTTCTGTGACCAAAGGCATGGGAGTTTTTCCACATACACCAAGCAGTGGACACCAGCTAGGTGTCCTTCAACCCAGTTTTAACACCATCTACCCAGAGAGAGTGTCAGAATTCACAAGTCGAGGGCTCAGTCTCACAAGACCGCCCCCTCCTTCCCTCTAGTCACATATTTGGGACTCTAGAAATTCTGACTGACTGGCTTCAAGGCGGAGTTTCTACAACCTTCTCTTTGAGTTCAGTTAATGTGCTAGAGCAGCTCAACGAAGTCAGGGCAACATTTACTTACACTTACTGGTTGAGCAAGGAGATCTTAAAGGACAAATAAACAGCCAGATTAAGAGACACATGTGGTTAGATCTGGAAGGGTCTGGAGCGCAGGAGCTTCTATCCTCGTGGAATTAGGGTGTTCCACCCTCCTGGCATGTAAATGAGTTCTTTACCTTTCTGTCAACCTCCGTGTATCCAGCTTTCCAGAAGCTCCCCAAACCCTGTCCTTTGGGCCTTTTACAGAGACTTCATTTATTGTCCATGATGGAAGCATGGATAACCATGTTGAAGTGTGATTGGTCAAAAAGAATATAATCTAAAGCCTCTGAGGCCTGTATGTTGAGATTCTTCTTTCCCTCTCTGTGCAGAGTTGCTTCCTCCAGAGAAGCAAGCAGGAGTCTCTGGAATGAGGGTCTTATGACCCACAGTCGGACTAGAGTCCTGCCTTAGGCAAGTGAAAGAGGGACACAAAAGGGTCAGAGAGACAGGTTTTGTTTCCTGAGTTCTGCTTCTGAGGCTTTAAGTGCCTCAACATCATAACAAAAGACTGTAACAATGGTTATGGGAGTTATGAGCTATGAACCAAGGCTGAAAACCACTATACAAATATAATCACAACATCACAGTGTATATATAACACATTTTCACTCTTCATTCATTCATTGATGGTTGCTTCTTTGTGTTGATTATTTTGATAATCCTGCCAGAAACATGGCAGTACAGATATCTTTTCCACATAGTAATGTCATTTTCATTGAATATATAGCTATACACAGAATTGCTAGATCATATGGCACTTCTATTTTTAATTTTTTGAGGAATCTCCATATTAGTTTCCATAGTAACTGGAGTAATTTACATTCCCACCAAGAGTTTACAAGGGTTCCCTTTTCTCCACATCACCAGCACTTATGTTTTGGCTTTGTGGTACTAGACATGATAGCGGATGTGAGGTAATATCTTGTTTGGTTTTAATTTTTATTTCCCTGATGATTAGTAATATCGAGCGTTATTTTCATGTACATGTTGTCCATTTATATGCCTTCTTTCGAGAAATATCTAATCAACTTATTTGTTTTCTTGCTATTGAGTTGTTTTATTTCCTTATATGTATTTTGGGTATTAATTACTCATCAGATATATGATTTACAAATATTTTCTCTTATGCTGTATGTTGTCTCCTCACTCTGTTGATTGTTTGCTTTGTTATGCAGAAATGTTTTGGTCTGATGCAATCCTATTTGTCTAGTTTTGCTTTTGTTGCCTATGCTTTGAGTCATATTCAACAAATCATTACCAAAACTAATGTCAAAAATCTCTTTTTTTGGCCGGGCACGGTGGCTCATGCCTGTAATCCCAGAACTTTTGGAGGCCGAGGCAGGCAGATCACGAGGTCAGGAGATCAAGACCATCCTGGCTAACACAGTGAAACCCCATCTCTACTAAAAATGCAAAAAATTAGCCGGGCGTGGCAGCGGGTGCCTGTAGTCCCAGCTACTTGGGAGGCTGAGGCAGGAGAATGGTGTGAACCCGGGAGGCGGAGCTTGCAGTGAGCCAAGACTGTGCCACAGCACTCTAGCCTGGGCGACTGAGGGAGACTCCATCTCAAAAAAAAAAAAAAAAAAAAAAAAAAAAAAAAAAAAAAAATCTCTTTTTGCATATTTTCTTCTAGGAGTTTTATAGTTACAGGTCTTATGTTTAAATCTTTAATTCATTCTGAATTAATGGTGTCACATAAGGATCCAATTTGATTCTTCTGCATGGAGATATTTTTTTCTCAGCAGTATTTATTTAAGAGAATCTTCTTTCCCTATTGTGTATTCTTGGTACCTTTGTTGAAGATCAATGACCATAATTGCCTGGATTTATTTATAAGCTCTCTATTCTGTTCCATTGGTCTGTATGTCTATTGTTATGCTATTCTTATGCTGGTTTTGTTTGTTTGTTTGTTTTTGTTTTAGAGACAGGGTTTTCTTTGGCTGCCCCACGAGGTAGAGCTCAAACAATCCTCTTGCTTCAGCCTCCTGAGTAGCTAGGACTACAGGTATCTAACAGCACACCTGGCTATTTTTTTTTTTTTTTTTTTGGTAGAGATGGAGTCTCACTATGTCACTATGTTGCCCAAGCTGGGCTCAAACTCCTGATCTCATGTGGTACTCCCACCTTGGCCTCTGAAAGCACCAAGATTATAGGCTTGAGCTACCATGCTCAGCCCCCATGCTGTTTTTATTACATTAGTTTTGTAGCATATTTTGAGATCAGGTAGTATGATGACTCCAGCTTGTTCTTTTTGCCCAAGGTTGCTTTGACTATTAGATTCCAGAGGTTTTCCTTATACATTTTTATTATTTTTTTCTCCTCTTACTGGATGATTTCAAATAATCTGTTTCTGAGTTTCCTTATTCTTCTTGTTGTTCTCATTTTGTGTTGAAGCTCTGTATTGGATTTTTTAGTTCTGTCATTGTAGTGTTCAGCTCCCAAGTTTCTGTTTGTTATTGTTTGTTTTTGTTTGTGTTTGTGTGTGTTTTACATTTTTCCATCTCTTTGTTGCTCTTTTCCTTTTGTTCTTATATTGTTTTCCTGCTTTCATTAAATCATTTATCTCTGTTCTTGTAGCTCACTAAGCTCCTTTAGAACATTTATTTTGAATTCTTTGTCAGGCAACTAGTGAATCTTCAATTCTCTGGAATTAGTTACTAGGTGTTTACTGTGTTCCTTCGGTGGTGTCATGTCTCTGATTCTCCATGATTTCTGTAACCTCATGTAGTTCTCTACACACTTCAAAAAGCAGTCTACTCTTCCAGACTTTTTGAACTGGATTTATATATGAAAATCTTTATAAAAGAATTTTACTTGTTGGGGTTGAGGGGCACACTGGAGTGTGCTGTCGCACCTGGTCTAGTGGTAGGGAGCACTAAGTATGGAGGTATGGATAGGTTGGGGAGGTGTAGTGTCTTGGGGGTTCAGGTAGTTAGGGTCTGTGACACTGGCAACTGCATGATTCTTGGTGGCAAGAAATACAGAGTTTTACAGTAGTTGCAAGGGCTGCTGGGGTCCTAAGCAGTGCCTTTGAGAACAGCCAAAGACCAGAGTTGGGGCCAGTGATATTCCTGTGCTGGAGTATGGAGGCTAGCTCCAGCACATGTGTAGTAGCAGGGGCCAGCTGTAGGCACTCTCACAGTGGCAAGGGTTAGGGTCATGAGCAGGGACCCTGGCTGACTGCAGTTTCATGTGCTGGTGGGAACTGGAGCTGTGTCCAAGCACAGCTATAGGAGTTAGGGCTGGCAGCTTGCATATCAGTAGTTGCAGGGGCTAACAGGGGGCTGTGGACAGGGGTTAGGCCAGCTATGTATGGCTGTGTTACTGTGGAGACCAAGGTTGGCCTTGGGCACATGCACACATCCATAGCTGCACAGGTCCTATGCGGGGAAGCATGCAGCAGTGAGAGCTGGTAATAGAGGTCAGATGACTGCATCTGTGTACTCAGCTGCAGGAACTGGAGCTGCACACGTAAACGCAGTGATCAAGGCCAGAAATGGGAGTTGGACCCAGCTGCTTATATATACACAGCTGTGGGAGCCAGGACTAGCATTATATATGAACCTGGCTACAGGCATATGTGCTGCAGTGGGAGCCAAGGGCAGGGCCTGCAGTGTGGTCCCAGGACCATTTTCAGGGATGTGTAGTGTGGCTGCTCTGGGTCCCTGGGCCAAGGCACCTGTTATGACAGCAGCTGGTGTGGTTCCTGGGAGGGAGACAGAAGATGAGCAGTGGCTCAGGCACCTGGAAACCGCAAAAGCAAAAAGCTGTGGAATCCCGCATGGCAAAACCTGCAGGGCATCCACTGAGGGTGTGTTGGTTGTTGATTTCTTCAGTAGCAAAAGCTGATAATGTCAATGACAGCGAACACTGCGAAGTCCTCAGCAGTGAAACCTGCAGGGCGTGCACAGTAACCATAAGGACTATTGAGGTCCTCAGTGGAGGAGGTTGCTGGACTGTGTGCAGAGCAGGGCACTGGGGACTTTAGTAGATTCTGCCTTGGTGGCTTGTGCTGATAGAGCACATCCATCTTCTTTGTTTCTGGTTGTCTCCAGACATCACAGATAATACCAGTCTCCTTAGCAATCCAGATGAGGTGAAAGAAAATACGTTTGTTTGAGCAGTGCCTTGAAAGACTGGGGAAACTAGTTTGTTCACACCATATTCCTTTTCTTTATGAGAGAAAATCGAGAACTTGGGTGTTCCCTTTCTGTGTTGAGCAGTACAGATCTGGGGGATGGGATGATGTAGGCAAAATAAAACACTTTTATCTATTTTGTGTGGTTATTTTAGTTTTTTTTTTTTTTCTTCGAGAGGTATGGCTATAGCTTCCTAAGTGGACTCATTAGCCCTTCTAGAGTTATTTTTATTTTCATACAGCAGTCTAATCATTACTCTTTGTGGGGAAAATAAAGGTTGAGGTTTCCTACTCCACCATCTTACAGATAAGAAAACAAAAATAACTCTATGGTTAAAAAAAATTCCAAAAACTTCATTTAAAAAAACTATTTTAGATTGAACTATTTCCGTGATTCTTCTCCCCTACCTGCACTCACACCATTGTCATGGCCTCATGATGGATGCACTTACTCAATTCTTGACTTTGGGCTTGGTCAAATGACTTTCTTTGACCAAAGGTTTCTGTATAGAAATCACAGTTTGCCAGTGTCAAGCCTGAGTCTTAGGAGGATGCACATATTTGCGCTTATTCTCTTGCACCTCTGCCAGTGATATGAAAGGAAGAAATATCTCTGGCGACCTCTCTGACACAAGGAGAATGAAAGACACTGAAGCTGGAGCACCCACCCTGCCTTCAGTTCCTAACTTGGAAGCAGGACGCTAACTACCATGGACTACAAAGTGCTACCAGTTGAGTCCAACCAATATTAGCCAAGCCCCCAAAGACACACAGATGTACGGGAAGATATGAGTGTTGCTTTAATTCACTGAGTGTTGGGGTGGTTTTGTACAGAACATTGCTGTGATTTCTCAGAATCTTTAATATGCTAGGAGTCTTAGGATGCTTCCTTTGGAGGTGGAGTTCTCTCAAACAGCACTGGGAAATGCTAGATTAGAATAAGGTATATCAGTCAGAAATAATCTTTTTCTCTAAGTCTATCTTAGTTTAATATGCCTTCATTTTTCTGAACAGCAAATGAGCATATTCATATATGCCATATGTTATAGAATGTTGAATAGGTTGCTTCCTATCTACTTGAAAATTTTGGCTAATTCCCCAGAGCTACAGATAGTAGGTAATATATTACACTCACATTAAAAGAGAGCTACAAACATATTCCCACAAAGCTTGCTAACAAATGATTAAATTGGTCCTTCAGCTACCAACTACCATCACCCACTTCCAGTCTCTGTTAAAAGTAGCTGGAATATACACTGAGGAAATTACTTAAAGGAAATACATATGAGTGGAGAATGCTATGATCTCTCCCTTTCCTACTCCCATGGGTAGGGTTTGTCTCTCCACTGCCCCCCAACCACCAAGTGAAGAGAGGTGCTCAAGAGAATCATTCCTAATGATAGTTATTATCTGTAAAAGGGATGATAAGCATCTCTCTCCCTAACTGCGTGTGATGCCAGTTAAACTGCAAGGATGTAGGGTATGGAAGAATTCTTAGGAATAACTGGATTAGTTCCCAGGATTTGCGAGCATATACGAAGATAAAGATTGGAATATACTTCTCTTGGGAAATTCACTGGACAACATGCAAGCCTTGGTAACATACATCTTCCAAACATCTTCTGAAATCCAGGTGGAGGTTCTCAAACCCCAATTCTTGATTTCCGTGCACTAGCAGACTCAATATCATGTGAAAGCTGCCAAAGCTTGAGTTTTGCACCTCTGAAGCCATGGCCCAAATTCTTTGTTGGCCCCTTTCAGCCAGGGCTGGCGTGGCTGGGACACAGGGCACCAAGTCCCTAGGCTGCACACAGCACGGGGATCCTAAGCTGGGCCAACTAAATCACTTTTTTCTCCTAGGTCTCTGTGCCTGTGATGGGAGTGGCTGCTGTGAAGACCTCTGACGTGCCCTGGAGACATTTTCCCCATTGTCTTGGGGATTGACATCCGGCTTCTCATTACTTAGGCAAATTTCTGTAGCCGGATTTAATTTCTTCTCAGAAAATGGGGTTTTCTTTTCTATCGCATTGTCAGACTGCAAATTTTCCAAATTATTTTGCTGTTTCCCTTATAAAACTGAATGCCTTTAACAGCACCTAATCACCTCTTGAATGCTTTGTTGCTTAGAAATTTCTTCTGCTAGATACCCTAAATGATCTCTCTCAAGTTCAAAGTTCCACAAATCTCTAGGCAGGGGCAAAGTGCCACCAGTTTCTTTGCTAAAACATAGCAAGAATCACCTTTGCTCCAGTTGCCAACAAGTTCCTCATCTCCATCTGAGATCACCTCAGACTGGATTTCATTGTCTATATTGCTATCAGCATTTTGGTCAAAGCCATTCAACAAGTCTCTAGGGAGTTCTAGGCTTTCCTACATTTTCCTATCTTCTTCTGAGCCCTCCAAGTTTTTCCAACCTCTGCCTGTTACCCAGTTCCAAAGTCGCTTCCACATTTACAGGTATCTTTAAAGCATCGCCCCACTCTACTGGTACCAATTTACTATATTAGTCTGTTTTCACGCTGCTGATAAATATATACCCAAGATTGGGCAATTTACAAAAGAAAGAGGTTTAACTGGACTTAAGTAATACATGGCTGGGAGGCCTCACAATCATGGCGGAAGGCAAGGAGGAGCAAGTTATGCCTTACATGGATGGTGGCAGGCAAAGAAAGAGAGAGCTTGTGCAGGGGAATTCCTCTTTTTAAAACCATCAGATCTCATGAGACTTATTCACCATCACAAGAACAGCACAGGAAAGACTTGCCCCCATAATTCAATCACCTCCCACTGAGTCTCTCCCACAACACATGGGAATTCAAGATGAGATTTGGGTGGGGACAGAGCCAAACCATATCAGCCCTCTGTGCTTATTATATTATTTTATAATTAGAATCCTTAACATATTTCCTTTTAGAACACTTTTAAGTGTAGAATAGACTATTTTTCTCCATTGGCATTATGGTATACAGTAGATCTTTAGAATTTATTCATCCTGTGTAACTGTACATTATATTTCATTCTCCTTTTTCCCTGTGGGCATAGAAGTACTTACAAGCCAAGAAGCTATTTCTCAGTATTCTATTCGGCAGGCTTGGGGAAGACATGATGTGAGTCATGTAAAATTGTTCTTACCATTTTCAATGCACCTTATTTGTTTGTTTCTTTCTGTGCTCCATCCAGTTGCTGTAATTTCTCACCTGGATTCCAGAGCTCTCATGAAGATACTTTCATCCATGGATGGTTGTTAAATCTGTGTTTCTATAAAAGAGCTGGAACATCTCATTTAACTAAGACTTTTTGTGTATAGAAGTTTCTTTTAAAGGACATAAGTTGTCTAGCTTTTGTGATTTATTTCCTTTGTTTTGTGCTATAAAAGTCCTCTCTATAATACAATTTGAAATTTACTTATTTTTTATCATTTTGTTTTTCTTTTTTTTTGTTTTGTGTTATTTTTGAATAGTAGTTCTATACCTGGTGATGGTCCTCATATAAAATACAAAGAAAAAGACATTGGCATGCTGAAAGAGTAGTTTATGTCTTTCTGAAATTTGACTGCCCAATTTTCTCTGTTTGAGAATGCAGACAACTGTGTAAATTGTTTATATTCTTTAATAAAAATTTAAAGACTCTGTCACTCTCAGGAAATCCAAAAACTGTGTGTCTCCCACATTGTTTGTGAAGACTAGCTATCCATAGAGCTTTGCAACCATAGACCTTACCAATTCCGTTAACAACATGGAATGCATTCCTAATGAGTGGTAGTGCGTGTTGTGGTCATGTTTGATATGATTTGATAGTCTAAGGTCATTTCTCAGAAGAAAGAAGAAATAGTCCATTGGATAAATATTTTCTTTCATCTTCTAGTTATGAAGGATTTTACTCTACCTTTTTCTTATTTGGATTTACTCATAATTCAGTACCTTACAACATTCTGGTATTACACCAGAAAGCAATCCTAAAAATAGTCAAAGATGAGGAGCTGAGTAGGAAAATTTTGCCTCATTGTCTTTAACAAGAGAACTGTCTCTGACACCTCTTAAATAGCAGGAGAAAACTGTCGAGGGCCTCTCAGCTAAAAGATTCCCAGGGGCTTCACCAAAATGCCTTAGTATCCTAAATAACAGGAATTTTGTCTAGTTTGTAGCATATGGTTCTTATATTTTTCTTGGTTTGTGGGGTCTGCAAAAATCAGTAACATCTAATTCCATTGTAGGGTTGAGGAAATAAATCCAATACAATGGATAAACCATAAAAATGGTTAAAATCATAACTGTATATGTGCAACAGAGGCCTAATGGAAGGGTCAAATCTGTGAGCACACTGTGAACTCTGGCTTGTCATTTATTTTAATGCAAAATGTATGGCCTCCTTGTGAAAGTACCGTGAATTCTGAGAGTTAACTTCAGAATCAACCAAGAATCTATACAGGGTAGGCACCAGAAATTCCCTTTGTCTTATTTTACCACAATATACACATTAAAACAAGCAGCAAATTTATGAAATTTACCTCCTAAGAAATGTTTAAGCTCATCCACTCTATTCCACTTGTCATTTTTGGGATGAAGCCACCATTCTGTCTCAACTATATTAATGTAATAGACTCCAAGCTACTTCACCCAGTCCATCTCCAAGCTTGCCATTTAATCTAGCCATACAAGTTAAAGAAAGATCTTCCCAAACACCAGTCTTGCAATAGCACTACATTTCAGGGGCTCCATTTTGCCTTTTTTTTTTTTTTTTTTTTTTTTCCTGAGACAGAGTCTTGCTCTGTTGCCCAGACTGGAGTGCAGTGGCATGATCTCGGCTCACTGCAACCTCCACCTACTGGGTTCAAGTGATTCTCCCATCTTAGCCTCCCCAGTAGCTGGGACTGTAGGCCTGCATCACCATGCCCAGCTAATTTTTGTATTTTTAGTAGAGACAAGGTTTCACCATGCTGGTCTCCAACTCCTGACCTCAGACGATCTGCTCACTTCGGCCTCCCAAAGTGCTGGGATTACAGGTGTGGGCCACCGTGCCTGGCCCAATTTTGCTCTTCATATCAAATCTAATTGTCTTAAAATACTCTCAAAATCCTCAGGATCTGGCTAATCTCTCCAGTCTTCTCTCTTCTCAGTACTTGAAATGCTTCAGCCATCCCAAAATTCACTCAGAACTTTACACATGCCATACTCTTTTATTCTCCAGGTTTTTGCTTCAGACTTTTCTTTCCTCTTTTAAAACTGTATTCTCCCTGCAGCCATCAGTCCTACCCATGTTTGCACACATCCTTTGTCTATGGACAGCTGATAAGTCTCACCTTACCAACCACTTTCTCCAAGAGCCATCCTCACACTCTCCAAATCAGAGTTAATTGCCCTCCAACAGGTTACCCACAGTACCCTGAATCTCTAGCATATCATCCTGGATGATAATTACCTGCCTTTTAAATTTCCTGTACCTAATTGTGAATTTCTTGGGCAGAGACTGTAGCTTTCATGTTCATCAGCATAGGCGTGATGTGTACTAGATGTTTAATCATTATTCATGTCCTAGCTCAGTAGAAAACTCATCCTGTATTTGGCAAAAGGCGAAGTTTTCATCTTGAACAGCTTCTGTTAATGAGGCAGCTGATGGTAATATTCTCCAATGAAACCCCAGGGAAATCTGCTTGAAGCGACTTGTGAGAGAAGGCTGTAAGAGATCTATAGACGCCAATTAATTATGGAGTGTACATTAGACCTGGTTAAAAAAAAATATATAGAAATGCAGGTGAAGAGAAGGGCTCAAATACTGGGTCAGAATATCAGGATGATGAAGGGAGAAAGAAGCCCTGCCTTGCATACATGGTTGAGGACTCATGATGATGAACCAACTCAGTCTCAGTGCCAGCGCTGGATACATCAAGAGCAGAGCCATGATGTATCAATAATACAGGAAAATGCAAGGTGGACATTTTTGCAGATCAAAGGATGAAAAGTGAAAATCAGGAAATAGGCAGAAAAGAAGATTTAAAAGTACCATAGAATGCAGACGTGCTTACTTAGAATTATGTGAAGGAAAAGAAGGGATTGGGTGTCCTTGGAATCCCAGTATTCCACAAGGTGAGGCTCAGAGAGAAAGGCAATTTCCATCCTTATTGCTTTTGTAATCCACATTCTTTGAATAATATTGATAAAGTTTGGCTGTGTCCCCACCAAAATCTCATTTTGAATTGCAGCTCTGATAATCCCCGCATGTCATGGAAGGAACCTGATGGGAAGTAACTGAGTCATGGGGATGGATTTTTCCCATGCTGTTCTCATTCTAGTGAATAACTCTCATGAGAGCTGATTGTTTTATGAAGGGCAGTTCCCCTGCACACACTCTCTTACCTGCTGCCATGCAAGATGTGCCTTTGCTCCTCCTTCACTTTCTGCCATGATTGTAAGGCCTCCCCAGCCATGTGGAACTGTGAGTCCATCAAACCTCTTTTATTTATGAATTACCAAGTCTCGAGCAGTTCTTTATAGCAGTGTGAGAACGGACTAATACAAAAATACCACACAACAGTGTAGTTTTGAAGGAAGCATGTGATCCCAATGTGTGTAACTATAAATTCACCTCTTTCACAATAACAGTAACTTACAGCACTTATTGAGTAAGCATTTACTTAAAGGCAGTGTGAAGTACTTACGTGCATCATCATATTTATGGTAGGATGAATAATGGTGCCTAAAATTATCTGCATCCTAATCCCAGAACCTACAAATGTTTCCTTATATGGCAAAATAAACTTTAGAATGTCATTAAACTAAATATGTTGATGCACACATATGATTATTGTGGCACTATTCACAACAGCAAAGACTTGGAACCAACACAAATGCCGATCAATGATAGACTGGATAAAGAAAGTGTGGCACATATACATCATGGAACACTATGCAGCCATAAAAAAGGATGAATTCATGTCCTTTGCAGGGACACAGATGAAGTTGGAAACCATCATTCTCAGCAAACTATCACAAGAACAGAAAGCCAAACACCACATGTTCTCACTTATAAGTGGGAGTTGAACACATGGACACAGGGAGGGGAACAACACACACTGGGGCCTGTCAGGGACTTTGGGGCTAGAGGAGGGATAGAATTGGGTGAAATAGCTAATGTAGGTGATGGGTTGATGGGTGCAGCAAACCACCATGGTATGTGTAGACCTATGTAAGAAAACGGCACCTTCTGTACATGTACTCCAGAATTTAAAGTATAATTAAAAAACAAAAAAAAAGTATGTTGAAATGGGAAGTCAATCTTGGATTATTTGAGTGGGCTCTAAATATAATCACAAGGAATGTAGGTAGTCACTAGCAGTTGAAAAAGTGGGAAAACAGATTCTGCTCCTCAGAGCCTACAGAAGGAACCAGCCCTACTGACACCTTGACTTTAACCTAAAGAAACTGTTAAGAATTCTAAGTTCTAGAACCACAGGATAACACATTTGTGTTATTTTATGGCACTAAGTTTGTGTTAATTTGTTACAGTAGCAACAGGAAAGTAATACTGCAGTTACTCCTCATAACTACTCAATGTAGAAACTGTCATTATCCCGTTACATATGTGAGGGAATGGAGGTACAGAAAAGTTAACTAAGTTGACAGAAGTAGAATCCAGTCCAGGCAGTTGGATTCAAAAGTCCTTGTCTTTAGCCACCATGCTATATTCCTGATAAGAAAACTGACTGGCTTGCTGTGTATACATCTATGGTCCATCCAACCACACATGGATTTTTAAATTAACCAATTTCATAAATATTCAAAAATGAAAATGCACATTTTTAAAGGGAAACTGGAAATGATTTCAGACATTTTTAATTTTCTGAGAAATATTATGAGAAATAATCCTGCAGAAGGAACTAGCCCTGCTGACACCTTGACTGTAATATTCCTGATTATTTCTCATAATGAAGAATAATTACTCCTTCTACTATAACAAAGATTTTGAAAAACTATCCAAAGACATTAATTCATTAGCTATTGTCATCACATTATTACTGTATTCACACAAATAATATGCTCAATTGTAATTAATATATGATTCTGTTCCAAGAAAAAAAAAGCTATAAAGAAAATGTATAATGTGCATAGTTGAGTATTAGAGATTTGAACTTAACAAGTTAGCAGACATGAATTTAAGCAGCACTTTTACTCCTTAGAGTGTAACCTTTAGCAAGCAATTTAACCTCCGTTGATTGCCCTTAGCTATCAAATGTGGAGTTTACCCTATCAGCCACCTTCCTTTTCTAAGATTCTGTGTGTCTGTGATTCGATTTGTTCTTCAAGCTTGTTGGTGACACTGGATTTTTCCATATAAAAAATTACATCTTTGCCCTGTCCTCAGCATACTATTCCAAATTTGATTCTAAGCAGAAATCCATCCTTTTGACCTATTAGTAACTTCTTTTAGCCTGTTGGTACTCTTTGACTTAATAGCAGACAGAAGCATTTCTAGTGTCATTTCCTGTGGAACCAAAATATGATGAAGGAGGTGGAGGAGCATTAAGTATCTTCAAATACTTTTGCCTAATATCTCCCTAATCCTCAAAATAACCCTTGAAAATAAGTGTACTCTCCTAGTTTAAGTAGATGAAGAATGTAAGAGACTATTTAATAAGGGTTTTTAAGTTAAAAGTGGCAAATGTCCTGACCACCAATCCTTGCGTTTTCCACAATTTCATACTATATTGTATAAAAGTAATAATAGCTTCTATATGTTGAATACTGTAGAAGATTTAATTTTCTAAAGATAATCACACAATATATGCACCCCCATCCCACATGCTGTTTTCATAACGTGAATGAAAATTCTCCCATCGATAGATCGGGTTCCATTTTTCTTCTACTTGAATCTAACAAGGGCTTGTGGCTGCCTTAACCCACAGAGCATGGCAGTACGATGTCATATGACTTTGTAAGCTAGGTTATATAAAGGATGCAGCTTCTACTTGGTGCTCTCTCAAGACAATTACCCTAGCAACCCAGCTTGCTGTGAGGAAGCTAAAGTAGCCCTCACTTAGAGAGCAGATGTTCTGAGATACTAAGGCCCTCACATGACAGCTAGCATCAACTCTAGATATATTAGTTGATTATTTTTTCAGATAATTCCAGCCTCCATCTTCAAGTCTTCCAGCTGAGGCCAAAGACATTGCAGAGCAGATATGAAAATTGAAGTATTAAAATGTGCCCTGACTTGCAGACTCACAAAATCCATGAGCATGGGTGTTTCATACCATTATATTTTGGATAATTTGTTAGGCATCCCTGGAATAAGTATGCATCATGTGCACAGTACCTTAAATTCTTGCCAGATTGCAGGCATGAAAACAGTCTCCAAGAGATTATGTGACTCACACTGAACCACAGAGTTAGTACATGAAGACTAACTTAATCTTCAGATGAATCTCAAGGGATTAAAACACAGGTTGTGTTTTATTTCCAAAACTTATAATGCTGAATTATCTCCTAAGAGAAATCCAATTTGGAAGTTGTTGAACTTTAACTTTATGGTCACTCACTAGCCTATAGAAAAATACCACATTTTAGTACAACATTAAATTTTTGATATTTGATAAATCTAAGACCATTCTATATATGCAATCTGATACACTAATAAGCAAATGAATAAAATATGCTTTGGGGAAGATCACATTCTTTCTAGGTCATTTATAGCTTGCACACACTTTTATTTGTTAATTTATCCATTTTCATTGACTTTAAGTTACATTATTATGTTTATTACATTTGACTATATACATTTTTTAATTTGGGGGGTGATGAGAAATACATCAATTAATATATGAATGTAGCAGTACATTAACATTATACTTCAAGTGCATTGAATAATTTGACTACACCAAGAGTAATTTCAAATAAGCACTTTAAGCAGAGGTGGACCGTTGCCTATCCAAAAACCTTTCTGTCTTTATCCTTGCTCACAGAAATATGATTTTGCTTGATATTTAATACCCCCTTCAATTCTGAGGAGAGATTACTTCCAATTATAAGTAAAATGAATTCTGCTAATCTAAATATTCTTGTTTTCCTGGAAAAAATATTTTAAAGAAATTACATGATAATGTGAAGGAGAAACCTCTCAAGTAATATTTTAAAGCAAAACTTAAAATTCACTGTGTATAGATGCAATGTATATCCTATAAATGTTTTCCTTGCAACCTCAATAATTATTACAAAAAAATCTTTAATCTTGTATATTTCTATTGCTTAAGACCTGATGTCATTTCCCCTGTACCTTAAGGGTAGTTTATTTTAAAGGACTCTTCCTTTAAAAATGAAGTCACTGAAACACTAAGTAAACCCCAAAAGAGTACTTTGTTCTGATTATTTATTTTAAATTTCCCCCATAATATGACTTCTGCATTTCCTCTCTGAATTCAGGCAATTTTTCAATTTTTTAAAAACTCTCTGTGGAAATAGGTCAATAATTTTTCTGTGAGATTAAATGTTGACCTTCCTTTCTTTAAACATGAAGGAATATAAGTGCTGGTCAATAGAACTAAATCTTTGCTATACCTTCTCAACAATAATGCGCAGAGTTTCTTATAAGGGAACTTTCTCCTTAAAGTAAATTAAGTAGTATAATTGGTACAAAAGAAATACGAGACCACTTTTAAGATATTGTGCCTTTTAGTAGTAATTTAATAAATTCAAAAATGCCAGCTTACTTCCTGAGAAATTTTTGTCACTGATAGAATCTGGTTCACAATGAATGAAATGGCAGGCATTTTTTAAACCAGACATATGTTTCCAATAACACTCTTGTATATGCAGTGCAGTGTTTTAAATGTAGATGAGGTACCCTGGTGACATCATTCTTTAAACTCTCTTTAGGTAAACCAGATGGCTGGCTTGTATGCAGTAAGAATGCCATTAAACTGTCCAGAGAGAATAGTTTAATCATCTTTAATAATGTCACTAATACCCAACATGTGTATTTTTAAATGGGTAATTGTATTGAAAAAGCTGATGTCACAAAATCTGTTTCAGACACTTTTCATTTAAAGTAAGTGATAAAAGTTGCAAAGTTTTTAAAAAACACACAAACAATAGTCTTGAAAACAACAATCAATATGTAAGATATCTGTATACTAGCTAGTGATTTGTTACCACACTACAAAATCAATACTATTAAAATTTGTGCCATACTACACATCGATAGTATTTTGTTACCTACTATCAATCAATAGCTACAATTTAGTTTTTAATGTTGAAAAATAAAAAGAAAATAAGTTTCTAAAGAAGTCTGGAGATTAAAAAGAAAACAAACATAAAGGTAGAACATAGAAGGAAAAACAGGCAAGGAGAAGCAGAATTCAAGTTTATCCATTCATTAAATTTTAGAGCCTAGAAGTCTGACAAATAAATCTTGTCTCCATGGCTTTCTTATGCATTCCACACACAGGGTTTCATGGGAAGAGATTAGCTTCTTATGATGATGTAATGAGTCTAATTGAGGTTGGAGCTGGAGGAATCCAAGTAAATTGAGTTGATCCAATGAAAAAGAAAAGTAAAAACATATTCTAAATTTAATACTTGAGATTTCTATCTATGTAATTGCATTATAATTAATGCTTTGCCCCGAGACTTAAACAATGAGCTTCCTTCCATCCCTGAACTTAAAATATTAGAGAGAAAGTTGAGCAGAATAAAATACACAAACTTAGAAGAGGTTTGGTAAAGAAGGTATGTCCTTTAATTGACAATATTAAAAAGGAATTTAACAGCATTTAAAATATATATTCAATGATACATTTTAATTCATATTTCCAAAGAATGGGCTAGATTTTATTTTTCTGAGAGTGCTGTAAATCCCTACTTATTCTTATATAAAATATAAAATACTATTTAAAACACTTCAGTTGAATAATCTATCCTTAGATTCTAATAACTATTCAGAATGTTAAAATACTATTGTTTACCAGTTCTTAGAACGCCTTCAATTCCATTGTATAATTAAAATTGTGTGGTATCTTGCTGAATTATCTTGAGGAAAAAATTAGGGAGAAGCTCAAGTTACCTTGATGGTAGGAGGAGAAATTATCCTGATGATGGTGTTGGAAGAAAGAAACACATATGACTCATGGCAACCACTGTGCTTCTATTTTGTCTGCAGGAGGCATGTGTGCTGAGTTGTTCTTTGTCTCATTTACAAAGGTATTGAAAAAAGGCCTCATATGTCCACTCTAGAACTGTACACTTCTCCCACTAATGGCATTAGTTAGTCTGATACAGAAATGGATTATTAACAGAACAACCTAGCCTTACATTTAAATTTACCTTTAACAATTAATCATAATTGGAAATAAACATATTTTGATCTTTGACCTCTAAATCGATTTTTCAGTTCATTTCAAACTTGAGAAAATAAGAATAGCCTTATTTATAGTCTGCTATAACTCTAAAATAAAGAATTCAATGTGTTTTTATGTGAAATACATTCTACCTAAATTTTTCATCTTAGAAAGTATACGAGATGAGACATAAGAAATGAAATACTGAATCAGAATAATATTCCACCTAACCCCTTGTCTTACAGAGATATTAAAGGCTATTTGCAAAGTTTTTTTTTTAAATGAGTTTTAATGAGATCAAAAATTATCTTTGTGATTATAAGGAGGAATAAATTTATCACATAACTTTCTAACCTAGAGTTTTGGACCTAAAATGTTGCATAGGATATCTGTGGCAAATCTAATATTGAATTAGAAAGTTACAGTTCTATTTATGGAAAGAAATTTGGCAAAAATATATGTAAACATCACCAAACAATGTTTTCCATGTTGACTTTTCTCTCTGCTTAGCTGTTTCTGACATTGTATGTGTACCACGGTGTAAGATTACATGAAGTCAACCTAAACAAAGAATTCAGTGAAAAACTCCCAATGGCTCTTACTGTCAAATTCAGGCAACACATGCTATTTTCAAGTTCCTATTTAAAAAAGAGAGCTAATGACGATTACTATCTAACCCAAAGCAACCACACTTGACTCAGTAAGAGATAGGCTGATTTTAAGAAGAAAGCTCCTTTTCCAAGTAATCAGATAGAGTAAAACTAGTTCTAAATACAATAGGAAGAAACTTCCAATCATGAACTAAATGAAATTAAAAATGATCGTATAATAAAATACATCTTTATAACAAAAGTAGTTTTTATTGATGCTTCCCCTATGCTAGAATACATACGTTTCTCTTTTAATCCTCATAACTCTATATAGAAAGTATAATTATTACTTTCAAGCTACAGATGGGAAACTGAGGCTTAAGAAGTTGATATGCCTAACTTGAGCTTATGCAACAGCCTAACTTGAGCTTATGCAACAGCCTAACTTGAGCTTATGCAACAAGAGGTTGAACCTTGTTGCATAAGCTCAATTCCTTGTCCATTCAACTTCATATGCCAAGCTTTAGAGTGAAGATGTATACTACAGCAATAAAAGCAGAAAAGAAAACCTAGCTCAAAACAACCGCATCTGTAAAAATTGAGTTATATCAAAATCTAAACAGAAACAAATATAAATCAGAAAAACCTATGTAAATTATTTGGAAATGTTTCTGGCATGTAATAAGCATTAATAACACCTAGCTAATAATGTTTTACTCCACAACATACACCTATGTGAAAATTAAAGGTATATAATACCTAAGAGCTAAGGACTTCCATTATTTTAAACATTTTTACCTAGGTTACTTGGATTACTTGTTTCCATCTGAGTTGCCAAATTAGCTATTTCTTTGGCAATTAATGTAAATGTATCATACTAGTAAAATTTAGAAATATTAGAAATACATTGTCAGTGGATATATTGTGCTATCTTTTATACATAAAATTGAAACTATTGACCCACATTATTAAGAACTGGACCTTAAATTGTTTGACTTTCTGCTAGGGGAAATGAATTTGCAGTAATATATACCGTCACTCTAATGATTCCCTTTATATTATAATTTTAAAAACATATTTCTAAAACAGTTGATAGGGATTCTTCAAGGATGCAAAGGTTTAACTCAGAAGGCTAAATGGTTAAGTCTGGTTAGGAGTAAAATGTACCTTGAAATAAAATCAATTTTTCACACACCTGGGTACTGACTTTTTAATAGACTAGAACCATGTTTTTAATTTTTAATGTGATACAAATCACTTGAGAATCCAAATGCAAATCCTAATTCATAAGGGGTAGGGTAGGTTTGAGAGTCTAAATGTCTAACAGGCTTCCTGGTAATATTGGTGGTATTCCATAAGCCACACACGCAGCCTCTGGCTGTATGCAGACAATTACTGATTTTTTTTTTTTCCAGCATCTCTTTTCTGGAAACATTCCCTTCTCCTTTCATCAACACTGGCAATGTGGCAGCCACCACATTCACACTTGCTCATCACTTATACCACGGGGATGAGCCCTAAACTCAACAAATCTGTCCTCTTTTCAAATATTGGGAACTGAGATCCAGACAAAGTCAATTCAGTATTTCTCAATTACTTCATGATTTTACATAAATTACATAGCACGTGTTGGTAGTTTTCTACCTATGAGACTGAACCAGAAAAAGCTATTCTGCGACCAAGGAGAAAAATAAAGCATGACATACAGAGAGAAGTAGACATGATAGGCACCAAAAGAGAAATTTAATGGATTATTTAGTGTGTTGCCATTCTAATTCTATTCCTGAGGCCCAGGTATATTGCTGCCCTAATAAATTACCTTTTTGCTCAAGCTGAGTGGGTTTCTATTTTATACAACCTAAGGAGTACTAACTTTATGCTCTAAAGTGTAATGTATTTTATCTCTGTACAGCTAAAAGCACATAAGATTGGGATCCATAATCACAGCCTCATTTATGTGAAGTGCTAAGAATCTGTGCTAAGAGGGAAAAAGTATGTATGTCACAATATATATTATACATGTGCAAATTTTTGTAAAGAATTTTTGGATCAAATTTATTTCAGCGCATCTGTTACTTTAGAACTTGGTGCTAAATAAATAAAGATAACAATTATTGAACTTACAGATGTGCAATGATAGAAAAATCTATTAAGTGCCACTTTAGAGTGAATATTATATTTCCGTAAGCTAAATAGACTTTTTAAAAATGTATGCATTTTTTTCTTTAAGAAGCTCACTAGTTAATTAGAAGGATGAAAAACCTTTCATTAAATGTATTTGTGGATTGCTAACAAAGGCACCAGAATGGTATTCTCCTTTAAATAAAGGTATTTAAAACTACTCTGGTGCTTAAATTGTTATTCACAGGATCTATTTTTTTTTTTTTTTTTTTTTTTTTTTACTGCTTAAAAGTTTAGGCTGATTAAGCAAAATGTTTACAAATAAGCAATGCCATAAAAACATCTCCAGTTTTTGGGCTGTAGCCAGATCAGCTTCCTATAAACATCCAATGTTGAATTTTATAACTAAATAGCTAATAAACCCATCTAACCTTAAATCCTAAAATGAATTCATACATTTATAGCAATCAGATCATTTCAGTTACACAGGTGTTATAAAGCTATAACAGAAACTAGGATCTAAATAAAATAGCAGATCTCATATTCTTCAAGTATTTAAACTAATTCCAATGCAAGCTCAAAGTTGGTTTTTTCATCGTAAACACAACGAATTACATTATTTGAATAAATCACCAACATTAAATTCCAAAAGCAAATGTGTATTATAAAATTGGCCTTGCAAAATAGTAACTACAGGCTGGTCCTCAGGTGAATTTGCAGTCAAAAATTCACATTGTATAGGTAACCCATAAAAATGAGTCATAAATTTACAGTACAGTTGTTAGAGATTGGTAGTACTTTCAAAGATCTTAAAAAGGCAAACAAAAATCTTCTCTAGAGGAGCACATCTTCATCTTAGAACTCAAAGAATTCTCATCAACAATTTCTCCACAAACTATGAGCAAATCTAAGAAAGAAAAAAATGTAAAAATACTCAAGGAGATAATACACTATGTGTAAGAATCAGTCCATCCCCCCTTAAAAAAAATCAAAAATCAAACAACAGAAATAGACCATACATTCATCATATAATCACATTATTAGAATAAAAAGTAATTATGCTGGCTAGAATTTGAAAAATAAAATACAAGGTGAACTCTATCTCTAGGGTTCTGGAAGCTATAAGGAAAAGTAAAGGAGTTTTGAAAATAAAGAACTCACAGAAACTAAAAATATAAAAATTGAATGAGAAACTCAATTAATGGCTATATCATTATATTGAAAACAACAGAGAGAGTTAGCAAGATAGTGGACAAGTGAGAAGAAATTAAACAGAGTATAGCTCATAGAGAAAAAAATGTGGAAACTATGAAAAATAGGTTAGGAAATGGTAAAATTAATGAATTAGTAAAAAGAGAATGCCTGAGAATACTCCCTAACTAATAAAAGATATCATATCCAAAATTCAAGAAGTCCAATATATTATTTGTAGAACAAGTCAAAAGAAATCCACATCCAGAAATGTCTGCAGAACATCAAATAAAAAGATACATTAAAAAATGTGAGGGAAAAAAGGCAGATTATGTTCAAAGTATTGAAAAATGAACAGCTAACCTTTTAGCAATAGAAATGCAAGACAATTTCAAATGACAGATCAGACCAAATCTAACAGACAATAAAAAAGAGAAAATCTTTCAAACTAATTCTACTACTTCTGGAAACACCGGATATTAAAATTAAAAAAAAATATATATATATATATATATATATCATAATAAAGGCAAATAACAGACACATTTTACTCATAAATATGGATGCAATATCCTAAACAAAAGATCATAATAGCAAATTGAATCCAAATGTATTTTTCAAAAAATATAGCTTGGCCAACATTATATTCTGGTTATATGAGAACAGATCAATATTTTCAATTTCATACATTCAATTTGACAAATTAACATATTAAAAGAGAGGAAAGATGATCATTTACTTAGGCTGAAGAGAAATGTTTAATAAAGTTTAATACCCATTCATGATACATATTGTTAGGAAATACGAAATAGGAAAGAATATCTTTAACCTTATAAAAATGATATACATAGGGTAAATATTTTCCTGAAAGGGGAAAGATTTAAAGAGTTCCTTTTATAAGCAGGACTAAGATAAAGATGCACAATGTCAGTACTCTTATGCAACATTGTATTAGAAGTCATAGCAAGTGCAATAAGACAAGAAAAAAAATGGAGACATACAGATGCAAATTGGGAAAGATGTAGCCTTTTACATAAAAAATGAAGTCTTTAAATTACTATAAATAACTTCGTAAATTGGTTGTATATAAAATTCACATTTAATTAAATATTAATACAACATTTGTCAGTTGCATTTCTAATTACCAGTAACAAACATCCTAATAATACAATTAAAGAGAGATGATAATTTACAATATTATCACAGAATATCAAGTATCTTTTCAAATATTCGAAACTACTAAAGGGAAATTGCTTCAGTAAAGGATATTAAAGAACACTTCAATATATGGGATGATGTGCCAAGTTCAAGCCTACAAGAATGTAGTGTTTGAAAATAGTATATCGTTTGCTAATAATCATATCCAATATAGTTCCAATGTATAACAAGGTTATTCACGATCTGATGATAAGATGATTTTAAATTTTATATGGAAGAGTAAAGGGCCAAAAATAACCAGAAAGAACAGAGACAAAGAATTGCTCAACTAGCTAATGGGAATTATTATAAAGCTATAATAAATATGATAGTGTAGAACTATAATAAATGACAATAGTGTGGAGATAAACTGTGTGACACCCAAAATAGAACAGAGAACTCAGAAACATATCCATACATGTTGATTTTTGACAGAAGTGACATTTTAGATCAGTAGGGAAAGGGATGATTGGAGAATAAATGACTATCCATATGGAAAGAAGAAAAAATTGAAGCCACTTCGCACTATATAAACATAAACTGCAGAAAATGAAAGATAAATGTCAAAGTGAAATGTTTAAATAACTACTTGAAAAAATTCATTTGGAATGTGTTTAGGTTTAGTGGGATGAAAAAGTTTATTTAAAATTTGTTTAAGGCTGTTCTGCCTATGGAGTTACCATTCTTTTATTCCTTTGCTTTCTTAATAAACCTGCTTTCACTGTACTCCATAGAAAAAAATAATAAAATAAAATAAAATACATTTTTTTAAAAAAGAGTTGATCATAAATGAGAAGACCTATAAATCTGACTATACCAAAATTGAGAATTGTTATAAATCAAAAGACATATTAAAACAAGTGAAAATATTATAAACTGGGAGAAAATATTTGTGATACAGATAACCAACAAAATATTAAGATGTTACTTAAAAAAAAAATTTTCCACAACTCAGTATGAAAAACTTTTAAAAGATAGAAAACATGTTCAAAGGCATAAAGAGACTTTCCACAGAAGAGAAAATGTATATAATCCATACAAATATTAATAGTGATCCCAGAAATACAAAACATGACTATAGTAAAGTACCAGTTTACATGCACTTAATAACAAAAATTAAAATGAATGACCACTCCAAGGGGAGGAGATGCGTCAATCCAGGTTTTATGTGAGTCCAGAGGTTTATTTAATTTGGTAGTTCATTCTCTAAGAAAAATACATAAAAAATTAGCTAACAACAAATTAGTTGCACTTTATAATATTTATTTCGAATGAGAAAAAGAAATCAAACCAAATTACAGGTTTTAAAAAGCTGACAATACCACAAATGACATAGGCCAAAATAAAAAATTTTTAAAAATTTCCTTTTGAACACATATATATAGTACTATTTCCTTAAATACTTTGGCTGCATACTTTTTAATTTTATAACAACAACTTTGAAAACTTTTGGCAAACAGGATAGAAAGATAATTCCAATTATTTAAGGATCATTACAATTTGGTTTTAATACCGATAGTATAGAAAAGTTTCAGCTTTATGACTAGTTATTAGTAATAACCACATTGATTTTTTAAAGATTTTTGTCAAATTTGGGAAAACCTCTCTATGTTTATTTTCTATATAAGCTGTGAGATTTTAGAGCATTTAAAGTTTTCTTGTGCAGGGAACTATATTAAAGAATTATGAACTCATTAACTAGATTATTGATGATAGCCTCCTCATGTGGTGGATTTTATGTTATATTCATCAAAGGTAGTATTTGGGGTCACATTAGCAGGAAATATACATCATTTTTATATGAGCAATGGCATCTGGGGCTTATAGAACACGATACATCAGATATACCAAGATATACTCCCACATGTTGAGGTGCATAAAACGTGAGACTTGAAGACACTGACCCATTTATTTGTAGAATGCCTAAATATTTATGTCCTACAATGCATAGGCCATCTAAAAGATTCTATTGTGTAAAATACTTTTAACAATTGCATATTTATAATTGTATATGTGAGTCACTGAGTGTATACCTGATGAGAGGAAGCTTCTGTTTTGACTAAGCATCAAAAAGAACCAAACGGGCTGGGCATGGTGGCTCACGCCTGTAAACCCAGCACTTTGGGAGACCGAGGTGGGCGGATCACGAGGTCAGGACTTTGAGACCAGCCTGGACAATATGGTGAACCCCCTCTCTATGAAAAGTACAAAAAAAAAAAAAAAAATTAGTTGGGCGCAGTGGCGCGTGCCCGTAGTCCCAGCTACTGGGGAGGCTGAGGCAGAAGAATTGCTTGAACCTAGAAGGCGGATGTTGCAGGGACAGAGCGAGACTCCATCTCAAACAAAACAAAACAAAACAAAAGAACCAAAGCCTTTGCTTGCAATTTTAAATATCTTTGACTGGAAAAATTTTACATTCATATAATTCAAATTTTATTTCTGAATTCATACATTTCCAAACTTATTTCCTCTCCACTCACACATGTGTTTGGCGCCAGGTACTGTAGAGCAAGTTCCTATATTAGGGCAATCTCAGGTCCTAAGTATTGTGAGATGATACCAGCTGAGTTAGCACAATGCATAGCAGGAGAGTTCCTGGAAGGCTTTCCTATACCAGTATGGCACGCAATAACTAAGTATCCAGGAAAGTGACTCTAGAAGTCACATAAATATATTCCTCTACACCTGCTAATCACTTTAGCTTAACCACCAAAATCCCAATGGCCATTTCATTGTCATTTATAAGGTAGGGAAGTATGAGCAAGAAAAAAACCACATGGGAAAAAGCAGCAAACTTCTTCAATAGCAGTCAAGATGCTTATATTATATAGTTAACCAAAACATATGGCTAGTGAATATATTGCTAAGGCCTTTCCAAAGGCCTGGCTACATGTACGAGAAACATCTAAAACTGGAAAATAAGAAAGTTGAAAGCAATAAATTTTTTTGAAGTTATAATCAAATTCTTATCAAAGAAAGCTTGCATAGCTGTATAAATATTAGACAAAGTAGACTTTATGTCAAAAAGTACAGGTAAAGGCGGTGATTTCATAAAGATAAAACATAATCATTTTAAATTTAAAAAGGTATTCAGGTAATAACAAAACAAGAAAAAAATAGACAAATCCACAATGAGGCAAGTAAAATTTCCTTACAACATCTCTATTGAGACATAATTCACATAAAATAAAATTCACCTCTCTAAGGTGTGCAGTCTAGAGGTTTTTAATGTTCATAGAATTATGCAAACATAACTACTATCTAATTTCAAAAACATTTTTATCACTCCCAAAAGAAACTCCATTCACATTAGTAGTTACTCTCAATTGAACTCCTTCCCCAGCCTTTGACAATCACTAATAGAGTTTCTCTTTCTATGGATTTACTTACTTTGGACATTTTATATATATGGGATTATACAATATGCAGTCTTTTGTGACTGGTTTCCCTCATATAGCACAATATTTTTGAGGTTCATCCATGTTGTAGCTTGTATCATTACTTCATTCATTTTCATGGCTGAATAAAGAATACACCACATTTTGTTTGTCCATTTATCCGTTAATAGACTTCTTTTTTTTTTTTTTTTTTTTTCATATTTTAACTATTACGAAAAAGGCATCTGTGAACGTTTTGGTGCGAGTTTTTGTGTGGATGTGTTTTCAGTCACCCGGGACATGTTTAGGAAAAGAATTCTCCCATCATATATTAGCTTTAGGTTTAACCTTTTGAGGAATTTCTAAACTATCTTCTACAGTGCCTGTACCTTTTACAATCCTACAGGCAAGATTGGATAGTTCCAATTTCTCCACATCCTTGACAGAACTTATTATTGTCTGTCTTTTTTGTTTTAGTGATTCTAGTGAGTGGGAAGTGGTATTACACCGTGGTTTTAATTTGCATTTCCCTCATGGGTAGTGAGATTAATAATCTTTTCATAAGCTATTTTGCCTCTTGTATACCATATTTGGAGAAATATCTATTCAATTTTTTTAATCCATTATTCTATCAGGTTGTGTGATGTTTTCTAGCTGAGTTGTAAGAGTTTTTATATATATTCAAGATACAAATCCTTTATAATTTGCAAGTATTTTCTCCATTTTGTGGTGGTCTTTCACCTCTTTAATGATGTGCATTAAATCACAAACGTTTTTAATTTTGATGACTTTTATGTGTTTTTTTCTTTTGTTGCTTATACTTAGGGCATCTAACTGAGAAACTGTTGACTAATCCAAGGTCATGAAAATTTACTCGTGTTTTCTCCTAAGAGTTTTATATATTTTTCTCTTAAATTTAGGTCTTTGGGCCCTTTTTCGTTAGTTTTTATACATGATGTGAGGCAGATAAATAAATTCATTTTCCATGTGGATATCCCATCCCCTTGTACTAGAACCATCCACAGAAACTCTTCGATCCTCATTAAATTGGCTTGACACCCTAGTCAAAACCAATTCATTGTAAATGCAAAAAAAAAAAAAAAAAAAAAAAAAAAATCCTGGAATTTCAATTCTGTTTTACTGATCTATATGTCAATCCTTATGAGAGTATCACATTATATTGATACCTATTCTTGGAGACAGTTTTAAGATTAAGAAGTGTGAGTTCTTTAATTTTGTTCTTTTTAAAATTTGTTTTGGTTGGAAAAGTAAACATTTCCATGTGAATATTAGAAACAGCTTGTTAAGATCTGTAAAACCAACCACTGGGATTTTGAAAGACATTTAATTGAATCTTTAGATCAGTTTGGAGAGTACTGTCATCTTAGCTATATGTGTATAATACATAAGAAAAGAAAACAATGTATGTGACTATTAAAATATAGAAGGGCTGTTCATCAAGTCACTGTAAACTAAATAAAAACACAGTTACAAGATGACACAGGATATTTTCAACACATATAATTAAGAATTCAGATCCTGAATATATAAAGAATTCCTGTAAATAAGTTAGAAAAAGAAAGCGAACACAAATAAAATGGTCCTAAGACTAAAATAACTATTTTGTGTAAATGGATATCCAAATGACACAATAGCCATATGCAAATGTACTCAACTTAATTACCAATAAAATAATACAAATTAAAAATAACATGAGAAAGCAGTACATGGTTACCAAGCTAACTAAAATTGATAAGAATAAGAATAAGAAAATGCTAGTGTTGGTGAGGATATGGGACAACAGAAACTCATACACTGTAGGTATATTCACTTTTGAAAATAGTTTAAAATTATTCAGTAATATTGAAAATAATTTCACATTATCTAATTAAAATAAAGAAAGCCTAGATAGTTTTGTAAATGTACATAAAAAACACGTACTATAATGTTCGTAGCATCGTTGATGCTATAGCCCCAAACAGGAAATAATCCAAACATCCATTCACAGTAGAGTGAATAAATAAATGGTAGTATGTTGACAAACTAGAATGCTCTCCAACAATAAAAATTAACTATATTCACATCAATAAAATGGCTTTCATAAACATGGAATTTAGCAGAAAATAAAAGTCAACGAAGGATTCAACATAATTTCATTTTAATTCCACTCAAAAAAAGAAAAAACAATATTATAATTTAAAATATTTGCAAACAGATAGTAATGCTGCAAAGAAAAAAATAAGATTTGAAAGGAAAGGGTAAAAGCAAGAAGAAACATACAATAGGTCTATGAGTTAACTGGCGAGTTTCTAATTCTTAACTTGGGTATTGTTTAAATGTGTGTTTGCCCGAATCCAGCAGCACATCAAAAAGCTTGCCCACCACCATCAAGTAGGCTTTATCCCTGGGATGCAAGGTTGGTACAACATACGCAAATTAATAAATCTGGTTCATCACATAAGAAGAACTAAAGACAAAAACCACCTGATGATCTCAAAAGATGCCGAAAAGGCTTTTGATAAAATTTGACATCCATTGTGAGCTAAAAACTCTCAATAAACTAAGTATTGAAGAAACATACCTCAAAATAATAAGAGCCATATATGACAACCCCACAGCTAACATCATACTGAATGGGCAAAAGCTGGAAGCATCCCCCCTGAAAACTGGCACAAAACAAAAATATCCTCTCTTACCACTCTGATTCAACATAGTATTGGAAGTTCTGGCCAGGGCAATCAGGCAAGAGAAAGAAATAAAGGGCATCCAAATAGGAAGAGTGGTAGTCAAACTATCCCTATTTGCAGATGACAAAGATGTGAAAAGCAATTGCAACAAAAGCAAAAATTGACAAATGGGATCTAATTAAACTAAAGAGCTTCTGCACAGAAAGAAAAGAAAAGAAAACAGTATACAGACAACCCGCCGAATGGGAGAAAATTTTCACAAAGTATGCAGCTGGCAAAGGTCTATATCCAGCATCTATAAGTAACTTAAACAAATTTACAAGAAGAAAACAACACCATTAAAAAAGTGGACAAAGGACATGAACAGACGCTTTTCAAAATAAAACATATATGTGGCCAACAATCATATGAAAAAAAGCTCAACATCACTGATCATTAGATAAATGCCAATCAAAACCACAATGAGATACCATCTCACACCAGTCAGAACGGCAATTATAAAGTCAGAAAAGTAACAGATGCTGGCAAGGTTATGGAGAAAGGAATGCTTATACATTGTTTGTGGGAGTGTAAATTAGTTCAACCATTGTGGAAGACAATGTAGTTATTCCCCAAAGACCTAAAGACAGAAACAACATTTGACCCAGCAATCCCATTACTGGGCATATACCCAAAGAAATATAAATCATTCTACTGTAAAGACATATTCTCGTCCTCTTTCTGCCATCTTTCTGCGCCGCCACAATGGTGCACATGAATATCCTGGCTGATGCTCTCAAGAGGATCAACAATGCGGAAAAGAGAGGCAAACACCAGGTGCTTATTAGGCCGTGTTCCGAAGTCATCTTCCGGTTTCTCACTTTGATGATGAAGCATGGTTACATTGGCGAATTTGAAATCATTGGTGATCACAGAGCTGGGAAAATTGTTGTGAACCTCACAGACAGGCTGAACAAGTGTGGAATGATCAGTCCCAGAATTCATGTGCAACTCAAAGATCTAGAAAAATGGCAGAATAATCTGCTTCCGTCCCACCAGTCTGGTTTCATTATACTGACAACCTCAGCTGGCATCATTGACCATGAAGAAGCAAGACAAAAACACACAGGAGGGAAAATCCTGGGATTCTTTTTCTAGGGATGTAACACATATATTTACAAATAAAATGCCTCATAAAAAAAAATGCATGCACATGTATGTTCAGTGCAACACTATTCACAATAGCAAAGACATGGAATTAACCTAAATGCCCATTAACAATAGGCTGCATAAAGAAAATGTGGAACATATATACTGTGGAATACTAGGCAGCCATAAAAAAGAATGAGATCATGTCTTTTGCAGGGAAATGGATGGAGCTGGAGGCCTTATCCTTAGCAAACTAACACAGGAATAGAAAACCAAATACTGCATGTTCTCACTTATAAGTGAGATCTAAATGATGAGAACACATGGATACATAGAGGAGAACAACACACACTGGGGCCTGTAGGAGGGTGAAGGGTGGGAGGAAAGAGAAGATTTTTAAAAAATAACTAATAGATACTAGGCTTAATACCTGGGTGATGAAATAATCTGTACAACAAACCCCTATGAAACAAGTCTTCCTGTGTAACAAACCTGCACATGTACCCTGAACTTAAAAATAAATAAACGAAGTTAAATAAATGTGTGATTGCTTTACGATTATTCCTTAAACTATACATTTGGGATTCTTATGCAAGTGTGTAATATATTTTTTCTTTTTTTTCTTTTTTTGAGACGGAATTTCACTCTTGTTGCCCAGATTAGAGTGCAGTGGTACAATCTTGGCTCACTGCACAATCTTGGCTCACCGCCTTCTGGTTTCAAGTGATTCTTCTGCCTCAGTGCCTCAAATAGCTGGGATTACAGGCGCCCACCACCACGCCTGGCTAATTTTTACATTTTTAGTAGAGACGGGGTTTAACCATGTTGGCCAGGCTGGTCTCGAACTGCTGACCTCAAGTGATCTGCCCGCCTTGGCCTCTCAAAATGTTGGGATTACAGGCGTGAGTCACTGTGCCAGGCCATATGTTATAATTTTTAAATGTGTAAAAATAATGTGTGGGGTAGCATTAGTCAGGAAAAGACTATAAGAAGGGGAAGTATAGGTAATCACTAGTTGAATGAGTGAGGAAATACCAGTCAAAACAACCTATTTTCTTTCAACAGATGTGCATTGAATGAACTGACTTGAATGACTGACTGCAGAGTCATGGTACAGAACATGGGCTGGTTCCAGGACTTGTGGAAACCAACAGGTGCAGGAGCCTGAGTGCTATATTTAACTATTTAGTTTTATTAATTAAATTTGTTTCCTACTAAATGTTTTAACATTTTCTTAATCTCATTACTCATTGAATGCAAGAGTAATTCTTGACAACATATCTATCTATCTATCTATCCATCTATCTATCTATGTCCCATGTTTTATTCCTCTTCAATTTGGAAAAACAGCTTATTTAGTAGATGTCTGATACATAATACACAGGAATTAATACCAAATTTGCACACGTGCTCCATTATAAAATGACTTTCTATTATTTAATGATTATCTAAAATCTAATGATTTTTACCAGAATCATCTAAAACCCTTTTAAAACTTCTTTTATTTTAATTAAAGCTGGTCTCTTAGTTAAGTGAATATGTCCTTCATGCCACAAAGTGACCTCCTGCCCAAAGCATTCTATTCAACTGAGAAAAGGACATATGATATGTCTTTCTCCTGAAGGTAGTGCTCATGTACCCTGGCATGAATACTGCAAATTCTGTTCTATTAAAAGTAATGAAGTAGGAATGTCAGTACAATTATCTGCAAACAGTTTGTGTCCAGGCTTTTTCACAGTTCAGGGTAATAACTGCTGTAGGCTTATAAAATTGATGTGCAGCATAGCCTAACTGCACGATGTTTATGTGGATGTTAACTCATAGTTGACTTTTTTTTTCTTCAGATACCCAAAAGGCCTACCTAGAAGATGATTTTGGTCTCAAAATCAGTTACTAGAAGTGAATTGGGGAGTATCCAGTTCACAATATTTAGACAACGGCTGTGTGTATGTATGTGTGTATAGTGTTTTACACTGTTTATGAAAAGGTTTTTTTAATATGTGTTTATATATATGTGTATGTAAACACACTTTTTTTTCATGCTGTAGTAGTATCAATCACGGAGTTGGAGATAGGCTGACTAGTTTTTGCTAATTGTATGATTTGGTGCAATTACTTAGATTTTTCTTTGCCCTAGCCTCCTCAGATACAACAAGGGAAGATAGTATTACTTAACTCTTAGAATTACGCTAACAACCTTATATGAATACTAAATGAGATCAAACTTGCATGCCATTTATCCTAACATTGGGCATATAGTATCTAATAAATGTTAGCTGTTAGCAGTAATAGTAAAAATATTATCAGTAATAGTAAAAATAAAGAAAATACTGATATATACATCCCATGCATATCTAGATTTACTTTTATTGATAATAATTGATAAAAATGTTTCTTTTCTTTGACAACCCTCTATTTCATAGATAAACCAATCTTGCAGAATCAGTACAGAGAGAAAAATTGTAGTCAGACTTCTAAGATGCCTGTAATGACTCTCGCCTCATATTATTCATGCCCTTTTCTAATTCCCTCCACTTGCATCTGGGAAGAACCTAGTAACCTACTTCCAGTGAATTGAGTAAAGCAAAGGTGATGGGATGGTACTACCAAGATTAGATTAGTGATTGCCATCATGCTAGCACACCTCTCTCTTGTCTTTTTGCTTGTTTGCTCTGATGACGCAAGCTGTTATGCTGTGAGTTGCTCTACAGAGTAGCCCAAGTGGCAAGAAATTGAGGGCAACCTCTGCCCAATAGCCAGCAAATAACTGAGACTCTCAGAGAAACTGACGTCTTCAGTATGACAACCATGAGCAACTGAATTTTGCCAGGGACCATGTGGATGGGCTTTTTTTTTCCAGTTGAGCCTTTCTATATCTGCAGTCCTAAATCCCACCTTGATTGCAACTTGAACCAGAACACTCAGTCTAGCCTCACCTGGATTCTCAAACTATGAGACAATAAACGTTTTCGTTTTAAGCCACTAAGTTTAGGTAGTTTGTTGTGCAGCAACAAATAACTAATATAAGTTATTATATTATATTATATTATATTATATTATATTATATTATATTATAATATATAATATATAAACAAGAGCCATGTTTTCCAGTATACCAAATAATCTCTAAAGAGAAATTAGGGGAGATTTTGCTTACTCTGTTTCTTTAAATCTAAGCCTTGCTTTTATTCTTTTTAAAGCATCTCTACTTCCATAAAAAATGAATCCAAACAATAATTATTTTAGAAACTGTCTTTGTACCCAACTGATGTATTTACGACATTAAAAATGACTACTTTTATGGGTTTAAAGGCTTTATAAAGATTTATATATGATTTTCTGGAGGGAAATTGGAAATAAAAAAGGATAACAATAGGATATTAGGCAATAAGCAAGTCCAGAAACAAAGTAATTTATCTTCGTAGCATTAGCAGTTAACACAGAGTCTGGCACACAGAACACAACACAGGTTTGTTTTTCTTGCTCTATGAAAACAATCGTATTTTTTTAAAATAAGAACTATGTAAATAGAGTACAGATTTTAGAGCCAGGACTATTTTATTTCAAATGCTGCTTTTTCCCACCACTAGCTATGTGACCTCAGGCAAGCCACTGTTCCCTTAGAAACGGAAAATTACAACTGAATTTCATTTTATAAAAAGAAAAAATTGAGAAAGTTTGTTGAGAGGGACATAGTTCTTGTATTAGTCCGTTTTTATGCTGCTGATAAAGACATACCTGAGACTGGGAAGAAAAAGAAGTTTAATTGGACTTACAGTTCCACATGTCTGGGGGAGGCCTCAAAATCACGGCAGGAGGTAAAAGGCACTTCTTACATGGCAGTGGCAAGAGAAAATGAGGAAGAAGCAAAAGTGGAAATCTCTGATAAGCCCATCAGATCTCATGAGACTTATTCACTATCATGAGAATAGCATGGGAAAGACCAGTCCCCATGATTCAATTACCTCCCCCTGGGTCCCTCCCACAACACATGGAAATTCTGGGAGATACAATTCAAATTGAGATTTGGGTGGGGACACAGCCAAACCATATCAGTCCTGATAGATATTAAAATATTATAATGATAATTTTAAATGAATGTTTATAGAAAAATAATAGGCACACAGTTCAGTGACTCAATATTAAGTGTCCATTAGTCATTCTAAGTACAGTTTGGTAATTTAAGAGTAGCAAATATAGGATTTCAAATAATTTAGGGAAAAAGGATATTTGGATAATAGGATGTTTAAATAATGGGATATTTACAAAAAACAAAAGACATGGAATACTTTATGACACATAAAAATTACCATGTTAAAACTCCAAAAATAAACTTGTTAGTATATTGAAATAATAAATTAACGCAAACAAGACCATTAACCTGTAAGAAATGTGTTCAAAGGATATAAAGCATAAATCCATGGGAAAACATACATGATTGCCTAGTACATCCGGGAAAAGGGACAGATTACCTCTCCTTTAAGTTGCAATCATGAAAGAGCATATAAAGCACTGACTTATAATTGCTTATTGGTTAGATTGCCAAAGATGAAAAGCAATGGTAGGATCAAATCTGTGTCATGATGTAGGAATGTTACCCAAACACCAGGGTTTGATTGGGGTTCTAATACTCACTGCATAACCAGCCAATAATTAAGACAATGAATATTACCATGGAAGAAGCCTTTATTCAGATGCTGCAGCTAAGGAGATGGAATATAAATCTTGAATCTATCTCCCCAATTCTCTGACTAAAATTGAGGGTTTATATAGTGAGGAAGGAATGTAGCTATGTGTAGGAAAATGGGAATTAGGGAGAGAAGGAAGAGGATTTGGTCAACAGGAAGCAGATGATCAGTTAAAAAGCAGGACTTAGGGGTTAAGGAAGAGGCATTTCAGCTCCTTAATACTATCTGGGAAGCCTGAGGGTTGGTTTCCCTAGGAGGGAATTCACATAAGACAAATGCAAGTTTCTAGCTTTAAGACCAGGAAGGTCAATTTCTATGTTTATTCAAACAAAAACAACAATAAAAACAAAAACCAATTGTAAATATAAGTTCTATGGGGAAATTGAACCTGTTTCAGGGAAACAAACTTTTATAAACTCTATGTGAGACAATACAATGAACAAGTCTTTACTGAGGGGCATTTGTCACTATCTATGATAATTAAGAATCCACACACCTCTCTAGGCCAGGCACAGTGGCTCATGCCTGTAATCCCAGCATTTTGGGAGTCTGAGGTGCGTGGATCACTTGAGGTCAGGAGTTTGAGATCAGCCTAGCCAACATGGTGATACCTTGCCTCTACTAAAAATGTAAAACATTAGCAGGTGGTGGCATCTGTAATCCCAGCTACTTGGAAGGCTGAGGCAGGAGCATCACTTGAACCTGGGAGGCAGAGGCTGCAGTGAACCAAGATCGTGCCACTGCACTCCAGCTTGGGAGGCAGAGCGATACTCACCAAAAAAAAAAAAAAAAAAAAAAAAGAGAGAGAGAGAGAACCCACAAACCCACACACCACTCTTCTAGAAAATTCTGAGGGGATGGTTATAGTGGCATAAAGTTGGAGTTTCCAAAATCAAACTGTAAAAACAGACACAGAAAGTAGGATAGCAAAATGCAACCTCACAGCAAGCAAACACAACAAAAATGGATAGTAAAGTATCTCCATGGACTCCAAAATACAAGCAGATGGAACAAACCACCAATAACAATATTATTGCATTGTACAAAATGTCTAGGAGGGTGAGAATAAAGCCAATGGACATCTAAATGACCTGGAAAAGATTCTCACCAGAAAACAGTCACTACAAGTGAAACTTGGTAAGATGAAAAATTAAGATTGTTATAAACTCCACAAAGCAAACAACATGTTTTCTTCAACAACAACAAAATGTAAGAAAAAAAAAGGGATAACGGGATGCCCAGGAAATATTATATCAGGTTCCTGATTCAAGTAAACTATAAAACAACTAACAACTGAAAATATGAACACTGACTAGCTAGATACTTGAGGATTTTTAAAAAGAACTATTTTAATATGTACAAGTTATATCACAGGTTACAATTAAAAGTCAGTATCTCTTAGAGACTTATATTGAAATATGTATAGATGAAATGGCATGATTTGCTTTATAAAAAGCAATGCTAATCTTAAAAATGATATTCTTCAAAATAAAATGGGAAGGGAAGAAGTGGATGGGAATATAGGTGAAACAACACATGCTGTTTGTTGATAATGATTGAAAGAGAATGCTGATTACTTATGGGTTTTGTACTATTCTTTTTTAGTACATGTTTAACATTTTTGATAATACGTTAAAACTACATACACCATTGACTTGGTAATTTTACTTCTATCAGTTTATCTACAGATATACTAACAAATATAATTGTGAAACAGATGTAAAATGAAAAGCAAAAAATCTAGAACTAACTTAAAGGAGAGGTTGTACCCGGTTGAAAAACATAATCTGTTATAACAAATGATAGAAATATATAGGTATTAAATAGCAAGCTTCCTGTGGACTAACCATAATGTTAAAAAAAGAAACTTGCACCAAATTATTTATCCTAAGTAATATATTAAATCTACATATAGCAGTCCTCCCTTATCTACGACTTCACTTTTCATGATTTCAGTTATCCACAGACAACTGCAGTTCAAAAATATTAAATGGAAAATTTTAGAAATAAACAATTTATAAGTTTTAAATTGCATGTCGTTCTGAGTAGCATGATGAAATCTCGCATCATCCTGCTCCGTCCCACCCAGGATGTGAATCATCCTTTCATCCAGCACATCTATACTGTACGGTATGAATGTATAGAAAAAATTACAGTATATATAGAGAGGTCAGTAAAATCTTCAGTTTCAGGTATCCACCGGAAGTCTTGAAACGTATTTCCTGTGGAAAAGGGCAGACTACTATATATAAATTTAGGTCTGTGAGATATATATATAAAATTAAATAAAGTGTGTGTATATATGCTTGTAAATATATATACACACACACACGTGTGCATGCACACACAACAACACATATACATTGTATGTCCCTAGAATATTTTTGGTAGAATATGCACCAAATTTGTATCAGTGGCAAGTTTTATAACATGCTTTTTTTGTTTTATTTTGTTTTCATTATCACTTATCCATTTATTCACTCATTCATTTAACATATATTTATTTAGCATATACTATTGTCATGTACTATTGTAGGCATTAGAATATGCTACTTAACAACACAAACATAAATCACTGTTCTCCCAGAAATATAATCTTGAGAGATGGAAAATATACCAGATAAATAGGTAAGAATTATAGTATGTGAAGAGAGAAACAGAAAAGGAGTGGGAGAGGGAGACTGATGAATTTTTAGATAGAATGGCGAGGGAAAGTCACATTGAAAGGGCAACTTTTAAGTAAAGACCTGAAGGAAATGTGGGAAATAAGCTTAGTGATTTTCTTGGCAAAAAGCCGTAAAGCAGAGAGAGCAGCAATTAGAAGATTTTGTAGCAAGATTATGTCTTCTAAATTTGAGAAACAGCTTGGAGAACAGTGTGGCTGAGAGGAATGTGGGGAACGGTTGTAGGAGATGAATTCAGAGAGGAAGCTGGGCACTGAACCTTGTAGTAAAGATTTAGTATTTTACAATGAGAGAGATGGGAAAGGGCATCAGATCTTTCTTGTTTCTGGAATACTCGCTTTGGAGATTTTCCTTTTATAGTTGTTTTGTTGTGATTTATAAGAAGTTTGTATTATTTTTCATAGGAAGATCCTTATAAAAAGACATCTGCAATTGTCTTCATTTAATTTGAAAGTGTTATGATTTTCAAAAAAAAAAAAAAAAGGCTTTCTATTAGCTTGGCTGTCAATGGCCATTCATCTGTGTGAGAACCACAGAAATCAAACCTTGAGTCATTTTTAAATAGTCTTGAGTTTACCTCTAATAATCTTCACTATTCTTTCTTGTAACCACCTGCTAAAACTCATCTCTTCACTTGTCACTGCACCTAGATCTACTCTGTGTTTATTCTGTGTAACTCCCAATAATAGAAATACCTGCATGCAGACACAAGATGTTGCTTTTATGAACAGAAATTCATTTTCCCAACAAGTGGTTTTACCAACCAATCACTTACAAGCTATAAGCAATTATATCATGCTAGTCACATGTCTTGTGTATCACCTAAAGAGAGAGTTACATCTTTCTAAAGTCATTCGGTAAGATGGCATGTCCTCATGAAGAGAAAAGTAATATCCCATATATGACCATCTCCCCTCTAATAAGATAGTAGAGCTTTCTTTCAATGGTCACCTCATGGTGTGTTTGCCAGTATAGCCCTTGCTAAACCTTATTTAGTGCTGGTTCCTAATTGAGTAGTTAAGTGTTGGTATAGACAGGTTTTATTTATGAGTCAAGAAAGAAAAGAAAGATGTGTGTTGCTATCAAGTTTTAATTGAAGCACACTTTACTATCTTTTGACTAAGTACCTCATTGCCATTTTCATAATGATCACAACCTTGAGAGAAAGCTCTTCTGATAACTGCAGGCTGGTAATGAGAAAGCATGCTGTGCTGTAGCTAAATGACAGCTGAGATTTCCCTCACAATAATATATAATCCATGAAGAGATTAGAATTAAATGGAATTGTCCTGTTTTAAGCAGTCTAAAAGGAGCCTTTGATGTGAACTTGCAGCTTAATGTTGAAATGTAAAGCTCTGTCACTCTCTCCTTATGTTTAAAGAAATGGCATGATTATTACCTCTCCTCACCTCCACCAAAAAAATAAAATAAAATAAAATACTAATTTTCACTGAATGCTCTATCAGTTAGGAATTATGTTTAACTGTCTCTGACAGGAATGTCTAAATAATGATGACTAAAACAAGACATATTTATTTCCTCACTGATTAAAGAGGCCTGACAACAAAAGCCAAAATTGACAAATGGGATCTAATTAAACTAAAGAGATTCTGCACAGCAAAAGAAACTACCATCAGAGTGAACAGGCAACCTACAGAATGGGAGAAAATTTTTGCAATCTACTCATCTGACAAAGGGCTAATATCCAGAACCTACAAAGAACCCAAACAAATTTACAAGAAAAAAACAAACAACCCCATCAAAAAGTGGGCAAAGGATATGAACAGACATTTCTCAAAAGAAGACATTCATACAGCCAACAGACACATGAAAAAATGCTCATCATCACTCACCATCAGAGAAGTGCAAATCAAAACCACAATGAGATACCATCTCACACCAGTTAGAATGGCAATCATTCAAAAGTCAGGAAACAACAGGTGCTGGAGAGGATGTGGAGAAATAGGAACACTTTTACACTGTTGGTGGGATTGTAAACTAGTTCAACCATTGTGGAAAACAGTATGGTGATTCCTCAAGGATCTAGAACTAGAAATACCATATAACCCATCCATCCCATTACTGGGTATATACCCAAAGGATTATAAGTCATGCTGCTATAAAGACACATGCACACATGTGTTTATTATGGCACTATTCACAATAGCAAAGACTTGGAATCAACCCAAATGTCCATCTGTGACAGACTGGATTAAGAAAATGTGGCACATATACACCATGGAATACTATGCCGCCATAAAAAAGGATGAGTTTGTGTCCTTTGTAGGGACATGGATGCAGCTGGAAACCATCATTCTCAGCAAACTATCCCGAGAACAGAAAACCAAACACCACATGTTCTCACTCACGGGTAAGAATTGAACAATGCGATCACTTGGACACGGGAAGGGGAACATCAGACACCAGTGCCTATTGTGGGGTGTGGTGAGGGGGGAGGGATGGCACTGGGAGTTATACCTGATGTAAATGACGAGTTGATGGGTGCTGATGAGTTGATGGGTGCAGCACACCAGCATGGCACATGTATACATATGTAACAAACCTGCACGTTGTGCACATGTACCCTAGAACTTAAAGTATTAAAAAAAAAAAAAAAAAAAAAAAAGGCCTGAAATTTGGCAAAGTTGGCAGTTTACATTTGTACAGAACTTTGCCTTCCTCATTGTCTTTGCTTTGCCATCTTTATCGTATTGCCTTTTTTTCTTTTTTCTTTTATTTTCCTCTTTTGCCCACACTGGAGTGCAACGGCAGGATCTCAGCTCGCTGCAGCCTCCGCCTCCTGAATAGCTGGGATTACAGGTTCCCGCCACCATGCCATGCCCAGCTATATTTTGTATTTGTGTGTGTGTGTGTGAAGATGGATTTCGCCATGTTGGCCAGGCTGGTCTCGAACTCCTGAGCTCAAGGGATTCGCTTACCTCAGTCTCTCAAAGTGCCGGGATTACAGGTGAAAGCCACTGTGCCCGGCAGCCTATAGCTTTTCATATCTCAAGCTTTCCTAATGGTCCAAGATGGCTGCTAGAGTTCTAACAATCATAGCAACATTCTAACAAGAGTAAGGAAGAAGAAAGGTAAAGGACTCACTGCTAGCTGAGGCAACTCCCTGGAAAAAAAAAAAAAAAAATCCATAATGTCTACCTACATGTCATTGGCCACCTCTCAGTATAAGAAAGAATCAGCAATATAGACTTTTAGATGGACTAATTTCATCTTTATAATATAAGGGTTTTATTAAAAGTAATTGCAAACACCGCACTTACTTTCGCACCAACCTAATAGTAAGAGTATTCATAGTTTACTTGGCTGACCTCTGCTCTTATTGATCCTGCCTTTCTAAAAGGGAAGCTCCAAATGACGGCTGGGTGAGTAACAAATAGCTGGTTAGTCACTAAAGAGTGAGTTTACTCTGTCACTCCTTTCCAACATTTTAACTATAAAAGAGAGTACAATTGAAAGCCTGCTGATTGAGGAGTAGGTCAAGAAATCAATGATTGTGGACTTAATAATGGATCCCTAAAGTTTTTTCTAATTTGATTTCCTTCCTTTATATCCTATCATTTATCTTCCTAATGAATATTTGGTTTATGCTTCCTTTAAGGAAATACAGTGTGAAAGTTAGTGTGTTAAAGCTTTTACTGACCCTGCTGTTAAGAAATGTGTTTAAAGGTGGGTACAGTGGTTCGCACCCATAATTCCAACGATTTGGAAAGCTGAGGCAGGAGCATCACTTAAGACCAGAAGTTCAAGAGTAGCCTGGGCAACATATCTAGACCTCCATCTCAGAAAGAAAAAAAGAAAGAGAGAGAAAAAAATACACTTGAATATGTTTGATCTAGTCTTTCTGAAATTACTTGGCCTTCAGAAACCACCTCCTCTTGCCTCACCTTGAAAACACACGTAACATCTCAAAGAACAGAAAAATACCAAAATAGTTTGGGAAACATGGAGTTAAGTCTTAGAGGAGCTTCTTTATGCTTCATCGAGACAGAAACGTTATCATGATTGAGATTATTTTGAAGGTATGACAACTTTTTCTAACTCTTTGAATAAGAGATAAAATATAAATACCAATTTACTGGGAACCGCTAAGCTTACTTTGAGATCAGTAAATCAGTATTTTTTTCTTTTTCTTTGAAGAACTACAAAATGGAAATCCTTATCCAAAAGCTTTATCTTTAGCCCTTTGTATTTCAGTTTTTAACACAGTAAACCTTCTCTTGCCAAGCCATGGTAGCTTTTGGTAGAGAAAAGAACCCTAGCAGGATGTGTTAAAAAAACAAAACAAAACATAAATAAATCCCTGGAACTTGTAAGAGACCCTCTTTATTCTGCCATTTTTTTTCACATTACTTTCCTTCCGCAAGTTCATTTAATGTAGTTTGGAGTTCCAGTTAAAGTTCTAAGTGGA